>NC_137280.1:91860000-93110000 GCF_054371585.1 Giraffa tippelskirchi | reverse complement strand
TGGTATTCCCATCTCTTTAAGAATTTTTCACAGTTTGTTGTGATCCACACACTCAAAGGCTTTGGTATAGTCAATAAAGCAGAAGTAGATGTTTTTCTGGAACTCTTGCTTTTTCTATGATCCATCGGATGTCGGCAACTTCCTCTGCCTTTTCTAAATCCAGCTTGAACATCTGGAAGTCCTCGGTTCATGTACTGTTGAAGCCTGGCTTGGAGAATTTTGAGCATTACTTTGCTAGCAACATTCGATGGATCATTGAAAAAGCAAGAGTTCCAGAAAAACATCTACTTCTGCTTTATTGACTATGCCAAAGCTTTTGACTGTGTGGATCACCACAAACTGTGGAAAATTCTTAAAGAGGTGACCAGACCACCTGACCTGCCTCCTGAGAAATCTGTATGCAGGTCAAGAAGCAACAGTTAGAACTGGACATGGAACAACAGATTGGTTCCAAATCGGGAAAGGAGTACATCAAGGCTGTATATCATCACACTACTTATTTAACTTATATGCAGAGTACATCATGAGAAATGCTGGACTGGATGAGGCACAAGCTGTAATCAAGATTGCCAGGAGAAATATCAATAACCTCAGATATGCAGATGACACCACCCTTATGGCAGAAAGTGAAGAAGAACTAAAGAGCCTCTTGATGAAAGTGATAGAGAAGAGTGAAAAAGTTGGCTTAAAACTCAACATTCAGAAAACTAAGATCATGGCATCTGGTCCCATCATTTCATGGCAAATAGATGTGGAAACAGTGGAAACAGTGACAGACTGTTTTACTGGGCTCCAACATCACTGCAGATGGTGACTGCAGCCATGAAATTAAAAGATGCTTGCTCCTTGGAAGAAAAGTTATGACCAACCTAGACAGCACATTAAAAAGCAGAGACATTACTTTGCCAACAAAGGTTCATCTAGTCAAAGCTTAGGTTTCTCCAGTAGTCATGTATGGATGTGAGAGTTGGACCATAAAGAAAGCTAAGTGCCTAAGAATTGATGCTTTTGAACTGTGGTATTGGAGAAGACTCTTGAAAGTCCCTTGGACAGCAAGGAGATCCAACCAGTCAATCCTAAAGGAAATCAGTCCTGAATAGTCATTGGAAGGACTGATGCTGAAGCTGAAACTCCAATCCTTTGGCGACCTGATACGAAGAACTAACTCACTGGAAAAGACCCTGATGCTGGGTAAGATTGAGGCAGGAGGAAAAGGGAACAACCCAGGATGAGATGGTTGGATGGCATCACAGACTCAATGGATATGAGTTTGAGTAAGCTCCTGGAGTTGGTGATGGACAGGGAAGCCTGGCATACTGCAGTCCATGGGGTCGCAAAGAGTCAGACACGACTGAGCGACCTAACTGAACTGAACTTGCTAGCGTGTGAGATGAGTGCAATTGTGAGGTAGTTTGAACATTCTTTTGCATTGCCTTTCTTTGGACTGGAATGAAAACTGACCATTTCCAGTCCTGTGGCCACTGCTGAGTTTTCCAAATTTGCTGGCATATTTAGGGCAGCACTTTAACAGCATCATCTTTTAGGATTTGAAATAGCTCAGCTGGAATTCCATCACCTCTACTAGCTTTGTTTGTAGTGATGATTCTTAAGGCCCACTTGACTTCACATTCCAGAATGTCTGGCTCTAGGTGTGATCACACCATCATGGTTATCTGGGCCATTAAGATCTTTTTTGTATAGTTCTTCTGTGTATTCTTGCCACCTCTTTTTAATATCTTCTGCTTCTGGTAGGTCCATACTGTTTCCCTTTGAGGTTGGCTGTAAAAATCAGAAAAGTCTTCTCCTAGCGAGAAGGGAAAAGAACTGGCCAAGGACATGTTGGAGAACATGGGAAGCCTTTCAAAGTCAGCTGCGAGAAGCAAAGACTGTGGCTTTGGGGGCTTTATGTGCATAACTTTCTTAATTTGGGGAGAAAAACTGGTCATTTTGTCTGTTTCTCCATCCCAGTGTTCTATGCCTGAGAAGGTCTGGTCCACCCTAGCCTTGACTCCCAGTATTCTCCTAAGTCACAGGAGGGTGGAAGTCCTGGAATCAAGGTGTTGACAGGGCAGTTCCTTCTGGAAGGCTCTCATGGAGAATCAGTTTCCAGGCCTTTTCCAAGCTTCTCACATCCACCTGCATCCCTTGGCTTGTGGCCCCTTCCTCCATTTCAAACTCAGCAGTGTGGCTTCTTCTAACCTGTCCCTGACCTCTGTTTCTGTCATCACATCTTCTCTGATCTGGACCCTCCTGCCTCCCTTTCATAAGAACCCCTGTGATTAACACTGGCCCATCCTGATAGTCCAGGATCACCTCCCATGTCCAGAGCCTCAACTTGATCAACCTGCAGAGTCCCCTTGCTGTGCAGTATCATGTATCCCCAGGTTCTGGGCATCAGGACATGACATCCTGGGGGAAGGGAATTCTGTTGCCTCCCATAGCATTCATGGGGGGCAAACTCCTAAGGGAGGGCAGGAAACACTCCTCAGGGGAAGTGAAGTGCAGACTTGAGGCAGGAGACAAACTCTGAGCAGCCAGAGTTTGTCCCCTGTGGACTGAAACTCCAGAATAGCAGAAGCAAGAGAGAAGCTGGGGCCTGCCCAGAGAAAAGATCACACATTCCTCATTTTCAAAGTCAAGGAGACCTTCCCAACTATGCATGCGCAGAATGGCTCCTTAGATGTCAAAAGAGAGAGGGCACCACTTCGTAGTAAGTGATGTCAGCCTACCCATAGGCCTCTTTGCTGGAATCCATCTTGGCTAAGAGATGTGCACGCACATGGGAGGACACTGAGATCACCCAATACGGGCTCTGAACCAGACAAATGACTGGCCAGAGGAAACCCAGAAGACATGCCTCATAAAAGTGATTCAAATTACCACGAGAGTGTGACTCTCTCTCCAAGCCCATCCGTGTGTCTATCCACACATATCCCTTTTTCCTCCTAATAAGCACTTCACTTGTTTCACTACTTTCTGTCTCTATGTGGAAATTCATTTCTGCACAGCTAACGGGCCAGGGTCCTGTCACCGGCCACTGGTCCCTGGTGGTCTTGTGGCTAGGATTCAGTGCTCTCATTGCTGCAGCCGGACTTCATTCTCTGGCTGGCAACTGAAATCCTGCTTCAAGCCACTGCAGGCTGAGGTCACCCAAGATGAGGCTCAGTTCTGGAAGGCAGCAGTAAGGGAGGGTGGGTGGGGGAACAGAGAATTCCAGGCAGAGGGAACCAGACACATAAAACAGCAGGCTCCCTGAATACCTGACCCAGATGTGACCTGAGGGCCCTTAACATGAGCATAGAAAGCCAGTGGAGAGGACAACTGCCCAAGTCTGGAGAAAGAAGAGGTTGTCACAGTTGTGGGGGGGCACAGATGCTGCTACAGATCCTACAAGGAGTGGTCCTGTCTCCACCAGGAAGAATCCTCTGGCCCCAATGTCAGGGAGGAGCCCTACTGTGGCCACTTTCTGGCCCTGTTCAGACCCAGAGGAGCATCTCCCCTTCTCCCCTCATGGAAGGTTTCTATTCAGTAATCTTTGGCCTGTCTATCCCTGCCCCACCTTTCTAGGGAAAAGTAGTTTCTGGTTCCTCCTGACCCTTGGCCCGCCCTGGATGGGAAGCCTGTGTGAGGGTTGAACACTCCTACCTCTGGAATGTGAGGCCCTGGGAGTGAGAGGGACACAGAGCTGGGAAGCAGTGCTTCCTCCCCAGTCCTCACTCTCCACCCTCCACCTTAGCCCTGATCTGCTCAGGCCTCTGATCCCTGCCACACCAGGAAGGGCAGGGAGGTGGGCAGTGTTCTGAGGATGCTGGATCGGTCACTGGATGGGGAATGAGCCAGTTCACCACGGGACAGCAGACAGGAGGTGATGGGGCTTCTGACAGGAGGGGCGAGTTGGGGCTGGGGTGCCCCTCCAGCTTCTTATTGCCACCCCCACCCCCCGCTGTGCTCAGGTTGGTGACATCCCTCAACTACGGGCCCCTGGAGTCTGATAGGTCCTCCTTGGGTCAGGGCAGAAGTGGGTGCCTGTCTCACACACTGAGGAGAGGACCCCAGCTTGGGTGGCCTGATGGTGGGGAGATGGGGGATGGGGAGAGGGTGGGCTCTGCCAAGTCATGGTAAGCCTGGGCTGGTGTCTTACTGCCGTGGGCCCTCGAGAGAGAGAGGTTGGCTGCTGGTTCACTAGGTCAGCAGAACTTTGACACCTACTGGGTGCTGGAGATGGAAGGGAGGGGTGGCAGGGCTCGCGTTTGCTGACTGCTTGTGGCTCAGCTGGTAAAGAATCCACTTGCAATGCAGGAGACCTGGGTTTGATCCCTAGGTTGGGAAGATCCCCTGGAGAAGGGAAAGTCTACCCACTCTAGTATTCTGGCCTGGAGAACTCCATGGACTGTGTAGTCCATGGGGTCGCAAAGAGTTGGACATGGCTGAGTGACTCTCACTTTCACTTAACCAGACCCTATGCTGGGAACAGGCCTAGTGACCGCGCTTCTGGGGGAAAGGACCAGGGGTTGGGCGGGGGGAGAGGGCTGCAGGGGCCTGGGTAGAGAAAGCCCCAGAGCATCAGCACAACGGCTCGGAGAAGCGGAGGAGGGGGAGGCAAGCATGTGTTCAGGGGGACTTCCCTGGGGGTGAGCCCAGGAAAATCCCTACTCCTGGGGGGAAGCAGGGGCTGGTCTGGGGGAGATGGACCAGCTCCCCCATCCCCGCCCCACTGGCCAGCCTCTGCGGCTGAGCTCCTGAGGCCCAGCTCCCCATCTTCCCACTGGAGCTCCAGGTCTGCTCTATCCATCAGAAAATGGGAGGCCCAGACCCCAGAATTCCCATGACCTGTGGAAGACTGCAGTGTCGGTGTGTGATGAGGGCCACCCGAGCTTCCCGCCCACACCCAGCGTGGGCACAGTCACGTTCCCCAGGCTGAACTCTGTCCTCCCCAAAGTCCGTATGTTGAAGCCTTTACCTAAATCTTTGGCTTTAGGACCTTTAAAGAGGTATTGGAGTTAAAAATGAGGTCATGAGGGTGGGCCCTAACCCAGTTTGACTGGTGTCCTTTTATGGTGGGGAAATTAGGGACACAGAGGGAAGGCCACATTGAGGATGCGGGGAGAAGATGGCCATCTGCAAGCCAAGGAGAGAGGCCTCAGAATGAAGCCAACCTTGACCCTGGACTTCCTGCCTCCAGGACTGAGGAAGTGAGTTTCTGTTGCTTAGGTCCTGGCCTGTGCTTTGTTTTGGCAGCCCTAGTGAACTCACACTCGCAGGGCGCCCTTGAGGCAACAGCCCATCACCGGGTGCCTGGGGATGGGGTGGGAACAAGGTGAACATGGGCCCTGTTTCCTCCCTCTCCCGTGTGAACCTGAAGCCATCACTTCGGTATTTATTTATTTTTATTTATTTGGCCACACCAGGTCTTAGTTGCAGCACGCGGGATCTCCAATCCTTGTTGCGGCATGTGGGATCTTTAGTTGTAGCATGAGAACTCAGTCGTGGTATGTGGGAATCTAGTTCTCTAACTAAGGATTGAATCTGGGCCCTGCATTGTAAGCACAGAGTCTTAGCCACTGGACACCAGAGAAGTGCCAATATTTTTTAAAAATTTTATTTTTTCATTAAAAAAATTTTTGGCATGTGGGATCCAAATTCCTGGACCAAAGATCAAACCTGTGTCCCCTGCATAGCAAGTGCAAAATCTTAACCACTGGACCACCAGGGAAGTCCCTGAAGCCCTCACTTTAACCATACCACTGAGGATGCCCACTCCCCTCTATGCTCAAGCATCTTAAGACGCTGGACCCTGGCTGGATGGAAGGGTAGAAATAACACCCCAAAGATGCCACAGTGAACCCACAACTCCCCACCCCAGCTGGGTACTCCTTCCCCAGAGTGGTCCATGCAAATCATCTCCCTAGCCCCTCCCTTCTCCCCGGCTCCCACCCGGCTCTCATCCGCATTCTGCTCAGTCCATCTAACAGGACCCAACTCAGAGGCTTACGATGAGGATTAAACTGCCTCCACACAGGGCTTGGCCCATGCTCAGGAGGCGCTCTTACTCCACGTGGTCGCAGGCCTCCTGCCCATTTCTAGAGCAGTTCCCAAGCCAGCCGCCAACACAGGGCCTTCAGGTCACTGCCAACCTTTTACTCTTTAAAGGCTATAAGAACAGCCCTTCCACTGGGGGCTCAGGACACTTGTCGGTGGTTTAACCACAGGGTCAGACCATGAACCTTGTAAGATGCTGGGGAAGTATCTTCCAAAGGTTTTGTAATTTTCTGGTAACCCCAGCTACCTCCCCGAGGAGCCAGTGTCCAGGTCCTGGCAGCACTGGAATGGTCTTCGCCTTAACCAGCCCTCACCCAAGGGCCGTTCTGAGGTTTGCTGGCTCTTTCTTCCCTGGTGAACTGTTTCTGATCTTTGCTCCTTGAGTTCTTATCGATTTGTGTGAGCTTTTAATAGCTGATAACACACCTGGCTTGTTCCCCTGGTACAACTCACTCTTAACCATGCACGATCAGAGGTTAGCCCATGTGGAGGGCCCCCAGAGATGCCGCTGGCAGTGCTTTTGAACTTTTCATCTGGGGAGCTGGGTGGTTTGAGGGTTTCCTGCTACGTGGAATGTGGGAGTTACAGGGTGGGGCAGAGGCCCGTAATGGGCCCACCCTTGGGACCCTTGCCCCTGCATACTGGGGCAGGTGGGAGGCACCTTGGCAAACCCAAGGGGCCCTGCCTGCTTCTCATGGGATGCTGGACGAGGAGCAGGGCTGGAGAATGGTCACAGCCAACTGAGCACCTGCCAATGACTGCCAGGCATGAAGTCTCCATCTCATTTACAAAGAAAAGATTGAGGAAAATGCTCTGACGGTTTCTAATAAAGTTACTTTGTCAGCCAGCCACTCTAGTCCTAGATATCTATCCAAGAGAAATGGTAACATACATCCCATCAGACACTTGTCTATAAATGTTCACAGCAGCATGATTTACTAAAGCCACAAGGTAGAAACAGCCCCCAAAATGTCCATCGATGGATGAATGGATCAACATGTGGTCCAGCCACACACCATGGAATATTATTCAGCCCCGAAAATGAATGAGGTATTAAATCATGCTACAACAGAAACAAGCTTTGAAGACATGATGTTCAGACACAAAAGGCCACAATGAGTCTATTCATATAAAGTGATCATAACAGGCAAATTCATGGAGTCAGAAAGTGGACTAGTGGTTGCCAGGGGCTGGGGGAGGGACTGCAAAAGGACATGAATGAATGATGTTAGTTGCTCAGTTGTGTTCAATTCTTTTTTTTTTTTTAATAAATTTATTTATTTTAGTTGGGGGCTAATTACTTTACAATATTGTAGTGGTTTTTGCCATACATTGACATGAATTAGCCATGGGTTTACATGTGTTCCCCATCCTGAACCCCCCTCCCACCTCCCTGTGTCCAACTCTTTACAACCCCATGGATTGTAGCCCGCCAGACTCTGTCCACGGGATTCTCCAGGCAAGAATACTGGAGTGGGCTTCCATTTCCTACTCCAAGGGATCTTCCTGACCCAGATATCAAACTCAGATCTCCTGCACTACAGTCATACTTTACTGTCTGAGCCACCAGGGAAGCCCAAAGGGCATGGGGTTCCTTTAAAAAAATTTATTTGGCTGTACCAGATCTTAGTTGTGGCATGTAGGATCTTTAGTTGCAGCGTGTGGAAATCTAGTTCCCTGACAAGGGATCAAACCCTGGGCCCGCTGCATTAGGAGCTTGGAGTCTTAGCCACTGGACCACCAGGGAAGTCCTGGGGTTCCTTTCTGGAGTGATGAAAATGTGCTGGAATAAGGTGGTGGTGAGGTTTGTGCAACTTTGTGGATACTGGAAACTACTGAATTTCTGTTTAATTTTTTTTTTTTAAAGAAGTACTGCAAAAAGCCCAACAGATACAAGTAAAACATGTAGAGACAGGTCAAGGAGAACCCGTATGGCATGAAAAATAACAGCTGGATTTAAAGGAAAATTGAAATCTTAAAAATGAAAAAAAGTGACACAGTAGCTACTTCCCGGTCACTGGCAGGAATGAGGTGGGTGAAGTGACAGGAGAAGTGAAAGTGATCACTGTCAATAGTGACCCTCGGAATCGGGAGTTGCAGGGCCTGTTCTAACCTTTGATACGATGGGAGATAAAATGCCACTGCTGCTCTTGCTGGAAGAATGCCCAGTAGAAGGGGCATGGGTCAGATCTAGAAAGGTAGAAAGGTAATTCTGGGAACCAGCACTCGCCAAGCTCACTCAGGTCACTGACCCATGTGATCTTGCACCGTGGTGTGTGGGGAGCTTGCCTTTCAGATGACCAGGGGACCTCTCCCTTCCTGTTCTCCCAGGCATTGAGCATAGAATCTCCTTTGTGGGCCTGTGCCAGGGTGGTTGTCCTGGGCCTCAGCTACCCTGCTCAATGTGTGTCCTCGAGGTGGCAGTGCCCCTCATCTTTTACAAATAAACAAACAGAGGCTCGGGAGGTTATCACATGGCAGTTCCTGGATGTAAGCTCTGTGCCCGCTCTAGGTCAGGTTCTCTGGGTCAGAAATATGTACAAGCGGGAAGCACAGAGGACCCACGCCCGGAAGGAACCCCTGGCTACCCATTCCTCCAACTCTGGGGTAATCAGGGCCATGGACTCCAAAGGGGTTGCCCACTGAAAACAAACTCAACCGTTCACAGAGAAGTCAATACAGCTTCCTGGTTTTTTCCATCACTCACAGACTCAGCACTAGTAATGGAATCAGACTGAAGTTTGGCCCCCAAAGAGCTCCAGTGCTGGAAGGTTCTTTGGGTGTGGCCGGGCTGCCCAGCTTCTATTCTCAGGATGGGTGATCCGCTTCGATGCCTCAGCTCTGTTTGGGGGCTGATCGGTGAATGGCTCCCCCGACAATAAAACCTATTTCTTTTCTTTTTTGTCTGAGCTATGAGGCAAGTGGGATCTTAGTTCCATGACCAGGGATCAAACCTGTGCCCACTGCACTGGAAGCACTGAGACTCAACCACTGGACCACCAGGGAAGTCCCTAAACTCACTTCTATGTCCCCAAAATAGCCCCCACCCACACTGTGAGCCCTGAAAGTGATCCAGGTGTCATGGCCTCCCCATTGCTGTGCCTAATAACTAGGCTACCGCCTTGCCCACACCTGACTGTCTCCAAGTCCTGGTGATCCCACTTCTAAGACACTTGCAATCCTCCTCTCCATCTCCTGCCCTACACCTGCTCCGTCAGCTCTCCTCGTCTTCACAGCCCCCACCCCCTCTTTTGAAGTGTGCACTTGCCTCTGGGGCCCTTCCTTCTAACAAATCAGCAAAGAATCACATTAAGTGTCTCATTTAAAATACTCTTTGGCTGGGGACTTCTCTGGTGGTCCAGGGGTTAAAACCCCACACTTCCTCTGCAGGAGGCACAGGTTTGATCCCTGCTCTGAGAGCTAAGATCCCACGTGCTTTGTGGCCAGAAAACCAAATCATGAAATAGAAGCAATACTGTAACAAATTTAATAAAGACTTTAAAAAAACTGGTCCACATCAAAAACTACATATATTAAAAAATATAATAAAAAATTCTCTCTGGCTGAAAGATTCTTTCAGCTGCCCATTGCCTACAGCAGGAGTATCGGAGCCCTGTGACTGCTGTATTAAGTTACCACAACCTTGGTGGCTTAAAGCGAGGTACATTTATTATTCGACAGTCCTGGCAGTCACAAGTCCGAAGTCATTCTTATCGGGCTAAGATCAAGATGCTGGCAGGGCTGCAGTCCTGGAAGTTGGAGGAGAGAATCTGTTTCCTGGCCACTAGAGGCCGTCCACATTCCGTGGCTCATGGCCACCTCCTCCAACCTCAAAGACATCAATGGCATCACTGCCATCTGTTTGTACTGTCACATCTCCTTCTCTGCCCCTCCTGCCTCCCTCTGATAAGAACCTCCGTGATGATGTTGGTCTCACACAGATAATCTACGACTGCCTGCCTATCTCCAGATCCTCAACTCAATCCCATCTGCAGAGTCCCTTCTGCTAGGTAAGGGGACATCTTCACAGGGTCTCAGAGACCGCTGTTATTCTGCCCACCACAGCAAGACCAGCCTACTTTTTCTGAAAAGGGCCCTGCAGTAAATCTTGTAGGCTTTGTGGGCCATCTAGTCTCTGTTGCCAAGACTGACTGCACAATTTTCAGAGCCCAATGCAAGATATGGGGCTCCTTCATTCACAAGATTAAGAATTTCAGACCAGTGATGGCATAAGTGCAGCCCCCTCCCACCCCAGTCTGAGCAAGTCTGTGTCTGCTCCTGCAACCTGAAAAAGTGGCCATGGGCCACACACAGATGACAGGCGTGGGCATGGGGCCAGCAGACGTGATGGACGCTGAAGCTGCACTTTCCTATGTCACAAAATGCTATTCTTTTGTTTTTTTCCCAACCATTTATTTAGAAATGTAAGACTTCCCATGCTTCCAATGCAGGGGACATGGGTTCCCTGGTTGGGGAACTAAGATCCCACATGCCCTGTGGTACAGCCAAAAAATTAAATAAGATAAATAAAATAAAAATGTAAACATCATTTGTAGCTCACAGGCTGTATAAAAAAAAAAGGTGTGGGTGGAATCAGGCTGCAGTCAGCTGGCTCCTCGTCTGCAGGATGAAATCCCAACTTCTCTGCCTGACTCTCCAGGGCCCTTGACAGCCAGAGACAGATACCCCGCCAGTCCCGTCTCATCATCTTCTTTCCTTGAGACACATACTGCTCCCTGAACTCTGCTCACGGGCAAAGCTGCACCTGTGCTCTGGCTGGTCCATGTGTGGAAGCCCCATCTCCCCCTCCTCTGGCTGGCAGCCCCTGGCTCCTGCTGCCCTCCGGCCTAGTGCTGCCCTCATGAAAGGTGGTGCTCTGGGCCTGGCCCTTGTCACACTGGCTAGGCTTGGTGTCTACATGTCCTCTTCTTTCTTGCAGCAGCAAGGTCCTTGCGAGCAGGAACCCAAACAGAGTCATCCTGATCACATGGACCCTGAGAGCATGTGCTTCGAGGCATAATAAGAACAATCAGGAATTTTAGTGGCTGGAGTGTACTCTAACCCTGACCAATAAGAACCAAAACTATGCTTCTTACTAAAAAACAAAACAAAGAATTCCTATCTCAGGATCAGATCAGGGGAATAATGATCTCTGAGATCAGGCAGGCTGGACTCAAATCCCTGTCCTTACTAGACATGTGCACCTGGACAAGTCACCTCCTTTGCTCTTAGGACAGGGTCTCAACTTGCCATGGCCAGTCAAGCCCTGTGTATCATGCCCCTTTCAATCCCATGAACCACTGGCCTTTCCTAAGTGTGCCACGCTCCTGTGGGCCTCAGGGCCTTTGTGCTGGCTGTTCCTGCTGCCTGAACCGTCCTGCTCCCCTTTGCCTGGTGACTCAACCTACTGACTGTGCAAGCCTCCCCTGGCTGCCCCTGGATAAAATCAGGTCTGCCTGTTACACGCTTTGCTGGCACTCTGGACCTCTGCAGGTTGAAATTATTTGTGTCATTTCTTCTTACAATTAATAAGCGCTTGATACCAGGTTCTACTTCAGAGATTCTGAAAGTGGATGATTTCATTTCACTCTCATGGTGCCCTCATAAAGGATTGTAAGCACCCCCACTTCACGGAAGGGGAGGCTGAAGTTCAGAGAAATTAAACAACTTGCCCGAGGTTGCACGGCGATTGAGTGTCAGAGCTCCCCTCCTAAGCCTGTCCTCGCAGGTTGACTCTGAGCCACGTGAGGGTGGATGTACATTGGGTCGTTGTTGCATGCATCCCCAGGGCTGAGTGCCTAGACCGGCTGAATTACAGGTGACTGCAAAGCATTGATGACCTAAAAGAAACAGCACCGCAGTAGCAACAAGCACTCCTAGTGTTCAGATCTTGGTTTCTAATACCATTCTCCAATCAGAGGAACCAGACTCGGAGAAACGGCTGCTTCTAAGACTGGGATCAGGAAATAACACATGAGAAGAACCTGCAGTGTCTTGCAGTGCTAGAAAGTAAGGAAGTCCCCCAGAAAAAAAACGAACAAGCCAAAAAAAAAAAAAACAACACCGAACAAAACACATTGATAGGAGTGTGTCAAAAACCAAAGGAGGGCTTCCCTGGTGGTCCAGTGGTAAAGAATCTGGCTGCCAATGCAGCAGACATGGGTTGGATCCCTGGTTTGGGAAGATCCCATATGCCAAGGAGCAGCTAAGCCTCTAGAGCCACAACTATCAAGCCCTAAGTACTGAAACCTGCACACGCTAGAGCCTGTGCTCCAGGACAAGAGAAGTCACTGCAATGAGAAGTCTGTGCACTGCAACTAGAGAAAAGCCTGCAATGAAGACCCAACATAGCCAAAAATAAACAAATTAAAAACAAAACAAAGGAGCCAACTGAAAGGGCTCCCAGTGGCCAATGCTGGAGCAATTTGAGCAACAAAATAAAGTAGTATTGGGTTATAATCCAGAGTATAAATAAATACTCAGGAAGCTATACTGATCTAATTAAATGACTGGATAAACTAATAAACAGGGGGAGAAGAGGTAAGCCTTTCATGCAGAAGGATTCCATGTAATTTATGTAGATATCCACCCTTAAGGAGGGGAACACACATGTCCACTCTCTATGTGGGCTGCATATAGTGACTTCCTTCCAAAGGAAAAGGGGCAAAGTGACTTTACAGTGGAGAAACCTGACAAATACTAAGTCAGCCAGGTGATGAAGGCCAGTATCAATATGCATAAATAAAGTTGATAATACATATCCTTTTTTAAAAAAAGAATTCTCTTACTTTCTTTTATTTTGGCCTCACTGCTCCGCCTGTGGGATCTTAGTTCCCTGACCAGAGATCAAACCCATGCCCCCTGAATTGGGGGCACAGTGTCTTAACCACTGGACCACCAGGGAAGTCCCCAATTGTATGTATCCTTGACATGGTATGATGAAAATGGCCCTTTACCTCTTTGGTCTTCCTCCCTCAAACCCATTATCCCAGGATTACAAGAAATATACTAGACAAATGCCAATAGAGGAGCATCCTACCAAATATTTGACCAGGTCCCTCAGGACAATTAAGATTATCAAAATCAAGGAAAGTCAGAGAACCTGCCAAAGCTAAAAGGAGACTAAAGAGACAGGACAACTAAGAGACTGGATCTTAAAAGTTCTCATCACAAGAGAAAAAAAGAAATCTAAGTGTGGTGATGGATGTTAATCTTTAACATGTGGTGATCCTTATGTAATATACACATGCATCAAATCATTATGTTGTATACCCTAAAACTAATGCAATGTTATATGTCAATTATCTATCTCTTTTTAGAGAGAGAAGACAACTAAGTGTAATGTGGTATCCTAGATGAGATTCTGGAAGACAAAAAGGACATTAGGTAAAAACAAAGGAAATCAAAACTAGGGTTGACAAGAATGTATCAGTCATGGTTCATTAAGTGTAACAAATGTATCCTACTAATGAAGGATGTTACCAATACAGGAAACTGGGTGTGGGTAAAATGGTAACTCTGTTTTCTGTGCAATATTTCTGTAAATCTAAAATTCTTCTAAAAAGTAAACTATACAAATGATAGCAATGATAAAGCATAGATGAATGAACACAATACTTCATTATTCATCATGGTGACAATGACTGTAGCTCTCTTCTTATGCTGCTATTGTGAGCACTCCATAGAACCAACGTAAAGCATTTTGTATGAGGTATAGATCAATTCAGAGCACCGCACTTGTCACCATTCTACGCAATCTATGCCATCCACCATGGAAGCCATGAGCTCTACATGACAAAATTTAAATTAAGTAAAAATTAAATTAATGGAGTTCTTGTGGCAAGAATACTGGAGTGGTTTGCCATTCCCTCCTCCAATGAACCACGTTTTGTCAGAACTTTCCACTATGACCCCCATCCGTCTTGGGTGGCCCCGTACAGCACAGCTCAAAGCTTTATTGAGTTAACGCAAGCCCCTTGACCAGAACAAAGCTATGATCCATGAAGCTCCAATACTTTGGCCACCTGATGTGAAGAGCTGATTTCACTGGAAAAGACTCTGATACTAGGAAAGATTAAAGGCAAAAGGAGAAGGGGGTGGCAGAGAATGAGATGGTTAGATAGCATCACTGACTCAATGGACATGAGTTTGAGCAAACTCCAGGAGATAGTGATGGACAGGGGAGACTGGTGTGCTGCAGTCATGGGAGTCACCAAGAGTCGGACACTACTTAGGAACTGAACAACAGCAACAAAAATTAAGTTCATTAAACGCTCAGTTCTTTAGTGCTACCAGCTACATGTCAAATGCCCAAAAGCCACACAGAGCTCATGGCTATTAAATTTGGCAGTGTTGATTTAAAAAAAATGCCCATGAGCACAGTGTTCTATTGGACAACACTGCACAAAATAATAAATGGCATGATTGTTTGTTCAGTGTTTTTGACTCCTTCGGGTCCTTCTTTTTTTTGGGGGGGGTCCTTCTGCAAATCTTACCTTCTCAACCCTCCCAACAGCCCTCTTTCAAACTGCAACCCCCACCCCCATCCCACATACCCCATGCTCAATTTACTTTTCGGTCTTACCACTTGCCATGGAATCCACTTAATTTCTTTTCTGACTCCGCATCTAGCACTGCATGGTTCGATGCTGTAGCCGTTGGTAACCACGGCTCTTGAGCCCTTGAAACACAGCCAGTCCAACTTCAGGTGTGCTGTGAGTGTAAAAGACATACAAGATTTCAAAGGCATGTAGAGAAAAGAAAAGAAAAAAAAAAAGAACGTAACAATATCTCATACATTTTTACATTGGCTACAGGCTGAAACAGCATTTTGGACGTAAATTGGGTTAAATAAGACACGTTATTAAAATTAACATCACCTGTTTCTTTCTTTCTTTTTTTTTAACATGGCTACTAGAAATTTTAAATTATGCATGTGGCTAACATTTGTGATTGCCTTACATTTCTCATGGGCTTCCCTGGTGGCTCAGACGGTACAGAATCTGCGTGGAGTGCAGGAGACCCGGGTTCGATCCCCTGAAGAAATAAATGGTAACCCACTCCAGTATTCTTGCTTGGAGAATCCCCATGGGCAGAGGAGACTGGAGGGCTACAGTCCATGAGGTCGCAGAGTCAGACAGGACTGAGCGACTAACTACATTTCTCATGGACAGCGTCAGTCTAGAATGTCAGCCAAATAGAGGCAGGTATTTTCGCCTGTTCGCTGCCAATACAGTGATCGGCACATAGTAGGCGGTCAATTAAATTTTAATGAATGGACGTTAGGCTGAGCCTCTGGGCACCCGTTAGCTCTAATGATCAACACAGATGGAACACTGACCACGTCCCCAGGTCCGCCTCCTCACTACACCAGATAAGGAAACTGAGTCCGGGCAAGGTGACGTAACTCCAACCCAACGGCACGTAGTGCGGAAACGTCGGGGCCGGGATCCGAACCCCGGTTCTGTCACCGCAGCCCAGGCGCGCTGACCGTTCCTACCTTGCAGATTGGTGACGCCGGCCGAGGCGGCGGCGAGATAAACAGGCGCGAGACACACACCATGCCCAGGACAAGGGGAGGGGCTCTTCGGCCGCCGCCTCCCGTCGGCCTCCGTGGGCCAGGCCACAGCTGGACCCCTCCGCGGCCATCGCTGGCCACCCGCGTCCCTGCCTGCCGCCGAGTTCTTCGCAGGCGGCGCCAGCCGGAAGTCCCGCCCCCTCCGCGCGCCCCGGGGCGCCGCGACAGCAACGCGGGCCAATGAGAAGCGCGCCGTGGAGAACACCGGCCAATGGGCTCGCGCGCCAGGGGGGCGTGTCCGGGCCGCGGGCCGGAGCGGGTCGTGCGCGCTGAGGAGGAGCCGCCGCCGCCGTCGCCGTCGCCGCCGCTACCGCCACCGCTACCGAGGCCGAGCGGAGCCGTTAGCGCCGCGCCGCCGCCGCCCGCCTGCCCCGGAGCAGCCCCGGGCCCACCCGCCCGCGCCCAGGTGAGGCGGGGGCCTTCGACGGCGCCCGACGGGGTAGGCCGCGGCAGGCCTGAGCTCGCCTGGCCTGGCCGCGGGCGCTCGCGGGCCTGCACCGGCCGAGGCCCAGGCCGCGCCGGGCCGGGAGGGGACGCGCGCGGGCCTCGGCGAGCGGGCGGGGGCCGGCCGGTGTGGGCGCCGGCGACAGGCCCCGGGCCGGATTCCTCGGCCGCCGCGAGGGCCGAGGTAGGGGGTCGCGGCGTGGGCACGCGCCTGGCGGCCGGGCTCCGCGGCCGGGCCCGGGTAGCCTTGCAAGCCGGGTATCCGGGGGCGGGAGAGCGGAGCCAGAGGCGAAGGAGTGGAGTGAGCGCCCTCAGCTCTCGGAGGTCACGGCCCCTGGGATCGCTCCCCTGGGAAATCCTACACAATCTTTTGTAGCGGTTGTCAGAGGACCGCGGTGGATCTGAGGTCCTCTTAGAAGTGTACAAACCCTTCGGTATGTATGAGAGCCCTAAGGGAAGAAAGAAAAATATTTTTTGAATACCGTCTCTAACAAAACAGTTTCTGGGGTGTGGGACGTCTGGATTTGTAAAATGTGTGTGTGTTGAAAACACAAACTGCACGCAGTTGAACAATGGGAGATGGATGCTCTTCCTTTTCCGGCGTCCTCTCCTGCTAGGCATATTAAAAATGGGTTCTTATACCCACTGTGTGCAGGGCAGGTGGAGAAGAACTTCTGCAGGTGCCGCCCCTGCAGGAACAGAGCCCCCCCTCACAGAGTATTCATGGACGATCTGAATAGCTAACGCTCCAAAAGTGGGACGTTGGGGAGGCGGATTCTCTCGAAAAGCGTTTCTCAACCTTGGCACCACTGACATTTTGGGTCTGATCATTCTGGGTTTGGGTGGGGGAGGGGCTGTCCCTGGCATCTACCCACTTAGATGCCAGTAGCATCTTCTTCCCCCAGTTGTGAAGATCAAAAATATTTTCAGAGATTCCCGGAAGTGTCACACACATAGTCACACGTGTGAGAACCACCCCTGGACTAAATGAATGATTTTCCACTAGAAGTACCCCTAGCCCCATCTCTGATGCCTTGAAATCCAGAGTTACCAAGACGTTGGACAAACTCTACTGTGGGAGCCTTAGTTTGCTTATGTATAGAATGGGATGGATGAGACTATTGCTGTGCAGATTTAAGGATATGGGAAGCCCTAGCATTCTGCATGACCTGTACCTGAGGAGACACTGAATATATAACGTTATAAATAGTCGACCGTATTTAGTGAGGATTTACTGTGTGCTATCCATGGATGGACATTGATCTCCAGCCCTTGAGGCGGGTGCTGTCTGTTGTAATTTCCGTTTTAGGAACAAAGAAACCCAGGCTTCAGTAGGTTGCTTAGTGAGACCGGTCTCACACAGGAAAGTGGCTAATGGCAGGATTTGAACTCAGGCCCTCTGACTCAGATTTCTTACTTTTAACGGCCAAGTTTTTACCACTCTTATAATCCCAGCATCTAGGGGACCTTGGAGAGATGTTTCATTCATGTATCACTGAGCATCTTCTGTGTGCGGAGCTTTGTGCTAGGATCTATTATAAAATTGTTTGACTTAAAGGCCCATGAAGAAAGCAAGATAAATGAACATCTCAAAAGGTGGAACTAAATCATGTTTATGTTGAAGAGGTGGAGTTTTGGATTGGCTGTGTTGAGTGTGAAGTCATGGGGCAGCAAGTGGAAAATGAGAGGTTTATGAAAGTACCATCTTCCTAAGGCCCTGCTTTTGTCGCACTCCTTTTTCCCATCTCTATCACTTTCCACACTCCAGAAAGATCTGATTATGTTATTCCCACTTAAGAATCTTTGGGTGGAAAATAAATTAATTTTTAAACCTTTTTAGGTGGCTTAAAAGCTAAAGTCGGGGATCCTTTGCACATTCTAACCGCCCCCCTTCCTTTCTGATTTCGCCTACACATAAGCCCCAAACTCTGACCCTCACTGCCTGTTGCCCCCACTTTCTGGAATGCCATTCTCCTCCACCTGGAGATCTCTTCATGCTGTGTGGCCCAGGTCGAAGCTTACTCACCATATGAAGCCTCCCCAGACTGCCGCTCTTGCACCCTCACCAGTCAACTGTTCCCTCACTCCTGTCCCCATCTCATTCAATGGAATCAGATTCAGTGCTGAATGGTGAAAGAAGTGTAGTTGCCTCCTTTCGCCCCTAGGTGGCAGTAGCCAAGCGGCAAGGCCGACCTGAGACTGAGTCGGGAAGAGCAGAGGAAGCCAGCCTGTGGGAGGGAAGTTAGTTTTGCTTCCCTCCTTTAGCTGACTATCTGTGCTCGGTTTCTGAGTCCCAGGCCCTGTTCTAGGCTTTGGGGAGGCACTGGTGATTGCAGCGAATGCACAGATTGTTTCAGCCCACTCCATTGAACGTAGTAATTACGGTTATGTGCCTGCTGATGTGGAAACACAGAAAAGGAAACTGTTAACCTAGCTCTGGTGGGCAAAGGTAATCATCTTCCTGGAGAAGGTGAAACAGGAGGGGAGGGGTTATCCAGGCCTAGACTGTGGGGAAGGGCTTGGTAGGATGCAAGAACCACACCAGCCAAGGCATGGAGGTGGGGATGTCTTGGTTTGTTCAGAGACCCACACGGGGTCTGGTAGTTCAGAGGCAAGAAAGGTGAAGTAAGTGGTGGTAGGAGGACTCTGATAGCTGGTGTGCAGAGGGGAAGGGTGTTGTCCTGCAGGCCAGGCCAAGGGGAACTGTCTGACAGTTTCATTCCACAAAGCGAAGGGGTCAGGTCTGCACACAGAACAAAGAGCTGGAGAATATTGCTGAAAGCCAGCAAACCACTTCGGAGGTGATGACTTCCCTGTGAATCAGAAACGTCACAGATATGACCCAGGGCTGTGGTGGTCTGGAAATAGGGGATGGGTTTGAGACCCAGTTAGGTGGTACAGGACACAGGGCTCAGTGGGTGTTTAGCTGTAGGATGCGAGAAAACATTGGGCAATGATTCTGCACCCTGCCTGAGTGCCCAGGAGGTGGATAACGGTCACTCAGAGAAAAAGAGAAGACAAGAGAAGGTGAAGTTTAGCATGTAGACATAGACAAAACAGCACATCACTTGAGTAGGATATGTGTACCTTATGTGGATATACAGACCGGAAGTGGGGAGGTGGCAGAAGGTAGCGTCCTGTCTGGATGTGTCAATAGGACTTGCTCATACGCTCATTGTCCATCCTCACTTGACCCAGAGCCTCGTGGGCACTGGCCAAGTCAGTGAGCACAGTTTTATAGACTGAACACTTGAAACCTTACTGTTGGCTCATTGTTGTGGGAAACAGGGAGGAGTGGAAGAAATTGCCTCCTTGAGGCATTTACAACCTGAACTGGGGAGAAAAGACATAGATGTGTGAGATTAAAGTAATGAAAGGAGGAAGCCATGGATAGCGACAGCCTGGAGAGCTTTGAAAGAAATGATTGTTCATTACTTGGGGTTTGTTCTTGATGAAAGAGGCGGTATCCAAACTGGTCATTGTCATCAGAGAGGCGTGGGCAGCTATTTCCAGGTGCTGCCAGCAACCTGAGTAAGAGAAAAGGTGAATGCAGAGAAGTCCAGAACCCTGAGGGGACCGGTTTGGGCAGGCAGAGGGTCAAGAAGGTGGACTTGGAGATGAATCTAGAGAAGTATGCCAGGATCAGGTGGTACAGGGTTTCTCAACACAGTCAAAAAGTGAGTTTGGAAAAGTGCTTTTCTTTTATTCCTTTTTTTCCCCCCAGATATTTATTTGTTTATTTGGCTGTGCCAGGTCTTACTTGCGTCATGTAGGATCTTTAGCTGTGGCCTGTGAACTCTTTGTTGTGACATTTGGGATTTAGTTCCCTGACAGGGATTGAACCTGCGCCTTCTGCATTGGAAGCACAGAGTCAGGCACTGGGCCACCAGGGAAGCCCTGAGAGTAAGGACAGACAGACCAGTCAAGAGGCTTTGGTAGGATGGAGATGAGGGTCAGGACTGGGACTGCTGTTTTGCCTTCTACACCCACTGCCTTGCTCGGGCTGGCATGTGATTGTACTTCATGTGTGCTGGGGGAAGGAAGGGTTAGAAGGGAGCTCAGAGGTGACTGGATCCAGCCACCTGTCAGGGAGACATTCGTGCCAGAGGAAAGATTTACAGGTGAGGAAACAGCGCAGAGCAACCCAATGGCAAGACCGATGTCACCTCAAACAGAAATCGGAAGACAGAGGAACGGGAGTGAACTGGGGGGAGAAGACCAAATGATGCTTGGTGTGAAATAATCATGTGGCAGGGAGACTGGATAGGAGTCAGTCTGCCCAGAAGGTAACAGGGACCTGAACAGGGACAATGACAGAGAGATGGGGGGAGAGTGAGGCATCTCAGATGCAAAACCAGCAGAAACTGGTGCTCACTTAGGTTTGGGGGATGGGAGAGGTGGCCTGGGGGACAAGTGTATATGGGTGCCGCCAAATGAAGTGATTCAGGGGGAGGAGAAGGTTTGAAGAGGGGGGTGAGAACAGAAGGAGAGATGAGGAGGCTCGCACCTGGAGATGGGAGGGCAGGGAGGAGACACGTGCCCTTGACTTTGTTGGTAGCCAGAGGGAGGGGATGAGACTTGAATGAGGTTCACGTCGCTGGTAAACAGACGAGGAGACCCGCCAGTTCGTCTCAGGATATGTGTGTAATTGATGCGTGACTGACCAGGGACTACCACCAATCTCTTCTGTGTCCTATGGGTGCTTGTGATCCCTGGCTGCTGGAACACACCGTGGCTTCCGTGGAACCCAAGCCCATTAGAAATGGCCTCAAAGGTGTGGACCATTTCCAGGGCCTCAAGTGGAAAGGGTCACTGTGTTTCTTAGTGGGCGCTCGCCACGTGTCAGGAACTGTGGTGAGAGCTGAAGCAGGGAGTGACTCCTCAGTTTGCAGACAGGGAAATGGAAGCTCCAGGAAGGAAAGTGACGTCCCTGACGTAGTTCAGCTGATGAGCAGTACGGTTAGTGTTGGAGCTCAGGTCTGTTAAAGCCCGTGGGTTTTTCCTCCTGGACCAGGTTACTCTGCAGTTCCATGTGAGAGCCCTGGAAGAGCCTTGACCAACTGGAACTCCTAGCAGGGCTGTGAGTGTGATCCAGTCCCCTTGGGGTCTATGGAGTGCTCTGGCTGGGCTGGACACCCAGCTGCACCCACTCTGCCTCTCCCCTGGGCTTCTCAGACTGGCAGGCATGGACTTGCTGTGACTTAGCTGCCCCCGTTGGACAGCTTTGCTCACCGTGGGCTGTGGGAAGGGACAAGGAAGGAAACCAAGTTGATCTGGGTGAGCCCTCACCTTGCACAGTGGTTATAATTGGGTCAGGTAGTGCCGTCAGTTTTTTTTTTTCTGGCACCACAGCGTTTCCTGGGTGACCTTACACTCCTCAGACTTTCACCTTGAAGAACTCAGGACTTTGCATCTGGAAAGGACAGCAGAAATAATTGAGTCCAGGCCCTGTTGTGTGATGTGTGAGGTGTCAGGGTTGAGCCCTAGGATATATTTGACTTGTTCTAGTTTTGTTCTGGCCCAAGTAGAAAGCCTGTTCTATGACTATTAACCAAGACAGATTCTCATAGGTGTCTGATAGAAACCGATCTTGCTGCTTTGCATATGTACCACCTACGTATGCTTTTATATCATTTATATTTATATACACACACACACATACACGCACATGTATAGAGTATCTCTCCCTTATATACATAGTAGGTATACTACTGATGTGAGCAACATCTCTGAAGTCACACGACCAGAACTTTTGAAAATAGCTCAGTGGGACTGAAAACCCTCAGAGATGGTCCCAATGGGACTTCTCCATCACAGATCCGTTACCAGAAACATTTCCAAATCAGCAGGGATCACTTTGCTAAACTAAGCTTCTCGTTTTGCTCCCTGCAGTTGACTTTGGTTCCATGGGTTGGGCTGGGCTGGGATGACCCTAAAAAAGTAGGATACTAAATGTGTTAAATCGGTTGTTGGTACAATTTCCAGCCACCCTTCTTTAACATAAAATAATGCAGTAAATACATATGATTCCCAGTGTGCCTGTACCCCTCTTCTGTGTGTGCCTGATATGTTTGCCAGATACCCCCGGGGACCCTTGGCAACAGTGATGTAGCCTTGACCCTCAAAGCTTTCACTGATGTGGGTGAAAAGCAAATAATTATGAGTCAGAGTGATTTGTGCAACAATGAAGGTTCACACTAGTGGTGTGCAGGCACTGAGAACTAGAGCAACTGAGCATCCTGGGAGATTCTTTAAAGATAAATGAAGAGGTGATGGAGAGGGAGGGCTGTCCCTGCCAAGGGAGCAGCTGAAACAAAAGCACAGAAAGATGAAGGTCTGCGGCGTGCTGGGGACGGTCAAGTGCAGGGAGAAGGGGGGACGAGCAGGGGCCATTGCAGCAGGCCTGGCATTTTATCCTTGGAAGACTGCTCTGCAGCGACAACTTGAGGGTTGGCCCTGCCACTGATTAACAGGGTGACGACTGCCCCTGGGCAAAGTCATGTAACCTCTGAGCCTCAGCAGGTGGTGACTCCACTGTCAGGGAGAACCGGCGGGGGCGGGAAGAGGGGGAGCTGGCTTGGTGGGGCTGAGGGGGTGACTTGGAGATGTCCACAGGACTGCCACTTGGAGGGACACTGAGTAACAGGAGGCAGGGTCTGGCAAGTGAGAGATGGCTGGAGTCGTCGATTGTCAGGCAAACACCAAGACCAGGTTGTGGTTGGTGCTTCCGGGGACAGATATGCAGATTTGGACAGGTCAGGGGAGGGTACTTGAACTGCAGGGTGGCACTGAAGCACCAAAAAACTGCTCTTGGGGTTCGGGTTCTTCAGGGGTGCCACTTGACCAAGAATGGGGCCCACAGGGGGCTGCTCAGCCTCAACCGGGCATGGCAGGAGGAGCCAGCATGCAAAGGATGGGGCTGTCATGCAGAAGCTTCATGCTTTCAATCTTTAAAAAAAAAATTTTTTTGGCCGCACCCTGGCATGGCATATGGGGAGTTCCCTGACCAGGGCTTAAAACCCTGCCCCCAACAGTGGACGGGCAGAATCTTAAGCACTGGACCACCAGGAAAGTCCCTAAAATTTATTTTTTAATTCGGTTTTTGGTGTATAGTTGAGTTTTGACAAATGAATGTGACCACCACCATGATCATGATATTGAAAAATTTTATCACCTGGGAAACATAAATATTTCCTCATGTTCTCCTTGTGAGGTCAACCCTTCCCCCACTCCTTGCGCCTGGCAACCACTGATTTATCTGTAACCTCTGGAAAAGCTTTTGCCTTTTCCAGAATGGAACCATGCAGTAGCCTTTGAGTCTGCTTTCAGTCACTTAGCAAAATGTATGTGAGACTCTTATGAATTGTGTGAATAGTAGTACCTTTTTAATTGCTGAATACTATTCTATCGTACTATAGTTTATCCACTGGAGGTTCAGGGGACATTTGGATTGTTCCAGTTTTTGGCAATTATGAAGAAGGCTGCTCTGCATGTAAATCAATGACGTTATTACACACCCTACACAGAAATAAACTCATACAGGGTCAAAGGCTTAATATAAGACATGACACCATAAAAACTCGTAGAAGAAAATATATAGCATTCTTTGACATAAATTATACCGTTTTTTTCTTAGGTCAGTCTCCCAGGCAATAGAAATAAAAGCAAAAATAAGCAAGTGAAGTCTAATCAAACTTACAAACTTTTGCATAGCAAAGGAAACCATAAACAAAATGAAAAGACAACCTACAGCCTGGGAGAAAATATTTGCAAATGGTGCAACTGACAAGGGCTTACTTTCCAAAATATACAAACAGCTCATACAACTCAACAAAAACAACCCAATCAAAAAATGGACAGAAGACCTAAATAGACTTTTCTCCAAAGAAGGCAGCTGGCCAATAAGTACATGAAAAGATGCTCAACATTGCTGTTAGAGAAATGCAAAACAAAACCACAGCGAGGTATCACCTCACACCAGTCAGAATGGCCATCATCAAAAAGTCTACGAATAATAAATGCTGGAGAGAGAGTGTGGAGAAAAAGGAACCTTCTTACACTGCTGGTGGGAATGTAAATGGGTGCAGTCACTATGGAGAACAATATGGAAGTTCCTCAGAAAAACTAAAAATAGAGCTACCATATGATCCAGCAATTCCCCTCCTGGGCACATATCCCAACAAAACTCGAACTTAAAAAGATACCTGCTCCCCTGTGTTCATAGCAGCACTGTCCACAACAGCAAGACATGGAGGCAGCCTGAATACCCTCCAACAGAGGAATGGATAGAGAAGATGTGGTACGCATATACAGTGGCATACTACTCAGCCATAAAAAAAGAATGAAATAATGCTATCTGTGGCGACATGGATGGACCTAGAGATTATCACATTAAGTGAAGTAAGTCAAAAAGAAAAAGACAAATACCATATGAGATGTCACTTATATGTGGAATCTAAAGTATGGCACAAGTTAACCTGTGTACAAAACAGAAACTGACTCAGACGCAGAGAACATACCTGTGGTTGCCAAGAGGGAGGGGAGGGATAGTAGATGCAACTGTTATATATGCATAGGATGGATAAACAACAAGGCCCTACTATATAGCATAGGGAACTATATTCCATATTCCACAATAAACCAAAATGGAAAAGATTATGAAAAAAATAAACACATAAAAAATAAAAACTGAATGTTTAAAAAAAATGAATAAAGCTGCTATTAACATTACTGCATAGGTTTTCATATAAACAAAAGTTTTTATTTCCCATGTGTGAGTACTAGGAATAGGGTTGCTGGGTCATATGGTAAGTTTATGTTTAATTGTAAGAAGCTGCCAAGCTGTTGTCCACAGCGGCTTTAACATTTTTATATTGCCACCGGCAATACATGAGAGTTCTAGTTTCTCCACCGCCTCACCAGAGCTCAGTATGGTCTGTTGTTATCATTGTTTGCTTTCTTGCTTTTATTTTTTTTTAGACCTCCTATATGCCTAGATGGGTAACAGTGTTTTGATGTGGTTTGTCTGCCTTTTGGTCGTGCAGGATCTTAGTTCCCTGACCAAGATTGAACCTAGGCCCTTGGCAATGAAAGTGTGCAGTCCTAACCACTGGACTGCCAGGGAATTCCCTTGATGTGGTTTTAATTTGTGTTTTCCTGATAACCGATAATGTTGAGCATCTTTTCATGTGTTTATTTGCCATCCATATATCTTCTTTGGCTTGGTATCTGTTCACACTGTTTGCCATTTTAAAAATTGAGTTGTTTGTTTTCTTACTGTTAAGTTTCAAAGGTTTTTCTTTAAAAAAAAAAGTTCTGGATACAAAACCTTCCTCAGACACATGATTTGCAAATATAATCTTCTGGATTATAATTTTCCTAGCAGTGTCTTTTGCAAGAGCAAAAGTTTTCAATTTTGATGATATCCAGTTACCAATTTTCTTTTAAATGGATTTGGCTTCCTGCATGGTATCTAAGAAATCTTTGCTTCACCCAGTGTCACAAAGATTTTCTCCAAGAAACTTTTCTATTTTTACATTTTAGAACAGAGGTCGGCACACTTTTTCTGTAAAGAGCCAGATGGTAAATATTTTCAGCTTTATGGACCATATGGTCTCTGTCACAGCTACTCAACTCTGTCACTGGAGTGCAAAAACAGCCATAGACAGAACATAAACAAATGAGAGTAGCTGTGTGCCAATAAAACTTTATTTATAAAAACAGGCTGTGGTCTGAACAAATTTGGCCCGTGGGCCGTGGTTTGCCAACCACTGATTTAGAAAGCAAACTTTTTGCCAGGCATTGATTGAGGACAGCCCACTCTGGTAATAACTGCCCAGTTTATTGTCTGTGAAATCGCTGTGAGAGAAAAGGCAGAAGAGTAAAACAAGAGTGAAGAGAGAAGGAGATAAAGGAAAAAAGGGGAAAGGAGGAAGAAAAAGATTTGAATCACATTTTGAGCAAATTTCAGCATGTATTTTAATTCTTTAATTAATCCTTGTACTTTGGTTCAGCCTTCAGCCAGTGTTTTTGTTTGTTTCTGAGCTAATGATCTTAAACTCTCAAGGCAACAGTTTAACAGATTTGTGGAGTTTTTCCTGATCAAACCTGTTAATGCCATGCTTTTTACTGAAAATGGTATTTATTTAACCATATCCCATTAATACATATTTATGTTTTGTTTTGTTTGGCCACGAGGCACGTGGGATCTTCGTTCCCTAACCAGGGATCAAACTTGGGTCTCCTGCAGAGTCTTAACCACTGGATCTCCAGGGAAGTCTCTAATACATATTTAGATTATATCCAGTGTTTTACCAGCCTTGGGGTCAGCATAGTCCTTGCACATATTTCCCTGCACTTGTGTGATTATTGCTGTAGAGCAGTTTCCTGCAGCTCTAAGTCAGAGGGTAGCGCTCACATTAAACATTTTGATAGGCCCACCATATTGTCTTTCCAAAAGGTTGCACTTTGCACACACATATCAGTGGTGTATAAGGGTGTTTAAAAAAAGGTAGGGGAGGGGTGTGGTTTTTTCTCCACTTATCCTTACTTACACTGGGTTTTATCCATCCTGGATTGTAGTCCCTCTGACTGACACAAAGTAGCATCTCCTTTTATTTTGCATTTTCCTCATTGTTTGTGAACTTGAGCTTCTTTTCATGCCTTATTAGCTGTTTAACTGCCAGCATCTATTAGTTTCAGCTCATATCCTTGGCCCACTTCTCTGTTAGTGGTATGTTGGCTTTTTTCGTATTAATTTGTAGATGCCGCGAATCAATTTTTCTCAGTGTTAGCGGTGCTGACACTTTAGGTTAGATAATTCCTGGTTGGGGGGGCTGTCTTGTCCTGTGCCTTACGGAGTGTTTAGCAGCCTCCCTGGCCTCTACCCACTAGGTGCCAGTGGCACAAGGCTCTCCCGTCCTGATAGCTGGCAGTGCCCCCGGATACTGCCCAGTGTCCCATGGAGAAGGGGGCACAATCACCCAAGGCGAGAACCCAGCTCTAAGTGAGACAATAGGAGCTGGCCCTTTCTCCCTGTCAGCCTGCTGCTTGCCTGTGAGGTCTTTGCCGTCCAGGAGTTTCTAACCTTGTGAAGTCGAAGTCTCTCTTTCCAGTCTTTCTTTTTATGACTCTTGATGCTAAACTGCTTTATTAAGAGCGGGAAGCATAGACCATTTTCAAAAAATAAATACTAGGAGACTGGACTGATCTTGCATGTTGTGTACCGTCTGAAGCAAGTGAGAGCTGGAAGGTAGAGAACACCTGAATGTCTCCCCCAGGAAACTCAGAACCATACCTGATTCCTCTCTCCGTGTTGTTATGGGGCAGGTGGGAAATCTGTGCAGGAGATGCGCGCTGGTTTTATATAACCGCTGGCAAGACTATTTTTAGAGGAGGCGAAATGCTCCAGACACTGGGCGCTGGGTTTTGAAGCATGAAGTCAGAACTGGGCAGTAAGAATCTGGAGAAAGGGGTGGACTGCCCTGGAGACCTCCCGACTAGTGGGCAGCAGGGCCTTTTTCTCAGTGATGACTTTCAGCTCCATAGAGATGCCTGCTTCTTTAGAGCCAAGGACACGGGACTTCACAGCAGTGCCTGTGAGCAAAACCTCGAGTGAGTGGTGCTTCCAGAAGAGCGGTCTTGAGCCGACTTTCCTCCGAAGCCATCACTGTGCCCTGCTGGTGTCGCTGAAAGTCAGGATTTCTGTAGGCAGCTTATGGTGTTCCAGAGCCCGCCAGCTTTGGAGACAAAGGTCCCCTAACTGGTAGAGGAATCGTAACCTCTTTCCTAGGTCAGTCACTCTGTCTTGGGAGGAAAGCAGTACGGAGGCCCTCTGCCTGCTGGCCAGAGGACAGACAGGGTGTCTGGGTGGGCTGCCCCGGCGCTCATTGCAGGCTCCTCCACGTACAGCTGCATCAGTAGTGCACATGGAGACCGGACAAAGCAATCCAAGATCTTTGGAGTGTTCTCAAGACACCCCAAACACTTCTCCCAGGGGCTCCAATCTTGGTACTGGAATTGTTTGTGGGTTTGCTTCTTTAAAGCCCTCTTATTAAGTGGAAATGGTTAAACTTGGACTAGTTCTGGTTTTGTTTCAGTAGACTTTATTTTTAGAGCAGTTTTAGGTTCATAGAAGGATTGTGAAGAGAGTCCAGAGTGAATTTCCCTATACCCTTCCGCAGGCAGTTTCCCTCCCCTAGTACTAAATCTTGCCTTAGTGTGGTATTTTGTTGTAATAGATGAACCCATGTTGTTACCTAACTAAAGCCCAGGGTTTGCCTTAGAGTTCAGTCTTTAAAAAAAAAAAAAAAATTTATTTATTTGTTTATTTTTGGTTGTGCTGGGTCTTCATTGCAGCATGTGGACTTTCTCTAGTTGCAGTGAACAGGGGCTACTCTTCATTGCAGTGCACAGGCTTCTCATTACAGTGGCTTCTCTTGTTGCAGAGAATGGGCTCTAGGCCCACGGGCTTCAGTAGTTGCAGCTCATGGGCTCTAGAGCGCGGGCTCATTAGTTGTGGTGCCCAGGCTTAGTTGCTCCACAGCGTGTGGGCTCTTCCTAGACCAGGGATCAAACCCATGTCCCCTGCATTGGCAGGCAGATTCTTATCCACAGTGCCACCAGAGAAGTCCTAGACTTCACTGTTCACGTTAAACATTCTGTGGGCTTGGTCAAATGCATGGTGACATGTATCCACCCATTATACCCTCATACAGAATAGCATTGCTACCCTAAAAAACCCCTGTGCCCTACCTGTTCGTTCCCCTTTCCCTGAAACTCCTGATCTTGTGGTCTCTCTAGTTTTGCCTTTTCCACAATGTCATATACTGGAGACCGACTAGTATGTAGCCTTTCAAGTACTTTCATTCAACAGTATGCATGTAAGGCTCCTCCGTGTCTTTGTGGCTTCCTGGCTTCTGTCTTCTTGGCACTAAATAACCTTCCGTTGTGTGTGTGTTACCAGATGACTGGCGTGTGTTCCTCCATTCACCCACTGAAGGGCATCTTGGCTGCCTCCAGTCTGGGGGCAGTTACAAATAAAGCTGCTATAAACATCCACATACGGGTTTTTGCGTGGACATAAGTTGAACTTGTAGCATTGAAAAAAAAATATCTTAAGTGTAAACACAGTCGTGAGCGTTGCCTTGATACCCTGTAATGGGAACATTTGGAATTTATTTCATTTTTTCTGCCCCTGCAGATTTTTTTTTTAAATATACAATGTCTAATGGTTATGAAGACCACATGGCCGAAGACTGCAGGGACGACATCGGGAGAACAAATCTGATCGTCAACTACCTCCCTCAGAACATGACCCAGGATGAGCTACGAAGTCTGTTCAGCAGTATTGGTGAAGTGGAATCTGCAAAACTTATTCGGGATAAAGTTGCAGGTAAAGAAACAGCCATTTTTGTGTGTGTCGGGCGGGGAGACGGTATGTGGGGCCATCCCACCAAGCCCTCTTTCTTAGCCAGGAAGTTTCATTTTTATCTCAACTCTGTTTTGCTCCCGCCATGCTGTAAGATTGGCTGTAGGTTCCCAAAGGAGGAAAAATCCATCCTGAAATGGAGAATATGTACAAAACAAGACAGTGGGAGGGGAGAGAAGATGAGAAGACAGGAGGGAGAAACAGGGATGCTCTGAGAGCTGGAAGGAGCACGGTCCCAGCTGTAGAGGGACCTTAGCCAGTGTCCTGCCTGGGGCAGGCACAGCCCATCTTCTCAGGCTGTGCATACAAGGTCAGACCTGCAGCAGAGCACTGAGTCAGTCCCCTATGGGCAGCCCTTCGTTAGGTTTGGGCCACCCTGACTCTCTCTTCTCATGCTGTCAACTTGACCATCTGAGCTTGATGTTCATTTGAACATTAAACATTCACTTGAACATTCAAGCTCTTGAACTGAGCTTGAACTCTCATAGGGGCTGGAGCAGGGGAGCAGAGGATCATGGGTGGGCCGTGGGTTTGGCAGGCAGGCAGGCGCAAAGCTCCACCCTCCCACAGCGCCTCAGTGTCCCCATCCACGAAGTGGGAGTGGTAGCGCCTGCCTTCCCCGTGATGCTACCTACCTCCTAAGGATTTGCAGAAGGCCTGTTAAGGCCCTCCATATGGAGGCCTCTGTTCTGAGAGTGAGGTTGCAAGGGTTCTGGAGAGAAATGTGAAGAGACCTGAGGCTGTGAAGCACTTCCTTTCTTTCCTCCCCAGGGAGGTATGTTTTAGGGAGCCCTCCTTTACCTCCCCCTGTCGCCTCCTCCTCCCTCCTCCTCCTCGTCTCTCCCCAGCTCTTCTGAGGAATGGCCAGTCCTCTCAGCAGTGCTCTGGTTCCCACCCTGGCTTGTAAGATCTTGATTTCCTACACTAAAAAATAATTTCAAAGTCAAAAGTCATATTTATTATGGAAATATTATATTGGGTTGGCCAGAGAGTTCGTTCGGGTTTCTCTGTAGCATCTTATGGAAAATCCCAAACTTTTTGGCCAACCCAAGATTTAAGTTTACATTAGAGTAATACTATTGAACCCCATGTACCCATTGTCCTGTTTCATCAACTCTCAGCATTTGCCAGTAACTCTGAGATGCCTGTCCCCAAGGTGAGTCCCATAGAAGCTGGCTGACCACGGTACTGGGAGTTAGTTCATCAGAGGAGGATTTTGGTTTTTTGTTTTTGAAACAAGGTTTTGTTTTGTTTTGATTTGATTGTTTATTTGGCTGCACTGGGTCTTCATTGGAGCATGTGAGATCTCAGTTCCCTGACCAGGGATTGAATCCAGGCCCCTGCACTGGGAGCTCAGAGTCTCAGCCACTGGATCAGCAGGGAAGTCCCAGAGAGGGGACTTTGAATTCAAAATCCTTTAACAACCCTCCCAATTCTGAGAGTCTGCAATTTATTACATGTCTTCAAAAGAGGGGCTTTAGATAATACACAAAATTGAACCGTTTTGGAATGTTCTAGAAATTCCTTTCTCTCTCCAGTTCCAAAGACCATCCTGAATAAGAATCCTTGTTCAGAGAGGTTTTGAAATTCTTCTGCACTGCTACTGAGTCTTGCCTTTCTCCTGTTGTGTTCTGGCAGAAGGAAATTTTCAGTCCCGGCAATATTCCTGGCTCCTGTCTCGTGGCTTGTTGCGTTTTTCAAAGGCATTAGAGCTGTGTTAATAAGAACACCTAGATTTGGCGAGATGAGTCCGGAGAGAACTGGTTTTGAGAACCAGTGAAATCAGCACAGGCATAATTTGGAAATTATTTCGGTTCAGAAATAAAGATTTTCTGCTCTCTGGGCAAGTTTGAGTATAATGGATCGGGAGTTGTGGAGTAGATGAGCCTGGGTTGACATTTCAGCTCTTCATCTTGTATCTTGTAGTTCTTTATTTAAAATATGTATATGTGTATATATATATATATATATATATATATATATATGTTTATTTATTTATTTGGCTGCTCCAGGTCTTAGTTGCAGCATGTGGGGTCTAGTTCCCTGACCAGGGATGGAACCTGGTCCTATTGCATTAGGAACACAGAGTCTTAGCCCCTGGACCAGGGAAGTCCCTGCTGCTGTTGTTGTTTAGTCTCTCAGTCATGTCGACTCTTTGCAACCCCATGGACTGTAGCCCACCAGGCTCCTCTGTCTGTGGGATTCTCCAGGCAAGAATACTGGAGTGGGTTGCCATTTCCTTCTTCAGGGGATCTTCCTGACCCAGGGACTGAACCTGAGTCTCCTGCATTGGCAGTCCTTCCTCTGGTGAAGCCTTGGACATGGTTACCTTTCTCAGTCTACTTTCTCCCAGCCTGGCTCAGGTACCCACCCCAGCGAGACTCTTGCATCGTGGCAGACAGGCACCTTGTCCAATCAAACCTCAGCTGAGCTTGCAATATGGACATCCACATGCCCCACATTAGCCATTTCAGCACATATTCTCCCCTCAGGCCCCGATTCCTCTTGCATAACAGCTCCTCTGGCTGACGTTCTCCCTCTCCTGTTCAAGGAGCCATCTCCTCTGTTTCTTCCTTATGAAAGGAAGCTTCCTCTTCCCTCAGATTCGTGAGCCTGGCTTTCTTCTACTTCTGAGGCCCCCCTTTCTATCTCTCGTGCAGCTTTTCCCAGCCATTGACCTAAGCAGTCCTTGGCTTAATCCTTAGCCTCCTCTTATTCCTAGGCCAACACTAGGGTGAGTGAATGAACCCCTAAGCTTAGCCTGACATTCAGTTGTGCCACCTCTCTTTCAACCAGAAATTCTCCCAAGCTCCAGGGCCTTCAGCCTCTCATTGTTTCTCAGACTGACCTTGAGTCTCCCACAAGCGAACTGCTTGTTCCCCAGGTTTCCATCTTAGCAGATGCACCACTGTCCACTCAGTGGCTCCAGTCAGAAATCTAAGCGTGACCTTTGACCTGTGTCCCTGAGTGTTTCCATCCCTTTTCCGCCATCCCTCCTGCCACCACATTAGAGCATGCCACATGGTCTTCTGCCTGCCCTACCGCTTTAGGCTCTCAACTGGCCTTCCGTGCTCCCTCCAGACCATCCTCCTAACTGTGACAGTGGAATCTCTAGCACCCCTAATGTGTCCTGTCACTCACCTGGGCCCCGTTTGCTCTGGGATATCTTTCCTGGCCTGATCTAGTTGACAATAGAGGCTCCTCTGGGTCCCCATGGCAGTCAGCCAGCATGGGTTTCCACAAGGCACTGAAGTTGGAACTTGCTCGTCCAGTAGGTCCTTATGGTTCTCAGAGGCAGGGACTCTCTGGTATCCCCAGATGTGACATAATCAGTTTTTGTGGAGTGAATGAATGATTTGAGTGGGCCTGGGGCTGGGGGAGAATGCGGGTCGACATGGACAGTCATTCATTCAGCAAGCCTCTTATGAGTGCCAACTGGGGGCCAGGCACTGGTGGTGGGAGGTGGTGGGACAAGATGGTGGCTGGATGTGGGGATGTTCAGTGTGCTGGCCTCAAGATACAGAGTGTTTCTGACCAGCTGGGCTCCACTGGTTTTGTTGCTGCCTGTTCCATCCATGGTCACTACCTGGCCTTACTGTGCAGCCTGCCCTGCTCTCTGTCCTGGTGTCTAAGCCTCTCTGCAGATGTCACGTGGCCCACGGGGCACCATGACCAGTCTGCACCCTCCTGGACTGTGTCAAAAAAAAGTTTAACGTGAAGAAAAGTTTAAATTACCCATAATCCCACCATTGTTAGCTTTTTGGCTCGTGTCGGTCCATAGTTTTTTTTCTTTACATATTTGTGGTTGTGAGCAGTCATGTGCTTTTACAAAAATGGGCTTGCACCTCCCAAGCTGTCTCTTCCTCCTGTATCTGTGAACATCTCTCCCTGTCACTGGACTTAAGCTGTCTCGTGGTCACAGTGGTTACAGGCTATTCTGAGTTTATGACAGGTTGTAACTGCTTTTCCATAGCTACAAGCCCCACTGAGGTTAATACCCTGGCACAAATCTTGGCTCACCAGTTATTTCTGTAGGCAGTCTTCCTAGAAGTGAACCCACAGAGGGGAGAGCGGGTACTATCTAGAAGCTGTTGACCTGTATTGTCAGCTGGCCCTCCAGGGGCTTTCTGGTTCACATGCCCTCTGCTTGGCCCTGGCATTCTTGAGGCCGAGCAGGATTTCTCACCTCTTCTCTTAAGTGAAAAATGACATCTGAGTATGGTGACAGTCTGCATTTCTTGTGAAGTTCATCTGTTCTGGCTGTTTATACTCTTCTTTTATATAAGAACTCTTTTTGTCCTTTGCCCATCTTCTTTCCTTTGGGGATGTTTGCTGTTCTTATTTATCGCCTAATTAATTCACTCATTTCCCCCCCACAAGAAACAGTCTCTCCCTCAGTGACATCATCCCTTGAGCCCCCGTGGGCCTTTAGAGAAAGGACTCGACTGCACCCCAGCCTCATGTTGCAAAGGAGTGAGTGCCCTGTCCACGGGGCGCTCACCTTCCTCAACTGCGCACCCCAGGTCAGCATGAGGATCAAACATGACTTCTGGCTGCTCTGGTCTGCGGAAGCAAGGCGAGATGCCATGGAATCGTCTCGTAGTCTTATCCCTTGTCTAAAACGAGAGGAAGACATTTGGAAACGTGAGGGTTCTGGCCCAGGGGTCACCCAGCCCAACATGTGAGCGCTCTGCATGGAGGCGGTCTTGCTTTCTCCAGGGCAGTGGCTGTCGGCCAGCCCCTGAGCATTAGCGGTGCCTGGGGACCAGGAGCAACACGTCCGAGGCCCCACCCAGATCCACCGAGTCAGCCAGCTGGGGTGTTTGAGCCTTTCTGGAGGGGGCAATGCTGGTACCGGGCAGAGTCAGAACCTCAGATGAGGGGCACTGGCCTCACACACCCCTCCACCAGGCCCAGGGTTTATTCATCCTCCGTCCCATCCTTCTTTCTCTCCTCTCCTGCCTTTCTCCTTTCCACCAGACTCCACCCTGGGCTCTGGTGGCCGCCACCCTGACTCTGGCAGGCTTCAGCCGCCTTAAGCCCAGCAGCCTGTGCGGGATTCATGCCCTGACCACACTCGCCCCAGAGTACCCCCGCTCACCCGCCAGACCTCAGCCCCCTTGTTCAGGGTTGGTCTTCCATCGCCCCTCAAGGGGGCGGGGGGCAGCCGCTGACCTGCCTCCAAGGCACTGACTCCAGTGGCCTCGTGGCCTCTAGGTCACTGGAAGGTCATCTGTAAGGAGCTTGGAAGTGGGGATCCCCACCCTGCCCCACATTCTGGATTCTGGACTGAGGAGCACCCTAGGGAGCTGCATCGATTCCCCCGAGTGGCTGGCGGACCCTGTTAGAGAAGCGGTAACTTGGGAAGTGAAGGCTTCCCCCCCAGTCGCCTGCTCTGAGCACAGCCCCTCCAGTCTGGCTCTTCTGCATAACTGGCCCGCTCCCTTCACGCACTGCCAGCGGCAGTTCTCAACCTGGGCTCAGCAGTAGAGTTTCTTGAGGGCCTTTACAAACCACCAAAGCTGTCCCCGCTCCTGCCTCCCCACCTCCCTGTCATGTCCTTGGTCCAGGATGTGGCCTGGGCGGTGATGGTTTGTAGCAGCCATCCTGCTGATTCTAACAAGCAGCCGGAGTTGAGAGCAGTTGGGTTATGGTGAAGGAAAGGGTGGGTGGAGGTGGGCGTTCACCACTGTTGACACTTTAGTCTCCGGCCTCACCCAGTGGGCAGAACCACGGGCTACCCTTCATTCCTCACCCACCTCCCTCTCGGTGCACACAGGTGCCCACCACAGAGAGGAGAGCAGACTAAGGGACAGAGCCGGTCCCAGCCTGGGAGTGCTGGTGCTTTAGGGACCTTGGCCACCAGAGCTCCCTCCCCATCAGCCCATCAGCAAGTCCGCTTGGTGGCTCTCCCTCCGGCCCGCCCCTGCCCTGCTGGGGTCCTCATCTCACACCTGGTCTGGCTCATGGGTTCCTGTGGTCTCTACACTGGCCTCAGCCCTGCTGCTGCTGTGGTCCACCCAGCAGCCACCTCCAGGCCAGGCCCCTAGCTCATTGTGTTCAGCCGCTGGCCACCTTTTATTTCCTGGAGCACTCCAGAGTCGTCTGTGCCACAGAAGCTTGGTGCTTGCTCTTCTGCCAAAATGCTCACCTCCAGCCACCCCAGGGCCTTGCTTCTCATATTCCCTCCTCAAGGGACACTCTTGACCACCTGTCTCCCCTGGGCCCATCCTGTCCATCCTCTCACTCCACCATGGAGCTTCCCCTGGTAGCACCTGAGTGTAGCTTTGTTAGCTTCTTGCTCGTTTGTTGTCTGACTCACTCAGTGGGATGTGAATTTCATTGTGGCAGGAGCTGTCCTTGGTGATGATCATTAAACCCTGGCCAGCCTGGCACGTGGCCTGACACATAGTGGGTGTTCAGTTAGTACACATGGGCTTGTTGAGGAAGAGTGGAGGGGGAGCAGGGTGGAGAAGGAGCCAGTGGCCATTGTCAAAGTGTGTGACATCCTAGGTGACATTGTTGGCTGCGGCCACACAGTGGTCAAGGAGGTCACCCAGGAAGCATGGATGACAGAGATGAGGGCCAAAGATAGAGCCTTATGGACCATCTGGATGGAGTGAGCAGAGGATGAGAAGCCTGGGGAGGGTCAGTTGGCATTGCAGTCACGTTCTGGAGGAGGTGGCACCTCAGGTGGGTCGGTAGTACCCAGTGCCACTGAGGGCTTCCGGAGCTGCGTCCTAAAACTCGCTGTGGGCACACCCTGAGGGCCAGTTGGTGTTGGTGTGGCCAGCCAAGGTGGGAGGGCAGGGAGGAATTGGCCACTGAGGGTAGCGGGGCCCTGTCCAGACGCCAGGAGGAACCAGCTTCAGCAGAAGGCACGGGAACACGGCCTGGCACCAGAAGTGCCAGGAGCCAAGGCACAGGTGGCCCAGCCTTGGGATTAGCCTTGTGGGAGGGGCAGGAACATGAGACGACAGAGAAAAGCGAAGAAGATGGCCCGGACAGAGCAGGAGAAAGTGGCCCTTGCAGAATCACCAGTAGTTTATGTAGCGTCTCTGCCCTGAAGTGGGGAGAGTGTGACTCCATAGGGCACTCACAATGTGCAGACTGCACGCGGAGAGACTGGTGAGACCGGGGTCAAGGGCAGCATCAACCAGGATGAGCCCTGTGGACAGCATGCACCCCAGAACGATGGCATGAGAAGGGCTCTTCACTCTGTGGCCTTCCTCCTAAAAGCCCGTTATAACCCCAGTCTGACCACAGAAAAACTTCCGACAAACCCAGGCTGATGGAGAGTCTACAAAATTTCTGGACCAGTCCTCACAGCTGTCATCAAAAACAAGGAAGGTGTGAGAAACTGTCCCTGCCAAGAAGAGCCTAAGGAGCTCAGCATCACGGGGGACTCTGGATGGTGTCCTGGGACAGACAAGGACATTAGGGGAAAATTCAGGCGGTCTGGCTCAGATGTGGACATCGGTACCAATTCACTAATGTAACAAACATACCATCCTAGGATGAGATGTTACTAATAGGGAGAGTAGGTGTGGGGTATGTGGGAACTCTGCATCATCTTTGTAATTTTTCTTTAAATCTAAAAAATAAAGTATTTTTGTTTGTTCATTTGTTTCAAAGTGACAGCAGTAGGTTAGGCTCTTCCCAGGTCTCATTAATGGCAAGATGAGCCTGGGTTCAGCTGGTAAAGTGGGCGGAGCCAGCTCATCTGCTGTGCGGATCTCTGCCTGCTGGTGGCTCATGCCTTGTGTTTTAATCATCCAGTGGGCATGTGTGTGTCTCCAGGACTTGGGGTCTCTCCTGCTCTCCACTGTCTCTGCTGAGAGCAGTGGCTAGTGCACGGGGTGTGCCCACTGACATGGCGCAGGGAGGGGTAAGATGCAGGTTTGGTGGCCATTCTCTTCTCTGGGCCTCCTCCTGCTCCTCCTCTGTAGGGAAGGCGTCAGGTTCCTTCCACTCTCACCCTCACCCATTGCTTCTCTCTGGGTCTCCTAGAGGCCCACAGCCCCTCGCCTGCCGTGCCAGGTCCCTCCTCCGCACCCAGCTGGTGGTTCACCCCACCTCTTCTCAGTGGTTACCTGAGAGGGAGTGGGACACCCTGCCTGTAACCTTGGATTTCTTTGGGAAGAACTGAGGTTTGCTCTGGCCTTATGATGCCCATGGGCATTGGCTGATGATGCTGTCACCGTAGGAGGTGCTGCCAAGGGGGGCTCTGGTGGCCAGGCTGCCCTCGGTGCTGGTCGTCCCTGTAACTTCCTCCTCCCCCAGCTAGGCTTTCAGTTCAGGAAAGTGAAGGGAACCGACACTGGGGGGCGCCAGAGCCCAGCAGACCTTCCCACTCCAGCACAGCAGGGGCGGAAAGCAGCCTGGACACTGACACCCCCACCCGCCTGTCCTGTCTGCTGCCGTGACTGTCCTCCTCCACATCCCCCACCCCAGGTCCCCCCACTGGGGGCTGCACAGAGCGGCCTGCACCATTGGAAAAACAGATCCTCGGCCCTGCTTTGGTGATGGGCTCCCCAGGATGCTCGATTACAAAAGTCACATTTTAGTTTGTTCTTTGCGGAAAGTGTGCAAATTTGGCAAGGTGATGTCACGAATAAACCATCAGTATAGACTATAATCATTGACCTCTAACCACTCCTTCCCAGAAGCCATGGTTCTTAGCTCTTGTGTTTTCTCGGTCATCTTCTCTCTGGTCTTGTCCTTTTGAGCCCAGCCAGATGCAGCCCTCTCCATCCTCCCCATCTCTCCTCCTTTCTCCCCTACCCCTCGCTGGCTGTCTGGCTCCCAGCGGCTCACTGATATGCACATGTTCTCCACACAGGACACAGCTTGGGCTACGGCTTTGTGAACTACGTGACTGCCAAGGATGCAGAGAGAGCGATAAACACACTGAATGGCCTGCGGCTCCAGTCAAAAACCATTAAGGTAAAGAGCTGCGATCACCATCTCATTGGTTCCCGGCTGCACAGAGGTCCGTGCTGAACCCTGGCCTTAGTGAAAGACCCAACCTTTTATCTCCCCGTCACTGTCTTGGCACCGTTAGCACAGTTGCCCCTCAGAGCCTGGGCACTTCTGGGGCATCTCCTGTCAGCTTGTGTGAGACCTGTGTTGGGTGGTGACGGTCCCAGCCCTTGTGCCTCTGGCTCCTCGGCCCCACCTGCAAAGGGAGGATCCCCGGAAAGGACTTGCACGGGGACCGCCCCTCCCCGGCCCCGGTGTCACTGGCGTGTTGGCTCTCAGCAGCCCCTGGTGTGAAGATCTCCCCGCCGGTCTCCTCTGCTGGCCCAGCACTGCTCTCCTCCTGCCGAGCGGGCGTTGGGCCAGCACTGCGTTCCCACTTGTACCTGCTTACTGTTGCGGTGGCGGCAGCGCTGTCCCTCCGCCCCTGCCCAGGCTCCCCTTCCTGCCCCGCTCCAGCAGTTACGGTCCTCTTCTTACCACTTCACTCAGCAATCATTGGGCAAACAGGTAGGAGTTGCCCACTGTGTGCCACTCAGTGAACAAAACCATTTCCGTGCCCTTGTAGGGCTGGCTGGGTATCTGTGTGCACAGTGCACACAGATGATAAATATGATATCAGGTGTGGCCAAGGTAGGTGTCACGAGGTGTGTCCTAGGGGCGCTGTGTCCTGTGGGGGGCTTCTTGATGACTTGAGGGAAGGGAGAGAGCCATGCAGCATGATGGGGTAGCCCGGGCAGTCTGTCAGTAGCGTCATTCCCTAATCAGGAGCTGAGGTGGGTTCCTGGGACGAGTTGGCGAGTCCTCCAGGCCTCAAAGGACAGAAACACCCCCCCCCCCACCTTCGTGCTCCTCTCAACCTGCCATCGCTGACCACGCCCTCCTTTTCTCAGTCTCACCCCTCCCCACCCCCAGGTGTCTGGCTTCAGGCTCTGTCCAACCCTGGACCAGCTTTGGGTTTTCCTGACCTTCACTCCGTGCCCAGCCCTACTGTAGAACATGCCCCTTCTCCCCACTCCACGAGGGACCCTGGCCGGGCTTCCTGCAGTAGCCCCTCCTGTGCTGTGCCCACCGGTCTTCACCCACAGACCTGGCAAGGCAGCCCTCATGCCTGAGACAGATACCCACCAGAGTCTCCAGAGCATCTTCCTCAACCCGAAGCCCCTGGAACAAGGTTGCCCTGTTGAACTTCTGCATCTTCCAGATCCTCAGGTAGCACGAGGGGCCAGAAGTCTGAGTGCCCTCTGAGGGCCGTGAGCTGTGTGAGTGGGTCTGCTCCACACCCCTCCCAGTGGCTGGCGGTCACTGGATCTTGGGTGGTTCTCTGCTTATAGAAGCATCACCCCAGTCTCTGCCTTCGTCTTCACGCGGGTCTCCCCCTGTGTGCATACCTGTGTCCAGATGTCTCCTTTTTCTAAGGACCCCCATCATTGATCTGGGGCCATCTTACTCTGCTCTGAACTCATCACCATGAATTGCATCTATCATGATCCTATTTCTAATGAGGTCGCACTCTGAGGTCCTGGGGTCAGGACTCCCGATGGGAATTTGTGGGAGGATGTAATTCAGAAGTCTTGGGTTCTACAAAAACCTCTCACAGGAGGGTTTCCCAAGAACAGGGCAGTGGACCTGCCAGAGGCAAGGGAGCAGGTGGTTCGGGAGCTTAGAAGAGAGGGTTCTGGGCAGTATCGTGGATCCGGTCAGGTGTGCCTGCTATGGGTGGGCGAGCTCTCTCCTGCTGTCTTCTTGGATTCTGATTTGACTCTGAGCTTGACAGTGGCTGGAGAGTACAGGAAGCTGCAGTAGTCATCAAGGTCCCCGGAGACACCAAGGCTGGAAGGAACCAAAGTGCACTTGGCTCTGAAAGCATTTCCTTCCTGGGCTTTATTAGGAGGTAATTGTAACCACAGTCAGCGCCGGCCGCCACAGCACTCCCCTGGCACTGGTCTGGGAATGTTCTTTCCCACAGTGTCCTTCACCAAAAGCCGAGGGCAGGCCCAAATGCAACCTGTTCCAGACAGATCTGCGAGGGGCCAGGCAGGGCATCCTAGGGGACATCTCCCTGCTGGCCCGGCCCAATCCCGGGAAAGCGCAGAACAGCCTGAGTCCCAGCTCCCGCCTTCAGCCATCCTGGCTGCAATCTGACACCTCTCACTGGGGCATTTGGTAACACCAGACTCTAAACAGTTGGAGTGACTCCCTCTGTGAGGAGTTTGAGCGGGGTGTTTTGTGGGGCTGGTTGATGTAGACCCAGAAAGTTAAGGTACAGACATAAGAGTGGGGCCAACATCCTTCTTGGAAGTTCAGAAGCATGGCCACGCCCACCTGGGGGCCTCTTTCTCTGAGGGCAGTGCTGCTTCTGCCCCAGGTCTTGCCCCAGAGTGTCCCCAAAGTGCCTCAGGCCTGGCTCCAGTGCAGGGACGCGTCCGGGGAGTGTTGTCACTGCTGTCCCACTCTCCTCTTCAGGTGGAGCTGGGCTCTGACCACACCCCAGTTTCTCCTTTTACCCTGTCTCTCCCTCTGGGCTGTGTCCTGCGTTCCAGGCAAAGGCAGTGTTTGTCATCTCCTTTTCTGGAATATTCCAGATGCACCTCAAACGTGTGAGAGTCAGTGAGCGCGTGAACAAAGGGATGTGTGTGAGGGTGTGGTCTCAGCGTGTAGACCTGCACCCCTGCCCTTCCTGGCAGGCCTGAGTGACGTGGTGGGCACACATCTATCGTTTGTGTCCTTGTGCTGCCCAGTGACACCTGAGAGGCTGTGTCCGCTACTGTGTTATGTATAGTCTCCGTTTTTTGACCCCCAGGGAGGACGTTCTGCCCAGGTCTAACTGCTCCCCCTTCCAGAGCACATGGTTCTCTGCTGCTGCTTCCTCCTTTGTCCCCCAGTCTCCTGACTTGGTTCTGACTCCCCCAGGTGTGGGGTGTGACAGAGTCCTGTCCCCTCGGCTGGAGGTGGAAGGGCTTTGTCCCAGGGGCTCCTTCCCCGCAGACATCTGGGCTTGGCCCCATCCCTCCGTGGCCCACAAGATCTACCCTGCTCTCACCCCAAATTAGAAACACTAAAGACATTTCCTTGCCCCCAGCCTCGCACATATACACCATTTCATCTAAACTACTGCAAAGTTCCTGTTAGTCTTCCTTCAGTTTTGCAAAACAGAAGCCCCAAAAAGCGTGGGGTCATTTAATATTGAGCACTCACATGTGTGCCCCCAGCCACGGGGCCCCATCTGGACTCCATGTCGAGCTGGCCTGTTGCCTGGTGGGTGTCACACTCCCAGAGCACCCAGCTCTCTCACCCGCCATCCTCTGGGCTGCTCCCAGGTAGCACAATGTCCCCTTCCAGCCGTGCTCCTCGTCCAGAGAGGCCTGAGGCCAAGGTAGGAGGATGGGCAGCCAGGGTTTGTTCCTGCCCCACGCCAGCCATGGACCCCCAGCCTCTCGACTATGAAATAGGAATGACATCCGCATCATCACGGCCCATGAGGATCCCTGCCCAGCCCGAGGGGGGCTGCCAGCACGGGCTGCCACAGGTGACCTCCTCCCACAGGGTTGACTCTCCCTCACCTGAAGGTGTAACACCCTCCCTGGATGCCTTGGCCACGCACCTGCCCTAACGCTAGCAAGCGGTTTTGTTTTCAAGGTGTCATATGCGCGCCCAAGCTCCGAAGTCATCAAAGACGCCAACTTGTACATCAGCGGGCTCCCGAGGAACATGACCCAGAAGGACGTAGAGGACATGTTCTCTCGGTTTGGGCGGATTATCAACTCACGAGTCCTTGTGGATCAGACCACAGGTACGGTGCCTGGCCTGGGACGCAGTGCGCTTTCCTCTGGGCAGGGCTCGAGTCTCCTTGGGAAGGCAGATGGCTGTCCTTAGTTACTCCAGCCATGAGGACAGAATCACAGTGAGAAGATATTGGCTTTTGTTTAATGAGGCCGCGAAGGTGGTGGTGGGGGATGGCGTTATGTGACATAAAAGCCGCCTGACATGAAAGGTGAGGTGCAGCCAGTCTTTTAACAGTGAAAACGCCAAGAGATCCTGGCACTGTCCACAGGCACCCCCCGTCCCAGCCTGGACTCCAACGTTGCCCTTCTTACTGCAGGCAGCAGGGTGCGGTGTGGGACAGTCTCTGCTCCAGGTCCAGAGTCCCCACCTGTCATAGTCCCAAAGCTCCAAGGGGACTCTTTCTGAGGAGTCATTCTTGAGTCTCCATGACTTGATAACCCCCACGCCGGTAGCACATTCGGAGCTCGGAGGCAGCATGACGTCCTCTCTCAGGCTCTCCTGGCCACTTCACTACCCTTCTTGGGTCAGCTCGGCTCGGGACACAAGCAGCTTTGCACGTGGCACTCAGGCCCCACCGAACTGAGCGCCACATGCCCAGAAGCCGCCCCTCAAGGTGGCCACGTGCCCCACCAGCCTTGGGCCTGGGATCGGGCCGGCCACATACTCGGCTCTGTCAGGGAAGCAGTGAGCTTGGGACGTCCGATGTTAGGGCCCCTCGGCTCTGTTCTCTGCAGGAGTGGGAATTTGCTGACCAACTGGAAAGTAAAATCGCTGCTCCCAGAGCTCAGTGAAACTGGTAGCCTTGTCTGTGGTTGGTTTTCATGTTCTTCCAGTACTGAGCGTATTCCCCACCTCCTTGGCTGAGGTAGTCAAGCACACACTGGTAGTTGGGCTGCAGCAGCCGTGGCTCTGAGGTGACCTCCTTTGGGAGGCTGCAGAACAGACACGGAGCAGACGGGTAGGGTGTCCCGGCTCGTGGCAGACAAGAGTGGGGATGCATGTTTTCCTGTATCCTCCCTGAGCTGTGTGCTCTGGGGCCTGCAGCCTTGTCCCCCACTCTCCCTTGTCCTGTCTCATCTGGGTGTGGGCTGGGGCCCAGCTTGGAGAGGAGCAGACAGCTTGAGTCCTCCAGGGCCCCAAGGAGGAGCAGGGGCTCCTGGAGTGCGGTCCCCAGGTGCAGGTTGCTGGCAGCTCTGGGTACCCCCCAGCCTGGCACCGACACCCGCTCTGCTACAAGGACGTGGACTCCACCCACCTGGCCTCCTTTCTGCCCCTGGCTCTGGGCCGGGGATGAGCATGAGGTGATGATGTCATGTGCTTGGTATAAACCCCTGGTTTGCGCCAGACTAGTTCTTGTGGTCCCTGAAGGCCCCACCCTTACCTTCAAATACCAGTCGATCAAGTGACCCCACTGGCTGGTCAGTGCCTCTATTTACCCTCCTGCACAGGAGCGTCTAAGTGGGCTGTCAGGTGACCTGGAGCGGGCAGTGATGATGGCCCGCATCCTGCCTCTGTGCCCCTGCTTTCCCCAGTCCTGTGTGGATTGCTGGCTTCTGCTCATCTCGGTCCAGCCCAGCACTGCTGAGCAGGGCCCGGCTCCCACTCTGGAGTCCACCCACCTTGAGAGCACCTCCCCCACCCCTGGGCCACGGAGCTTTTGGCCCCACCATCCGGAGGGCGGTCACTCCTGCAGGCAGTTCACTTACCCGTTTGCTGGGGATTTTGCCCTCTTTTCCTTGGCAGGGCTGCTGTCTCCTAGAGTTTGGGAGACCCTCAGGCCTCCCCACCAGCTTCTGCTGCTTCAGTGTGGGCCCCCACCCCACACCCCTGCCTGTCTTTAGGAGCTTTGCAAGAAGAGGGTGCAGGAGCCGTGAGGGGCCCCCAGGGGCTCCTCTCCACAGCCCTCCCCTAGGCCGGGGTGTGACGCCGGAGAGTAGAAAACCAAGCCCATGGGACTGTGGGCTCCCTCCCCCTGCAGCCCACTCTGGAGGATGCTGCTGCTCAGCGCTCCTCTGCTGAGACCCCGGGGAGCCCAGCAGCCAGGCCGAGAATGGCACAGAGAGCAAGTCTGCATGTCAGGTTTGCTTTTGTGTGATGTATGTTTTAAAGAAACAGAGAAGAGCTCAAAAAAACCTTAACCCGTAATTAAAAAAGAAAAAATGGCCTGAGTAATTAAAAAGAAAAAGCAGATGGTCTGATTAATTTTTTAAAAATTTAAAAAGGAAAAAAGAAAAACCATAATTTCCTGAGGTGACAGAAGTTTGTTTGTTTTTTTTTTAAATTTTTTTGCTTCTTTATACATTGTAATTATGACGTTTATAGTTGGCTCATCTAGAGATGGTGCCATTTATTGGTCTCTACTCTTAATCCTAAAAACACTAGAGGAAAAAAAACTCTTTAAAATGTATACATTCACCCAAGCATTGAGTTTATATTCCCTCACTTTAAGTAACTTTCTTTTACTTGGGTTTTCTTGATTTCACTTGGGCAGTTTTCATTTGATAGTCATTTTACAAAACCAGACAGGGAAGCCACACTTTTACACACACACTCTCTGCTTGATCGCAAGGTCTTCATAAATAGCATGAGACTGTCCCCTGCAGGCAGCTTTCTGTGGGAGCCAGCCAGCCACGGCTTCCAGTGAGATTTGCCTGCAGTTAGATCTCGTTTGGGTTCCCATCTGTCTAAGCCATCGTTCGTGTCGTTTAAGAGTAAATAAAGAGTGTATGCCAAGTACGTGTTTTCAGGTGTTCCTTCTGAACTGAAATTTTAAAATGGGCTCAGGCTCTGGACTGCGCCTGGCACATGTGAATCTCTGGATCTGGTCTCAGTGACTCAGTGAGCGTCTCTGGCTGTGTCCATTTACAGTTCATACTTAACATAGTCATGGAGCCATTGTGGGGGCAGCCTTGAGACTGCCAGGGCCACTGTGTGGCCTCCCAGGGCACTGTGCTGGGGGCGCCCCCAGGAGGGAGCATTTCCCATTTCGAAAGCTGGGGTGTGTGCTTTAGGACTTGGCATTCACGGTATGTTACAGTTGTGGCTTCCAGTAGAAAGACCCCTGCCTGAAGGCCCCTGGCTACCCTCTGCTTGTTTACATGGGGCGCATGGTGTCCCTTCCCAGTCAGGACAGAGCATGGGATTCTATTAATAGGCCCCAAGGGGGCACCACTTCTGGCAGTAGAACTTGTCATTGCCGCCCCCGCCTGGTATGCCTCAGTCCCCCACGCCCCTCCTCAGCCCCCACCCTGGGCCCATCCTGGGGACTATCGATGGGACCCTGTGGGACATGGGAGCCGACTTGGGGGTGTTCCTTACCCTCACTTAGCCAGTGACCCAGGGCCCTGGGCTCTTCTGCTCTGATAACTGTCATTCACCTCCTGGTAAAGGCCTCGGGACAGCCTGTGACTGGCAGTGGAGAGCGAGAACGTCCAAGGTAGGGCTGTCGGCCACAACCTCCTCTCCAGGGGGCACCCCCAGACGCCCTCAGCTGTCACCTCCACACTGCGACCTCCACCCTTGACCCCAGGAGAAAGAGCTGGTTCTCTTCTTGGCTCCATATTCCTTCACCCCAGCCCCACCTCATTCCTCCACTTCTTCAAGGGACCAGTCCCCTGTCATTCCTCCCAGGCCCAGAATGTGGGCAGAAGGAGGGTAGAAGGTGACTGAGCTCACTCCCACCTGGTTTGTTTCAGGTCTCACCCTCATGCCAGGCTGACCTGGCCCCACCTTCAGCAGTTGGGCCTGGGATTCAGGCAGCCATGTTCTTGTTCTTTCAAGGGCTGGGGCAGCAGCAGAATCAGGGGCTTGCCTTCAGGAGACTCTGTCCAGGGAGCCAAGGCAGCTGAAGGCGATGATGAATGTACCCGAGGCAGGGAGTCTGCCCTCCTCCACCAAGGAGGGTGGGTGTCAGCACCATTGAGGGCCCTCAGAATCAAGTGAGGCCAGACTCTTCCCAGAAAACTTAGAATATCCAAGAGGTGAGTGAGGTGTTGGTGGCAGGAAAGAGCCACCAGTGTGCAACTGGGTTATTCAGACTCCACGCCCTTCGGGGACTCGGGAGGCTGAGTCAGGCACTGAGCAAACGGATTGGATCAGGCCAGCTGGGGAGGTGACCTGTGAAGGCCTGGCATGGGTATGAGGCCAAATGGCCGGGCAGGCCATGGGAGGGAGCACCCTGGGGGCAGGGAGAATTCCTTATTGCCCGCCCACCCCTCAGCATGCCGCGCACCGGCACCGCGGTGGGCACCTGGCCTCCACAGTGATGGAGGATAAAACCTGGCTTCCTTTTAAAAAAGAGGTCTGGGGCATCTCTCTGGGATATTGTGCCAAAGTGTCTTATTGCGCAGAGACTATGCATTGTTGCTTCAACTCAGAAAAAAGTTTGAAACCTTAATCTTTTATTAGTCATTGTTTGTTTTAATTTGTTCATGTTTCCATATTTAGGTTTAATTTTTGTTTCTCTCATTAGCCAAGCATCCAGTTTAAACCACAGTAGGCTGACTGACTTGACTTTTGCTTTTCAGTTTTAAAACTCCTTGCATTTTTTTCCCCCTAACTCCATTTTTGTTGGTTTGTTAAAAAGGTTTGTCCAGAGGGGTTGCGTTTATCCGGTTTGACAAACGGTCGGAGGCAGAAGAGGCAATTACCAGTTTCAATGGTCATAAACCCCCAGGTTCCTCCGAGCCCATTACAGTGAAGTTCGCAGCCAATCCCAACCAGAACAAAAACGTGGCGCTGCTCTCCCAACTGTACCACTCGCCAGCTAGACGGTTCGGAGGCCCCGTCCACCACCAGGCGCAGAGATTCAGGTGGGTCAGGAGGGTGCGCTCTTCCCACCACCGCCACACGTGCCGCATCCAGCTGCTTGCAGCCTGCTGGGCAGACACTCCTGGGCTGCGGGAACCGCTGCACAGTGGGCTGATCGTGTCCTGTCTCTGTGTCCCCTGCCCGCCTCAGAGGGTTATCTGTGTGGAGCCGTGTGTTTCCATCTGAGTATGTCTTTAACGGGAGTAAAAAAGATGGCACAGCTCCAGCTGGCTCCCAGCGCCTGGCACTGCAGCCTGCGGTTCCTCAGGACAGGCGAGTAGACTGCAATATGGAAGAGCATCCTGTATCTGGAGAGGAAGATGTAGCCTGAGCTCACTCGAGGGCTGCTCTCCTTCCAGAGTTTTAAACAGGTTTTAGACTTTTGATGAGCAGCCTGAGGGCAAACCTTTCTTGTCCACATCCTTGTGGAGTCATTTGGTGTCTAAATATTACTAATTCTGCTGTTTAAAAGCCCCATCCTAGAGGCGAACTGTTTACCCGCCTTCCTTAGCCCTTCCATATAAAACAGTTCTAGTCGCCAGGATGTAGTGGAGCAGAGATGAGTAGACCTGGTGACTTGGACTCTGAAATCAGCTGTATTACTACCTCATGAACAACAGAGAGGCCCACAAGCTGGCCTGCCTTCGTTGGCTTTTCAGGTTTAAAAGCAAAGCTGGGGAAGTGTGTTTGGACAGAAGTGAGCTTGATCCAATTTGAAAGTCAGATAGTGCAATCAGCCTCACTGCTGATCTGGTGGAAGGTGTAGATGACCAAGTTCAGGGAGTTACCTGTTAACTCTGGGAAACCAGAGAGCTTGGGGGAGAAGAGAGAGGGAGATGCGAGTGCAGGAGAGGCCAGGCAGGAGAGTGACCATGACCTCTAGAGACGGACGGAAGGAAAGGGCAAAGAGGACAGGTAAGAATAAGAGGGAGGAAGACTCAGCAGAGGAGAGAGTTTGCAGAAGGGCCCCCAGATCTAGGATGGGTCAGTTTACCTCTGTACCATCAGAGGTAAGAATGGGGGCAGTTCATGAGAGTTGAGATGAAGTCAGCTATCACTAGCAGGAGACTCAGGGGAGTGAATGAGAATGAACTACACTGTCAACAAGACAGTGCAGTCTGTCTTGTACAGCCTCGGATCATTTTCAGTTTAATGGATACGTCAAGATTTAGTGAACCACTATCATAACTTGGGTCCATATCCTACAAAAGTTAGAGGAAACGAGGTTCATTTAAAAGTCAGACCTCTTTCCAGTTCTCACTGAAAAGCAACTCACACAGGCACTCGGGGGGGCCCTTACCCACCCCCGTTTCAGTGATCCTGTGGCCTCCCCACTAACAAATCATTTAACCAACTCAGACATCCAGTGCGGCTGTTTAACGTCATTACCGCAAATTCAAAATCATGGCCCACAGTATGCCTTGATTCTTCATCAGTGATCACTGTTCTGTCAGTGGGCTGCACCCCAGGGGGCTGGCCGCTCTTCTCCAGAGTCTGTTGAGGGAATGAATCTGTTCAGTGGCACTCGAAGGCACCCTGCTCACCCCTGGGTCAGACCCACAACTCAAACCTGATTGTGTTTCAGAGCAGGTAGCACTTCTCCAGTTGCATTGTGGGGCTTCAGAGATGCTGTGTCATGCTCAAGCGTTCTTAAACTGGTCCTCTGACAGTTAACTTTTGTGTTTGTGAAACATCTCGAGGGCCACATGACTTCAGTAGCAATTTTGTCATCTTCCTTCATCGTTACTGCCATGGCCATGATTTGTAGGCTTATTTTTATGTGACTAAAAGTGTTTCTTTAGAAAGGGGGCCCCAGGGACTTCCCTGGAAGTCCAGTGGCTAAGACTACCTTCCAAGGCAGGGGCCATAGGTTCAATCCCTGGTCAGGGGACTAAAGTCTCACATGCTGTGGGGTGCAGCCAAAAATTTTTTTTAGAAACCAGGTGGTCCCACAGTTTTGGTAAAGCTTGGTGGACTTGGCAGTCCACAGCCTTGGCCCTTCTGGGGTGTTATGAGCCAGCAATGGAAGGTTGTCCAGAGCTGTGCCCTGCTGCGGTTGCCCTTCATGGGTGTGTGCTGTATGCAGACACTGCTCGGCTGTGAACCCTCGGAGAGGGAGGATCCTGACGAGGTGGGGGGTACAAAATTCAGAGAAAGAAAAGAAGATTCAGCCCTCCCCCACCCTGGTAAACACACATACATACACAGATGTATAGGATAAGGAAGGTTTCCCCAGGGGGAGCTGGGAGTGTAACAGCACCTAGGAGAATGTGGAGAAGCTCCCATCATTTAAAATGTGGGAGGTACAGGTGTGACTAAACAGGACCCCCCTCTCCCCCCTGCCCCACAGTGGGAGGGGTGGAGGGAGCAGCTGGTCAGAGGCCACTACAGGCCCCCTCTGTGGGCGAAGCAGGTTGAGGCTCTGACCCCCTCTGGGCAGCCAGTCTCTCTCCTCAGAGCCCATTCCCTATGGAGCAGGGAACCCATGCCCTCCCTCTGACACTATATTGACTTCCGCTCAGTGAAAAACTTTGATGGTGCCCGAGGTGAGAGGGGTGCCAGCCCAAGCACCCCCATGGGCCACGTGTCCACGCGCGGGCCCACCCTGACCCTGACCTGAACGCTGTGCTCTCTGTTTGCTAGGTTCTCCCCCATGGGTGTAGATCACATGAGTGGGCTTTCTGGTGTCAATGTCCCGGGCAACGCTTCTTCGGGCTGGTGCATCTTCATCTACAACCTGGGCCAGGATGCCGATGAGGGGATCCTCTGGCAGATGTTCGGCCCGTTTGGCGCCGTTACCAATGTGAAAGTGATTCGCGACTTCAACACCAACAAGTGCAAAGGCTTTGGTTTTGTGACCATGACAAACTATGAAGAAGCCGCCATGGCCATAGCAAGTCTGAATGGCTACCGCCTGGGGGACAAAATCTTACAGGTTTCCTTCAAAACCAACAAGTCCCACAAATAACTCGCTTACGCTTTTTTTTTTTTGTACGGAATAGATAATTAAGAGTGAAGAAGTTGAAACTTTTTTGTTAGTGTACAACTCATTTTGCGCCAATTTTCACAAGTGTTTGTCTTAGTCTAAATGAGAAGTGAAAAGGTTTTTATACTCTTGGGATGCAGCCGACATGTTCAAATGTTTGAAATCCCACAATGTTAGACCAATTTTAAGTTTCTTAAGTTATTTCCTTTAAAATATATATTAAACAGAAATCTAAATAGACTGCATTGACTAACCAGTCCCTCGGGATGGTGGTGAAACTGAAGCATGCTTTAACTTCCGAGACTGTCTAACACGCGTTTCATTCAATGTCTCCACAAACTGGATAGAAACCAACAAGCAAACAGAAATGATGTTTTAGTTTTAGTTCCTAAAGATGTTAGACAGATGCTGAGTGCGTGTTTTTCTCAACCGCTTCCACATTTTAAGCGATTTCTGCTTCGGTTGACAGGAAATTGCTTTCCCAAGCAGGTCCCATTGCCACCTGCTGCTCACTCAGCCGAGGGGCCCTGGCTGTGGCAGCAGGCCAGTCTGCCGTGGGCCACCGGCAGGAGGGGGACCGCACGCCGGGCCAGGCCAGGCCCTGCGGAGGACACGAGGGGTCTCCTACGCCCAGGCGCCAATGGGAACGGACCAAAGAGTTTCAGGGGAACTCCAGTATATTCCAGAGTCAGATCTCAGCTGCAGGCACGCCTCAAGATGCCTTGCTCCTCCGACACCCCGAATTCCTGTCCACACGTTGCATGCACAGTGCCCCCACAACAGCGGATACTGTCGACCCCTGTCTTCGCTCCAGTTTCCGAGCGCATTGACCACAGCTCCAATGCGTCAGATAGCTCTATTTTTTAACGACACAGAAACATTTGAGCATTGTATTTCTCGCATCCCTTCTCGTGAGCGCTAGGCTTTTTTCTATTTTAGTCAGGTTTTGTTTTGAAACTTTGCTCTCCTGTGAACACTCAACAGAAAAGTACTTACTTCCTGACAGTTACCTATTAACAAAAAAACAAACAACAACAAAAAAAAACACCCTTTGATTTGTAGTTTTAAAGATTAACCCTCAAAGTTCTCTTCATAACTGCCTTGACGTTTTGGGTTGTTCTGTTAATTTTCTTTTGCTTTTTTGTGTTTTTTGTTTGTTTTTACTTTTGCATTTAAGACCATTAAATTTGATTTTGTTTTGCTCGAATTTTGTTTTGTTTTTTATTTTACCTTTTCTTTCTTTTTGGCTAGGTAAGGTACAGACAGCCCAGCATTCAGGGAGGATTCGTAAAATCTTAAGCAACAAATATACTTGCCTCAAGACAAAGCATTTACGGATCTGTGATGTTAGGATTGCGCCCTCACGGGTGGTGTTTTTTTCCAGACGGGGAGTGGGCAGGGAGAGTCCGAGAGGGGGCCTGAGAGGTAAACAGGCAGGGCCCCAGTCTCTGGGCAACTCCTCAGGAGCATGATGTGATTTTTTTTTTATAAATAACCAGTGTGTGAGAGAATCAAAACCACCGTAACTTAGTACCAGCAGTTTTTAACCTTGACATGAGAGACTAATAAAGCATGTGAACGATAGGCTGTTTTTTAGTTATCGATATCATGGAATTGCGGCATTATTTATTTATTTATTTATTTAAGTGGAAGTCATTGGGCTGTAGGCACAGCCTTCCGCAGAGTGGGTCAGTGTTCTGAAACCCCCCCTGCCCTCAACCATTTGAGGCTGCCTGTCCCCCCATCCCTTCCCTCATGCTTTACTGAGGGGCTGCCAGCCGCTTACCTGAGCCTCCCCAGTTTACCACGCGACCCTCTTCTTACCCCACAAAAGGCCAAGTTCATCCCTTGAGGCCTTGTCTCACAAGTTGGCCAAGTGCCACGGAGGGCCTCCTCCCTCCCGTAGAATCTTCCAGATTCTAAGTCCAAGCCAGCTTACGTGCCTCCTCCTGTATCCAAGGCCCATTTGCCCAGATTTGACACGAAGAGGGTCCCCGCTGTGTGTACCCCAGAGTACTCCACACCCCAGGCCCAGGATGCTCTCCTAGAAAATTATACCATGCAGGTCGTGCCAGCCTCGGGCTAACATCTTCTCAGAGAAGGTGAGGTTCCCCGTCCTCAGAGTGACCCTTAGGTCTCCTCGCTGACACACATTCCTGCCAACCCGCGCTGGCATGCAGTTTCCTACGAGAATTCTGTCAGAGGCCTACACTGCGGAGTGACAGGCTCACAGCCAGCACCATAGCCCATCCCCTCATCCCCTCTGTTTTATTGGGATCACATTGGTTTTCCTGATGGTAGCACATATGAGATGGAAATGTGAAGCACATACGGACCTCTGCGAGTTGCCCAAAGTGTCTCAGTAACTTTCTCGTTTTACATGGTCCCCGCCCTGAACAGCCTTCTGGCTAAAAACCCTCATGTGTTTCTTTGGGAGTTTTAATTTGCGAGTGTGCAGGAGGATACTGCCTTTGACATACTCTACTTCCGAAAAGTAATCGCCACTGCCACGGAAGTCCCAGATGCTGGCCCCGTGTCCGAAAAGTTCATTACATCTCTAAGCTTGTTTGCAAAAGGAAGACCCCATTTTTTTTTTCAAGTTACAATCTGAAAGAAACCATGTTTTAAGAAAAAAATTTTTTTTTAACCATGATCAGTCATATTTGTATTTTGTGAAATGAATGTTCTCCTTTTCTTTGAGAATTTTGATGAAAAAGAGTTGAGGATAGATGATGTTAATTTATGAAAACTTTGGTTTGGCACATAAATACCAAAGAGACTCTGACTGAATTCTCTCTTGGCCTGTGTAACTGGCCCTCCTAGTTGTTCACTCAGCAGCTGCACCTCTGTGCACCTGGTTCCAGTCAAGTAATCCACTCTTTACCCCTCAGCTCTGCCTTTCTTTAGCTTTTCAATGTAATACGCCAAGCTGTGGTTTTCTGCGCTGGCTGTGCCTCTCTGGTCACACATCCCGTGACTACAACACCCTCCCCCACCGCCCCCCTCTTGCCAGAATAGCCAAAGGCTGGGCTTTCTCAGCCAGCGGCACCTTCCTTGTTCCCCCAGGGTGAGTCTTTCCCTCGCCAAGGGCAGCTGCCTTAACCTCCGAGAGTCTGCGCTTGGCGTTAGTGCTGGAAACCCACCTTCCAGGCTCTGAACCTCGCTGCTGTAGGGAGCCGGTCCTTGTAAGCTGGCAGCTGCGGCGGGGAAGCCCTGCTGGAGCAGACAGACATGAGAAGCCCAAGACAGCCATTGGCAATAACTTACCCCGGTTGGCCTCTAGAGTTGGGCCGTGGACTGACCCCAGTCTGCCGTTGGCCTTGAAAATCAGAGTTCAGGTCCCCCTGGCTGTCCCATTTCGCATCCATCCCTGCCTGACCCAGCTTCCCTGTGCTTTCCACAGCCGTCCTGGGCTGGATCACAGAGAATGAGACCAAGCCACTAAGGGCCCCTCTTCCCACCCCGCAACCCCCACCCCAGCCCTCCTCCATCTGAAATCCCTCCTGTCTTCCCAGGACCCACGGTACCTCCTGGGACCTGAGGCAGCTCCTCAGGAAACACCTGCTGCTCATCAGATTCCCAGGCCTGGCCCTCACCCTGAGTCCCGAGAGCCCTCTGCTGAGTGGCAGCGGGAACTGATGCTTTCTTGTAATGGCCGTAGGACCCCCAGCAGGGTTCACATTTCCACGCCTTTTGGTTTCGCCTCTGACTTCTTAACGATTGTATTTTTCCACAACCTTTTGGTGACAAGAGTTCAGTTTTCTGCTTGGTCGTTAAATAACTTAACTCCTCGTAAGTCCCCGTGAGGACCGAAGTTAGGCTGACCGGTGGTCCGCAGCGACTTGGGAGGACTGTGTTTCACTTCTGCCAGGAGAGAAGGCTTGTCCGTTGGTTGGGGCCACATCTTTACTGTGTAACGTTCCGTTTATAGTGACTTGCTCTGGGCCGGTGGGGGGCACTTTCCCAAGTGGTTCCCACATTGTACAGTAGATGGGTAGACCTTTTGTATATTAGTATGTTTTAAGTTATTGGTTTGTTTTATATAAAGTAATTTATTTTTCAGGTACCATTTTTCATTTTAACTTTGTTTTTACATGGGTTTGTTTTCAATAAAGTGTGACACTGCTGTCCAAAAGCCAACAATAAAATGAATCCCATTGTGTTCTTTGGAGATTGCTTATGTAACTAGCTTTTTTTTTTTTTTCTTTTTTTCTTTCTTTCTTTTTTTTGATTTTCAGGGAAAAAACTCCTCCTCAGTTTTCCATCCCCCCAGTTTGCCTTTTTATCCTTGTGAATAAATGTTCTTTAGTGTTTTAGGAGGAAAAAGCAAACCTAGATTTTGATAATCCAGAAGACTTCAGATTAATAAAGAAGCTTTGAAAGAAGACCATTTTTCAAAATTTTAGTGAAGTGTGAATATTTTTTGTCAATGGCTTTCTCAAAGAGAATGAAACTTTTGCACCATTTTCAGAGTTTTTATAGAGATGCCAAATTGATATATTTACATGTAATGAAAACATGAAAAAGTTTTATTAAACAATTGTTCATAGCTGTGTAGACATTTTAATTCAGTTTCCAAAGCTCTCAGAGTGTATTTTTGGAGTACGGAGTGCTCACGGTGTGGGGCCTTACGATTCCAAAGCAACGCGATTGTCCGAATACATAGTCCTTCCCGCAGGTATCAGGTTTGTGTTAATCTCTGTATGTTAACTATGACTGGAATTCTGTGATATTTTGGTAATAAATGAAGTGGGATCGTGGAGACGTGGTGGTGTGGGGATGACGGTGTGTACCTTATAAAGCAGCCATCGCCGAGTGAAGTGCCAGCGATGGCTGCCAGTGACTCCCTGCTTCCTAGGTCAGAGGAGGCTGCCCCTCGCCAGCCTCTGTGCTCAGGGAGGCAGGGAGCCCTCAGGACAGCCAGCCCCAGGGACAACTCTAGGATGTATCCTGTGCCCAGCTCCCCTGCCACATACCACCCTCTGCCTAGATGCTGTCCCCACACATACACGAGTCAACTCCCTCCCCTTGGAGACCTAGAGACCTCTCCCTTCTTCAGGCTCAAAGGTTCATGGGCCCCAACTCCCTCCCCTTGGAGACCTAGAGACCTCTCCCTTCTTCAGGCTCAAAGGTTCGTGGGCCCCCCGTCTTGTCCCTGAGTGTTGCCTGTCCATCTGAGCCTCTGGCCATTCTGAATGTCTCCTGACACTGATCCCCTCGGGGGAGGGCACATGAGTTCCGACTTCCCCAGAGGCAGGACGATGTGTCAGGGGCTCAGGGTCAGGGGCTCAGGTTCGCATCCTGACTCCACGCTGTCCTCAGTAGGCAAGTCCTTGACTCTCCTTCCCCAGCCTCAGCAGCCCCAGCTGTGAAATGGGGTCCATAACACCCCTCCCATAGGATCCTTGTGGAAAGGAAAACAAATCAAGTAGGTACCACAGTCACCACGGCCACTCTGAATCCAGGGCCGAGGCTGGGGTGGGCAGAGAGAGCAGCCCCCACCTCACCCCACCCCTGGCTCCCCCACACCCAGTGGGCTCAGCTGAAAGCCTCACATACTTCTCCAACAGGCAATTACGGGGCCTCTTCTGAAGTCACTGAGTTTCCTTTTGTGAGTGTGTGTGTGTATCTTACGGTTCTGCTTTGAGCTCCCTCAGAATACCCAACCTGTGTCCCTCCCTGGTAGGGGCAGGTCGGCACCACTGGGGAAGGTGGCCAGGCTTCTGCTGGAGGTGGCTCCAGGGGTATCCCTGGGATGTCCTGGGGCCTCCAGGCAGCTCCTGGGGCATCACTGTGCCCTGAAGGGGAGGGGTCTGGGTGTCAGCCTTTCCTGGCCAATTGCAGACCTCGGTGTTCATCCCCTTCCCCAAAGGGTCTTATAAAGCAGATTCGAGGACTTTCCTGGCACTCTGCTGGTCAGTGGTTAGGACGCTGCAAGTCCACTGCAGGGGCCACAGGTTTGATCCCTGGTGGGGGAACTAACTAAGATCCCACATGCCTAGAGGTGTAGCCAAAGGAGTTGTGGGGAAAGGCAGACTGCTTCAGCAGCTCTGACACCCACTTAGAAGCCAGAGAGGCACCGTAAGTGGGGGTGTGCTGTAACAAAGCCCCTCTGTCCCCAGCTCCACGTCTAGTGCCCGGGATGGCCTCCAGCACCTCCCCTGATCCCAGAATTCAGAGCTGAGAGGCTGGGACCGAGTTTGAAATGGGGGGCTCCTGCCCGGGGCCAGTGGGTGGGGGCTGTCTTCACGGTTCCGTTCAAGGTTAAGGCTCTGAGGGCCTAATGCCTGCGTCCCTTCGTCTCTGTGTCTCTTGTTTGTTTCACCTCCATGCTTTCCTAGCTCATTTGGAAAGGATTTTCAGAAGAGAAGAGAGAAAACTATAGACAACAGTGTTGTCCTGGAGAACCTAGTGATAGGAATCTATCACTGGAGACTAGTGTCCTGGAGTCTAGTGATAGGAAGGACCAAGTTGTACCATAAGGGTGTTTTTCACTCCAGAGTAGGAGGCAGTGGGGCAGCAACTCTGGCACCTTGCCCTCTGCCCCCAGCCTGGAGCCCACTCAGAGCAGGACAGGTAGGGGTGGTGTGGAGCTGCAAGCCGTGAGCTCTGGGAAGCCACACAGAAGTCCCGCAGCAGAATTCAAGCCGGCTCCGGAGCACATCTCCCCAGTGAACGCCTTGCTTTCCCCACCCGGGGCTCCAAAACAACAGACCGAAGACCCCCACCATCCCTTGTGTAGGTGGTACTGAGTGCTAGGGCGAGGGAGGGGGACCTCAGGGAGGTAGGAGGTGGTGGCAGACATGCTACCTATTAGCTGTTAGCGTGCTGTTCACCTTAGAGTCCTTCATGGAACCATGAGGAAGTTGTTGGTATTGTCCCCATACTCCTTTAAAGTTGATTCCCTGAAGTTCAGCCGATTGGGAAAACAGACACCATTCAGTGCTGGTGACCTTTTTCCCCCACCAGTTTGATAACAGAGCATCCTGGGTTTAGACCACCCGTTACCTTTGTGCATCTGAATTGTCTGTCTGGGGGTTCAGCTGGGGAAGCTGGGGATATGGATGGGACACAAGGCCTCCTGCAGGAGGGACATTCTGCCTGTGTAACCACACGGGGATGGGAAAGGACTCGGGTACCCACGGGCACATGCCGGGGCTGGGACCCAACCCCCAGCTCTCCTGGGGATCTTTCAAGTCACCCCAGACAGTTGAGGGAGGGAATTCTCGCATCGTGAGTATGCAGCCAGCCCCTCCACACCTGGACCTCCAGGAACAGGGTCCCTCTGAGACCCCGAGGGCTCCTAACTTCCACCAAACTGGGGAAAGAATTTGCAGAGCCTCTGGTTCAGAAAAGTACCAAGAACTTCAAGTCACTGACCTCAGAACATTAAACCGAGCACAGTGGGTCTCTCTTGAGTGTGGAGTCCATGGCCTGACACCCTTTCTGTTTAGGAGTTTTCTGGTTAATTTTGGCCTTCCTGTAGACTCTGGAACCTCAAAATTCACCTTTACCTTTGTTCCAAGGACCAGCTTCTGTCCCATTGGTTTTCTCAAAGTTGAAAGATTTGGGGACTTCCTTCGTGGTCCAGTGGTTAAGATTCCGCGCTTACGAGGCAGGGGGCATGGATTCCACCCCTGGTCGGGGAACTAAGATCCCACATGCTGCACAGCCAAAATAAATCAATTTTGTAAAAGTTGAAGGAGTTGGTTGAGTCCTACAAGAAACTGCAGCTCAAAGTGCCTCGGGGTGGGTGTCAGGAAGAGGGGCCAGGGCTCAAGGCAGGCCAGTGGAGTGTCCTTTCCCATTGGAGGGACCCTGGACAGGAGGTGGGGGTGGGCACAGGGCAAGGGAGCTGGTTTGGTGGCACACACATGAACCCCTCATGTCTCTGGCGAGTGAAGCCTCATGGCGAACTCTGGTGGGTCAACTGTGTGAACCACCCACTGCCCGACCCACACCAAGTAGCCAACCCCTGGGAGCGCCAAGAGACGGCAAAGCAAGTCCCCAGAAGCAGTCTGCAGTGGTGGAGCTCCAGGACCACCAGGGTCCCCACCAGGGCCCCTCAGGAGAGACTCCAGGGACTCTAAAACTAAAACCAGTTCTTACAAATAAATACATGTGAGCTTTCTCTTTCCTCCATGTCGATAAAGTCAGATCCAGTGCAGCTAAATAAGTATTTTTTAGTAAGAAAGCGATGTGTCCAAGACAGAGGTTTCAAAGTGCTTTGCAGAGACAGAAGGAGGACAACTAACCATGGAGGCATCAGGGCCCCAGACCCACAGAAAAACCGAAGTATGAACCTTAAATACACTTGTTCAAAAGGCTTGGATTTTTTGCTTTTTTTTTTTCTAATTTCTTAAAATCTTAAAACATTCCTCTCATCTGCTTTCATGACCAAAGAAGAACATTAACATGTATTAAGTTATTTTTAAACCCTTTTGGCCACATGAAGATGCAACCTGTAAACATTTACAACTTAAGATGTGATGTATGTAAAGCACCCACTTCCTGGATTTCTCCCTTTGCCACTTTGAGTACCCTGCCCCATGACCAGTGCAGATTAGAGCCTTAAAAAGCCAGACATCAGGGAATTCCCTGGCAGTCCAGTGATTAAGACTCTGTGCTCCCAGTGCAGGGGGCTTGGGTTCGATCCCTGGTCAGGGAACTAGATTCCACATGCTGCAACTAAGACCTGGCATGTGTGGTTTAGTCGTTAAGTCGTGTCCGACTCTTGCGACCCCATGGACTATGTAGCCCACCAGGCTCCTCTGTCCATGGGATTCTCTAGGCAAGAATATTGGAGTGGGTTGCTATTTCCTTCTCCAGGGGATCTTTTCTGCACAGAAATCGAACCTGGGTCTCCTGCATTGCAGGCAGATTCTTTACCGACTGAGCTACATAGCCAAATAAATAAGCCAGGCATCAAGGCATCAGGGAATTGCCAGGTGGTCCAGTGTTTAGGACTCAGCACTTTCACTGCTTGGGCCCTTGGGTTTGATTCCTGGTGGGGGAACTAAGATCCTGTAAGCTGTGCCTGCGGGGGAGCAGCGGTGGACGGGGTGGGGTGGGGGAAGGGGAGGAAAGAAGCCAGGCATCAGACAGGAAGGTGTGGGCAGCACGTCCAGGGTGACAATGGAGGAAGCCGATGGGGAAAGGGGAGGCCGAGCCCAGCCATCCCCAAGCATCCATAGGCAGGCCAATTCACAGGGACCTGAGTTCTCCCTACCTGCTGCTTGTGTGCCTCTCAGAGGAAGGGGTGCAACCCTCCACTCGTATGCCTATCTCGCTGTATCTCTTCACATCGTTTCCCCTCTGTGCACATCTGACTCTGTGTCCAAACCTCCGCTTTTTATAAGGACATGAGTCCTACTGGATCAAGTCGTACCACATATTAACTTAATCGCCTCTCGAAAGACCCTACCTCCAAAGAAGGTCACATTCTGAGGTCCTGAGGGTTAGGATTTCAACATACCTTTTGGGGGGACAAGTCAACCCATGAAAGGCCTTTCAAAATCTGTCTTGGTGGTCCAGTGGCTAAGACTCCATGCTGCCAATGCAGGAGGCTCGTGTTCAATCCCTGGTCAGGGAACTAAATCCCACGTGCCTCAACTAAGAGTTCAGATGCTGCAACTAAAGATCCGGAGTGCCACAACTAAGACCCAACACAGCCAAAAAAATAAACAAATATATATATTTTTAAATGTGTCATTGGGTCTTTTCTGAGTTCTTCCCCAAAGCAGTGCAGGGTAGGGGATTGAGGGTGCTTAGTCGACTGCCCCTGCTGAGTTTCCTTCTGGGACTCCATGGAAGAGGGGACTGAGTAAGCTGGAAGGATTCCTCCTGCTGGATTCAGTGTGACAGGGGCCAGCAGGATGAGCTATGTAATTTGGAGGCCTAGTGCAGCATGAAAATGCAGAGCCCCTTCTTTAAAAATTATTCAGAATTTCAGATACACAAAATGTAGTGTATCCGTAAAACGGAACATTATTTATCCTTTAAAAGGAAGGAAATTCTGACACATGTTACAACACAGATGAACCATGGCAAGTGAAATAAACCAGTCACAAAAGGACGAACATGGTAAGATTCCATTTACGTGAGAGCTCTGGAGAAGTCAAGTCCATGGAGACAAAGTAGGATGGTGGGGGCCAGGGACTGGGGGAGGGGATGGGGAGTCAGTGTTTAGGTTTAGTGCGACAGTTTCAACTGAAGATGAAAAAGTCCAGGCGATGGATGGTAGGGGTGGTTGCAGGACAGTGTGAATGTACTTAATGCTGCTGAGCTGTGCACTCTTTCAAATGATGAGTTTTATGTTATGTGTATTTTGCCACACTTAAAAATAAACTTTTTAAAAAATGTATTAGGAATTTCAAGATGACAGAACTTCCCTGGAGGTTCAGTGGTTAAGACTTTGCCTTCCAATGCATGAGGTACAGGTTTGATCCTTAATCGTGGAGCTAAGATTCCACATGCCTCATGGCCAAAAAAAACTGAGAAATAAAACAGAAATGAAAAAAAAAAAAACAGAAACAATATAGAAAATTCAATAAAGACTTTAAAAATGGTCCACATGCACACACAAAAATCTTTTTAAAAAAGGGGGGGGAGTGTACTTCCCTGGTGGTCTAGTGAGTGTACTTCCCTGGTGGTCTAGATGTTAAGATCTGTCTGCGAATGCAGGGGACACGGGTTCGATCCCTGGTCCAGAAACCAAGAGCCCACATGCTGCTGGACAACTAAGCCCACACACCACAACTACTGAGCCCGAGTGCAGCAACTACTGAAACCGACACGCCCTAGAGCCCATGCTCCATAGCAAGAGAAGCCACAGCAACGAGAAGCCCTCACACCGCAACTAGAGAGTAGCCCCCACTCCCCGCAACTAGAGAAAGCCTGCACATAGCAACGAAGTCCTAGCACAGCCAAAAATAAATAAAGTTATTAAAAAAAAAAAAAGAATTTCAAGTTGGCAACCGCAAAGCATGAAACAGCATGTGCTACCCCATGGATCAGATGTTGCCCCAGTTGGCTACCTACATCTTGCACCACCTTCAACCAGCAGACCTCCCAGTGCAACCAGGACTCCCTCGCTCTCCATGCCCAGGTGGGGAAAAACCTGCTAACAGCTGGTGTTATCACCTGGATGAATACAGTCCAGGTCTGTATGAAAACTCACAGGGTGCCCTTGCTGGCAGACATACAATGAAAAGCAAGCTGGGTGGTGACCAGCTCCTAAGGGCAGAATTCTGGTTTCCCTCCTGACAAGGTCTGGTTATTGCAGGCAGATGACTTGCCCTTTCTGGGGTCCCAACCCAAGGAGCCCAAGGAGGGGCTTCCCTGCTGTGGTCACATGGAAAAGGGAGCAGATCAGCCCCACCTCTGAGCCAGGACAAAGTTTGCTCCCCTCCCACTATCACTTACCCCAACTCCCCCCTTTCCCACGCTCCCACAGGTGAGTTAGGGGTTCCCACTGGACTCCTGGCCCTGAGGCAGTGGGTAGTAGGACCTGGGCCACTGATGCCTCTGTGCCCACAACTTGCTTATCTCAATATCCTTCCAACCATTCTTATATTCAATCCACACATATTCACCAGGTCAAACACTGCAGGACCGTCCACACACAAGCAGAAAACACAATGTAGTCCATCCATATGATGGAATATTGTTGTTCTTCAGTTGATCAGTCATGTCCGACTCTTTGCGACCCCATGGACTGCAGCACATCAGGCTCCTCTGTCCTCCACTATCTCCTGGAGTTTGCTCATGTTCATGTCCATTGAGTGGGTGATGCAATCAGACCATCTCATCTCTGCCACCCCCCTTCTCTTTTTGCCTTAGTCTTTCCCAGCACTCAGCCGTAAAAGGGAATGAAGCTCTGACACACCTGAGACAACGTGGATGAACCCAGAGAACATGATGCTTAGAGAAAGAAGTCAGACACAAAAGGCCACATAGTGGAGTGAGCCCATTGATAAGAAATGTCCAGAATAGGCAGATCCACAGAAAGTAGGTCAGTTATTGCCAGGGGCCTGGTGGGGGGTGGGGTGGGAATGAGACCTACTGCTCACTGGGCACAGGGTTTCCTTTTGGGGTGAAGAAAATGTTTTGGAACTAGATGGAGGTTGCCGAAATCTTGTGAATATAGGAAAATCCACTGAATTGTTCAATTTAAAATGGAGAATTTTCTGAGAATGCCTAGCTGTCCAGTGGTTAGGACTCTGTTTTCATTGCCAAGGGCATGGGTTCCATCCCTGGTGGGGAAACTAAGATCCCACAAGCCATGCAGCATGGCAAATAAAATAGAGTAAGACAAAATAAAACTAAAATAAGGCAAAATAAAATAGAATAAAATAGGCTCAGTGGATAAAGAATACACCTGCAATATAGGAGAGACAGGAGACGCAGGTTCAATCTCTGGGTCAGGAAGATAACCATGGAGAAGGAAGTGGCAACCCACTCCAGTATTCTCGCCTGAAAAATCCCATGAACAGAAGAGCCTCGCAGGCTACAGTCCATGGTGTCATAGAGTCATACATGACTGAGTATGTGAGTATCTTTTCCTGTGACCGTTGACCATCTGTATGTCTTCTTGGGAAGCTTCTGTTTATTCTTAACAGGTAATGTTCACTATTCAAAGCATGCAATGTCCAAAGATGACTGAATGAAAACTCCCCCTCTCTCTGCTTTCCTTGCCACCCGGCTTTCCTCTCTTGAGCTGCCTGTGTGCATATGCACTTTCAACTAAGTGTCGATGTTGTATTTTAAATAGGTGGGCAGCGAAGCCACCAGGTCTGTGTTTTAAACCCACCAAAATGCTGAAAGGGGAGTGTTTTACTGCTTGTAGAGTGTCCTGCATTTCAGAAACTGTAAGCTTATTTAACAAGTGTTTTCAGATTCATCCATGCTGTAGCATGTATCAGAACTTCATTCCTTTTGAAAGCTGAATAATATTCCATTATATGGATGGGCCACATTGTGTTTATCCGTTCACCTGTTGATGGACACTTGCTTCCACCTTTGGGTGAAGATGACTAATGCTGCTATGAACATGGGTCTGCAAATACCTCTTTGGTTCCACTGTTTTTTTTTGTTGTTGTTGTTTTGGTCTCTTCCCTTTTCCCCTCTCCACCTCCCCTTCCTGGATCATGGTAACAAAAGAGGGATTGATAATGGTCCTTAAGACTGAAGAGACAGACCCTAGCATGATAAGGTCCAAGAAATATGCCAAAATCGCCCCATTGTGACTTTTATCGGTCCCACAAAATTTTGCCTTCATAGGTTCCATCCCCCATGGAAAAAGGAAAAAAAAATTATGTTTTACAACACTGTTGGCATAAAGATGACTGAAATTCTGGCTAGATTATATATTTTTCTTCTTATTTTAAAAGAAAGCAAAACATTTGCAAAGAGCCCCCAAGTATGGTAGGCCCTAGTCACCTAGGAGGAAGGTCACCCCTGCTAAGAGGTCAGGCCTGGTTCTTTTTCTTTTTTTCCTTTTGTTTACCCTGGAAATGTATTTGGTTTTGGGTGGGGGTGGTTGTGTTTTGTCCACAGGCATGCAGGATCTTAGTTCCCTGACCAGGGATGGAACCCACGCCCCCTGCAGTGGGAGTATGGAGTCTTAACCGCTGGATCATCTTCGAAGTCCCAGGGACCATTTGAGAAGTCCCAGTTCTCGTTCTTTGAAAGACCTGATTGCCTTATAAGCTCTGCATCTACTATCTGACTGTTCTACCCACAGTCTACATGGAATCTGATTGGCGCAATTAATCATGAGAAGAGAGATGAGGTTCCAAAGAGAGAGGATGAAGGACCCTAAGGACCACTGGAGATGCTAGAAGCCCCTCCCTATCAACTACCTGCTGAGGGCCCTGCACAGCACAGCCAAAGGCACCTCCCTGCACCGTGCCTGGAAGCTGACAGCCTGGTGTGCCCCTCCCGCCACCTGCACCATAAAAGACAGGTTTCCATAACCCAGAATCCTGAGCGTCCTGACCTCTGGCTTTTCCACAGGTCCATCTGCTGGTCCTCTCATTTGGGATGCTGTGGTCTCCTAGCAACCACAGCAGCCTCGGGATCTTTCCACAAAACAGAAGTGATTGGATGGCTTACGCGGCACCCTGCCATGCCCTCTTTAAAGCTCCCCAGTGCTCCTACTTAGGCAACCCTCGTGATCTGGTCGCCACCTATCCTCTCCAGCCAGGCTCTCCTGTTCCCCCGACACTTCCATGATCTGTCTCCAACCCCTGCTGGCACTGGCCCCACAGCAAGCTTTCCCAACTAGCTGCCCCTTTATTTATCTTTTTTTGGTTGCACCCAGTCTTTGTTGCGGCACTCAGGATCGCTAGTTGCAGCATCCGAACTCTGAGTTGTGGCATGTGACATCTAATTCCCTGACCAGGGATCGACCCAGGACCCCCTGCATTGGGAGTATGGAGTCTTAGCCGCTGGACCCCCAGGGAAGTCACTAACTGCCCTTGGTTTCTTTCAAATGCCTTCGACTTCCCCATCCCGGCCCTTGAGTGGATCAACTTCTGGAGGCCTTTGCTTCCTTACTAGAAAAGGAAGTGCCAGCTTCACAGATTTTAAGGAGGATTCAAATCCTACCTTACCAACAGCCCTTGGTTTTCACATCACCCAGCCCGGCCATGGCTGTTGGGTGGAGGTCTATACTGTGACCTGGGCCAGAGGCTCGGCCCTAACTCTCCAGCTAGATTCTCTTTGTTGACATGGTTGATGTGGGCAGCTTCCTCCCTGCCTGCGAGCTGTGGGTGCCTGTCTGTAGAAGAAGACTAATGATAGCATCCGCCTTGGGGGCTTGTGGGCTGGCACTAAATAAGAAGCTGCTTCCTGGAGCCTAGCGCGCTGTCTGGAACAGGGGAGGCGTGCCGTCAGTGCCAGCAGCTATTATTATTCCTGGGGAAGGAGAACAAAAGATGCAGAAGAGAGGTAGCTGGGTAAAGGGGGAGCAGAAGTGGGAAGAAGGCCAGACAGAAGGCAGACAGATGGCGGAGGTCCGTGGGCAGCAGAAGCTGGGCGTGGAATCTTAGATCCCAGGCCAGGGATGGAAACTGTGTCCCCTGCATTGCAAGGTGGCTTCCTAACCAGTGGACCAGCATTAAGAAATGTGTAAGTGCACAGTATAAGAGGACTAACTGCAGGCATTGAGCTGGCTGTATACCAGAGTTCTAGAATTCATGTATGGTGCTTATCTAAGCCCAGTTCCTGGCAACCACCCTTCTTCTCTTTGTTAAGCCGTAACATTTTGGGTAATTTGTTACAGAGCAATAACACAGAGTCTTTCTGTGATCATCTTAGCTCCAAACCTCGCCCTTCCTGGGGTCTCAGTGCACACACTACCCAGCATGGGTTTTCTGGATGCTCCCCACAAAGGGTGACTCCCCAGTGTCTTGGTCCCTGTTCCACTCCTGGCTTCACTGGTGGACCGTGCCAGGTCGACTGTAACACACACTCATCTGACAGCATTGGGAAGGTTTCAAGACAGCCTGGGGTTAGTCTGCCATCTGGGAAAACTGACTGTCTTAGTCAGCTGGGGCAGCTATAACAAAACACCACCCACTGGTTGGCTTAGACAAAAGACCACGATTTGCTGATTTGCTTTGTAGGAACATGTAGATCAGGCACAATCACCAATGACATACCAAGTTATAAGACAAGGCTGGCGACCCTGTAACCGAGGTCTACTCAGGGAGCTGAAATCACAAAGATCCTTTCCCTTTTACCTTTTCTACCTTTGTTAACCTTGTGCCTGGGCTACAGAAGACCTAAACAGACTTTTCTCCAAAGAAAACAAACAGATGGCCAATAGGCCCATGAAAAGATGCTCAATATCGCTGTTAGAGAAATGCAAAATAAAACCACAATGAGGTACCACCTCATACTGGTCAGAATGGCCATCATTAGAAAGTCTACAAATAATAAATGCTGGAGAGGATGTGGAAAAAACTTACAAACTTACACATTGGTAGGATTGTAAATCGGTGCAGCTACTATGGAAAACTATAGAGATGCCTTAAGAAAACTAAAAATAGAGTTGCCATATATCCAGCAATCCCCCTCCTGGGCATATATCCAGAAAAGACAAAAGCTCTAATTTGAAAAGACACATGCATCCCAATGTTTAGAGCAGTACTATTTACAATAGCCAAGACATGGAAGCAAGCTAAGTGCCTATCAACAGATGAATGGACAAAGAAGCTATGCTATGTATAATAAGTAACGGAATATTACTCAGTCATAAAAAGAATGGGATAATACCACTTGCAGCAACATGGATGGACCTGGAGAAGAGCTTAAGTGAAGTAAGTCAGAAAGAGAAAGACAAATACCTATGATATTACATATGTGGAATCTAAAAAACAGTTCAAATGAACTTATTTACAAAACTGAAACGGACTCATAGACATAGAAAACAAACTTCACTTACCAAAGGGAATGGGTGGGGGGATAAACTGGGAGTATTGACTTAACAGATACACACCACTATATATAAAATGGCTTCCCAGGTGGAGCTAGTGGTAAAGAATCTAGCTGCCAATGCAAGAGTTGTACGAGATGTGGGTTCAATCCCTGGGTTGGGAAGATCCCCTGGAGGAGGAAATGGCACCCTACTCCAGTAGTCCTTTTTTCCCCATACATATAATGTTACTCCAGTATTCTTGCCTGGAAAATTCCACGGACAGAGGAGCCTGATGGGCTATAGTCCATAGGGTCACAAAGAGTCAGACACAACTGAGCATCTGAGCACATATATAAAATAAGTAAACAACAAGGACCTACTGTATAGCACAGGGAACTATATTCAATGTCTTGTAACAAACTATAATGGAAAAGAATTGTTAAAAAAATAATTATATATATGTATATAACCGAATCACTTAGCTGTGCACCTGAAACTAACACAATATTGTAAATCAACAATCAGTTCTCAGATGCTCAGTCATGTCCAGGTCTGTGACCCCATGGATTGTAGCCCACCAGGCTCCTCTGTTCATGGGATTTTCTAGGCAAGAATACTGGAGTGGGTTGCCATGCCCTCCTCCAGGGGATCTTCCCAGCCCATGGATTGAACCAGCATCTTTTATGTCTCCTGCATTGTCAGGCAGGTTCTTTACCACTAGCGCCACCTGGGAAACCCTCACATGTACATAGCAAATGCTAAAGCACATGTGGCAAAACAAATGTAGGTAAAGTGTTTATGAGTGTTCATTATACTAATCTTGCAACTTTTTTGTAGCTTTGAACATTTTCAAAATGAAAAGGTAGGGAAAACATGAAGCACCCTCACTCTACCCCATATGAACCTCCAGCTATCATCATTTCACTTTCTAAGCACTGCAAAGATTCCTCAGAGGCATCTCTGTTCTCCTTCTCTGTGTGCTTGTTAAACATTTAATAACTGACCCTCCAAACACACCAGAAAGTTCTCGATCTGTAGCATTTGTCAATTCCTATGGCGTAAATACTCCCACCATGGCCAATTTCAGGCTACTAATGTGGTGCATTAGAGACAGAATTGGTGAGGACTTCCCTGGTGATCCAGTAGCAAAGACTCGGTGCTCCCAATGCTGGAAGCCCAGGTTCGATCCCTGGTCAGGGAACTAGATCCCACATGTTACAATGAAGACCTGGCTCAGCCAAATTAAATAAATAAAAATAAATATGAAAAAGAATCCCTAACTCAGTGACCAGGATGATATGGACCTGGGACTTGTCTCCCATTCCCCTATGTGGCACCCTGCAAATAAACCATTACTTTGGAAAAAAAGACAGAATTAGTAAGAGGTATAGCACATCTAATATGGTATTTCCAGCCTACGGAAGAGATATATGTAAATAACTTCAGTAGCATAGACAGGGACATAATGAGAAGTGTTGAGTTTTGAGAATTTATTACCATTGTTTTAATATAATCCAGTTGATCGTAAGTGTATACAATCAATTTTAAAATAATGACTGTGTTTAACAACTAGCTCCAAAATTCCTGAAAATTTGACAATTGGCTCTTGCCAGGCAGTCCAATCTGGTTCCAGCACACCTCTGTAAAAAAGGAAAGACTCAGCCAATTGAAATCTGGCTTCCACAGCCACCATTCAACCAAAACCTTCTAGCTTCTCTCCTCAGGGACCTCCATATTACAAAGTGCAACAGCTGATGGATACCATTCTGGCCTGGTCTACCTGGCCTAGTTCTCTGCTGCATTCAGCACCGCTTCCTCCACCTGTCTTCTCTAAGCCCCTCCAGGTCCTCTTCTGACCTGTTGACCAGTCCTGCCCAGTCTCTTTTAAAAGGCTCTTCTTCCTCCATCTGACTATGGGGTTTTGATGTGCCCACCTGACATATTCTCTCTGGGTGCCCTTGTCTAACTCCATGATTTCAACTACAACTAAGAAACCCTTAGACCTTCTCAGCAGCAAACCTGTATATCCCGACCTCTTAACTACTTTGCTCCTCTTCAAAGAAAGGCATTTCCAACAAAGCCCGAGTGGAAGCCTTCAACACTTCTTCTCACCTCCAGGTGGCGCTCCTGAAGGACAGAGAACGCAGATCTGTCCAACCCTGAAGCCAGGGAGTGTAAGCTGCCTCCCTTCCAAGTCCCATAGACCTTATCACCGTTTTAGTAATGGCAAAGGTTTCAATAGGGCAAAGGCAACATACATTAACTCTCCCCATGGTACCAGTGAGTACACCATGTGAAATGCTGGGCTGAATGAATCACAAACTGGAATCAAGACTGCCAGAAGAAATATCAACAACCTTAGATATCTAGATGATACCTAATTAAAATTCAACATTCAAAAAACTAAGATCATGGCATCCAGTCCCATCAATTCATGGCAAATAGATGGGGAAAAAGTGGAAACAGTGACAGATCTTTTCTAGGTCTCCAAAATCACTGCAGATGGTGACTGCAGCCATGAAATTAAAAGATTCTTGCTCCTTGGGAAAAAAGCTATGACAGACCTGTGCTGTGCCTAGTCACTCAGTTGTGTCCAACTGTTTGAGACCCCATGGACTATAGCCCGCCAGGCTCCTCTGTCCACAGCAAGAGTACTGGACTGGGTTTCCATGCCCTCTTCCAGGGGATCTTCCCAAGCCAGGGATCGAACCCAGGTCTCCTGCATTGCAGGTGGATTCTTTACCAACTGAGCTACCAGGGAAGCCTAGACAGCGTATTAAAAAAGCAGAGACATTTTTCCCACAAAGGTCCGTAGTCAAAGCTATGGTTTTTCCAATAGTCATGTACAGATGTGAGAATTGGAGCATAAAGAAAGTTGTGCGCCAAAGAATTGATGCTTTTGAATTGTGTTGCGGGAGAACTCTTGAGAGTCCCTTGGATAGCAAGGAGATCAAACTAGTCAGTCCTAAAGGAAATCAACCTTGAATATTCATTGGAAGGACTGATGCTGAACTGAAGCTCCAACATTTTGGCCACTTGACGCTATGAGCTGACTCACTGGAAAAGACCCTCATGGTGGGAAAGATTGAGTACAGGAGGAGAAGAGGGCTGACAGAGGAATAGATGATTGGATGGCATCATCAACACAATGGACAGGAGTTGGAGCAAACTCTGGGAGATAGTGAAGGACAGGGAAGCCTGGCGTGCTGCAGTCCATGGGGTCAGGAAGAGTCGGACACGACTGAGAGACTGAAAAACACTACCAACACACCACCTCTTCCTAGCTGCATGACCATGTCCAGGTACCGCCACTTGGTGGTGGATTCTCTAAATGGAAAATAGCATCTGGACGCTGACGTGACAGAGGCATGACCTTCTTCTGGGCCAGGTGTATCAATTCACATCAAATGGATGGAGGGAAGAGTGGCTCACACCCACCCAGGTTTCAGCTTCCCGTTCCTTTTCTGAACCAAAACCAACAGGTGCCTTCCGAAAGTGCTGTACAAATGTGGGCTCATTCGCTCTTGCTCTTGAAGCAACTCACTTGCTCGTCTGTTAGTCAATGTCAGTCACTGTCAGTGAGTCAGAGTCAGTGGCAAAGGGCAGGCCCATCGGTCACTCAGTCAGAACCCAATTGAATCGGTTCTTAAGGTGTGTCGCTCTGCACCGGTTTTTTCGGCCACACGAACCCTGGGTTGTCTGTAGGAAAATCTCTGCTCGCGACAGAATCCACATCCTCAGGCTCCGCCTCTTCGCTTTCTTATCCAGCCATATGTCTCTGCCACACAGAAGTACACGCCCCCCAGGTCACATCCAGTCACAGGCCCCGCTCTTCTGAAACTCTGCCCTATCAGAGGCCTAGCCCTCTAGGACTCTCCCGCCCCCTGTAAGGCCACGCCCCTATTGTGGACCTCCCTCCACGGCCCCGCCTTCCTTGGGAGCCCTGTCCAATGATACGCCCTTCCTTTCACAAACCCCGCCCCCAGGTCTTGATTTTCCCAGGCCCAGACCCTACCAGGCAGACGCGGCGGATGACGGTATCGAGTCGCGCCCCGAGAAGGTCACACGGGATCCTCCAGCATGGCGGCGGCGGCGGCGCTGCGGGCAGGCTGGTGCCGCTGCCCGCGGGTGAGCATATATGCGGGGCCAGGAGTTGGGGACTAGGGAGCTCCGGACCCGCGACCTTCAGGATCTCGCTGTCCGGAGGTCTTTGACCTCTTTGCCTCTTCCCTGGGCTCCGCGAGAGACTCAGAGTTTGGTCCCTGGGTCAGCCGAGGCCGGGGCGGGGACCCGGTAGTGTGGGGCCTGGAGCTAGGCCTGAGGGCGGGGGAGCCTAGACTGTCCGGCCGGGGGCAGTAATGCATGGAACCGGGCAGGGAGAGGATCGCCCCTCATTGCTGGCTGACCCCACGTGGACCGAGGAGTGAATGGTGACTGTGGCGCTCCGTGGAGAAACAGTGGCGAGGAAAAGGCAGAAAACCGTGACAGTCACGGCTCGGCTTTGTATGCTGGGTCCGCGACCGGGAGCACTTTCCGTCTCTCCTCCTAATCCTCTGAAAGTACGGGAGGTAGTTGTCGCCCTGGATGAGAATCTGGGCTCACAGATGCCTTGGGGGTCAAGACGTATAAAGTGCATTGGGAAAATAGTACTCACGTTGCTACTACTTGATGCTATCTCACAGGTTAGGAAACTGGGAGCTCAGACTTGGCTAAGCAAGCTGCCCACAGTCTCAGAGCTAGTAGGGTGGCTGACCTGGCCCAAAGCTCAGGTCAGGAAGAAAAGTATCTCACAGGAATCTGAGTGTCTGGAGAAACAAGGTGTTTCTGACTCAGGGCAGAGCTTTTCTTCTGGACTGATTGTCTTTTGAGTCAGGGTTTGAAGGCTGCATGTACAGATGTTTGGATTTAGGCACAAGATGAAAGAGGAGCCACCTTCAGGCGTCCTCCTGTGGGGTTTTCCTCTCCAATTAGACAGCGATCCACTTCAACTTCACACTGCTGCTGACATCGGTGGCTTGAGGATCAATGGCTGTAGGCATTTAGAAGAAGAAAACAACAAAGCAATTAAAACAAAAGTTTCAGTAACTCAAGAGTTACTCTTGAGTAGCTATAGGAGATCATAACATCTGTGTCAGTCTGTATGTTGCTTAGAGTTCCTAGAGACAGGAAGCATGGAACAGGATGAGGAGAGGCCCAGGGATTGTAGAAATGGAAATGTAATTTTGTCAGGTCATTGACATCCATGTAACTAACCATGCTGGGTGCTAGGATGCAGCGTTGAACAGGACCTACATGGAGCTTCCCTCCTGGAGCTTAAGTTCATCATTTGGTCAGAGAAGAAATGCCTTTCACATGAGGTTAGCGGCATCTCTCTGCCCAGGTGACTTCCCTAAGTTGCTCTGCTCACATCCCAACCCTGGATCAGGACATGGTAGGTTTATTGTAGGGTCGTGCCTGGGACAGTAGGTTATCAGTGTTCACCTCTGAAAGCCCAGGCCTCTGGTCCTGCAAGGCCGGCAGAAGTAGAGAAGGCTGGTGAGAGAAGACTGGTTGCCACCAGCATCAAGGCTCAGCATGCCCATTTTCAGACTAAGGCCTTAAATTAAACTGGCACATTTAGCCTTTAGCCTTCTTCCACCATAGGTTGGCATTTCCTAGGACCTGTCTGGTTTCCCCTAGGTTCAGAGTCAGGAGGGTACATGTGGGCCCTGCAGGTACAGTTCCAAGATTTTCTCTTTCTACCAGATTCCACTGGCTTCTCAGAATTTGAGAAGATGGTTGAGCCTCAAGCATGCAGGTGGCAGGGGATAAAAATCATCAGATGAGTCTCAGGCAATCCCTACTCTTTTAGGTGGCCTATTTCCTTCCTTCCTCATCACCCTCTGGTCTAAATGGATCTTTATCTCTTCTTCCTCGATTAGAGATGTGTTGGCAGTGGAGTCCATCTCCTGTCCAGTCACAATCTAGTGCCACTGCCCCATGGTACCTACCAGCTGCCCTGGCCTAGTGGAGAGCTGACCCTGGTGAGTGACTCAAGGTGTAAGTGAGCTGGCTGGAAGGGGAGGTGTGAGAGTCAGGCATAGGTGACAGAAGAGGCCTGCAGGATGCTGCCCACACTGCTGGGGCATCTGATGGGCAGGCCTTCTGGAGTCACAGAGCCCAGTGGGCCTGGTGCTCTTGGTATCTGGAAGTGCTTGGCACACTTGGGGGTGGGGCTCCTGCCTCTCAGAGTGGAGTGGGATCCCTGTAGTGGAGCTGAAATGCACCCCTCACTGGGTTGCACGTCTGGGTCCTTCAAAATTTTGTTTTTATATAATCTTATATTTATATAATGTTAGTTTTTATATTTTTATAAAATTCATATATATAAAATTTGTGTAATTTTATTTATCTATAGCTATCCTGGGTCTTGGTTGCTATACTCGGGGCTTTCTCAAGTTGCAGCGAGTGGGGGCTACTCTCCAGTTGCCACACGGGCTTCTCATTGTGTAGGCTTTTCTCGTTGCAGAGCATAGGCTCTAGGGCTCAGAGGCTTCAGTAATTGTGGCGCCAGGGCTTCGTTTCCCCACAGCAAGTGGGATCTTCCCGGATCAGGGATCAAATCCATGTCCCCTGCATTGGCAGGTGGATTCTAAACCACTGGACCACCAGGGAAGCCCCAATATCTCTCTTACTCTTGATGTTGCTTGTCAGAAACAGCATTTTCTAGAGCTTTTGCCCTCCCTTTCACTCCCCCTCAACCATGCTTCTGCTGGTGTTTCACCACCTTGGGGAGGAAAGCCCCAAACCTCACACTGACTCCACTTCCACATGCTTGAGCAGCCCACACCCTCTCTTCCCTTTTGAGTCTCAGCACAGCCCTGTTAGTTACCTATGCCAGCCTGTCTCCCCAGCCGTATCCTGGGGCTGTTGTAGGTGTGGGACATGTCTTTCCCATTAGTTGTCCATATCTCTGATCTGCCCTGCCCCCCACCACTACCACCCAGTCCACAGCCCTGGGGTGAGTGGTTGGGGCTGCTGTGAGCTGATGCAGTCCCTGACACTCTTGGAACCTGGATTTACCCTGGAGAAGGGCTGGCCAGGACCCATCTGGACCAGACAGCTGCCTGCCAGCACCAGGCCTGGCCACCCCACCTCTGGGGCAGCACCCAGACTTCCGCTTCTTTTGCTGGGGCTCGATAGCAGCCAGGGAGGCTGTTGCCCCTGAAACTGGTAGGGTGAGTCCCCAGGCCTGGTGGTGGACCCCACGCACCCTCAGAAGTGGGAGCAGCCAAGCGCACAAGGCCACGTCTCCATGACCTGAGTCACTCGCTCACAATCATTTTTGAAGCTTTCTCTTTCCTAAGCCTGCTAAGGAGAAGAAGCCGGGATCTAAACCCAGCTGTGTCTGACCCCAAAGCCCATGTCTTGGGCAGGGCATTGCATGGAGCAGGGCCTCATGTGGGATCTTCCTGGACCGTGTCCCCTGCATTGGCAGGTGGATTCTTATCTGCTATGCCACCAGGAAAGTCCCTGGCCTCATTTCTTTTTACTGCTGAATAATATCTTGTCGCCTGGGTGCCCCACAGTTTATCACCTAATAGTTTTTTAATATGCCTCTTCTACTCTTCTGCAAAGAGAGAGCTCTTCATTGTTAAACCTGTATCAACAGAAAATAGAAAATTAAAAAAAAAAAAACCTTTGTCTCTTTCTACATCCTTTCTAGTCCAAATCCTATTCCTCTGGAAGCAGAAAAGGCTTTCTCTCCGGCTTGCTCGATAACATCAAACAGGAATTAGCCAAAAACAAAGAAATGAAAGAAAGTATAAAAAAGTTCCGAGACGAGGCCAAGAAGCTGGAAGAGTCAGATGCGCTCCAGGAAGCCAGGAGGAAATATGTGAGTCCTCTTCGTGACTTGTCTCTGAAAAGACTTATTGGCCAACCCAGTACGTTAATCACTGATTAACCTCTCTCACCTCACCACCTCTCACCTCTCACTTGCTCCCTGGAGCCAGAAATTCCCGTAGCACAGTGCCCCGGCTGTCAGGGTCCCTGATGATGGGGAGTAAGGGGGCGGGGGGAGCCATTCAGTCTTCCTGGTCTGCGGGGAGCCTGCGGCATCCTCTACACACAGACCAGCACACGGGGGGCTTTCTGGACCTCCTGCGTCAGAATCTGCATCGTGGGGGAGGCTCAAGAGAGGGGGACATTTGTATACTTATGGCTGACTCGCACTGCTCTACAGGAGAAACCAACACAACATTGTAAAGCAGTTATCTCCAATTAAAAATAAATAATTTAAAAAAAGGAAAAAAAAAAGAAGAATCTGCATCTCCATAGGTCTCTCAGGCACTAGGTTTGAGATGCGTACTCTGGAGGGCCTCTGAGTGAAATGGGTAGAAAGTGGGTTCCAGGGCTAGTGTAATTGTTACATGGTCGCTTGGCCAAAAACTTGGGTTTTTCCATTAGAGCCTATGGAAACACCCGTACAACTTTCAGCTGCCTGTGAACAGGCCTGTGCCCCTTTATGTTGCTGCCCGCAAGGGCTCTGCACGGATGCAGAGCCTCGCCATCTCCCCTGTGGGCTGCTGAGCCTGGGGTGTGGACGCTTGCCCCAGATGCCCCAGGTCCCTCGGTGTTCTGCTGTGTTGACCCCCCATCCCTGGCCACGGGCGCAGTGAGGCCTATTCCCTCTGAGTCTCTGCTAAACTCTCTGTGGGGGATTCCACCCTATGGAGGAACGCCCTTCCTTGTCGTTAAGGAAGAGGAGTGGGCTGAGGGGCTGCCTGGGGGCAGAGGAGGCTGAGGTTGGGGCAGGATGCCTGGGTGGGGGCAGAGTGGGAATAGCAACCCCCCCCACCGCCACCACCCCCCTCAACATATCACTGATGAGCCGATAGGCGAGTTCACCTGCTGCTGCCCAGAGAGAGATCCGGGGTCTGGGGCTTTGTGCTCAGGAGGGTCCCTCTCCAGGCTTCATGCCAGGCTGGGGGGTAGCCAGGGACCCTGGGGGGAAGGGAGGGACCCATTGGGCAGGCTGAGGGGGAGGGGTAAGAGAAGCAGAGGTGTCTGGGGAGGAAGGGACTGCTGAGCAAATGCTGCTTTGGACTGTGCATCACAACACAAAGACACAATGTCCTTCCCTCTAGAGAACCATTGAATCAGAAACCCTGCGGACAAGCGAGGTGATCAGGAAGAAGCTGGGGGAGATCACGGGCACCGTCAAGGAGGTAATGGCCTCAGGGCTCACAGGGCCTCTTAGCCAAGGCTGCAGGGCCCGTTTGTTCTCACCTTTGGCAGAGGAGTAGGGGGCCGGTGCTGGGAGCCGCAGGAGAAGCTGGCAGCCAGCACTGTGTAGGCTGGGGTGGTGAGCAGCCTGTCTGCCCCAGAGGCTTTCCGGAGATAAAGTCCAGGATGCCCTCAGGAAGGAGGGCGAGGTCAGACCTGCCCACTGGCCTGCATAAATTAGAAGCCTCTGTGCTACAATCAAATAGGGGGGTGTAGTGAGGATGTTTTTCTTCCCTCCTTAGCACAGGAGGGGAGCCCTTTGCCCCAAGGTGAGAGTGGAGGTGGGAGTGACTTTCTTGGAGGGCTTTCTTCTTTGTTGCTTCTGTTTGATTTTTTTGTTCTCCTGGGCTGAAGAGAGGGACCTGCCTGCTAAGTCGCTTCAGTCTTGTGACCCATGGACTGTAGCCCACCAGGCTCCTCTGTCCATGGGATTCTCCAGGCAAGAATACTGGAGTGGGTGGCCATGCCCTTTTCCAAGGGATCTTCCCAACCCAGGGATTGAACCCCAGTCTCCTGCATCTCCAGGAGAAAGGGGCAGGGCTTTGAGGCCAGCCCAGCTCCATGCACACCTCCTCACCTTCTTCCTGCCTCCCCGCTACCCATGGCTGCCGCTCCTGTGTATCCTGGGAGGGCTGGGGTTCCTGTCTGCTCCGTGCCCCCAGGCCCAGGCCCAGTGCCCCAGGAGTCATAGGTACCCTTCTCAAGCACACACATACCCCAGTTGCAGCTCCACCAGCCAGACAAGCTCAGGTTGTCTGCTCCCGCCCTCCTTTGGCCTGGTTGGCCCTTAGCTCTGGGGGAGCTCTTGCCAGCCCCCAGCCTGTGCCGTGCTGACACTTCCTCCTTCTCCGTCTCAGTAGAGTCTTGACGAAGTCAGTAAAAGTGACCTTGGCCGGAAAATCAAGGAAGGTGTGGAAGAAGCAGCCAAGACCGCCAAGCAGTCTGCCGAGTCAGTGTCCAAAGGCGGGGAGAAGCTTGGCCGGACTGCTGCCTTCAAAGCCCTTTCCCAGGTGAGCTGGGCTGGGCTCATGCCCACAGGCACTCCAGGCTCTGGCCTGCTCCCAGCCCCCGGGAGTTCCCATCTCTGGGCTCAGCCCCTCCCAGCTGGATGGTCTTGGGCAAATCACGGCCCCTAGGGAGCTACGGGTTAACAGACCAAGAGCCTCCAGCCCGCAGTCAGTGGCTGACACTCTTAGGTCTGGCCCAGAACCCCGAGACTGTCGCTCCCGGTCACTTGAGGTCCTGAATTCATTCCGTGAAGACCTTACCACACACTGGGCCCTCTGCTGGCCACAGGGCCACAGGAGAGAAGGTCCAAGTTGCTGCTCTCAAAGGATCACAGGAGAGGCGTGGGGACAGGGAAGGGGCAGGCAGTTCTGAGTAACATGACAGGAGCGCCCGGGGATGGCTCCAGGCCAGGGGAGCAGGCATTGCCAGCTGGAGGCACCGGGGGCAACTGGGTGTGACCAGAGCCACTGCAGGGGCCTGGGGGCCGTACGGAAGAGTTCAGGTTTTATCCTGAAAGCACAGCCACCAGCGAGGACTCAGGCAGCGGCTCACAGGTGGCCGGAGAGTGTCTGGGGTGATGGGGCCAGGAGGGAAATGGGTTCCAGAGGTTTGGGAAGTCGGGATCCACAGATTGGGTCAGCCTGGATCGGGGTCATGGGGCAGGGGCTGCTCAGAATGCCCCTCCAGTTGCTGGTTTCTCCCCACCTGAAGGGAGGTTTCCAGGGAATCGACCTCAGAATGTGAGGGTCATCTAGGGGCTGCTGTTAGAGCAGGGGTTGGTGGGGGTAGTGGGGGAGTCAGGGGCAGAAGTCAGATAGCCAGGGTCTCCTCTCGGCAGCGAGCGTCTACCTCCCCGAGGCTCCGACAAATCCTTGGCCTGCACCTGCAAGGCAGGTGACCTTGAGACCTGGAGCCAGGGTGGGTGTACAGCTTCTGGTCGGGGGTGTCTGGGGGTCGCCCAACTCCCACACACCCGGCTGTGCTCTGCAGGGCGTGGAGTCTGTCAAGAAGGAGCTTGACGAGAGCGTCCTGGGACAGACTGGGCCCTATCGGCGGCCTGAGCGGCTCCGGAAAAGGAAGGAGTTCGCTGGAGAGAAATTGAAGGAAGAGAAAGTGTTTGAGGCCAATGAGTAGGTACCAGACCAGTCAGGGGCCTTCCTGCCCTGTCTCCACCTCCCTTTTCAGCCACCTGCAATGTTGTCTGTCTCTGAGGACCACACAGGGTTCTGATGCTAGTCCGTTTGTGGGGTTTCTTTCTGCCCAAGGTTCCCTGGCTCCCTGAGAGAATGGAGGTGGGGAGGGATGGGCAGGGGAAATGAGAAGGCAGGAGGCCGGGAGGTGAGGCCGGGGTCATCACACTGTCTGACTGGTCCCTCTCCCTGTGGGAGCAGCCCTCGGGCTGCGCTCACTGGCTTCCCTGGTCTTCCCCAGAGAGGCGCTGGGGGTCGTGCTGCACAAGGATTCCAAGTGGTACCAGCAATGGAAGGACTTCAGGGACAACAATGTGGTGTTCAATCGTGAGTGTCCCCATCTCAGAATGGCCCAATGGCAGGGCAGTGAAGAGACACTCACTGAGCGCTCCCCGGGGGGCGGGCACCAGACAGAGGGGGAGACTGGGGTCTGAGAGGGCCAGTCACTGTGGCAGTCACCCAGTGTGTGAGCAGTGGAGTGCGGGGCTCAGGAGGCCTGAGGGGAAGCACCCAGTACATCTCGGGCAGCAGGGCCTCTGCCGTCGGGGCTGGGTCACCATCTTGACTAGGGCCAGTGTGGTTGTGGGGCAGGCAGGTGTGAGTATTCCCCGCCCCTCCCCCACCCCCACCCCGATGGTGCAGCTATGGATTTGGCCCCTATACACCCCCCTTTTCAAGCCAGGAACCAGCTCAAGGCCCAGCGTGCTCTGCCCAGTCTGGGGCACCTGGCTTCCCTTGCGCTGACAGGGAGCCGTGTCCCTCATCCCATAGGGGTTCCCAGAAGCCTGTGTTTCCTTTGCAGTGAAAGCAGCTGCCAGTGGAGGTCGCCCCCCACGGTTCACACAGCCCCCCAAGCTCATGGTGGCAGGGTCTCCACACCCCCACCCTGAGGTTGGCCCACAGGCCCTGGTCTCTTGAGGAAGAAGCAGCCTCAGAGAGGCCCCCTCAGTTACCCAGTGTGCTTGGGGGGGTGCTGTGATGGAGTGGGGATGTCTTTCTGGAAGGGACCCCTGAGCCCTGACCCTACCCGCCACCTGCCACAGGGTTCTTCGAGATGAAGATGAAGTATGACGAGAGCGACAATGCCTTCATCCGGGCGTCCCGTGTGCTGACAGACAAGGTCACGGACTTGCTGGGTGAGTGGGCCGCCCCAAGACCATCCCCTCACCCTGAGCCGGCAAGGGGGCGGAGTCCCAGGCCCTCACTGCCCTGCCGGCTCGGCTATCCCAGGGGGCCTGTTCTCGAAGACAGAGATGTCAGAGGTGCTCACAGAGATCCTGCGTGTGGACCCTGCCTTTGACAAGGACCGCTTCTTGCAGCAGTGTGAGAACGACATCATCCCCAACGTCCTGGAGGTGGGTGTGCACCCCACAGGCTGTTCTGCCTTTTCCCTACCACGTCCCTGCCCCTCCATGGCCACCAGCCCTCGGTGGAGCCTGAGAGTCCTGCAGCCCAGCCCATACAGAGGCCTATGGCGTGGCCTAGTGGGACTGCAGGGAGCGCCACCCCACTCCCTGGTCCCCTGTGAACATCTGACCCCTCCCCCTGGGGCCCTCTCCCTTCTCCCTCCTCTGCGTTCCCAGCTTCCTCAGGACACTCGGGGCAGGGCTGGGAGGAGGTAAAAAGGTAGCAACTCCCAAAAGCAGGAGCCCGAGCCCAGGCGGGATCCTCTGGGGTGAGGTCATCTCAGCCCCCACCCCCACCATGCTCTGTGGTTTCCCCCAGCGCCTCCCACCCCCCAGGACCCTCACCACATCCAGTTCCTGTGGCAGCTTCTTTTCTTGCACCCTGGGAGCCCTCCCCCACGCTCCCCCTTTGCCCCTGCTCTGCCCCATCCCTCCTGGGCCAGGCCATCCAGAGCTTCGTCCCCGGGGCAGGCAGGCTGCCCCTGCCTGGCCACCTTGGCTCAGTTTCCCAGCTGGGACCAGACCTCTGACCACTGCCACTTTCCCCTTCCTTCCCGCAGACCCTGAGGACCCACCCTGGGCTGCCCCACTGTTAGCTGTGGGAGCTCCCCTCTCACCGCCCCAGCCTGGCCCGGTCTCCCTTCCCCAGACTTGGACCCCAGGGTGGGGCTGGGAGGCTGCCGAGGAAAGGGTCTCCCTGGAGAACATTCTCCAGCAATATCTCCCTGCCTCCAAAGCCCACTTTCATTTTCATACTTGATTTTTTGTCTTTCCCTTTTTAGGCCATGATTTCTGGGGAACTCGACATTCTCAAAGACTGGTGCTATGAAGCTGTGAGTGCTCGCTGGCTTTTTTTTTTTCCTGTTTAGGCCTAAGAAGAAATAACAGTTTGGAGGAGATCTGCTTTGGTGGCTCCGTCCAGGAAGAGCTCAATGGGGATGGGGGTGTCGGGGGTGGGGGTGGCTGCAGGCTGGGGATCCAGGGGTCAAGGAAGTGGTTGGAAAGGGACACTGGAGAACCCTGGGGTGCATCAGATGTTCACTCTGTGCGCGGGGGTCACAGGTGCCAGCCAGCAAGTGGGGTGTGAGGCCCCACGGCCCCCCTTCCCGAGGCCAGGGTTACATCACTGGGCTCATCCCTTGGGGATCAAGAGAGTGCTTTGGTGACACCAAAGCGGAGCTCCCACACAGGCGGCACTGGATGCATTCATTAGCTGTTTTTCTCATCGCTAGATCCTCAAACATAGATCCAAGCAGACATTGATATATTTCTGCCTGGGTAAGAGCTGCGTGTCTTAAGGAGGCCTAGCTGTTCCTGGAGTTGGAGCTCCAGGTCCCAGGCCACGGGCAGGGCTGGGCTACGTGGTGGCGGGTCAGGCGGCCTCGGAAGCACCCCATCTGCTTCATCCCTTCCTGGCAGCCTGCTTGTCCCCACAGGGCCACCTTGCCCCATCCTTCTGGATTCCTGACCTATGTCTTCTGGGAGTTTGTTTTTTTTCACCCCTAGCTTCTTGATACTAAATAATCCAGAATCTCTTTTGGCTGATTCTCTTCTGTACCCAGCTCACAAGCGAGTTGGAAAAAGCAGAGGAGAAGATGTCAGGTTTTCTTTTTAAATACTCCCCTGCATGGTGACTAATCCAGCAGGCGTTTATGAGTGGGTGTTTTTTTTTTTTTTTTTTACTTTGGGACTGTTAGGATGTGACTGGTTATCTCTGCCCTCGAGCTGCTGCCGGTGCCCCTAGAGCCACAGCTGAAGTTGAAGCCACTCATACCAGGGCGTTCTGAGAATGTCATCTTTAAGAAAGCACACCAGAACTCAGATTGGCACCTTTTTTTCTTTTCATTTGGTGGGTCCATTAGTTGCATAAAAAGTGGGTGCTATTGGAATGTCTTCCATTGAGATGTGAGATTGCCATATCCTGGGCTTGGGAGCAGGCACCAGAGGGCTATGGTGTCTGCCCCCATAGGAGGAACAGGCCGCCTGCGGCCGAGAGCCACCCACAGGCGCTGGTCAGGGAGAAGCAGGCCGACCCAGGCAGCTCATCCCAGGGCAGCCGTGGAGCAGGATGAATCCTAGAAAAAAGCGTTTGGTTCCAAGCCAGGATCCACAAGAGAATGTTCTCCATCAGCCAGAGAGGCCTCAACTTACCTCTCTGGGAGCATGTTCCTGTTTGCGTTCCAGGAGCGTTCCCGACCTCACTGATTAATACCGCTTTCAATAGTGGTGATACGGTGCTGTCTTGGGAATGAGAGGGAAGTGTGTGTGACTCGTGCCAGCAAGAGGGTGGCACCAGCCTGCCTGTTCCTGGCATCTGTCACTCCTGGCGCGGGAGCCCTTTCTGGGAGGTACACGAGCTGTAAGCCTGAAACCCCGCCTGTGAGCCCACCACCGGCCTGGGGTGTGTGGTGCTCCCGGCTCCCAGGTGCCTTGGTGTGGCTTGCTCAAGGGTGGCCGGTCCCATGGGCATGTTCGGCTTCTTGTTGCAGACCTACAGCCAACTGGCCCACCCGATCCAGCAGGCCAAGGCTCTAGGGCTCCAGTTCCACTCCCGCATCCTGGACATTGACAACATCGATGTGAGTGCCTCCTCCAGGGTCAGGGGGAGGGGCAGGGTGCTTCTCTGAATTGTGCTCAGCTGCGAGGGGTGAGCTCGTTGTCCCTGGAGGAGTAGGGTCACTTTCACTGAAGGGTTTCCATAGTCCTGGGGTTGGGAATTCTCCAGCAACTAGTGGCCCAGGGGTGCTGCTGCCCAGACCCAGGGGCTCCTGAGGCCAGGGCTCTCCCTGCACATTCACTGAGAAAGGTGGGGACTCTGTTGGGACCACTCAGGCCCCCACTGGTCTCTCTGCCATGACTGTGTGGGGAGCCCACAGCCGTATGGAAGACGGTTGGCTCTGAGAGGCCTCTGTGTGTCCACAAAGCCTCAGTCCAGGGAGCCTGTCTGGGTCCTCAGCGATTCAGATTCCGCTCACAGTTGGGAAGTGCCCACTGGAAACAGACCTGTGGGAGGCGGTAGGCCTGGGGTGCTGAAGCTCGTGTCTGCCCCTGGATGGGGGCTGCAAGGAAGGCACCAGGGACCACTCTCTGAGGCCTATCTACCCTGTCTCCGCCCCCTGCAGCTGGCCATGGGCAAGATGATGGAGCAGGGGCCAGTGCTGATCATCACCTTCCAGGCCCAGATGGTGATGGTGATCAAGAACCCCAAAGGCGAAGTGGTCGAGGGCGACCCGGTGAGTGGGCAGGAAAGGAGGGGCAGGGCACCAGGACAGCACCTTGAGCTGGGCCTGGTGGAGGTCAGAGGGCCGCTGATCTGTCTGGTTTGACCAAGTCCTGAGTCCCAGCCTCTGTCCCAGCCTCTGCTCTGGATCCCAGACCCAGGCCAACACCCCAGACCCGCTCCCGGCTCCCTCCCAGCCCTGATCTGGCTGCAGCGTCACCCTGCCCTCCTTCTGGTGTGGGTACCGGGTGCTCCCTGCCTCCAGCCGTCACCCTTCCCGGGTTCTGCAGGACAAGGTACTGCGAATGCTGTATGTGTGGGCGCTCTGCCGAGACCAGGACGAGCTGAACCCCTATGCAGCCTGGCGGCTCCTGGACATCTCGGCCTCCAGCACAGAGCAGGTCCTCTGAGCATGGCAGCCATACCCGGGCCCTCCAGGGCTGACCCTCACTGCGGACACGCAGGGAACTGGCGTCCATTTGCAGCAGCCAGACCTCTGGGGACAGGACTGTCAGCTCTGCCCCTGCTCTGCCAGGCCAGCTGCAACACCAGCTGGATGGGGCGGGGAGGGGAGGGGGCTGCATCGGCCCCCAGCCCCCTGGCCGGCTGCTGGCCTGCGGGCCTCAGACCAGGCACTCCCTCCCAGGACTGAGCAGTGGGGCCTGGGCCCACTGGCCACATCAGCCAGACCATTTTAGCTCTTTTTTTTTTTTTTAAAACAGTGCCCTTGTTATCCTGTATATAAGCAGAGATTTGGAAATAATAAATCACCAAAGTGCAGGAGAACTTGGGTTGTCCAGGGTGTCTGTCACTGGGGTGGGGGATCTGGGACTGAGGAGGAGGTGGGGGGTGGGCCAGCCCAGTGGTGATGGGGAGGTGGTCATGGTCACTAAAGAAGCTGTAACAGAAGAGGGGGAGGCTTTACCCGGGCAAGACCCTGCCTACCCTGGGTATGTGTGGGGGTGAGGGGGGACAATGACAAGAAAAGCTATGGAGGTTTCCGGTGACCTGGCTGAGGTCACTTGAAGGTTGGGGTCCCTGGGGCCAGAGGACCTTTAGCGCCCAAATGAGTTTTGGGGGCACTGGGATCCTCCAAACAGGGAAACTGAGAGGTCAGTTGCAGAGAAGAATGGGGGTGTGGGAGTTGAGGTCGGGCTGGGAGGTTTAGCAGTGCTGGTGGGGGTGGGAGGGTGAAGTCCTTGGTGCTCACGGTTCTTTGGGGCCGGTGGTCTCCGCAGCGGCTCGGGGCGGGGCCCGGTTTTCCCGGTGGGCGGGGCGGGGTCGCGGGCGCGAGCGCCGCTCCCTGCGCAGCCTCCGCCCCCCGCGGCGGCCCCGCCCCCCGTCGCCATGGGAACAGCCGCGGCGGCCCGGCTCGCGAGCTGCTCGCCTGCCTCGGTCTCCGCGTCTCCAGGGGCGGGTGGGGTGGGCAGAGCCGGGGTCGCCGCCGCGGCCGCCGCGGAGAGGCCAAGAGCGGACAGTGTGCGGATCCCGGAAGACAGCGCGGCTGCCGGGCACTGGGTCCCGGTCCCGGTCCAGGCCAGGGTGAGGGTCGCGGCGGGACGGGGGTGGTGGGGGAGGGGGGTTCCCGGGACGCAAGAACAAAGGGAGTGGGGCGGGGGAGCCGGGTCTAGCCCCCGCCACCTCCCCGGGCCGTGCGTTCGCACCTGTTGTGCACGGACCGGCCAGGTCGGGGTTTCCTCTCCTTGTTCATAGCGTCCCCACCTGCGAGCACGCCCGGAGTTGGGTGCCCGCTGGCCGGGCCTGGGCGTAGCCCCGGGACTGAGGCGCAGGCGGGGGCTGGGGCTCGGCAGGGAGTGGGGGGGGCGGCGGCGGGAGGGGACGACGCGGAGGCGAGGGAGGTCGCAGCTTCATCCCCGCATCCCGGGCGGGCCCCTCCTCCCCAGGGCGCGCGGCGATGTGAGCCATGAGCGCGACGTGGACGCTGTCCCCCGAGCCGCTGCCGCCGTCTACGGGGCCCCCGGTGGGTGCGGGCCTGGACGCGGAGCAGCGCACCGTGTTCGCCTTCGTGCTGTGCCTGCTCGTGGTGCTGGTGCTGCTGATGGTGCGCTGCGTGCGTATCCTGCTCGACCCCTACAGCCGCATGCCCGCCTCGTCCTGGACCGACCACAAGGAGGCGCTCGAGCGCGGGCAGTTCGACTACGCGCTGGTCTGAGCGGTGCGGCGCCCCTGGCCGGCCCTCGGCGGGGTCTCTCTCCCTGGGCTGATCTGACGAGGGGCGCCGCCAGGCCTGGATCACGCTCGGGATCCTGCCCCGCGAGCCCGCAGCCCGAGTGGGGAGGGCATGAGGAGAAGTCCAAGCCCTCCCCCCTCAGACCCCTCCCATCTTCCCTCCTGGCCAGGCCGGAGACCCACTTCGTGCCTTTATCCTGCCCTGTCCCGCCCCTCTGCCCCCAGCGTGTAGGTGTTTCTCTGCTGTTGTCCTGCCGCCCAGCAGCATGAGTGTCCTGTCCACTCCTGGATTCGGAGACCCCCGCATCCTTTCCCTTCCTCCTTGTTCTGTGACCATCCTCACTCCCCACCCCGCGCAACCCCGCCCGTAAATGCTGAGCCCCTCCTGGGGCTCCTGCCTCGCGGGGCAGGCTCTCCTGGGCTCACGGGGTGGGACACTGCATACCAATATGCCCTGCGCGGCCTGCCCCGGAGACAGAGCCTGAAGAGCGACAATGGCTGCTGTGTCCAGGATGGGTGGCTCCTTCCACGGAAGGAGAGGGCAGACAGGTTCCCTCCTGCCCTCAACCCAGGCCCCAGTTCAGGTCAGCGCGCCCCTCCCTCTGTTACCACCTCCACCCTTCTTTGGCTCCCCTACTACCTCCCCCTGATCCCTCTGCCACAACCTCCTCCCCAGACCCTCCCTGCCTCTGAGCCCATGCTGTTAATAAAAGCTATCATTGAGCGCTTACTGCATGCCAAGCAGTGTGCTGAGGTAGCGACTCTGCACTTGGCCTCTTGTATTTTCAGGATCCTGTTAGCATTGTCATTCTATAGGCCTGGGGACTCGGGTCCAAACAGGTTCAGTGACTTGCCAGAGCTAGAATCTGAACCCAGGGCTGACTTTTGCACACTCTTAAGAACTGCCCAGGGCTGAGAAACACCCAGATGCATGCTCTGGGAAACTGAGGCTAACCATCTCTAATTCCCCCCATTCCAGAAAGAGCCAAGACCACCCTTCCTTCCCTTAACTTGGGGCGACTCTGGGGGCCATTGATGGACTTAGCCTGGTAGGGAGCTGGGATGGGGCACCCTCAGCCAGCCCTGGAGGTTGTCTCCGAGATCTGACGTGGCCTCCTGCCACTGTGACCATACCTGCAGCCCCAGACCTCTCTGACCTGATCCCTCCGTCCCACCATCAACTTCAGGAACCTCAGGTCTGGTGTAGTGGGGCCGTGGTCAGAGTGGGCTGGCTCCATTCCATGACCCGCCTGGGAGAAGTGTTGTGCGCCCTGGGGGAGCCGTGTGCAGTGTGTGTGGGGAGAAACTGAGTGTTGCTATAAAAGGAAGGTTGTGTGAATGCACAGGCTCCGTGAACAGAAAATTCGCCAGCTCTCAGAGGACTGGTGAGATCTGGGGGAAGGCGGTGCTGTGGGAGGACACCTGGTGCCCCCGCCAAGCCCAAACCAGCCTGTCCCTGCCTCCGCACCCTCAGGGAGGCTGATGGAGGGGGCCGGGCAGGGAGAGAGACCCAGGAGCACCCCTGGGAACATGAGGCCTTTGACAGCAGCCAGGAGCCCAGCCCCCCCCCACCCAGCTCTGCTCCCTTCTCTGCTCTGCTCCCCCTCCAGCTCTCCCTCCCTCCCCAAGGCCACCTCAGGGACTCACTCCCCTCCCTCCAACTTCCTGACACACGGGCAGCCCACCCCTCACTCTCCCCTGGCCGGGACCTGACTCCCCCGCCTCAGTCAGGCTCAGGCCAAGACCCTCCAAACAATCACCAAGGGTCGCTTCACTGCCCACCGCACCCTCCTGCCTGGCATACCCCCCTCAGACTCCAGGAACTCTAAGCTATGGTTCTCTAACTCAGATTTCCCCTCCAGCATTTTGAGCCCTCTCCCACCTCTAACTCACAGGAGAAAGAGTCAGTCAAGGGGGTTGACAAGAACTTTATTCACCATTACAGGACACAGGATACCAGGCTTCGGAAGGGATGAGGAACCAGTGGGGGAAATATTTGCCAGTGGTGTTAGCCCAGCCAGTTCTATGGCTGAACCCCTCCTTGTATAATTGGGCTTCCGTCTCTGAGACCCCCACTGTATCAAGCATGTTAAGGCCACTGCACATTGCCTCAGGGACCTTCCACCGTGGCAAGATCCTCATGACAACCCAGGGCCAGACCAAGCAGGATTGAGGGTCTGGGGGCTCACTGAGGTCTGGAGTGTCCCCTGCCTGCCAGGCCCCTCACCTTGCCACCTGGCCCAGAAGCTCCAAGGGTACCAGGAACGGGTTCAGGGGGCACACCCCAGCCGCTTGCCAAGAGGATATGGGCTGGCTGGAGCCAGCATTCTCGGGGGCCTGAGGGGTGGCCTGGGCAGTCTCCTCCTGACCCCTGGAACCTGCTCCAGCGCTATCCTCAGTTCTGGATGCCAGGCCTCCATTGGCAAGGTCGCGCTGGGGAGCCATCAGATGTCGGTACATACTCGACATGTGTTCAACCAGGGTGGCGCAGGGCAGACGGGACAACTCCTCAGGAAGCGCCATGAGCAGGTCAAGGACCACAGCGGACTCTGGTGAGGGATGGAAAGGGGATGAGTCGGGAAGGCGGGGCTGGCCACCAAAGAACCCACCACCAGAGTGCTGGCCCCTCCCTCCTCACCAGCTGCGGAAAGCTCAGGGCTCTGGCCACCGCGGGAGACGGATGACAGGTACGTGTAGATCTTCTCGAAGTCCACAGAAAAGTCTCCCTCAGCAGACTGGCCAATCAGGGACTCGGAGGATGCCTCAGGAGCAGGGCCTTGTGTCTTGGGGGCAGAGCCAGGAACTTCTTGCCCTCCAGGGACCTCGGGGGCGCGGCTGGAAGCCTCAGGGGCGCGACTGGAAGCCTCAGGACCCAGGTCCTCCTGTCCTCCAGAGGCACTGAGGAGCAGTAGCTTTCCACAAGCCTGCGTGGGCTTGGAGGGCACTGAGTGCAGGAGGCTGATGGGCTCCGTGGCAGCGATAGTGAGCACCTGGCAAGCAGAGAAAGATCAGAGAAGGAAAGGCAGAAGTGTCCCCGTGGGTTACTCCCCTGCCCTGCAGGAGACAACCTTCAAATCCTCCCTCCCACCCTGAGGAAGGCTGAGAGGGTGGACACGGAGGCTAGGGTGACCAGTGATGGGCCAGAATCACAGAGCTGGCAAAGGGAAGGGATCCAGGTCCAGCTTAGACTCATATATATGACCCTGTCCTCCGGGACACCCCCATCCTGCCTGGGGGGGATGGCTGTACCTGTGAGAAAGCCACAGTAAGCGCCTCCTCCAGTGGGCCTGTTATCTTCTCAGCCAGATCCATCCACACCTGGGTGGAACAAGCAGATGGTACTTAGGGATCAATCCTCAGGAGTGTCTCATACCCTACCCCTCCCTGGAGCTCCCCTGTCCAGATTATCCCCTGGAACTCCCACCTCATTCCCCAGGGGCCAGCCCTGGGGAACCTTGCCCCATCTCACCTCGATGGGGGCCGGGGTCTGTGTTTCCCAGCGCCTTGGACCCTTTGGGCCACCTGGATGTATCCTCTGAATGGCCTCCCGGGCCACTCGGCCCTTGAGCTGCCGGAGAAAGTCCTGGATCTGGGAAGTAAGAAGAGGCCAAATGGACCTTCTAGAAGCCCAGGGCTAGGCAGTCCTGCCTGTTCCAGGGCTAGCCACTGCTCCCTATCCTCCCACTGGCCAGGGGTTGAGGGTCACAGGGACTCTGCCCGGGGTTCTCGGGCCAAGACCCTAGGCATGACCAGCTACCTGACAAAGATATAAGGCCCTGGCAGGTTCTGGCTCCTCCCTGCAGCCACAGCCCACACCCGTGGTTAAGTACTATCCTAGTCACCTACTCGCTTCTATTTCCCTCTCACTTCCTGACTCCCACTTCAACCACATTCCCGTCCAGTCCCGCTGCGACCTACACCCATTCTGGGAAGTGAAGGAAAGTGTTCCTCGCTCAGTTGTTGCCAACTCTTAGCGACCCCTAAGAGATCTGTCTCTTGAGAAACCTGTATGCAGGTCAGGAAGCAACAGTTAGAACTGGACATGGAACAACAGACTGGTTCCAAATAGGAAAAGGAGTACCTCAAGGCTGTATATTGTCACCCTGCTTATTTAACTTATATGCAGAGTACATCATGAGAAACACTGGGCTGAAAGAAACACAATGGGATCAAGATTGCTGGGAGAAATATCAATAACCTCAGATATGCAGATGACACCACCCTTATGGCAGAAAGTGAAGAAGAACTAAAGAGCCTCTTGATGAAAGTGAAAGAGGAGAGTAAAAAAGTTGGCTTAAAGCTCAACGTTCAGAAAACTAAGATCATGGCATCTGGTCCCATCACTTCATGGGAAATAGATGGGGAAACAGTGGAAACAGTGGCTGATTTTATTTTTGGGGGCTCCAAAATCACTGCTGATGGTGATTGCAGCCATGAAATTAAAAGACGCTTACTCCTTGGAAGGAAGGTTATGGCCAACCTAGATAGCATATTTAAAAGCAGAGACATTACTTTGCCAACAAAAGTCCGTCTAGTCAAGGCTATGGTTTTTCCAGTAGTTATGTATGGATGTGAGAGTTGGATGGTGAAGAAAGCTGAGCGCCGCAGAATTGATGCTTTTGAACTGTGGTGTTGGAGAAGACTCTTGAGAGTCCCTTGGACTGAAAGGAGATCCAATCAATCCATCCTAAAGGAGATCAATCCTGGGTGTTCACTGGAAGGACTGATGTTGAAGCTGAAACTCCAATACTTTGGCCACCTCATGCGAAGAGGTGACTCATTGCAAAAGACCCTAATGCTGGGTAGGACTGGGGGCAGGAGAAGAAGGGGACGACAGAGGATGAGATGGTTGGATGGCATCACTGACTCGATGGACATGGGTTTGGGTAAACTCCGGGAGTTGGTGATGGACAAGGGAGGCCTGGCGTGCTGCAATTCACGGGGTCGCAGAGAGTCGGACACGACTGAGCGACTGAACTGAACTGAAGAGCCCTTCAGGCTCCTCTGTCCATGGAGTTCTCCGGGCAAGAATACTAGAGTGGGTAGCCATTCCCTTCTCCAGGGGATCTTCCCGACCCAGGGATCGAATCGGTGCCGCCTGCATTGCAGGCAGATTTCTTAACCATCTGAGCCAGCAGAGAAGACCCATTCTGGGGCCTCTGTTCAAACTCAGAGCTGGCTCCGCCCCTCAGACTTCTGCCACACGGCCTCCTCCTCGCCCCGCCCCTCGACTCACTCTGTCCCGCCCTCACCCCGCCCCCAGCTTCTCGCGGCCACACAAGGCCCAGCCTTGCAGTAGTCCCGCCTCCTCCGGCGTTCTTCCGGTTCCTCAACCTCGCCCTCGTCCCCGCCTCACCTTCGGCCGGCCCACTCCAAGGCCCCGCCCCCAAGCCTCATGTTCGTTCAGCCCACCCTCAGGGTCCGCCCCTCTGCCAGCCCCGGACACATCCTAACCCCGCCTCCAGCCTTGCTCCCACCTCGGGACTCTTCTCACCTCCGTCTTGCTCCGGCCTGGCAACTCTCGGGCCAGCTCGGCGGCGTCCAGCTCTGGTTGGCCCTGTCGCGCCTGCAGTAGTCGTAACAGCTGCCGCTTCTCGCTGGCTCTCCAGGCCGCGGGGCCAGTCACCTCAACCAGATAGCGCCTCGGGATCGCTCGCCGCCGCTGCGGTGGCTTCATGCCGGTGAGGCGGGTGAGGGAGTCTGCGTCGTTCCGGAGTGTTTCCTTGGTGGGCGGGGTTACGGCGGCCTCTGGGTCCAAAAGACCCCTCGCGGAAGCAGAATTGGATGAGGGAGTGGTTTTGCGTTTGCAGGCGGTAGGGAACTGCCTACTCCGGAAGCGATGGGGACTGGTATCTAACTGAGGCTAAGGCGAACGAGACCCCACCGCCCGCATTCTGTCTCATTCGTCAACTGGAGCCGAGACTTAGATCTCATCCCTTCCCTCCACTCCAGGGATAAGTCTTGTGAAACTCCTGTTATGTGCTTTGTAGCCAAGAACCTCAGCTGTGGGGTCGGATAGCCCAGATTGGTGATTTGGCCAAGTGATGTGGCCTTGCCGAGCCTGTTTCCTCAGCCGTAAAATGGAGCTAAAATTCCGCCATTGTCTATGCTCTGAGGAGGGTGAGGTCAGGCAGGAGGGATTTAAGGACTTTAAGGCTAGACGGAGAGGAGCTTGGAGAAGAGACTTGGGCTCGAGGTCTTAGCAAGGAGAGGGTCAGGGCGGTGGCAGTGGAGAGCGGAGAGGCTTTGAGAAGGCCGGTGAGCTGGTGCAGGTTTGGAGGAGGAGACGAGGCTATTGAAGCTGGTAGGATTGGGTGTTCCCTTTTGTTAGGGACAAAATGTCCGTGGGCGGTATCTGCACACGTGTATAAGGGCGTGTGAGCCCCGCCTCAAAGCCCCACCCCTCCAGTCTGGACCTCTTCCTGCCGGGAATCCCCAGCCCCGCGGCGCGCGCACGCGCGGACTTCAGAAAGCCGCAGTTCAGGCCAGAGATTTATTTGGGGACCAGGTGGGAGGGTGGGAGGAGAAGCAAGGAGGGCGGGGCGCAGCGATCGTAGCCCCATCGAGTCCCAGGTCCTGGCGGGCCTGATACGAGGCCGTGGCTGGTTTGTCTCCGGACCCTGCTGGGGGCGCGCCATTTCTGGAAACAGGCGACTCAGGCTGAACGGGGAGAGGACGCTAAGGCTGGTCACCCCCTTCTCAACCCATCGCCTGCCGCCCCATCAGTCTGCGTGGCCGGGTGAGAGTGGATGCTAAGTCTGAAACCCGAATTCTCTTTGCCTAGTGCCTGTGTGAGGTGTTGAGATCCTTTCTCACGACACAACCCGCAGTCGGCTATGGGTCACCCACTACCTGAGTTCGAATCCCAGTTCCACTAAATTTTTGTGACATTTGGCAAGTCCATTTCAGAGAGTGCCTCATTTTCCTTCTATTATGGGGATTATAGTAGAAAGTTGTTACAAGGATTAATATGCGTTAATCATTTGGAACTCCGCCTGGCAGAAAGAACGGGCTATGAAGATTATCATCATCACCTCCCTCCTCCATCTGTCCTAACCGGCCCCACGTTACACTCCCCCGCCTTCCTGCGCCCCGACACTTACCTGCCTCACTGGGGCCTCCTGGGCGGGGGGCCGCTGGGCGAGGCTCTCGGCGGCTGACCGGAGAGTAGGGGTGCTGGAGAAGAGAGGGAAGCTGAGGAGTAGGGGTTGCGGTGCGCAGGGCCGGAGCTAGGGCGACCCCTGGAGGCTGCTGCGGGTGTAGCGGAGGCTGGTCTAGGGATGTTCAGGGCGGAGCAGGCCGACGGGCTGGAATAGACTGGGAGGCAGGAGGAGATCCCGGAGGACGGAGATTGGTACCTGAGTGCGAGCACACGAGGCTGAGCCCGGCGGCCAGAGCGGCGCCCAGCACGAAAGCGGCCAACACTAGCGCTACCACCGGTGCGGGCTCCAGGGCCTCCGGGGCCGGCACGGGAGACTTGGGGCGCACAGCTTTGCCGGGGAAGCCCTTGGGTATCCCTGTGAAAAGTACAACGCTAAAACTGGGATCAGGCCTCAGATGTCCTCCCCACCCCTCTTCTGGACCCCAGAAACCCCCCTGCGGAGGACTGCTGCGCGCTCACTGGGGGGCAGCCGCGGCACAGTCACCACGATGGGCTGCGTCAGTGTGTGCAGGTGGGGGCTGTCAGCACCCAGGCTCTCATCGCTGCCACTGCCGGCGCCCGCGCACGCCTCATCCTGAGGCAGACACTGCAAGGAGAGGGGGTACAAGAGACGGGAATGTCAGGGGCCGGACTCCACGGACTGGGCCGCAGGCAGATCTAAGATCTATGTTGCAACCAGGGATCGCATCACTAGAACCCTGGAAATCTGGCCCCTTCGGACGTCTCTGCCCCCAACTCCAGCGTAAGACCCAGTACCTACTCCCAGTTTCGAGAGGTCCCAGGTCCCTTCCCCAGGTCCAAAAGCGCCCAGATGCCCAAACCCTAAGGAGTTTCTCCCTCGGATGTCAGAGGCGCTTGCGCCCAATCCGTCATGGGCCCGGACACCCAGGTTCCCTGTCCTGCGCCCGCGCACCGGCAACAGTGGAGGCAGCATCAAAGGCGCAGGCGTCCAGCGGGCTCTGCGGAGGCGGCGGCAGCGACTCAGTTGGCAGTGCAGGAACTGCACTGAGGCGTTGAAGACCGGGCGCAGGCGGAAGCTGAAACGCGCGGGATGGGCGGCACCGAGGAGCGGCCGCGGTGGCGGGAAGGTGACCGAGGAGTCGGCGGAGCAGCCCCCGCGCAGCAGCGCCAGGGCGGGGCCCAGGGCTGGGCGGGAGGACGGTGTTACGGAGCAGCGGTGCAGGGCCAGGCCCCAGCGCGGGGAGGGACCGGCCAGGGCCGCCTGGGGGGCGGGGTCGCCGTCAGGATCGGCAGCCCCCACCGGCCCTCACCCGGCCTCCGTGCGTCCCGAGTCTACCTGCACGAACACGCGGCTGTCCGCAGGGACCTCGAGCGGCCCCGCACGGCGCAGGAAGGCGTCCTCCGCGTCCGACAGCTCCAGACGGAAAAGGGGTCGGCGTAGCCAGGGCCCGGGCGCCACAGGGGACGCGGGCTCTGGCGGGGAGAAGGAGTGGCACAGGAGAGGGAGGACGCGCTGTCTCTTGGTTCCCCCGGCCAACCTCCGCGCCTCCCTGCCTTCTTTGGAAGATGGATGCAGTGTGGTGGAGGATTCACCCGCGCTCGTCTCTGTGCCTCATGCCCTCAGCCATAAAGCTGCTGTGGTGTACCCGCCGGAGACCCCCAGGACATCCCAGCCCAGCCCCTGAGCCTGGACGCAAAGCTACACCTTCCTGGGGAGGCGCCCCTTTTCCCAGACCCCATCTTCTCCACCTGCAGTGGGCAAAGGATCCCTGGCGGGGGAGGGGCTGAGGGGCGCCTGACGGTGGTCAGTCTGGGTGAGCTCAAAGGTCCTCCCCTCCCCCCACCCACCCAGGGGCAGGGACTGCTTTGGGGTCACAGCAGGGCCGTCTAGGGGGGACGGTGCTGACCGCACCCTTTCCTAAGAGTTGGGGAGAACAGCAAGATGGTCTTCCTCCAGCCCTTTCGGCACCATGGAAGCCCAGCCTGGCCACCAGGGTCTGGGGCTTTTCCCCATGTCTGGTTCCTCACTTCTGGACTGAGGGCAGCAGCAGCAAAGGGAATAGGCACCAGGGAGCCCCCACTGGGATGTGTGATCACCCTGCTTCCCCCCATCTGCCTTCAGGAGGCACTTGACTATGCTCTTCTCAAAGGATGTTATCTAAACGTCCAGGATCACCCGTGCAGTATTCCTAAGATAATTTGTGCAGACCACTCCCCTCCCACAGCCCTTGGCCTTACCAGGGCTGCTGGGGACTTTGAAGAAGTTGGGGATCTGAGACAACCTGGAAGATGGGGGTTGAGGGAGACCCCACCTTCCACCCACTCCCCCAGGCAGGGTAGATGAGAGGTTGCATTGAGATAGGGCAGCACAGAAACCGGGTTGTGCTGGGCCATGTCCCCTTGCCTGTACATACCAGCTGGCTCCCTGGGCAAGGCAGTGGTCCCTGGGAGCAGGGCCAGCAGTAGGAGCGTGGTGCCCAGCATGCTGGCCTGGCTGAGGCGAGAGCGTACAGGGCTGGTGGCAGAGGCGCCAGCCAGGCAGCACCCACACTCAGGAGGTGGGCAGGCGGCCCTGTCCTTGGCTGGGTGGCCACTTCAGGAGGCAAGGAGCAGGGGCCGCAGACTGTTGGGTTGACATTGGAGCTGGCGCCCAAGGCCTGCCAGGGATTAAGGGCTCTCCCACCGGACCTGTGGCTATCAGGTTAGGGGGAGGTCCCACACACTGGCCATTAAATATGTGGCAAGTCACTACAAACTACCCCTCCGGCCCCCAGCCCTGCCTCCCCTCACTGCATAGGCCTCATCCACTAGGATGGCCCTCAGCCGCCTACTTCCAAGGTCAGGCCTCAGGACCCCTTCCCCTTTTCCCACCTTGCTGCCAGGCTCAGGACACACACCACAGACTCAATGGAAGAAAAGGGAGGGATTTTATTCTCAAGCGTCTTAAGGATTTACAAACGAGGGCGTTTTGTTTTAAAAAGGGATGGGGCAATACTGGCGGCCTGAGAAGGGGTGGTGGGCTGATGGGCTAGGCCAGGCCGCCCCAGGCCCCTGGCTGCCCACTCTGCCCTCTGCCTGGTTGAGACAGGGTGGCTGGTGGCTGACTGGGGGGCGGGGGGAGGGAGACATGGGAGAGGGAGGAGGGAAGGAGAGGCTCCCATTTAACACTGAAGGGGGGGACATGGGTGGACACTCACACACAAAACAGAAAATAAAGTTAAATAAAAATTAAACCCAGGCAGCTGGCCTCAGGCCTGTGTGGGCCTTGGGGCTGGCCACGCAACCTTCCTGGCTACCCAGAAAGGCCCCTGGCAAGGGAGGGCAGAGGCCATGCCTACTGGCCCCACACCCTGCCCCCCTCCCCTCACAAAGGGGACTGGAGCAAGAAAAGGTGGCCACCCCCTGGGGCGGGGGACAAAGATGACTTCGAGTACTTTTTAAACATGCGGCGTTTTGTGACTATCCTAGTAGTAACTAGATTCAGTGAGATAAATGGAAGGTAGAGTGATGCCTAGTCTAGATTGCTTCAGCTACATCCAGCGAGGTTCCTCACCTTTGGTGTTGGTTGATTTTTCTGGTTTTTCTGGGGTTTTCTTTTTCCTTTTTTTTTTTTCCTGTTACATTATTTTGTTCTACTGTCCACTTGATTCGCATGCATCGCCAACAGCAAGGAAACACAGTCCCTCCTGCTCTGGCTGCTTGTTGCCCAGGGCCCCGTGGACGCTGGGGCCTCAGGGTGGGCTGGGGACCGGCCAGCTCTGGGTGAGTCGAGGGGCACTCGTGGGCCACTACAAGGGCGTGACTGCCTACACACGCCCAGCCCTCGGCCTGCTCCCACCTCTGTCCCTGTCAACACATCCTCAAACCCCCGCGTCCAATCTGTGCACCCTCATCCCTGCCTCCCGGGGCCCCATGGGCCCCCTCCTGTCACCCATTCCCTCCGCCACCTCCCTGCCACACCAGCGCCGGCTGCCCTCCACCACGCCCCGCGCCTACTGTCCCTGAAGGCCACCCTGTGTGGCCACGGCCCCTTGGGCTTCCTCCATACCCCCTGAGGTCCTCCACTCACCCCTGCAAGCTTGGCCAGTCTCCAGCCCTGAGGGAGGAGCAATCCCCCACCCTCAGAGCCCACCTTTGGGACTAGTCTCTCCCGGGTAGTGGCCCGAGCCCCCACGGCTCAGCCCCCAGCCCAGCCCCCCAGTACCCACAGGCGGTTCGGGGGGCTGCCGCCACAAGCAGCTAAACACGACTTTGGTAAAAGTTTCTGAAGGTACCAACAAAGCCCATGAGAACAAGCTCTTCTTCCCCCCCACCCCCAAACACCCCACCAAGTACAATAAAATACAATAAACTCCAAAAAGGACCCCCTGAGATCAAAGAGAGAGAGAGAGAGAGAGAGAGACACCAGCCCGGGTCCGGCTGCAGTCACAATGTCCAGCCCGCCTGCTGGGGGAAGGGCGCCCGCCAACTGGCTCATCACTGGCCAGAGACCTAAGTGGACCCAGGGGTCCTGCCGGGGGTGGCAGGGCCTGGGCCAGGAGAGAGGCAGAGGCAGGGAGGGAGACGGGGAAAGCCAGAGAGGTAGAGAGGGAAGTGACAGAGAGGGAGATGGAGCCAGGGCGCGTGTGTGCATGGAGGGGGCGGTGGGGACAGCGCGGTGTGGGGGGGTGCAGGGAATGGCGGCTCTCTCCCGACCCCTGGGGGCCGCCCCAGCCCAGAGGTTACAACTGAATAAATAGCGAGACTGCTCGTGGCCTGCTGTCTTCCGTTCACAGTGTCTGTCGGGGGGGGACGTGTACGGCCGGCTGATCCCAGGACGGGAAAGGGCTGGGGCCTGGCAGGCCCATCTGTCCACGGCTGGTGGGCAGGGAGTCGGGGGTGGGTTGGCGCCCCCTACTATCTGTCCTCAGCCCTCGTCGGCCGTCCGGCTCCCAGGGCTCCCCTGGTGGGCAGCTGGGGGACTGTGCAGGGAAGGGGGGCCTGAGGCCGCGTCCCCCAGCGGGCCGGCCGCCACCGTGCGGCTACCTGAAGAAGGGTAGGTGGTGCTGGCTCAGGACCCCGCTTGTCCTCGGTGACTCGGTCTTCGCCATGACATCCTTGAACCAGGACGCCACGTCCACTTCCAGCGTCTCGTAGCGCTTGATGAAGCTGTGTTCCTGGGGGCCCAAGGGGGTGGGGCTCAGGACCAGGGCGTCTCTTCCCTGGCCGCCTGGCCTCCAGTGGGGCAGGGGTTTTCGGATGGGGGCTGGGAGGGGTCCTGGGTACTCACAAGTAGCTTATTATACTTTGGTCTCTTCCTGTGATCTTTAGTAAGGCTGGAGAGAGAAAGGAGAGAAATGAGAGCCAGGAGGAGGGGCCTGGCTGCCTGCCCCACTGAGTCAGGGCTGCTTGATCTGCAGGCCGGAGCCCACGTCCTCGCCCCCCAGCCTTGTGCTGACAGAGGGACCGGGGTTGGCACTCAGGCCCCTTATCTGTGACAGGAGCCTGACGCACACTGTGAGACGCCCATGAGAGGTAGGTAGGTGGAGGGGAGTGGGTAGATGGGTGGGCTTCCCACCCCACCCCCCACCCCCCACCCCCCAACCCCCAGGAAAGCTGTGTGGACACCCTGCACATTGGTGTGGGACCCTCTGAGCTCTCAGCCCTGGGACACCTGTGCTCATTCACAGTCCCCTGGTGAAGCCCAAGGACCACCCTGCCAAATACCCCAGGGCTAGGGATCCCCTGTGGCTGAGTCCGGACCCAACTCCTAGCCCCTAGGGCTTGGGCTCTGGCTCCAGTCTGCAGCCACCCACCCCTGTCCCAGGAGGCCCTTTGCCCCACCCCAGTGGCCTAAGCTCAGGGTCATGTCTGACCTCGCCCTGCCTTCCAGACTGGAGGGCAGGGCTGGGGGTGCTCACCAGTCTTTGACGAAGGACTGGAAGTCCCCTGAGAAGCCCATGTGTCCGGGCAGGAGTGGGGGCTCCTCTTGGAGGACTTTGGTGAGAACCTCGAAGTCCGTCTTGCAGTTCTTGTAGGGGAACTGTCCTGTCGCCAGCTCCACCTAGGAGAGAAATGGGCAGGGCTGGGCTGGCCAAGGAGGAGGGGGCCCTGCCCTTTCTGCTTCCACTGCCTGCCTCCGCACCCTGAGAAAACCCAGCCTCCAAAAGCCGGGGCCTCAACTCACCAAGGAGATGCCCAGGCTCCACACATCGGCCCGGATGTCGTAGTCAGGCTTGGTGGGATCGGGGGGGTCGATGCGCTCGGGCTGCCGGTGGGAGGTGGGAGAGGGTGATGGACCCCTGGGGCCAGGATGGGTGCGCCACCCCTCCTGCTGGCACCCCCGGGCCCACCACTTAATTCCATGTATGCGGCACCCCTCCCACTGGCGCCCCCAGGCCCCCCACTTACTGCCATGTAGGCGGCACAGCCTGCACTCCGTGTTTTGGCTTTGGAGTCGACCAAGCGGCCGCTGATGCCGAAGTCACAGAGCTTGATTTGGCCCCGCTCATCCAGCAGGATGTTGGAGGGCTTGACGTCACGGTGGATCACGCCGTGCTTCTCCTTCAGGTAGTAGAGCGCCTTCACAATCTGCAGCATAGACAGGGGTGAGCACTGGTTGGTGACACGGGGGCCGAGGCTGGGGGGGCACCTGCCTGCCCACCTGCGCCCTCCAGGCCACTCACCGCCACCGTCATCTTGCCCAGGATCCGCTCGGGAATGGGGCCCTGCATCCGCTTCTTGAGCTTCTCCGCGCACGTGCCCATGAGCTCCATGGCGATGAAGACGTCCGTCTGCAGGGACAGCAGTGGCTGTACCCCTCTGCCCACCCTAGACAGGCTCAGGGCTCGGGGGAGGAGTGGGGGGGTTGGGGGGAGCCCTTGTTTTACGTTGGTGATGAAAGTCCCGAAGCACTGCACAATGTAGGGGCAGTCGTGGCTCTTGAGCACCACGTCCAAATCCATGAGGATCCTCTTGTTCTCCTCCTTATTCCCCGAGCGCCGCATTTGCTGCATGGGACAGCCGAGGGCTTAGCACTGAGCCTGGGGCGCGGGGCCCCCATGGGACATGTGGGGGGTGCGCTTCCATGGGCTGGGCAGGCGGGCTCACCTTGACAGCTATGACATGCCCCGTCTTCCGGAAGCGCATCTTCCACACCTGGCCGCAGGTGCCGCTGCCCATCTCCCCCAGATTCTCCAGGTCATTGATCTCCGCCTGGTAGCGCTGGCGAGGAGAGCCAGGGCTAGGGATCCAGCGGGCCTCTGCCCTAACCCCTGGCCCACATCTACCAGCTGTGTCCCACCCACCCTCCCTGGGGCCACGACAGAAGTGTGTTAGGTTACCTGGCCCCCAATGGTCAGGTAGCCCGTCTGCTTCATGATCTCCTGCAGCTTCTGGTCAATCTCGATGCTGAAGGGAGAGGGAGTGGGTGCCGGTGGAGGGCAGTCCTCACCGACCTGAGGTGACCCCAGCCCCCAACACGCAGGGGGTTCCACAGAGCTCACCAGCGCCACCCTGAGGCTGGCCCTGCACCCCCTGACCTACCCCAGGCAGCTCACCTCTCCATGCTGCGGGGTGTGAACAAGGTTGAAGGCAGCCCCAGCATGTGGCGGGGCCGGGCGGGGGGCGTGGGGTGCTGCGGGGAGCTCTCGGAGGACGGTGAGCGGCTGCCCCCATCGTTGGCCAGTGGGAGCTGCAGGGCTAGGGGGTGGTGAGAACCAGGGGTACGGAGGGGGTTAGCTCCCAGCTGGCCCCAACTGCAGGGCCTGGCGCCCCCATCCTTCCCTCCCCAGTATCCCTCAGGTGGGCCGGTACAGCCCCCAGCCCTGGTGGACAGGGAGCGCCCCGCTCCTAGACCACTCTCGGGGTGTTTTCTCCCAGCCCCCCTGACTGGGAAAGGCTTGCAGTGGGCTGGTGGGGGATGGGTGGTCCCCAGACGCTGAGGGTTCACCCCCAAGTATTCCCTGATAGAGAAAGGAGGCCCTGAGGCTGCTAGTGGACCTCGGGCAGGTAGGCCGCCCCTACCCTGGGGCCCCTTCCTCCCCACTCTGCTCAGGAAGAGGCCCAGGGCCACCACCCCCACAATGTGGCAATGCCGAACTGGGGAGAGAGTGGGTGAGGGACCCAGGCTTCCGGCTGCCTCGCCTGTTCTGTTTCAGGGTCAGGGAGGGCTGCCCTCTGGCCAGCAGACTCTGTGAGCCTCCGGCCTGGCCTGCAGAGCTGGGGCCAGTACGGCCAGGGCAGGAGCCCAGGCTGGACCTGTGTCCTTCAGGTAAAGGGAGCCAGGTGACCCAGCCCCTCCAGGGGCCGGCAGGGCCCTAGGGACCGGGGCCAGGCCAGGTGGGGAGGTTGGTTCTTTCCAGAAGCCTGCATGCGGACAGCTTGGGCATGCTACAGGCAGGCGGGCAGGCAGCGGGCAGGCAGCGGGCACCCCAGGATGGGCAGGCGGCGTTAGGGGACAGGAGGGTGGGAGACAGACAGATGGGAGCTGAGACTTGGGGCCCAGCTGCCCAGAAGAGGCACTGCAGAGACAGGCCCGAGAGGAGCTGGGGACAGGAGAGCAGGCCCCTGATGGATAAGGAGCCTCCCGGCCAGGCAGGCCACAGAGTGGGAGCAGAGGCCAAAGTGGCCCTGGAAACGATGGATGACCCTCCAGGGAACCCATGAACCTCAAAGACCCTGGCACTCGGCCTCCAGAAGGGAGCCCCTGGCTGGGGAGGCCGAAGGCTACAAGCACCCGCCAGGCTCACCTCCCCTTGGAGAGTGGGCTGGGAGGGGAGCTTCTCCCCTGGAAGTTCTCCAGGTACCTGGTGACATGGGCCCAGTGACCAATGGGTAGAGACAGATATACTGTGGCTCTTGGCACCCAGGCACACTTTCTGTGCCCTGCTGGCCTACGACCTTGGTTGCAGCCAGAGCGAGGAGCAGACCTATGAGCCCGGCCTGCCAGTCCCAGGAGGGCCTGGCGAGAGTGATGGAAGAGCTCTGGGAGCCCGAGGACATGGCTGAGCCCAGTCCCCTCCACTGGCCCAAAGGCCTCTCCTCCGGCACCCTCCCTGCTCTACCACGGCCAGAAGTCTGGTCCTAAACCCTCCCTCTCTGTTTGGACACTCTCCAGGGCTCCCAAAGACCCTCAAGCTCTGGGACCCTGGATCCCTGGCAGGCTGCCCCACACTGTCATCGGCTCCCTGGGTGAGGACCACACCCCTCCCCTCCCTAGGCCTCTCTGTGCCCTGTTGGCCCCCCACCCCACCCCTCACACAATCCACTGGGCTCCCCCAGAGCCTGGGGCCAAGGCAGCTTGTGGGGGGAGAGAGGCTTCCAGCCGCTCCCACAAACTGAAGCACAGTAGGTGTTTAAGAGGAGCTGGTACAGGATGGCTGAGGGGAGTAGGCCAGGGGGAGGTATACAAAGGCCCTGAGAACAGAGATCACACAGGTGGTGCCAGGCCCACGGCAGGTCAGGAAGGCCGAATGAGAGCAAGAGACTGAAGGGGAGAGAGAAAAGAGGAGGATGAATGAGCAAGGACAAGGGAGGGCACAGGGTGGTGGGGTGGGGTGGTGCATGCAGCCTGCCAGGCTGTCAGTGAGCACACACACGCACACACACAGGGCATGGCACAAACCCACAAGCACGTGCAGACTACACGCCACGGGACCCCCAACAGAACCAACTCTCCCTCACATTCTTACACACACACACACACCCCACAGGACCCCAAACAGAGCTGACTCTCCCTCACATTATTATCCACAAACACACACACACGTACACACACACACTTCCCAACCTAGTCCCATTCCACACACAAGGATCAATGAGGCCATCCCGCCCCCCACCCCCCACCTTTCCCACAGGTACGTCTGGCTCCCTCTTGGGCCCTGGGGGGCTGTTTCCTCTACTTCCACTCCTGTGCTCCCCCATCTCCCAGGAGACTTTGCTCAAATGCCACCTTCTTCCCAGGCTTCCCAACCGCCACCCCCCTCACCCTCAACCCTGCAGAACCTACGACCCTGCTCCACTGGGCGTTTCCTCCAAGGCACGGGGCCTCCTCCACTTCTCTGTGCCCGGAGGACCCCCCAACCCCCAGGGCCTCCCACCCCCAGGGGAGCACCAGCCCCTGGAACAAACGGGCTCAGTCCAGGCCTAGCACTGCTCACCACAGAGTGGGGGGCGACACAGGTCCGCTGAGCTGATGAAGTCGATCAGCAGGTAGGGAGCCCAACCCCCCCTCCCTCCACTCACACATATGCCTGCAGGCACACGCACGGACACTCGGGACCCCCTCAGCAGGCGACAGACTCCTGGCAGGTTAGGGAGTCTGTTTCCTCCTGCGGGGAGTCCAAACCTGAACCCGAGAGGAACGGAGGAGCGGGAGGTGACAGGACACAGAGGAGGTGGCCGGGTGGGCCAGACGTTGACTGTGTGGATGGAGAGAGAGTGAGGGTGGGATGGGCGGATGCACACACACACAGGAGCAATGGGGGGGGGATGGCATTCTGCGGCCGGGGCAGCGGTTAGGTCAATGGTGCAGAGATCCAAGCAGCGATGATAAAAAGGCTGGTACCTGCTCGTTGGGACGGGGCAGGAGCAGGGCTTAGAGTGATCACAATAACTGGATGGGGAAAAGGAAGAAAAAAAAAAAGAAAAACAACACCACGATAAATCACAACAGAAACAACTGATTTGTCCAAAAGAAAAGAAAATCAAATCATAACAAGGAGGAGGGGGGAGGCACGCGGCACCAAACTGCAGAGAACAGAAATGGGAGGGCTGAGAGGATGGGATGGAGCTGACAGACACAGGTGCCAGGAGGGGGCTCCCCTGTGCCTCCCTGCCCATCTAGGACAGCCACCCTGCCAGGCACCCCAGGCCCTGCCCGGGCCTGTTTCATCCACGCTGAGGCTGGAGGGGGAGCAGCGCTGAAGAGCCCAGTGGGGACCCTCCAGTCCTAGCCGGGCTTCCTACCCCAGGCAGAGTCTAACACAGCACCGCTGCCTCAGGGTTCTTCCCGGGCCCCTAGAGACCCCTCCCCACTCCAGTTAGGAACCCACACGGACCAAGGGCAAAAAAGGGAGGGTGGGGAGTGGACTGTACAGGAGAATGGGGGGTGACGACGGAGTGGTGGGAGTACCCAGATGAGGAGATATCTTCCCCACCTCTCAAGATGACCCGACAGGGAGCTACATAAGCCACAAGAGTCATATCAGAGGGACTAACGAGAAGGGGAATTTGCTGGGTCAAGAGAGACACAGAAAGCACGTGTGGGAGGGGACTTCCCTGGTGGTCCAGTGGTTAATATTCTGCACTTCCAATGCAGGCAGGGGGAACCCTGGTCGTGGAACTAAGATCCTGAATACCACAAGAAGTGACCAAAAAGTTATATAAAGAAGAGAAAGCATGTGGGGAGATGCTCTTCATCAGGTCGGTAAGAAGAGGAAAAATGGGACTCCCTGTGAGCTTCGAGGATGTGGGGAAGGGTTCCGTAGAACGTTATAAGCAGACTAGATGTTGCATGGTGATCCCGGACCAGGTGCGGGTGTTGAGAGGCAGCTCTTGACGCCAGAGGACAGGATTCCGGAGAGACAGGCACTGAGATCATGGGATCACAAAGGAGCGGTAGGTACATGTACATCCTGGGATGCCCAGGTAGCCTCACACTGGCCTCAGGTGTTCCTGGGCTGTGTGTGGAAGGGGGAGTCACTTGATTCAAGGTGACACAAGTTGCCACGCTTGGAAGCTGCATATTTATTTCTAGAGAATCCAGAAAAGTGGTGGCAGTGAAACTAGTCGAGAAGTACAAGGAGGGACCTGGCTTAGGTGGGTAAAAAGGTAGGTGGGAGGGAGTCAGCTGAACCAGTGACAAGATCCCAGAGCGGGGAGAAGGGAGCACTAGACACAATCACAGGGGCAGTTATATATGGTCCAGCGATGTCAGGCGTCCCCAGGTCAGGTGCACTTGTGTCATCTGCTGAACCCGGCTGACAAGGACCCAGGTGGCGGGGGAGGGGACCTCTTGACACAGTCTCTGAGATGGCGACAGTGGAATCAGCTGGTGAAAAGGGATGTGTATAGGTATACGGAGGAGCTGGATGTGGTCACGGTTGCATGGAGTAGAAGCACCAAGGCTCAGAGTAGGTGACAGAGGCTCCGAGGTTCCCGGTGATTGGGGGCGGGTCATCAGATGGAGGGCCTCGCCCTGGAGCCGGTAAGTAGGTTCCCAGGCCCCATTAGGGGGAGCCCCGAGGCAGGGTGAGGACTGACGGGGAGCTCACGGGCCCCACGCCCCCCGGGTCACCGTGACACTCTCCCCGCCGGCCGACAGCGGGGAGCCGAGCGGAGAGGAGGAGGAGCAAGAGCGCCCCGGAAGCGGGGGCGGGGCCTGGGGGCGGGGGCGGGGCCTCCCGCGGCGCGCGCCCCGCCCCGCCCGCCCCCTCCCCCACGCCGCCGTGCTTACTGGGCCTGGGCCGCTGGGGGCTGATATCCAGGTTGAGGTCGATCCTTCGCCGGGCCTCGCGGTTCTCCTGCTTTAGCTTTGCTTCCAGGCGGGACAGCTTCTGCTCCAGGGAGGACGCCGCCATCTTCCCCGCCGCCGCCGCCGCCGCGCACCGCCCGGCCGCCCGTCAGTCCGGCAGACAAACACCGCACTGCGCCTGCGCTTGGATGACCCCGCCGAGCCGCCGTCTCGCTCTGCACAACGCATGCCCGGGGCGCCCGCCCTTCCCGCGAGCGAACCTCCACGCGTGCGTGCTTCGTCCCAGCCGGAGGGATGGCGCCTCCTAGAGCTCGCGGGTGGCAGCGTACACATCCTCCCAGTGGGATATGTGATGCGCATGTGCAAATCCCCGAGCTCTCCGGCAGGAGGCGCTGTTTGGAAACCCACTCACCATTCAGTTGAGAGCAGTGGGCGGAGAAAGCAGCGCGCAGGCGTACAGAAGGGGCGACAAGAGCCCGCGCATGCAGTCTGATGCGCATGCGCGTCCCTGGCCTTTTTTTTTTTGTTTAAATTCCCTGCCGGTGTCCCCGGTGGTCGCCAGGCTGTGTCCTCAGCCTCGTTCTTTCTCTTCCTGGCCGGCCCTAGCTGGCACCCACGCCTTCCAAAACTGCCTTTCTCATCTCGGACAGTGCTTCGTTATGGTCCCTGTTGTGCTTAATTGCTGCCTACTCACCATAATTAGGCACCTGTGGGAAGCCCTTTCCATTTCAGCGAGGTCAGGGTTGGCCACGAGGACTTGAAGGATGGGCGGGGTAGGGTTTGGGCCACTGTCCGGACGGTGGGAATCCAGCGGCGTGATCCCTGCCCTCGGCGACGTGGGGCCAAGGTCAAGGCTAGACAGTTCCAAGTCAGATTGGCCGTGGGAAATTTGAAGTCATCCCTCATCTGTTTAGCTCCTGGACAATGCAGAAGTTAGGACCTGGGGTTTGGTTCCTCCACCTGGCGCCTTCACCACCTACACATTTTCTTCAGCTGGACTGAAGAGTGCTGGGAAAATCCCCATCTGGAACCCTGGGGCGCCCAGGTGAGCAGCTTGCTTCTGCTTTCTGGTGCCTGGAGGAGGCTCACATGTTGGAGACACCATGGAGGTGGGGATCCCAGGAGGTCAGGATTGGGCAGGCTGTGCCAAGGCTCTGCCCACTCTAGCACGAGAAAACTGATAGGTGTTGAAGGTTTCTGATGACTCCCCTGGTGACAGCTTATGGGTGAAGCAGATCCAAAACCGTGGAGCCATGACAATAACGGAATGTAGAGGACAGACAGTTCTATGGGAGAAAGGCTAGGTAGACGACCACCTGATGTCTCCTGGTTAACTGAGGTCTCTCTCTGCCTCTGCTCCCAAGGAAGAGGCTTATAGCCTTGATTCTGGAACCTGACTATTGCCACTTGCCTGTAATTGGTCTGGTGGAATAGAAGCCTTAGACAACGGCAGGAGTGGACACAAGGGATCAGGCTTATTCTCAGACTTCCCTGGTGGCCCAGTGGTTAAGAATCCACCTGCCAATGTAGGGGACAAGGGTTCGATTCCTGGTCTGGGGAGATTCCACATGCCACGGAGCCACTAAGCCCTTGTGCCGCAACTACTGAGCCTGTGCTCTGCAAAAGAGAAGTGACCACAATGAGAAACCCATGCACCACAGCTAGAGAAAGCCTGAGTGCAGCAAGGAAGGCCCAGCTCAGCCACAAAAAAAAAATTTATAGTTCTTATAGTTAGTATTATTTATTACACACCCACTGATATACACTCCCTCACATACGGAACATTGAAAGACAAACTCCCAGCCTACAGAAAAATGTACCTCCCCTGCAGGTGTTCCAATCCTTAGCACATCCATGAATAGCCCCCTGGGGGGTCTGGGGGAATGTTGATTGCTTGAAGTTGCCTGCAGAGCTTTTAACTTATGTGAACGTGAGCATTTTCCTGAGGAAGGAGGTGCCCAGCTTTCATCAGATTTCTCAAAGCATCTAGGGATCTAAAACCAAGTTCAGAATCCCTGCTCTTGACACCCAGATATCTACTCTGTAGGTCAGCATTTCCTAACATTCAGGCCTGGGATGGTCCGAATCAGAATTACCTGGGATGCTTCTGTTTACCACCAAGTTCCTGGCCTCCAGCCAACGTCCTGAGTCAGCCTTTCAAGGGTGGGGCCTGGGATGTTTTGTTTTGAAGATGTTGATTTCAGCCAAATATGAGAACCATTGCTTTCTGAGTTCAGGTGTCCATAGCAAGCAACTTATAAATAGGGGATTAATATCAAAATTGGGGGGGGAGATTGGTCCCTTGTGTCTGTGTCCCCTCGTTGGGAGAAAACCCCAGATGTAAGCTGTTTTGGTCAGGGGGAGAGGGTTGAAATCCCATTGAGATGAGCCTCCCCCCACCCCACCCCCCATGTGCGGTACTGTAGCTGCTGTCTGGGGGAGGGCAGCATCTCTGGCACAGGGCTAGGGGCAGGTCAGCCAAGCTAAAGACACGGGTGTGGTTTTGGTCTGAGAGTCTTCTGACTGAGTTAATCTCTCCAGGATGTTCCACCCCAAATCCACAGCCTCCCAGACAAACCAGTCCCAGGATCTTGCCTGGGCTCCATCAACCTGACATGTCTGTTTCTTGTCTCCTGGCTGGGGCCCACTTGGCCACCTCCTTTGAAGATAATGGTAGAGATTCCCGGGCAGTAGCATCTAGGAGGCATTGACCTCAACCTGTCCCCCCTCCTCGACTTTACTCTGCCTCCATCCGGTCCCGCACCTCAGCCGGCAGCCCATCGTAAAGGGTGTCCTCCACCAGTAGCCCCGACTTCTTGAGCCCCCCACAGTTGCCAAGCTCTTCTGGCAGTGCTTCCAGCCGGTTGCCCTTGAGCTCCAGGCGGCTGAGGGCCCTGAGGGCCCCCACCTGGGGCGCGAGTTGCCTCAGGTGGTTGTAACCTAGGAGCAGTGTCCGCAGCTTGCGGCAGAAGAAGAGCTCATCGGGTAGAAACTCCAGGGCATTGTAGGACAGAGCCAAGTGCTGAAGATTCTGCAGGAGACCCAGCTCAGCTGGCAGGGAGTGCAGCCCATTGTGCGAGATGTCCAGCAGGCGGAGGCTGTAGCACATGCCGAGCTGGGTGGGCAGCGTCTCCAGCTTGTTGTGGCTCAGATAGAGCTGCTCGAGGCCCCGGAGCTTCCGCACGTGCTCGGGGACGTAGGCAATCTGGTTGTGCCACAGCCGGAGGGTGAGCAGCTTGCGGCAGTGCTGAAAGCTGAGGATCTCCTCAATGGAACGCAGGTGGTTGTCCCTGAGGTCGAGCTCCTGCAGCGCGCCTAGGCTGAAGACAGCGTGGGGGATGCGCTCCAGCCCGCAGGCCACCAGCTCCAGCTCCCGCAGCACCGCCAGCTTCTTGAGGCTGTTCAGCGCCAGCAGACGTGCCCCATCGTTGTGCAGGCTGAGCCGCTGCAGGTGGCCGGCCACATCGGTCACGCTGGCGGGAACCTTGCCGGCGTTGCTTCGCAGAGACAGCACCTTCAGCTGCTTCAGCTCGCGGAGGCTTTCAAGGGTGGCTGCCCGGGCCAGCTCTGGGGGGAAGAGCCCCTCTAGATGCAGCTCCTCCAGACCGCGCAGCCCGAACACCCACAGGGGCACCTCCCGCAGCTCCTCGCACTTGATTCGGATGACCTTCAGGCGGTCCCGCAGGAAGATCTGCAAGGAGAATGGAAGCCTGGCTGGCGAGTGGAGCAGGCTCAGCTCTTGCAGGTTCACCAGCTGTGAGAGGCCCGGGGGGAAGGTGATGTCGCCGATGGCCTCCAGCCGCAGCGCCTCCATCTCGCTGAGCTCGAAGACCGTGTCCGGCAGCCCCGGGAGCATGCAGAGGGCCAGTTCCAGCCGGCCCCGGGTGTTGCGCTGCAGCTTCTGCCGCAGCTTCTCGGGTGTCCACTCGTGGTTGAGGTTGAGCTGCTTCAGGCGGCTCTCGCTGACCTCAGAGAGGAAGACAGCAAAGCGCTTGGAGTAGAGCGAGTCATACTGGTCGATGAGGTGCAGCATAAAGGCGAAGTCGTTCTTGACATCGGGGATGTCACCCATGCCAGTTTCCTCCCGCACTGACCGGAAGGAGTACTCCTTGAGAGGCCGGTGGAAGAGCCAGTAGAGGGTGTAGAGACAGGTGATCCCGTAGACACACACGAAGGAGATGTAGCAGAAAGCCAGCTTGGAGAAGAGGTGGGCCTTGGTGTGGTTGCAGCAGAAGCTGGCGTAGCCCGTCACCTCCGAGGTCTCCACCCTGCAGGCCACCAGGAAGCTGATCTTCCTCACGTAGACCAGGTTGTAGACCAGGATGGCCAAGAACTTGCAGACCTTGAGCACCATCTGCCGGATGTACATGGTGTACAGGATGTCGCCCTCCTCCACGTGCACGCGGAATTTCTTGACCTTTTCAAACAGGGCTTTGGCCTGCTCCCCCTCCTTCTTGTCCAGCAGGGTGACAGCTGGGGGCTCTGTCACCACCTTCTCGGGCTCTGCCAACACCTTCTCCTTCTCGCCCTCCCCTGCCTTCCCCAGCCCTGCCGTTGTGGTCACAGTCACTGTCGCGCGCCCAGCTGTGGTGGTGGCAGGACCCTTGTGGTTCTCCCCGGAGACCTCGGACAGCGCCCGAGTAGTCCATGGTGAGTCAAAACACTTGCCCAGGATGGAGATGAAGTGCTCGATCTTGGAGCTGGTGCCAGGGAACTTGAACCAGAAGCTGGTGCAGACCATGAAGATGAGCGTGTGGATGACAACCAGGTAGGGGAAGTACTTGGCATACCAGTGGAGGGCTGTCTCATAGCAGAGCTGGTTGATGAAGCTGTACTGCTGCAGGTCCAGGTTGTTCTTGAGGCCGCTCAACTCCCGGAGGACCCCCATGGGCTCTGAGACCCCCCGCGGCAGCAGCTGCTGGCACGGGGCTTCAGATAAATTCTCCCGGGGTTCATGACTGGGCAGACAGATGATCTTGTCCTGCGTCACCTGGGGATGGGGGAGAGGGTATGAAAGAGGGCAAAGGATCTGAGGCGGCCTGGGAAGTTATAGGGAAAGGAAACAGGCTGGAAGCAGGAGAGGTCTGCGTTGATCCCCAGCTGTCCTCAGCTGGCTGTAACTTTGGAAGAGTCACTAAACCTTTGAGCATGGGACTTTGTCCGGAAATAAAAGAGCTGGGTTGATTCGTGCTCCTCAAAAAGATGTTAAAGTCCTAGGGACTTCCCTGTTGGACCAGTGGCTAAGACTGGGCACTCCCAATGTGGGAGGCCTGGGTTTGATCCCTGGTCAGGGAACTAGATCCCACATGCCACACCTAAGGGTTCATGCTCCAACTTAAAAAAATGAAGATCTCGCAGGCTGCAAGTAAAAATGCCGCATGAGGCAACTAAGAACTGGTGCAGGCAAATAAATGTTAAACAAACAAAAAAGACGTTGAAGTCCTAAGTCCCAAATACCTGACCTGTGATTGTTGCCTTGTCTGGAAATAGTGTTTGCAGAGCAGATGTAATCAAGTTAAGACGAGGGAGAAATTTGGACACACACACTCACACCGAGGGAAGATGCTGTGAAGATACGGGGAGAATGTCCTCTATCAACCAAGGAATGCCTGAGGCCACCAGAGTCTAGACGAGAGGCATGGCTTTCACAAGGAACCAGCCCTGTCAACACTTTGATTTCGGATATCCAGTCTCGAGAACTACGATAGAAGGGAAGACTTCCGGAATCTCCCAGACCCCGCCCCTTGGAGACACCTCCCCATCCAGGCCACACCCCGCCCCGCCCCTTACCTGGAGAGTGCAGCCGAAGACCCCGATCATGAGCATGGCCACGGTGAGGTACTCGGCCAGCACGTCCCACCAAGGTTTGAGCACCTTGAAGGCGGGCTGCTGCTCCGTGAACTGCTTGAATTCCGCCACCGGAATCATCCCTCCTAGGAGGAGTGCAGGAAGAGGAGGGTGCAGAGAGAGACCCTCAGGAAAGGGCGCCTTGTGAGCCGGGCCCCTAGAAGAGCCAGAAGCACCCCTGGGCTCCCAGTATCCGCCCTCCGCCCCGCCGAACTCCGGCAGAACCCACAGCTGTGCGCTCCCTTCCCCTCCCCCCGCCCCCCAGACCTCACCTCCTTCCTAGAGCCAAGCGACTAAGACTGAATGCTTGGCTTAAGGTGATAAGTACTTACTGCTCGGTAAGTCCTCACCACCTCTGTTCCTAGGGACCCCTGCCCCGATGGGACTGGTCTTGCCCTCTCAGAGCTCAGGAGGGGCATTCCACGAGGCCGCTGCTCCACCGCTCGTCGGTGTGGCCTTCTTCCCGAGCCCAGGCATCTCCTCCCACCCTTGATGCCAGTCTCAAACACTTCGCTCTGCTTCCTTGACTCCAGACACCCGGTACCCAGGCGGCCAGCCCCGGATCCCTCCGCCACTGGACCACAGTCCCGAAACTCGGGACTTCCGGGGCGTGGACCCCCACCCCCTTCAGGGGCGCTCCGGGCACCACCTCCAACCTCCAACCGGAAAAGCCGGCTGGAGCCTGGCTCTGGTTAAGGGCCCCAGGGGCAGGGAGTGGCGGAGCTGAAGGCATGTCGGCCCTGGGGGTGGAAGGGGGTGGCAGTGACGAGGACACCTGGGTTTCTGGTGGGGCCAGTGTTTAGGATCTGCTGCGGAAAACCGATACACGAAAGGCAAGGGCTGAGGGGCAAAGAATCAGGAAATGGAAAACTCACAGGGAGAGAGCCAGGGTGACACCTACGACTACAACGTCTAGGACGGGGCTGGGCGGCCAGCCTACTCTGTCTGTCCCTGGGTTTCATTTTAGACCAAGGTATCATTATTCCAGATACAGACAGCCAGGCGCAAGTCACACGGGGGCGTGGACCACAAGCTGGTACAGCACCCTCCCAGACAGGCAGCCCTGGAGCCTCTCTTCCCAGGTCTGGAAGGGGAAAGAAAGGGAGGCAGCAAGGCCCCCACTGTCTCCAAGGGGGCTCCTAGGCTGGTCCATCCCCTCTCCCCAGCACCCATGCTCCCCAATATAAAGCCCCTGTTTCTCATCTTTCTCACACTTCCCAGATGGCACAGTGGGTGAGGAAGATCCCCTGGAGGAAGAAATGGCTACCCACTTCAGTCTTCTTGCCTGGAGAATCCCATGGACAGCGAAGCCTGGGGGGCTATAGTCCATGGGGTCTCAAAGAATCGGACATGACTGAGCATGGATGCCTGTTTCTCATGTAGGTTTCCTGAGCCCTGTGGTCCTCATCCTGAAAGCTTGTCACTGGCTGGGCAAGGAAGGGAGGCATCTGGGTCATCGGATCATCCTCCAGCCTCCCACCCATCTCCTGGGGGGCAGTGCCTGGCCTCTGTCCCACACCTCGGCCAATCGCTCTGACACCTCCATGCCTCCCTCTTTGGTCCCCATAACCCTGGAAGGCCTTCCATTACTACTGAATGAGGACAAGGTAGAGGTGGGCAGGGCTATAGAATGCAGGCCCCACCCAGCAGGCTGAAGTCAGGGCAGTCCGCCACACCCCTTAATCCCACCAGGGATGGCACGAAAGGGAAGGGACACGCTTGCCTACACCCGGTCTCCAGGGGCCCCTGATTCAGGCCCTGACTCACCTAGCACCAGGCACACGCAAGGGGCTACATAAAACACAGGATCCCTCACCCAATGACCCAGCCCTTGCGCTCAGTTTCACAGCCTGTCCTCAACAACAAGCCCAGTAAAGGTGCCCACCAGCGCCCCCCAGTGCATCACAAGCTTCAGACACCAGGGAATCTGATAGAAGCACACCCAGGGCAACTCCACAGCCCCCAGGGGCCAAATTGCAGCCACCGCATAGGACAACCCTGGGGGCATTCTATGTGCACTTGTGTACAAGCTGAAGGGAGACTTGGGGCCAGAGACATAGCCATACACTGTCTTCCAGTTCTGGCCACCCACTATTCTCCCTTCCCTGGCCATTTGCCCCTGCAAGGGACACTGCTTCAATTAAGAATGGTGACTCTTAGCAGAAATGTCACACAAGCAGGGAGGATCAACTTCCTGCCCCTGAGTCCCTGCCACCCTTCAGGACACATCTCACAATTGTGGAAGCTCTGCCATTGGCCATCCTAGACCCACAATAAAAAGCAAGAAGGCAGAGACTCCCAGGGTCCCCAACGGATGGGTCAGAGGCTCCCACGGAGCAAGGTGTATACGCGACAGCCTCAAAGGCAGACATGGGGTTATCATTATCTGTCTCCATGACTCAATCTTGATTGTTTGGAACCTGCCATTAAGTTTCCCCAGACGCAAGACTGGCCCCCCTTTGTCTGAACCAGGCTGGTGGGAGGGCTAGGGGAGAAAGCATCATGGGGGTGTGGGGACAGAGAACTTAAGGCCACCAGATGCTTTCAGTGTCTTGTTTGATCCCAACTCTGGGAGCATGGATGTGGAGACCCTTATTTCCCAGACTTGGGGAAGTGAAATAACTCATTCAAGGTGTCCCAGCTTGCACAAGCAGCGTTTGAGGGAGACCCCCTGAGTCCTGTCCGTCTGATCACAGGCACTCTGTTCCAGGTTGAGCAAGAACGTCTCACTGAGATGAAGAATCTTTGCCAGGGAGCCTCAGAAGGGGGCTCCTTCCGGTTGAGAAGAGATAGAGGGAGGATGGCTGTTCTGCCTACCAGGCTAAGGCTACACAGGCTAAGTTGTCCTTGTCAGCCTCTGAACGGGAAATTGCCCCCTACCTAGCCTTAGCTCCGCCTACCCATGCCTCACTCTTGCTTCTCTCTCAGGCCTCCCCCAAGCCCCTACCTTGCCTCTAAACACTGGCAGCGGTGGTGGGTGTCCCTGATCCACCCGACCCCCCATTTCCACCCACCGCCCAAGCTAAGCGGCAAACAGTGACAGCTGTCAGCCCCGAAACGGGCCTTGGAGAGCACTCGGTTTAACCTTTGACTTCTACACGAGGGAGAAATTATGGTCGGGGGTGGGGGTGGGGGGGCAGTAGCAGCAGAGCCAGTTCTGGGCCTTAGGCCTGGGGAGTCCCAACCTAGTACTTTTCCAAGCTGCCTTTCCAGGACTGGGGGTTCTGGGGAGTCTTTAGGTGCAAGGGACCCGGAAGGGACAGCCTGGGGAGGCTCCCACGTGTTAGGGCTCGGGGAGGTGAGGGGCTCGCTGGGATGAGCTGTCACTGGCAAGAGGAGAGGGGAACAAGGTATCAAGACGCCCAGGGTGGACCCTAGCTGTTCGATCTTCACTCTGTCCTTGGCCAGGCCTGCCGGGCTTCCTGGATAGGCGCACTTGGGCTGGCCAGGGCCGGGCCTCTCTCTGCACCGCCCCCCCAACCTCCCCTTTACCCCCCCGCCCCAGCTCCTTCTGTGCCCCAGACGGCTTAGGGCTCAGGTCTCAGGGCCAGCCGCACCTCGAGCGGTCCTCCTGTGGGCCAGGTCCTCACCCCGCCATTCGGTCCCCAAGCGCGGAGAGCCACCTACTCACCTCACGGGCCAGACGCTGTTTCCAACTCCTGTGTCCCTGAGAGCTGAGCGGCCGGGACTCCCGCGGAGTTCGCGGGCCGAACTGGGTGAGTCAGGGCGGGCGGGACCGGAGCCGCGGGCTGCCCCGCCCCGCCCCGCCCCGCCCCGCCCACCAGCCGTCTCGGCCCCGCCTCCCTTCGGACGCTCCCGGACTCCCGGTACCGCGGGATAGCCAGAGGTAGGCGATCCTAACCCTGAAGAGACCGGGGAGGGGCGGGGCTCGTCGGCGGAGCAGAAACGGTAGAATTCTGGGCTCCGCTGCAGTGGGGCGGACCTGGCATGGGGGACACTGAGAGGGGCTGAAAGCGCGGGACGCCCAAAGCCAACCTGAGAGTACCTTTCTGGGAGCTAAGCTGTATAGACCAGTCAGGAACAGGTGGAAGCCCTTCTCCTTCCTTCACCCCCAGGTGCAGCTACTTGGCTTTGAAACTCAAACAGGGAATCAGTGATCAGGGCCCAAGGGAGGGCGGGGCGCTTTCTCCTTTCTGCTCTGACCACCCAACCAGGGGACGCTCTCCATTGGGGAGGAGACGGAGCCCAGGGTCAGAGGGCTCTGGGAGCCAAGGCTGGAGTTCGATCTGGGAGGTCTGCTTCTCAAAGGGAGACCCTGCTGCCCCAGCCCCCACGATTTCCTCCCCACTTCGGGAGGCCTGCGCTAGATCTCAGACAAGACTTTTATCTTGATCTGCTCTGTCTGCTAGACTCAAGGGAGAGGAGACCTGAGAAGGTGGGAGGGTGAGATCCCATCTCTCATGGGGAAAAGAAGCCCACAAGTTCACCAGATTAGAGATACTCTGAAATCTTGAGGGTTGGGACCCCCTAAGCTTAGATTCCTCTGTGAAATCTGGCAATGGGCGTGACCCTGTTGCAGAAGTCCCTGTGGGCTGGGCCACAGGCCTCCCAAAGGCAAACCTTCTTTGTGTGGACAAGATAAGCGAGGTTATCTTCTCTCTCAGAGCTTCTGTGTGTGTGGATGGGGGTGGGGAGAGGGAGAGGGTAAGGATGCATATAATTAAGGAACAAGATACTGTCAATTTGTGACAAATGCTGTGCATATAGGGGCTTCTCAGGTGGTACAGTGGTAAAGAATCTACCTGCCAGTGCAGGAGACGCAGGTTCGATCCCTGGGTGGGGAAGGACCCCTGTAGAAGGAAATGGCAACCCTCTCCAGTATTCTTGCCTGGAGAATCTCATGAACAGAGGAGTCTGGCGGACTACAGCCCATGGTGTCTCAAAGAGTCGGACATGACTGAGTGATTGAGCAAGCACTCATGCTGTGTATACAGCAAAACAGGGTGAGGTGAAGTGGTAGCAAAGGGGCCTTTTGAGATGAATAGGTTCTCCTTTTCCTCTAGCCTCTGGAGTAGCTCCTTGAGATCCATGCCCTGGGGGTTTGTTCTCAGCTATATGCTGGGATGCTTGTCTTGTTACACACTGCTTTGCACTCCTGTGCAATAGTCTCTGCGGTCAACTGGCACTGAAGCCCCATGAGCGCTAGACACATATCTTTTCTGACACTTCAGATGGTGCCTGGCACACAGTGGGCATTCAGTAAATGATGGATGGATGCTTAGTTCAGGCTCTTCTTGATGCAGACCCTGAGGCAAGGAATTAGATGGCAATAGTTTCTCTGGAAGGTGAACTCCGGAAGCATTAATGGTGAGCCAGTGGGGAAGAGAAGGAAGCCGGTAAGTGTTAATGAGGGCAGCTCTGGGAGATGATGGCAGACGCACCTCCAAGGTGTCCCACCCAAGTGGTGGAGGAGTGGAAGCATTGTTGCACCAGCTTCTGTCTGTCGTGGCTGAGGGCTTCTCTGGAGACGGGGGTGGAGGGGGGCATTCATGCCTTGGCACTCCTGACTTTCCTTGCACGTGGGTACTCCGGGTGCTCAGAGGATATGGGAGGGGCTGTATGGGATCTGTCACAGGTACAAATGCTTGAGTGGGATGTCTTAGCCATATGACATACATGCAAGTGGTCCTCCAGAAAGACTGCCTACTTTACATTCCCATTGGTAGTTCATGAGTTTCCCCATGTGCATACCTATCCAGATTTTTAAACAATTGTGGTAACGTACACACACATAACAAAGAATCTGCCATCCTAACCATTTTTAAGGGAACAGCTCACAGCATTAAGGGCTTCCCTGGTGGCTCAGAAGGTAAAGAATCTGCCTGCAATGCAGATTGATCCCTGCAATGCAGGTTTGATCCCTGGGTCAGGAAGATCCTCTGGAGAAGGAAATGGCAACCCAGTCCAATCTTTTTGTCTGGAGAATCCCATGGACAAGAGGAGCCTGGAGGGCTACAGTCCTTGGGGTCCCCAAAGAGTCAGAAACGACTGAGCAACCAATACTCTCACTTCAGTGGCATTAAGTAATTTCACAGTGTTGGGCAACCATCCCCACCATCCATCTTCAGAACTTTTTTCATTTTGCAAAAACTGAAACTCTGTCCTCATGGAATATGAATTCACTATTCCTTTCCCCCAGCCCCTGGCACTCAGCATTATACCGTCCATCTCTATGAATCTGAATCCTCTGGGGACCTCACATAAGTGGATCACAGTGGCTGTATCATTTTACATTCCCACTAATGGTACACAAGTGTTCTTATTTCTCCATATTCTCACCAGTACTTGATTGTTTATAACCAGCTTTTAAGGTTTTGTGAGCCTGAGGTAGCTATCTATTGCTGTGTAACAAGCTGCCCCCAAACCTAGCTCCTTAAAACAACAAGAATTTACTGTCTGACAGTTTCTCAGGGCTTCCCTGTTGGCTCAGCAATAAAGAATCTACCTGCAATGCAGGAGACACAGGAGAAAAAGGGTTTGATCCCTGGGTTGGGAAGATCCCCAGAAGAAGAAATGGTCACCCACTCCAGTATTCTTGCCTGGGAAATCCTATGGACAGAGAAGCCTGGTGGGCTATAGTCCATAGGGTCACAAAGAGTCAGACTCAATTGAGGAACTTGAGCACACATGCAGTTTCTCAGGGTCAGGAATCAGTCAGAGTGGCTACAATGAGTGGTTCAAAAGTTTCCCTTCCCTGGACCCCAACAACCACTGAGTTGCTTTCTGTCACTGTCTATAGATTAGCTTGCATTTTCCAGAGGTTGTATGAATGGGACCACGCAGGGCATTCTCAAGTTCTCTGTATGAACAAATGTGATGGGGATGAGGTTGGGCAGAGGGAGCTGGTTCTTTGAAATGGGATAGTGGGTAGTGAGAGTCTGGAGAGATTGGGCTTGGGAGCAGAGAGCCCAGTGTTTCTGTGGGGTCGATGTGGTCTTTTAATTTTTAATTAATTGGTTTGGCTGCACTGGGTCTCAGTTGCAGCACACAGGATCTTCAGTCTGTGTTGCGACATGTGGGATCTTTAGTTGCAGCAGGTGAACTCTTAGTTGCAACATGTGGGGTCTAGTTCCCTGTGTTGGGAGGGTAGACATTGGACCACCAGGGAAGTCCCCAATGTGGTTTTGAGTATAAGTGGAGGTGCAGGAGGGCACCTGGCACTATCCCCCAGCTCAGGGAGGCTGAAGATGGCCATCTCCCTCTTCATGCTCCTATCCCCTCCATGCCACAATCCTCTATCAAGGTACTCCAGATGGCCCCTGCACCAGTTGGCAAGTCACCAAAATGATACCCCTACTCCCTCAGGCTGGGCTGGGAAACCTTGAACGGGATTTCTTCAGCTCCTTCATGCACCGGTTTTGACACCTCCAGCCCCCCCACCCCAATAATCTCATCTCCCCAAAGCCTGGCTCTATCCAGAAGCCTTTGCTGACTTGACTTTATGTGACCTGGGAGGGTGTGGAGAGTGGGGGGTGCGCTGCCCTGTAGAAGGTTGGGTCACCTCTCACCAGCCTCGGTCTCTCTCTCCCCCTCATTCTTCTTTCCTCTCTTCCCCCAAATCGAGGTCTACCCCTACTTTCCCAGGGCTTCATTCTCCCACCAGTCCCCCCAGCTCAACGAGATAGGAGGTTTCCTGGGTTCTGTGAAAAAGCTTTGGGTAAAAGAGAGGTGGAAGCCCCAGGAAACCTGGGTCCAGGGACAGCCTCTGCGGTCGCGAAGGCGAAGACAGGGCCAGGGATATCCAGAGGCGGGATTGGCGAACTGGGCACGAGGCGCGATGGTCCCGCCCCCTGGTTGCCAGGGCTCAGCCTATCCGCAGTCAGGTGGGCCTCGGGTCTCCAGGTGGTCGGGTGGGGGCCTGGGCAGGTGTGTGTGGCAGCGGGTGGTGAAGAAGGGGGTGAGACTGGATCGGAGACCCCAAGGGGTTACCCCCTCCCCAAAGCCCCTCCGGTTGGGTGTCCGAGGTCTTCAGGCGCAGCCGCAGAGAAGCCGCCTCTGCCTCCCACGCGCTTCCCCCTCCCCACTCAATTCCGCGCGCTCCCGCCTGCGCCTTCCCGGTCTGCATCCAGCGCACGCGCCCCCTTCTCCCCCGCCCGCCGCCAAGGGCCGGGTCCGCCTCACGGCGCCGCCGCCCGCCGCCCCCTCCCCTCGCCTGCCCTCTGCTTGCCGCAGCCACCGCCGCGGCGCTCCCACCCGGCCCCACCCCAGACGACCCAGCGTGGAGCGGAGGGAGACCGAAGCCCGAGGTGAGCAGTGGCGCGAGCAGGTGGAAGGGCGGCGCGGATCAGGGCCCAGCTGGCGCAGGGGGACGGGCTCGGAACGCGGCTCTTTGTCTCCCAAGCCCGTGCGCGGGCAGCCGGGACCGCTCCTCCTCCCGGCAGGTGCCGGCATCTCTCCCAGAGGCCCGGGACTGCTCTGGGGAGCTGGCGAGGGGACATGGACGTGTGCTCATCCCTTCATCTGGAACCTGTGTCAGCCCCCTGGGCCGATGCTGGTGGTCAAGGCCCTGAGAGGGCGAGGGGTAGGTGGGTTGATCTCTGGTCCTGACAGGGAGCAGAGGCAGACGTGGCCTGGAGGAAAGGCGATAAGGACGAGACTTGGAGACCACCGTGAGCAGCTGCGCTGGTGTGTGGTGGGTGGGTGGAAGGAAGTGGATCCGAGCAGAGGTTTTGGGCGCCCATGGGTGGTGACGCAGGAGAAGGGGTAGAGAGGTGCCAGGACCCAGAGCCTTGCAGGCAGCATAGCGGTCCAGGACCTGGGATGCTGATTAATCTGTTTCTTCGTCAGGTGCTGGATGGACAAGAGGGACAAGTCCAGGGCAGCGGCCGCCGGTCGCCCGCCCGCTTCTCGCCCTCCCGGCCTTCCGATCCCCAAGCCCTCAGGGTCTCCACGACCCCCTCCTCCAGTAACCAGCGCGGCTCTCCGAGTTCTGGGAGCAGCAGCAGCTGCAGGGCGAGGGCCCCTGGCAGAGCGAACCGGGGGCATCCGGGGAGCTGCTCTCCCGGAGGTTACGCCCCAGGTGGGACCAACGCGGAGCGCTGGGACGGGACCCCGGAGCCCAGGTACTTCAGCCTCTTTCCCTGATTCTGACCCCATTTTGCCTCCCCTCCTCTGAGGCACCAGCCTCCCCTTGATTTCTGGGGCACCTGCGTTGACTCGGCCTTCTCCCCACAGCCTCCAGGCCCCAAGCGGCTGGGAGAGGGGAGCGGGCGCCTGCCAGGACCCCAGGCTCAGGCTGTATCTCTAGCCCCGGGCATGCCAGCGCGCCCACCAGGTAACACACCCGCCCCCACCCACCCCCCCAGTCCCTTAGGCAAGGGTTAGTGTCTCCATCTGGAAGCCTTTAATTAAAGTGTGTGGGAGCACTTGCTGATCACTGGGCGCTAATTGGTGAAAGCTGTTATTGGCTGGCAGAGAGCATATGCCCCATTTTACAGATGGGGAAATGTAGACTTGGGAGAGGAAACAGGAGCTGGAGCTCTGCCCTGATCACAGCCCCTCCTGCCCCCAGACCAGGCCCTCTTGGGAAGAAGGGGCTCTGTCCCCCAGCTGAGGAAACTGCGACCAGAGGAAAAGCCACAGATTCACCCAGAAGGAGCACCCTGAGTACTGGGGCACGGAGAGGTATGTGACCTGTTGTAGGAACCGGCGGGGTTCCTGCGCTGTGAAGTATTGGTGACCTTCGGCCTTCTGTTTTGTCCCCAGACTCTTCTGGGTCCACCCCAGCCATCCCCTCCCCGGTCAATTCCCGTCGGCCCCGGGCTGCGGGCGCTGAGGTGGGTGTCCCCCGGGCAGCTCCAAGTGCCCGGCTCCGGCCACCGACGAATGAGGCTTCCAGGAAATCAATGAGCAGCGCCCCAGAGCGCAGCGCGGCGGAGCCGAGCCCTGTCGCCAGGAGGCGACCCAGCGCCTGCGGGAGCCTCCAGAGGCCAACCTCGCGCCCCCCAGGCTCTAGCGTCACCCCTCTATCCTCCCCAGTCCGTTCTGGAGCCTCCCCGGCTGGAACACCCCGGGCTCTTGCTGTTCAGCCCAAGTCGAAAGGACTGCAGACTCTTCGCGCCCCGCAGGCCACATCCCCCAGGAAGGGTGCAGCCCCAGTGAAGGGTCTTTCTCCTCCTCTGGCCACATCCTCTCTACCTTGTCCTACCGCACCGCCTCCGCGTGTCGCAGCCACTCCCTCTCGGGACGCGCTCCCTCCTTCTCCACCGACCACGCCCCCTTCCCAGGCCCTCAGCCGGTCTTTGATCACGCCCCATTCACTAGCCCCTCCCTCTCCTTCGGCTCCACCCTCTCTGCTGACCCTCCCCTCTCCACCGCCCACACCTCCTTTGCAGGCTCCACCCACACACCTGGGTACATCCTTTCCGGAGGGGTCCGCCTCTCCCTTGGCCGTGGCCCCTCTTCTGGCATCAGCCCCTCCATCAGTTTCACCAGCTCTGCATAGTGTACCCCCCATCGAGGTGTCTTTGACTTTATCTCCTTTTCCAGCTCTCCCCTCTCCCTTAGCCACACCGCCTCCGGCAGGTCCTCTACCACCAGCCGCTGCCCCTCTACAAGCCCCTCTGTCTCAAGCAGCATCTGTGAGGAACCTGCCCTCTCCCCTAGCCACACCCCCTCCTCAGGCTCCTTCCGCTCTGGCCACGCCCCCTCCACAGGCCGGTCCTCTGTCTCCACCTCTTCAGGCCACGCCTTATACACTGGACACGCCTCCCACACCCCCTCCACAGGCCTCACCCTCTCAGACCCCACTCTCTCTGCAGGGTCCTCCCCGTTCAGAGTCTCCCTCTCTCCTGGTCAGGCCTCTGCTACAGACTCCACCTCCTCTGGCTACTTTTCCTCTACAGGCCGCTCCTATACAGGCCCCATCTCTAGCCTCACCACCTCTGCGGGCGACCCCTCCTCCGCTGGCCGTGCCTCATCCGCACGCTCCACCTTCTCTGACCACGCCCCCTCTACAGACCACGCCCCCTCCCCAGAGCCTGCCTCCTCTGCTGGCTCCACCTTCTCTGGCCTCGCCTCCTCTTCAGGCCCCCCCTTCTCCCTCTGCTTCACCCCCTCTGCAAGACTCTCCCTCTCCCCTGGCCCCACCCCCTCCGCGGGCTCTACCTTCTCTGAGCACGCCCCCTTTACAGGCTACGCCCCCTTTACAGGCTACGCCCCCTTTACAGGCTACGCCCCCTCCGGAGAGCCTGCCTCCTCTGCAGGCTCCACCTTCTCTGGCCTTGCCCCCTCTTCAGGCCCTTCCTTCTTCCCCTGCTTCACCCCCTCTGCAAGACTCTCCCTCTCCCTTGGCCACACCCCCTCCGCGCGATCCGCCTTCTTTGAGCACGCCCCCTTTTCAGGCCTCTCCTCCTCCTCAGAGCCTGCCTCTGCAGGCTCCACCTTCTCTGGCCTCGCTCCCTCTGCAGGCGGGTCCCTCTCCCTCTGCTTCACCCCCTCTGCAAGACCCTCCCTCTCCTCTAATCACGCCCCCACCGCGTGCTCCACCTTCCCTGGCCTTGCCAACTTTGCAGACCCCTCCCTCCCCCCCTGCCTCACCTCCTCTGCAGGCCCCACGCCGCCCTCCAACCCCGGGTCCCGATGCCCCCATCTCGGGCCCACGGCTGACCCTAGCGCTGGCCCCAGGCCCACCGCCGCCGCCGTCGCGCAGCCCGTCCAGTACGCTGAGTGGCCCGGACCTGGCGGGCCACAGCAGCAGCGCCACCAGCACGCCCGAGGAGCTGCGCGGCTACGACAGTGGGCCCGAGGGCGGCGCCGTAGCCTCTCCGCCTGCCGATGCCGAGCTCGCCGCCTGCCACCCGGCAGCTTGGAGCAGAGGTTCCGCTCCGCCTCTGGCCATCCGCAGCACCCCAGGTAAGCAGTCCTCCGGACTCTGCAGAGCAGTAGAAGGGGCGAGATCTGGCATGTGAGAGGGCGGGGTCGGAGGCGAGGCTCGCGGGCAGGACAGTTGGGTCTGAGGGCGGAGCTGAAGGGAGGGGCGGAGTCTCGTGGCGGGGGTGGGGCTTCCCGCTCTCTCCGGGCCTCCCGGTCCCTCTCCCCGCAGGAGCGCCCCTGCCTTGGTCTCCTGCATCCGGGTCGGGTTCTGCTGATGGCTTGTGCACCATCTACGAGGCTGAAGGTCCCGAGTCGGCGAGCCCCGCCACAGACGCGCTGGATCCCGGGCCCGGGCCCGGGCCCGGCATGGGCGATGGGAAGGCGGCGGCCGGAGCTGCGGCTGGTGCGGCCTCTCTTGGCGCGAAGCCGGCGCGCTTGGGAGAGCTGCCGCTGGGGGCGCTGCAGGCGAGCGTCGTGCAGCACCTGCTGAGCCGGACGCTGCTGCTAGCTGCGACCGAGGAGGCCGCGGGAGGCAGCGGTGGTCCAGGGGGCGCCGGGGGTGGCGGCAGCTCGGGGGGCGCCCGCACTGCGCTGAGCGACGCCGAACTGGGCCGCTGGGCCGAACTGTTGTCTCCGCTGGACGAGTCCCGCGCCAGCATCACCTCAGTCACTAGCTTCTCCCCGGATGATGTGGCTTCCCCTCAGGGTGACTGGACCGTAGTAGAGGTGGAGACCTTCCACTGAGTCCGACCCTGTCCCCGCCCGCCCACCCCACCCCTGCCTTAGGATTCGCCCCTCAGGTTACACCTCAAAGGTCTTAGATCTCCTTCTCCCTTCCTCCAGGAGTCCGGCTTCCCGTGGATTGGTCTCAGTCCCTTTAGAGCCCTAGAATTTTGGCTTGCCACCCAACCACACCTTTGGCCAAGGCCCTTGAGCCCCTCGTCTTTGGCCTAGAACGCGCTCCCGCACCCCTCGAGCCCCGTCCCACCCTCAGCCTAGGCTCTTCCCGGTGTCCAGTGTATTGTCTACGTCGCGCAGCCCGAGTTTGCAATAAAGCGGAGACTGAGGCCTGTTTACTTTCCCCTTCGCGGTCGCGGGCTGGGGGTCTCCTGGGGCGCATCCGACCGCAGGGCAGGGCGAGGTGCCAGGCCGGCAGTGCTGGCGGCTGGGCACAGCAGATTGTAGCTCTGGTTGAAGGCTTTCCCCAAAGTTCCTCCACTGAGGGTAGGAGCGTGCAAGGAGGGGCTGCAGTGGGATCAGGAAATGCTGAGAGTCCCCGTGGTCTAGTGCCGCGCCCCACCCGCGTGCGTGAATGTAGGCATACTTATGTCCGACTTCTCATGGAAATATCAAGTGCCGGAGGGGCCCAGGTGGGGCTGTGCAACCAAGTGAATGAATGAGGTGTGCCCGGTGTGGCCAGCTGACCAAGCTCTTCCCACACTCTGCCACGGGAGCAGGCACTCCTTGGGGGGTCGGGGAAGACACTTGGGGAGGGATTGCTTGATCTCAGGAGAGGGCGAAATCCACTTCCTGAGGTTCTTCCTCACAGTGTGCACCCCTTTACTTTCCACACCCTGGGGTGTCAGAGGGAGACAAGGGAGGCCTGAGATAGATGGCCATCTCGGGTCCCTCCAGGGCCTCCCAGGAGGGCACACTGCCCTCTGCTCAGCAAGGAGGCTGCAGTGCAAAAGGCAGGCCTGCAGCTGAGCCCTGGGCTTGGGAGGGGGAGTCACTGCCTCCTGGGCAGACAGCGCTGAGGGGCCTGCAGGGAAGGAGCAGCCTCTCTAAGGCTGATGGGAGATCTGGGCATCCTTCCATTGCCCACTCCTCTCCAGGTGCCCTCGCCATGCCCCTCTGTGCCTGCCTTTCATCCCAACTTAGGGTGTCCCCCCTAAGCCCTCTAGCTAGGCATCCTTGCCTGTGCACCAGGGTCGAGTGTCCTCACCAGAGCCAACCACTGCCTTTGTCTCCTCGATTCAGAATTCTTTGCACTTCCTCCCACAGTCCAGTCATTCTGACTCTAGCTCCTTTAAGCCACAGCCTAGGCCCTCCTTCTTCCCAAGTACCCGTGCAGGAAATGGACCCCCTAGGCCTTTCTTCCCCAAGGGTATCCTGCATTACACCCAAAATGATGGCCGCCCGAGAGGAACCACAATCCTCAGGACAGGTAGAAGGACAGAGACCCCATGTGGGGCTCTCTCTCTGCCCATAGACCCAGTCCCTGAAGCCGGGTTCCTGCTGGTCCCCACCCCAGAAGCAACTGCCTCCCAACCTAAGATCTGAAAAGAAATTGGCCCAGTCTTGATGGGATACTGTCACCTCCATCCCTGAGAGCCAATCAGTTAAGGTGACAAACTACAGAGGTTCCTTTTCTAAGCTGGGCCCTGGTGAGAACCTGGGTGTCCTTGTTTCCAGATGCTGAGACAAGCCCGAGGGTAGGGGCTGACTCATGACATGCTGGATAGCTGAGGCCCCAAGGCCAGCCCTCGAGAGGGAGCAGGGCAGAGCCTCAGTTCTCCCAACTTCCTGCCCCATCCTGGGAGCTAACCAGCTGGAGTTAGTCGGTGGGAGCAGAAGAGGCAGGCAGCAACGGTCAAGGTCTCAGTGTTCAAACTGTGTGGTGGGGATGGTGATGGATCCACAGGAGCTGTGATGTGAGAGGGGCTCAGCTGTCCTGGTGCATGACAAGTGTCCTGCTCGCTGCTCCGCAGGTAGCATGCAGCAGAGCGGGGCACACTTTGTGGGTCCACACTGGGCGTAGATGACAGGACCAGGCTGGTATCTGGCTGGACCCAGTTAAATGTCTCCCCCAGGAAGTCTTCCTTGCTATCTCTGGATCTGACTCCCTGCGCTAGCTGGGACTACACCTCAGTTCTGTGGGCAACCCTTCAAAGGACCTGCCTCTGTGGGTCTTCTTTCCCCCGGGCAGTTCCCACTGCCTGGCTGTTTTGTCTCCGTGCTGACCCCTAAGACTGTAGTCCCTCTGATGGTGCCCCTCTCACCTAAGCCCTCCATGGCTCCCCAGTACCCTCAGTTCAAAGTGCAAAGTCTTTCTTCTCCTGACTTGAAAACCCCCTTCCCAATCTGGCCATGCCCACTTTCTCCTGTTCCTTCTTCACAGATCTCACGTGCCTCCTGCTGACCCCACCACATCTCACCCTTATGCTTCTGCCCTTGGAGATGCACCCACCCCCCACCTCCTCCAAGAAACCTTCCCTGATCTCCCTACACATTCATCTAGGCACTCGCCACTCTTAGCGCAGGCTTACCCCTCACCCCCACTCCAATGTCTGTCTCCTCCACTTGGGATCCCTCAGAACCAGGCTCAGAGCAGAAAACCCCGAAAGCCTTGGGAAGTACATGCCGAATGGAGGAAACTAGATCCTGAATCCTCCTGAGGCCCCAAGTCCAAGCCCCTTTATTCTCCTTGACTCTCAGGGGAGGCCCTGGTTGAATTGCCCTGGTGGGAAATCATGGCCCACTCTCCCCATGTCCAGAGCCATCCTCCTGAAAATGCCTGCTCTAAGGGTGCATCTGTAAGCCGGACGTCCCAGGTCCTTGGTGACCTGTTCCTCCAATACCAACCTATCTCTTCCTACCTCCACACTTAATGTTCACACGCACAGTGTGAACTTTGCTCTTCCACGCTGCACCCTATCCTGGGCAGCCTCTTTGGGCCCCTGCTGGCCTGCTGTGACCTGTGCCCCTGGTTCTCTTAGACAGTAGGAGGCTCACAAGGGCATAGACAGCCTCCTCCCTTCCCTGCTGCTTCACAAGGGGCCAGGGAATCCCAGGCCTGCCCCGCTCAGCACCCCTTGTCATGACTGTGTAAATACACTTTATTTTCCATCTTTCCCACCTGGGCGACATGTGGAGTGTGAACAGGCAGTGTGCAAAATGGTGGTGGGCAGTGCGGGGGGCATGTGGGTGAGCCTCTGGGATGCCCACCCTGGTCCCCAGGCTTTGTAACACTGAGTGGGCGACCAGGAAGGGGGGACTGAGCATGGGTCCCCACCCCAGGAAGTGCCAGGGGGACAGTTTGTGATGCTGTTCTAGGCTCCAGGAGCACCGAGAAGGTCAGCCCGGGGGTCATGAGGTCCCGAGGGGTCGGGCCTGGGGGCATTGTTGGACTTTGGCACCGTTCTTGGCTCTGACTCAGCAGAGACCACGGGACCACTGTGAGCAGGTCGGGGGTGGGGGTGGGCACTCAGCCAGGAGGCCTCCTCCCCTGGGGCTGGAGGGTGGGGCTAGGGATACAGAGAAGGAAGGGGATTAGAGGCTGGGGACCCCCTGGAGAGGAGGCTAGCCTGCATGGGGAGCCCCCCTCTCCCGTCACTGGCCAAGCTGGGGTGATGGGACTGCCACGGAGGAAGAGGTAGGGTGCTAGGGAGGGGGAGGTCTCTCCACTTCCTTACAGCTGTTCTGGCCCCCAGGAAGCAGGGACAGATACTGCACAGGCCCTGGATGGTTCCAGCTGGCCACTCACACCCTAGCAGCCCTGCACTCAGTAGGGGGGACTTTGGTTTCTGTTGCAGGGGCCACAATGCCTGCACCAGGCAGGGAAGCCCCACCTGGCCATCTGTCTCCAGAGGCCAAGGGTCCCCAGGGCCTTCATGGGTGGTAAAGTCTGGCCTACAGGGGCACCTTCCTCCTCAGGCCTGCCCCAGAGCCTGGGCCCTTACCGGCAGGGCCGCTCTTGTCCCAGGAGGCCGCGGGCTAGGAGGGGGAGCTTCCGTTGGTGCAGTCCTGGGACCCTTGAGTCCTTCTGGCCCTGGCTGTTACGAGGGGCAGACCTTCCAGGTAAATGGGCCGAGAGAGGAACAGACCAAGATGGGTAAACACTGCTGGGAAGGGTGGGCCTGCCAGGGCACTGTGAGGATCCCCAGCCTCCGGCCCTGCCCTCTGTGCTCGGCTGCGCGCTGGGCCTGGCCCTCTGGGTGGGTGAAACCGCCGAGGGCGCGGAGTCTATGAAGAGCTGGCGCCAACACAAGAGCGGGTCGCCGGCGGCCCCCCGGCTCTGAGCTCGCGGGGCACGGCCTCAGTTGTCCAGGCCCTGGCTGTAGGGCGCGGCCAGCTCGTCAGCGTCGCTGTCGGAGCTGCCTTCACTGTCCTTGGCTGGCCGCTCCAGCCGGCGGAAGAAGCGCGCGTCGCGCGGGGACAGCGGGTAGAGCGCGTCCTGCAGCGCGGCGCCCACGCCCACGCCCACACCGAGCAGCTCCTCGTCGGACGACGGCAGCGAGTCCTCGTCCAGGTGCCGCGCCAGGCCCAGCCCGTCGAAGGCCAGCGGGTCCTCAAAGGGCGGCGGGCCCTTCAGCAGCCGCACCTGGGGAGGGGGGTTGGGGTGGGGTGGGGTGGGACCCGCGCGCTGGAGGCGTGCATCGATGTTCCCATGGACAGAGTCCGGCCGCCCGGCCCCCCTCATCTCCCGCTCCCCGAAGCGCCGACGCCCGGCCCATCATTGGCCGCGGCCACCGGGGCTCTCACGCCCCTCCTGCGCTCACCTCGGCCTTCAGCTCCTCGATCTGGTCCTTGAGCTCGCGGATGTACTGCGACGAGTCCGAGTGGTTCAGCTGGCCCTGGATGCGGCCCTCCTCTCTCTGAGGGCGGGCCGTGCCAGTCAGCACCGGGTCCGGTCCCCGAGCCAGTCCGCGGCGCGCCCCCCCTCGCCTCACCGCTCACCTGGATCTCCAGCTCCGCGATGCGCTGCCGCATCTCGGCCACCGCCGCCATGCTGTCCGCCTCCCGCAGGCGCACGGCCATCACCTCCTCCTTGCTCTGGGGGCGGGGGTGGGGGAAAAGGGGTCAAGGGGCGCGGCAGGGATTAGGGGATGGGGGGAGTGGGGGTGCGGGCACCTTGCACTCGGCCTCCGCCTGCTTGCGGCGGCTCTCGCTGAGCTGCGTCTGCAGCCCCTTGTTCTGCGCCGCCAGGTACTGCAGCTTCTCCTGCAGCGCCGCGCGCTCGGCCTCCACACGGTTTAGCAGGTTGCGGTGGATGTGGTCCTGGGGGCGGATGGGCGGGGGTCACGGCCTTGCCGAGGGCCTGACCCCCGGGCGCCGGGTTCCCTCCCTGGGCCGGCCTCGGCCCACCTGCGTCTCGAGCTCCACCACGCGCTGCCGCAGCTCTCGGCCCTCGGCCAGCGCCTGGGCCTCGCGCAGCCGCACGCTCATCAGCTCGTCCTGCAGCTCACCCAGGACCAGCTTCCGCGGGGACTCCTTCCAGCGGCCACCGCGGGACAGGTGGGCCTGCGGGGAGAGGTCTGCGGTCGGCCTGCGCCGGGGGCCCCAAGTTCGCTTTGAGAGTCTGGAGCGAGGCCCGCCCTCACCTGCCAGGTGTCCGAGAGCTCCTGCAGCTGCAGCTTCAGCTCCCTCGCCGAGGCCACCGCCTCCCCCTCCCGAACCTTGAGCGCCTTCAGCTCCTCCTGAAGCCGAGCCACGTTGTTCTCGTCGGGCAGCGAGCTGTTCCTCTGCGGGGAGAGGAGGGCTCAGAGCCCAGAAGAGCTGCGGCCACGTGGCCCTGCCAGCAGGCCTCACTCCCGGGCCCCTTCTCCTCTGGGCTTCACCGTTGGCGGCCAGGCTGGGAGAGGGTGCACCCTGGACGCCCGGATGCCCAGGGGAAGGAGGCCGAGGCCCCAGGGGAGGAGACCCTACCCTCGCAGCCCCAGCTGGAAATCCTGGTCTGTAAAGCCGCCTCTAGTAATAGCACCTGCTGTCTCGGGCGGCTGGTCCAGGGCAACCCCCACACCACACGTGATTGTTAATACTACCAGGAGGGCAGCGAGGCCAGGTGCTCCTCACCTGGGAATCTGAGATCCTTGCCCTCCCAGCCCAGACCTGGCCCAGCAGAAGCTGAGCAGATGGCAGGTTTCGGCACTGTCTCTCTGGGGACAGAGGGCCGGCCTAGGCCCTATCCTGGCCTCCCAAGGGCTCAGTGATGAGAGATTTGTGCTCCAGCCTCTTGGACCAAAAGCCAACTTGCTGCAGGAGGTTCTCTCTGCCCCTTGTCTGGGAGTTGAGGGGAGGGTGGTGGAACTTCTGGGCCCACATTTCCCTCTGATGTAGAGAGGAGAGGGGAAGGCCCAGTCTGGGTGGTGGGTCTGTTAGGGACTGTGAGGGCGATGGCCCCATGCAAGGCTTTGGCGGAGACACCCCATCTAGGACACCCCAAACTGCAGCTTGAGGCTGGTGGGGCGTGGCTTCCACTAGTGGGTGAGTGCTGCCCTCTGGTGGCCAGGGCATTTCCCTTCTGGCCGCTCGGGGGAATTGAGACAATAACCAGGGTGGAAGGAACTGGGAAGGGACCAAGAGGCCAGGCACTCCCTGCAGGGCTGCAGGTGGGAGAAGGTGGCCCCCTGGGTGGTGGGGCTGTGGAGGGGAGCAGCCTTGATGGGCCTGCGCCTGCCCTCCCCCCTGGAGCTCAGGGCCTGAGGAGGACATACACAGGCAGGATGGGCTGTCCAGGGGGCCCGTGACAGCCACTGTGCTGCTGGCCTGGTGCCTGGCATATGAGGGCAGGCGTGCCTCTCCTGGAGTCGTGCTGGTGTGTGTGTGTGTGTGTGTGTGTGTGTGTGTGTGTGTGTGTGTCTCCTGGAGTCATGCTGGTGTGTGTGTGTGTGTGTGTGTGTGTGTGTGTGTGTGTGTGTGTGTGTGTGTCTCCTGGAGTCGTGCTGGTGTGTGTGTGTGTGTCTCCTGGAGTCGTGCTGGTGTGTGTGTGTGTGTGTGTGTGTGCCTCCAGGGCTTGAGTGGTACATACCTTGCTGTGGAGACTATGGGGGAGGAGGCAGGGGAGGGGCTCTGACTCCAGGGCCTGGCCCTCAGGTCCCTGGGGCTGCCCCTTCTCCTTGGCGAGGGCCTGGTTGTCACCTCCCAGGGGCGCCCTCACTGCCCCATCTCCAGAGTGCCCCTGGCAGCTGCCCAGTCGCACCTTCTCCATGTCCAGAACCTTGTCCTGCATCTCCCGAAGGGCCCCCAGGGTCTCAGTCTCCCGAAGCCGTGACTGCTCCAGCTCCGTCTCCAGGTGGGCCACAAAGTCCTCGGTGAGGCGTGGGTTATCCTGGGGGCAGGCAGAGGGCTGTGCTGGGTGACAGTCTGCGGCCGGAGGTGGGCAGCTTTACTGTCAGCCAGGTGAGGGCCCAGGCCTGGTCCCACCTCCTCCACCCCCAGGGCCAGGAAGGGGGCCTTAGGTTGGGGGTAGAGAGGGGGCAAGGAGAAAGCCCAGATCCCCTGGAGGGGCAGACCACCACGGGGGCCCTGATGCTTTGTCTTGGGGTCCTGGGGACACCACACATGGCCTCAGGAGGCCCCCTGAAGGACACCAATGCCTGGTTCACAGGATCATTGGGGTGAGTATGCAGAGTGAGTTCTCTGGGCGCTGCTTCCTGCTGTGTGGTCTGTGGCCTGACCACACTGTGGGGATTTTGAGGGGCAGATGGGGAAAGAGTTGGCTGAGACCACTTTCTTGGTCGGTGTCCAGGGGCTTCTCAGAGGTACCTGGGGGCCCCAGGGGTGATGGGTGGGCCCCATACAGAAGACCTCAACAGTGAGGGAGGAAGCCCCTAGGGTCAGAGCACAGCCTGCATCTTGGTGCCTGGGTGGCCTGGCAGGGCAGTTCTCTGGCAAGTTGCTCCAGCCACCCTGCTCCTCAGCTGCCCCACCGCCCACTTCCCACTGACCAGATCTTCTTTATGGGGCCCTCCTGCCTAACTGCCCAGGTCTGCTCGCTACCCTTGACCACTGGGGGTCTCTAAAGTCCAGGGGTGTGGGTGGCTCTCTCTCAGCCCAGATGGGCTCTGGGCCCCGTGGCAGCTCTGTCCGGCTGCATCTCTTCCAGGGGCCCCACCGGCATCTCCCACACTCCCTCCCTGCCTCCCTCTTCCTTGCAGTGACCTCCCTGGCTCACCCAGCTCTGCAGAAGGCCTAAGGGCGGGAGCCCAGAGGGGGCAGGTGAATGTCTCTCCAATTGGCCTGACAGAGGGCATTGTGCCATGGGTAGGGTTAGCCCAGCCTCAGCTTCCCCACTGGCCTGGCTGGTTCAGAGCCAGGTAGGGCTACAGCACTTGAACTTGGGTGGAAGGTGGATGCAGGTAAGCAATAGTGAAGTTCTGCCCCTCCGTCCCCAGGAGCAGAGGATCAACACGTAGGGGAGGGGTTCTCTTCAGCCAATGACCATTCCTTCTCTTCATCGTTTCTCAGGCACCCTGTGGTTTCTCCACATCAGGGAGCCTCACCTCACTGCCAGGCCCTGCTGGTTCAGCCCTGGGGCGTGGGGAGCCGAAATCACCCTTCCCTGCCCCTCGGGGCCTGTGCTCAGGCATACTTGCTGAGTTTGGAGGCCACAGCTGCCAATGGGTTACCACATCAGGAAGGCAGCTGCTGGGTGTGGCTGGAGGAGAGTTCTGGAAGCCCTCTCTGGGAGAAGTGGACTCTGTCATGCTTCAGCCTATGGGCCCTCCACCACCCACCTGAGTTCATGACTCCACAACAGACTTGGGCTGCCCCCACCTCATCCCCAACCCATCAGCTCAGGCTGGCGGGCACAGACCAGACCCTCTTCTGAGGGCAAGGTGTTGAGCACTGGAGGGGGTTACCCTCCCTCGTCCCAGCTCCTATCATGCATGGCTGCCTACCCACCCCCTGAGGAAGCCCTGAAACAGCCCCCAGCCAAATGTATGATTAACCTCTCTACTCCCCAAAACTTTATTGCCTTTCCTGTGCCTCCCTTCTCTTGAGTTTCAAAGAAAATGGGGGGCTGAAACTGAGCAGGACCCCACGGGCCCTCCTGAGTACAAAAGCCCGTCCATGTCCCTGTTTCTTGTTTGTAGAAAAAGGTTGTAGTCTCCAAGGCCTCTGCTGAGTTCCAGAGAGCAGCCTCAGGCAGTAAATGATGAGGACCATAGAGTCCCAGGACGCCTAGGTCCTCCTGAAGGAGTAGAGATAACTACTTGACATGGGTCTTTGAGTTCTTCTGCAGAAACTAAGAGCCCCAGCCAGGTGGAGCATGGTGATTACACACTGACCACCAGCACCAGATCCCAGACTGGTTGTAGCCAGAGGGCTGATGATGACTGAGGTTCCCTAAACATCACCCTGCTTCCTCACCACCAATCAATCAGAAGAAGGTCCACGAGTTGACCCTGCATCCTAGGACCCTCTCCCCTGGCACTGTCCTAAAAAAAAACCCTGCCTAGGGGCTTCCCTGGGGGTCCAGTGGCTAAGACTCCACACTCCCAATGCAGGGGGCCCGGGTTTGATCCCTGGTTGGGGAACCAGATCCCACATTCCACAACTAGGAGTTCGCATGCTGCAACTAGAGATTCCACGTGCTGCAGTGAAGACGGAAGGTCCCGAGTGCCACAACCAAGACCTGATTCAGCCAGATAAATAAATGAAAATACTAAAAAATCTCCTGCCTAAAAGCCATTGGGGATTTTCTGGGTTCTTTTGAGCATGAGCTGCCCTTTCTTCTTGTTTGCAAAAGATGCTGTAGTTTCCTTCACCACAACCCGTGTTGGTAGCTGGTTTTGCTGCATGTCAGATGAGTGGACCTGGGTTTGGTTTGATAACAGCCCAACAGCCCTTCAGACCCTGGAGAGACATCAAGGCTCCCCCAAGGAATTACAGCTCTATCAGTGGAGGTCAGGGTCCCTGCAGGGACAGCTGGTTCTCAGGTGCCCTTGTGTTGGGGGAGGAGGGGAGGCTGACTGTCTTGCCCTCAGTGTGGTAATGTGGTAGGCCGGATGCCCCACTAGGGGGTGGGAAATAGAAACCACAGGATCCCCCCGGGTGTGGGGCTGGGGGAGATTCTGGGTCCCCTGTCCCCCAGGAAGGAACAGGAGGCCAGGGGCTGAGGCAGGGCTGACTGGGGCCAGGTGCCCCAGAGCTCTGCAGGCAGCCAGGCACAGGGCGTGGCCTGGCCCTGGGCCCTGCCCACCAGCCTGGTACCTGCTGCTCCTGCAGCTGCCGGATGGTGCTCTGTGCCTTCTGCAGGTCTTCGGCCGCCGAGCTGCACTGCTGCCGCACCACAGCCAGTTCCCGCTTGATGACGTAGTTCTCCTCCGCCTCCTGTGCGCGTGTCACCTGCCCCTGAGGACAGCGAGGACGGGGGTGCCGTGACTCTCTGCTCACATCCCCCGCTCTGCCTGGGGCCCGCCTGCGGGGAGGCCCAGAGAGGGAGGAGGCGGGGTGGGAGGAGGAGGACCTCCCACACTCAGAGCCTGGGATGGGGTGCCCCATGGGGCCTGGGGATGTCGGGGGGCAGGCAGGAACAGGAACCTGGAGGAACAGACCCACCCGGGACCCAGGCTCTGGCTTGCAGCCTCTGTCCCGGGTGAGGAGAAATAAGTGCTTGTCCACAGGGTGGATAGCACAGCAGAGGCCAGGCTCTGCCGGGGATGACAGGGATCTGGGGACAGCTGAGGGCCCAGAGGCTCAGGATGGGCTCCTGGGGGCCAGGTTGGGGGTACACCTCTCCCCCAACCTTCTTCAGTCCTGGGCCCCCGGACTTCCACCTGCCTAAGACTTCCCAGCCTCATCCCCTCAACCCCCAATTTAGGCCACCCATTCCAGGCTCAGGGCCACCAGGTAGTGGGGCAGAAGCTTCCAGAGAAAGCCATTCAAGATGAGGCAGCAGCAGAAGCAGGCGAGTGAGAGAAGAGGACAGGCCTTGCAGGTTGGAGCAGCGAAGAGCGTGAGGGGCCGTAAGGGGTCGGGGAGTGTGTGTGTGTATGTATGTGTGTGTGTGTGTGTGTGTTGGGGTGGCTCAGCCGTGCACACACCAACCAGGGCCTGTTGCTGATGTAGCCTCAGGGTCCCCATTCTTATCCCTACCAGTGTCCCCTGGAGGGAGGAAACCTGTGCATTGCGTGTATACTCACACGCGCCCACAGGCACCGGGCCTTCACACGCATGCCCCCTCCCCCAGAGGGAAGCCTCTGTCTCCTGGAGAAGCGGTCCCCAGCCGCCCCCATGCACAGCGCCAGGTCTGCCCCCTCCCCCCTCCTCCCCCGAGGGATGGCAGCGGCCAGGGCAGAGGCGTCTGCTGGTCATGTGTGGGCACCGGGAAGAAGTGGGAGAGGGAGAGGAAAAGCTACAGTACCTGTATTAACCTATCAGCCAGAGCAGCGCTCTCCTACCCGGCGGAGAGGTTCCGAGCGACAGGGGGAGGAGGCAGAGCGGAAGGCGCGGGGACAGGAGAGGGGAGACAGACAAGAACCACATGTCACTAACGCAGTGGGCTATCTCTAGAAGCGGGAGAGAGGAGTGAGACTGGAGAACCAGAGAACCAGCAGGAAGACCAAAGCCAGAGGGAGCTCTGTCCTGGGGAGGAGTCTGTGTGTGAGTGGGAGGGGGGGTTCAGGGTCACCCATGGGAGCTGCGGGGCTGAGGCCTCGCATGAGGAGGGTTATGGGGGAATCCCTGGGCCCCGTGAGTGCAGTTTTAATTTGGAGGCAGAACAAGACTCAAGGCTTTGGGGCAAGGACAAATTCCACCTGTGGTCAGTAGTGGGTCAAGCAAGACTGAGCGGGGAGCTGGAAGTTGAAAGCCCCCGTTTCTATTCCCATATTTAAAAATGGGTTGGGGGCAAGGGTCAAGGCTATGGCACCCCCTCTATGGTGCACGGCCACCCTCTCCTCCTTTCTTTTGTCAGAGCAGCCCACACCCAGGCAGCCCGGGAGGGCGCCAGACCCAAATGGATTTCCGTGTTTGCAGTTAATGGGGTTATAACTCAGTCCCCCTTCAGGCAAAGCTTCCCCTCGGTCCTCAGTTTACACGGCAGCCCAAGTCTCAGGGATCCACATGGTGGGGCCCGTGGGATTTATGCCACGGGGTTTAGGGTGGGGTCGCGCCTGTGGCAGGAGGCTGGCTGGCCGGCCCTCTGGCTGCTGGGTCCTGCTCAGGACTGTGAGGGTTAGGTGCCACAGGCTGGTGGCTGCACCCCTCACCTTCTCTAGGGTCTCGATCCGCTGCTTCAGGAGCCGGTTCTCCGTCCGAAGCCTCTGTAGCGGGGGAAAGAGGGGAGGGTGTGTCAGAGCACCGTGTCCTGCTCCTGTGCACCCGGAAGTCTGTCCCCTTGGGGCCAGGCCATCTTCGGGCAGGAGGGCACCAGCGTCTAATGGTCTAAGTTGGTGATTCCAGAAAACAGTCAAGGCCAGTTCCCATTTGGAATGGCCCATTAGGTATTAAAAAAAGACAAAAACAAAAACAAATCTTGGTTCAGGAAAACCAATGTGACGACTTGTGTGGGTATGCACTGTGTGAGGGGATATGGCGGGGGCAGGCAGTCAACACCCGTGTCCTCCTGTGGAGTCGACTTGGGCCTGCCAGGGGCAGAGCCTTCTGTGTTTTGGGGGAAGCTGCTGGCGGACAGTCCCCGCCCCTCACGGCTTAGATTTGAGCCCCAAGGCTTAGAGGACAGACTCGGAGTCTAGGTCCAGGAAAGGAAAGGGGTCTTGCGGAATGTGTGTGCTGTTGAAGACTACATTTCTGCGTCCCTTTGAGAACCAGCTGCGCCCGACAGTTGTCACCATCCCCCCCACCCCCCCCCCACTAATTTTTGAAGTGGTCTTCCTTCCTTCCGCCTTCCATGCCGTGCTGGTGGTTTTGGTGGGGTACTTGTGGTTTTAGGTTTCCCCACAGCCTTCTGGGAAGCGGGGGAGGTTGACATCCGCCTCGTCCCTAGTTTCTACCCCTGGGCCCTTTAAGCAGTGGGTACAGAAATCGTTTCCATCAGCGGGTCAGCGAGAGTCCTGCTTCCCTGTGTATCATGCAGGACATTCTTCCGGGGAGAAGAAGGTGATGGAAACATGCAAAACACACCCAGGAAGCAGCTATGGTCAGAGAAGATCACAGACTTGATTGATGGGCGCTGACTCATGTCAAGAGAAACTGAGTTGGAGGCAGGCAGGATCTTGCCAGAGGCTCCTGGCTTGCCAGAGTCAGAGCTGTTGCAGGCCCAGGTCTCTGTCCGTCATTGGGATCCAGAACCAGAGTCCTGACCCCTGACCCCTGGATGGTTCTGTCCACTTTCTGGCCTCAACGCATGGATGACCAAGCTCAGCCATCCTTGGAGGAGCTGGGTGTGCTGACCAACACCTTGCCTCGCTCCTCTTCCTCCCAGGGAAAAACCAGGTAGGGTGTGAACAAGGACTGTGGAGGCCTATGTACTAATCACAGTGCTGAAAAATTTTTTGTTCCGTATTTTTGATACTTTGATATCCTGCCGCCTTGCTAATCCCGGAGATACTGCTGCTCCTAGGACTAGTTAATTCCTAGGGAGAGTAGACAGCATGCCTGCTGGCCTGCCTTCTACACACTAACCGGTCACACCCCTGCCTACCTCCCTTACCTCTCAAATACCAAATCACTATTTCCCATGCCCTCAATTGTCCCAGGACAGGTGGTGACCACTCCTGTAGCCCAGAGCCCTGGAAATTATTCAAACCAGCCAATCTTGACTCTCTTGAACCTGCCTATGCACCCTCTTGAACCCTCACCCACCCCTTCCCATGGAAATCCCAGCAAGGGCTCTGGCCCAGGCTTTTCTCCTGCCCTGCCCTGATGCTTCCCCATGTGAGGACACACAGCAGAGGTGTGCCCCTCTGGGAACTGTGAGCAACAAACTCTCCTTCTAAAGGCGGTTGTCTGTGTTTGTCACCTCACTGTACTTGATGAAAACAAATCCCAAGTTTGCTTTAAAACAGGCAAAAGGTGAAAGGGTACAGGGCAGGGACAAGGGAGAAGGCATCTGTCCTGTCCTGCCCTGCCCTTGGGGGTGCTCAGGCTTGTCTTGTGGGAAATTTCCAGGCTTGGCATGTGGTCTGAGGGTCTGCTGCATCCCTCCCAACTGCTGAGCCCTCCTGGCCACCAGGAGAGCAGGCCCTTGTCTGCATGAGCAAGACACATGTACATGTTTGGACTGGTGCATCAGTAATGCTACCATTCCTGAGAAAGGGAGATGCTTGTAAGTTCATGACATAAAACTGTTTCTCAGAAAACCTAGCAACAGGGCGAGGACAATAAGGTCCTCTTTCCCTGCTCAGGTATGGGCAGCGGGTGACCTGGATTCTAATCTAGGTTCTGTTTCTGTCTTTTGAGAGGAAGTTGGGATGATGGTGGAGGTTCATGATAATAATTTGAACAGGAGAGCAAATGTCATCCCCATTTTGCAGAAGGGGACACTGAGGCTCAGAGAGGTGAATTCACATTCCTGGCAGGTCACCCAGTTGGTTTGTAGTAGAGCTGAGATTTGAATTCTGGTCTGTGGGACTCCAGGCCCAGGCACTGTAGGACTCTGTCCCTGAAGAAGACAGAGCCAGGCTGTGTTGGGGTTTGCGTCTGTGTCTGTCCCCCACCCCCACTGGACTGGGGGCCCTCAGTCTCTGCCGTGACTCTGGCACAAAGTAGGTGCCTGCTAGATGCCTGTGGAGAGATAACCAAGATCATGTCTGGAGGGTTGAGAGCAGAGGGAAGGAGATGGAAAGGAGTCTGTGTAGAGGCTCTGCATGCCCAGGAAAGCTCCTCTGATATTGTGATCTACCAGGAATATATATTTGGTCTTCATCTCTGGTCCTGGCACAGCACTCCTAAAACCCTGGGAATTTTCTTAGAAAGGAATCAAGGTGTCACTTGTTATGTTAATGAGGTGACTTTTGGAAATCCCCCAGGTCACCTAAGCATGGGGCTGGTAGCCAGGTGACCAGATCCTGTGATGAGATGGTTGGAACTTTCTGCCTGACCTCAGGGAAGGGAGAGGGCTGGGAGTTGAATCTCCGCGCACAGGGAACTGTCCACCTGTTAAACCGTGTCCCCAGTTCAGGGGGTGGGGGTGGCCCTTGCTCTCACGCGGCCTGGTGGTGAGTGAAAAGGCAGCTGGGCCAAGGGATCACCCCTCGGGGCCATGGGACACCCTGGTGTGTGGCCTACGCTGGGTGGGGCCACTCTCATTGAGGGGGCTCCCAGGGCATCCTGCCCCAGCCCGGCCCGTCTCCACCTGAACTCACCTTGATCTCAATCTGCTCCTCCATCTCCTTGCTCTTCATGGCTGCATACTCCTTCTCCAGCCTGCAGAGAGAGGGGAGGGCTGATGTGCTCACTGTCCCACCCTCAGGGACCCCCTTCCTGCCCGCACCCCGGATGCCCGCTACTGACCTCTTCATCTTCTTGGGGTTGTATTTGACCTGGTAAGCCTTGAGGATCAGCTTATCTGGACAGCTGTCGAACTGATGGGGGATCACCCTCTGGAAGTACTGTGGGGACATGGGTGGTCACTGACATGTGGGCCCTGACCACCTGGGACCACCCAAGCCCCTGGGAGGCCCTGCTTCCCTGGAGGAGGGGCCTGGGCACGCCAGAAGTGTTGGCCAGAGCCCGTTCGCCTGGGGCCTTGCATGGCTTAGCCTGCTGTGGGCGCTCCATCAGTGTATGTGGATCGAGCGAGCGAGTATGAGAAGCAGGAATCATGAGAAGGAGCTGCCTGTGGCCAGGACTTCTGTCTGCAGGAGAAGCAGGCTTCAGGAGCTCCTGAGGGGGAAGGCCGGGGTGGGGTCTGAGAAGAGGGGCCTTCATGGGGGGGAGGGGGAGCCATGCTGCTGACCCAGGGCAGTGAAAAGAGATGGAAGAGGTTGAAGGATCAGGGTGGCAGGGAGGAAGCCAAAAGAAGGAGCCCTTGGGGGCCTGCCTGCTCGCCCAGGGCCCCTGGGGCCTCCACGCAGAGTTTAAGCACACGCTGCCGGTGGACATAGCTTTCTGTGGCTCGGGACTGGGCTGGCTCTGCTCCGTAGCCCAGCTGGCCCCCTCTGGCAGCTGCGGACAATGGGTGCCCGTGTTCGCGGACACACTGTGGCCTTTGTGCATTCTTCCCCAAACCACCAGCTGGAGAACGCTGGGAGGGGGCAGGGGCCTGCATGATGGGGACACGGTGGTGAGAAGCAGGCCGGCCTCTTCTCCGCAGGCAGGGCAGTTGGCCGGGGCAGGCAGAGGGAGGGTCAGCCCCAGACCCTCACTGCCTGCTGGGCCCTCGCCTGGCCTGGTTTCTGGGGCTGAAACCACACCCAAGGCCTCCAGGTGTGGCTAGTATTGCTATTTGTCACATTAGGCTCTAGGGGACCTGGAGCTGGGGGCAGGTGAAGGGGGGTAGACTTCCGGGTTTGGCATTCCTCTCTCCCTGATGCCAGGCTGCTGGCCCTGGCCCAAGTCTGACAGAGCTGGGGGCTCATCAGGGCCCCCCCTGGCCCTTCAGGGAGATCTTGGGGGGCAGAGAAGATGGGAAAGGATCAGGGCACTCAGGAAGTCCAGGGTCTCCTCATCTTTCAGGAAGGCTTCACTTGCCCAGGTGCCCCTGCTGGGGGCAAGCCCACCACCCTGGATCCCTGCCCACCTGGGACATCCCCTCCATGTCCAGCTGCATCAGCTCCGTCTGGTTCACCTGCAGCAGGGCGAGGCCCACCCGGAAGATGATCTCCAGGCCCTGCAAAGGCAGCGGGGGCAGTGCATCTCCGGTTCTGCTCTCCCACGGGCCTCTGAGCCCTCCCTGAGCCCTGGGATCATTTCCAGTGGGGACCTGAGTCACTCCATCCAGAGCGCCCAGGAGAGGAAGGGGTCTTCACCTCGTACATGAAGATGTCAAAGACACGGGTGGCGACGGGCAGTGGGAAGGTGGTGAGGAAGAGCGTGAGGAACCAGGACGAGGCATACATGGAAGTGTGGAAGCTCTGGGAGCGGAAGTGGGTGTTCAGGTCCGGGAGCTGCTCCTGGGGTGGGAGAGGAGGCCAGGCACCATGAGGAGGGTGCTGGGCACAGCAGTCTACACCCTCAGATTCCCTCTACCCAGAAGTGCCTGCATCTTCAAGGAGCCTTCCCTGACTTGCCCTGGGCAGCCCTCCTGCCACACTGTCCCTGGGTGGGGCAGAAGCATCCCAGAGCTCTGAGCAGCATGAGGGGGGACCCGGGAAGGGATCGCAGGAGGCCCAGCTGCCCGGGGATCCTCACCACCACCCCCAACAATGCTTTGCATTTTGTGCCCAGACACGCTTAAGGGATGTCTGACTGGCCTGAACTTTAGACGGCTGGAAAGTGACAGAAACTGGGGAAACCGAGGCTGAAGAAGGTGTTAGGGGCCCCTGGTGGTCCATCACCGGGAGAACGGACCCTTGGCTGTCCCCTGGCCTGCCCTGGGCCTCCTCCGGACTCAGGGACTCTCTGGTGGTGGCCAGCTACTTTGCCACGGGAGCTCTTGGCTCTTCAGCCTGGAGCGGGTTCGCTCCTTCTCTGTGGCCCTGGACCACCTGCTGGCTGGCATTTCCGGTCCCCTTGACTGATAGCACCTCCTGGTCCTCCAGGCCTGAGGAGGGGGGCTTTTGCAATCAGACACATCCTGCCCACTGGCGCAGAGCCACACAGCCCCACCTGCAACTGGCTTCCAGAGCAGGTCGGTGTGTGTGTGTGTGTGTGTGTGCGCGTGCGTGTGTGTGTGTGTATACACCAGTGCTGTGTGTGTGTGTGTGTGTGTGCATGTGTGCGTGTGTGTGTGTGTATACACCAGTACTGTGTGTGTGTGTGTGTATACACCGGTGCTCTGTGTGTGTGTGTGTGTGTGTGTGTATACACCGGTGCTGTGTGTGTGTGTGTGTGTGTGTGTGTGTGTGTGTATACACCGGTGCTGTGTGTGTGTGTGTGTGTGTGTGTGTGTGTGTGTATACACCGGTGCTGTGTGTGTGTGTGTGTATGTGTATACACCGGTGCTGTGTGTGTGTGTGTGTGTGTGTGTATACACCGGTGCTGTGTGTGTGTGTGTATACACCGGTGCTATGTGTGTGTGTGTGTGTGTGTGTATACACCGGTGCTGTCTGCCAGCCAGGAGCGGGCCCTGCGGGGGCTGCTATTTATAAACAGAGGCGGCTGTGGCTCTCTAGTAATCAGCAAAGGCAGGCAGGCAACACTTTCCCCCTTCCACCACACTGGGAAGCAGATAGAAAGGGACAGCGTGGGGGTGTGTCTGAGGCAAGCCAACCCCTCCATCCTTGCCTGAATGACTCTGGGAACCCTGAGTTCCCAGAGCCCCCACTGTAAGCACTGGCCCCTCTCTGGCCCCTGAAGCATCCTTCATGCAGTGCTCCATGGCCCCTTTGGAAGTAGGACCACTTTCTGCCCTGGAACATCTGGGTGGGTTCTCAGGCCTGGAATTTTCAGTCGAAGAGACTCCCTCAGAGGGCCAAGATCAGCACCCGTGAGTGTGGGCTGGCAGGGTATGGGGGGGGCAGAGTGGGCAGGCATGACCACCTGGGCCTGCTCACCTGTAGCATGTATTCAAACTGGTAGATGCAGAGTCCCAGCTCAGCCATGCTGGGCTTGAAGAGCTCCCGTAGGCGGTACTCCTGCATCAGCCTCACGAACACACAGAAGGCCTCCTCCTCAGGCATCTGGGGGCGGGGGTGTCTGTGAGTGAGGGTGGCATGGAAGGGGGGGCCCACTGCTCTTCTCCTGACTTCGCTTGTTTCTGCTCCATTTACTTTGACTGAACACAGACGCTGCCGGGCTGCCCGGACCCCCACGGCAAACCTTCGGTCAATATAGTCCCCCTGTTTCACTGATGGGAAGCGTCTATAGGCTGAAGTCACGAGCCCAAGGCTGCCTGGCAAGAAACAGTGGAGCTGGGACTTGAACCCCAGAGCCCATGGTGGAGGCAGCCTCTCATCCAGTCCCCGCCATTCTCCCCTCCTGAGCCTGCCGGAGCCTCCAGAGGAAACCCCCAGCCCCACAAACACCACACTGGCCGAACCAAGTCCCCCGCCTGTGTTCTCCATCTGACCCTGGCAGGTGACCGAGCAGGATGGGATAGTGGCCAGGACCAGCGGCCAGCCCTCTGTGCTTGGTTGGGAGACTGTCGGAGGTCACAGGCGGGCACGGGGAGGCTCTGACCCCAGGCCTACACTGATGGAGGGAACACTTGCTTCTGTCCACCTCCAGGGGACTGACAGAGAGGGCTGGGCTGGCCCAGGCCACCTACCTGCATGAGCAGCAGGCCCACGATGAAGGCGCTGCCCTGGCAGTAGCCCACCTCCCGGTCCACCAGCGAGTAGGCCTACACCAGAACACACGGGAGTCAGGGCGGGGTCCCACCGGGCCGGCAACCACGGTGCATCTCTCCAGGGCCGGGGCTCACCTTCATGACATTGAAGAGGACCTCCTGGCCTAGGCTGTCCTGGCCCTTGAAGAACTCGTGCTCTGGGTAGGTGCGGGCGATGTCCCTGCGGATGAGCTTCTCACAGGGGGACGACATCTTGAGCAGCTCTGAGTACTGGTTCTTGACCGGCATGTCTGTGGCACTGCACAGGAGCTGCCAGACGATGGCCCGGAAGTGGTGTGGGATGCCCTTGCGGATCAGCTCCTGGAGACCGGTCAGAGGGGGAGCGGAAGACTGGGCTGGACCTGGTCCCAGAGTGGCCTCCCCAGGGCCGCCCAGCCCAGCCTCGGAGATGGGGCCTGTCCACGCCTCCCCGGAGGCCCAGAGAGCTTGGCTAAGCCACCTCATGGCACAGAGTGCCACAGTGCCCCAGCCTGTCATGGAGCACATGGGCAGGAAGCAGGCAGGGGTGTCTGGGACGCCAGCCCTGCCCACTCTCCCCCCTCCCCTCCCTCCACCCAGCACATCTCCAACCCTGGACCTTGCCCGCCCCGGCCCCACAGTCCCCTCACCTTCAGCAGCTTCTCTTTCCGGCGTCGCCACTCCTCCCACTCGTTGGCGATCCGGCCCCACAGAATCCACGTGTCCTCCTCCAGGTGGCTCAGGTTGGAGGAGGCTGAGGAGCTGGACACTAGCGAGGAGCCACTGTTCCTCCGGGAGCCATTCATGGAGCGCATGGACTTGGAGTCGGCCTCCAGTAGCCTAGGCGAGCAGGCAGGGGGTGGGGGGTGGCTGCAGGTGCTTCCAGCCCCAGCCCCTGGACCCCAGAGAGCCCGGCCCCTCCTCCCTGGGGTCCCAGATTGGGTCTTAGTTGTTCTTCCTGCATGACACTTGCTGTGTGACCTTGGCTGGCGCCCTAACCTCTCTGAGCCCTGGTTTTGATCCTGGGTCCCTGGAGAGGCTGCCATGTATGTGTCCCACTTTGTGCCCTGGGCTGAGAAGCTTGGGGATCAGCTCATTTAGTCCCAAAGGGCAGGCTTTGTTAAGATGTGTTTACAGATGAGGTACAGAGAGGGTGAGTGGATGGCTGGGGGCCCCCGGCTCACAAGAGGCTACATTAACCAGCTGTTTCTGATGCTCTGATGTCTGGGGCCTCCCTGACCCTGGAGGGACAGCCCCTCCCAGGCCTAGCAGATCCCCAGAAATGGTTACAGACTTGCTTGTCTGTGCACCTATCATACGCAAACCAACCAATCCAGAGTCCACAAACCAATCGCCTCTGTTAGGTGCTAGCACTCAGGGCCACTGTCCTCTGCCCTAATTACCCAGGGCTGGATACTAGACTAATAGGCCCAGCCCCTATGCCCCAGCTTGCTGAAGTTACTCAGACTAGCCAGTCCTCACCCTGATTACACTGCCTCACCACTCCTCCTGGCAGAAACCACAATAAAGGCTCTCACCCACATTTTTCTCACTCCCTCTGCCTCCTGACTGATCCTGGTGCTTCCCCAGGTGGCCCTGCAGGGTGCATGGTGTGCTGTGTCTCTCTTCTTGGAATCTGTAACAAACTGTCCTTTTTTTTTTTTTGGCCTCACCACATGGCATGCAGGATCTTAGTTCCCCAACTAAGGATTGAACCCATGCCCCCTGCAGTGGAAGCTCAGTGTTCTAAATGCTGACCAGGGAAGTCCCCAGACTTCCTGGGGTCATCTCCTGATCTGCTGGCCTTGACTTACCGGCATAATAATAAACCCCACACTTTAAAACAGGGGGCGAGTCAGAAGTTTTACTCTTCCCTTCAACAAAGGCTTGAAAGTGCAGGTGGAGCTCACTGGGCCCTGATCCCATGATCTCCTCATCTGAATGGGAGAACGTCTGTTGGGAGGTGATGGCAAATGCTCTTGCCTAGCCTCTGCGGAAGTGTTACTTGGCCCAGGGCTCTGAGTGCAGGGGGCACCCAGGAGCTTCCATTTGGGGCCCAGGCTGTACCCTGGGGCCCTACCTTGTCCCCCAGGGCCCAGCTCACCGGTTCTGCTCTTCAAGCTTGGCCAGCAGCTCCAGCTCATCAGGGCTGAGGTTCTCGGAGTCAGAGGTGGGGGAGCAGGTGGGGGCTGACAGGGCCTCCTGGGATGAGGAGTCGGGGCTCAGAGTGGGGCTCGCCATGGCAGTCAGGCTCCTCAGCTGTGAGCAGGGCCAGGTCACAGCACTGTCTGGGGACAAGAGACACGCGTGGTCAGCACTGGGAGGGGTGCCCGCCCTGTCCTGCTGGTTCTGGACCAGTGAGCCTGCTGCTCACCTGAGACATCTCCTCACCCCAGGCTTCCCACCTCGGGTCTGTCCACTTGGTCACCCCTTGTCCCCAGGCGCCCCAGTCCAGTTTCTGGCTCCTTCTGCTCCGAGTGCTGGCTACTAGGCTCCCCACTTCTATGGTCCAGACGCCAGCAAGGAGTCAGGAGGGCCACGGCCAGGGCCTGTGCTGTTCTGCTCTCCCTGAGCATGGACACTAACTCTCAGCGGACACCCCTGAGTCTTCAGCAGGGCCAGGGGCCAAGGCTGCTTGTTACTCAGGGCCCCTGCCAGGACCTGCAGACGTCCCTGCTCTGGTGGCTGTTCTAGACAGCCTTGGTCCCTGTCCCCAGCTGTGGTCTGACCTGAGAGCCCTGCCTCAGCATCTGACCTGCCCTGTCTCATCAACCAGAGTGGGCTGCTGGCATAGCCAGAAGCAATTATTCTCTCCTGTTAATTGTCTGGTGCTGCAAATGGCCGGAAGAGCCGACTCCTCTTGAGCTGGGAAGCCAGGGACACGTCCAAGTGCTGGGAATCTGTGCTCTGGCGGCCGCAGAGCAAGAGGCACAGGCTCTGGTCAGCGTCCTGATCTTGGCCTGCCATGTGCCGGGTTGGTGCTGGCCCATCTCTGCTGTTCCTCCTGGGGAGGGTCTGATCCCACCCTCCTGGGAGCTTCAGGGACACTGGCATCTCCCCTCTGCCAGCCCCAGGAGAGGTGGCTCAGTACTATGCCAAAAACAGAGGCTCTGGACTCAAATGGACCAGTGTCTCAAGTGAGGCTCCCTTGGACTCCAGTGGAGGTTCGGACAGCTCAACCACAGAGGGGGTCTCAGCCAGTTTCTGGAGAAGGGGCATCTGGTCCCCTAGGTGGCAGCAGAACAGTGACAGGACATACCTGCCTGGCACCCTCAGGTCACTGGGCACTTCCCATGGCCCAAGCTCAGCCCCCCACCAACACCTGCAGGCCCACAGGTCGGTGGGACTTGAACCTGGCCATGCACTTGATTCTAGTCTCCTTTCCCAGGGCTGTCATGGGGTGGGAGGGGGGACACTATTTTTCTTTGCCCAGAACTCTCTCACCCCAGGACTCTGGGGCTCCCCAGGGAACTGGTTCTCCCTCTGGCCCCCGAGTTTGGTGGGTACCGAGGACTCTAGCTTTAGTGAGTGGTACAAACTTGAGGTGATGGCTCCCCTCAGAACTGGAAGAACTTTTCCTCCCATTGCCTGGCCCAGGGACCACCTGCCTTGAAGACCAAGTCACGCACGTCTCCAAGCCAGGAGTTGATCATTCCTGACAGAGGGACTGTGGGGGCTGCTTGGGGCTTCCCACAGAGTCAAAGTCTGCGGCTGTGGGACAGAGATGGGCTGCGGACAAGAAGTGCTGACTTGGAAGGCTCTCTGTGGGCAGGCAGGGGCAGGAAAGGCTGTGTGGGTTTCCTGACATCAGGACTGAGGTGGGAAAGGAGAGGCGGAGAGAAGGATCAGAGCCCTGGAAGCACAGCTGGATTTGAGGAGTCATGTGGGGCTCAAGGACAAAGGTCACAGGTGGCTGGGGCTGGGGCCCACTGTTTCCCTGCTGCGCCCAGGGGACTCTAATCTCAGAAGTGCATTGCCTCCCCCCACCCCACTAACCCACACCCTGGCCTGCAAAGAGCCCAGTGATTCAGCTCTGGGTTTCTGATGAAAAGAAACAACTAGGGCCATCTGCTCGCAGAGTTTGGTCAGATACTTATCACATATTAATGTGTATTTCACATAAGAAATAAACCTGACCCCATACCCAGGGCTGAAATGTACAGTCTGAGAGGCGGGATCTTCCAATCCCTCAGGCACTTTCTCTTGACTCACCCCCGACTCTCTAAACACTGCGCAGCCTGGAAGCTGATGCATGCACATTACTTCACACTCACGCACTCACATTTACCCACACCTCACACCCCACACACTCAGATGCATTCCCACTCACAAGCCATCTCACATATCAATACACGGATACACTAACACACAGTCTTGTGTGCTCATGCACACATGCTCTTATATACACACACACAATCACACACCTATACACTCAGATACACATTCACACGCTATCTCACACCCACACACCCCTTTGCCCACATGCGCACACATACATGCTCACATGCACGCTTCCTGCACTAACCAAGGCTCCCCATGCCTGAATCCAGTAGACAGGAATGGACGCCGGCTTTGCCCTCCGAGCTCTATGGGCAGGCCTGTCTCCCACCACCTTCTACTCCAAGCACCTGGACTCTTATTGGATCAGCCTCTCCTCCCCTGGCAATTAATGAGTGTTGTCTGAGGGCCTGCACTGTCCTAGGGACAGGGATGTGGAGTGGAACCAGGTGAATGGGCCCCCACTTCCTCAGGGCATGCAACCATCCCACCCTTTGCTGGCTGGGCACAGCGACACAGAGACAAGGCAGGTCCCCTCGAGTGCTGAGGAGCCACTAGCCTCTGAGACCCACGCACTGATCCTCCAGGTCTGGGCTCCCAGCCTCTCAGCAGCTTCAACTTCAATGCCCTTTGTTTCTGCTCCACTGTGGCCACCCAAAGCGGGGTCCTGGCCTAAAGAGTGGGCAGTGGGCCACCTAACACAGCCTCTGCTGGCACCACTACCCTCCATGCCCCCAAACACTGGCCGCACAGCTTAGGAGGCTGAGCCAAGCCAGAGGAGTGGGAAGAGACTGCTGGTGAGCTGGGGTTGGGGGCGGGGTGGGGCTGGTACAGAAAGGTCCAGATGCCAGGGTCCCTCCACCTCTCTCTTCTTCTCCTTCACAGGAGCGTTTGGACACTAACAACCATGCTTCTTTCTCCTGCTACATTTTTTTTTTCTGTTAATATTATTTTTTTCCCACGCCATGTGTCTAGTGGGATCTTAGTTCCCTGACCAGGGATGGAACCCGTGCCCATTGCACTGGGAGCTTGGAGTCTTAACCACTGGGCCACCAGGGAAATCCCTCACACTTCCTCCTTTTCAAAGTCCATTCCCATATAGTTTTGAGACACTGGACTCCTTGGCCTCCTGGGGCTCCCCCTCTGCCTCAGCCCAGCGAGAGGCCCCATCTTCCACAGGCCCCGCCTTGGCCCTTATCCCTGCAGGCCCTTGGTGGTGCTGCTTTCAGGACTTAAACGAACAGAAAGGCTTGTCTGTGATTGTGACACCTGCGTCTCCAGCTTTTCCCTTCTCTCTTTTTCCTCACCTCACCGAGGTGAGGACTGAAGACTGCTGGGCAAAGAGAGACACAGCCCCTGCCCGCCCACAGCATGTGGAGCGGGGAGGAGAAGAGACTCAGAAATGACCATCTGAACTTTCTATTACTGACTGAGAGAAACCCATGGAATAAAAGATGAGGTACAGTGGAAATTGAAAGACTCTTTCTCCTTGGAAGGAAAGCTATGACAAACCTAGACAGCATATTAAAAAGCAAAGTTATCATATTGCCCACAAAGGTGCGCATAGTCAAAGCTATGGTTTTTCCAGTGGTCATATATGGATGTGAGAGCTGGACCATAATGAAGGCTGAGCACTGAAGAATTGATGCTTTCAAACTGTGGTGCTGAGGAAGACTCTTGAGAGTCCCTTGGACTGTAAGGAGATCAAATCAGTCAATCCTAAAGGAAATCAACCCTGAATATTTATTGGAAGGACTGATGCTGAAGCTGAAGCTCCAAAACTTTGGCCACCTAATGCAACGTCGACTCACTGGAAAAGACCCTGATGCTGGGGAAGATTGAAGGCAGGAGGAGGAGAGGGTGACAGGGGATGAGATGGTTGGATTGCATCACTGACTCAATGGACATGAGTTTGAGCAAACTCTGGGAGACAGTGAAAGACAGGGGAGCCTAGTGTGCTGCAGTCCTTGTGGTAGCAAAGATTAGGACACGATTTAGCGACTGAACAACAAGAGTGGAAAACAGTCTGGCAGTTCTTCAGAAAGGTAAACAGTTACCAATATGGGACTTGCCTCGTGGTCCCGTGGCTAAGACACCATGCTCCCAGTGCAGGGGACTGGGGTTTGGTCCCTATTTGGGGAACTAGATCCCACATGCTGCAACTAAAGATCCTTTATGATCCAACTGAAAAGATCCTGTGTGCTGCAACTAAGGCCCACCCAGTACAGTCAAATAAATAAATAGGCTCTCTCTTAAAAAAAAAAAGTGTTACCAATATGACCCAGCAATTTCACTTCTAGGAATTCTACCCAAGAGAATGGAAAATGTACATCCACATGAAAACCTCTATACAATTGTTCACAGCAGCTCGATTCACAATAGCCAGAAAGTGGAAACAACTCAAATGTCCATTGGTGGCTGAATGGATAAATGAAATGTGGTCTATCCACATGATGGAATAGTATTCAGCCATAAAAAAGGAACAGACTTTTTCTGGTGAACTCTTTCCTGGTAAATCCCCCCACCCCACTGCCTCCAGTATGCAGGCTCACTTTTCTCCCCTCTCTCTGAAAATATCTAACCCTACACCCCAGCCCAAGACACGCTTCTTTGTTTTTTTGGGCAGCACTGGGTCTTTGTTGTGGCACATGAGTTTCTCTAGTTGAGGCTCGCAGGCTCAGTAGTTGCAGCGCATGGGCTTACCTGCTCCGTGGCATGTGGGATCTTATTTCCCCCACCAGGGATCGAACCCACATCCCCTGCACTGGGAGGCAGATTCTCGACCACTGGACTACCAGGGAAGTCCCCCAAGACACATTCTACAGCAATTCTTTGTATATATACCTGCCTGCCCTACTGGGTAATGAATGTACTGGGGGCAAAGGCTTGTCTTCTTAATTTTCTAATCCAAGCCTCTAACACAGCATCTGGCCGTTAGCAGGTACTCAATCAATGTCTTTGCTGGATGAATGAAAAGTCCCTGTGCCACTCAGCCAGGTGATCAAGGTCAACAGGACTAGTGATAAGTCACATGGAGAGCATGTGCACTCAATATGCTGACATGAGAAGGGCCCTTCATCTCTGTGTCTTCCTCCCCAAGACTATGAGAAAATCATGTGACCAATCCAGATTAAGAGATGCTTTAGAGCATTCCTGACTAGCCCTCCTCAAGTGTCAAAGTCATCAAAGACAAGGAAAGCCTAAGAAAGCTGTTCCAGATAAGAGAAGTTTCAGGAGATGTGATGACAAAATGTCCTGTGGGATACAGGATGTGGTCCTAAGACAGAAAAAGGGAAAAGCTAAGGAAATCTGAATAAAATATGGACTTTAGTTAATCATGTGTGTGCCCAGGAGCTCAGTCATGTCTGACTCTTTGCAACCCCATGGACTAGCCCGCCAGGCTCCTCTGCCTATTTTTCAGGCAAGAATACTAGAGTGGGTTGCCAGTTTCCTACTCCAGGGAAACTTTTGGGCCCAGGGATAGAACCTGGGTTTCTTGAATCTCGTGCAGGTGAATTCTTTACCACGTTACCATCTAGTTAATTATAATGTATCAATATTGGTCCAAAAACACAAGAGAAGACTCTACACATGGACATCACCAGATGGCCAACACCGAAATCGGATTGATTATATTCTTTGCAGCCAAATATGGAGAAGCTCTATACAGTCAGCAAAAACAAGATTGGGAGCGGACTGTGGCTCAGATCATAAACTCCTTATTGCCAAATTCAGACTTAAATTGAAGAAAGTAGGGAAAACCACTAGACCATTCAGGTATGACCTAAATTAAATCCCTTATGATTATACAGTGGAAGTAAGAAATAGATTCAAGGGATTAGATCTGATAGACAGAGTGCCTGACGAACTATGGACGGAGGTTCGTGACATTGTACAGGGGACAGGGATCAAGACTATCCCCAAGAAAAAGAAATGCAAAAAAGCAAAATGGCTGTCTGAGGAGGCCTTACAAATAGCTGTGAAAAGAAGAGAAGCCAAAAGCAAAGGAGAAAAGGAAAGATATACCCATTTGAATACAGAGTCCCAAAGAATAGCAAGGAGAGATAAGAAAGCCTTCCTCAGTGATCAGTGCAAAGAAATAGAGGAAAACAATAGAATGGGAAAGACTAGAGATCTCTTTGAGAAAATTAGAGATACCAAGGGAATATTTCATGCAAAGATGGGCTCGATAAAGGACAGAAATGGTATGGACCTAACAGAAGTAGAAGATATTAAGAAGAGGTGGCAAGAATACACAGAAGAACTGTACAAAAAAGCTCTTCACAACCCAGATAATCACAATGGTGTGATCACTCACCTTGAGCCAGACATCCTGGAATGTGAAGTCAAGCGGGCCTTAGGAAGCATCACTACGAACAAAGCTAGTGGAGCTGATGGAATTCCAGTTGAGCTATTTCAAATCCTAAAAGATGATGCTGTGAAAGTGTTACACTCAATATGTCAGCAAATTTGGAAAACTCAGCAGTGGCCACAGGAGTGGAAAATGACAGTTTTCATTCCAATCCCAAAGAAAGGCAATGCCAAAGAATGCCCAAACTACCGCACAATTGCACTCATCTCACATGCTAGTAAAGTAATGCTCAAAATTCTCCAAGCCAGGCTTCAGCAATACGTGAACTGTGAACTTGCAGATGTGCAAGCTGGATTTAGAAAAGGCAGAGGAACCAGAGATCAAATTGCCAATATCTGCTGGATCATCAAAAAAGCAAGAGAGTTCCAGAAAAACATCTATTTCTGCTTTATTGACTATGCCAAAGCCTTTGACTGTGTGGATCACAATAAACTGTGGAAAATTATGAAAGAGATGGGAATACCAGACCACCTGACCTGCCTCTTGAGAAATCTGTATGCAGGTCAAGAAGCAACAGTTAGAACTGGACATGGAACAACAGACTGGTTCCAGATAAGAAAAGGAGTACGTCAAGGCTGTATATTGTCATCCTGCTTATTTAACTTATATGCAGAGTACATCATGAGAAATGCTTGGCTGGATGAAGCACAAGCTGGAATTAAGATTGCCAGGAGAAATAGCAATAACCTCAGATATGCAGATGACACCACCCATATGGCAGAAAGTGAAGAACTAAAGAGCCTCTTGATGAAAATGAAAGAGGAGAGTGAAAAAGTTGGCTTAAAGCTCAACATTCAGAAAACTAAGATCATGGCATCTGGTCCCATCACTTCATGGCAAATAGATGGGGAAACAGTGGAAACAGTGTCAGACTTTATTTTTTGGGGCTCCAAAATCACTGCAGATGGTGATTGCAGCCATGAAATTAAAAGATGCTTACTCCTTGGAAGGAAAGTTATGACCAATCTAGATAGCATATTAAAAAGCAGAGGCATTACTTTGCCAACAAAGGTCTGTCTAGTCAAGGCTATGGTTTTTCCAGCAGTCATGTATGGATGTGAGAGCTGGACTATAAAGAAAGCTGAGCACTGAAGAATTGATGCTTTTGAACTGTGGTGTTGGAGAAGACTCTTGAGAGTCCCTTGGACTGCAAGGAGATCCAACCAGTCCATTCTAAAGGAGATCAGTCCTGAGTGTTCATTCGAAGGACTGATGTTGAAGCTGAAACTTCAATACTTTGGCCATCTGATGCAAAGAGCTGACTCATTTGAAAAGACTCTGATGCTGGGAAAGATTGAGGGCAGGAGGAGAAAGGGACGACAGAGGATGAGATGGTTGGATGGCATCACAGACTCGATGGAGATGAGTTTGAGTAGATTCCTGGACTTGGTGACGGACAGGGAGGCCTGGCATGCTGTGGTCCATGGGGTCGCGAAGAGTCGGACACGACTGAGCGACTGAACTGAACTGAATATTGCTCCATTCATTATAACAAACATACTAGATAACGTTACTAATGGGGAAGCTGGGTGTGGGTGTAGGGTCTATGTGAACACTTTGTGCTATCTTAATTTCTCTGTAAACCTAAAACTGTTTTGAAAACTAAGTCTACTTTATTTTAAAATTTTATTATTTTTTGACTGCACCATGAGGCATGTGGGATCTTAGTTTCCAGACTACGGATACAACTAGTGCCTCCTACAGTGGAATTATGGAGTCTTAACCATTGGACCACCGGGGAAGTCCCTAAAGTCTATTTAAAATTTTTTTAAAAAGAGAGAGAGAAGATTCTGTACCAGGGTAGACAGAAAAGTACAAGTCAGTGATAACAAGTGAGAGGTGCCCTTGTGGGTAGAGTGTCACTCATAGGGTCTCCCGATGAGGCGGTAGGGGAAGGATTTACACCTGGAATTTCTTTTTTAAAATATTGAGTGACTTAAGAATTTTTTTAAAAAAATCATTTCATTTTGTTCTTTCATGCCACCACATGGCTTGAGGGATCTTAGTTCCCTGACCAGGGATTGAACCCGAGCCCTCAGCACTGAAAGCATGGAGTCTTAACCACCACACCACCAGAGAATTCCTTGCACTTGGATTTCTGACTCTAGAGTCTTAACCCCAAGCTGATCCACTGAGCTGCCACTCTCTCTGCATACTTTAGAAATAACTCACGTAAAACATGGAGTGCAGTGGGCACTCTGTAAATGAGTTACTCTTTCTCAGCGGGGAGAGTAAGTATGTTTGCTCCATCTTTCTGAGGCAGGAAGAAAGACCCCATGGTTCCTTTAATTTTGTTTCCCTACCTGCCCTGCCTCTGCCCCCCGCCCCCCACCCCAGCTTCTTACTTCTGCAGTCCCCAATCTTTTTGGTACCAAAGACTGATTTCATGGAAGACAGTGTTTCCATGAACCAGGGGTTCGGGGGGATGGTTTCAGGATGATTCAAGTATAGTACACTTATCATGTACTTTATTTCCAATCTAATGCTGCCACTGATCTGACAGGAAGTACTGGTCCCTGGCCTGGAGGTTCCCTGCTCTACCTCTAATGATTATAGGGACATAGAATCATTTCTGAATCTGAAGTCTTCAGAGATACCTGACCCCATCTACCCAGCCTGACGGACTGTCAGTTGGGCCACACAGTCCACCCTGACTCCGATGTTTTGGCAATGGGGTGGGCATCTGATGGGCGAGCTGCCCCTTGGGTAACAAGGATAGCTGCTGGAATCCAAGTGGCACTGCTGGCTCTCTTCTCATCCCCAGTTCTAGCCTCTCCTCTGTGCCACACAGAATGTTTCCATGTCCATGTACTTCCCACCCTGGTCATGTGTGTAGAATACTGATCCCAGGTCTCCTGGTCTCCGAGGAGGACTTTGGGGCCAGATGCCTGGGTTCAAATCCTTCTTCTCCCAGTTTCTTTCTTTCTTATCCAGGTATGATGCACTTTATGCCAATTTCCTCATCTGAAAACACGGCTGATGATAGTACTGACTTCACAGGTTTTGTTGGGCGGAATGTACAAGCTAAAACCTGTCAAGTGCCTAGGAGGGGAACTGGCCTGTAATATTCTCCTGGATGGAAAGTTCCATGAGGGCAGGGGCTGACCAGCCCACTACTGGATCCCCAGCATCCAGTGTACCATCAGGCATCTGACATTTGTGGACTGAAGAAACAAACTTCCCCTCCTCAGCAGGCCCATCCCTTCAGTGGTGGCTCTGTTTAAAAGGTAAATGCATTAAAACTATAATCATCTTTGTTAGTAGTAATAGCAGCAGCAGTAAATAACCTCAGGCTAAAATCTGAGGAGCAGATGACCATTATGACCTGTGGAATCTCTTCTGACCTAAAAAACCCCAAAAACTTTACTATCCTTCATGTCAGCAGCTAATACTTCCTGCCACTGTCACAAGTTCCTTCCTGGCAAATCCTTCATTTCTCTATATTTCAGTGTCCCTAAGGATGACAAAGAAAACAATTTAAAGCCCCCAGAAGCCCTCCAGGGACAGGTGAGTAAGAGAAGTGGCATCTTGTACAGGCTCTTGGCTCTTCAAATCAAGATGGTAGCTTTCCTGCTGTGAAGGCTGGCTAGGCTGGGGGCTGGGGTGGGTGCATCTGCCCTGTCTTTGGGGGCTCTCCAACTAGATGGACACAACCTCTTTCTGCAGAAGAAATCTAGGCCCTCTTGCAGAAGTGGGTGAGTAGGGAGGACGCTCCTGAAACCAACTAAGTGTTTACTGAACATCTTCTACATGCCCTGTTCTCGTCTTGGACTCAGCCACGAACAGACATGCGCCTTGCCCTTGTGGGACTTGTGCGCTGGAAAACAGCTGTCAATGAAACAATCTCATGGGGGCATCCCTGGAGGTCCGGTGGCAGTCAGCTCTCCTAACTCACCTCCCCCTTGCCCTCTGTTCAGCTTCTAAAGCATGCGTGCTGCAGACATCCCTGGGCAGGGTGGGGTTGACTGCGTTTCCAAGTTCAGTTCCAAATACTGATCCCTTTGACCAGGGAAGGTCCCCCAGTGTGTGCCTCGTGGACTGCATGCAGGACATGAAGGTGCATAGGATGAAACCCACTCAGGAGGCGCACCTCCCTGTACTCACCACACTTGCTCCCCCTGCCTGGGCCTTGGTCCAAGCGTTCGGGCTGCCTGAATGCCCTTCCCAGCCATGCCTGCCTGGAGAGCCAGAGAGCTCCTCTCCCAACTCATACGTCATCCCTGCTCCCCTTTCCCTGATGCCTCTGGGATGCGCTGGGCCCTTCCCTCTGCTTCCAGCACATGCCATCCATTAATCTGTCTCATGCTTCCACACAGGATGTGGTAGTCAGGGTAGGGGCTGGAATGCTGCTTCTTCCAGGTGGTTTGGGGGGATTAAGTGAGATGATATGTAAATGGGGCTGGCACCAGGCATGGCACATGGCACAGCCTGATTGGCATGCGCTACTGGTTTCAGCTCTGGCCTCCTGACATGGAAAGGGGCTTTAGACGCAGGGCACGGGCCACACCTGACATTCCTTCATACCCTAACCCCTGACTCAATTCCCAGTTCATTGTTGGGGGGGCCTCACCTGGAACAACCAGCACCTGTATTCTGCAAGGGGAAACTGAAATCAGGATCCTCTGTGCCCCCTGTACTGTACATCAACAGCACAGACACAAAGACCCCCCCTGGACCCCCAGGCCAGGGTAAAAGGGCACTGATATCACTCACCAGCCCTCCCTGGGAGCCTTCTCATTTTCTCCTGAGGAGCTCACAGTCTGTCCTGGGAGCCTCCTGACCCCAGTGCATCAGCACAAAGTCTCCGCCTCCCCAGGGAGGCTGTGGAGTTTGCTTCCTATGTGTCTCGCGACCTTCAGGAGTCTCCCCTTCTCTTCTCCCTTCAGCACGTGGACACAACAAACCATGCTCTGCCCCAGGTCAGAGGGCTCCATGGGGCGTGGGCATCGCCAGCCAGGGGACCCCTGACTGCCCTCTGTCCCTCTAGAGGTCCCTATGTGACCAAAAATCCTATAACAGACTGTCTCTCAGCCCTGAGCATAGCCCAGCCATGGAAGGACAGCTGCTATTCACCGAGACATCAGCGAATTACAACCAGGGGACCAAGAAGGCCAGTGACTCTGCTAGAGCCCACAGGTGGGGCAACTGCCCCACAGACCCCATGGACCCCTCTTCCACATGGTGCCCAGGGGGACACTCAAGGCCACATCCTAATCTCGCTGGCTCCCCTGAAGTCCCAGGTCTTGGTTGTGGGATTTCTCTCCCCATTTTCCAGATGGGTAAGTCAAGGCCTCAAGCCAAGACGCGTTTTTCCCCAGAGCCACCCAGAAACCACTGATGAATGTCCACAGAGAAGCTGGGCTTATTTCTCTGGGGTTTTCCAGGCAGGCTCAGGTCAGACGAAGGAGATGGCAGGCAGCGCTGGACTGATCCAGATTCCCCTTGGGGGGAACCTGGGGCTCCTCCTCAACCTTGTGGTCCCGGACATGCTGTCTCCCCAGTTCTCTGATCTGCCCCCCTCTGTGACTTGCCCCCTTCCTGTGTCAGGGCCGGACCACCCGTGGGCGACCACCGAAGCCCAGGGGAATCCACAGGTTGGACATGAGGGGGTGGGCTGTGGGTCAGTCGGCCAGGCCAGCTGGGCAGAAAGAGCCAGAGCACCTAGAAAGACATGGGGACACGGGTCCCCCAGCTCCATTCCAGTCCGGCCAAGGTGGGAAAAAAAAAACAACAAAAACCAAGCCGACTCCTCACTCGTGTTCCACCCGAGCCTCTTCAGCACATTTTTCCCTTCTGAAAATATCCCTTAACAAAGAGCTGCCTGCTTCTGGCAGGCCCAAACCCAGCCCCACCGGGTCCCAAATGCCAGGGTGGGTGGAAGCTGTTTCATTTTCTCATGACACACTGGCCATGGGGGAAGGAGCTCCCGGGCCAGTCAGGGGTGGCACCTGGGTAGCTGCTGCCATCTGAGGCCAGCAGGAGTGATGGGGTCAGGATGCTGGTCCTACCAGTCTGGTCAGACTTCAGGACTGGGGCCAGGGGCAGCTGGTACTTCCACCCTCTGACAGGGGTGGCATCAATCAGGGGGCAGGCACTGGGTCTTTGGGGGAGACTAGTGTAGGGGAGAGAAGAGGGAGCATCCTTCCCTTTGAAGGGGGAAAAATGGGGAGAGATGGATGAATGGGAAGAGGTCTGGGGCAGGTGTCCACAGGGATGCTGGGAGATTCTGGGTCACTACACCACCTGCAAGGCCCCAATGGGGGCACCGGTTCAGGCTGGTGTGGACGGGAAGGCTGGCCACCTGGGGCAGGGCAGGGAGCTGACATCGGAGTCTCTGCCTGAGCTGGGAGCCGGTGGCAGCTTCCAGGAGGACTTGGGCAGGTGACTTTCAAGGAGGAGTACTAAAGTGCTGAGGAGCTGTGTGTGTGTGCGTGCATGTGTGTGTGTATGGGAGGCGCGCGCGCGCGCGTGTGTGTGTGTGTGTGGCAAGTGGGGGGGGGTTCCCAACTGCCTGGGTCTGTGTTGGAGGTCTTAAGTGTTTCTGTGTGTGTTGAGGATCCAAGAGTCAGACTCTGTCTGTGTGTGTGTGTGTTTGTGTGAAGGGCTCCTGAATGTCTGTGTATGAGGGGTCCAGGCTGTCTATCACACCCACCCTGGGCCCCTCACACTCATATCAGTATGAGCTGTTGAGGATTCATAGGTTTTGCTCTGTTGGCTCTCAGGTGTGTGTGTGTATGTGTGCGTGTGTCTGTGCAAGTGAGTGGGGCCCTCAGAGGTGTGGGTGTCCCTGGTTGGGGAGGGGGTTCAGACCATCTGTTGGGCTGTCCTGAGCACGAGGTGAGGGTGGATTTTCAGGAAGCAGGGATCAAGAGGAATCAGGATCAGGGGTGTGTGCGGGGAGGATCCCAGGAGTGGTTTTCGAGGGTGCCCTTGGGCATGGGGCTGCTGGGGGTGGGAGACAGGCCAGCAGACTGAGATGAGGCTTGTGGGCAGGAATCCAGATTTACAGAGGCTGAGGAGGGGTCAGACTGGAGGGGTATGGCTCTAAGGCTGGTATCTTTGGGGGGTGGGGGCAGGTCTGGGCCCAGGGATGGGATATGAAGTGAGGAGAGGGACGGCATGACCAGGGTCTACAGATGAAAGGAGTCTTGGGGGACCCGGAGAGAGGGAGGGCGGGGGTCCTGTGCTTGCGGCAGGGCTGGGGGGGCCGCTTGTAGGGGGCGGGTCTGTGGGGTGATGACTGGGGGAGCCCTGAAGGGCCTGGAAAGGGGTCCTGAGGGTCAGTAAAGATGGTGAGCGGGGGTCACGGGCCTGAGGGGGGCTCCCGGGAAGGGGGCGGTGTGGGGGAGGAGGGCACCTGGAAGGGTCCTGAAAGGGGCCCAGAGGGGTCGGGAAGCGCCAGGAACGAGGATGTGCAGGGGCCAGGGCCAGAGGTTGACGGCCAGTGTCCGTGCTGGGAGTGCCGAGGGCTCCCGGGGCGGGTTCCGGGGCAAGGGGCCCGGAGTCCCGGTCTTGCCCGGCCCCCGTGGGCCGCAACGCGGTGCCGCGGGCCTGAGAAGGCTCCCGGGAGGCCCGGCCCGCGCCGCCTGCCTACCTGTGAAGAGCGCGCCGCCATCGCCATGCCGAGTCTCCCCGTCCCGGGCCGCACCGCCGGATCCCCGCCGCGTCGCTCGCCCCGCAGCCCCGGCCTGACCCGGCCCCCTCAGCCGCCCCCCGGGACCACGGTCGCCGCCGGCTCCGCCGCTGCCATTTCACCCGCTGACAGGAGCCGCTGCCCCGCCCCCGAGGCCCAGTCAGCCAATTCACCGCCCCCAGCCGCTCTGGCTCCGCCCACCGCCAAGGAGTGATGGCGTATTTGGCCAATCCGTGGCCATGCCCGTAAGGCGGGCCCTGGCTACGGCCAGAAGGTTGCCTCCTTTAAGGAGAGAAGCGAATTGAAGTTAGGAAAGCAGTGAATGACGGGTAGTTTTGCCTATCGAAATGTGGCGCCCTGTTGATCAACACTTGGCAGGACCAATAGCGAGGAGAGAGGGGTGTGTCTCTGAGGAAAGACTGCGTCCCTGAGGAACCGCAGACAGAGGCAGGCGAGCTTTTGGCGCTAAGCCCCGCCCAGAGACTGGCTTTTTGCCCAATAACGAGACGTCCTGGGACGTCCATTATTATCTGTCCCTCAAACCTCGGCCATGGCAACTGTTGGGCCGCTATAAAGAAAATTGACATCCAGCGAGCCAATGACACTGAAGGAGGGCGGTGAAGTAACGCTTTCTGGCCAATGAGATTGCGATATTGTTGTGCAGTTGCCCTCCCGGGCGGTGGGACTTAAGGCCTGGAGTGAATGAAATAGGGGAGGGGCTGAGAGGGGCGTGGCCTAGATCAGCCCTGGAACTGGGGCTGAGCAAGTAGAGGCTAAAGGGTTGGGTCTGGGAAGGGGCGTTGCCAGAAGTCCCTGCGGCTGAGGGACAGCGTCTTCACACTGCCCGGCTTCGTGTTGGGGGCGGGGCTTTGGGGGGTTGGGGTGTCACACCGGGGACTCAGCCCCTGCTCTAGTCTAGGCCAGGTTAAATATCTTTTTTTTTTTAATAAATTTATTTATTTTAGTTGGGGGCTAATTACTTTACAATATTGTAGTGGTTTTTGCCATACATTGACATGAATCAGCCATGGGTTTACATGTGTTTCCCATTCTGAACCCCCCTCCCACCTCCCTCCCCATCCCATCCCTCTGGGTCCTCCCATTGCCTCAGCCCTGAGTATCTGTCTCACGCATCGAACATGGAATGGTGTTCTGTTTCACATATGATAATATACGTGTTTCAATGCTATTGTCCCAGAACATCCCACCCTCACCTTCTCCCTCTGGATCCTTAAGACTGTTCTATGCATCTGTGTCTCTTATTCTGTCTCACATATAGGGTTATCATTACCATCTTTCAGATTCCATATATATGCATTAGTATACTGTATTGGTGTTTTTCTTTCTGGCTTACTTCACTCTGTATAATGGGCTCCAGTTTCATCCATCTCAATAGAACCGATTCAAATGTATTTTTTTTAATGGCTGAGTAATATTCCATTGTGTATATGTACCACAGCTTCCTTATCCATTCGTCTGCTGATGGACATCTAGGTTGCTTCCATGTCCTGTAGACCAGGTTAAATATCTTAAGTGTCTAATGTTTCTCCGTCAAACTCTGAGCATGCTGTTATCACTGCTTACATGATTCCCACACCCCCCACACCTCTTAGACACAGGCGGGCGGGGTGGGAGTGAGGCAGGGCCTAGGTCAGGTTTACTTCCGGGGTCCCCAGCATTGCTGAGTAGGGGCCCGGCACATAGGAACTGCTTATAAAATGTTTGATAAATGAATGAATGGCGGGCCCAAGATGATTAACAGGGAAGGGAAGGGTGGAAGGATCATTCAGGCTGGGGAGTTACTGATAGGGGGCAAGACTTAGCAAAAAGGACACGCTTACACCCCAAATGCAGGGAAGGGTCCTGGAGGGGCTGGGGCAGGGAAGAAGGACACTGTCACAGAAGATGGGTGACATCGTTAGCTCAGAATGGGAGCTGAAAATGGAAAGGGATAGAAATGGGAACAGGAAGCCTGGGACCCAAGATGGGCCATGTCAGGACCTACTGAGATCTCAATCTTCTAAATAGTAGGTAGGGGGTTCCTTCTGGTTTGGGGAGCAGTGAACGACATCGGGCCACACTTCCTGCTCTTGTCATTTGTCTCCGCCTCTGTCTACACTCTGTCTAATCTACATTTTGCCTGCCTTCTCTCTCTTTATCTCTGTCTCCACTCTGAATCTGTCTACACCCTCTCTGCCACCGTCTATACTCCCTCATTGTGTGTCTTCTCTCTCCCCCCCTCTCTTACTATCTATTGTACATTGCATCTATTAAAATTCTGGAACTGTTCAGAAAAGCTTTGAAGCATATTTCTAAAAACTCAATGGTAAAAATAATTATAATGAATTCCTTCTCCTCCACATGTCCATATTCCCCCATACTCCTTTTTTTTTTTTTTTTAAAGAACACATCTTTGTTTCCCTGGCAGTCCAGTGGTTAGGATTCCGTGCTTTCACTGCCGAGGGCCCAGGATTTGATTCCAGATTGGGGAACTAAGATCTTGCATGCCACATGGCCAAAAAAGCATATCTTTGCCTTCCCCCTCCTTTCTGGGAGGAGGATCTTATTGCCTGGGCCAGGGATTGAAGCCATGCTCCTTGAAGTGGAAGGGTTGGAGCCTTAAACACTGGACCACCAGGGAAGTCTCTATTTGCGCCCTTCCTTTAAAATTTATGTGCTGGACATTTCATAGTCCTGACATAGTCACAAAGTGGCCTTTTATTTCGAGACTATGAAGCTGAAGTGAACCTCATGGACATTGTCCATTGATTTCTAGTGGACTGAAGAGGTTGGGGGAGGATCCCTGTGGACATAGTTAGATACGGGATGTACGTCTGTGCTCAGTTGCTCAGTTGTGTCCAACTCTTTGCAATCCCATGGACTGTAGCCCACCAGGCTCCTCGGTCCATGGGATTCTTCAGGCAAGAATGCTGGAGTGGGTTGCCATTTCCTCCTCCAGGGGATCTTCCCAAGTCAGGGATGGAAACTGCATCTCCTGCATTGGCAGGTGGATTCTTTACCACTGTGCCACCTGAGAAGCACTAGGTGAGCCCTAGAGATGGGACACATGGTCTCGAGTCAGAAGGGCAAGAGTAATACGCAGGATGTGGTGAGGGCCAAGTAACCACCAAGGGATAATCTCTGAGTTGGCTGCCCGTAGTCTCCCAGTGTGGAGGGGTGAGGACAAATCTTGGGGTTCATCTCCAGAAAAGAACAGTTTAGTGTGACCCACAGCTTTCAAGGAACAAAGTACCTGGACTGTTATGGGAGGTGGGAGACAGGGGTCTGCAGAGACACAAACCTGGGTGGGGTCCAGGGAAGCCCAGAAAGATGTAAGGACTGGATCGTTTCTGGGAATTTGCCTAGGAGATAATTGGCGTCTGGTGTCTGGGGAATAAAATTAAATGCCAGAAAGATGTCCAGGGCTTTTGACCCTCTCTTCCTCACCCTGCCATGCTCACACAAAGGATGGTTTTATTCTGGGGACACTTTGATTCCATTTTTAAAAGCTCAGTGAGAAAAAAAAATCCAACACATTTCTGTTGGAAAAGATTTTGAATCCTAAGCTGCATCTAGCCAACTAGATTCCTGGATAACTGCTTTTATTCAGTGCACTTAAACTGTCCCCAATTTTTTTTCAGTGTTCATTTTTATTTGATTGAAATCATTTTTATCAGTTAACATTTTTTCCATGTGATTTTTGCCGTAAACATTTGATTCATTAATTGGGTTCTTTTTGTCCAATTTTTTTTTTTTTTGCCAACTGTTAATTCTCCCTCTGTGATTTTTTCAGTAGAGGGGAGGTGGTTGGCATTTCTTCAGAGTCAAATTTTGCATTTTTCAACTTATTAAATTACTTTTCTCTCAGTATTTAGTGGATAAGAAGTTTCAGCGCAAATTTTTTTGAGATTAAGATTTTAACTCAAAATTTGTTTGTTGTGAATATTGATCAATGTGGGCTCAGACTTGATACTTTGTCTTATAAAGAGCAGAAAGGGGATAATACATGTAGCTCCTCCTATGAAGAAGTGGAGTCTGTTTTCCCATTACTTGAATATGAGCTGGTTTTGTCACTTGTTCTGAGCAACAGAATACATCAGAGCTGATAGTTCTGAGCCTAGAACTTAAGAGACATGGCAGCTGCTGCTTCTTTTTTTTTTTTTTTTTTGAGAATATTTGATTGTGGTAAGATATATGTAACCTAACATTTGCCATTTTAAATGTACAATCCAGTGGCGTTAGGTGCATTCACAATGCTGTGCAATCATTACTACCTACTTCCAAAACTTTTTCATCATTCCCAAGTAGAAACTCCATACCTATTTAAAAACTCCCCATTACCCACCCCCTACCCTGCCTGGACCCTGGTAACCTCTATTTCACTTTCTGTCACTATGAATTTATCTATTCTAGGCACTTCATCTAAGTGGAATCATACAATATTTGTCCTTTTGTGTTTGGTTTATTTCAGTTAGCAAATATTTTCAGGTTCATTAATGTTGTGTTAGAACTTCTTTCCTTTCTATTAAAAGTTAGATCATATTCTGATGTTTGCATAAACTGTATTTTGCTTATCTACTCATCTGTGAATGGACATTTGGGTAGTTTCCACCTTTTGGCTACTGTGAATAATGCTGCTATGAACACGGGTGTACAAGTGTCTGTTTCAGTCCCTGCTTTCAATTATTTTGATATATACCCAGGAATAGACTCTTGAGAGTCCCTTGGACTGCGAGGCAATCAAACCAGTCAATCCTAAAGAAAATCAATCCTGAATGTTCATTTGAAGGACAGACACTGAAGCTAAAGCTCCAATACTTTAGCCACCTGATGCAAAGAGCTGACTCATTAGAAAAGACCCTGATGCTGGGAAAAATTGAGGGCAGGAGGAGAAGGGGACAACAGAGGACAAGATGGTTGGATGGCATCACCAACTCAATGGACGTGAGTTTGAGCAAACTCTGGGAAATGGTGAAGGACCTGGAAGCCTGGTGTGCTGCAGTCCATGGGGCTGCAAACAGTCAGACACGACTGAGTGACTGAACAACAGGAGTGGAATTGCTGGATCATATGATAATTCTATGTTTAGCTTTTTGAGGAGCCACCAAAGTGTTTTCTACAGTGGCTGCACCATTTTAAATTCCCAGCAGCGAAGCCTGAGGGTTTTGATTTCTCTACCTTCTTACCAATATTTGTTATTTTTTTTAAAAAATTATAGCTATTCTAGTAGGTGTGAATTATTATCTCATTGTGGTTTTGACTTGCACTTACCTAATGACTAGTAATATTGAGTATCTTTTTATGTGCTTATTGGCCATTTGTACATCATCTTGGGGCAAATGTCTATTCAAGTCTTGCCCATTTTTAAACTGAATGGTATGTTTTTGTTGTTATTGAGGTGCAGAGTTTCTTTACATGTTCTGGATATCAAGCCCTTATCAGATATATGATTTCAGTAACAAAATACTTTCTTTCATTCTTTCAAGTATTTTCTTTCATTCGGTAGGCTGTTTTCACCTTCTTGAAGATGTCCTTTAATGCATGAAAGTTTTAAATTTTGATGAAGTCCAGTTTATCTATTTTTTTGGTCACCTGTGCTTTGCATGTCATGTCTAAAAGTCTATTGCCAAATTCAATGTCATACAGGTTTACCCTTATGCTTTCTTTTAAGAGTTTAATAGTTTTAGCTCTTATATTTAGGCTGTTATTCCACTTTGAGTTAATGTTTATGTGCAATGTGATCCAAGTGTCCAATTTCATTCATTTGCTTGTGGAAATCCGGTTGTCTCAGTACCATTTGTTGAAGATATTATTTTCCCCCCTTTGAATGGACTTGGCACCATTGTGAAAAATCAACTGGCCATCGATGTATGGGTTTATTTCTGGACATTCAATTCTTTTCCGTTGGTAATACATCTTTTCTTGGGTCAGAACCACACTGTTTTGAACTGTTTTGTTACCATAGATTTGCATTGTTTAAAATCAGAATGTATGAGTCCTCCAGCTTGACATTTAAGGTAGTTATTTTGTTACTGAAATAAAACCCGCTCTACAATGGTTGTGGGCTTCCCTGATAGCTCAGTTGGTAAAGAATCCACCTGCAATGCAGGAGACCCCGGTTCAATTCCTGGGTCTGGAAGATCCCCTGGAGAAGGGATAGGCTACCCACTCCAGTATTCTTGGGCTTCCCTTGTGGCTCAACTGGTAAAGAACCTGCCTGCAATGCAGGAAACCCTGGTTTGATCCCTGGGTCAGGAAGATCCACTGGAGAAGGGAAAGGCTACCCACTCCGGTATTTTGACCTGGAGAATTCCATGGACTATAAGAGTTGGACACAACTGAGTGACTTTCACTTTCACATGTTTTTGGTCTTCCCTGATAGCTCAGTTGGTAAAGAACTGCCTGCAATGTAGGAGACCCCAGTTTGATTCCTGCGTCGGGAAGATCCACTGGAGAAAGGATAGGCTACCCACTCCGGTATTCTTGGGTTTAGCTTTATGGCTCAGCTGCTAAAGAATCTGCCTGCAATGCAGGAGACCTGGGTTCAATCCCTGGGTTGGGAAGATCCCCCGGAGAAGGGAAAGGCTACCCACTCCAGTATTCTGGCCTGGAGAATTCCACGGACTGTATAATTCATGGGGTTGCAGAGTCAGACACGACTGAGCGACTTTCACTTTCACAATGGTTGTGTTAGTTTCTGCTGCACAATGTTGTAAATCAGTCCTATGTATACATACATCCCCCCCTTCTTGAATCTCCCTCCAATTCCCCATCCCACCCCCTAGGTCATCAAGAAAGATCCTAGGCAAAGGATCCACTAAGTTACGGCTAGATTCCTGACCCACAAAAATCTGGAATAATAAATGTGTGTTAATCCACTCAGTTTGTAGCAATTAGTTATACAATAATAGATAACTTTTATATAGAGGAGCCAGATTTGAAGCAAACAAATCAAAGAACAATTTGGAAATAGATCATAGAATAACACAAGATATCCGAAGGGATCCAAGAAGGATAGGTTTGAAAACTGAGCAGACTAAACATCATAGGAGACGCTAGAAAGGAAGATGATTAAAGACCAAGTACCTAAAACAGCATCAGGATAAGGTGGTTTTATAGCCTCACCCTGGTCTCCCTGTACCTTAGCTTGTGTCCATTTGGTGTTTAAAACCAGTTTGGGCTTTCTTTCCTTTTTTTGCGACACCACACAGAATGTGGGATCTTAGTTTCCTGACCAAGGATCAAACCCATGACCCCCTGCACTGGAAAAGTGAGTGTGTGTGTTTGCGCAGGTGTGCGTGTTCTCAGTCTTTGTGATGCCATGGACTGTAGCCCACCAGGCTCCTCTGTCCATGGGATTCTCCAGGCAAGAATACTGGAGCAGAGAGCCATTTCCTATTACTTCAGGGGACCTTCCTGACCTAGGGATTGTACTCGTGTCTCTTGCATCTCCTGCCTTGGCAGACAGATTCTTTATCACTAGCGCCAGGAGGGAGGTCCCTGGGCTGGAAGCATGAAGTCTTAACAACTGGATCACCAGGGAAGTCCCTGGGCTTTCACTTTTGACCTATTGGATCTTGGGTAATTTCTTATTCAGCTCTGGCCCTGGTGTTTCCCTCTGACTTTGCTGCCCTCTGCAACCTCAGGCTGGCCGCGATCCTGGAGAAACTGGACAATCAGTCCATCCCTGGCGTTCTTCCTTTCTCGTCCTCCCAACAGAAGAAGAGGATTTGGATAGCAAAGATTCATCAATGACAGGCAAGTTGCAAGGTCAGGCAAAAGAAGAGGAAGGGAGATGGAGCAGGAGCAGCCCAGGAGAAAGAAGGAGACACAGCAGGTGAGGCCATCAGGGGAGTCCCAGGAAAGTGGAGTTCAGGCAGGAAGGAGGAAGTGGCCACCTTTATCACGGGTGGGACCAAGACAAAAATGGGTCTGCTGCTTTTCTCAAAGGAAAGGTAGATACTGTCATTGGTGACTTGGAGAGGGGTTGAAGGCATGAATGAGAACAGCCCTCTTCTAAGAAGTGTGATGACCCAGAGGTTTTCCCCTCAAAGATGGAAGAGGCGTGGTCCTGTTCGCGGAAGTCTTCCTGTTCCAAGTCGTGGGGCACAGGTTACCCACATCACCAGGAGTGGAGCCGTCGAGGCTGGAGGAACAGTTGGCTCGGGACACTTTACTGCAGGGCAGAATGTGTGGTGGGGCATGCCTTCCTTCCTGGGGCTCCAGAGGGGCTAAGGCTCAAGGTGAGGAAACGAGCAAACTGGAGGACTGTGATGTCACTTTAAAGAGCAGGTAAGACATTGAGAGACGGAGGAAGGGCGGCATGCCAGGCAAAAGGACCAGCCAACCCAAAGTCAAGGAGGCAGGAAGGTGTCTGTTCTGTTAACCTATCTCGAAGCCTTCTTGACCACTGGGTGGCGCTGTCCAGCCTGGCGAGAAACCCAATGGGCTGTTGGTTCCCTATTTCCTGCCCACAGCCCAGGATAGTCTTCTCCTGGTCTGCGATGTTAGCTGAGGTTCTGGAATTCTGGTGCTGACAAGTTTCTGTGAGGCCAGCCCAGCCCATTGAGCCCTATTTCAATGACACCTCTAAAGCAGAGAGTGGCACTCGTCTGAGAGTTGTGGAGGAAGGTGGGGTCTAACCGGGGGCAAGTCTCTGGGGAAATCTTCGTGCTGTCAGATGAGACCTTCTAAGGGATGGCAGAGTCTGCTCCTCACCTAGTTTTGGATGGGGCTCCAAGTGTGTGGGAAAGGAAGGCTTCCTGGAGGAGGTGGTATTAAAAGATGTGATTTGTCAGTGGAAGAGAGAGGTGAGATTCTGGGTGGGAACGGAGGACTGGGCAGTTGCGCATGTCTGGGCAGTAAAGAAGATGAAATAGGTAATAGAATGAGACAACATTTCTTCACACATCTCATCTGTTTACTAGACATTTGTCGAACACCTGCCTTGATTTCAAGGACACGGTCTCCTGTGGAACTCACAATCTGGAGGGGGACACAGATCTGTAAGCAGAGAACTTTTGTGTGATACCTGAAAAAGGGGTTGGGAATGCCCAGAAGAGGCGTCTGACCCAGCCTGGAGGGAACCTAGGACAGCTTTTGTGATACAATAAGAAATATATCTGGACTTCCCTGGTGGTCCAGGGGTTAAGAATCTACCTGCCAATGCAGGGGTCACGAGCTCAATCTCTGGTCAGGGAACTAATATCCCACATGCCTGGGGTGCAACTAAGCCCAAGGGTCTCAACTACTGAGCCCGCTGCCACAACTAAGACCCAACACAGCCAAAAATAAAAGTATGTACAGGAATAAATGGAGCTTCCCAGGTGGTGCTAGTGGACCTGCCTGCCAGTGTAGGAGACATAAGAAACGTGGGCTTGATCCTTGGGTCAGGAAGATCCCCTGGAGGAGAGCATGGCAACCCACTCCAGTATTCTTGCCTGGAGAATCCCATGGACAGAGGAGCCTGGTGGGTTACAGTCTATGGGATCACAAAGAGTTGGATATGACTTAGCAACTTAGCATGCACACTCAGAAATAAATATTTAAAAAAATAATAAGACAACAGACCAAAAGTGGAGTTACTTATGGTAAGTCTCACAACACCTAACTCAGTCTTTTCTTTCTCTTTCTTTTTTAAAAATTTTTTTTTAAATTACGAAGGCATGGTAACACATTTACAGGAGACTTGGAAAATACAGAACAAAGTTACGTATAGCTGTTGGTGGTGGTTTAGTCACTCAATTGTGTCCGATTCTTGCAACTCCATGGACTGTAACATGCCAGGCTCCTCTGTTGTCCATGGGATTTTCCAGGTGAGAATATTGCAGTGGGTTGCCACTTCCTTCTCCAATTGTTCCACTATATATTACAAATTTTTAAAGTAGATAAGTTAAGATTTTTAGCTGGAGTTTCAATATCAAACTCTCAAAAATTAATAGAATGATTATACAGAAAAGTAGAAGGATATACTAGACCTGAAAAGCACTATGAACCAATTCAACATAATTAAAATTTATACAGTTTTCACACAACAGTAGGATACAAATTCTATTCAAGTTCCTATAGACTATAAACTAGGAGACACTGGAACATATCTGGGGACATAAAACGAGGTGCAAAAATTTCGTGGTCTAAAGGTATTGAAACAATACAGAGTCTGTTCTTTTATCACTGTGGAACTAGACCATTCAGGTATGACCTAAATCAAATCCCTTACGATTATACAGTGGAAGTGACAAATAGATTTAAGGGGCTAGATCTGATAGACAGAGTGCCTGATGAACTATGGACAGAGGTTCGTGACATTATACAGGAGACAGGGATCAAGACCATCCCCATGGAAAAGAAATGCAAAAAAGCAAAATGGCTGTCTGAGGAGACCTTACAAATAGCTGTGAAAAGAAGAGAAGCCAAAAGCAAAGGAGAAAAGGAAAGATATTCCCATCTGAATGCAGAGTTCCAAAGAATAGCAAGGAGAGATAAGAAAGCCTTCCTCAGCGATCAATGCAAAGAAATAGAGGAAAACAACAGAATGGGAAAGACTAGAGATCTCTTCAAGAAAATTAGAGATACCAAGGGAATATTTCATGCAAAGACGGGATCGATAAAGGACAGAAATGGTATGGACCTAACAGAAGCAGAAGATATTAAGAAGAGGTGGCAAGAATACACAGAAGAACTGTACAAAAAAGATCTTCACAACCCAGATAATCACGATGGTGTGATCACTCACCTAGAGCCAGACATCCTGGAATGTGAAGTCAAGTGGGCCTTAGAAAGCATCACTACGAACAAAGCTAGTGGAGGTGATGGAATTCCAGTTGAGCTATTTCAAATCCTGAAAGATAATGCTGTGAAAGTGCTGCACTCAATATGCCAGCAAATCTGGAAAACTCAGCAGTGGCCACAGGAGTGGAAAAGATCAGTTTTCATTCCAATCCCAAAGAAAGGCAATGCCAAAGAATGCCCAAACTATGACACAATTGCGCTCATCTCACATGCTAGTAAAGTAATGCTCACAATTCTCCAAGCCAGGCTTCAGCAATACGTGAACCGTGAACTTCCAGATGTTCAAGCTGGTTTTAGAAAAGGCAGAGGAACCAGAGATCAAATTGCCAACATCAGATGGATCATCGAAAAAGCAAGAGAGTTCCAGAAAAACATCTATTTCTGCTTTATTGACTATGCCAAAGCCTTTGACTGTGTGGATCACAATAAACTGTGGAAAATTCTGAAAGAGATGGGAATACCAGACCATCTGACCTGTCTCTTGAGAAACCTGTATGCAGGTCAGGAAGCAACAGTTAGAACTGGACATGGAACAACAGACTGGTTCCAAATAGGAAAAGGAGTACGTCAAGGCTGTATATTGTCATCCTGCTTATTTAACTTATATGCAGAGTACATCATGAGAAACGCTGGGCTGGAAGAAACACAAGCTGGAATCAAGATTGCTGGGAGAAATATCAATAATCTCAGATATGCAGATGACACCACCCTTATGGCAGAAAGCGAAGAAGAACTAAAGAGCCTCTTGATGAAAGTGAAAGAGGAGAGTGAAAAAGTTGGCTTAAAGCTCAACATTCAGAAAACTAAGATCATGGCATCTGGTCCCATCACTTCATGTCAAATAGATGAGGAAGCAGTGGAAACAGTGTCAGACTTTATTTTTGGGGGCTCCAAAATCACTGCTGATGGTGATTGCAGCCATGAAATTAAAAGACACTTACTCCTTGGAAGGAAGGTTATGACCAACCTAGATAGCATATTTAAAAGCAGAGACATTACTTTGCCAACAAAGTTCCATCTAGTCAAGGCTCTGGTTTTTCCAGTGGTCATGTATGGATGTGAGAGTTGGACGGTGAAGAAAAGCTGAGCGCCGCAGAATTGATGCTTTTGAACTGTGGTATTGGAGAAGACTCTTGAGAGTCCCTTGGACCGCAAGGAGATCCAATCAATCCATCCTAAAGGAGATCAGTCCTGGGTGTTCTTTGGAAGGACTGATGTTGAAGCTGAAACTCCAATACTTTGGCCACCTCATGCAAAGAGTTGACTCATTCGAAAAGACCCTAATGCTGGGTAGGATTGGGGGCAGGAGAAGGGGACAACAGAGGATGAGATGGTTGGATGGCAGCACCAACTCGATGGACATGGGTTTGGGTAAACTCCGGGAGTTGGTGATGGACAGGGAGGCCTGGCGTGCTGCGATTCATGGGGTCACAAAGAGTCAGACACGACTGAGCAACTCAACTGACTGAACTGAATTATGTCAGAAATCAATGTCAAAAGATATTTAAAAATAACCCACCTATTTTCAAGTGCAATGTGACATTTATTAATACCAAGGGAGATTTTTGCCTTAGCCAGTGAAAGCCTCAATAAAGCCTAACTCAGTCTGCATGACAGTTTCAGCTGTTTCAGAAATGAAATCTTAAACCAGCCAATCAGGAATCATCTGATAGACCCCCCCCCACCTTCCCTTTATTGGAAAGTAACCTTGCAATGACCCACCCACTTTTTTGCAGGTACAACTTCCTTGACCCTGCTCCTGTCTGCCTAGAAAACCTCTAGCCTTATACAGCACTTCAGAGCTCCTTTCTGTCTGCCAAATTGGATGCTCCCTGATTCATGCATCATTGGATAAAGCCAACGAGATCTTTAACATATAAGCAGTTGCTTTTTTTTTTTTTTATACAGGTCTGATGTGGTCTCCAGGTGGATGGCGTCAGAACTGCCTTCAGTCAGCAGGACCTCCCGTTGGAGTCAGGTGAGACTTGGAGAATGGCTCGAGGATGCTGGAAAATACTCTGGAGCTTTCTTTAGGTCATGTTCTAGGGGAAAGGTTACATCCTGAAGGAATGGTTATTCAAGAGAAGATGGGACAGGGTGGTTGGAGAATGGGTGTTTTCTGTTCGGGCAAACAGCACGTGCAGAGGTCAGGAAGTGAAAGAGAATGTGGCTTCCTAGAGGAACGGAAAGTTTTTCAGCAGGCCTCTGCAGCTCCAGGAGAGAAAAACGGGGTGGCCAGTTCAGAATCCAATGACGAAATATTGAACACCAGGCAGCATGTGTTAGTTGCTCAGTTGTGTCCGACTCATTTTGACCCCATGGACTGCAGCTCCTCTGTCTATGGGATTTTCCAGGCAAGAATACTGGAGTGGGTTGCCATTTCCTTCTCCAGGGGATCTTCCCAACCCATGGATTAAACCTGGGTCTCCCGCATTACAGGCAGATTCTTTACCAGCTGAGCCACCAAGGAAGCCCTACAAGGCAGAGGTTTATAATAAACGTAGTAGGAATAGCCCATCCAATAGAGTGTCTTGTCTCACCTTCCTGAGAGGCTGGTGTTCCAACTCTGCTGATGTGTCTTTGGAGATGGGAAAGCCACCCCCTTCCCAACTGTGTCTCTAGCTCTGAGGCCATCAGTGGTGTGTCTCCTCAACTCCTGAGCCTCAGTTTTCCCCATATGAGAAATGGGGACACAGATCATCTTAGTCCATTCAGACTGCTCTAACAGAATACCATAGACTTCTGAGGGCTTAAGCAACCAACATTTATTTCTCACAGTTCTGAAGGCTGGAAATCTAAGATCAATGTGTGAGGGGACTGCCCTGGGAGTTCAGTGGTTAAGAATTCACCTTTCAATGTATGGGACAGGGGGTTCGCTCCCTGATCAGGGAACTAAGATCCCACATGCCATGGAGCAACTAAGCCTGAGCTTAGAAACTAAGTTAGAGAAAGCCTGCCCAATACAACAAAGAGCCCACATGCTGCCACAAAAACCCAGTGCAACCAAAAAATAAAATAAATTAGATCAATATGTGATGAGATTTGGCTTTTGGTCTACTGAGAATTTTGTGTTTTTGTGTGTGTGTGCTCAGTCGTGTCCGACTCTTTGTGACCCCATGGACTGTAGCCCATCAGGCTCCTCTGTCCATGGGATTCTCCAGGCAAGAATACTGGAGTGGGTTGCCATTTCCTCCTCCAGGGGATCTTCCCAACCCAGGGATCGAACCCATGTCTCTTTCACCTCCTGCATTGCAGGCAAATTCTTTACCACTAGCACAACCTGAGGATATGCCTCCAGATTCATGGAAGACCATCTTCTTCTGGCTATGTCCTCAGGTGGCAGAAGCAGGGAGAGAGCTCTCTGGTGTCTCTCTTTAAAAAAACATATATATTTATTTATTTATTTGGCTGTGCTGGGTCTTAGTTGCAACATGTGAACCCTTGGTTGCAACATGTGGGATCTAGTTCCCTGACCAGGGATTGAACCAGGTAGTCCTCTGCATTGGGAGTTTGGAATCTTAACCACTGGACCACCAGGGAAGTCCCTGGGATCTCTTTTATAAGAGTGTTAATCCCATCCTTGATCTAATTACTTCCCAAATACCCCACTTCTGAATATCATCTCATTGGAGATTAGGTTTCAAAGTAGGAATACCGAGGTGGGGATGTTGGACACAAGCATTCCTCTGTGATACAGACCTACCTCACAGGTCTGTCATGAGAAAAGTTAGGTCTCTTGGCACCAAACAGTTGCCCAATAAAATTCACTTCTTTCTCTCCTTTAAAAAAACTTTTTTTGGCCATAGCATGTGGGATCTTAATTCCCCAGCTAGGGATCGGACTTGTGTCCCCTGCCCTCGAATGCACAGTCTCAGCTACTGGACCCCCATGGGAGTCCCATTCCTGCTCTTTACAGAGCAAAAATTCCTCCAAACCACCTTGAACATGCTGCATAGCTGAATCTCCTGTGCTCTGTCCAACCATCCCACCAGCACTGCTCACTCTGGTTGTATCACTACTTTTCCATCAAGAATATACAAGTGATGGGATTTCCCGGGTGGTCCAGTGGTTAGGTAATATTCATTGGAAGGACCGATGCTGAAGCTGAAGCTCCAGTACTTTGGCCACCTGATGCGAGGAGCTGACTCATTGGAAAAGACCCTGATGCTGGGAAAGATTGAGGGCAGGAGGAGGGGTGGGCGACAGAGGATGGCATCACTGGCTCAATGGACATGAGTTTGAGCAAACTCCAGGAGATAGTGAAGGACAGGGAAGCCTGGCATGGTGCAGCCCATGGGTGGCAAAGAGTCAGACACAACTTAGCAACTGAACAACAACCAGTGGTTAACACTCTGTGCTTTTGCTGCTAAGGGCGTGCATTCAGTTCCTGTTTGGGGAGCTAAGATCCTTCAAGCTACATTGTGTGCCCCTCCCCCAAAATAAACTTAAAAAGAGAAAGAGATAAAGGGAAAAAACAATATACAAGTAATAATTCATTTATTATCATCTTTGAATTGCCCACTACTTGCTAGTCAGTGTTCTTAACACTGGGATGTAGCAGTGAATAAAACAGAATTGGTCTCCTTCCTCTGAACAGCTGGCTCCAGCTGTTTTTATAAATAGTTTAGTGAAACTCAGCCCCACCCAGCCACTGATACATATTGTCCCAGTTTTTACAGGGGTACAGTGGAGTAACTGTGGCAGAAGTGACACCCAGAATATTTGATATCTGGTCCTTTTCAGAAAACATTTGCCAGTTTTTGGTCTAGAAGTTTACCTTCTGGGTGAGACAGCTAGGTTCAGAGTTTTGAACCTGAATCTTGTCCTCTTCTCTGTTTTTCTTGTTGTTGTTGTTCAGTCACTCAGTTGTGTACGACTCTTTGTGACCTCATGGACTACAACACACCAGGCTTCCCTGTCCTTCACTATCTCCCAGAGTTGACTCAAACTCATGTCCATTGAGTCGGTGATGCCATCCAACCATCTCGTCCTCTGTCACCCACTCCTCCTCCTGCCCTCAATCTTTCCCAGTATCAGGGTCTTTTCCAGTGAGTCAGCTCTTCGAATCCGGTGGCCAAAATATTGGAGCTTTAACTTCAGCTTCAGTCCTTCCAGTGAATATTCAGGACTGACTTCCTTTAGGATTGACTGGTTTGATCTCCTTGCTGTCCAAGGGACTTTCAAGAGTCTTCTCCAACATCACATTTCAAAAACATCAACTCTTTGGTGCTCTCTTTCTCTTAGACTTCTCAGTTAAGAGATGCAAAACTATCAATTCTCAACCTGCACTCCAATGGGTATTTCTTGAGCTGGTTTGAATTGAGGGACACAGCTATCAATGAAAATGATGTGCTTGGGATTACACTGGTGGTCCAGTGGTTAAGACTCTGTGCTTCCAATGCAGGAGGTGTGGGTTCCATCCCTGGTGGGGAAACTAAGATCCCATATGCAGCAGGGCATGACCAAAAACTAAAAAAAAAAAAACCTATATAAGAAAAGAAAATGATGTGTTTTCATGGATCAAACCCCAGCATTTATAAGCTGATGGATCATGGACATTTGATGTGACCTTTGAACCTCTGTTTGTGTGTGTGTACTCAGTTGCTCAGTCATGTCCAACTCTTTACAACCCTATGACTGTAGCCCTCCAGGCTCCTCTGTCCATGGGATTCTCCAGGCAAGAATACTGGAGTGGGTTGCCATTTCCTCCTCCAGGGGATCTTCCCAACCCAGGGATCGAATCCACATCTCTTTCACCTCCTGCATTGACAGGCGGATTCTTTACCACTGCACCACCTGGGAAGCCCTTGAATCTGTTTGCTCTTAGGTAAAATGGGGACAGTAGTAGCTGTGTTGTGGAGATTTGCTGAGATCGTGTCTGAAAAGCATTTAGCACAAAATAAGTGTTGAAAGAGTGATGACAGGATTTCCACTGGTGAGAATGCAGAAATTTCCCAAAGACCCTCCTTTTCACGGTGATAACTAGAAGACCCCATACTTTTCAATAGAACTAGTCAGAGTGGTAAATGCAAGAAAGCCTCGAGAAGCTGGGCTTCAGAAATAAAAATGAGCCCTTCAGGGACTTCTCTGGTGGTCCAGTGGTTAAGACTCTGTGCTTCCATTGCAGGGAGTACAGGTTCGACCCCTGGCCCGGGAACTGGGATCCCACATGCTATGTGGTGTGACCTTTTTTTTTTTTTAAATTAACCGAAAAGAACCCCTGGTAGGTGAGCCAAGACCAGTTGCAGCTTCTATACCAGGGGACAGGCAGACACAAGCTCTGGGTATGGACAGGCTTACATGGATGGAGAGGTGTTTTGGGGACAAGGTAAATCAGCCAGTTCTTAGATGACAAAAGGAAGCATTCAAAATGGCGGCCACTAGAGTGTTGAAGTCCAGACTTGGGGAGGAGAGCATCCTAGTGGAGAGATGAGTGGTATGAGATGTCAGAGCCCAGTGAGGTAAGAAGGACAACAACATGAGGGCCTGTCTGCCTGGCTGGAGGGTGTCAGTGCCCAGTGTATCTACACAGTATAAGGGTTGGTGATGGGAAAATGGGGTTGGCTATATATATGGTGGGATTGATGAAATAAGTAAATAAATACATTCAGGATAATGGGCACCAGGTTTCCCACCATCAGAGAAGAGTGTTACAAAGATGAATGGAGTGGGAATTCCCTTGTGGCTTAGTAGCTAGGATTCCAGGCTTTCACTGTCATGGCCCTGGTTCAGTCTCTGCTTGGGAAACTGAGATGCCGAAAACTCTGTGACCAAAAAAAAAGAATGGAGGGTAAATTAGAAATGAACTCTACTGTATTTAGTGTTGGTGTGAACCCATGGTTTTCAATAAATATGTGTGTGTGCTTAGTCACTCAGTCGTGTCCAACTCTTTGTGATATATATATAGAGAAATATGCTAACAAAGATCCGTCTAGTCAAGGCTACGGTTTTTCCAGTAGTCCTGTATAGATGTGAGAGTTGGACTATGAAGAAAGCTGAGCACAGAAGAATTGATGATTTTGAACTGTGGTGTTGGAGAGGACTCTTGAGAGTCCCTTGGACTGCAAGAAGATCCAACCAGTCCATCCTAAAGGAGATCAGTCCTGAGTGTTCATTGGAAGGACTGATGTTGAAGCTGAAACTCCAATACTTTGGCCACCTGATGCGAAGAACTGACTCATTGGAAAAGACCCTGATGCTGGGAAAGATTGGGGGCAGGAGGAGAAGGGGACGACAGAGGGTGAGATGGTTGGATGGCATCACTGACTCAATGGACATGAGTTTGAGCAGGCTCTGGGAGGCCTGGCGTGCTGCAGTCCATGGGTCAAAAAAGAGTTGGGCACAACTGAGCAACTGAACTAACTGATAGATAAATAAATGTGTATGTATCTGTTTTCTTGTCTGTCTACTCAGAGGTCCTGGGATCAATGACACCCTAGTAACGATGCATTTAGCACTCAGGTCTTGGTTTCTGAATGCCATTCTCCACTTAAAAGCAACCAGGTCTCTTTTGGAAAATGGGTGATTCCAGGGTTTGGGCAAGGAAAGTCTGATCAGCAAAAAACTGATAAGCACATGTCAAATGGACACAGAGTCAGAGTGAAAGGCTCCCACTAGCCAAATCAAAGACACTTTAAGCATCAAAAAACAGAAAAAAAAAAAAAAAAGGAAATGTCAGCAAAAATGGCAGAGTAAAAATTTTGCCCTTCCATGGAAGCAAAGGAAAAACTGCAGAATTTGTCAGAATCAACACTTTGAGTATGCTGGCAATCAACCAAAAGCTTACAGTAATTCAGGGAGTATTTAGACAAGAAATATGGCTGAATCTCAATAAAGAACAGTGAGCTTGGTGGAATTTTAACTCACCCTAGTCCCATTCCCCACTCTCCAACCCAGAAATAGCTTTACAGACTCACAGATGTAGAGAATAGATTTGTGGTTGCCAAGGGGGTGGGGAGGATTGGGAGTTTGGGATTAGCAGACGCAAACTATTATATATAGGATGAGTGAATAATAAGTTCCTACTGTAGAGCCCAGGGAGCCTTATTCAATATCCTGTGATAAACCATAATGGAAGAGAATGTGAAAAAGAATGTGTATATGTGAATAACTGAACCACTTCGCTATACAGCAGAAATTAACACAACATTGTAAATTGACTATACTTAGATAAAATAAAATTTAAAAACAAGATAGCCTTAAAAAATAACAGGTCACATTTCTGGTACAGGAAGAAAACTGGAGTCAGAGCTCTTATAAAGCCTCGTTCCCAAGGAATAGTATTACGTGATCTATCTAGTGGTTCCCTGGAAGACCACCCTTGAAAAGATTGTCTTTCACTGACCTCACTCGAACTTGCCCAGTGCTAAAAACCTCTCCCCAGGGGGTGTCTGTCAAACATTTTAACATCACAGCTCCCTGAGGTGGTGGATAACAGCTGGGGCAAATAATAACCTAACCAAAAAGTCTTAAAAGGAAAAGTTAAGGAATGAGATGTCCCAAGGGGCTTTGAAAGGGCTTCCCAAGTGGCTCAATGGTAAAGAATTCACCTGCCAATGCAGGAGATGGAGGAGACAAGGGTTCAATCCCAGGATCAGGACAACTCCCTGAGGAGGAAAGGCAACTCACTCTAGTATCTTTGCCTGGGAAATCCCATGGACAGAGGATCCTGGTGGGCTACAGTCCACGGGGTTGCAAAGAGTTGGACACAACTGAGAGACTGAGCATGAACATAAGAGGCTTTGAAAAGTTCCAGCATATTCCTGGGAATCTGGAAGGCCACATGCACGTGAAGGGCTCTGTGCATACCCAGGAAAGATCTGACAAGTTCCTAAGCTCTTAATTCTGGCTGACTTTGAGGCTCCAAGAAAGCGGGAAGTGGCGGCTACGGCTGGGCTGCAAGCCTCCTGACTGAGTGTTGACTGTGTGTCAAAACACACAGAGACCCTGGGTGAAGACTGGGAGACTTTTAGTTTCAGATTTTCAAGGAAGTCTGTTCAATCACTAGCTAAACACCAAGCTAAGTAGAGATTTAAGTGATCGTATATGACAGAGAATAGAGAACTTTGCAGAATTAGTTCAGAAAAATTATTAAATAAACAAGAAACAACTACTATGGAAAATAACAATGACAACAAACCTTCAGGAGGAGGTAGAATATGATATCCATAGTTCCCATATTATATTACAAGGCATACCTTGGAGGTATTGTGAATTCTGGTTCTAGCCCAATAAAGCAAATATTGCAATGAAGCAAACCACATAAATTCTTTGGTTTCTCAGTTTACATAAATGTTAACACTGTAAATCAATTCTTCTTTTTTTTTTAAAAAAAAGAAGAAATTATTTAACACAAAAAAGGTAGTAACAAAGGAACTGAGGAATAAAAAGGAAATAAGACATATGAAAAACAAATAGCAAAATGGCAGATAGAAAGTCTACCTTATCAGTAATTATGTTAAATACAAAAGGGTTAAATTCTCCAACTAAAAGGTAGAGATTAACAGAAAGAATAAAACATGATCCCATTATACGCTGTCTACAAAAGACTCACTTTAGATTAAGGGAAAAAAGATAGTTATATATATTCAGTTGAATCAGATAGGGTCCATATAGAAATAAATTGGAAGTTCAATACACAAAGTTTCAAAGTGACTGTCTATATTATATTTAGTAGTTACAAAGGTGGGGGGGAAGTAACCTCTTTGTGTAGTGGTTAAGCAGGGATTGAGGGGTCAACTCCCAGCCCCACTGCTTTTGAGCTGTGTGACCTCAGGCAGTTCCTTGCCCTCTCTGTTTCTCAGTTTCCTCATCTGTAAAGAAGAATAGTAACTACCTTTCTCACAGGGCTATTGTGAGAACTGTTAGACCACCAGGAACACACTGTGGTTAATAAATCTAGATTTATTACTTGTAGCAGTGAGGGAGAGCGCACACCAAGGAGAATGGTTGGCACCTGCTTATGTGCTGTTATTACTGAGTATTCATCGTTAGAATAGGCAGTTTATATCCATTACTAGTGCACTGTATTCAACCTCATAATTATAGTGTGAAGCAGGATTGCTATCATCCAGTCTCAAAGTCCTGTCCAACTCTTTGTGACCCCATCAACTGTAGCACTCCAGGCTTCCCTGTCCTTCACTATCTCCCAGAGTGCTCAAACTCATGACCACTGAGTCAATGATGCCCTCCAACCATCTCCTCCTCTGTCACCCCCTTCTCCTGCCCTCAGTCTTTCCCAGCATCAGGGTCTTTCCCAGTGAGTCAGTTCTTCACATCAGGTGTCCAGAGTATTGGAGCTTCAGCTTCAGCATCAGTCCTTCCAAGGAATATTCAGGGTCAATTTCCTTTAGGCAGGCTAATTGTCCCACTTCGCAGGTGAGGAAACGGAGGCTCTGGAAACGTAAGGCTGAAGGTACCAGAGTTGGATAGGGGTTGGAATAGTGCCTTCTGGCTGCAAAGTTGACTGCTCAGCCTCCACCCCACCCTAAGTGACCTCTTCTTTAGTTGTGTCAGCCGCTTCATGTCTCCCCAGATTTTTCTGAGAGGAAGTGTTATCCCTGTCGTGTTCCTCATTCTTTGTGAGTTGAGAAAGAACAGGTCTGAGGAGGGGCTACGGAGGGAAATATGTGAGGTTATAAAAACCATAGTCCAGAGAAGAGTTGGAAAGAGGAACAGAAAGGGGAGAAGGATGGCAGAGATGTATGAACCCAAGGAGCCAGATGACTCTGGTGAGGCTGGACCCCCAGTCTGGGGTGATGTTGGGGATGACAGGGCCCCAGGGTCCTGATGGTGCTGGGGCCTGGCATCCAGCTTGCAACTCTGAGAGCAGGGCTCAGCAGACTTCCAAGTTCAAGCGCATGCGCTCTGTTCTATCCAGAGGAGGAGACATTTGGGGGCCAGAGACTGGCTGAGAGACACCCTCGACTACTACACAGTTTGAGGAGCTTGCCAGGTACTGGAGTGCTTGGTTCAGGAGCAGACAGCTGGGGGGAAAGGGAGCGGTTAGGGGGTGGAGTGGGGGCAGAGTCTCCCCCCAGCCCCAAGCCTCACCCATCTGCTGGTCCTGCAGAGTGTCTGACCTGGGCCCCTCTGCTTCTCCTGTTGCTCCTCTTCGTCTCACTGGGTTTCTTCATGCTCCAGCTGACCACTCTGGTTCAAGGTGAGTGAGCATCTAGGGGCTTGGGGTCCTCGGTCCCTTCGGGTTTTCTCTCTGGGATGGTCTTTGCCCTTTTCCACAGTCCCCAGACTTACTAGGGCTGCGTCGTTCAGGCTCTGTGTCACCTCCTGTGTGACCACGGGCCAGTAACTCTCCCTCTCTAAGTCTGTCTCCTCATGTGAAAGGCAGCTCATCCTCCCCGTGGGGAGACCTTGAAAGCAGATTTGGCTCAGGGTCAGTGCTTAAAGGGGGGAATTCTCTGCTCTGTTGTAGTTTCCAGGATCCGGTGTCTGCAAAGAGATTCGGGAGACCGTGAGAACAACAGCCTGGATAAATGGCTGGACACCAGGTTCCGGAGTCTGAGTAGGGAGGGGGCTCTGGGGCTGTATGGCTGTGGACAAGCCACCACTGCCAGGGGTGGAGGAGAGAGGGCAGGAGTGGGGGAGGGGACCGGACCCCTGAAAGAGGTCCTGGTGAGCTGGCGATGTTGGACAAGTCACTCTCTAAGCCTCAGTTTTCTCGTCTGTGTGATGGGCTCTCCAGGTCACCTGACATCCACGCATGATGTTCTCATGGGGCCCTCTGCACCACACACACACAGTAGGTGCTTAATAATTGACGTCCTCTCCCTCCAGCTGAAGTTGCACAGAAGCAGATGCAAACAAACCTGGAGGAGATCCTACAGCGCCTGACCCGGATGAATGCCACCCTGGGTAAGGGACCCACACCAAGGTCAAGAGGAAGTCACAGGATGGTGGGTGGGGGCTGGGCCACACCTGCTGCAGCTGCCAGGCTGAGGAGGGCAGAGTAGAGCTGGGGTGTTCCTCATGCGTTCTTGAGGAACTGAGCTGACAGCTGAACAGAAGGGCCTAGCCCCTGGGTTCCGAAGATCTGGAGCCTAGGAGCCAAGCAACCTCTCTGTCCCAACTCCACCCCTCCTCCCCAGCTGGCCTGTGCCATCCTTGTCCTCAGAACTGGGAGTTCTTCGGCGGCAGCTGCTACTTCTTCTCCTGGACCCAGAGTGACTGGAGATCTGCCGTCTCCGCCTGTCTGCTTATTGGGGCCCACCTAGTTATCATCGAGAGTACTGAGGAGGAGGTGGGCTGGGCAAGGTCTTCTGAGAGGCTGGGCCATACCGCCAGGTCAACAAAGAACCTTCTGCCTCCCTCTTCTGCCCTCTGAGAGATGGGCGGCTGGAGGTGGGGCAGGGGGTGGGATAGAGAGGTGAGATACAATCAGGGAAGGCCTCTTAGAGGAGGAATCATAATGGACTCAGGAAGGTCATGTGAGAGAAGAACATGGATGAGACGAGCCCATGTATGGACAGAAAGGGAATTCAGAGTGCCCTTGAGGCCATATACAATGCATGTTATCTGAGACACAAGTTAAGACATATCCACATGTGTATTACATTAACACACATCCACAACTTCCATGCACATGTGAACACATACAACTTAAGTAGGGCCTCTAGGCTAGACTGTGAGAAGAACTTCTGTGGGAGGCAGGGGACCATGGAGATGTGGGCAGACATGGGATGTGTGGCATTCAGGGGTCTTCCTCCTGATACCCCTCTCCCCACCCACCCCCAGAAATTCCTGAACTTTTGGTATGCCAGAAATAATAAACCCACCTGGATCGGCCTCAGTGACCACCACAGTGAGGGTTCCTGGCAGTGGGTGGATGACAGTCCTGTCCAACTCAGGTAACCTCCCAGTGACAATGGCCCAGGAGAGGTGGGCAGGAACTCAAACCAAGGGTGCTCAAACTCTGGACTGGAAAGCATCACCTGAGAAGCTTGGTGAAGATTCAGAGTCCTGCCTTCATCTGGGGGTAGGGGGTAGGAGTTGGGTGGGAGTCTGATTCTATAAGTCTAGGTACAGGCCCAGGAATCTGCATTTAATTTTGTGTTAGTGTCATCACTCAGTCGTATCAGACTCTTTGCGACCCCATGGACTGTAGCCCACCAGGATCCTCTGTCCATGGAATTCTCCAGGCAAGAATACTGGAATGGGTACCCTTTTTCTTCTCCAGGGAATCGTTCCAACCCCAGGGGTCAAACCTGGGTCTCCCACATTGCAGGCAGTCTTTACTATCTGAGCCACCAGGAAAGCCCACATTTAACTTTTCCAGAACTGATTCTGGTGGGTGTGGTGTTCGAACCCACATTTCAAAAACCCTGCCTCCGAATTCCTCACCGGCCTCTGGCTGGTATTTGACAATTTGCTGTCAAAGTCCAGGGACCAGCCCCTCAAAAATTGGGAGTGGGCACTGGGTGGAGTAGGGGTCTCATAGCGCTGATGCGGTTCACAGCTTCTGGAAAAAAGGGGAGCCCAACAACCACGGAGATGAGGACTGTGTGGAACTGCACAACGATGGCTGGAATGATGGCAGATGTGTTACAGAAAACCCCTGGATCTGTGAGAAGCCCTCGGCTCCCTGCCCAGACCTGTGAGGGATGCTGCCTCCACCATCCCAGCTCGCCCCGCCCCGCCCCCGATCCCGCCCCCGATCCCGCCCCGTTAGCAGAGATCAGCCAACTGGAACATGCACTCTGAAGATTCCTCTTGGGCTCCACCCCTTCCTGTTTTCCGCTTTGGTGAATGCCCATCCCGTAACTATTCAGAAGACTTTGAGATCCTCTAAGACCAATCTCTCCACAAGCTATAGACCATTTTTCTTCGTCTGTCGGTAGGCTCAGCTCCCCCTCTGTCCCACCATGATATCCCCTTAATAAAGTCATACCTTGCATTATGTGTCCCATTGAACTTATTTTTGTTCCTTTGCCACTGTTTGAGTTACTGTAGTTTGATAATCTGTTTGATGCACCCGAGGACGTTGTCTTTTTTCAATATGCTTTTCTCTTTTTTTGTGTATTTGATTTCCCAGATACCGTTTTGTTTTGTTTTTTTGACTGGACCACATAGCGTGTGAGATCTTAGTCTCCTGGCCAGGGATAGAACCTGTATTTCCCTCCCCCTGCATTGGAAGCATGGAGTCTTAACCACTGGACTGCCAGGGAAGTCCCCCAGATACAGTTTTTATTTAATTTAGTTAAATTATTTATGTTTGGCTGTGCTGGATCTTCGTTCTGCATGCAGGCTTTCTCTAGCTGTGGTAAGCGGGGGACAGGATGGGGGGGTGCTACTCTTCATTGCAATACGCAGGCTTCTCGTTGCAGTGGCTTCTTTTGTTGCAGAGCTTGGGCTGTAGGGCCCACAGGCTTCAGAAGTTGTGGCACATGGGCTTAGTTGCCCTTCAGCCTGTGGGATCTTCCCAGAGCAGGAATCGAAGCCCTGTCTCCTGCTTTGGCAGGCAGACTCCCAACTACTGGACCACTAGGGAAGTCCTCAGACAGGGTTTTGAAATCAGTTTGTAATTTTGGTTGGGAATATACATATATACAATATGTATATGTTTATATGTGTCTGTCTAGCTATGCGTTCATTTATTCATGAACCAATTATTATTCAGGTACCTTAGCTTTTAAAAATTTATGTTATTAACGTATAGTTGATTTACAATGTTGTCTTAGTTTCTGGTGTACAGCAAAGTGATTTCATGCATATTTATTTTTCATATTCTTTTCTATTATGGTTCTATTACAGGATATTGAATATAGTACCCTGCACTATACAGTAGGATCTTGTTGTTTATCTATTCTATATATAACAGTTTGCATCTGCTAATCCCAAACTCCCAGTCTATCCCTTCCCCACCCGCCCTCCCCTGTTCAGGTACTTAAAAAATGTCCTTCAGTAAAGTTTTATGATTTTCTTCATATTAATCTGAAAAAAACCCACTATTTCTAGGTGTGTGTTTTGGCTTCCCCAGTGGCTCAGATGGTAAAGAATTAGCCTGCAATGCGGGAGACCTGGGTCCAGTCCCTGGGTTGGAAAGACTGCCTGGAGGAGGGCATGGCAACCCGCTCCAGTATTCTTGCCTGGAGAATCCCCATGGACAGAGGAGCCTGGCGGGTTACAGTCCATAGAGTCCCAAAGAGTCGGACACGACTGAGTGACACATTGGCTTCACATTGGTGCTGTAACAAATTATCCCAAAGACAACACAAATGTGTTATCTTACAGTTCTGGAAGTCAGAAGTCCAAAATGGGTCTCATGGGCTTGAAATCAAGTAGGGCTGACTTCGTTTCTGAATATTCCTGGGGAGAATCTGCTTTCTTGCCTTTTCCAGTTTCTAGAGGCTGCCTGCAATTGTCAGCTGGGGGCTCCTTCCCTCCATCTGCAAAGCCAACCATGACTAAGTCTTTCTCACCTTGTGTAGCTCAAACATTGCTTCTTCTGCTCCACATTTACAGGACCCTGTGATTACATTGGTCCCACTGGATAAGCATAGGATTCCCAGGTGACTCAGCGGTAAAGAATCCACCTGCAATATAGGAGATGCAAAAGACATAGTCTCGATCCTTGGGTTGGGGAGATCCCCTGGAAGAGGGCATTGGCAGTCCGTTCCAAGCCCATGGACAGAGGAGCCTGGCAGGCTATTCCATAAGATCACAAAGAGCTGAGCATGACTGAATCGACTTAGCACACACACACACTGGATAAGCAGTCTAAACTCACTATTTTCAGATAAGTCCTTATTTCAGATAAAGACCTTATTTCTATCTGTTATTTTAATTCCCAATTTTCCATTTCTCATATCCCCACTGCCTTACTCATGCCTCTCAGGTTTATGTCCCAAATAAACCACACCTGAGTGTGGGGTCAGCTGGTGGGCTAACCACTAAAGGCACAAACTCAATAGTAACTTTATGCTGAGATAAAATTTATGAGTGAAAGAAGCACTGGAGTGCATTTATTTATTTTACTTTGTACTGTGAAATGATTTTAAGACTTAGAAGAAAAGTTGGGGAAATAGACACGAATTCCCAAATACTCTTCATCCACATTCCTCCGATGTTAACATCTTACCAACCACAGTATAATGATCAAACCCAGGAACCTCACGTTGATACACTATTATTAACCAAACTACAGAATTTAGTTCTTTTCCTGGTTCAGGATGTCAAATAGCATTTAATTGTCATTTCTTAGTCTCCTCCAATCTGTGATGGTCTAATCTTGTCCTGACCTTCATGCTCTTGACATTTTTGATGAGTGCTGGTCAATTTTTCTGTACACTGTTCCTCAGATTGAGTTTGCCTGGTGTTTCCCGCCCTCCCACCCTCCTATTTGTGCCTTTTGTACATGCTCCGTTGTGTCTGGTTCTTTGTAACCCTATGGACTTTGGCCCGCCAGGCTCCTCCATCCATGGGATTTTTCTAGGGAGGAATACTGGAGTGGGTTGCCATTTCCTCCTCCAGGGGATCTTCCTGATATAGGAATTGAAACTGCATTTCTTGCATCTCTTGCATTGGCCCGCAGATTCTTTAGCACTGAGCCACCTGGGATTGGGGCTTCCCAGGTGGCTCAGATGGTAATGAATCCACTTGCAATCAGGAGCTGCAGGAGCCTCGGGTTCCACCCGAGATTGGGAAGACCCCCTAGAGAAGGGTATGGCTACTCACGCCACTATTTTTGCCTGGAGAATCACATGGAGAGAGGAGTCTGGTGGGCTACAGTCCATGGGGTCCCAAAGAGTTGGACACCACTGAGTAACTAAGCACATGTGTATATATATATATACACATAAATTAAATTCCTTAATTTCCTGCACATGTTTGAAAGACAGCTGGGCTGGATATCAAATCCTTGGTTCATACTTTCACGCAGTGAGTAATTTTTAATGTTCCTCTATTGTTGCATTGCTTTGAATATTAGCTTTCAAAAGTCTAATACCAGTATAATTCTTATGACTTCGTAAATTTCTTGATTTGGAAGAATTAAGAATTTTATCTTAATCTTCAAAATCAAGTAGCTTTTCCTATGTCAAATAGACATAGGAATATGTCTCAGAGTTGACCTTCTGGGCTAGTTTCCCAGGTACCTAGTCAGCCCTCTCAATGTGTAATTTCATGTGATTTTCTATTTCGGGAAAATTTTTTATTATGATTTTACTTTATTTATTTGGCTGTGTTGGGTCTTTGTTGTATTTTGCAGGATCTTTCATTGCAGTGCGTTGACTCTCCAGCTATGGCTCCTGGGCTCGGTAGTTGTAGCGCCCAGGTTTAGTTGCTCCAAAGCAGTGGAATCTTAATTCCCTGACCAAGGATCAAACCCACATCCCCAGCATCACAACGCGAATTCTTGACCACTGGAATACCAGGGAAGTCCCGCATTTTACCCTTTTAAAATTGATTAATTTTTGTTTTTGCCTGTGTGGCATGCATGATCCTAGATCCTCCACCAGGGATTGAATCTATGTCCCCTCTAGGGGAAGCATGGAGTCCCAATCACTGGACTGCCAAGAGATTCCCTATGACTTTAAATATTTGCTCTGTTTTGTTTTGTTTCTTCAAGGGTCCCCGAAAAGGGTGTATTTCTCCTTCAATGTCCAAAATTCCATCGCCATTCATTTCTCCCCCCACCCCCCGAAGTTTTCCATTTCTTCCTCTTTATGTCATTGTCACTTTCTTTGTTGTTTTTCTGTCTTTCTCCAATGTCTTTTTTATTATACTTTCATTTGAGTTTATTTTCTCTTGGGTACCTTATTTATTCTGCATTTCTGAAATAATTTTGTCTTTTTCTGTCATTTCTTTCCCTAGTTGATTCAGATCTCTCCTCATCACATCAGTACTTGGCTCTTTAGCTTTCGAATTAAAAAAAAAAAAATCTGACTGCATTCTACAGCATGTGGGATCTCAGTTACCTGACAGGGTTTCATCCCTGGTCAGGTGAAGTCTTTAACACTGGACCTGTATCAGAAGGTGATGCATCAGAAGGTGAAGTCTTTAACACTGGACCTGCATCAGAAGGTGATGCATCAGAAGGTGAAGTCTTAAACACTGGACCACCAGGGAAATCCCTAGTTTTTAATTTTTGATGTATAGTGATTTTTCATATCCTGAAATATGTGTTGGATTATATTTAATTCTCTTTGGAGTGTTGACTTACAGTTTCCTTCTACTTCCTGATTCCATTTCAGAGGAACTTTTTCCTTTGTTGATTTTGTCTGTAATTTCATTCTGTGCTGTGCTGTGCTTAGTTGCTTAGTCATGTCTGATTCTCTGTGACCCCATGGACTGTAGCCCGCCAGGCTCCTCTATCCATGCAGATTCTCTAGGCAGAATACTGGAGTGGGTTGCCATGCCCTTCTCCAGGGAATCTTCCCAACCCAGGGATCAAATCCAGGTCTCCTGCATTGCAGGTGGATTCTTTACCATCTGAGTCACCAGGGAAGCCCAATAGATATCATAAAACCAAATTTTAAAAATTTGAATTAAACACACACACACTCACACATACATAATGTCTACAAGAACAAATCAGGTTGTTACTTGATCTGATTAGATACCATTTGAGAACTTTCTGGATATCAATATAAGCCTTAACTCTGTCAGAAATCTTTTTCTTTTCCTTCCTTTCTCTCGAGGTGCTTCCAATTACTCTGAATTTACTTTTGTCCTTTTGTTCAGACAGGCAGCTCAATGGTGCCCACTTATGCCAATGCAGCAAAATTAACTTAATTTAATGGGTTTTGTTTTTGTTTGTTCTGTTTGTGGCAGAAATAGGTGGGGAGACCTGAATTTTTTAAAAATTTATTGGAATATTGTTGATTTACAATGTTGTGTTAGTTTCAAGTGTACAGCAAAGTGAATCAGTTATACATATACATATGTCCACTATTTTTGAGATTCTTTTCCCATATAGGTCATTACATACTACTGAATAGAGTTCCCTGTGGTGTACAGTTCAGTTCAGTTCAGTCAGTCAGTCGTGTCCGACTCTTTGTGACCCCATGAACCGCAGCACACGAGGCCTCCCTGTCCATCATCAACTCCTGGAGTCCACCCAAACCCATGTCCATTGAGTCAGTGATGCCATACAACCATCTCATCCTCTGTCGTCCCCTTCTCCTCCTGCCCTCAATCTTTCCCAGCATCAGGGTCTTTTCCAATGAGTCAGCTCTTCGCATCAGGTGGCCAAAGTATTGGAGTTTCAGCTTCAACATCAGTCTTTTCAATGAACATCCAGGAGTCATCTCCTTTAGGATGGACTGGTTGGATCTCCTTGCAGTCCAAGGGACTCTCAATAGTTTTCTCCAACACCACAGTTCAAAAGCATCAATTCTTCAGCACTCAGCTTTCTTTATAGTCCAACTCTCACATCCATACATGACCACTGGAAAAACCATAGCCTTAACTAGATGGACCTTTGTTGGCAAAGTAATGTCTCTGCTTTTTAATATGCTGTCTAGGTTGGTCATAACTTTCCTTCCAAGGAGTAAGCGTCTTTTAATTTCATGGCTGCAATCACCATCTGCAGTGATTTTGGAGCCCAGAAAAATAAAGTCAGCCCCTGTTTCCACTGTTTCCCCATCTATTTGCTATCAAGTGATGGGACCGGATGCCATGATCTTAGTTTTCTGAATGTTGAGCTTTAAGCCAACTTTTTTACTCTCCTCTTTCACTTTCATCAAGAGGCTCTTTAGTTCTTCTTCACTTTCTGCCATAAGGGTAGGATGACAATATACAGCCTTGACGTACTCCTTTTCCTATTTGGAACTAGTCTGTTGTTCCATGTCCAGTTGTGCTGTACAGTAGGTCTTTCTTAACTAGCTATTTTTTAATTAAAAATTTTAATTCGTTTATTTTTATTCACATTTTTAAATTTTGGCTGTGCTGGGTCTTCTTTGCTGCACTTGGGCTTTCTCTAGCTGCAGTGAGTGAGGACTACTCTCTAATTGCAGTGCCCGAGCTTCTCATTGTGGTGGCTTCTCTTTGTTGTGGAGCGTGGACTCCAGAGTGTGGGCTCAGTAGTTGCTGTGCACAGGCTTAGCTGTCCCGCGGCATGTGGGATCTTCCTGGACCAGGGATTGAACTTGTGTTCTCTGTATTGGTATGTTAATTCCTTATGCACTATGCCATAGGGAAGTTCCTTGCTATTTTTTGATTGAGTTTTTTTTTTTTAATATTGAGCTGCCTGAGCTATTTTTACATTTTGGAGATTAATCCCATGTCTGTTGCTTCTTTTGCAAATATTTTCTCCCATTCCCAGGGCTTACTTTTTATTTTGTTTCCTGTTTCCTGTTCTGTGCAAAGCTTTTAAGCTTAATTAGGTCTCATTTGTTTATTTTTGCTTTTATTTTCATCACTCCAGAAAGTATATCAATAACACCTTGCTGCAATTTATGTCAGAGTGTTCTGCCTATGTTTTTCTCTAAGAGTTTAATAATGTCCCATCTTGCATTTAGGTCTTCAATTCATTTTGAGTTTACTTTTGTCTATGGTGTTAGGGAGTGTTCTAAGTTTCATTTTTTAACATGTAGCTGTCCAGTTTTCTCAGCATCATTTATTGAAGAGACTGTCTTTTCTCCATTGTATATTCTTATCTCCTTCATCATAGATTAGGTGGCCATAGGTGCATGGGTTTATCTCTGGACTTTATATTATGTTCCATTGATCTATATTTCTATTTTTGTGCCAGTACCATACTGTTTTGATTACTGTAGCTTTGTAACATAGCCTGAAGGTCAGGTAACCTGATTCCCCCACTTCTGTTTTTCTTTTTCAAGATAAAGCAGGGATTTTTAAATTATCTCCATGTTCAGGACTGAAACTGAGCAGGACCCTGTGGAGCCCATGGGTGCAGAAGCCTTTCTTTTCATTAGAAAAGACCCTGATGCTGGGAAAAATTGAAGACAGGAGGAGAAGGGGATGACAGAGGACAAGATGGTTGGATGGAATCACTGACTCAATGGACATGAGTTTGAGCAAGCTCTCAGAGATGGTGAAGGACAGGGAAGCCTGGCATGCTGCATTTCATGGGGTCTCAAAGAGTTGGACACAGCTGAGCGACTGAACAACAATAACATAATAACAGCAGAAACAGAGTAAATGAACGAGTGAATGATTAATTGATGTGGCTCACTGAAAGTTCTTTTTTACAGTGATCCTCGGCAGATCAGAGATGCTGTTCCTGACCCCATTCTCATCCATCTCTACCTTCTGTTGACTTAAAAAATTAGTCAAAATCTAAAAGTTAAGAGTTATGTTTTATTCAGTGGGAATTTTTAGGACTTCAAGGCCAGGAGGCAGCATCTCAAGTGGCCTTGAGAGAGCTGCTCCAAGGAGGTGAGGAGAGGAGCCAGGTTATATAGAAGTGTTGCAACAAAGGGTCAATAGTCTAAACATCAGAAGATTATTGTTAATTAAAGAAAACCAGATATCTCAGGTTAAGGAATTTAGTGTTTTCCTATGCATGGTAAGATGCAAGAGTCTAGGCTCACTGAAAATCATTCCTTCCATATGCATCTCAGCTATCTGGAGCCAGTATCCTGTGTTTTCACATCTTGAGCTCCCTTGGGGTTCACCATGGAGAGTGGCTACAGTCTAACGGCTGTCAGATCACAGGTATTGTTCTCCTCCTGGTTGCCCTGGAAGGCTCCAACTGCTGATTACTGTGACACCCTTGTTTGTTGATATGGCAAGAAATACTCCATTTCTCACTTCCCTGGTCTCAGCTTCATCCCATGGTAAGACTAAGTTGACTATGTAACTCAGCTTGAGACTTAGACCCACAAGGGATTCTCCAGGCAAGAATGCTGGAGTGGGTTGCCATGCCCTCCTCCAGGGGATCTTCCCAACCCAGGGATCAAACCGGAGCCTACTGCGTCTCCTGCATTGCAGGCAGATTCTTTACCGCTGAGCCACCTGGGGAAGTCTGACTTTCACCTTCCTCCCACACTAATCCAAAACCCCTGTCTCCATGATCCAAGTCCTTGTACAATCTGGCCCCAGCTGGCACCCCAGCCTCAGGTTACCACTCTGAATTAGTCTCAGCTTCTCTGAAGAGTCCTATGCCCTCTCTCCTCCCAATCTTAGCAAATATTAATATCACGCTCTTTCATCCTCTGGAATAATTCTGGCTTTTTCTTCAGGCAACACCTCCTCCCGGAAGCTCCACCGGATCCTCCAGGCTGAGTCAGATGTTTCTAGGGGTTCTCCTAGTCCCCTGTGCTCCCTAGAGTCATCACATTGTTTTCAAGTCCCTGGTCACATGTTTCCCATCTCCTTGCTCTCTTTCTCTCACTTCCAAGATGAGTCTCCATTCCCTTCCCTGGGTGGGGGACAGGGCTAGAGGTTAGAGAGCTGTGGCTGATCTTGTGCCTGGGACCTCTCTTCCCTTTGAACTTCCCCTGTGGGAAAATTCTGAGCATGGGACAGGGAGTGGGCAGCCTTCTGGTTGCCTGGTAATGGTGCACATCTCCCCTCCCCTCTCCCCACTCCCCCAAAGTAGCCTCAGCTACAGGCATGTACAACAGAGATCCACTTTTCTGTTTCCTTGCCTTAGCCTTGGCTGTACCCTCCGTCTGGTGGACTGTTCCTTTCTCTGTCAGCAGTGCACAAGCTCTTGGTGGCCCTGTTCCAATGCTACCTCTTCCAGAAAACTTCCTCTAATGCCCCCTATATGTGTGTGTCAGTCGCTCAGTCGTGTCGACTCTTTGCAACCCCATGGACTGTAACCCGCCAGGCTCCTCTGTCCATGGGATTTTCCAGGCCAAGAATACTGGAGTGGGCTGGCATTCCCTTCTTCAGGGGATCTTCCCAACCCAGGGATTAAACCTATGTCTCTTGCATTGCAGGCTGATTCTTTACAAAGATCAAAGACAGCCAAAAATAAATAACAATGCCCTCCATAATGGCTGACAAATCCATTCCTTCTAGATCCCTTCCCAAGAACATAGTCTAATGAGATTGTGCAATGCTTGTGGGTTTTCTTCCTTCCGTTTCCTCCTACTGAGCTCTCAACCCTCCTGAGTTCTGCTGTCCTTGAGAGCCCTAGAAGGAGGGTGCACCCTCCCAGAATGTCCTGCCCCTCTGTAACCTCCCGCTGGTAAGGCAGCTGTCAGCCCCTGTTGATTCAGGTTCCATTTCTGATGACAAAGACAGGATAAGCCCTGTGCATCTCAGAACCAGGGGACTTCTAGGAAGAGGAGCGGGAACCTCCCATCTTGTGGACAGGAACCTTCGTCAGCCCTGCATGGCCTCTGAGCCCTGCTGACTTTTGCTGTTGTCATTATCGTTGTTTTTTGGCCACTCCATGCAGCTTGTGGGATCTTAGTTCCTGAACCTGTGCCCACTGCAGTGGAAATGTAGAGTCCTAACCCCTGGGCCACCAGTGAATTCCCCAGGACTGTTGACTTTTTAAAACTTTATTTTGTTAATTTTTGGTTGCATTGGGTCTTCATTGCTTTGCATGGGCTTTCTTTTCCTCTTTGCATGGGCTTTCTGTGGTGAGCAGGAGCTACTCTCGTGGTTCAAGAGCTTCTCATTGCTGTGGCTTCTCTTCTTGTGGAACACAGGCTCCAGGCGCGCAGGCTCTGTAGTTGTGATGCACGAGCTTTGTTGCTCTTTGGCATGTGGAAATCTTCCTGGACCAGGGATCAAACCCATGTCCCTTTCATTGGCAGGCGGATTCTTATCCACGGAGCCACCAGGGAAGTCTGACTGTTGACTTTTAATGTCTAACCATCCTCCCCAACTCAGCACCATGGCCAGCCTCTCTGAATGGGTGTTACACACCCTTGCATATGTAATACATACTTGGTGTGGTTGTGTGTGGGTAAGTTACAGAAATGTCCCAGAGCTGTATATATCAAGTGGTTTCTGCTTTTTGTCAACCTAGGTCACTGGGATCTAGACCATGGCCGCCTATGCATCTAGTTTATTACTCGTTTGTTTCAGAGTGAGTGCCCATCAGGTTCTTCTTATTCATTAATGAGCAATGGAAAGCATCCCAAGGAAAATGGAAAGAACCCTCCATTACCTGGGAGATGCTATTTGCCAGAAACAGAACTTCTTTAAGTTAATAAAGAAAAAAAAAACCTAAACCATCTCATAGAAAAAGATGGAAAAAGGATACAATGTATAGAAAAGCAAACCAGAATAGTCAATACATACTGATACTCAAAATCTGCAGGAGTCAGGGAACCAGATCAAAAGACACAATGAGGAGGGGAAAAGCCGCAATGAGATTCAGTGAGAAGCAAAAGGAGTTCTCTGTTAAAAATGTGAAGACTTTTTTTTTTTAACTAAGGCGAGGGGGATGTGTGGAAAGTAAGAGAGAGGAGTTGGGGGGAAGGGTGGATTGAAAGGGTGGTTCAATCCATTAACAAAGGACTGAAAATGAAGGAATTAAGAATCTCACTTGACAAGTTAGTTTTTTTAATGGGTTGTTTCCACTTAATGGCTATTATAAACAATGTTGCTATAAACATTTGTACACAAATTTTGTGTGAACATACTTTTTCTTTTTTCTAGGATAAACATCCAGGACATTAGTTGCTGGGTCATAGATAGACAAATTAGTTTTTAAAAAGCCAAAATAAACTAAAAGAAAGTAAGAATAGGGGATTTTTTTAAATTAAAGTTGAAATAATTGAATAAAAATAAGAATAGCCATGAGTTTTAAAGAACTTTTATATATATTAACTCATAAGCTCATAACAGTCTGAAGAAGTAGAAACTATTAATATTACTCTCCCATTTTATAGATGGGGAACTGAGTCATAAAAAGATTCATTGATTGTTCTAAGATTGTATTGGTTTGGCCAAAAGATTCATTCATTTTCTTCCATAAGATGGCTCTAGTGGTTCTTAGTTGTCTTTAACTTCATTTGAAACAATTTTGTTAGATTGTATTGTGATAGCTGTCATATCAGCTTATCAAAATGGGTGAATTTTTGTGTGGCCATTTTGTATGGAAGGTGGAAGGAAAGAAAGCAACATTTTTAGCTCACTATGCTTTATTATTTCAAGAAAGGTAAAAAGGCAACTCTTCTAGCCAACTCATTGGAAAAGACCCTGATGCTGGGAAAGATTAAGGGCAGGAGGGGAAGGGGGCAACAGAGGATTAGATAGTTGGATAGCATCTCTGTCTCAAGCGCATGAGTTTGAGCAAACTGCCGGAGACAGTGAAGGACAGGGAAGTCTGGTATGCTTCAGTCCATGGAGTTGCAAAGAGTTGGACAGACTTAGTGACTGAACAACAAGAAGAAAACATAACTTAAATGCAAAGAGATTTGTGCAGTGTATGGAGAAGGTGCTGTGAACGTGTCAACAGTGGTCTGCGAAGTTTTGTGCTGGAGATTTCTTGCTGAACGTTGTTCCATAGTCAGGTAGATCAGTTGAAATTGATATCAATCAAGTCAATACATCCATTGAGAATAATCAAAGTTATACCACGTGAGAGATAGCCAATATACTCAAAGTATTCAAGTGTTGAAAATCATTTGCACCAGCTTGGTTATGTTAATCACTTTGATGTTTGGGTTCCATGTAAGTTAACAGGAAAAAAACTTTCTTCACTGTATTTCCACATGCAATTCTCTACTGAAACGTACCAAAAATGTTTCATTGTTTTAAATGACAGTAGAATTTTTAAAAAATATTTATTTATTTTTGACTATGCTGAGTCTTCATTGTGGGACACAGGCTTCTCACTGCCATGGCTTCTCTTGTTGCAGAGCATGCGCTCTAGGGCTTCAGTACTTGCAGCATGGGGGCTCAATAGTTGTGGTGCATGGGTTTAGTTGCTCCATGACATGTGAGATCTTCCCAGACCAGGGTTCAAACCCATTTCCCCTGCATGGGAAGGTGGATTCTTAACCACTGGATGACCAAGGAAGTCTGAAACTATTCTATTTTTCAAACAGATTGTGATAGGTGATGAAAAGTGGATACTGTATGATAATCAATAATGTGGAATGCAATAGATTTGAGGGCAAGTGAAATGAACTACCATCAATTTCAGCAAAGGCCAGTCTTCATCCAAAGGTGAGGACGTGTATATGATGGGATTGGAAGGGAGTCCTTTATATGAGCTCCTTTTGGAAAACCAAATGATTAATTCCAACAACTACTTCTCCCAACTAGACCAGCTGAAAGTAGCATTCTGTGAAAAGCATCAGGAATTAGCCAACAGAAACCCCATAATCTTCCATCAGGATAACGCAACACCACATGTTTCTTTGATGACCAGGCAAAAACTATAAGCACTTGACTGGGAATTTCTGATTCATCTGCCATATTCAGCAGACATTGAACCTTCAGATGTCCATTTAGTTCAATTTTTACAAAACTTTCTTAATGGAAAAATTTCAATTCCCTGGAAGATTGTAAAAGGCACCTGGAACAGTTCTTTGCCAAAAAAGATAAGTTTGGGGAAGATAGAATTATGAAGTTGCCTGAAAAATGGCCAGAGGTAGTGAAACAAAGTGGTGACTATGTTGTTCAATAAAGTTCTTGGTAAAAATATAAAACGGTCTTTTAGCTTTACTTTTAAAACCGAAGGAACTTTTTGGCCAACCCAATACATCTCGTAAAGGGTGTATTTGGGATTAAAACCCAGGAAGTTTGACTCAGCTAGTAAATAATACCATGTCTTTAAACCAAAAATAGTACAATTTTTTAGAATCAGACTAGCCCATGGGGTATATCTAAGGTAAGCCTGGAATGGATATAAAAGTACAACACAAATAGAACAGCAATTAAAATAATTTTTTAAAACCCCACTGTGTGTGCTTATATGGTAATATACTGAAAGATCTGGGGAACACAGCTTCTTAAGGAACATGACCCAAATAAAAGTTGAATTTCTGAAAATGTAGTTTAGGGACTTCCCTGGTGGTCCAGTGGTTAAGAATCCGCCTCCCAAGGCAGGGGACTTCTGTTTGATTTCTGGTCTGGGAACTAAGGTCCCACGTGCCCAGGAGCAACTGCTGAGCCCTCACTCCACAACTAGAGAGTCTGTGCGCTGCAACAAGGGATCCCACGTGATACAATGAAGATCCATATGCCACAACTAAGAACAGACACAGCCAAATAAATAATAAATAGATAAAAATTTTAAAAAAGAATTAAAAAATTTTAAGCCAAATAAATAATAAATAGATAAAAAATAAATAGATAAATAATAGATTAAAATAACTTAATTTATTAATCATTCTTTTGTCTTCTCAATATTTTGACTAAGAAATACTTTCTACCTGGATATTTCCCCCAATGTTTTGCTTTCCAAATATTTAGATTTAGATCCAACTGAGCTGGGGTTGGCTGTCTTATTTGCCATGACTTGGCCTTCCACAGGGCATGGTACACGGTAGGCTCTCAAGAAATATTTGTTAAAGGAGTTCACGAGAGGCCAGAGTAGGCAGTCATTAAATACCTATTCAAAGAGTTTGGGTGAAGCTTAAGATAATGAGTTCCTGGCATGGTGGGTATCGGTCTGCATCTCAGCCCACACCTCCCTTGGTGAGAGTAAGTGCAAAGAGACAGCTTTGGCTTCTGGGTACCTGAATCCAGAAGGCTGCCCATCTCATTGATCAGCCCATAGAGACCGGTCTTCAATAGCGCCACTACGTGGTTTGGAAAGGAACTGCAAGAGTGGGCTGAAAAAGTCACAGTCTCCATTTGGGGTGGAAGCCTTTCTGCTCAGCCTCCTCCTCTTTGGATTTTAGGGTCACTAAAGATTCTTGGACAATTCAAGAGAAAGGAGGGAAAAATCTGAGCTTGTGAATTAGGAAAGTAGGAGAGAAAGTCATTGATTAGAAAATGAAATGAGTTTATGGAACATTTTGTTCTAGTAACATAGTAATTGGAATTCTTGAAAATGTGTGACTTCTATGAGGGCAGAAATTGCAGCTGCTTCTTTTTGACATCTATAGCTCCTCAGACTGTGTCTGGCACTTAGGAGGTGTTAAATGAATGTTTGTTAAATAAATGAGAGTAAATATCGAAGATTTTGCACCTGCTCTTCCCTTTGGTTGAAATGTGCTTCCTCAAATATGTTGAGGCTATTCTCTTGTTTCTTTTGGATCTGTGCTTAAATGTTGCCCCTGCCTTCCTTCCTTCTTTCCTCGTGTCTTTCCTCCCTCCCTGCCTTCCTAACTCTTTCCTCTCTCTCTCTTCCTGGCTTAATTGAAATATTGTTCACGTACCATACAATTCACTCTTGCGATGCAATGGCTTTTATTATATTCACAAAATTGTGCATCCATCGCCATAACCAATGTAAGAACTTTTCATAATCCCTAAAAATAAGACCCATACTCTATAACCATCACCCTCCACTTCCCCCCCAATCACTCCTAGCCTTTGTTGTTGTTTAGTTGCTAAGTTGTGTCCAACTCTTTCCAACCCTATGGACTGTAGCCCACCAGGCTCCTCTGTCTATGGGATTTCCCAGGCAAGAATACTAGAATGGGTTGCCATTTCATTTGTCAGGAGATCTTCCCCACCCAGGGATCGAACCTGAGTCTCCTGCATTGACAGGCACATTCTTTACCACTGAGCCACCTGGGAAGCCCCACTCCTAGCCTTAGGCAACTGCCAATCTATTTTTTGCCTCCATAGAATTGCCTGTTCTGGATATTTCTTACACGTGGAGTCATATAATATATGGTCTTTTATATCTGGCTTCTTTCATTTAGCATAATGTTTTTGAATCATAGCATGTATTAAGATTTCATTCTTTTTATGGCTGTGACATTTCATTGTTTAAATGTACCCCACTGTGTTTATTCACTTATCAGTTGATGGACAGTTGGCTTAGTTCCACTTTTTGGTTACTATGAATCATGCTGTTACGATCATTCATGCGAAAGTTTTTATGTGGATGTATGTTTTCATTTTTCTTGGAAACAGCTGGGTCACATGGTAATACTATATTTCGCTGATGTACGAACTGTCAAACCACTTTCCAAAGACATGTTGCATTTTCAGAAGACCCTTTCCTGCCTGTACTAAAACAGCTGCCCCAAATCGCTATCTGCTTACCCTACTTCATCTTCCCTTCATTCCTTGGTGGAATAGTATAGAATAGTGTATGTACCTACTGCTCTGTGACACTACAATACATGGCACACATTCATTTGCCGTCTATGCGAGATAAATCACCCTACTTCTTGGGGCTTAAAACTGATTTGTTATTTTTCACAATTCCACGGGTTTACGGGGTAACTCCTTTCCTGGTCTTGCCTAGAATCAGTTGGGTTGTTGCACTGGGGTGACAGTTGGACTGGCTGGAGGAGCCAAGAGGATTTTTCTTGCTGGACGCCGTGGGGACTGCCTTCTCCTCCACGTGGCCTCTCATTCTCACCCGCCAAAGTCAGGCTCTCTAACCACGAGGCCCGCAGCACGCCAGGAGCACGTGGCTGGAAGCCGCAAAACACAACGGAGCCCCCGGACTCTGAGTTCACGTGGTGGCGCTTCTGCACACCCATTGGTCAAAGCAAGTCACGCGGGTGATCTATTTTCTGACTGAGAGGAAATTGATTCCACTTGAGAGGAGTAACCAAGTCACAATGCAGGGTTTTGTGTAGGAAACAGGTAAGATTTGGTGCGGATGTTTCAGTCTTGCACAGTAACTAAGAGAATTGGCTGTGCTGCAGGAGGAACATGGCTTTGGATTAGGGCTCAGACGCGTTTTGGCTAAATCCTGGGTGAACTATGTTTCCTATCTGAACTTGTGATTCCTTCCTGTGAAGTAGAAATTGTTTTTTTTTTTTAATTATTTATTCACTTATTTTTGGCTGTGCTGGGTCTTCTTTGCTGTGTATGCTTTCTCTAGCTGTGGCAAGTGGGAGTTACTCTTTCCTTGTGGAGCATGGACTCAATAGTTGTGGTGCACTGGCCGAGTAGTTGTGCAGCATGTGGGATCTTCCCAGACCAGGACTTGAACTCGTGTCTCCTGGGTTGTCAGGTAGATTCCTTACCACTTGAGCCATCACAGAAGACCCAGCAATCCAGTATTATCATCACTCTGATAATCCTCCTTTTAGTTATCACCAAGAATGCTTTCAAATTGTGGTGCTGGAGAAGCTCTTGCAGGGTCCCTTGGGCTGCAAGAAGATCAAACCAGTCAGTGCTAAAGGAAATCAACCCTGAATATTTATTGAAGGGACTGATGCTGAAGCTGAAACTCTGATACTTTGGCCACCTGATACAAAGAGCTGACTCCTTGGAAAAGACTTTGATGCTGGGAAAGATTGAAGGCAAAAGGAGAAGGGCGCAGCAGAGGCTGAAATGATTAGGTAGTATCACCGACTCAATGGACATGAATTTGAGCAAACTCTGGGGCATAATGGGGAACAGAGAAGCCTGGTGTGCTGCAATACATGGGGTCTCAAAGAGTCGGATACGAATTAGCCACTACACAACAAAAACAAGAAAACAGGTTAAAATCAACATTTCTAAGACCTTTTCTCTCCCTGAACATGGGTAATCTATTTAACGAGAGTTTTCAGTTGATCGGAGAAGGCAATGGCATCCCACTCCAGTACTCTTGCCTGGAAAATCCCATGGACGGAGGAGCCTGGTAGGCTACAGTCCATGGGGTCGCTAAGAGTCGGACACGACTGAGCAACTTCACTTTCACTTTTCACTCTCATGCATTGGAGAAGGAAATGGCAACCCACTCCAGTATTCTTGCCTGGAGAATCCTAGGGACGGCGGAGCCTGGTGAGCTGCCGTCTATGGGGTCGCACAGAGTCGGACACGACTGAAGCGACTTAGCATAGCATGGCATTTCTGTTGATCTTGGATGGCTAGTCATAGAAAGATTATAATAACAATATCAACAGCAAAAATAAAAGCAGCTACCTCTTATGGAACCCTGCCAAGCTGAACGTGTTACTCTGCAGGTCTCTTGAAACAGCCAGGGAGTCTTTGGGTCACCCCAGAAGCAGAGCCTAAGGATTAGAGGACTTGTAGTTTACCTGGGAGGTGATTCCAGAAGCCCCTGGAGGAATGTGAGGATAGGAGAGGGAAGGGAGGGAAAATGCTAGTATAGGATGTGCTCAGGTACAGGTACTGCTGTGAGCACCTGGGGCTGAATCTCACTGGGGACCTTTGGGAATTGGTGCAGAACACATGACTCCAAGTTACACTAATGACTGTCTTCCTTAAAAAAAATAATTCTCGTCTCTTCATTTTATTTGATCATGTAATTCTCTCTCATTCCTGCCTGAGACAAGGTGAGAGAATAGGAATCAAATAACAATTTTAAACACAAGGTGGATAAGGTTTGTTATTTCTGAGGGTTGTTGAGAGGATGTGAGAAGGTGGAGTGTGTAAATGCATCTATTCAGTTCAGTTGCTCAGTCGTGTCCGACTCTTTGCGACTCCATGAATCGCAGCACGCCTCCTTGTCCATCACCAACTCCCGGAGTTTACCCAAACTCATGTCCATCGAGTCGGTGATACCATCCAGCCATCTCATCCTTTGTTGTCCCCTCCTCCTCCCGGCCCCAATCCTTCCCAGCATCAGGGTCCTTTCCAATGAGTCAACTCTTTGCCTGAGGTGGGGGGCTAAAATGCAGAAAGTGCTCCTTACCAAAAAAAAAAATTTTTTTTTTTCCTTTTCAGTGAGGCCCACCCAGGCCACCTTACTTGCTGGTCACTGCTCCAGCCTGGCACTCCAGGGCTCCTTGTCCAACTTGATTGATCTTCCTTTTCTTTTGTAGCACTTGTGACTTTTTTGTTGTTTGTTTTATATTTTATTTTTAACTACTTTTTTATTTTATAGTGGAGTACAGTTGATTCACAATGTTGTGTTAGTTTCAGTCTTACAGAAAAGTGATCCAGTTATACATGTACATAAATCTATTCTTTCACAAATTCTTTCCCCAGTTAGGTTGTTACAGAGTTCCCTGTGGTGTACAGTAGGTCTCGTTAGTTAACTATTTTAAATATAGCAGTGTGTAAATAATCGCAAATCCCCTAACTATCCCTTCCCCCACCCTTCCGTTCTGGTAATCATAAGATTGTCCTTTAAGGCTATGAAGCCTGTTCCTGTTTTGTAAATAAGTTCAGTGTGCTTGTGACTTCTAAAAAAATGTTTTAAAGTTAATTTCTTTGTTCATTTTTGGCTGCGCTGGGTCTTGGTTGCTGCATGGGCTTTTCTCTAGTTGAAGCGAGTGGGGGGCAGCTCTCTAGTTGCTGTGCGCAGGCTTTTCATTGCAGTGGCTTCTCTTGCTGACAAGGACTGGCTCTAGGGTGTGCGGACTTCAGTAGTTGCAGCATTCGGGCTTGGTAGTTGTGGCACATGGGTTTCATTACTCCTTGGCATGTGGAATCTTCCTGAACCAGGGATCAAACCCAGGTCTCCTGCATTGGCTGGTGGATTCCCATCCACTGTACCAACAGGGAAGTCCTACTTGTGACTTTTTAAAACACAATATTAGAGTCCTTACCCTCAGCATCTGAACACTGGGGGCCAATCAGTCTTTGCTGTGGGGGCCTGTCCTGTGCATTGTAGGATGTTGAGCCCTATCTTTGGCCTCCACTCACTAGATGCCAGGAGCACCCTCACCAACTGTGACAACCACAAATGTCTCCTGACATTGGTTCATATCAGTGGGGGAGAATAATTGCTTGGAGTTTAGAGCCTCTATGCTATTCAGCTTATCTTTTTATTATATTCATTGTTGGCTATTCCCACCTCCTGGAAATGAAAAGTGTAAGTTGCTCAGTTGTGTCCAACTCTTTGAGACCCCATGGACTGTCCATGGAATTCTCCAGGCCAGAATAGTGTAGTGGGTAGCCTTTCCCTTCTCCAGGGGATCTTCCCAACCCAGGGATTGAACCCAGGTCTCCCCCATTGCAGGCAGATTGTTTACCAGCTGAACCACAAGGGAAGCCCAAGAACACTGGAGTAGGTAGCCTATCCCTTCTCCATAGTATCTTCCCTACCCAGGAACTGAACCCAGGTCTCCCGAATTGCAGGCGGATTCTTTACCGACTGAGCTATCAGGGAAGCTCCTACTGGAATGTTAACTCCAAGGGAAAAGGAATTTGCTTCTTTGGGGCATTGACATAGCTTCAGTTCCTTGGCACGTGGTAGGCGTCCAATATTAGTTGAAAGAATGAGTGACATTTGGAGGGTTTTGTGCCTGGGGATGGTGTCAAGGCTTGCCACATATTACTTCATTTCTTTATCACAGCATTCCTTGGAGGGAGGCCTTGTCATTGTCCCCCTTTACACAGAGGAGAAAAACAGAGGCTTCTAGAAGTTGCATATGGACACCCTATACATACACACCCAATCGTAGAGTCCAGAAGCTTAGCTGACTGCCCCTTAACAATGTTCTCCCTTCTGGCCGAAGAGGACTGAATGAAGCTCAGGTCAGGTGCAACTTCTAGCTGGCACCTGCAGTGGAGCTGAAAAGGGATGAGCAGCTGGCACGGGGTGGGCTGGGGGGTGGGGGTAGAGTGGGGGGCACACCTGAAGGGGCTTTCTCAGGGACCAGAAGGGAGCGGCCTTGAACTTGACTGGGTTCAACCTGTCTCTCTCTGAAGGAAGATTGGTGCCAGACCTCTAAGAGATGCAGACTGGGGTGGAAAGCGAAGCCCCAGCAGACTCTGGGCAGTGTCGCTGGAGTGTGTACTTGGTGATGGTCCGGCCGAGATGAGCAGCCTGGAGATGCTGCTGCTGCAACCAGGCCCAGGAGGCCGGATGTGCACACACACAAACACACATGCATGCACACACTTCACTCCCTACCCCTCCCTCCCCACTTCTTCTACCCCTTCACCCCCCCCTTCAACTCCCTACTTCCCCTCCCTACCCCTCCCTTACTCCAGCCTAGCCCAGCCCAGCCCAGAAAGGGTCCATCTCTGTGATTGGTCCGTGGTTCTCGGTATCAGGAATTGAGACCAGGAAGATGGGAAGGAAGGAAGAGGGTGGGTAGGGTGGGGGGAGGGATGGGGCTACTTTTGTATCTACTCCCAGAGCTAGGTGCCTGCTTACCATGGACACCGCTGGGTACAGCAAGTGGGACGGCAGGCAGGAAGAGGTCCCTGGAGGTATGAGCAACGGGGCTGCCTCAGAGGTCCCCTTGGGTCCCTCTCTGGCCAGTGGTTTGGGGTTTGATGGGGAAGGGAGGGGCTTCCCAGGTGGCGGTAGTGGTAAAGAATACCCCTGCCAATGCAGGAGACGTAAGAGATGCGGGTTCATTCCATCCCTAGGTTGGGAAGATCCCCTGGAGGAGGGCATGGCAACCCACTCCAGTATTCTTGTCTGGAGAATCTCATGGACAGAGGAGCCTGGTGCGCTACCATCCATAGGGTTGCAAAGAGTCAGACAAGAGTGAAGGGATTTGGCACACATGCACGCACACATGGGGGAAGGAAGAGTATCAGCCAAGAGAGCTTATGTAGTGGGTGCAGGAAAGACACCACAGATCCTAGAGTCAGCTGGACCTGGTTTCAAATTCCTACTCTGCCGCTTAGGGGCTGTGTGACCACAGGCAAGTTACTGCACCTCTCTGAATCTCAGTTACCTGGGAGAAACCCAAGTGACTGGGGCTCAGTCCTCAGAGCCCAAGGATCCAGGGAGGAGCTCAGGAGTCCGTCTGTGTTATCCCAGGGCATTTGGGACGCTGGGGACAGAGACCCCTCTTCCTGGTCTTGGCTCTCATGGTCATCACAGTCCTGTGGGCCCTCATTCTCAGCGTCCTGTTTTCCAAGGGTGAGTGACTGGATGATGGGAAATGGCGTGTGCACCACCCCCCACCCCACCCCCCACCCCCCGAGAACATAGACGTTTTCTGCGCCCCAGGGCACACCAGCCAGATCTGGAATCTCTGCCTGGGTCTGAGTGCGAGCACCCACCTGTGCCAGCCTGTGCGCCGTGCATGTGCCTGTCCTCTATCGGTGTGTGTGCGCATCACGTGCGCTGCACGTTTGTCTGCCCCCTTCTGTGCACCCCATGACCCGGGCCCCCGCACTCCCAAGGGCAGAGGGGAGGGTTTTCGATTCCTCCTCTCTCCGCAGCGTCCACCGAGCGCGGGGCGCTGCTTGACCACCAAGACCTGCTGAGCACAAACGGTACGGAGAGAACAGAGGCTGTTGCCAGAGTTCGGGGGCAGAAGTGTCTCGGACCCCGGTGTCGGAGTAGTGGGCGGGAGCGCGGGGATCCCACAGTCCGCGGGGCTGGCCCTGCAGTTGGGTGGGGTCCTGGGAGTCCCCGAGGGTGACCTGGCGTGTGTGCGGGCGGGCGTGGGATCGTTCCAGCCTCCAAACAGATGGCGGTGCTGGGTATCGTGAAGGAAGAGGTCCGAGCGTGCAATAGCTGTTGTGAGTGAGACGGTGGTGGTGGGCGCGGGGCGAGGGGGCGGGACTTGTGGCCGGGATTGGAGGAGACGAGTGGGAGCGGGGCTTGCGGCGCGTGGGGGCTGGGCGGGCTGACCTCGGGTGTCCGGCTCCCATCACCTCACCCTCTCCCCAGGCCTGGGGACGCAGGCACAGCTGCAAACAGTCAGCAAGGAGCTTGGAGAGGCAAGGTCGCAGTTGTTGCAGCAGGAGAGTGCCCTAAAAGAACTGAGCGAGCGCGGTAAGGGCGGGACCATACCCCCTGAGCCCTCACCCCGGCTGTTACCCGAAACTTGATTCACTCTGGACGCTTCTGTGACCCCCCCACACACACCTATCCTGTGATCTTGACTATTGACCCAAATCGTGTCCCCCATCCTGACCCTGACCTGTAGACTCTAACCTTAACTGCAAGTCCTAACCCCAACCACAACGGGCACCCTACCCAGCTCTAACAGTCCTTGACAGTGATGTCACTCGTGACCTTGGCACTGACCACGGACGTGGATGCTGACCTTAAGTAATCATGATCTTACCCTTGATCCTGACCCTAGCTATAATCTTCTCCCTCTCAGTGACCCGGAGCCTGGCTGAAGCCGGTAGGGACCGTGAGAACATTCGCACTGAGCTCTTCCGGGCACTGGAGCAAGCCCGGCTTGGGAACAGTGAGCAAGCGGGGAGGGCAGCGAGGGGAGAGGATCAGTGGACCCTGCCCGGGGTTCCCTGATCCGCCTGGCCCCGCCCTTTGACCTTGGTCTGGTCTCGGTGGTTCCAACCCTGGGCCCGGGGTGGGGGGGTTGTCCAACATCCCCCTCTCCAATCCACTGTCTGCTCCACTTGGGAGCAAATCACCTCTTTGACCCCTCGCTACGCTGCAGGCTCCTGCGAGGAGTGCCCCGAGTCGTGGCTGCCGTTCCAGGGCTCCTGTTACTTCTTCTCCACGCTGCGGGCCACGTGGGTGGAGGCACAGCAGCACTGCGAGAGCTCCGGCGCGCACCTGGCGATAGTCGGAGGCCTGGAAGAGCAGGTGCGAAGCCAAGGCTGCCGGGGAGCGGGGAGAGGGGAGAGGGCGGAAAGAGTTTGGCCGAGGGGACGTGGCCTGGGGTGGTAGGGGGCGGGTCAGGAGGGACGCCGCCGGCTCAGTCTTCCCCACTGCCCAGGGTTTCCTGAGTCGGAATACGCGTGGCCGCGGTTATTGGCTGGGCCTCAGGGCGGTGCGCACGGTGCGCAGGATCCAGGGCTACCAGTGGGTGGACGGAGTCGCCCTCAGCTTCAGGTGAGAGAGGGGACCTGGGGAGGCTGACCGTTCGGATCCTAGGGAAGGTGCTTCGGCCAGATAGATCCTAGGGTCTCCTTAGACGGGCCAGACCCCAGGAACTGACTAAGGTTAAATTCTGGGAGAAAGTTATACACCAAGGTGCATTCAGGGTAATTCTCAGGATGTGAGGGTTAGACCCAAGTAATAAACAGGCTAGAACCCGGAAAGGCCTAGCTTTTCAGCAACACCCCCCGCTTCCGTGCCAAATCACTGCAGCCACTGGAATCGGGGGGAGCCCAACGACTCTATGGGGCGCGAGGATTGTATCATGATGCTCCGCACGGGGATGTGGAACGACGCGCCGTGTGACAACGAGAACGACAACTGGATCTGTGAGAAGAGGCTCGGCTGCTGACCTTGCCCCTGGCCCAGAGCCGCGCCCGCTGGCGCTTGTCCAATCACCTGAGCCGCTCACCTTCCTGGCTCCGCCCACCACCGTGAATCCTCTCCCCACCCAACTCTAGCAATAACCATGTCGCCACCCACAGCCCAAGCCGGTAACTGCATGGGGAGACTTTCGCTCCAACCTCACTGCAACCCCTCACCCGTGGACCTCACCAAGTCTGCTCCCGCTCCAAAATCTGAGCTCCTTGGACCCGTGATCTGACCCCCATCGCCCTCCCTAACCAAAGCCCGGCGACTCGGGGATGGAGCTGTTTGATTTGTTTGCATTTTTACCCCAGGTGAGCTGTCTCAAAGATAGGGGATTTTGTGAACCTTCTTGGCAGCCCTAGGGAGCATCAATAAATGAGAAAATCAATCTTGGCTCCTGCCTCTGATCTAAGCTTTATCTCAGAGACTCTGATGTAACTCATGTGAGTGACCCTGACCTCAGGGGCCCATGTGCAGGTATGTGTGACCGACTCTTTCCCACTCCATGAACTGTGGCCCGCCAGGTTCCTCTGTCATGGGATTTCCCAGGCAAAAATACTGGAATGGTTGCCATTTCCTTCTTCAGGGAATCTTCCCCACCCAGGGATTGAGCCTGCATCTCCTGTGTCTCCTGCATTGGCAGGCAGATTCTTTACCCCTAGAGCCACCTGGGGAGCCTCCAGGGGCCGATGATTTTCCCCCCACCCCAAACCCAGTGTTTAAGCTGCATTGGGCCAGGGGGTTTGTAGAGCCCTGGGGACACAGGAGTGAGTCAGACCCTGTCCTTACACCCTGGGACAATGTGACCAGTGACTAGATTGAGGAATGCATGGAGGAGTCCCCTGTGTCCCCAGAAAAGGGACTCTGCTGAGATGCTGCAGTGCTGGCCCAGTTCCCTGAGGAGACTGTCACCCTGTTGAGATTACAGGTAGCCTGACACAAGGCCCTGACACAGAGACGGAAGAGGGGCAGCTTGGATCTGATGAGCAGACTCCTTCTGTCTCGGGCACCCCAGGTCCTGTGGGGAGTTCAGGAAATACACCCAGAAAAGATGGACTTTGGAAGAACAATGGGATTTCAACTCTGGCAATGGACCTGGGAAGGGAGGGCTTTGCAGACAGAGGGTGTTGGCAAGTAGAGGGTGTCGCTGAGCCCATTTCGGAGTGGGGGAATGTGAGGAGCACACAGCCTGAATTTATCAACTGGGGACTTTTGATCTGAATTTACCCAGCACTCCCATCCTGGGGACCTGGAGGCTTTCCCAGGTTTTCCAGTGGAGACAGGTCCAACTGTCCAACCAAGGGGAGTGACAGGCTAGCAGCATTTAGTTCGATGCAAAGCTGAGTCCAGAACCAAGCTGCCCAGCCCTGAGAGCATCCACTGAACAGGAAGAGGAGGGATCAGCACCGAAACTCCCTGACCAGGTGGAATCTTTCAGTGTTGTAACCAGGAAACCCCCCAACCTGTCTCTGAATCCTCTAAACTGGAGCCCAGAGCAAAGCACTGACCTTGCCCAGGAGCTGTCTGAACTTCTGGACAGATATCGTACCTAGCAGACTGTTGGTCAGACTGACAGATTTCTGGATAGTCAGCTAGGGAGAGTGTATGTGTTCCTACTGCTGCTGTAACAAATGTCCACCAGCTTGGTGGCTTGAAACAATATACAGCTATTTTACACTTGTGGAGGTCAAAATTCATTTCACTGGGATGAAATCAAGGTCACCAGGATCAGAGTCCCTCCAGAAACTCCATATGACCCAGCAATTTCACTTCTGGGTAGATATTCAAAGAAATTGAAAGTGGGTTCTTTAAAAAAAGTTTTGGCTGGGCTAGGTCTTAGTTGCTGCACACAGGCTTTCTCTAGTTACGGTGCATGGGCTTCTTATTGTGGTGGCTTCTCTTGTTGCAGAGAACAGGCTCTAGGACTCACAGGCTTCAGTAGTTGTGGTGCAAGGGCTCAATTGCTTCACAGCATGTAGAATCTTCCCAGGCCATGGATCGAACCCATGTCTCCTGTATTGGCAGGCAGATTCGTAACCGCTGAACCACCAGCAAAGTCCTGAAAGCAGGGTCTTGAAAAGATATTTGCATACCCATGTTTATAGCAGCATTATTCACAATAGCCAACAGGTAGAAGCAACCCAAGTGTGCATCCATGGATGAATGGATAAACCAAACAAGCTCATCCATACAATGGAATATTATTCAGCCTTGAAAAAGGAAGGAAATTCTGACACATACTATAACAGTATGCTGTGTGAAATAAACCACTCACAAAGGACAAATACTGCTGCTTAATGGATACAGAGTTTCAGTTTTGCAAGAGAAACAATTCTGAAGATCCATTACAGAACAATGTGAATATACTTTTTTTGGCAGCACTGGGGATCTTCGGTCTTCTAACCACAGAGGCCTAACTACTGGCCCACCAGGGAAGTCCCCAGTGTGAATATACTTAACACTCCTGAAGTGTCCACCTAAAAATGGTTAATGTGGTATGATTACAAGGGAAGAAGAAATGTTCAGATGGAGGTAGCTCTTTTTCATCACAAAATATATTCGTCCTACATATAATACATTTCATAAAATTCTATGAAACATTTCATAATGTTTTTAATAAAAGGCTGAAAATGCAAAAAATAGTGGTTAACATGGTGAATTTTATCTTATGTGTATTTTTCCACGATTTCAAAATTTTTATTTTCACTTTTATTATTATTTTTTTTTACCAAGCTGCTCAACTTGTAGGATCCTAGTTCCCCAATCAGGGATTGAATTCATGCTCCCTGCAATGGAAATGAGGAATCCCAATCACTGGACCACCAGGGAATTCCTCCAAAGTTTTTATTTTAAATGCACTTATTTGCAAGTTAACAAGTTTTAAGGACTGTATACAACTGTGTAGCCACCATTGTACTGCAGATATAGAACATCTCCATCAGCCCCTAAAATTCCTTCTTGTCCCCTCCCAGTCAGTCCTCATCCCCTACCTTCCCCCAGGCCACCATGACCTGCTTTCCATCAGCACTGACTAGATTTGTCTTTCCTCAAATGCCATATAAACCGAGTCATACAGTGTAGAGTGCTGTAATTTGTTTCTTTTTCTTTTTTTAAAAATAAATATTTACTTATTTTTGGCTTCAACGGGTCTTAGTTGGGCTTGGTGTTGGGACTCTACTTGCAGCTCATAGGCTCAGATGCCCTGAAGCATGTGGGGTCTTAGTTCCCTGATGAGGGATTGAACCTGCATCCCCTGCATTGCATGCTAGACTCTTAACCACTGGACCACCAGGGAAATCCCTGAAGTTTGTTTCTTTTCATTGCCAGATCATTTACTATTGGCTGGCTGGACTGCTTTCTGTGTATCCAGTCACCTTTTGACAGATGTTTGCCTTGTTTCCAATATGAGACTATGAATGAAGCTGCTATGAACAATCTTTTTATGGATTTAAGTTTTCACTTCTCTTGGGCAAATACCTGGGAGTGGGTCAGATAGGAGGTGAGGATTAACTTTATAAGAAACTGCCAAACAGTTTTCCAAAGTGGTTACACCATTTCTGCACCCCCAGTGCTCAGCAATGTCTCGAGCCTGTGGAGCTGGGAGGGGGGATTTTTTTTTTAAGATTTATTTATTTGATTTTTGGTTGTGCTGGGTCTTCACTGCTGCACACAGGCTTCTCTAGTTATGGCAAGCAGGGGCTACTCTTCATTGAGGTGCTTGGGCTTCTATCTCAGAGACTTCTTGTTGCAGAGCACAGGCTCTAGGGCATACGGGCTTCAGTACTTGTGGCTCCCACGCTCTAGAGCACAGGCCCAGTAGTTGTGGCGCACAGGGGCTTAGTTGCCTCGCAGCATGTGGGGGATCTTCTTGAACCAGGCATCAAACCCGTGTCCCCTGCACTTTGCACATGGTGTCTTAACCACTGGACCACCAGGGAAGCCTGAGGGTATTTTTGACCCAACAGAGTCTTCAGCAGTTCTAGAATCAGGTGGAGGGGCTTACCTAGAGAAAAGCAGGAGGGCTGGAAGTGAGGGCAGAAACTGAAGCTGATATTGTGGGAAGGCAAGAATCATGGGTTTACACGTGCCTGATAACAAGTGTTTTCACAGGAAGATGAGACTGGGGGGCTGGGAAGCAGGCATTGGGGGAGGGGGTCTCTGCTATTTATAATGGCACTCACCCACTCACCCAGAGACAGATAGAAGGGTGGTTGACTGCACCACAAAGGGAGGTCTTCTGGGGATGACAATAGATGACGCTTCAGCAGACCAAGGAGGAGGTTGGCCCCAGAGAGAAGCTGGAGCTAGTCTCCGTGAACAAGGAGCAATTTTGTTCATTCATTTAATGCAATCATTTTCTCACCCAGAAACATTTCTTGTGCACTTATAATACATCAGGCACTGGAGTTACAGTGGAAAACAAGAGGTCAGCAGCAAGGGACATGAAGAAATCTAAAAAATCTCGGGCTGAGCAGAAGCAGCCACCCACAAAATATCAATAGTATAGACTCTATGAATCCATTTATGTGAAGCTCTAGAAGAGGCAGATAATCAAGCAAATAGAGACAATGTTGATTGTAGGATCTAAGGATGGGTTTTCTTACTAAAACTCAAGCTTTCTGTATGCTTGGGAATGGTCATAATGAAATGTTGGGGGTCAGGCTGTGGCTGCTGCCTTCCTGGGGCTCACAGTCTGGCCAGGAGAGGAGAAGATGGTGAGGTGAGATAGAAGGTGGTGAGTCCACTTGGGGAGATTGGAGGTGGAACATTCTGGAAACACAGTCCCCCGCTCCTTGCCCTTCTAGCCTAAGGATGAAGTAGGGCTTGTGCTGGGAAGCAGGGAGTTTGGGGCAGAAGAGAACCCTTGTGGCCACCTTCTTATCCTTTCCCAGTAGGTGTCCCCACCAACAACCCCTGTGCAAACACACGACCTCACTCTCCCAGGCCGAGTCAGCAAGTTAGAGGTGACCTTGGAGCCCAGCCAGAGTTTCCTGCATGAACAGCCTTATCCATCACCCCCCTTTCCAAGGAAGTGACCTTGGGACAGAACAGCCTGTCCTTTCCCATCTCACTCCCTGAAATTCCAGGAAACCCCCAGGAATCCCCAGGGCATCTTACCAGATTGGCTGGGGTGTCCGGGGAAGCCCCCAGGCTAGGAGAAAACACATGCTCCTCTGGCCCCCTTGGCAGCCCCTTCCCCATCCCCCTCACCTTGCCCCCCGCCCAACTCTTGCCTCTCCTATGTCCCCACACCCACTCACAGATGGCTCAAATGGATGGATTTCCCAGACACAGGCAGAAAGGCCACACTGCTTGCCTCTCACTCGCAGGGTGAGCCTAGGCAATGACACTGCCTCCCTGAGCCTCAGTTTTGGCATCTGTCAAGTGGGAACAATAATAAAAACACTCATCTCCTTGGGTATTGTGGTCCGTTGAACAATGGCCCCCAAAGATGTCCCCATCCTAGTCTCTGAAACTTCTGAATAGGGAAACTTACAGAGTGAAAGGGACTTTGAGGTGAGATTAAGTTAAAGATCTGAAGTTGGGGAGATGATCGTGGATGACCTAGATGGGCCCAATGTCATCACAAGAGCCTTTATAAGAGAAAAGCAGGAGGATCAGAGGGGCTTCCCAGGTGGCTCAGTAGGTAAGGAATCTGCCTGCCAATGCAGGAGTCCCAGGAGACGGAGGTTTGATCCCTGGGTCAGGAAGAGCTCCTGGAGGAGCAAACAGAAACCCTCTCCAGTATTCTTGCCTGGAGAATCCCACACACAGAGGATTGTGTTGAGCTACAGTCCATGGGGTCGGAAAGAGTCAGACATGATTGAGAACAGCAGGAGGATCAGAGTCAGAGAAGGAGGTGTGACCACCAAGGCAGAGTCAGAGAATGTGGAAAGATGCTACACTGTTTGGTTCAAAGATGGAGGGAGGGACCACAAGTCAAGGAATGTGGTGGGTGGGTGGGGCGCTCTAGAAGCTGGAAAAGGTAAGAGAATGGATTCCTTCTAGAATGTCAAAAAGGCAGGACTTCCCTAGTGGTTCAGTGTTTAGGGCTGTGTGCTTCCACTGCAGAGGGGCCACGGGTTCCATCCTTGGCAGGGGGTCGGGGGGGTCAGCGGGTACTAAGATCCCACAGGCCCCACCACGTAGCCAAAAGAGGGAGGACCCTTCTGTGAATGCCTTGATTTTAGCCAGTGAGACCTGTGTTAGGCACTGACCTCCAGAACTGCACAACAATACATGTTGTTTAAAACCAACCGGTTTACAGTAATTCCTCGCAGCAGTCATAAGAAACTCGTGCAGAGGCGATGCCTGTAAAGCACCCACTGTGTGCCTAGCCCTGAGCCACAGGCTGGGGACCCTGTGATGGCAACAGGCACAACACCTCTCCTCCTGGAACTCATGTTCCAACAGGGCATCATGCAAGGAACAAGCAAACCAGACTCATTCACATGTTTCAGGGGCTGGGGTGTTGTTGTTTTTCACTCGCTGAGTCATATCCAACTCTTCGAAATCCCATGGACTGTAGCCCGCCAGTCTCCCCTGTCCTTCACGATCTCTTGGAGCTTGCTCCAACTCATGTTCATTGAGTCGGTGTTGCCATCCAACCATCTCATCCTCTGTTGCCCCCTTCTCCTCTTGCATGCAATCTTTCTCAGCATCAGGGTCTTTTCCAATGAGTCAGCTCTTCACATCAGGTGGCCAAAATATTGGAGCGTCAGCTTCAGCATCAGTGCCTCCAATGAATATCCAGGGTTGATTTCCTTTAGGATTGACTGGTTTGATATCCCTGCAGTCCAAGGGACTCTCAAGCACCACAGTTTGAAAGCATCAATTCTGCAGCGCTCAGTCTTTTTTATGGTCCAACTCTCACGTCTCTTTAAGACTAAAAGACCATTGAAGGGCTGAGAGGCTAGGGACCGGTGTAGCTGGGACCACTTACCTCGGAGAGTAGAGACCTGGAGGATGAGGAACGACCAGCCAAAAGGCTCAAAAAGAAAAGCGTGCGGGTGTGGCTGGAGCTGAACAAAGTGGGAGCAGTGCAGACGGGAAAGATGCTAGCCACACAGGGTCCTGCTGGCTGTGGGGAGTTTAGGTTTTCCTCCAAAAGCCTTTGCGCTTTGAGTGTGCGTGTCGGGGAGGAGAACTATTAATAATGGGAGATACGCAACAGCACCGTGTTTCAGGAAATAACGCTAACAGGGCTCCCATTTATGGCGGACTTCTCTCTATGCGGCGGAAGACACCTTTTTTTTTTTACTGCACAGAAGGACTTAAGCACACGAAAACCTAAGTGGGGGCATTGTGCATATCCCCACTTTACAGATGAAGAAACTGAGGTCCGCAGGGGAGGGGGTGGAGCTAGGACTTCAAGGCCTTCTTTCAGCAGCTGTGGGCTGTGGGGAGTCACCTAGTGGGAGGGCGCAGTGACCAGGTGTATCCAGCAGAGGACAGCACTTCTACTGACAGATCAAGGGAACTAGCCTGCAGAACCTCCAGATGGGAGTGGAAAGAACTCACCATGCTAGACAAGGTTCCTAAGGGCCTGGGGGCCTAGATTTCTGGGTTCCTGAAAGTCAGGACGAGGGTTGTGGAATCCTGGATCTCCTAAAGGCAAGGGGCCTGGGTCCCTGATGGTGGAGCCTGGGGTTTTCTGTTTTCTCAGCTGCCTAGAGATTTCTGTATCTCTAGGCATCTGGGAACTATCTCTTGTCTGGTCTGGTCCCCACACAATTCCCATCCTCTCTGAGAACCATGGGTAATGTCCCAGAGAAATCCCTGAATTTCCCAGTACAAGCCCTGGAATGCTCTCAGGATTCCCAGGATGGGCTGACTCAGCCCCCTGGTCCCAGGGAGCGTGCTGGGGCCTGGAGGGGCTGAAGGGAGTGGGCCTGGGGCTTGGGAGTCTCTCCAGAGGAAGGATGTGGACAAATCAAGCTCTGTGTCCCCCTCACCCTGAGCCCCTCACCAACCCTTCCCTACCCTCCCAACAACAACAAAAAAACAAACCCAGCTCCAGACCCCGAGGCTCCAGGAGGTAAAAATGCAGAGCCAGCCCCTCCCCATGCCACTCAGGCCTGCCCTCTTCTTGCTGACCTGTCTCCCACCCCCCACCCCCGGGTGAGGAGGGGCTGTGTGGCTGTGAGCTCAGGGCGCCTCCAGGAAGGGTGCCCAGGTTCCACCCTCAAAGAGCTCTGGATCCTAGGAGAGCTCATGTATTGCAGGAGGACTGGGGTAAGAGGGATACAACGGACTGCAGGGACTCAGAGGAGGCCCCTTGCCTGGCCTCTGCAGGCAGGGAAGCTCCCTGCAAACCATCACTGCAGACCAGCTTGACACCGCAGGAATAGGAGCTGCCAGTGCAAAGGCCCTGAGGTGTAAGTGTGTGCCTAGGGAGTGCGAGTGGGGAGAGATGGGGCCAGAGCAGGTTAAAGCCCTTGAACTCCAGGCAGGGGAGCATAGGGAGCAGTGGCTGGAAGCAGTGGGGAGATATGGTCATGTGGCTGCCAGAGGGGGGGCTACTGCCATTTTCCAGGGGGGAGGATGGTGATTAGGGTTGAGGTCATGGAAGAGGAGAGACCTTGGAGGAGAAAATGGCAACCCACTCTGGTATTCTTGCTGGAATAATCCCATGGACAGAGGGGTCTGGGGGGCTGCATTCCATGGGGTCACAAAGAGTTGGACACGACTGAAGTGACCAAGCAAACACGCACGCCCACAGGAGGAGAGACAGACAATGAAAAGATAAGGAATGTGGATGATGGGGGCGGAGAGGAGCAGGTGATGGTGGGCAATGCTGTGCTCAGCCCAGGTCAGGGGCAGCATCTGGGCTCACTTTGCTCATCACACCAGCCGACTTGATTTGCTCCAACACACCCTACACCATCCAGCCCTGGGGATCCCCAGGCATGGGCAGAAGGGGAAGATGGCAGCTTCACAGGGCTGTGTGGGCTCTTCTTTGGCCTTTGCACATGCTGTTCCCTCTGCTGGGAACCCCTCCGCCATCCATGAAGCTGGGGATTCTTATTTCCTGCAGGGATCCCAGCCCAACCATTACCCACCCTGAGAGCCTTCCTGATCACTATTTAAACAGCTCCGGGGTTTCCCTGGTGGCTCAGTGGTGAAGAATCCACCTGACAACGGAGGAGACATGGGTTTGATCCCTGGTCCAGGAAGATCTCACATGCCATGGAGCAAATAAGCCCGTGCACCACAACTATTGAGTCTGTGCTCTAGAGCCAGGGAGCTGCAACTACCGAGCCCACATGCTGCAACTCTGAAGCCCTCGCGCTCTGGCTCTTCAACTAGAGAAGCCACCGCAATGAGAAGCCCATTCACCACAACTAGAGAGTAGCTTCCATTCGCCACAACTGGAGAAAAGCCTGAACAGCAATGAAGACCCAGTACTGTCAAAAATAAAATAAATAAATAAAATTATAATAAATAAATAAACAGCTCCTCTGACACCCCTCCTCCTGTCTCCTTTATGACTCTTCCTGGCGTTCATCACCCTCTGACATTTGTCTGTCTCCCCTGCTAGAACATCAGTTTCAAGGGCAGAGACATTTGTCCAGTTTGTTCATGACATCAGTCCTAAGGGCCCCATTATGGTGTCCAGCGTCTCACTGAATGAATGAATGAATGAGTGAATGAATGAATGAGTGCATGACAGCAATGAAATAAAAATTCACATTTTAGGGCAAAACAAGACAAATTTAAACATAAAACTTTTCCTCTGCTCTTTGGCCTCCTCCTTCACCCTCTTGTGTGCATTGGGCACCGGCATTATGTGTGAACCAGACCCCCTCAAAGGTAGAAATAACCTGCTTCACCATAAAGATCAGTATTCGCCTCCTGCACCAGTCCCCATAAGTCCTTAGACGGCAACATCCCTTCCACAGTCTGAAAGGGGTCATGATGACCACTCGCCATGTAGGCACAGACACCTCCAGTGAACTTTATGTACAATGCCAATAAATCATTTTCCTTCAAGGTAGAGATGGATGCAGAACAGACTGGTCAGATGACCTGGGGTGAACCTGGGTCGTACCTAATGGATAATACTTTATCCATTACATTGATTATGTATCCATTACATGGATAATGTACCTAGTGGATAAATACTTAAATACCTAAGTATTTAGCTTAAATACTTACTTATGACCTTATTAATGCCACTAGCTACACAACTTGTAGTCTGCCTATTTTACCAGATGATTGTTTCTTGCATTACCAAATGTGTAATCAAGCCTCAGGTAAATTTAAACATGATTAGATGACTTGAAAGGGCTTCCCTGGTGGCTTAGACGGTAAAGCGTCTGCCTACAATGTGGGAGACCCGGGTTCGATCCCTGGGTTGGAAAGATCCCCTGGAGAAGGAAATGGCAATCCACTCCAGTACTCTTGCCTGGAAAATCCCATGGACAGAGGAGTCTGGTAGGCTACAGTCCATGGGGTTGCAAGGAGTCGGACACGACTGAGAGACTTTATTTTCACTTTCAGATGACTTGAAAGACTTGATTAAATGTACAGTCCTATAAGATCAATGACTGTAATAGTGTAACTCTAGCTAGGGGAAGAAGCAACAAGAGGGAACAATTTCCTGGACCATAACAGGCTAGTAAGACAGGTGGTGCAGGGGCTTTTGGCTGCTGTTTGTTTGGTCTTTTAAAAAATATTTTTAAGGAGTTTCGCTGGTGGCTCAGTGGTAAAGAATCCACCTGCCAATGCAGAAGACACAGATTCGATCCCTGATCTGGGAAGATCCCACATGCCGCAGAGCAGCTAAGCCTGTGCACCACAACTATTGAACCTGTGCTCTAGGGCCCAGGAGCCACAACTACTGAGTCTTTGAGTCACAACTATTGAAACCTACACACCCACAGTCCACAAGAGAAGCTACCACATTGAGAAGCTTGTGCACCACAATGACAGAGCAGCCCCCGATCTCTGCAACTAGAGAAAAGTCCATGCAGCAACAAAGACCCAACATAGCCCAAAATAAAGAAAATCATTTTTAATTCTTTTTAAATTTTTAAGATTTATTGTTGTGTCATGCGGGCTCAGTAGTTGTGGTGAGTGGGCTTAGTTGCCCCATGGCACGTGAGATCTTAGTTCCCAGACCAGGGATCGAACCCGTGTCCCCTGTATTGCCAAGTGGAGTCTTAACCACTGGACTACTAGGGAAGTCCCTTTTGGCCACTGTTAACAGTCCACTAATAGCACATTGAGTGGCTCTATCATGAAATCCTTGCCTGATCTGTGTGTGTGTGCTTAGTTGCTTCAGTCGTATCTGACTCTTTGCAACCGCATGGACTAGGCCACCAGGCTCCTCTGTCTGTGGGGATTATCCAGGCAAGAATACTGGAGTGGGTTGCCATGCCCTCTTCCAGGGGATCTTCCTGGAGACCCTGGGATGAGCATTTCTAGCACCAGGGGACAAACTGGTCACAAAATACTGCCCGAACTCGGTCAAAATAAAGACCAAAAGGGAGGGGATTGTAAAACAAAGAATACTGCGCACTCTCTAGTTCTACAAGAATCAAGTCATTATTCACTGCAGTCGCTGACCTACGGCAAGAAACCCAGAGTGAAAATCAGAACGAGGCACTTTGTGCTCTAGGAAAATTGACAGAACTGGCCATCAGATAGTTAGACAGTTCAGGAGACAATTTTATGAACTCAGTTCCTTGTATTTTCCCATCCTTAGGGAAGCACTAAAACCATTGAGGAAGATATCTGTTTCTTGTGAATAGCAGCAACCTTCTATCAAGGTGAGTGCTCAAATATGAAATCGGAAAAAAATATGTATAACTGAGTCATTGTGCTGTACAGCAGAAATCAACACAACATTGTAAATCAACTACACTTCAATGAAATTTTTTTAAAAGGTGAGGGACTCCCCTAGTGGTCCAGTAGTTAAGATTCCAGACTTCTAATGCAGGGGTTGCAAGTTTGATCCCTGGTCAAGGAACTAAGATGCCACATACCACATGGCATGACCAAAAGTAAAAATTAAAAAGAATTTAAAAAGATGAATGCTCAATTGTATGAACCCCTCTTCTCCAAAATCACATCTATACCAGCATCCCCTTTTATTTCTTTCAAACAGCCCTCAAAGATGAGAGACTGTCTCCTGGGTTATCATCCTCAGGTTGGCTCTAATCTAATTTTCCATTTCTTTCTTAGATTGATTGTTCATGAGTGTTTTTATCACATGAACAAATGATTCACAAGAGAAGCACAGGGCTAAACAGAGAGATGGTGGAAGTAGAAAGGATGGGGAGTGATCGAAGCCAGATGGTGGTACACAGGTGGAGGGAGAGGTCCTGAGGGTAAACTGAGCCCTGCAGCAGGGAGGAGGGCTGAGACTAGCAGAAGGGCTGCTGCTGAAGGGGCCTGCTTCTGTCCATCAAACCCTCTATGGAAACAGTTCCGCAGAAGATCAGCAGAGGGCACACGCGCGCGTGCATGCGTGCGTGTGTGTGTGTGTGTGTGACTGTGTACCTGTGTGTGTGTGGTGCATATCTGTGTTGTGTGTTTCTGTATGTCTGGGTGTTTGTGTGTATGTTTCAGTGCATTTATATGTGTGTTTGTGTTTATGTGTGTGTGATAACATGTGTGTGTCTCTGTGTGCTCACTGGGTGTTTATCTTGTATCTGTAGTTCCATTGCGTGGTGTCTCTTTCTGTGTGTTTACACTGGGTGTGTGTGTGTTGTGTGTACCTCTATGCATTTCTGTGTATTTGTGTCTGATTGTATCTATGTGTATGTGTTGTGTGTGTGTGTGGTTTGGTGGTGTCCTGTGGTCTGTATCTTTGTGTGTGTGTTGTATAGATGCTTCTAGGTTGTGTCTGTGGTACATATGTTGTTTTGTGTTGTGTAGGTATCTGTGGTTGGATTGTGTTGTTTGTCAATGTGTGTGAGTCTTTGTACATGTGTTTTGTTTTCGTGTTGTGTCTGTATGTGTGTGTGTTGTGTGAGTGTGTTTGGTTCACTTGTGTAGTGACTGTTGGTCTGTTTGTTTTTGTGTTGTGTCTGTGTGTGTGTGTTGTGTGGGTGTGTTTGGTTCATTTGTGTAGTGACGGTCATTCTGTTTTGTTTTTGTGTTGTGTCTGTGTGTGTGTGTGTTGTGTGGGTGTTTGTGGTTTATTTGCGTAGTGACTGTTGGTCTGTGGTGTGCCTGTGTGACGTTGCAAGTGATGGTGTTGCAACACTTCATGTCTCTGTGTGTCCGCATTGTTGGGGGCCCCTATACCCCACATCCCTCACCCCAGTGAGTCACTTGGGACCAACCCCAGTTCTTCAGAATTCCTACTTCCCCACAGCGCTGGGGGCCTGCAAGAGGCTATGACGAGACCTGTGGTCCTGCCAGGGAGGAGCTGACTGGCGCCCCAGGGCTTCCAGGAGTCCAGTGCCCTCCTCCATAGGGAAAACTGAGACCTATGGGGTGTGTGCGTAAGTTACACGGCCAAGGTCAGGGGAGGCTGCAGGGCCCCTGCCCCTCTCTGGGACCTGGGGCCTCTGGGAAAGGATGGTGTGGGTTTCCCCTGACTGTGAGAGCATCCACTCATGACTTTGAGGCTGCAAAGCCCCAGGGAGCAACTGGCAGCATGAAACATCTAGACAAAAGTCCAGCAGCAGGATCTGCTTCTCCAGGGTGGTCTCCTCCGATGCCCCCTCCCTTGCCCCCGGGTTTCTGAGTCCTCCAGTCTAAACCAGCTCTTCCTCCGGGTAGCCTCCACCCTGCTCTCCACCACCTGAAATTGTTCTGTGGATTGATGAATTTTAAACTTTGTTTTTGTGCTGCAGCAGGGATGAACCTTGGGGACCCTCCACTCAGTGAAATGAGCCAGAGGCTAAAAGAAAAATACTGATTGATTCCACTTCTAGGAGGTCCCTAGAGTAGTCAGATCCATAGAGACAGGAAGTAGAATGGTGGGGCCGGGGCTGGGGGAGGGGAGTTAGTGTGTAAGGGGGACAGAGTTTCAGTTTGGGAAGGTGAAAACATTCTGGGATGGATGGTGAGGATATTTGCATCCCAACAATGGACTTAATGCCACTGAAAATGATTAAATGATACATTTTGTGTCAAATATATTTGTATGTGTAATATAAGCAATATAACATTTGTGTATATTGTATATACAGAATTAAAACCGAAAATCTTTGTTTTCCTCTCTCAAGAGAGCTGGGACTTAATCTTGTCTGCAATGTGGCACACAGTAGGTGCTCAGTGACTGACTGTTGAATGAATAAAAGAGGTCAGAGTTTATCTGTCCACAGTGGATGGAGAGAGAGAGATGGGAGACAGAGGGAAATAGGAAAAGCCTGAAGCCAGTACTTCTCCACTGGAAATCTGCTTCGAAGCAGTAGTCCTCAACTGTGGGTGATTCTGTACCCCTCAGGGGTCATCTGGAGTTGCCTGGACATTTTTGGAAGGGAGAGGGGAGGTGCTAGGCAAGCAGCGAGCGGAGGCCAGTGCGCATGCTCAGTTGCTAAGTCGTTTCCAACTCTTTGCGACCTCATGGACTGTAGCCCGGCACACTCCTCTGTCCATGGGATTTCCTAGGCAAGAATCCTGGAGTGGGTTGCCATTTCCTCCTCCAGTGGATCTTCCCAACCCAGGGATCGAAACCGCGTCTCCTGCATTGGGAGGAAGATTAACACCGAGCCACCTGGGAAGACCAGAGCAGAGACCAGGGACTTTGCTAAATATCCGATAATGCACAAGACCGCTCCCCACGACGAGGAATCATCTGGGTCCAACGTCAACCAGTGCAGAGAATGAGAAGCCCAACTTTAAAGACACCTCTGCCTGGAAGTCCTCCTGAATTTGACACACCTACTTGCCTCCCCCACCACACACTCACACACCCTTTCCTTGCCCCTCCTCGCAACATCAGGAAAAAACTGGACAGGTGGGGTGAGCCCTGAGCTGTGCCAGGACGGGGTCCGGGTCAAGGTCGCGAGGTTCCTTCCTTCGTCACAGCTGCTTTGAGTGTCGGGCCCTGTCCCTGGTGCTGAGATTCTGCGTGGGCGCCGCACTGAGGACCAGTTAGTGTTGGGGATGGGAGCCTCGTGGGGGACGAATCGAGGTCCGGGGGGTCCCCGTTGCGGCTGGGATCCCGCCTGAGAATTGTTTACGGTCATTGCCTAATCTCTGACCAGTTCCTAAGAAGTCCAGATCCAGGAGTGACTAGCAGCGGTATAGGGATGCCGACCCTGAAAAGAGAACCGACACCTTCGGGTCACAGCCCACATCCGCGTGGTTTCCTGTTTATCCCCTAACGTCAGTGAGAGACGTGGGTTGACACCGCTGAAGGGAAGAGGGAGCAGGCTGTCTGTGACACGGTCCCTCGCTTCGCGCCCCGCACCCCGCCCCGCCTCCAGAGGTGGGGGGCGTGCCCTTCAAACATCCTCTTGTCTAAATTGAGTCTTGGCGGGGACCCAGCACTGCAGTGAGCCCTCGAGCCCGAGTTAGAACACGGAGGACCAGTGGGCACCAGTAGAGATTGGGGCTGGGTGCATCCACCTGCAGAGCTATCAGAAGCTGGAAACCGCCAGACTCCATCACTAGCCTCTACTCCAACCCCAGCCTGTATCCGGAGCTCCGTCCTGAGGCTTAGCCACAGCCCAGCAGGACTTGTTCCCAAACTTTCTCCTCCTCTTCCGTTGTGCTCACTGCCCAGCTGTCCACCCAGACACTCCTGCCGAGACTGGTCATTTTCCATAGCATCTTCTGAGCACCCGTCCCCATCTCTTTCCCATCACCAAGGCCATCTCATCTCAAACCTACCTGCTTCTCTCCATCTACAAACCCACTGCCCCCGGCCACCTCCTCTGGTTCCTGGATGAGGTGACAGCCCCCACCATTGTCCGCATTGCCACCTGGCCCACATGGAAGTTCCTCGGGGTCCCCACTCCCCAGGCTTCCTGCCATCTTTGTCCACCTACTGGCTCCTTGTGACCTCTCTCTGACGCCCAGCTGATAACTCTCTCCCCAACTTAAAGTGTTTCTCCTCTGTCACTCGGCAAACCATGCCAAGGGTTCAGGCCCCCACAATTAGCCCTGATCAAGGTTGCAAGGGATATTTGGGAGCCCAGTATGAGCAGTCTCAGGCCACCAGAGTCATTCGTTCAGTAGACAGGCGCTGAAGGCTACCCATCCCCAAGCCGGGGATAGAGTGTGACAGATGAGCAAACGCAGTGCTTGGTGTCTTGCAGTCCGCTGTCCAAGGACATTCCAGCCAGCCCCTTCCTGCTTGGTGGACAGCCTGGCCTAGTCCTGGTTGGGAAGTGGAACACAGTGGGCACAGGTGGACATCTTTCTGAGAGGGAGAGCATCAGGCCTGGGGCGGAAAGGCGGCCCAACCAGGAGTTCAGCACAGGATGTTTCCCCACTGAGAATCCCTGGGTTAAGGATCAGGAGACACATTTCAGGGAGGAAGAGCGGGGTGCATGAGGTGTCAGGAAGTTCCCTGTCAGTACAAGGCTAGGTGCATGGTGGGGAAGGCTGCAGACTCAGGACCCACACCACCTGGGCTCAAATCCTCGCTCTGCCATTTGTGAGCTGTGTGATCTTGGAAAGTTACTTACCCTCTCTGTGCTTCCCATCTTTCATCCGTAAGACAGCATTGGCAACAAAATTGTCTGCCTCATAAGGTGGTTGGTCAGGAACATTACATTTGTTAATGCATCTAAGACACAGAGGATGTGCCCAACGTGGGTTGCTACTAAAATAAACCATATAAAAAATAATAAAATAAAATAAAATAAACCATATAACAAAACTCTCAGTATTTGACTGGAAGGTTATCACATTATCTCATATATGTTTCTTTTTCATCCTTCCCTCCATTCCTCCTTCCCTCCCTCCTTCCTTATTTTCCTCTTTCTCCCCCCTCCCTCTCTCCATCTCTTTGTCTCTCTTTCTCTCTCTCCATGTCTCTCTCTCTCTCCCTCTCTCTCTCCATCCCTCTCTCTCCATTCCTCTCCCTCCATCTCTCTCTGTGTGTCTCTCTCCCTCTTCCCAGCATGATGATTTAGTCATTTTGGGTTCGAATCCTGACTCTATCACTTAGCTCCTTTGGCACTTTGGGAAGGTGACTTGGTGCCTCAGAACTCAGTTTGTTCACCTGAGAGATGGATCTCAACATAGCAGAGACCTGGCCAAGTGGCAGGGAGCTTCAGAGGAGGCCATGCGTGGACTGGGGTTATCCGGGTGGTGAGCTCATAATTAGATCTGTGAAAATACAAGCAGTGGGTGAATCTAGTTTCAGGAGAAAGTGTCTCTCTGGGTTTAAACTCACCACAGCCTGTGGCTTCTGCCAGCCTCTCCCATTGGCCCCAACTGACCAGGAGGACAGCTACACGCTCAAAACTCATGTGAGTACGCAACACATGTGATTGTGTGTCCGTGCCTCTGCGTCTGTGACAGTGTGTGTGTGTGTGATGGTTGTGGAAAGTGTAAAGTCTTCCTGGAAGAACTGACCTCTGTACTGAGTCTCAAGGGATGGCCAGGAGGAGGACTGCCTATGAAATGGATGGTGGGCAGGGGGGCAGGTGGGGATGGAATTGCCAGGTGTGTGCAGGGACCAGGTTTAGGGAAGTGAAACCCAGCTGATTGGCATGACTGAGCAAGAAAGATGTGCTTGGTGGGTGCATGGGGGTCTGATCGTGCTGGACCTTGGGGAGCTATGGAAGGTTGTAAGCAGGGTAAAGAGTGCTCGTATTAGAAAGGTGGGCTGGCATCAGGACTCTGTCATCCCAGCCATCAGCAGCAGACACACACCAGGAGGTCATGTCTCCCAGGGGTGGAGCCAATAGGTTCTGAGGTCACCTATCCTGGGTTCTAGGTCCAGTCCCACTGCGGTGTGATGTGGGCAGATTCCTTCCCCTCTGGGTCCCTTAGTTCACCTACTGTGTACCAGCACCTCCAATGCTGCCTCCAGGGGAGCTAGTGCTGTCACTTGTCCCCAGTTTACGGATGGGCAAACTGAGTCGTTTGTCTAGGGAGAAGCCAGGACTCAGCCCCAGGTCTGGTCAGCATGGGCTCAGGCACGTCCAGCCACAGGATGGTGACCCCTTTGGCTTCCTCCAGGATGGCGAAAGACCCAGTTTGAGTAACAGCCTGACTGTCCCCTTCTCTGTTTCTCTGAGACTCAGAGAGGGGAAGCGACTTGCCCATCGTCACCCAGCAAGGCAGGGCAGCTGGTGGACCCCAGGCTTCTCTGACGGCAGAGCCCATGCTCTTCAGCACCTAGTAGGTACTTTAGAGTCAAGAGACTTTTAAAAACGCCTTGGGCATATTGGAAGAGAAGGAAGCTGAGGCCTGGGTGACAGAGTCTGCATTTCCCAGCAGGAACTGGCACAGAGTAGATGCTTGATATAGATATTTAAGACCTGAAGACCCACTGGGTGCAGCTGTGCCACAAGCCTTAAGTCCACTGTTATGTCATTTAGTCCTACCCTGGCTCATGGGTGGAGAAGGCAATGGCACCCCACTCTAGTACTCTTGCCTGGAAAATCCCATGGACGGAGGAGCCTGGTACGCTACAGTCCATGGGGTCACTAAGAGTCAGATGACTGAGCGACTTCACTTTCACTTTTCCCTTTCATGCACTGGAGAAGGAAACGGCAACCCACTCCAGTATTCTTGCCTGGAGAATCCCAGGGACAGCAGAGCCTGGTGGGCTGCTGTCTATAGGGTTGCACAGAGTCAGACACGACTGAAGCAACTTAGCAGCAGTGGCTCATGGGTCAGGTACTATCTTCACCCCCATTTTACAGAGGGGAAAACTGAGGCTCAGAAAGATTGAGTCCTGGGCTGAGGTTGCACCAGCAGCAACAGTAACAATAGCTGATGATATTTTCGGTGCTTGCTATGTCCCAAAGCACTTCACACATTCACCTAGAGCAGACCACCCTATGGAGTAGAATACCTTAATTTTGTCATGTGGTGGATGAGGAAATTGGTTTTGAGGTTAAGCCACTTGCCAAGATGACTCAGGTGCACACTGATGGAACACTTGCTCTGCGCCTCACATGTGATGGGCCCCTGGATGACCACCTCTGGCTTCAGGCTGCTCACCCTCCACACCAGTTGCATCCCCCAGTTAACTGCAGCATTGATTTCCAGTCATAGACTAAACAAAACCAGCCAATGGTCATGCACTCCTCAAGTCCCAGGTGCTGGCTTGTGTGACTAGAGCCTGACATCTAACCCTCACCCCCTGTTAGAACCCAGATCCCAGCCAGAACTGCCACCACTGTGCCTGTCAAGTGGGCTGCCTTGACAGATAGTGAGCACCCCATCGCTGGGAGAATCCAAGCAGCACTGCCATGGAGGAAAGTTCCTACTCAGGTGAGAGAACTCTCTGAAGTTGACCCTGGCCAAATCAAGAACTCTGACCTCCTATCTTCCACCCAGGAGAGGAGCGGGGCTCCAAGGTCCCTATTTGGAAAGAAGAGTGAATTTTTAGCAAAAGCCCAGCAAAGGAAGGGAGGTGAGCCCTGACTGGGGTTCGTGGTACAGAGCCAGGCAGACAAAGGAAGCTTAGGGCCACTCCCTTCCCTGACTCAACACCCTCAAGACCAAAAAAAAAAAAAAAACCCCAGCTCCAGCTGGGGCACAGGGGAGCCCGACAGACCGACAACTATATGAAGGGGACTCAGAACGAGTGGAATCCAACACAATGACTCCTCACAGCCGGGCTGAGGGGAGGGGACCCCGGCCTGCAACGGGGCAGCAAGGTAGAGTTCTGGGGGAGCCTGGAGGGGGTGAGGGAAGAGTTCGGATTTGGGGAAGAACTGAGACCCAGTGTTTAGGGAATAGGCATTGGGGTGAGAGCTGGGGGTGGGGGGCTGGGGGGCCGGGGAAGGAGGACCCAGTCTTCCTGAGATGGTGCTGGGGACCCAGCATTGGGGGTGAACAGGTAACTGAATCCATACAAGGGAGAAGGGGCATAGATCATCCAGTTGAGGAGGGAGGTCTGTGGAGGAGGGGTATCTCAGCTCCTGGCCCCCAGACCCATCGCTCTGGACAGCGACCTGGCACCACATCAGGCCTACTGGCTGCTGGAGTGTGGGCAGAAGGAGCAGCCGTCTTTGGGCTGGACTGGCAGAGGGACAGACCCAGAGATGCAGAGACGGACAAAGATGGGGGGTGTGTGGCAATTGCTGACAGACGTGAAAGCAGCATGTGGGTAAAATGTCCAGAGGAGGTTGGGGGTCGACTGAGACCCTCTGCTTCACTGTGGGCTCTGGACGAGCTCCTAGGACTCTGGGTGATGGGAAGTCCGGCCGAGCCCAGAGCCTAGCCTCACCCTGCACTCCCTGTTGCTCCCCCTGTTCCTGGCAGAATTCACGAAATTTTCCAGAAGGCGGAGGCCGTGCTGCTCGAGGGGAACGCAGCTGGCCCTGCTGGCACTGGTGACGACAGCGCTATGGGCTGGGCTGCTGACTCTGCTTCTCTTGTGGCGTGAGGACACCCCTAACCCCCAAGACCCCCATCTCATGTTCCCTCCCAGACCCCCACTCTCAGATCCTGGGGAGCCCAATTTCCTTGATCTCCCCACCTTGGGGCACTTCCCACCCCAAACCTCCATCTCCAGCTGGCAGGCGGGGTGTGGATGGATGGGAACACCTGAAATATATCCTTTCTCTCCTCTCCTCTCCCTCATCTACCCCCTCTCCCATGCCCCAGACTGGGAAAATGCACGAAATCTAAAACAGCTGGAGGAGACCACTGCCCAGAATGGTATGGAGGGGCTGAGGGGGGAGGCGTGGGGGAGCAGAGGGGCAGAAACCAGGCTCTTGTCTTGCTTCTGCCACTGACTGGTGTGGGATGAGAGACAAAGTCTGGGCTCCAGTGTCTCTCCCAGGATCTAAGGGTCAGTCTATGCTCTCCCGAGGAGGTGGGGTGGGGGATGAAAACCCAGAGACTCTTGGAGGGGAGGCTCTGAGCTGTGCCTGATGGAACTGATACCTACCTGCTCCATGCCTCGGCTTCCACACCTGTAAAACAGGCATCATGTTAGTGCTCAGAGGCAGGAAAAAAAAAAAAAACAACTAAGACTTTTGAAGAGCTCAGAACCAAGTCCAGTGAGCTTTTGAGAAATGCCTGCTGCTTTTGCATTTCGTTCTGGGTGGCAGAAGGGTACGCAGATTCATTGGACTCTTGCCTGCACTTTCCTGAGTACTGGCAGACCTCAGACATATAAAGGGTTTGGTTCCAGAATAAAGCCAATGTTACAATAAAGGAATATTTTGGTTTCTCAGTATATATAGAAGATATGATTACATGATACTGTGGTCTGTTAAATGTGTAGTAACATTAGGTCTAAAAAAAGTGTACATACCTTAATGTAAAAATACCTTCTTGCTAAAAAAATTGCCGATCATCATCTGAGTCTTCAGCGAGTCATAATCTTTTTTGTTGATGGAGGGTTTTATTCTGAGATGGCAGCAATTTAGTCCCATTTTCAGTGAAAGTGTTTGTCGCTCAGTCGTGTCCAACTCTTTGCAACCCCATGGACTGTAGCTCGCCAAGCTCCTCTGTCTATGGAATTCTCCAGGTAAGAATACTGGAATGGTTGCCATTCCCTTCTTCAGGGGATCTTCCCAACCCAGGGGTCGAACCTGGGTCTCCTGCTTCTTCTTCATTGCAGGCAGACTCTTTACCATCTGAACTACCAGAGAAGCCCATCTTCAGGTTCCCCTTCTAATTCGAGTTCTCTCGCTGTTCCCCTCGCATCTGTAGTGACTTCTTCCATTGAAGTCTTGAACCCCTCAAAGTCATTCTTGAGGGTTGGAATCAACTTCTCCCAAATTCTGGTTAACGTTGATAGCTTGACCTCTTCCTATGAATCACACTTGTTCTTCATGTCATTTGGAGTGGCAAATCCTTTCCAGGACGTTTTCAATGGACTTTGCCTGGATCCATCAGTGGGATCACTATCTGTGGCAGCTCGATGTGCATAGTCGCTCAGTCATGTCTGACTCTTTGTGATCCCTTGGCTTGTAGCCCGCCAGGCTCCTCTGTCCATGAGGATCAGTTCAGTTCAGTTCAGTTCAGTCGCCCAGTCGTGTCTGACTCTTTGCGACCCCATGAATCGCAGCACGCCAGGCCTCCCTGTCCATCACCAACTCCTAGAGTTTACCCAAACTCATGTCCATCGAGTCGATGATGCCATCCAGCCATCTCATCCTCTGTTGTCCCCTTCTCCTCCTGCCTCCAATCTATGAGGATCACCAGGCAAGAATATTGGAGTCGGTTACCATGCCCTCCTCTAGGGGATCTTCCCAACCCTCGGGGATCGAACCCATGTCTCCTGCAAGCAGAGGATTCTTTACTGTCTGGGCCACCAGGGAAGCCTGGCAGCTCTAGGCTTACAAAATGCATTTCTTAAAGAATGAGTCTTGAAGTCTTGATCTATGGGTCGTGGTGTGGATGCTGGGTTAGCAGACATGAAAACAACATGAATCTCCTTGTCTGTCTCCATCAGATTTCTTGCGTGACCGGATGCATTGCCAATGAGCAGTCATATTTTGAAAGGAACCTTCATCTCTAAGCAGTAGGTCTCAACAGTGGGCTTAAAATACCCAGTAAACCGTGTTGTAAACAGGTGTGCTGTCATCCAGGCTTTGCTGTTCCATTTATAGAGCATGAGCTGAGTAGATTTAGCATAGTTCTTAACGGCCCCAGGATTTTCAGAATGTTAAATGAGCACTGGCTTCAACTGAAAGCCACCAGCTGCATTAGCCCCTAACAAGAGATTCAACCTATCCTTGGATGGTTTTTTTTAAATTATTTATTTATTGGCTGCTCTGGGTCTTCATTGCTGCATGCAGGCTTTCTCTGCTTGTGGAGAATGGGCGTTTCTCTTGTCGTGGGGCTCGGGCTCTAAGGAATGCAAGCTCAGTGGTTGCAGAGCACAGGCTTTGTTGCTCCGAGGCGTGTGGGATCTCCCTGGACCAGGGATTGAACTCATGTCCCCTGCTTTGGTAGGCTGATTCTTAACCACTGGACCACAGGGAAGTTCCATCCTTTGAAGCTTTGATGCCAAGCATTGACTTTTCTTTCTAGCTATGAAAGAGGGCATCTTCTTCCAACACAAGGTTATTTCATCTACAACAAAAATGTCTTGTTTAGTGTAGCCACCTTCATGAATTAGCTAGATCTTCTGGAGAACTAGCTGAAGCTTCCACAACAGCACTGGCTACTTTCCCCTTGCTCTTTCATGCTATGGGGGTGGCCTCTTTCCTTAAACCTCATGAACCAACTTCTGCAAAAACACTTTTCTTCTGCAACTTCCTCACCTCTCTCAGCTGTCTTAGAACTGAAGAGAGTTAGGGGCTTGCTCTAGATGAGGCTTTGTTGTTGTTCAGTCACTAAGTCATGTCCGACTCTTTGCAGCCTCATGGGCTGCAGCACGCCAGACTTCCCTGTTCTTCACTATTTCCCAGATTTTGTTCAAATTCGAGTCCATTGAGTCGGTGATGCCATCTCAACCATTCCATCTTCTGCCAACCCCCTTCTCCTCTTGCCCTCAATCTTTCCCAGAATCAGGGTCTTTTACAATGAGTCAACTGTTTGCATCAGGTGGCCAAAGTATTGGAGCTTCAGCTTCAGCATCAGTCCTTCCAATGAATATTTAGGGTTGATTTCCTTTAGGATTGACTGGTTTGACCTCCTTGCAATCCAAGGAACTCTCAAGTCTTTTCCAGCACCACAATTCAAAAGCATTAATTCTACGGCGCTCAGGCTTCTTTGGCTTTGACTTCATGAAATGTTGTGGCTGGTTTGATCTTCTCTCCAGATCATGAAAACTTTCTCAGTATCAGTTATAAGGCTGTTTTCACTTCCATATCATTCGTGTCTTTATTGGAGTAGCATTCTTAATTTCCTCCATGAACATTTCCTTTGCATTCACCACTCGGCTAACTGTTCGGCACAAAAGGCTTAGCTTTCGGTCTGTTTCAGCCTTCCAGGTGCCTTCCTCACTAAACTTCATCATTCCTAGCTTTTAATTTAAAGTGAGTGACATGTGACTCTTCCTTTCACTTGAACACTTGGAGGCCGCTGTAGGGATATTCATCGACTTCATTTCAGTATTGTTGTGTCTCAGGGAATGGGGAGGCCTCAAGAGAGGGACAGAGATGGGGGAACCGCTGGTCAGTGAAGCAGTCAGAACACACACAACATTCATCAATTAAGTTCACCATATATGGGTGTGGTTCCTGGCGCCCTAAAACCATTATCAGAGTGACATCAAAGATCACTGATCACAGACCATCATAACAAATACAACCAGAATGAAAAAGTTTGAAAAATTGCGAGAGTTACCAAATGTGACACTGAGACGGGAAGGGAGCAAATGCAGCTGGGAAAATGGCACCCATAGACTTGATCAAAGCAGGGTCACCACAGACCTTTGTCTTGTAAAACATGCGTTAGCTGCCAAGTGAAATATAACCAGATCTGCTTGTACTGATGTCCTCGGAATTAAGAACAATTTTTAATTGCTTTTAAATTAAACAACGGCTGCGGTCATCTAGATGATGTGATAGGGGTCTGTGCACTTGGGTTGGGGGTGGGGGTGATTCACCAACCTGCCTTCCTAGCTCAACAGGTCTTCTCTCCCTCTGCTCCAGTCTCTCAGGTGTCCAAGGACTTGGAAAGACACAAGGGTGACCAGATGGCCCAGAAATCCCAGGGTGAGTAAGCTGAGCTTGGGGTCTAAGGAGGATGGATGAACATGTGGACACAGGTCTCCAACCCTCCATGAGTTGCAAAATGGGCGAGTGACTCTAAAGACTCAGGCGAAGAGACCATGCTACGGGCAGGGTGGGGGGTGGGGAGTGGGACAGGAGGTGTCAGAAAGGGACTACTGCGGGTGAGTCTGAGAATTTGCTTACCACTGAGCCCCCTCCCCTGCAACCAGCTGCCCAGATAATGCAGGACATGGAACGAATCCAAGCTGAACAGAAGAGAATGGAATCTCAGGGTGAGAGCTGAGGGCAGGGTAGGGTGGGGCCTTGGGTTCTAGAGATAAGAGGGGTCTGTGGAGCTCACAGACATCATCCCTGACACCAGCCCTGCCCCTATCACCACCCTCATCAGAGTCTGAGCTCTCCTGGAACCTGGATGGTCTTCGAGCTGACCTGAGTGACCTGAAGTCCCGCGGTGAGCAGCTGGGGAGGAGCAGCGGGGTAGGGGGCAGGGAGGTATGCCTGGATCTGTGCCCTGCCCCTCCGCAAATTAAAAACAAATACTTTGACTCCTACCCCTCTACCCCTGACCCAACCACTCAAGGCTTGAATGAGATGCGTCAGGCCTTGGATTCACTGGAAAGACTCCAAGAGGAGGTGGGAAAGTTGTGGATCGAGCTACGTGAGTCCAACGGTGAGCATGAGCATCTGCGGGGTGGGGAGGGGGCTCGTCGGTGCATGCATGAAACCTCAAAACCTCGGGTGCGACCTACTCCAGCCTGCAGTAGAGGTGTGGGCGTGACAGTGTGGATGGGTGTGTGCTCGTGCGTGTGGCTGGACAGACATGGGGCCACTAGAGAAAACCCTTCCTGATTCCAGCAGCTCCCCTCCACTGAGCTGGGTGGGGGGCTTCCTCCTCCAGGTAAAGATATTGAGCATTCACCAAAAATGGGTTCTCTTTACTGATCTCACTTCTGCCCATCTCCACTCAGGGGAGGGTCGTGGGTAGGAGGCCCTCAGCCACAGCCCTCCCAGAGGATTGTCTGACCCACCCAGGGGGCAAAAGGGGGAGTAACCTTGCAGTAGTGCAGACCAGGGGAAGTGGGGTCTTCCCAGGGGTGACAATGAGAGAGATGATGCCGGCAGTCCCCAGGGTCATAGGGTTGGTCCCAGCAAGGTGCAGAAAGGGTTCAATCACTGTGCCTGTAACCTGGGGTGGAACCTGGGTGTTCCTGCCTGAAGACCCACCCCCTCGCCCCTCTGTACCCTTGATTTTTGGCCTCTGGGAAGCCCCAGCTGGGTCAGAGAAGAGGAAGGATCTCTGCTCTGTGTGGAGGAGTGTTGTCCCCTGGGACCTGGGGTGGCTGTGGGAATCCCAGCAAGAAACCCCACTGTGCCCTTCCCCCAACACCGGAACCTGGATCTCATTCGTTTTGACCTGACTCCCTCCCCTAAAATCTGGCCCCATAGCCTGGGTTCTGAGCCCAGCTCGGGGGCTGTCTCTCCACGATCATGTGACCCAGAGACAGGGCATCATCCCCCAAAATTATCTTGAAGGGCCAGAGATGCCCTCGTCTGTTTTAACGCTGTTCCCCCCAGAGGGCTGACTTCTGGTTACCGTCCGATGTGTGGGAAGTCTCTCCAGGGCTCCTCAGAGTGCAGTGGACCCACGGCTCCTTAGAAAAATTCCACCCAAGCTATGGAGCCCTCCAAGAACTTCACTCTAAGAAAATCTAATTTAAATCACCAGAGAGTCAGTCCAATAAGAGTGGTTTTAATCCCCCCCCGGGAGTGCTGGTGGTGATGACAGTGGCTGAGAGTTTCCTTGGGGTTGGGTCAAGGGAAGAAAGACTGCGGTGGTCCCTGATGGAGATCATCAGGACCCAGCCCTCCAATCTTCTCCTACCCGACCCCCACCACAGACTCCCCTGACCAACTAGAAGAAAATCATCTCAGTTTCCCAGAAAGTCACCAAGAGTGCTGGTTGGGGGGTGCTGGCTGTGATGGTGGTGAGGGCTACTGTGGGGGGCGCTGTTGGTGGGGATGGTAGTGGGGAAAGTGATGCTGGCGGTCTTGGCCTCCTCATGCCGTTGGCACTGGAGACTAAGATGTGGCTGGCCTGGCACTGGCCGTGGAGTTGGTGGTGGAGAGATGCTGCTGGCCATCGTGGGTACCTGTGGTGGGGGTGCTGGTGATCACGGTGTTACTGACAGTGGTGGCGGGGAGGGTGTGCTGATGGTGGTGGTGGCTGAGGTGCTCCTGTCGTGGAGATGGTCTCACATGTACAACACGGGAGCTCCAGGGAAGAAGGAGACTTTCTGTTAGGCCTTGGGGTTGATCTGCTTTTCAGCCCAGACCCCAGGAGAGATGCTGCCACCCACCCTGCCTGTGGTACCCACGGCACCCGCCATTGCACTCTCCACGGTACCCAACACAGCATCCACCTTGGTACCCACGACAACAACATCCACTACAGCCTCCACCACGGTGCCCAGCACCACAGCAACTACCACCGCATCCACCACGGTGCCTGCCACAGCTGCCCCCCTCAGCCTCTCCTCCACCCCAGGCTCTGTGTGCGACACGTGCCCCGAGGCATGGATCTATTTCCAGAAGAAGTGCTACTACTTTGGGGAGGGCTCCAAGAAATGGATCCAGGCCCGGTACGCCTGCGAAAATCTGCACGGGCGGCTGGTTAGCATCCACAGCCCAGAGGAGCAGGTGGGCCTGGGTTCTGCAGGGGAGGCGGCAGATCCCCACCCTGATCTCCTGTGGGGTGAGGGTGGGGGAGCCCAGGCACGTCTCCCCAGCCCTCCAGCCCTATCCTCCTCCTCAGGACTTCCTGACCAAACGTGCCAACTGGAAGGGCTCCTGGATTGGCCTTCGAGACCTGGACATTGAGGGGGAGTTTATCTGGATGGACAATCAGCCCCTGGACTATAGGTGAAGAGGGAGGGATTGTAGAGGAGGGGCCCCTTGGAGGGGAGGGGAACCTTTCTGTGATGGGAGAGGAGGGTTTTAGGGGGGGTATATGCCTTGGGGAGCTTCTGGATGGAACCCAAGCAAGATGGTCAGGGTTTGGATTCAGACTAGACTCGGGGGAGGGACGGTGGTGTCTCCAGGCTGCTGGTAGTTGTGATGGGAATCCAGTGATGGGGTGGGGAGGGCCTAGGGGACCCTTCCTCCTTCCTCATCCTCTGACCTGAAGCCTTCTGCTCCAGCAACTGGCAGCCGGGGGAGCCCAACGACGCGGGCCAGGGTGAAAACTGCGTGATGATGCTGGGCTCTGGGAAGTGGAATGACGCCTTCTGTGGCAGCGAACTGCACGGCTGGGTGTGTGACCGGCTGGCCACGTGCTGAGCACTGGTCTGCCACCTCGGCCCTGGGTGCCCCTGCCCACCCTCCAGCTGCACCTTTCTGTGTCACTCCTCCACCTTGAACACGGGAACAGCCCGACCCACAGCAAGACCCCGAGGACCCCCAGCAAGCAGAAGCAGTAGACTCATTCCCATGTCCCCACCAACATCCCCGAAGGCCCGTCCCTTGCCTCTCAGCCCAGCAGGCCATCACCACTGCCCTGCCCTCAAGCGCTCGGAGTTCCTAATCTGAGAATCCCCTGCCCTCCAGTTTGGAGGCTAGAAGCCCCCTTCCCTTTGGGGCACAGCACCTGGCAGCCCAGCCTTCCAGGGAGCAGCAGGGAACACCTGAGACCTCAGCATGCCTCCTCCATCCCCAGCTTGCCCTCTCCTGATACAGACCCATATTCTGGCCCCAGAGAACAGAGACCTCAGCTCAGGCAGCCAATGCTCCCCCCACCACCGACCCGCATCAATAGAATGGGGCCACGATGGCCCCTCATGCCCCCTCCTTGGGGCCTTGCTGGCTCTGGTCTCCAGGCATGGAACATGGATGCTGGGAGTTGTAGAATGTGGTGCCTGGGGCCACCTCTGAGTACCAGGAACTGAAGTGCAATGGGTAGCTCCGCTCTGTTTTTTTTTTTTTTTCCTACTTCATTATAAGAAGCATTTACTAGACAGGGCCTGAAGATGAAGACTCGGGTCTGATGGAGCAGAGAACACCCCTAGACACTCAGGAATATTGCAAGGCAAGGCAGTGGACTGCCGTGAACGTAGTTGTCAGTCCAGAATAGGGCCCAGTACACAGAAGGCTGGAGAAGCTCGTGGGAGAGGTGGACAGGTCTCCTGAAGGCCTGTTTGGGTCCTCAGCTGCTGGCCCCACCCCCACGCAGGGTCTGGGAGGCCGGGGCAGCACCAACCCCAGGTTTGACCAAGGTCAGCCCCACACCTCTGGGGGGCCATGGAGGGAGGCAGACCAGGATCTTAGACTGCCCCTGATTAAGCATCTTACCTGCCCACCCCCAGTTTCTCATCTAGAAAAGGAATAGCCAGATATGCTCATGTGATTCTGGGGCCCACTCGAGAAAGAGGAGAGACCCACAATGTGCCACCCAGGACCACCCAGAATCCTAAGAGTCAAGGGCCAGGCTAAGCCCCAGCCACACATTTGGAGGCTGTGGAGGGTTCCCTGGGGCCCAGAACAGGATGGGGACAAAGCTGACCCATTGAGTGAAACATGGGCTAGAACCCCCACTCACCTGTTCGCTCTCCCTGGCACCACCCCGAGATTTTTCTCTCCCCCAAACCCTCCCTTGGAACTCTGGGCCAGCGCACAGCTTCCTACCCAACCTCTCCTCAGGGGAACTCAGGCTTCTGCCTCCGGGCTGCTCAGGTCAACAGGGGGTCACCCTCGCCACCTCTTTCTCTCACCAACCCTCTTCCAAACCCATCAGAAAGAGCCAAGGCCCCAGTCAAGCCACATTCAGAATCTCCCCACTTCTCACCCCCTCCTGCTTCAGCCTTGGTGCAGGCCCCCTCCTTGCTCACCCAGGTCTTCCTCTTCACTGCCCTAAGACCCCCAGAAGTTTCCTTCCAGCTCAGGGAAAAAGCCGGAGTCCCACAGGCTTCTTTCTCATCATGTGGACCCCTCCCGCGGGCTGTATCTCCCCAGGTTCTCCCCCGCCAGCACCCTCACTGCTCCTTTAACATTTAGGCTAACTCCCACCGCAGGGCCTTTGCACATGCTCCTCCCACCTCCCTCCTGACTCCTCATCCCTTCTACCCCACTGTGTTTTTGCACCAAAGCCTCTTCTCCTTTCAGCAGGTTGTGTAAGTTACTGATCTGTTTCAGGTGAACAGGGGCCTTTGTTTTGTTCTCAGCTGTGTCCCCAGAGCCTGGCACAGAGTAGGCGCTCAATAAATATCGGTTGAATTAAATTGACATGCGACTTGCTCTCGGCACCTGCTTCAGGGGGCTGTGAAACGAAGGATGCTGCCTACCTGCCTCACCAAGGATTGGTGCTGGGTTCATCCTCCTCACTCCACTCCCCTCCATCTGGAGGCTTCAGTCCCGAGCATCCTAAGTCAGAGCCCCTGTGATGGGAACCTGCAGGACCGTGGCTGCTAGTTTGTTCCCTGCATCCTCCCCTTGCCCTTAACAGGTACCTCCACAATCCTTCAGCTTGTCCCAAACCTTCTCCCTTTGTCCCGAGTCCCTATCTATCCTCTGCAGGGAGCAAAAGACCCTGGGCCCTCCTCTCCCAGCTCCCGAGCTCTCCAGCATCCTATGGGGACCAACTGTATCTCCTTCCCCCTTGTCCTATTTCCCTAGGGCAGGGGTCCCCAACTTCTGAGATCTAATGCCTGATAATCTGAGGTGGAGCTGGTGTAATAATCATAAAGTGCACAGTAAATTTAATGTGCTTGAATCATCCCCAAACTCCTCTCTCCCATCCCCCATTCATGGAAAAATTGTCTTCCACGAAACAGGTCTCTGGTGCCCAAAAGGCTGGGGACCGCTGCTCTAGGGCATCCTTTATTGCTGGGCTTCTGAATGGAGCTTGTCCTGCCATCCCCACCTTCTGCCCCTCGCTGCTGCCATCTGGCCCCTGTGCCAGTGGGCCCGAAATCCTCTCTCTCTAGGGTCCCTGAGGACCTTGGGTTGCTCAGCCCAAAGGTGATTTCCGCAGCTCCCTCTGAAATCCGGCTTCCCAGACCCTCTGCCTTGCCATCCTCCAGGCACCGACACTGCCTCCTCCCCCCAGGTTCAGGCTGTTACCCCAGCTAGCCCATTCCTAGCAGCCAAGGGCTGCCTCCCCTCCCCTCCCCCCGCCCCAATAGCCATTTCCTGATCATCTGTGCGCTACACATGGTTGTTTTGTTTCTCCTGTTGACACCCATTATCTCCTTGGCAATGTGCTGAGCCTCATCTCTTGCTGGGATGACTGAAGCTGCCCCCGACCAAGCCTGGCACCCCCACCCCACCCCCATCTCTCCATCTCGTATCTCCCTCCAAACAGTTAGTGGAAAAGCTGCACCCGCCCTGCCCTTAAACCCTTCTCATAAGCTGTGAGGGGGACCCAAGCAAAAGCGTCTGAGATTCCCTCTCAAAAGACACTTGTTCAGGTCTTGGGGCTGGGGGAGAGAGGAAGTGAAAATTTGAAGAAATTTTCCCCCTAAAAGTCCAGAAGGGCTTTCCTTGGGTGGGGGGAGGGGGGAGGAAGGAGTGATCAGGGACCAAGGGTAGTGGACACAAGGGCACAATTCACCTGAAGTGTAATTATTGTCCTTTTTGAACAAGGGTGTCTGGGCACGGCTCACATGTTCAAAATTAACCGCAAACTATTTTAAGCACCCAGATGATTTTGCAGTGAGCCTGCCCATTTCCCCTCGAGAAGCAAGTTGCTAGGGCCAGGGTTCTCAAAGTGTGTCCCCTTCCCCCCTCCCCACCGCCCCCAGAATACCAGCAGTTCCTGGGAACTTGTTAGAGATGCAAATCCCCAGCTGGGGCCCAGATCTGCAGAACTGGAAACTCTGGGGAGTGGAGGGAGGGGGCAGGGGTCCCAATGTGCACACAGGAATCCCCTGGGGGCCTCGCTAAAATGCAGACTCTTAGTGGTTAGTCTGGAGTAGGCCTGAGCGTCTACATTTCTGACAGGCTCTCAAGATATGTGATAGAGACAGAGAAAAGGGGCTTCCCAGGTGGCTCAGTGAGTGAAGAATCCACCTGCGATGCAGGAGAGGTGAGTTCGATCCCTGGGTTGGGAAGATCCCCTGGAGGAGGGCATGGCAACCCACTCCAGTATTCTTGCCTGGAGAATCCCAGGAGGATTCTGGAGCCTGGTGGGGCTACAGTCCACAGGGTCACAAAAGAGTTGGACACAACTGAAGCGACTGAGCATGCATGCATGCAAACAGAAAAAGTAGGTTATTAGATAGCTAATCCTGCTAGGGGATTTAAGTAGAAAAATATAGGAGACCTCTCTAAATTAATGATTACTCAAGAAAGCAGATTTGCTTAACAACAAAACCAATCAGGCTTGCTTAGCAACATAACCGTGTAACAGAAGCTCGGGACATGACCCAAAACAATAAAACAATGGTGACATGAGCCCCATCTCCTGCCCAGAGAGCTCAGGAAGTTAGTGATTCCTGGGACAAGCTCTCGGCACGCAAGAACAACAATTTGCAGCCCTAGCTTGACCATGTGGGGACAAGAAAGCTCCCTTGCCCAACCTGGAGAAGGAGCTGATGATAGGAGCATGACGTCTACTCAAGAAAGACAAAGGAGGTCTTCTCTCCCTCCCCACTTTTCCTTTGATTATAAAACTGTACCCCAGTTAGATTCTCAGGGTGTGGCATTTCTCACCTGCCTGCTTGTAAAGCCTTGTTCTAATCTATCATTTCTTATCTATCACTTCGCCACTCACTGAATTCTCTTCTTCACTGAGATGTAAAGGACTATGGTACTGGAGCCCTTGAGAGCCCAAGATGACACCCAATTTGTTTCAAATACTGATACCAAGGCCCAGGACCACACTGGGAGTAGCAAGGGTCTAAAAAAACGTGGGGGGGGGGTAGTTGACAAACAACTACCTTCTGCTTGTTTTCTAGATGCACAGCTACATCCACTCCTCAACCTACTGCTGCCTACCCCTATGGGTGCAAAGTAACCAGAGAGAGGCTGGGGGTAGGGCGGCAACTGTTCACTCTCTAGTCTTTTACATAAAAGTAAAGCCAGCCCCTGGTTTAAAGCAATCTCCCTCAGCCTGACCCCCGCCCAAACCCTAATACCCACCTCCCCACACCTCTTCTGCAGATGGATGGCCTCCAGCTGTGATTCCAGAAAGTGCCAGCATTCTCCCCAACCCCAGCCAAACCAGCAGGGGGTTTCCCTGGTGGCTCAGTTGGTAAAGAATCCGCCTGCAATGAGGCAGACCTGGGTTGATCCCTGAGTTGGGAAGATCCCCTGGAGAAGGAGAATGCTATCCACTCCAGTATTCTGGCCTGGAGAATTCCATGGACTGTATAGTCCATGGGGTCGCAAAGAGCCAGACACAATGCCTGGTTTCTCTGCCCTCTGCCCCACCCCCATGTCCCACCCCACTTCCCCCAACCCCCAAGCTAGGTCAAATCTGCCCCCACCCCACTTCTCCATTGTATTAGGCCTCCGGCCACCCTCAGCAGCCTGAGGCAAGGGCCTGGGTCATGGTGGGGTTTGTTTTGTTTGGCAGGGCCCTGTGTGGCTTGCAGGACCTCAGTTCCCCAACCACACTCTCAATAGTGAAAGTGCTGAGTCCCAACCACTGGATTGCTAGGGAAGTCCCGGTCAAGGTGTTGAGGGGATCTCCGAGGCCCTCAAACAAGACACAAGACACGCTTGGGAAGGGGGCTATCTGCATCCTTTATTTTGGGGGGATCAGCGGCCCTCCAGGGCCCGGTCTCGGGCTATGACCGCCTCCTCGAACTTGATCATCAGTGTGGTGCCCTTGTGCCAGTGCGCCGTGACCTTGGCAGGGAAGCCGCTGTGCGTGAGCACTGCCTCCACGATGCCCGCAGTGAAGCTGGCACAGTTGAGCGTGCTGTTCTCCTTGGGCACGGAGATGTAGGTGTTGATAAGCGGCTCGCGCTCGATGATGTAGAAGGTGCGGGCGTCGTCGTTGGCCTGTTCCAGCTTGTCGGCCTCCTTGCCGAAGAGCGCCTTCCACACGGCGCCCTTAACAAACAGCAGGGCGCCCAGCACCTTGGTTTCACGCCGGGCGCCCTTTTCGCGAGCCACCAGCGCATCCAGGACACGGGCGCCCACCTGGCGGCCCAGGGCGGCCAGGCGCGCCTGCAGCTCCGCCACGGAGAAGACGCGGCTCTGGCAGTGCTGAACCAGCTCGGAGAAGAGCAGGGCGAAGGCGCTCAGGCTCACCTCGGTGCGTGGCCGGGCCAGCGCGCGTTCCAGCAGCGCCGACTTCCCACGCGTGAAGCGCGCCTCCATGCTGCCGCCCTGCAGGGAGAAGAAACGTGGGTGTCAGAGGCGGGAAGAGGACCCCCTCCCAACCACCTCCCATGTGTATGCCATCGCTGATTTCCCACGTGGGAAGAGATGAGAAGAAAAGGAGAATCCGCCTGCTTATAAAGCATACCTCCCTTATGAGGCTTATACCCGTGGCCAGGAGAGGGCTTGGGAGGGAGGCGAGTGGAAGGCTTCCCTGGTGGCTCAGATGGTAAAGACTCTGCCTGCACGTGGGAGACCTGGGCTCGATCCCTGAGGTGGGAAGATTCCCTAGAGAAAGGAATGGCAACCCACGCTAGTATTCTTGCCTGGAGAATCCCATGGACAGAGGAGCCTGGCTGGCTACCATCCATGGGGTCGCAGAGTCATGACACGACTGAGCAAGTAACACTTTCATTCTCTGGTGGAGAGGGAAGATGGGAGGAGAGATACCCAGAAAGAGGCAGTCGAAACCACCCCAACCCATGAATTCCAGGCGATCTTTGTGCTTTAAAAGCATTGTCCTGAACCCTTCAAGCCGGTGCTAGTAACGAGAAGACCTGTGCGTGGGGAGCGGTCGGGGCGTCAGGCCTAGGGCAGGGAGGGGACGAGGGTGAGGGGTCGTGAGAGGACACGGCAGCAATCCCTCCACCACCTCAGGCGCTCCAGCAGCAACTGGAGTGACTTCCCAGGGTGAATTCAGAAGAGAGAAGTAAAGGGGTGTGGGGAGACCCAGGGCCAGGAGGGTTTGGGGCCTTGGGGAACAAGCAAGGCACATGGAGCGAGCCAGGAGAGAATGCTGGCAACCCTTCTAAACCCGCACCCTCGGGCACACCGAATTTGTCAGGCACTAAGCATGCCTCTTGGAGTGGACCCGCGTTGGTAAAAAGACTGGAGAGGCGACCAAGGAAGGTGCTGAGAGCCCCCACCCCCACCCCACGCTTTCCTGAAAACTAGCTGCACAAGACGGAGGGGGCTGACTATCGGACCCGGGGGGTTAGCGGAGCCAGGAGGGGGCGCCGTTATCCTCCCACTCCAGGGCGTGAAGCCATCGGTGGCGGGAGAGACCCTGTGGGGAAAAATCCCTAGGGACGCTGAGACAAACACACTGTGGATCTGCGATGGGAGTGGCCGCGGATGGGGGATGTCAAGGGCTCTGAGACACACACACACACACACAGACACACACACAGACACACACACAGACACACACACACACACACACACACACACACACACACACACACACACACACACACACACACACACACACACACACACACACACACACACACACACACACACACACACACACACACACACACACACACACACACACACACACACACACACACACACACACACACACACACACACACACACACACACACACACACACACACACACACACACACACACACGTCAGGAGGGGTAGCTGAGAGCCCTGACCCGCCACTACGCAGGGACGGGAGCAGAGGCCGGAAGGGTCTGGGGAGGCTGAGACAGGGCCCCAACTTGGGTCTGTGTGGAGGATGAAAAGAGCACCACGGCATTTTAGGAACTCCAGGACGTCCCTGCCCCGCTGCGCAGCCGCCTACATGGGGAGGGCCCAGCGCGCGAGATGGGAAGGAGAGCGTAGAAACTCCTCCACCCGGCTGCCATGGGGTTGGTGAGCTAAGCGACGGAAAGACCGGTATCCCGTGACCTCGGCGCGGGTGTGGACCAGGCAACGGGACCCGGGAGGAGCCCACCCTCCTCGTGCCCCCCACCCCCGGCGGATGGGACGAGGTGGAGGATGACCGGGGATCGCGAACACCGAGACCCTGGCCCAGGACCCAAAGACCGAGGGGAGGGGGTCGGGAAATGGACACGGCCCGGGCCAGGGAAGGGTCGTGGCGGGCGGGGTCTCACCCGGACCTACGGCCGCCGATTTGGCCGAGCTGCTTTACGGCGCCGTAAAAGGGGGCGTGCGCAGGCGCAGTGACGGGACGGGTGTGTGGGCCGGGCGCGTGAGGCGATTCCGGAGAGCGGCCGCAGGGGGGCGCGCGTATCCGTGGAACTCGACTTAAGGGCTCAGGTACCCGGGCAGGGGCCTCGCTGGCCTTGGTTGGCCCAAAGGGGACAGGGCCATGGGTCATCCCCTGCTCAGGAGTGCACGTCTGATGATAAACACAGGTTTCTGTGTCAGGCACATGTGCGTCTGCTCGTCTCGGGTCACATGTACGCTCACCTTCCGGACAAACATATTCATGTGCATGCCTGTGGGCACAAGTTCTTTGAGGAGAGGTACACCCATGCTGCTAAGTCACGTCAGTCGTGTCCGACTCTGTGCGACCCCATAGACGGCAGCCCACCAGGCTCCGCCATCCTTGAGATTCTCCGGGCAAGAACACTGGAGTGGGTTGCCATTTCCTTCTCCAATGCATGAAAGTGGAAAGTGAAAGGGAAGTCGCTCAGTCGTGTCCGACTCTTCGTGATCCCATGGGCTGCAGCCCATCGGGCTCCTCCATCCATGAGATTTTCCAGGCAAGACTACTGGAGTGGGTCGCCAGTGCCTTCTCCGGTACACCCATGAGCCATGGGCATAGTACACTTAGGGGCATGTGCGCTCATGAATACATGCTTTATGGACAGATAACATTCCGGAGCACAGTACCGTACTCAGGGGGTTATATATCCGTGAGGCCATGCACATTTAGGGAGACATTAATGCCAATATCTTGATTCTCTATGCACTGATGTTTAACAGAAGCACGGAGACTACGTTTGGAGGAGAAAAAAAGAGGAGTTTTATTTTTTGCCAGGCAAAGAGGGAACGCAGCTGCTTGGAGCCTCAAGACCATTCCCCACCTGCCCAACTCCATCTCCCGCCCTGGGGAATCAGGAGAAGTCTTATAGGCGGGGCTCGAAGTTCGGGGGTGCGGGTTGGTGGCAAGGATCAAAATGGCGAAGGTCTTGCGTTTTTCTTCTTCCTGCATTATTTCAAAACAGTCAGAGCTAGTGTCAGGTGGCTCAGAAGGTAAAGAATTCGCCTGCAACGCCGGAGACCTGGGTTCAATCCTTGGGTTGTGAAGATGCCCTAGAGGAGGGCATGTCAACCCACTCCAGTATTCTTGCCTGGAGAATCCCCATGGACAGAGGAGCCTAGAGCGCTACAGTCCATGGGGTCGCAAAGAGTCGGACACGACTGAGCGACGAAGTACACAGTCTGAGGCAACCCAGTAATTGGGTCCGTTGCTCTCCCGGTTATTGAACTGCGACCTTCTTTCTGAAATGCAGAATGCTGCAAGCGGTGATTTGCTACAAGGGAGTGTAAGACACCAGGAACAGGGTGTAATTCACACAGAATTAGAGTGTTAGGTGCCTGATGTAATTCACAGAATCAGAGTGTTAGAGGTTCATCTTGTGAAGGACAGTTACAGACACTACAGATTAGTAACATTTAAAATAAAGCTAGGATTAATTAACTCTTTCAGGGTCGTTTATGCTACTTCTCTAGTCTGTTCATTGTTCCCTATATTTTCCTTGTTATCAGAAGAAAACCTTCATTTCTGTTTTGGTCCAAGAGCATTGGACCTCTCAGTCCACAAACACTTAGGGGTGCAGGGATTCAGTCACCCCTGGGTGCAGGTTCATGGACACACAGGGATCCACTGGGTGCCTTGGTTCTCACACCTGCTCCTGCCCCCAGAGCTCCTGGCATCAGGTCCACGTGTTCCCCACATCACCTTTCCCATTCTCCAAGTCTGCACACTTACGGACCCTCTCCCACCAGGCCCCCCAGCCTCACCAAACAGATTGGAAAGCCATGTGGTTTCCCTTAGGTCTTTATCATCATGAATCACAAAATGTGAGTGCAGAAACAAATGGACACATGTGGGTACTCCTCTGAACACCCTTGGTGGTGTAATCAGGCACACTCCTGTTGACACGCACCTGTTCACACCAGCATAGCGTGACAGGACACTCACCCACAATTACAGTGATACCTGTACCCACCACCACACCCCCTCACACCTGCATCACACAACACCCAGCAGGACACATGCATATGTTTACACTGACGGTGAAATGGGTGTCTGCAACACGTGTCACTGACACCCACACCTAGAGTGATGTGCCTTTGTGGTCCCCACAGCCACACATGGTGACATGAATTACACTCACACCACGCCACAACACGCACGTGTGTGCCCATGTACAGTGACTCGGAAGCACACCACATTCACCATCAACATTCACCCATAACACCCTCCTGTGGGACACATTGAAATACCCACCCTCCTTGAAGAGCTTACCCTGACACACGCACGCACATGCACACATGCAACTCTGCAACACTCATTCGCAAGACATGTGATTTTCTACATGTGGGATGAAGGGCAGCTTCAGACCAGCGTAGGTCCCCATTTTCCATCTTCACTAAGAAGTGCTGTCTTTCCTCTACGGTGCAGCCAGGGCTGTGAGATCTTCTCACTCATTGAGGTGTGGGACCTACAGAGTAGGAGTGGGGGTGAAGGATGGAGACCCGAGATCAGACAGATCCCATTCTTGGAAGAGAAACTGGAGCCAAATCCGGGGTATCCCCTCATTTGCCGCCCCTGGCCCCAGCTTACTTGGTTTTGACATCTTCAGCATATTGAGGATTTCCTGTAATATTTTCTTGACTTCGTCTATGTTTGGGACTGGAGTGGTGGGGAGACAGGAAAAAGCTGAGGTGGGACACTCTTAACTTTATTGGAAGCCTTTTCCCTGCCCGACCCCCACCCCAAAAAAAGATGCCACACAATCCCAAAGTACTTGGAGTTCCCAGCAGCATATATATACTCCCTGAGTGACTCGGGGTGTGTTTGTGGGGGGTGACATCCATCACCCCTCCAAACTTTGTGCTCGGGGAGGGCAGGACCCCTGCTGTCCCCTCCCCAGATTGCCCAGCACCCAGCCCAATACTGGGCATGGAGGCATATTCGCCCCAGGGAGGTCTGCCAGGGCACCTGTGGCCAGCTGCCTCTGTTTTGGGTTCCCTTCCTGGATCTTCCTCATGACCATGTTGATGCTGCTCTTGGCTGCCATGATGCTCTGATTCACGTTGCCCAACTGAGTCTTCTGCTCTTCCTGGTACTTTTGCACTGAAATGGAGACTGAGGGTGTGGATTGGAATTGTCAGTGTCACCTTTGCTCCCCCTACTCCCCCAACCCCGACCCAGCTCTTCCCCTCACCATTCCAGAGTGCCTCTTTCAAGACCACCAGCTCCCTGGACATCTCGGAATCTGTTCAGGATGTGGGGAGGGGGAAGGCAAGAAAACCTTAGAAAAACTTTCAAATCACCTGAGTTCTGCAGTCGGGAGCAACACTGGACCTCCCCAGCCTTTGGGGACCCCTGCACACTGCCCCCAGCCCCTTCCTCCTCCCACAGAAAGAAACACACCACTCACTCTTCACGAAGACCACAGCTAAGAGGACCACGCAGGACAGAATCAAGAAGGCATTCAGACTCATCATGGCTTTAGGCAACCAGTGGTGTCCCTGGGCAGTGTCCGAGGGTGGCCTGGACTCGGCTGGCACTGGGAGAGAGGTAGGACACCTCATCTCCAGGGCCCAACACCACTGTTCAGCCCATCGGCAGTGACTCTAACACCACTGACAGCTCTTCACCTCTACCTACTGTTCTCAATACCATCAGCAGCTGTGGCCATTGAAAACACTGCCACCAGCATGCACCCCAGCCAGCACCACCAGCCGTTGTCCCTAGCACTGTCCCCATGATGTCCTCTTATGATCCCCATCACCAACATCAATGCTTGTCCTTGCCAGCACTGTCCCTATCAACAGGTCATCGGGACCTCATCAATACTTTCATCAGCTCTGTCTAGATGATCCCGTCCCGATCCACCAGCACCACCGACACCCAGACCTTCACCAACACGTCCACCAACACAATCACATTGTCATCTTCATCACTGCCTACACAGCTACCCCCTACCACTGTCACACAAAGCCTCGACGCCACCACACCCCCACACCACTGACCCTGACCTTCACACACTGCCCTTTGTCCCTGCAGTGCCCTCCCACAGACCTCTCCCAGGGCTGTGTGATGGGGGCTGGGGGGCGGGGAGCAGCTTCTTACCTTTATTCTTGGGTGGTGAATGACTGCCCTTTGGCTGCTTCTGGTTTTTGAAGGTAAAGGTGATATTCTCATAGTTAGGGTCATCTGCAGCTGTGGGCAAGTCATTGAGAGGGCTTGAAGAAACCTGCCCGGAGCTCTGGGGCAGGGGTGAGTATGGGAGAGGGAGCTCAGACATTTTGGTTTACTGAATCCTCCACACAACAGATTTCGCGGGGCAAAGATAAGGAGTAGGGAACTCTGAACTTCATCTTAATGCGTGTGAGCCTTTGGGTGACACACACACACACATTTTTTTGGGGGGGGAGGAGCCCTCCAGCTCTCACTGTCAGCTCCTCACTCTTCCCATCCCAACCTCTCCCCTCCTCACCCAAGATGCCTAACCTTCTTTATTGCCTGAGGATCCCCGTCTCTTGTCTTTGAAGGTTACTGCCTGCATCTTGACCTTCTGGTTTATGTAGATTTCCTCAGTCTTTATGGTCCCCGGCAGCAAATTTGTCTTCACACAGCCCCACCCACCGGAAAGTGTCTGGGGAGATGAGGAAATCTCTGGGTTGAGGTGGAGGAGAGGAAGGAGAATGTAGGCCTCCTGCTTTCAGAGATCTAGGAACCCCCCACCCTTGGGGCATCCTCACCCCAACCCCGGCTCAGCAGGAGTCTTAGGAATCCACCTGCCAATGCAGGAGACACAGGTTGGATCCCTGATCCGGGAAGATCTGGCAGTTAAGCCCCTGTGCCACAACTATTGAGCCTGTGCTCTGGAGCCCAGGAGCCACAACTATGGGAGCCCACAACAAGAGAAGCCACCACTATGAGAAGCCCTCCCACCACAACTGGAGAGTAGCCCCCACTCGCCACAGAGAACCTGCACAACAGCGAAGACCCAGTGCAGCCAACAAAATTTTTTTAAAAAAGAAGACCTTGTTTTAAAAAAAGAACGGTCACAGCTTTAAAAAAAAAAAAAAAGTCTTAGGAGCCCAGAGGTCTTGGGAGGGACAAGAAGAGATTCGCACAGACCCAGAAATAGAAGAAGATGGTCAGCAACTTATGGTAGAGGTGTTAACTAATGCCTTGTTGGTAGTTCAGATGATAAAGATTCTGCCTGCAATGCAGGAGACCTGAGTTCCATGGGGATCGTCACGCTGCAGTCGAAAAATGTATCAAATCAACATATTGTACATCGTAAACTTACACAAAACCATGAGTCAATTATATTCAATAAAAATAATTTTGAAAATAGGATGGTCAGGAACTTTACAGCAAGCTTTCCGTTTGTATATATGTGTCCACCTGGATGAACCTCATCCTCCCATCTCTTGCTTTCATGGGCGATACTATGGCACCCCACCTTTTGGGGCAAGATTCCTAGGTCCCCACACCTACCTTCCCTCTGCCCTAGTCCCATCCCTCAGCTCCACCCGGAGAAGTTCTACTTCTCCAAGGCCCTTTGGAGGAGAAGAATGGATATGAGGCAATGGGGCTAACCACTGGAAGTCCACTCCCACATCTGGGGCTGAGGCCAGATGTCACCTTGACCTAACCCAGAAGCAGTTCCCCTTCCACCTGGAGACCCCTGGCGAAGGAACACTCAGAAACACATTCACACTCATCCACGCATCAGCTCACCTACCCAGACCCCCACACACAGACTTGCAGACTCACACTTCTGAATACCCCCAATCGCACATATGTACACTGTACATATGGCATGCTCATTTGCATGCTTACACATACTCATGTGCGCACACTGTCTCCACTCTGTCTAGGTATTTTTAAAGCTTTCCTTGTGTCTATCTGACCTTGAAAACTGGGGATTAAAATGAGGCAAAGTATACAAGGACTTTTCTCTTTCAGTCTAGAGCACTTGCATTCTGACAGAAGTAAATATAATGTGAAACACCTGGGGTTTTGGCAGGGTATTTTTTTTTTTTCCTTTTTTTTTTTTTTTTTTTTGGCTGCACTGACCTGGATCTTAGTTTCTGATCAGGGATAGAACCCATGCTCCCTGCACTGGGAGCACAGAGTCTTAACCATTGGACCACCAGGGAAGTCCCTGGCAGGGTTCTTAAAAATTGAAATGTAGTTGACTTATAATATTATGTTAGCTCCAGGTGTATAGCATAGTGGTTCAATATTTTTGTAGATTATACTCCATTTAAAGTTATTACAAAATAATGGATATATTTCCATGTACTGTAAAATATATCCTTGTTGCTAATCTACTATATGCATATTAGTTTGTATCTCTTAATCTCTTGCCCTTATATTGCCCTTCTTCTCTCCCCTCTCTCCACTGGTAACCACTAGTTTGTCCTGTCTGTGAGTCCGTTTCCATTTTGTTATATACATTCCTTTAAAAATTGTTTTTAGATTCCACATACAAGTGATAACATACACTAACATGACGTACAACTATTTGTATCTCGATCTGAGTTACTTCACTAAGCATGTGCATGTGTACATGTTCAGTTGCTTCAGCCACATCCTATTCTTTGTGTCCCTATGGATTGTAGCACGCCAGGCTCCTCTGTCCATGGAATTTTCCAGGCAAGAATACTGGAGAGGGTTGCCATGCCTTCCTCCAGGGGATCTTCCTGATCCAGGGATCAAACCCACGTCTCCTGCACTGCAGGTGAATTCTTTACTCACTAAGCCACTTGGGAAGCCCACACTAAGCATAATACCCTCTGAGTACATCCATGTTGCGGCAAATGGCAGAACTTTATCCTTTTTGATGGCTGAGTAATATTCCATTGTGTGTGTGTATGTGTGTGTGTGTATACATACCTGAATACTTCCAGTTGCACATCTGCTCATGTGTACATATGGCATGTCCAAAAGTCATCTCCCAACTGCCGATCGGGGGCAAGAGTTTTAAGGGGAGTTTTAAGAGTGTATAGGTGGAGGGAGGGGGCTGTGTGCAGAAACAGTACATCAGCTCTGACAATCATCCTGAAGTTGCTTATGCAGTGGTGTGATCAGTGTCATCTTGATTGTTTTAAGTACACTTAATCTTCAGGTTCAGGGTTGGATTTTTCCCATTTCCTTGAGGCCAGTTTCTGAAATTGTGTAAGATGTAGCAGCTTATGTTATGGCTACAGTCTGGTCATCATGTAGTTAGTTTCCCCCACCTAGGGGTTTGGTGTCCGCAAAACAGCTCCAAGCATATGACACAGTATTATCTATAGGCCTTGTGAAGTCGCTCAGTCGTGTCCGACTCTTTGAGACCCCATGGACTGTAGCCTACCAGGCTCCTCCTCCATGGGATTTTCCAGGCAAGAGTACTGGAGTGCGTTGCCATTTCCTTCTCCAGAGGATCCGGACTCAGGGATCGAACCCAGGTCTCCCGCATTGTAAGCAAGACACTTTACCGTCTGAGCCACCAGGAAAGTCCATAGCCCTTGTTCAGTTCAGTTCAGTCACTCAGTCGTGTCCGACTGTCTGTGACGCCATGAATTGCAGCATGCCAGGTCCTCTCTGTCCATCACCAACTCCCGGAGTCTACCCAAACCCATGTCCATCGAGTCGGTTATGCCATCCAACCATCTCATCCTCTGTCGTCCCCTTCTCCTTCCGCCCCCAATCCTACCCAGAATTAGGGTCTTTTGCAATGAGTCAACTCTTCGCATGAGGTGGCCAAAGTATTGGAGTTTCAGCCTCAACATCAGACCTTCCAATGAACACCCAGGACTGATCTCTTCCAGGATGGATTGATTGGATCTCCTTGCGGTCCAAGGGACTCTCAAGAGTCTTCTCCAACACCACAGTTCAAAAGCATCAATTCTGCGGCACTCAGCTTTCTTCACTGTCCAACTCTCACATCCATACATGACCACTGGAAAAACCATAGCCTTGACTAGACGGACTTTTGTTGGCAAAGTAATGTCTCTGCTTTTAAATATGCTATCTAGGTTGGCCATAACCTTCCTTCCAAGGAGTAAGCATCTTTTAATTTCATGGCTGCAATCACCATCAGCAGTGATTTTGGAGCCCCCAAAAATAAAGTCTGACACTGTTTCCACTGTTTCCCCATCTATTTGCCATGAAGTGATGGGACCAGATGCCATGATCTTAGTTTTCTGAACGTTGAGCTTCAAGCCAACTTTTTCACTCTCCTCTTTCACCTTCATCAAGAGGCTCTTTAGTTCTTCTTCACATTCTGTCATAAGGGTGGTGTCATCCGCATATCTGAGATTATTGATATTTCTCCCAGCAATCTTGATTCCAGCTTGTGTTTCTTCCAGCCCAGCGTTTCTCATGATGTACTCTGCATATAAGTTAAATAAGCAGGGTGACAATATACAGCCTTGACGTACTCCTTTTCCTATTTGGAACCAGTCTGTTGTTCCATGTCCAGTTCTAACTGTTGCTTCCTGACCTGCATACAGGTTTCTCAAGAGACAGGTCAGATGGTCTGGTATTCTCATCTCTTTCAGAATTTTCCACAGTTTATTGTGATCCACACAGTCAAAGGCTTTGGCATAGTCAATAAAGCAGAAATAGATGTTTTTCTGGAACTCTCTTGCTTTTTCGATGATCCAGCGGATATTGGCAATTTGATCTCTGGTTCCTCTTCCTTTTCTAAAACCAGCTTGAACATCTGGAAGTTCACGGTTCACGTATTGCTGAAGCCTGGCTTGGAGAATTTTGAGCATTACTTTACTAGCGTGTGAGATGAGTGCAATTGTGCGGTAGTTTGAGCATTCTTTGGCATTGCCTTTCTTTGGGATTGGAACGAAGACTGACCTCTTCCAGTCCTGTGGCCACTGCTGAGTTTTCCAAATTTGCTGGCATATTGAGTGCAGCACTTTCACAGCATCATCTTTCAGGATTTGAAATAGCTCAACTGGAATTCCATCAGCTCCACTAGCTTTGTTCGTAGTGATGCTTTCTAAGGCCCACTTGACTTCACATTCCAGGATGTCTGGCTCTAGGTGAGTGATCACACCATCATGATTATCTGGGTCGTGAAGATCTTTTTTGTACAGTTCTTCTGTGTATTCTTGCCACCTCTTCTTAATATCTTCTGCTTCTGTTAGGTCCATACCATTTCTGTCCTTTATCGAGCCTATCTTTGCATGAAATGCTTCTTTGGTATCTCTAATTTTCTTGAAGAGATCTCTAGTCTTTCCCAATCTGTTGTTTTCCTCTATTTCTTTGCACTGATCGCTGAGGAAGGCTTTCTTATCTCTCCTTGCTATTCTTTGGAACTCTGCATTCAGATGGGAATATCTTTCCTTTTCGCCTTTGCTTTTCACTTCTCTTCTCTTCCCAGCTATCTGTAAGGCCTCCTCAGACAGCCATTTTGCTTTTTTGCATTTCTTTTCCTTGGGGATTTTCTTGATCCCTGTCTCCTGTACAATGTCACAAACCTCTGTCCCTAGTTCATCAGGCACTCTGTCTATCAGGTCTAGTCCCTTAAATCTATTTGTCACTTCTACTGTATACTCATAAGGGATTTGATCTAGGTCATACCCGAATGGTCTAGTGGTTTTCCCTACTTTCTTCAATTTAAGTCTGAATTTGGCAATAAGCAGTTCATGATCCAAGCCACAGTCTTCTCCCGGTCTTGTTTTTGCTGACTGTATAGAGCTTCTCCATCTTTCGCTGCAAAGAATACAATCAATCTGATTTCGGTGTTGACCATCTGGTGATGTCCAAGTGTAGAGTCTTCTCTTGTGTTGTTGGAATAGGGTGTTTGCTATTATCAGTGCGTTCTCTTGGCAAAACTCTATTAGCCTTTGCCCTGCTTCATTCTGTACTCCAAGGCCAAACTTGCCTGTTACGCCAGGTGTTTCTTGACTTCCTACTTTTGCATTCCAGTCCCCTATAATGAAAAGGACATCTTTTTTGGGTGTTAGTTCTAGAAGGTCTTGTAGGTCTTCATAGAACCATTCAACTTCAGCTCCTTCAGCGTTACTGGTTGGGGCATAGACTTGGATTACCGTGATATTGAATGGTTTGCTTGGAAACGAACAGAGATCATTCTATCATTTTTGAGATTGCATCCAAGTACTGCATTTTGGACTCGTTTGTTGACTGTGATGGCTACTCCATTTCTTCTAAGGGATTCTTGCCCACAGTAGTAGATGTAACGGTCATCTGAGTTAAATTCACCCATTCCAGTCCATCTTAGTTCGCTGATTCCTAGAATGTCGACATTCACTCTTGCCATCTCCTGTTTGATCACTTCCAATTTGCCTTGATTCATGGACCTAACATTCCAGGTTCCTATGCAATATTGCTCTTTACAGCATCAGACATAGCCCTTGAGGAGGGACTAAATACTCTTGACTTAGTTTAATGGTTTATTATTATTTTATTCTGTTTGATCATTTTTCTTTGTTTCTGCACTTTTAAAATTTCTTTGATTAAATCTATTCTTTGGATAAAATTTTTCTGTAGACAAGAGACAAGTAGAAGATATGGGGGGAGGTGGCATCTGTCCTGGGAAGGCCCCATAGGGTCCCACTCTGTTACACTCCCTTTGGAAAAAATTAGATTAAAACTTTCTATGTGTGAGAAGTGATTATGTTTTAGGTTTAAAATATGTGATTGGCAACCCACTCCAGTATTCTTGCCTGGAAAATCCCATGGACAGAGGAGCCTGGCGGGCTACAGTCCTTGGGGGCACACACATCATCCGATGATATGTCTTCCATGTCTTTTAGAGGATGCAATGCAGAAAACAAATCCAGTGAGGGCAGAAATGGTCCTGACTCCAACTTTTTTCTTTTCTCCCCAGACTATGTCAGTGAGTCACCATGACCTTGCACAATAACAATACAACCTCACCCTTGTTTCTGAACATCAGCTCTTCCTGGATTCACGGCTCTTTGGATACAGGGCTGTCCCCCGGAACGATTACTCATTTTGGCAGCTAGAACATTTCTCGGGCAGCTGGGAATCTCTCCTCTCCAAATGGCACCACCAGTGACCCTCTAGGAGGTCATACCATCTGGCAGGTGGTCTTCATTGCATTCTTAACAGGTGTCCTGGCCTTGGTGACCATCATTGGCAACATCCTGGTGATAGTGGCATTCAAGGTCAAAAAGCAGCTGAAGACAGTCAACAACTACTTCCTCTTAAGTCTGGCCTGTGCTGACCTGATTATTGGGGTCATTTCAATGAATCTGTTTACTACCTACATCATCATGAACTGATGGGCATTAGGGAACCTGGCCTGTGACCTCTGGCTGTCCATTGACTACGTGGCTAGCAATGCGTCCATCATGAACCTTCTGGTCATCAGCTTTGACAGATACTTCTCCATCACGAGGCCACTCACGTACCGAGCCAAACGAACAACAAAGCGAGCTGGTGTGATGATAGGTCTGGCTTGGGTCACCTCCTTCATCCTTTGGGCTCCTGCCATCTTGTTCTGGCAATACTTTGTTGGGAAGAGAACTGTGCCTCCAGGGGAGTGTTTCATCCAGTTCCTCAGCGAGCCCACCATCACCTTCGGTATGGCCATCGCTGCCTTTTATATGCCTGTCACCATCATGACTATTTTATACTGGAGGATCTATAAGGAAACTGAAAAACGTACCAAAGAACTTGCTGGGCTGCAGGCCTCTGGAAGAGAGGCCGAGGCGGAGAACTTTGTCCACCCCACGGGCAGTTCTCGAAGCTGCAGCAGCTATGAGCTCCAGCAGCAGAGCATGAAACGCTCAGCCAGGAGTAAGTACGGATGCTGCCACTTCTGGTTCACGACCAACAGCTGGAAGCCAAGCGCCGAGCAGATGGACCAAGACCACAGCAGCAGCAACAGCTGGAATAACAATGATGCCGCTGCCTCCCTGGAGAACTCCACCTTGTCCGATGAGGAGGACATTGGCTCAGAGACCAGAGCCATCTACTCCATAGTGCTCAAGCTCCCAGGTCACAGCACCATCTTCAACTCCACCAAACTACCCTCATCCGACAACCTGCAGGTGCCGGAGGAGGAGCTGGGGATGGTGGGCTTGGAGAGGAAAACCAGCAAACTTCAGGCCCAGCAAAGCATGGACAATGGAGGCAGCTTTCAGAAAAGCTTCTCCAAGCTTCCCATACAGTTAGAGTCTGCCGTGGACACAGCTAAGGCCTCTGATGTTAACTCCTCGGTGGGTAAGACCACGGCCACTCTACCTCTGTCCTTCAAGGAGGCTACACTGGCTGAGAGATTTGCTCTGAAGACCAGAAACCAGATCAGTAAGCGGAAACAGATGTCCCTCATCAAGGAGAATAAAGCGGCCCAGACCCTCAGCGCCAACCTGCTTGCCTTCATCATCACCTGGACCCCCTATAATATCATGGTTCTGGTGAACACCTTTTGTGACAGCTGCATCCCCAAAACCTATTGGAATCTGGGCTACTGGCTGTGCTACATCAACAGCACCGTGAACCCCGTGTGCTATGCCCTGTGCAACAAAACATTCAGAAACACTTTCAAGATGCTGCTGTTGTGTCAGTGTGACAAGAGGAAGAGACGCAAGCAGCAGTACCAGAAGAGACAGTAGGTCATTTTCCACAAGCGGGTGCCTGAGCAGGCCTTGTAGAATGGGGTGCGTTCAATAGCCATCGTCAAATGCACACATCAACCCACAAACCTTAGGAGGGAGTAAGGCGAGGGTGGGGTGATCTCTGGTGCTGATAAACATGTTTTTATCACCCAGATGTGAAAGAAGCTGCCTGTTTCCCAGTCCATTAAATAAACCCATTTTAATATCAAAAGTCAAATACCTGTTCAGCCAAAAGTAAGTACGCTTATTGTTGAATATGAAGGAATTTATCCTGAAATGGACTTTGTTTTTTCTTTTTTATTTATTTATTTATTTATTTATTTATTTTATTTTAAAACTTTTATTGAATAAATTTGACATGTAACTTTGTATAACAGTGTGTACTTCTATATTTGTATATTGTGATATGATTGCTATTGTTATTTATCACATTCCACAATTATAGTACAATGTTATTGTCTATATTCATTATATCGTGCATAGGTCTCTATGTGCATTAGATCCCTAACTGTTACAAGTTTGTAGCCTTAAGCACCACCACTATGCCCTCCCCATGCTAATCCCCTGGTAACCATCATTTTACTCTGTTTTTTACAGGATTGACTTTTTTGGATTCTATGTATAAGTGATAACATACAGTATTTCTCTTTCTTTGTCGGACTTATCTCAGCGTAATGTGTTCAAGTGAAGTTGCTCAGTCGTGTCCGACTGTTTGCGACCCCGTGGACTGTAGCCTACGAGGCTCCTCTGTCCATGGGATTTTCTAGGCAAGAGTACTGGAGTGGGTTGCCATTTCCTTCTCCATGGACTTTGTTTTTTCTTAAAGAGAAGGAAATAATTTTTTTGTAGCAATTACACACCCAAATTGGTCTGCCTGGGTCTTTTAATTCCCATTAGCTCTGGAATCACGGTGAGCATAACTAGCTGGCCCAGTTGTCACGTGCTCTCCAAGGATCCCCAAAGTGTCCATCGGACCTCACGTGGAACATGTCAGGCTAGTGAATCCATGGTTCTGAAATTCTTTCATACGTTGCAAAACAGCACCTCCTTGTCCCAGTAGAGCACCCCATCTTCTCATTGGTGTGTCATTAAACTCTCTTTGTGGACTTGATTCTTGCAAAGTACTGTTTTGTGCAGTTCAAGTTTCATACAAATAAAAGATATATAAGTATATATGAAAAAAAAAAATGTGATTAAATTCTAAGTGACTTTGGGCTTCCCAGGTGGTGCTAGTGGTAAAGAACCTGCTTGCTAACATAGGAGATGTAAGACACATGTGTTCAATCCCTGGGTCAGGAAGATCCCCTGGAGGAGGGCATGGTGACACACTTCAGTACTCTTGCCTGGAGAATCCCATGGACAGAGGAGCCTGGCAGGCTACAGTCCATAAGGTCACAAAGAGTAGGACACAATTGAAGTGACTTAGCATGCATGCAAGTTTGGAATTACCCCTGAGATCTGGCTGGTGAGGATAATGTTCTCTTTCCTGAAGTATTGCCAATCTTGGGACTTCCCTGACAGTCAAGTGATTAAGACTCTGAGCTTCCACTGCAGGGGCTGTAGTAGATCCCTAGTTGGGGAACTAAAATCCCCCATGCCACATAGTGCGATATAAATAAACAAAAAGTACTGCCAGTCTTGTCTTTTCAAGGAAGATCAGTTTAACAATAATTATATGCCAGCTCTTCCATTTCCTCTTACAAAGAAATCAGTCTTTGAGACGTGGCCTCGCCTCCACTGATGATGCAATAGCTGCAGAAAAGATGGACCAATGGGGAACTGACTCTGCTCTGATGGACAGGCATAGGGGGCGGGTCTGCAGGGTTGCACATTTCCCTGACTAAAATGAGGCTAAAACCAGGGTACAGCCCTGTGGACTTGGAGAAAAAGGTAACCCCAGAACTGAAGACCCACAAACAACGGTGCCATGGTGGCCTAAGAGGACTCCATTGGGTTGGCTGACCCGATGCTTTCATGGGGCAACAGTCTGAATTTTCTTTAAAGAAGGAAAATGAACCCTAACCAGGGATTGGTTTAGGGTGGGCACATGACCCAGGTCCAGCCAATCAAAGACCAAGATTTGGCACAGAGCGGGTGGGCAAATGAGCCAGACTCAACCAATAAAACCCAGGCTTGGGGCTTTTGTTGGGTTAACCAGGTAAAGGGGCATTCTCTCTTTCCCACTTCTGTCAGACTGCCAGGATATAAGCCTGGAGCCATGACAGGGGAGAACTTGCTTAAAAGTGAGGTCAACACTAAGGAAAGCAGACATGACAAGGAGTTGGGTCCTGGAGACATTGTCTGAGACCCTGGATTCAGTCAATCCTGAGTCTGTTGTTCTGAACCTGAGCCTCTCATTTAGGTAATCCAGAAAATGTCCTTTCATTTTAGCTCGGACTAGATTGAGGTGGGTTCTGTGGGGCTGGCAACCAACAATCTTGGCTACTATAGGGGGCTGTTGTTCAGTCGCTCAGTCGTGGCCGACTCTGCAACACCATAGACTGCAGCATGCCAGGCTTCCCTGTCCTTCCCTATCTCCGGGAGTTTGCTTAAACTCATATCCATTGAGTCGATGATGCCATCCAACCATCTCATCCTCTTTCGCCCCCTTCTGCTCCTGCCCTCAATCTTTCCCAGCATCAGGGTCTTTTCTAATGAATTAGCTCTTCACATCAGGAGGCCAAAGTATTGGAGCTTCAGCTTCAGCATCAGTCCTTCCAATGAATATTCAGGGTTGATTTCCTTTAGGATTGACTGGTTTGAGCTCCTTGCTGTCCAAGGGACACTCAAGAGTCTTCTCCAATACCACAGTTCTAAAGCATCAATTCTTTGGTGCTCAGCCTTCTTTATGGTCCAACTCTCACAAGGGCCTGGGCAGTTGGCAAATGAGGAAAGAGACTTACGAAAGGGCTTTGCCCTTCGAAGTCTACACTCTGGGACAGGAGGAAGACTGTGTTGGAACTGAGAGCTCAAAAGAGGCCCTTTTTGGGGTCCAGATACAAGGGGACAATTGTGGGTCTTCAAGACAGAGGCATTCACATAAGAATCTGGGGACAGTGAAGGGGAAGGATGAGCAACGTACTATGCTTACCCTCTCTGGTCCTTAACACAATTCTGACTCCATGATCCCACTCCAACCCCAAGCCAAAGTGTTTTAAGAGGGAGGACCTGGGAGGGGAATCCCTGGATTGGCATGTAGTGGATTCCATGGGCACCAGGAGTGTTTGTGATCTCAATTCATGATCACTTCCACCAGACTTGGGGGTGGGGGACATGTACCACCATGGGGGGTGGTTGTCAGTGGTAAGAGTCCAAAACATCCTGAAAACCAGAAACCCACCCTGTCACCCATTCTTCAGCCTCTGGAGTGTGCTGCTGGGGATAAGTCTGGGGTCCCTCTTAAACCTGGGCACCAAGTGTTCTGAAGTCTCTGTCTGCATCTCTCAGGGACTGGATTTTGAGACTCTTGGGTTAGGGTTCTCAAGAAACTGGACCTTGAATCACCTGGATTTATGCCCCCAGTGATGCTGAGTATTTCCCTTCTGGGGCACTGACTCCAAACTGAGACCAACGTCATCCAGGCTGGGGTAGGGACTTGATGCTGAAAACATGCGAGTCCATCCAAGGCGTACAAGAGTTCACGTGTCCCTAGTTCCCTCCCCACAGTTGGCATGTGTGTGTCTATAGGGTGTGGCGTCCTTGTGTGACCGTGGTAACTGGGTTGTATATTTTGTGTGCACAAGGCCATGTGTCGCTGTGTATATAGGTGTAGCATGTGTACCTAGGTGGTGTATTCACCTGTGTGTCTGGTTATTTATTCAATAGACATTTCCTGAACACCTTCAATGTGACATTCTCTCTTCTAAGCAGGATATACCCAAAAGCCAACAATCCCCTGCCCGTGTTGTCATATTTGAGTGTTCATGAGGAGTAGGAATGAATGTCCCTGTTGCAGGTGGGGAGTGAGGGTTGGAGTTCAGGTCTCTGGGACCAGCGATGAATAGGGATGCACCCTGACCTTGAGGGTGCTCATGACTTAAGGCTCTGGAGCGTATGTGGGTTAGGGGTTGGTGGGGGTGGGGTGGTTCCTGTTCTGTCCAGACCCAGATCCCCAAAGAGGCATCATTTTGGGGAAGAATAACCCAGCAACTTACCAGGAGGCCTAGGACCCTCGTGTGACCGTCAAGGTGGCCTCAAAGGTAACACTATGGGACTTCCCTGACAGTCCAGTGGTTAAGACTCCCGAGCTTCCACTGCAAAAAGCACGGGTTCCATACCTGGTCAGTCAGGGAACTAAGATCCCACATGCCGTGCAGAGGGCCCCCCGGGCCAAAAAAGTCTAACACTCTCTTCTCCTTTGATGAAGACCATGAGCCTTGCGTGTGGATGTCATTAAAGCAAGTTAGAGCCCCGTTTTCAAAAGTAGAAGTGGCGGACAACAAGGGAGGAGGGGGGAATGGCGAGAAGGAAAGTTGCAGTTGCCCCCCACCCCACCCCTCAGGTGCTAATGCACCTTGCTCTTTTTGAAGACGCCAGCTTAGTCACCCACACCCCACAGAAGACACAGCTCAGGGCCTAGGCCCTCCCCATCATCTTCTCAAGGAGGTTTATTTCCAGCCTGGGCCTGACCCGGCCCCTCAGAGATAGGACCCCGCCCTTAAATACCTGGCCACGCCCCCCAGACCTGCATCGCGCAAGCGCAGTCTTAGGCTACTGGATCCGCAGGCGGCAGCAGCGAGCTCCGGTCCAGTCCATGCCTGCGCACTGGCAGTGGCACGTGGTCTCAGCACGCACATCCCATGAGCCACAGGCAGAGCCACACGTGCAACCAGTGACGGCGAAGCCTGCGAGGGGGATCAAGGAGGAGAGAGCTTTGACCCCGAGCCAGAAGCTGCGAGTTTGGGCTTCCAGGGGGCTGGCAGCGTGGGTGGGGGGGAGGCTGGGGGCCTGGACACCAGTGTCCTGAGGAATTGGGGCCCGGAAATTGGGGGAAGGGACAAGGCTGGGAGTGCAGACCAGGATATTAAGGAATTAGAGGCTGGGACTCCGTGGTCCTAGAGAAATGGAAACTGAACACAGTGGAGGGGGTTATGGGGTGCTGAGAATAGAGCCGGGAGACTGGACACCGGAGTTCTGTACCTACCTGGAGGGCAGGTGACCAGGGACCCCCTGGAGGTGACACTTCGGCAGTCTAGGCCAATGTTCCTCATTCCCTCAGGAACTGCGGGAAGGGGTAATGCACAGTAACTGTGAAACCAAGCTGCCCCAACCCCCTTCTCATGCTGCCTAGGCCCTGGTGGCTTGGAGATGGGCAGAGGGTCAAGAAAACTCCCCTGGGGAAGGCCCAGTAGGTGGGGAACTCCCCACCTCCAAGGATTCTGTCCTGGGTGTGCATTTTCGAGGGAGGAGGGTTTTGAGCTGCAGTTAAAGGTGGAGCCGGGTGGAGATAAGGGTTGGGTTGGGTTTGGGGTTGAGATTTGATTGGGGTTGGGGCTGGCTTGATGTTCCCTCCATGTCAGGAATCAGAGGGGCCCCTGAGGGCCTGGCTGAGGTTGGATGGGAGGGTTCTCACATAGGAATCTGGTGACATCCTGGATCTTCTCACTGATGGCTTTATCTATGGGGCACAGCGACTGGCCACACACCAGCAGCCCCAGGACCGGGAGGAGGAGGAAGGAGAGAGCCTTCATCCTGCAGGTGCTGCAAGAAAAAAACCAAGAGATCGCCAGCTGGGTCTACGCCTCCCCATCCTGGGGAAGCTCAGACCCACAGAGCATGTGGGATCAGGAGCCATGGGGTCGGGTCCCAACTGAGGATGGGGCTTTGCCCCTACAGGCAGGAGCAGCTGTCACTTACCCTCTCTGTGGACTCAGCAGGCCAAATTTTGAACACGAATTCCACATCCCTGCCTCCACTCCCTCTTTAAGGCTGCCGGGTGTGCAGCTTCCTGTCTTGGCTAAGACCCTTGGCATCCTGGGCCTCCCTTCCCACATCCGGGGCTAAGAGGAAGCCCCCAGGGTAGAGTGCAGGGACCTAGTAATGCCATAGACTCTGCCTTCCAGAGCCTTCCCTGCCCACATCTAGGCTGGGGGACTGGTCCAGAAGATAGTACCTGGTGGACTAATTCCAGGAACCATAGTCAGGAGAGCAGGGAGAGAAACCAGCTTGTGTGGAGAGGTAGGGGGCACACACATGTGACCAGAGTCATGTCCTTGTGTAAGAACTGCATGCTGGGCTTCCCTGGTGGTCCAGTCATTAACGATCTGCCTTGCAATGCAGGAGACACCAGTTCGATCGCTGATCCTGGAAGATCCCACATGCCTCAAAGCAACTACGCCCGTGTACCACAACCCCAGAACTCACATCCTGCAACTACTGAGCCCTCAAACTTAGAGCCTGTGCTCTGCAACAAGAGAAGCCACTCTAATGAGAAGCCCAAGCACAGCAACTAGAGAGTAGCCCCCACCTCACTGCAACTAGAGAAAGTCCAAGTGCAGCAATGAAGACCCAGCCTGGCCAATAAACAAATACATCTTATATACAAAAAAAAAAGAACTGCATGCCATGTTCATTCCCAAATGCCTATCACAATAGAAAATAAAACCGTGATTTATTCCTTCAAAGGAATAATGGACAATTGAAGTTGTCAAACTATGGCCCATGGCTAGATCTAGCTCACCATCTTTTTTTTTTTCTTTTTGGCTACATCATGCACCATGCAGGGCGTATTTCCCCAACCGGGGATGAAATACCTGTACCCTCTGCAGTGGAAGCTCAGAGTCTTAATCACTGGACCACCGGGGAACTTTGCCCATCATCTATTTTTGTACAACCCATGAGCTAAGAATGGTTTTTACATTATTTTGGTTTGCTTTTGTTTCCAATATGGATTTTTTAAATACTGTGGTAAAACACACATAACATAAAACGTACCATTTTCAAGTGTACAATTCATCGGCATTAAGATGGAGTAACCTCCGAGGCAGACACTGGACTGTTGTGGCCACAAGCAAAAGGATGCCAGCAGCCACGAGAAGCTGGAAGAACTCAAGAAGCGATTCTTTCCTAGAGTCTTTAAAGGAGTATGGCTTGATTTCAGTCACACACAGTGTTGTGTAATCATCACCTCTGTCCATTTCCACAATTATTTTTTAATCATTCTAAACTGACTTTACCCATAAACAGTAAATCCCACTTCCTCTTCCTGAAGTCCCTGGTAACCTCTAATCTACTTCCTGTTTCTATGTATTTGCCTATTTGTATCACAAATGAGTGGAATGCTAGGATAGTTACCCTTCTGTGCCTACCTTATTTCACTAGCATAACATTTAAACATTCATCCATGTTGTAGCATGGATCAAAACCTCATTCCTTTTTCAGGCTAATATTCAATTTTATGCACATATTGCATTTTGTGTGTCATCCATTTGTTGATGGACAGTTAGGTTGTTTCCACCTTTTTATTTTATTTTTTTTCTACGTGTTTTTGTATCATATGTAAAAACAAGCATATCCTACTATTATACACTAATGAGATAGCCTTCAGCAGAATGCTGTGTAGCCTTTTTTTTTAATTAGTTTATTTATCTATTTTTTAACTTTACAATATTGTATTTGTTTTGCCATACATTGACATGAATCCACCATGGGTGTACATGTTTCCCCCTTCCAGAACCCTCCTCCCACCTCCCTCCCTATCCCATCCCTCCGGGTCATCCCGGTGCACCAGCCCCGAGCACCCTGTATCATGCATCGAACCTGGACTGGTGATTTGTTTTAAATATGATAATTGACATACTTCAGTGCCATTCTCCCATATCATCCCGCCCTCACCCTGGTGGACTAATTCCAGGAACCGTAGTCAGGAGAGCAGGGAGAGAAACCAGCTTGTGTGGAGAGGTAGGGGGCACACACATGTGACCAGAGTCATGTCCTTGTGTAAGAACTGCATGCTGGGCTTCCCTGGTGGTCCAGTCATTAACGATCTGCCTTGCAATGCAGGAGACACCAGTTCGATCGCTGATCCTGGAAGATCCCACATGCCTCAAAGCAACTACGCCCGTGTACCACAACCCCAGAACTCACATCCTGCAACTACTGAGCCCTCAAACTTAGAGCCTGTGCTCTGCAACAAGAGAAGCCACTCTAATGAGAAGCCCAAGCACAGCAACTAGAGAGTAGCCCCCACCTCACTGCAACTAGAGAAAGTCCAAGTGCAGCAATGAAGACCCAGCCTGGCCAATAAACAAATACATCTTAAAAAAAAAAAAAGAAAAGAACTACATGCCATGTTCATTCCCAAATGCCTATCACAATAGAAAATAAAACCGTGATTTATTCCTTCAAAGGAATAATGGACAATTGAAGTTGTCAAACTGTGGCCCATGGCTAGATCTAGCTCACCATCTTTTTTTTTTTTCTTTTTGGCTACATCATGCACCATTCAGGGTGTAGTTCCCCAACAAGGGATGGAATACCTGTACCCTCTGCAGTGGAAGCTCAGAGTCTTAATCACTGGACCACCGGGGAACTTTGCCCATCATCTATTTTTGTACAACCCATGAGCTAAGAATGGTTTTTACATTATTTTGGTTTGCTTTTGTTTCCAATATGGATTTTTTAAATACTGTGGTAAAACACACATAACATAAAACGTACCATTTTCAAGTGTACAATTCATCGGCATTAAGATGGAGTAACCTCCGAGGCAGACACTGGACTGTTGTGGCCACAAGCAAAAGGATGCCAGCAGCCACGAGAAGCTGGAAGAACTCAAGAAGCGATTCTTTCCTAGAGTCTTTAAAGGAGTATGGCTTGATTTCAGTCACACACAGTGTTGTGTAATCATCACCTCTGTCCATTTCCACAATTATTTTTTAATCATTCTAAACTGACTTTACCCATAAACAGTAAATCCCACTTCCTCTTCCTGAAGTCCCTGGTAACCTCTAATCTACTTCCTGTTTCTATGAATTTGCCTATTTGTATCACAAATAAGTGGAACGCTAGGATAGTTACCCTTCTGTGCCTACCTTATTTCACTAGCATAACATTTAAACATTCATCTATGTTGTAGCATGGATCAAAACCTCATTCCTTTTTCAGGCTAATATTCAATTTTATGCACATATTGCATTTTGTGTGTCATCCATTTGTTGATGGACAGTTAGGTTGTTTTCACCTCTTTAAAAAAATGTTTCCAATGAAAAAAATTTTTTTGGCTGCATTGGATCTTTATTGCTGCGCACAGGCTTTCTCTAGTTTTGGTGAGTGGGGGCTACTCTCTAGTTGCGGTGTGTGGGCTTCTCATTGCGGAGGCTTCTCTTGTGGAGCATGGGCTCTAGGCACGCGGGCTTCAGTACTTGCAGCACATGGACTTCATTGCTCCATGGCATGTGGGGATCTTCCCCGACCAGGGATCGAACCTGTGTCACCTGCATTAGCAGGCAGATGCTTAACCACTGGACCACTGGGGAAGTCCTGTTTCTACTTTCTGACTATTGCCAAGGATACTGCTCTGAACTTGGGACCACAAGTATGTTTCAAGTGACTGCTTTCAGTTATTTTAGGCTTAAACCCAGGAGTGGAATTTCTGGGTCCTATAGCAATTCTGTGTTTAACTTCTCGAGGGACTGCCAAACAGCGTTTACATTTTAAAATCATTGACAGAAATTTAATATTTAGTGAAATATGAAGAGTATGTGCAATTCAAAGTCCAGGGTGCATATCACATTTTCTCAAAACACAGGTATGCCCACTTTTGAAGATATCATCCATGGCTGCTTCTATGAAGTAACTCACAGAGTTGAGAAGTCATGACAGTCTCCGTAATGACCCACAAAGCCGACCGCATTTGCTGTCTGGCCCTTTACAGAGAGGGCTTCCCAGGTGGCATTAGTGGTAAAGAATCGGCCAGCCAATGCAGGAGACACAAGAGACGTGGGTTCGATCATTGGATGGAGAAGATCCCCTACAGTAGGAAATGGTGACCCACTCCAGTATTCTTGCCTGGAAAGTTCCACGGACAGAGGAGCTTGGCAGGCTATGGTCCATGGGGTCACAAAGAATTGGATGTGACTGAGCACACCTTTACAGAAAAAAGCTTTTGCCCACCCAATAGCCATGAGTGTGAATACATAATGGACATATGAATTGCAGGCAGCTACATGCAACAATCTGGGTGATTTCCACCAACCTAGCGGTGAGCAAAGGAACCCAGAGACAAAAGAGGACATATTACATTAATCCATCTATTTTAAAGGACCAAAACTAGGACTTCCCTGGTGATGCAGTGGTTAAGACTCAATGCTTGCAATGCAGGGGCTGTGGGTTCAATTCCTGGTCAGGTAACCAAGGTGCTGTGCTGTGCTGTGAGGTGCTGCCAAATAAATAAAAAGTTAAAGAACGCAAACCAAAACAAAAAAACAAAAAACCCGCTAAAGCACAACTGGTCTGTGCTGTTGGGAATAAGAATGAAATTTTCCTGGAAGTAATGAATAGAGATGAGAAAGGAGCAGAATGAAAGCTTCTGGGAAATGCGCAAAAATTTTCAGCTGTACATGTGTATTTGCACATTTTTCTTTATGCATGTCATATCTCAATAAAAGTGTTGTTGGTGTTTAGTTTCCAAGTCCTATGTGACTCTTTTGTGACCCCATGAACTGTAGCCCACCAGGCTCCTCTGCCCATGGGATTTCCCAGGCAAGAATACTGGAGTGAGTTGCCATTTCCTTTTCCAGGGAATCTTTCTGACCCAGGGATTGAGCCCGAGTCTCTTGCATTGGCAGGTAAATTCTTTACCACTGAGCCACCAGTGTGTAAAATGGCTGTGTAAATACAACAGTGTTCACATAGCCAAAGTGTAGACAGTATTTATTGAGCACTTACTAGTGTGGCAATGATGCTAAACATTGGGCATCCAGTAGGGATCAAAGGGACACTCCTGCCTTCTCAAAGCCTGCCCTGTCACAGGAAGACAGACACCAAGAGAGCACTCAGTCAGCCTCAACCTCCAGCTGTCCTCTTCTCCCTGAAGCAGAAGAACCCAATTCTAGGAGGATTTCTGACACAAGAATAGAGGCCCCTGGAAGACCTGAATAGACATTCCTCCAAAGAAGACATACAGATGGCCAATAGGTACATGAAAAGATGCTCAACATCGCTATTAGAGAAATGCAAATCAGAACTACAGTGAGATATCAACTCACACCTGTCAGCATGGCCATCTTCAAAAAGACTGCAGATAAAACCTGTTGATGAGGATGTAGAGAAAAAAGACCCTGTGTACACCGTTGATTGGAATATACGTTGGTGCAGTCACAATGGAGAACAGTGTGAAGGTTCCTCAAAAAACTAAAAGTAGAACTACTACATGATCCAGCAATTCCACTCCTGGGTATATATCAGAAGACAATGAGAACACTAGTTTGAAAGGATACATGCACTCCAATGCTGTTCATTGCAGCATTATTTATGATGGCCCAGATATGGAAGCAACCTAAGTGCCCATCAACAGATAAGTGGATAAAGATGTGGCATATATATATACATATATATACACATATATATGTATGGTGGTATATTACTCAGCCTAGAAAGTATTACACTTAGTGAACTAAGACAGAGAAGGACAAATACTGTATGTTATCAGTAGATAACTGATGTAGAATATGTAGAATCTAAAAAATATGACATAGTAGTAAATATAACAAAAAAGAAAGAGAACAAACTAGTTGTTCCTGGTGGGGAGAGGGAAGTAGGAGGGGCAAAAGAGGAGTAGGAGATTAAGAGGTACAAACTACAATGTATAAAATAAATAAGCTACAAAGACACATATTGTACAGCAAGGGAATATAGGTGACTTTATAATAATTATAAAGGAGTATAATCTAAAAAAATTTCAATTTTTTGAAATGTTACCATTTAAAATTTTTATTTACAATTTAATTTTACAATTTTACAAATTTAAATTTTACAACTTACAACTATGTTGTAAACCTGAAAGTAAGGCAAAAGTCATTTTTTGAGTGCTCTGATTTTTTCAAACCCTTTAGTCTCAGAACTTTTCAGATAAGAGCTTTTGAAGGAAACAAAAGAGGTAGGCAGCTCTAACTACAGGAGAGGTGAAAAACAAGGACAGTGTGTAGAACCCCCTGGGGTTCCCCGGGGACTCAGTTTGAAAACCCCTAGTTCAGTAGCAAGAAAGAGGTATACATGCCCTGATAAAAGAAAGGTTCACATACTGAGGTCTGGAGAAGTCGTTCTGGCTTCTACGTGAGTTAGCTTGAATTTTATGCTAGCTAAAAACAGCCTGCTTGTGACCTACCAAACCTACATTGTACACTTGCTTTAATTATTAAAGAAAAGGGCACATTGACCAGAAGTCAAGAATGTCCATGTTCAAAATAAAGATTAAATGCCTCCCTTCCTGGGACGTCAATGCTGGTCCTCCTTCAGTGATAAGACTCCCTTCCCAAGCTCCAAGGTCAAACTGGCTGACTACGCACGTGCTGGTCTGGTTTCTTTGAAACCTTGAAGGAGTGTCTCTCTGACTTGTTTGACATTCTTTGCTCTGACAAGACATAAAGTGAAAGTCACTCAGTCGTGTCCGACTCTGCAACCCCATGGACTGGATCAGTTCAGTTCAGTTCATTTCAGTTCATTTCAGTCACTCAGTCGTGTCTGACTCTTTGCGACCCCATGAACCGCAGCACGCCAGGCCTCCCTGTCCATCACCAACTCCTGGAGTCCACTCAAACCCATGTCCATCAAGTCGGTGATGCCATCCAACCATCTCATCCTCTGTCATCCCCTTCTCCTCCGGCCCTCAATCTTTCCCAGCATCAGAGTCTTTTCAAATGAGTCAGCTCTTTGCATCAGGTGGCCAAAGTACTGGAGTTTCAGCTTCAGCATCAGTCCTTCCAATGAATATTCAGGACTGATTTCCTTTAGGATGGACTGGTTGGATCTCCTTGCAGTCCAACGGATTCTCAAGAGTCTTCTCCAACACCACAGTTCAAAAGCATCAATTTTTTGGCACTCAGCTTTCTTTATAGTCCAACTCTCACATCCATACATGACCACTGGAAAACCCACAGCCTTGACTAGACGGACCTTTGTTGACAAAGTAATGTCTCTGCTTTTTAATATGCTGTCTAGATTGGTCATAACTTTTCTTCCAAGGAGTAAGCAACTTTTTATTTCATGGCTGCAATCACCATCTGCAGTGATTTTGGAGCCCCCAAAAATAAAGTCAGCCACTGTTTCCACTGTTTCCCTATCTGTTTGCCATGAAGTGATGGGACCAGATGCCATGATCTTAGTTTTCTGAATGTTGAGCTTTAAGCCAACTTTTTCACTCTCCTCTTTCACCTTCATCAAGAGGCTCTTTAGTTCTTCACTTTCTGTCATAAGGGTGGTGTCATCTGCATATCTGAGGTTATTGATATTTCTCCCAGCAATCTTGATTCCAGCCTGTGCTTCCTCCAGCCCAGTGTTTCTCATAATGTGCTCTGCACATAAGTTAAATAAGCAGGGTGACAATATATAGCCTTGACGTACTCCTTCTCCTACTCGGAACCAGTCTGTTGTTCCATGTCCAGTTCTAACTGTTGCTTCCTGACCTGCATACAGATTGCTCAAGAGACAGGTCAGGTGGTCTGGTATTCCCATCTCTTTCAGAATTTTCCACAGTTTATTGTGATCCACACAGTCAAAGGCTTTGGCATAGTCAATAAAGCAGAAATAGATGTTTTTCTGGAACTCTCTTGCTTTTTCAATGATCCATTTGATGTTGGCAATTTGATCTCTGGTTCCTCTGCCTTTTCTAAAACCAGCTTGAACATCTGGAAGTTCATGGTTCACATATTGCTGAAGCCTGGCTTGGAGAATTTTGAGCATTACTTTACTAGCGTATGAGATGAGTGCAATTGTACGGTAGTTTGAGCATTCTTTGGCACTGCCTTTCTTTGAGATTGGAATGAAAACTGACCTTTTCCAGTCCTGTGGCCACTGCTGAATTTTCCAAATTTGCTGGCATATTGAGTGCAGCACTTTCACAGCATCACCTTTCAGGATTTGAAATAGCTCAACTGGAATTCCATTACCTCCGCTAGTTTTGTTCGTAGTGATGCTTTCTAAGGCCCACTTGACTTCACATTCCAGGATGTCTGGCTCTAGGTGAGTGATCACATCATCGTGATTATCTGGATCGTGAAGATCTTTTTCGTACAGTTCTTCTGTGTATTCTTGCCACCTCTTCTTAATATCTTCTGCTTCTGTTAGGTCCATACCATTTCTGTCCTTTATCGAGCACATCTTTGCATGAAATTTTCCCTTGGTATCTCTAATTTTCTTGAAGAGATCTCTAGTCTTCCCCATTCTGTTGTTTTCCTCTATTTCTTTGCACTAATCACTGAGGAAGGCTTTCTTATCTGTCCTTGCTATTCTTTGGAACTCTGCATTCAGATGGGAATATCTTTCCTTTTCTCCTTTGCTTTTGGCTTCTCTTCTTTTCCCAGCTATTTGTAAGGCCTCCTCAGACAGCCGTTTTGCTTCTCTGCATTTCTTTTTCTTGGGGATGGTCTTGATTCCTGTCTCCTATACAATGTCACGAACTTCCATCCATAGTTCATCAGGCACTCTGTCTATCAGATCTAGTCCCTTAAATCTATTTCTCACTTCCATTGTATAGTCTTAAGGGATTTGATTTAGGTCATACCTGAATGGTCTAGTGGTTTTCTCCACTTTCTTCAATTTCATGGAATTCTCCAGGCCAGAATACTGGAGTGGATATCCTTTCCCTTCTCCAGGGGATCTTCCCAACCCAGGGACCAAACCCAGGTCTCCCTCATTGCAGGCGGATTCTTTACCAGCTGAGCCACAAGGGAAGCCCAAGAATACTAGAGTGGGTAGCCTATCCCTTCTCCAGTGAATCTTCCAGACCCAGGAATCGAATGGGGGTCTCCCGCATTGCAGGTGGATTCTTTACCAACTGAGCTATCAGGGAAGCCCTGACAAGACGAAACTGCACTGAAAAGCCGTACTTCTCTGGAGCATTTCCTCAGAGTAATCTGAGAGGCTATCTTCTGAGTTATAGTCCTCAGTTTGGCTCCAATAAAACCCTATTTATTCCTATTATAGATATTTATTGATTATTGTCATCAACAGTCCCTTAATTCTCTTCTTTTAAAAAATATATTTTTTTTATTTATTTTATTTGGCTGCACTGGATCTTAGTTGCAGCATGCAAGATCTTTAGTTAGGGCACGATAACTCTTAGTTGTGGCATATGGGATCTAATTCCCTGACCAGAGATCAAGGTCTGGCCCGCTAAATTCACAGGGGGTCTAAGCCGCTAGACCACCAGGGAAGTCCCACTTAATTCTCTTTTTAAAAAATCCTTTTATTCTCTCTGATTTCTACCAACAAAACTGAGCTCTGGTGGCTGTAATTTTACATCTAATACTACCTAATAAAATTCTAGAACCAGGACTTTTAAAAGTACAATAGGGCAATCACCCACCTATAATTTTTAAAAATAGATTTTGTGTGTAATTTCATAGAATAAAATATGTCTATCTTAAGTGTTCAGTTGGATGCATTTTGACAAGTCTATATACCTGCATGCTGCATCAATATTTTGTTTTTCCCAGGTATTGGGTTTTATTTTTAATTGTGTATAAATGACATACAGCAAAATTCACTCTTTTTACTGAGTTCTATGAGTTTTGACAAATGTGTACAGTTGTGTAACCATTACCACCAAATATTTATAATTCAAATTATAATTGGAAAAAAAAGGAGCTTCCCAAAGAGCTGAAGGTAATGTGTGTCCTGAAGTCACAGAGAGGAAGGATTTTTCTGCCCCAAACAACTGTTTTTTTTGTGCTCTGCAGACCCCCTGAATATTTGTAAGTGTTACCAGCTTGTTCTTGCCTCTGTTAATATACATCTGCCCTTGAAGTAGTTATGAACAAAGAGGCCTGTATCACTCGGAAGACGGGAAACTGTTGCCACTTCCTGTGAAACTGACTTCCAGAGGCAACCCGCAATTCTGATTGGTTACAGCCTTGCTACATAACTTGGCTAATGCCGATGTAGCAATGACAGGTAGCCCTGCCAATCAGAAAAGAATCATTGACACTCGCTTCCTGTCCCACATGAATGACAGAAGATAAAAGTAAAAGTCTTGACAATTATTAGAGAAATGCAAATCAAAACCATAGTGAGATACCACCTCATGCTGGTCAGAATGGCCATCATCAAAAAGTCTACAAACAATAAATGCTGGAGAGAGTGTGGAGAAAAGGGAGTCCTCCTACACTATTGGTGGGAATGTAAACTGGTGCAGTTCTTATGGAGAACAGGATGGAGATTCCTCAAAAAACTAAAAATAGAGTTGTCATAACAATCCAGAAATCCCAGTCCTGGGCATATATTTGGAGAAAACAAGAATTCAGAAGGATACATGCACCTCTCTGTTCATAGAAGCACTAGTCACAATACTCCAGACACAATCTCAATGTCCATCCATCAACAGATGATGGGTAAAGAAGATGTGGAATATATATTCTATTGACATATATATGTCAATTGAATATCACTCAGCCATAAAAAAAGATGAAATAATGCCATTTGCGGCAACGGGGATGGACTTAGAGATTCTCATACCAGATGAAGTAAGTCAGACAAAGCAAAGCAAGTACTATATGATATGGCTTATAGATGGAATCTAAAAAAGATACAAATGAACTTGTTTACAAAACAGAAACAGATCCACAGTCACAGAAGACACAATTATGGCTACCAAAGGGAAAATCGGGGAAGGATAAATTAGGAGGTTAGACTTAATATACACACAGTATGATTATAAACTAGATAACCAACAAGGACCTCCTGTATAGCACAGGGAACTGTACTCAATATTTTATAATAAGTTATAAGATAAACGAATCTGAAATATATATGTATGTATATACATATGTTATACATCTAACTGAATCACTGTTCTGTACACCTGAAACTAACACAACATTGTAAATCAACTATACTTGAATAATAAAAAATAATATAATTTTAAAAGAGTAAAAGAGAATGGTGTGGGGTCAGAAGGGAAAGCCTGGCCAAAGCTTCCTTAGAGCCTCCACCACGTGCCCCATTTCACAGATGGGAAAACTGATGTTGGGTGAGACTGAGTCACTTTCAAAGGGAAGATTTCAGATGCAGATTTGTTAGGTGCCAAGGTGCTTAGTCTGATGTTTTGGCTGTGGCGTGGGTCTTGCAGGATCTTAGTTCCCTGACCAAGGATTGAACTCATGCCCTCCTGCAGTGGAAGCACAGCCTCTTAACCACTGAACCACCAGGGAGAACCCTCAAAGTCCTTGCTTTTAACCAAGGAAAGTCCTTACTTTTAACCAAGGCATCTTCCCCCCATACCATGAGGTGGGGGGAACACATGGAGGACAAAGTAAGGGGCAGCCCAGCTCTTGGGGTCCTGCTGGCCCAGGATGAGCTGTCTCTCCAGCCCCTACCTGCTGGGCTGCCCACCCCTGCACCCACCTTGCCCAGCATATCCAAACAACAAGAGCAGATGCCAAGGAGCTTTAAGGATGCTGGGGTGGTGATGTCCAGCTCCCTTCCTGGGAATCCCAGCTCAGACACTGACTAGCTGCATGGCTTTGAGAAAGTGGCTAAAACACCTCTGGGCCTCTGTCTTCCCATTCGTAAAATGGGGGTATTCTCAGTGACTACCCCACACGGCCGGGGTGATGATTGAGTACTCCTCCTCCCACAGCTTTACCGAGATAAAACTGACATGTAGCAGTGCATGGGTTTAAAGTGTATAACGTGATGATGTGACATGTGTATGTTGCAAAATGACTACCACATAAGGTTAGTTAACACATTCATCATCTCCCATAATTATCTTTTTGTGTGTATGGTGAGAACACTTAAGACCTACTCTCTTAGCAACTTTCCAGTACACAATACAGTGTCACTTGTAATCACCGTGCTGTATGTTAGGTCCCCAGAATTCATTCATCTTCTAACATAAAGTCTGTCCCCTTCGAGAAACATCTCCCCATGTCCCCGTCCACCCAGCCCCTGGACACCACCATTCTGTTCTCTGTTGCTCTGGCTCAGCTTTCTTAGATTTCACAAATAAATCTTTAAAAACAAAATCAAACTCACAGAAAGAGATCGGTGTTTGCCAGGGCCTGAGAAGTAAGAGAAATGGGTTAAGGCTTGTTGAAAGGTACAAACTTCCAGTTATAAGGAATAAATTCTGGGGGTATAATGTACAACATACGGATGATGGTTAACAATACTGCATATTGTGTATTGAAAGATTGCTAAGAAAGGAGAATTGAAAAGTTCTTGGAAATTCTCTGGCAGTCCAGTGGTTAGGGCTCCACACTTTCACTGCCGAAGGTGCTGATTCAATCCTTGATCCGGGAACTAAGATCTCAGGAGCTGGGCAGTGTGGCCAAAAAAATAAATAAAACTAAAAATTTCTCACCACACACGGGACAACAATGTAAGGGGGTGGACATACTACCTAACTTCATTGTAGGTATCATTTTGCAAAGTATTGTCAGCACAAATAATCAATAAATCATCTGTGTGCATGCTAAGTCACTTCAGTTGTGTCTGACTCTTCGCAACTCTGTGGACTATAGTCCTCCGGGCTCCTCTCTCCATAGGATTCTCCAGAAAGAATACTGGAGTGGGTTTCCTACTCCAGGGATCTTCTTCGCCCCGGGATCAAACCCCCATCTCTTATGTCTCCTGCATTGGCAGGCAGTTCTTTAACCACTAGTGCCACCTGGGAAGCCCAAACCATCTCTAATAGAAATAGAAAAGAGTTTGTTTTTTGGTTTTTGGGTTTTTTGGCTACCACCACCCAACTTGTGGGATCTTAGTTTCCTGACCAGGAATTGAACCTGGATCCACAGCTGTGAGAGCACAGACTCCTCACTACTGGATCAGTAGGGAAGTCCCAGAGAAGAGTTTTATTTGCACCAAACTGAGGAATATAGCCCAGAAGAGAGCCTCTCTGATGACTCCAAGGAACTGCCTCAGAGAAGCAAGATTTTAGCTCTGTTGTATGTCTTGTCAAAACAAAGAACATCAAACAAGTCAGGGAGACACTCCTTCAAAGCTCAAAGAAACAGATTGGCACATGCACAGCAAGTCAGTATAACCTTGGCACCTGGGAAGGGAGTGTTATTACTGAAGGAGGACCAGTGTTGGTGTCCCAGGAAGTGAGGCATTTAATTTTTATTTTGAACATGGACATTCTTGACTTCTGGTCAATATGCCCTTTTCTTTAATAATTAAAGCAGAAGTACAATGTAGCTTTGGTAGGCTACAAACAGGCTGTTCTAGTCAGCATCAAGTTCAAGTTAACCCAGGTGGCCCAGTGGTAAAGAATTCCACCGGCCAATACAGGAGACACAAGTTCAATCCCTGGGTCAGAAAGATCCCCTGGATAAGGAAATGGCAACCCACTCCAGTATTCTTTGCCTGGAAAATGTCATGGATAGAGGAGCCTGGCAGACTACAGTCCATGGGGTTGCAAAGAGTTGGACACGACTGAGCATACATGTAGAAGCCAGAATGACTTCCCCAAACCTCAATAATGGGAAAATTTCTTTTATCCATATCTATGTATTAAATCACTACTTTGTACATTGTAAGCTTATCTCAACACAGCTAGGGGAAAAAAACTGATTCCACAGTTAAGTGAGATCAGACAGTATTTGTCTGTCTCCCTCTGACTTATTTCATCCAGTGTGTAATTTATGTGACTCTACGTAGACAATGCATGATGAATGTTTTATAAACATCTTATTTGTTCATCATTTCCCCAGAATTTCCCCAACTGCTGACAGGGATCAAAGCTCTAAGTGGTCATCGAAGGTGGAGGGGCCCCCAACCCAGACTTCCTCTTCCTGTCTCAACCCCTCAACACCTCAGCCCTGGGGACTCCATCTTGGCCGCACAGGAACGGAACTTTCCCACTCTTGTTGCTATTTCCACACCCACAGGAGCCTTTTCACAATATTCTTGGCAGGAGCTGTTGGTTAATTTCTGTTTTCAGATTTTGAGCAACTTTATAGAAAAAAAAATAAGGAAGCTTGCTTTGCTTCCTTGACGTCTACTGGGTTCCCCAGAGACCCTCAGCTCCTCCCCTGGAAGCCTTGGGCACTTCTTGCTCTGCCAGGGTCCCCGGCAGGGGGTGGAGGGTCACCATCCTACCTCCACCCATCCTGGCTCAGCTGGCAGCTCCAGTGTGTACCAGACCCTCTCTTTTTTGTTCTTTTTAAAAGCAGCTTTTGTTGTTCAGTCACTAAGTCATGTATGACTCTGCCACCCCATGGACTGCAGCCCACGAGGCTCCCTTGTCCTTCACTATCTCCCAGAGTTTGCACAAACTCATGTCCATTGAGTCTGTGATGCCATCCAACCAACTCATCCTCTGCTTCCCCCTTCTCCTGCCCTCAATCTTTCCTAGCATAAGGGTCTTTTGCAATGAGTTGGCTCTTCACATTAGATGGCCAAAGTATGGGAGCTTCAGCTTCAGCATCACTCCTTCCAGTGAATATTCAGGATTGATTTCCTTTAGGATTGACTGGTTTGATCTCCTTGCTGTCCAAGGGACTCTCAAGAGTCTTCTCCCACTACCACCGTTGGAAAGCATCAGTTCTTCAGCACTCAGCCTTCTTTATGGTTGAACTCTTACATCACTACATGACTACTGAAAAAACATAGCTTTGAGAAGCAGCTTTATTGAAGTATAATTTTCATGCTATAACATTTATCCATTTCAAGTATAGGACTCAATGATTTGTAGTAAAATTTCACAGGGTTTCACAGCCATCACCGCAATCCAATTCCAGAACCTTTCCATTGCCCCTAAAAGGAATCCTGTGCTACTTTTTGGTCACTCTCTATTCCCACTCCCATCTCTAGGCAACCACTTTCTGTCTGTGAATTTGCTTATTCTGGACATTCCATACAAATGGAATCATACACTATGTGTTTTTTTTAAAGATTTTTTGATGTGTCTTTGGTTTTTTGACCCCAAGGCAAATGAGATCTTGCCTCGGGGTCAGGGATGAAACTTCCTGATCAGGGATGGAACTGTCACCCCTGTATTAGAAAGCAAAGTCTTAACCACTGGACCACTAGGCAAGTCCCCCACTATGTGTTCTTTTGCATCAAGCTTCTTTCACTTAGCATAGTGTGTTTGAGGTTTATTCATGTTGTAACAAGTATTTTGGGCTTCCCTGGTGGCTCAGACGGTAAAGAATCCGCCTGCAACATTGGAGACCTGGGTTTGATCCCTGGGTTGGGAAGATCCCCTGGAGAAGGAAATGATAACCCACTCTAGTATTCTTGCCTGGAGAATTCCATGGACAGATGAGCCTGGCATGCTGCAGTCCATGGGGTCACAGAGTCAGACACAACTTAGCACACTTTTTTTTTTAAGTAGGGCAAATTCAAGACCACAAATCTTTCCCTCCTGTCACTTGGGGGAGATAATACTCTAGAAAAGCCCCCTGCCCTGTATAGCATGGACTGAGAACCAACCCCTGCTATGATGTGTTCCCAACTCCCCTCCAGAACATCAGTGCTCACCACACCAGGGGTGCCCTCCTGAGCTTCCCAAGCCCTGCTGCTGACCTGAGGAATCCCTTTTTCTTTCACTTTGTCGGCTCCCCTTCTTAGTACATCCTGGGAACTACACTGCCCAGCCCAGAGCTGGACCCCTTTAGGGTATTCAATAATAATAATGTATTATTACATCAAGACTATATTATTATAGTATATATTGATATTACATCCACATATTATTATCACTGTGGCAGCCAGGGGTTCCTAAGTGTTGCCTCTAAGGTTATACTGTGACCCAATGGTGACTCTGGAGTCTGTTTGCACCCCAGGCCTCCCTGATGAGTTCACATGTTCAGTTGTCTCCTGGGGATCATGGGGACCTAAGCCACACCCACAAGTAATACCTAAAAAAACCTTAGGTTACTACTTTCCCTACAAACCAACTACAGTTGTTTCTGAGGGACAGTTCTTTCAAGAACGGTTCCAGGGACTTCCCTGGTGGTCCAGTGGCTAACACTCCATGCTCCCAGTGCAGGGGGTCAGGGTTCAGTCCCTGGTCAGGGAACCGGATCTCATATGCTGCACCTAAAGACCTGGTGAGGCCAAATAAATACGTATTAAAAAATTAAAAAGAAGAAGGATTCCAGCTGATTCCAGTGTGAAGAATGACAGGGATGAAAATAATCCTCAAGAGTTATTGGCAATAGATAGGTATATAGATTGGAGTAGGAACTGGCAACTCACTCTAGTATTCTTGCCTGGAAAATTCCACGGACAGAGGAACCTGGCGGGCTACAGTCCATGGGGTTGCAACGAGTCTGACACGACTGAGCATGCACACACACAGTTACATGAAAGTATCAATCGCTCAGTTGTGTCCGACACTTTTGCGACCCCATGGACTGTAGCCCACCAGGCTCCTCTCTGTCCATGGGATTCTCCAGGCAAGAATACTGGAGGGAGTTGCCATTTCCTTCTTCAGGGGATCTTCCCCACCCAGGAATCAAACCCACATCTCCTGCGTTGCAGCCAGATTTGTGACTGTCTGAGCCACCATGGAGGTTTTAACTACTGGGAAAAAAAAAAGATTTAGGAATTTCTGGCTATCTAGTGGTTAGGACTCCTTGCTTTCCCTGCATGGCCTGGGTTCATTCTCTGGTAGGGGAACTAAGATCCTGCAAAACTCCAGGCACCGACAAAAAAAAAATCCATTAAAAAAGGGAGATGGAAGGAATTCCCTGCGGGTCCAAGGTGCAGGAGGCAAGTTTCAATCCCTGGTAGGGGAACTAGGATCCTGAATGCCCCCAAGCAGACAAAAAAAAAAAAAATTAAAAAGGGATAAACTGGCAGGAATCCACGGCTGCTAAAACCTTTATGCGGAGAATTGTTGGAATCAGAGACCTCCCCCCTTGCCCTCACCCCAGCCACCGACCAACCGTAGGGACATGACATCATGGAGCCCCTGATGTAATACATCATGGAACGCAAAGAGGTTGGAGTTTACTCTCCTGGGAGGGTTTTGAGAATTCTGTACAACGCGTGTGGGGCACTTGGCATAATACCTGGGGGCGTGGTCAGGGCCGACACTACTGGAGGCTGTGGTCCATGGTGGTCCATGGTGGGGCCGGTGAATATTCTTAGAATAAAATGCCCTTAGGTGGAAGATTCTACAACATCATTTACGTACAAATAAAAGGCCGAGGCCTAGGCGATTTAAACAACAGAATTTCGTTGGCGCTGAGAACTACGGAGTAACTCATGACCTACTCCCCCAACTCCACCCCACCCCCACCCCCGCGGCGAGGTTTCTAATCAGGGTCACCCAAATTCCCGGTTACAGACACTTTTGATCTTTCGATCAAAGCACCGGGCAAGTTGAGCCACAGCGCCCCCTTGCGCTCAGAGCGCTTACCTGCCTAAGTGGACCCTAGAGGGAACACCGCGGCTTCCCAGTTCAGCTCAGTCGTGTCCGACTCTTTGCGACCCCGTGAAATGCAGCACGCCAGGCTTCCCTGCCCATCACCAACTCCCCGAGTTTACTCAAACTCATGTCCATCGAGTCAGTGACGCCATCCAACCATCTCATCCTCTGTCGTCCCCTTCTCCCGCCTTCAAACTTTCCCAGCATCAGGGTCTTTTCCAATGAGTCAGTTCTTCGCATCAGGTGGCCAAAGTACTGGAGTTTCAACTTCATCATTAGTCCTTCCAATGAATATTCAGGACTGATTTCCTTTAGGATGGACTGGTTTGAGCTCCTTGCTGTCCAAGGGACTCTCAAGAGTCTTCTCTAACACCACAGTTCAAAAGCATCAGTTCTTCTGTGCTCAGCTTTCTTTATAGTCCAACTCTCATATCCATACATGACCACTGGAAAAAACATAGCTTTGACTAGACAGACCTTTGTTTAATATGCTGTCTAGGTTGATCATAGCCTTTCTTCCAAGGAGCAAGTGTCTTTTTAATTTCATGACTGCAGTCACCATCTGCAGTGATTTTGGAGCCCCCCAAATAAAGTCTCTTACTGTTTCCATTATTTCCCCATCTATTTGCCATGAAGTGATTGGACCGGATACCATGATCTTAGTTTTCTGAATGTTGAGTTTTAAGCCAACTTTTTCACTCTCCTCTTTCACTTTCATCAAGAAGTTCTTTAGTTCTTCTTCGCTTTCTGCCATAAGGGTGGTGTCATCTGCATATCCGGAGAAGGAAACCCACTCCAGTGTTCTTGCCTGGAGAATCCCAGGGACGGAGGAGCCTGGTGGCTGCCGTCTATAGGGTCGCAGAGTTGGACACGACTGAAGTGACTTAGTGGCAGCAAAATCTGCATATCTGAGGTTATTGATATTTCCCTGGCTTCCCAGAGCAAGGTTTAAATGTTAAATTTGGGGGACTTCCCTGGTGGTCCAGTAGTTAGAACCGCCCTTCCATTGCGGGGAGACACGGGTTCCATCGCTGGTCGGGGAACTAAGGTGCCCCGTGGCCAAAAAATAAATAAACAGAATTTTTAAGTTAAACTTTTAAAACCATCTCCCTCCCACTGCGTCTCCCACCAGTTGAAAGGCTTCCCTGCCGAGTCTGTGAAGGGAGCCTCGCATCCAGGGCGGGATGTCTCATGGGCCCGAGATGACCCACTTTCTTCCCTGCATCCTATCTACTTAAGGGCCTTGCACGTCCATCTTTCTGTGCTGTTAGGACTTCCATGTAAGTCTTAGTTGTTGCTATTGTTGTTGTTTAGTTGCTTAGTCGTGTCTGACTCTTTTGTGACCCCATGGAGTATAAGGCTGCCAGGCTCCTCTGTCCATGGGGTTCTCCAGACAAGAATACTGGAGTGGGTTGCCATGCCCTCCTGCATCTCCTGCATTGGCAGGCAGATTCTTTACCACTTAACCACCAGAGAAGCCCTGTAAATCTCAGAAGAAATGCTGAATTGGAGAGGTTTTTGCTTCTCCAAGGCCCCACCTGCAAAACTGTGCGTGTGATTTTTCTGGGAAGGGTGTCTTTAGATTTCTCCGAATTCTCAAGAGGAGAGGTGACCTCAGGACTTCCCTGGTGGTCCAGTGGTTAGGATTCCATGCTCCCTATGCAGGGAGCATGACTTCAATTCCTGATTGGGGAAACTGGGATCCTGCATGCTGCACAGCCTGCCCCCACCAAGAAAAAAAAAGGATAGGTGACTTCAAAATCAGGGCCAAGTCTTCGGTGGGGGGGAAAGGAGGGGCCTAGATGTCCCATTTCTGCCCACACTCTCTTGGTTCCAACCTTAGATGGGCCACAACTCTTACCCTCCCATCAGGGTCCCCTCCCCAGGCACCCATCCCAGCTGAGCCCCATCACCCACATTACACTTGGGCCCCACCTGACCTTGCTGAGATCCCTTCTGCAGCTTCCCATCACTCCAGCAGGGGTCATATCCAGGGGTCATATCCTCACTCAGGCCCCAGGTGGCTCTTAGACCTTGTCCCCTCTCAAGACCCTTTCCCACTGGCTCTGTTCTGCTCTCTTGCTTTTGCCTCCACACCACCCCCCCTTTCCCAGATAACACCTCTTCACATTCTCTTAAGTGCCACCTCCTCCAGGAAGCCTTCTCTGACTGCCCTAGGCTGAGTGGATTATGGTGTCCTCAGGGCTCCCTTAGCCCCATGTGGTACAGACTTCTGACCAGGCTATGTGTCTGTGCCCCCAGAGGAAAGGGCCTTCATAGCTCTTATTCATGCTGTGAGATTCACATATGATTTTAGCTGAGGGTGATGGACTGAACTGTGCCCCCAGAAAATTTATAGGCTGGAGTCCTAAGCCCTATGCCTCAGAATGTGACTCTATTTGGAGATGAGACTTTCAGAAAGATCATTAAGTTGGGACTTCCCTGGTGCTTCAGTGGCTAAGACTCCATGCTCCCAATGCAGGGGGCACAGGTTCCATCCCTGGTTGGGGAACTAGATCCCACATACTGCAACTAAAGATCTTGTGTGCTGCAATTAAGAGTCGGTGCAGTCCAAAAAAAAGGTTTTTTTGACAGAGTCAGTCAGGGAGAATAAATCAAAGGGATGATCCAGAATGGAGAGAAGTGATTAAAAAACAAAGATAATTAAGTCCAAATGAGGTCAGTAGTGTAGACTCTAAGCCAATACGACTGGTGTCCTTAAGAGATTAGGACACAGATACGCACAGAGGCAAGAGCATGTGAGGACACAGGGAGAAGACAGCCATCTATGAGCCAAGGAGAGAGGCCTTTTAAGAAATCAATCCTGCTGTGATTTATGTCGGAGAGTGTTTTGCCTATGTTTTCCTCTAGGAGTTTTATAGTTTCTGGTCTTACGTTTAGATCTTTAATCCATTTTGAGTTTATTTTTGTGTATGGTGTTAGGAAGTGTTCTAGTTTCATTCTTTTACAAGTGGTTGACCAGTTTTCCCAGCACCACTTGGTAAAGAGATTGTCTTTTCTCCATTGTATATTCTTGCCTCCTTTGTCGAAGATAAGGTGTCCATAGGTGCGTGGGTTTATCTCTGGGCTTTCTATTTTGTTCCATTGATCTATATTTCTATCTTTGTGCCAGTACCATACTGTCTTGATGACTGTGGCTTTGTAGTAGGACCTGAAGTCAGGCAGGTTGATTCCTCCAGTTCCATTCTTCTTCCTCAAGATTGCTTTGGCTATTCGAGGTTTCTTATATTTCCATACAAATTGTGAGATGATTTGTTCTAGTTCTGTGAAAAATACCATTGGTAGCTTGGTAGGGATTGCATTGAATCTATAGATTGCTTTGGGTAGTATATTCATTTTCACTATATTAATTCTTCCAATCCATGAACACGGTGTATTTCTCCATCTGTTTGTGTCCTCTTTGATTTCTTTCATCAGTGTTTTATAGTTTTCTATATATAAGTCTTTTGTTTCTTTAGGTAGATATAAATCACAGCAGGATCCTCCATGACCCACCTCCCAGAATATTGGAAATAAAAGCAAAAATAAACAAATGGGACCTAATTAAAATTAAAAGCTTTTGCACAACAAAGGAAACTATAAGCAAGGTGAAAAGACAGCCTTCAGAATGGGAGAAAATAATAGCAAACGAAGCAACAGACAAACAGTTAATCTCAAAAATATACAAGCAACTTCTGCAGCTGAATTCCAGAAAAATAAATGACCCAATCAAAAAATGGGCCAAAGAACTAAACAGACATTTCTCCAAAGAAGACATACAGATGGCTAACAAACACATGAAAAGATGCTCAACATCACTCATTATTAGAGAAATGCAAATCAAAACCACAATGAGGTATCATTTCACACCAGTCAGAATGGCTGCTATCCAAAAGCCTACAAGCAATAAATGCTGGAGAGGGTGTGGAGAAAAGGGAACCCTCTTACACTGTTGGTGGGAATGCAAACTAGTACAGCCACTATGGAGAACAGTGTGGAGATTCCTTAAAAAACTGGGAATAGAACTGCCATATGACCCAGCAATCCCACTGCTGGGCATACACACCGAGGAAACCAGAATTGAAAGAGACGCGTGTACCCCAATGTTCATCGCAGCACTGTTTACAATAGCCAGGACATGGAAGCAACCTAGATGTCCATCAGCAGACGAATGGATAAGGAAGCTGTGGTACATATACACAATGGAATATTACTCAGCCATTTAAAAAAATACATTTGAATCGGTTCTACTGAGATGGATGAAACTGGAGCCCATTATACAGAGTGAAGTAAGCCAGAAAGAAAAACAGCAATACAGTATACTAATGCATATATATGGAATTTGAAAGATGGTAACGATAACCCTATATGCGAGACAGAATAAGAGACACAGATGCATAGAACAGTCTTATGGACTCTGAGGGAGAAGGTGAGGGTGGGACGTTCTGGGAGAATAGCATTGAAACATGTATATTATCGTATGTGAAACAGAACACCATTCCAGGTTCGATGCATGAGACAAATGCTCAGGGCCAGGGCAATGGGATGACCCAGAGGGATGGGATGGGGAGGGAGGTGGGTGGGGGGTCCAGGAAGGGGAACACATGTAAACCCATGGCTGATTCATGTCAATGTATGGCAAAAACTACTACAATATTGTAAAGTAATTAGCCCCCAACTAAAATAAATAAATTTATTTTAAAAAAGACAAAAAAAAAAAAAATGAAAAAAAAAAGAAATCAATCCTGCCGACACCTTGATCTTGGACTCCTGATCTCCACAAATGAGAGAGAATAATTTCTGTTGTGTAGGTCACCTGGAATGTGGGACTTGGTTATGGCAACTCTGGCATACTAATCCAACCAGTAAAGGCCCTGATAAGTCCTGTAGTTAGGAACCCCTGTGAATACCCTGCCAGAAATGGAGAGGAAGAAGCAGGAAGAGCTCTAACTCTCTGGGATGGGAACTGGGTGGGCATTGTTTGCCATGTTTCTGTCCTCACACAAATGCCGGTTCTGATCTTAGGAAGTAGAAAAGACTCCTGACCTGTGTGGCTCCAAGTTCCAAGGAGACAGTGGCAGAAGGGCTGGGGAGGCTGGGATACAGGGTCTGTTTGGCCTGTTGATACTCTACTACTGACGGTCCCATCAGAGTGGCCAAGAGAACCATCACTGGTTCCCAGGTTCTGGAAAGGCGAACCCAAGATGTTGGCTGGAACCTGGAAGCTAGTAGATCTTGGAGTCCGTGTTCACCTTAGAGCGTGGAATGCCCTCTGGAAGAAGAGGGTTGGGTGGGGCCTGAGGCACAAGGTCAGGGGATGGGACCCAAGGGAGGTGGGCCCCACATGGCTCCCTTGGAAAGAAAGCAAGGTGGGTGCCAGCTGGCAGAAAGATGGGAGTTTATTTCTCTGGAAAGGGAGACAGCAGGTCAGGTGGGGGTCAGGGCAGGGAGACGTCCTCTAGCTTCTGGTCCAGAGTCTTCAGATCATCCAGGAAGCGAGTCGGGGTGAGGATGTGCGAGGAGCCTGGGCGGGAGGGAGGGGCTGCAGCAGGCCCTGGCCCCTGACCCTTCCACCCAGAGGGTCGCTCAGGAAAACCCTGACTCTCAGGACTCAGGAGTCTCACCTCTTGGAAAGAGAAGGGTCCACTCCCAGGGGACACCATCCCTGGGAAGCCAAGCCCTAACCCCTCTCACCTAGGGCTCCCAGATACCAGCCCTGCAGAGGCTCCAGGGTTTGGGGACCCAGAAAACATACAGCTATCAGTTCCCCAGGAACCCACAGGTGGGAGAGTTGGGCTCCCAGCCCCTGCCCATCCCAGGAGACCCCAGTCTTGGCCACTCACCAATGAGTACCTCCCACTTGCCATCAGTGGCCCTGGTCACTTCATAGGCGGCCCGCATCTCTGACATGGCCACACCACCCACTATGTAGACAATAAGCCGGGGCCCTGCCCGGGCCTCCACGCCCGCCTTGTTCTTGTGCCAGTGGCCAAAGCGAGCACTGTGCGAGGAAGGCAGGCGGAGGTCAGACTGGGTAGCAGATACCCCTCCCACCCAAGCCTCACTTCCCATGGGTCTGGGGGTGTCCCTGGCCTCACCTGACGGCAGCCTGGGAGCTGGGTGTGGGGGCAGGGTCAGACACAAAGGGCCACAGCTTTCGGTCCAGCCGGTCTTCCACAGCATCCTAGGGCCGGAGAGGGAGTCTGAGGAGAGGGGCCCAGGCAATGAAGCCCAAGGTCTGGAGCCTCCTCCATCGGGTTTCTTCATGGGCCAAGATTCTGGCAGACAGGGGCTGCCACCTGTACCTCCCTTAATGACCCAGGACCCGGGGCTCTTAGCTTCTTAAGGACCTGGTTCCTGCTCAGCTCCTCAGGGACCCAGGAGTGGGGACCTCCAGTCCCTGGAGAAGCCAAGATTCTGAGCCCCCCACCCGTCAGGAACCCAGAGGTCTAGGCATCCAGGATCCATAGGGATAAAGGGGCCTCCAAGCAGGCAGAGATGCCAAGACTCCATACAGATGGCAGGAGGCAGGAAGCCAGTTCCCTAGCCAGGTCTTTTAGGCTGCTGCTGCTTTTGGCTCCCACAGTGGGGCCGGGGCTGGTATGGGCAGGGCAAAGGGGGACCCAGGTGGAGTCCTGGGGGGCAGGAGTGAATAGAGGGGGACAGAAGAGGGGACCAGCAAGTGGAAAGAAATGAAGCTCTTCTCTCTCTCTGCACCCCCGTTTCTCCAGTGTGGGATGGGGTTGCCCCTGGACCCCAGGCTGAGCCACAGGGATGCCCATAATGAGGGATTTTTCTCTTAAGCCCCAGGGCTTAGGACAGTGAGCAGGGAGAGGGCTGAGCATGGCCTGGATGTGGGAGGTCAGGTCCCACCCCTACCTCCATCACGTCCTTGATGACGGGGGTCCAGCGAGACAGCAGATAGGTGGGCTCTGAGCGCTCCCTCCGCTCCAGTCGGCTGGCAGTCCCAGAGCCCTACAGGTGGGGCGGGAGGGGTCGGTGGGGGAATTAGGGAGAAGGAGGCAGGTCACAGATGGGGCTTGTCGGGCTGGGGGAGGTTGCAGACAGAGCGAGGAAGGGAAAATGAGAGAGAGGGAGGAAGAAATACACAGGTGATGAAACCAAGATGAGACAAGGAAAAAGATCAAGCCTGAGAGAGAGAGAGAGGTGGGGACTGATGATGGAGGACGCAGAAACAGGGGAAGTGAGAGGCACTGGGCAGGGTGACAGACGGGGGCCTGGGAGAGAGGCAGAGGACAGGCAGGGGGAGAACATGAGAGGTGCCCGCAGTCGAGCAGCAGCGGAGGCAAGGTCGAGGGAGGAGGGACGAGGGACATGCCAAGAGCCAAGCCCAGGAAGCTGCTGTGTGTGTTCTGGGTAGACTGGTGGCCCTGAGACCTCCAGGAGCTCAGGGTCGACCATGTGCCCCATGCTGGGGACCCAGCTATCTACCTGTGGGACTTGGACCACACGCCCCACATGGCAGCACCACTAGGGCTCGGGCTCTATGCCTTGTGGCCCCCACTTCTCCTGTGACTCTGAGACTGGGAACAGCCCTGCTGCCCCCCGATCCCCAGACCCTACTCAGGGCTCCTTGTGCTCCAAGAACCACATCACGCCTGGGTATCCCCACCCTAGTGATGTGCCCTCTGACTCCAGTCACTCCCCTCTGACTCAGTGCCCTCTCCCCAGGGGGCCCCCACCCCTCTCCCTGCCCAGCGTACCCCGGGGTTGGTGACAGTGCCCCCCAGCTGCTCCAGGTTCCTGATGAGGTTGCTGTGTGCCTGCACATTGGCATGCTGAATCAGCTTGGCCAGGTTCTCCTCGCTCACACCTGGAGGCAGCCGGAGGGCAGGGGTTACATGGAGGCTCACAGAGTGGTGGTGGGCAAGGGGCAGGGTGCAGAGGTGACCACACAGGCTTCTGGGTTGAGGGGCTTGGGGTGGGGGCATCCAGCAGTCGGGAGACCCTCGGGACTGGGGGAGCCACCCAGGCTAGCACAGAGGGTGGATTCCTCTTGTTAGAACTCTGGATGGGAATCCCAGAGGAGGTGGTACATTGGGGGAGCCTCTGGAATCAGTTGAGGGGGCCAAATTTGGAGGAGTCCTAAAAATAGATTCAGAGGGTCTCCATGCCAACAGAGGCCAATGGAGGGTGGCCCAAGGTCCAGAGGGGTATCTGCGGGGTTTGTTATGCCCAGTGTGTGGGGGCATCTGTGGGGGTGAGAGCCTCCCACAGTCACCGGAGACCGCAGTGAATGGTGATATACCAACCCCCCACCCATGACTCACGGCCCCCTACCTACCATTCCGTAGCAGGATGTAGAGCAACAGAACCCGGATCTTGTCATAGGCTGGCACTGCAGCGTCTAGCAGCACCGGTACAATCAGCTTCATGGCGTCCTTGATCTTCTCGCCCTCTGCATCCGAGCCCATGGCTAAGTCCTGCGGGACATGGGGGTCAGCCACCATGTGGGGGGACGGGGCAGGGCAAGGATGTCCCCATGGGCCTCAGCAAGACCTCTGGGCTTCATTTTACTCTACCAGTCTCTGAAGGTTCTACACCTGTTCGCCGTGAGGCCCCACCCCTCACACAGGCCCCTCCTTGCCATAGGCTCCACCCTCTCACAGGTTCAGCCTCTTCCCCTACAGGCCACACCCCTGACACAGGCCACAACCTCTCCACAGGCCCCACACCTTACCCAGGCCCTACATTTCCATGGGTCTGTGTGTTAATTGCTCAGTGGTTGCTCTTCACAACCCCATGGACTGTAGACCGCCTGGTTCCTTTGTCCATGTAATTCTCCAGGCAAGAATACTGGAGTGGGTTGCCATTTCCTTCTCCAGGGGATCTTCCTGACCCAGGGATTGAACCTGGGTCTCCCTCATTGCAGGCAGATAACTGTCTGAGCCTCCTTGGGCCTGCCCCCCCATAAGAAACTGCCTCTCCAAGGGGCCGGCCCCCACAGGCCCCATCCCCACACTCCCAGTCTCCTCTCCACAGATCCCACCCCTCACACAGGCCACACCTCTCCAAAGGCCCCACCCCTTACCCAGGTCCTACCTTTTTCCAGGCCGGGCCACCCCTGACAAGTCATAGACTGCCCTAGAAATGCCTCTCCACAGGCCCTACCCCCCGACTCCCAGCCCAGCCCATACAGACCCCATCCCTGCCCAAGGCCCACCCGACCTGTTCCACGCTGCACAGCTTCTCCACGCAGCCCTTGAAATGCTTCATGCAGTCATCGGCTAAATGCAGGTGCGTAGAGTACTGCAGGGTAGGTGTGGAAGTCAGGGGTAACAGAGACTGAGTCAGGGTGGAGACAGGGTGACAGTTGGGAGGCGTGCAGATTCCTGGTCCCTGCTCATCGCTCACCTTGTTCAGCTCCTTCTGGTACTGTGGCATCTTTTTCAGGATATGGGACAGGTCTTTGATGTTGGCCTGGAAACAGGGCTGAGCATGAGGGTAGGCCCTGCCTACCCGAGGCCCCCACTCCAGGTTGGGGCTCCAGACTGAGGCCCTGACCCTCCCAAGTGGCCCACCCTGCCCCAGGCCCGCACCCTACATCCTACAGCCTACCTTGTCTGTGGTCAGCCTCTTGCTCTCACAGAAATTCTTTAGGAGCTCCGTGACCTTCCTGGCGGTGAGAGTGGGCAGGGGGTAGGTTGGGGACCGGTGCCGAGACGGTCATTTGAGGGCAGAGGTGGGGGGGAGTCACACGGCCCGGGGATGCCAGCCAGGGGACACAGGTCACGTGCGAGCCCACACTGGAGAGGCATGGGGAGGCCAGCAGAGGGGTGTGGCTCGTGGAAAGGCATTCACAGAGTTCCGGGTCCACAATGGGGGGGAGGGGTGGGGACTGCGTGCCAGAGGGCCCACACCCCCGGTGCCCACCACAAGCACACGCGCGCGTGCGTGCACGCGTACATACTTGGACACGTCCGCGATGTGCATGTGCCGAAGCTCCACCCACAGGTCATCATCTTCGTCCAGCAGCACCGCCTTCTCCCGGGCCTCACTGAGCCCAGTGGTCTCGTACCTGGGAAAGCCGGAGACATGAAGCTTGCAAGCACTCGATGAAGACCAGGGACCTGGGTCTGTAGTGATGGCAGAGGACAAGTTCCAGGGTCTGCTCACCTGTAGGTGTCCTGCTCGATGTCCAGCAGGTCGTAGACCATGGCCTGGAAGGTGAGCTCATGCAGCAGTGGGGACACGGGGTCGGCCGCCCGGTCCATGATGAGTAGCTGTGAGCGAGTCTTCTCAGGGCCCTGGGGTGAAAGGGGTGGGCAGGGGGATGAAGTCATTGACCATGACCCTGGCTGGGGCCTCCCTCCACCTCCCCAGAAAGCCCCCTCACCTCGCCCAGATTGGGAGTGTCTGCCTTAAAGGCGTTCAGCTTGGCTAGGACGGCGTGGGCCAGCTGTGCCGTGTCCTCTGGGCCCCTGGGGGTGGGGTGGGCAGACACGGGGTGGGTGCCTCAGGGTGTGGGGTTGGGGAGGGCCAGTCGGCACAGACTGGGAGTCAGGAATGGGGTTAGGGATGGGAGTCAGGGGTCAGGGTAAGGACTGGAGCTGGGGTTGGAAGAGAGGTGCAAGGTTGGAAGCAGGATGGGGTCACGGTCAGGGCGGCATCTGGTTGGGGAACCCACTTGCGGTAGCGGATGGCCGGGTACTCTTGCAGCGTGGCGCACAGGGTGGCGATCTGCTGGGCCAGCGCCTCCAGCTGCCGTGCTCGCTCGCTTGCCCGGAAGGGGCAGTAGAGGTTGTAGGTGCTGTGGGGGGCATCCAGGGAGAACACCTGGGAGGGCACAGAGCCACCACCGCTGGAGGTGCGCCCCTGCCCAACTCCAGCTGTGGCCATGTGCCACTCCCTGGGGCTTCCTCTGGTCTCTGGAGCCTGCTTTGCAGGCCTGGGGCAGCCCCCTAACTACTGTTTTGTGGCATACCCCAGCCCCCTCCACCTTGGGTGGGAAGACAGAGAGGTGAGCTGCATGCTGCCCCCTGCTGTTGCCCAGGGGGACAGAACTGCAGGTGACTACCGCACCAAGAGCTCATTCCACCGGTTGTTAGCTGCTTTCCTTTCTGATTCAGCACCCTCTTTACTTATTGCCTTGCCTATTTCCGAGGGAACCTGGGATATTTGGTGATGAAGCCTCACTTCCTACCCAGAACTAGGCTGGGCTATACCTGAGCTTCGTACGGGAGGAAGGCAAGGTGGATCTCTTTCAGCGTCTTCACCACCTTCGCCAGACGGGAGCGACCCAGCTCACTGAACAGGGGCTCAGGGCAGGCTGGGAATGGGCAAGACAGGGCATTAGGCCAGGGCTGCCCTCACACCCCCTTACCCTGACCCCCACACCGCACCCCCACCCGGCTCTCCTCACTCACTGTCTGTGAAAAAGACATGTGCTGCTTTGTAGGTGAAGGTCGGGGTCCCCCGGAAATCTGCGATCAGGGCCTGTACCGACTGGGGAAGGCGGATCACTCTCCAGGCCTGGCCCAGTACCCTTAGACAGACCATCCCCTGACCCAACCTCCCAGCCGCTGCCTGCCCCCCCCATACACACACAGACATGCGTGCCCGCACACACGCATGCGCACACACACCCGCTATCATAGGCACCTTCTCTGTGGGGCTCAGCAGATAAATAGCCTCCAGGCTGGGGATGGGTTCTCGCCTTTTGTTGATGTCCTCCACAACTAGTAGGAAGAGAGGAAGGGGACACGTGTGGATGGCACTGGGGCCAGGGCACATGCAGAGTCACACACTCAGGGAGCTGTACACTTGGGGTGCAGAGGCAGGAGGGGAAATGTACACTCTCTGAGGGTCTTGAGCTTCAGGGGACACATCCATGGATCACAGGGCTAAGAGCTACATGGGCAGGGCTCTGCACATTCAGGATCACACAGTCATCACCCCCTGGGGATCGACCTTAGAAAGTTACACGTTCTCGGGGTCACACGCTGAGAGTCCCACATGGAGTTCCACAGAAAGGGGTTGCACAGCTGGGGAGGCTGACCCCTTAGGGGTCACAGCTGGGGAGCCCCCTTGCGTGAAGTCTGCCTATCTAGGAGTTCCCATATTATGGCTGTCTAGGCAGGAAACTGCATCCTTGGAAGTCCTGGACAATTTCAGGGGATTCCACACTCTGGTCCCAGCAGGGCAGCCTGGGGTGGGGGTAGCCACTCACTGGTGATGCCCTCGGCCAGGATGTCTGACATCTTGCAGCAGGATGACAAGATGCGCATGCTCGGGTGGTCCATGATGAGCACCTGTCCAGATGGATGGAATGGACAGAAAAGAGGGTGGGAGAGGCTGAAGCTGTCCCGGAGGAGGGGCTGGAGCCACAGGCAAGTCTCTCAGCTTCATGAGCTGATTGAACGAGAGGACCCAGGACCCCACCCAAGCCCATCCCAGACCCATCCACATGACCCCACCTCTGTGGACCAGCAGCCTCCTTGGGAAGCTGGAGGGGGGTGTCCCACATTCAGGGCCCCCCCACATGGGTTTGGACAAGGCATTCTATCTCACCCCTACCTTCCACTCCCCATCTTTCTTGACGCTCCGAATGACTCCGCTCAAAATTTCTGCAGGGAAATGAGGGCGGGCTCAGTATGTGGGGTCCTCTGGCCCCACGGTGATCCTCCAACCTTCTGGGTCCCGGGCTGGACTTCTATCGGAACTCCCATTTACTCCTCCCTCTCAGTCCTTTGAGGTAGCTCCTGGTCACCCCCAAATTATAGACAGGGCCACTGAGGTTCAGAGAGGAGAAGCCAGTTGCCTAAGGACCCTCAGCACCTAAGTGGCAAGTGCCTGGAGCATAAGTAGTAGATAAATATGCTTTAGATAAACGAATAACTGGAAAGCCAGGACTCACATAACAGGTCTACCTGCCTCCAGAGCTGGGCTCTCCATCCCCCTATCTACTGGAGTACTCCTGGCATGTAGATTTCAGCCACACCCTCATTCCACCTCCATCGTTTACCCTGAACCAGAACGCAGGACCCCTGGATCCCTGTCTGAAACATGCCTGGCTGTGGTCATCCCATTACCCAATATCCAGCCTCAGTTTCCTAATTTGTAAAACGGAATCAATGGCTCTCCTGTCTCCCCATCAACCCCTTCACAGGAGGAGGCTCCTTTTTCAGTTGGGGTTTGGGGAGTTTGAGCCACACTCGGCTCTGCCTAGTGGAGGGAGTGGGCAAAAGGGCCAGGGCGGCCCCGCCCAGCAAGAGTGTCATGTCCACTGTTATCAGGACTGCCAGGGCGGAAGGAGCCTCTGAGGCCGGAACTACCGGAGGTGGGGGAGGGGACGACCTCCACCCCTCCCCCAAGAACCCGGCCCGCGAGGCCTGGATGCCAGGGTCCCCAGGCAGCACGGGACTCTTGGAGGCTGGGCAAGGAGCAAGGCGTACCCCGCCCTTGGATCTGCATTGGAGCCTGGACGCGCATCCTGAGCACTCTCACCACCTGGGGTCGCTGACCAGCGCACCCAGGCCCGGCCGCGGTCCGCACCATGGGGCCTCAAGAATCCAGCCCAACGGATTTTGCCCAGCTCAGAGACCCGGGAGCCTGGCTGTCCAGCGGTGCCCTCCCCACACCCATTCTCTAGGGGGTCCAGGAGTCCATGCCCAGCGCCTGTCTATGCCACCCTTAGTCTGATTCCTTTGGGCCCCCGGAGTTTAGTCTCCCAACTTTGTTCCGCTCCCTCAAGGGAGAGTCAAGTCCCCTCCCACTCCCTCGGGGGTCAGGTGCTCGACGCCCAGCCAGGACCCCAACTCCCCGCTGCTTGACTCCCAGAGTCCGTGCGCCCCCAGCCCCCCGCCCCCAGGGGGCGGCACTCACTTTCCCCTACCACCGCCTTCAGCCCAGAGGGCGCCATCTTTTGCTAAGGGCACCGCCGCTTCCGGGTCTGTCCCAAGGTGGGGGCGTGGCCCCTCGCGTCATCCACGTGGACCCCGCCCCGCTGGGCCGGGGCACGCCCCCTGCCCACCTGGCCCCGCCCCTCCACCGGTTCTCGGAGAAGTTGCGTTCGCTGCTGAAATGACAGGAGAAAGCGTCCCTGCAGACACCTTCAAAGTCGCCGGAGGAGCACGCCCCGACGACACGTTCATAGACGTGAGCTCAGACACACTTCCCTAGCTTGTGTGCAGCGAGAAAGTGGGATCGCAAGGCAATAATAACCTCTATCTTCCCCAGGCATAGTTCTACCCTGGCAGAAATTTCTCCCGTGTGTCCGAAGGATACTGTGTGTGCCTGTTACCTTCTGTTCCCGAGTTTAGTAGCAGCAATGGGCTTGGGCAACACTTGATAAGGAGGCCTAGGGGGAAGGTTGGAGCCAAGCCAGCAATTATTGGGTGCTAGGTTCTCAGTCGGGGCTTCTCTGGTGGCTCAGATGATAAAGAATCTAACTGCAATGCAGGGGTTCGATTCCTGGGTCGGGAAAGATCTCCTGAAGAAGGAAATAGCAAACCCACTCCAGCATTCTTGCCTGGAGAATTCCACGGACAGAGGAGCCTGGCGGGCTACAGTCCGTGGGATCACAAAAGAGTCTGACACGACTGAGCAACTAACACATACACACAGGTTCTCAGTCGACCCTGCAGAGGCCCTGATGGTCAGTGCAGGTTGGACAATGAAACCGCAGCTCGGACAGACTCTTGTCCCAGGCCAGGTGATGAATAGGCCTATTGCAATTTGAAGCACGAGTCGGTCCCAGGAGGTATGCTAGTCACAGCCTTGCTGATGCACACGTGAACTCAGTGGCATGTTCAACCGCTTGCACACATACACACACACACATCTCAATTTACACTCGACTTGAAATTTCAAGGCCTGCCCTGGCTGTGTGCCAACAAAGGGCTGACACCTTATCACACAGCGGGCACAGTCCAGCATCACCTTCTCCTTTCAATGAGGATTTAAGGTGTGACACTCGTGTATAGATGCAGACTCCTGAGCTGACTCAGTCCTGAAGGCGTGCTTTTATTTGGCCGTGTTTTTTTTAAGAGTTTAGCCGGGTGCCAGGCCTTCTGCCACTTTCACAGGACGGGCATGGGACCCACCATAGTGAATAAGACCAGAAAGCCTGCCAGGTGCACTTAAAGTTGAATGGAGGAGGAGGGGAGAGAAAATGATCAATTATGCCTTAAGGAAATAAAGTGCCATGATAGCAAATTTAGAGGTTGGGTGGGGGCACTCTATTGGGGGTGGTGCCAGAGGGGTATCCTGAGGGGGTGATCTTTTAACCCTGAGCGATATTAGGGATCAGCCGTGCACAGAGAAGCAGGGGATGAGATTGGAGGAGTGGCTGGAGTGAGATGAGGGTGGGGATGCCCCCTCCCCCACAGAAGCTGACGTTGGAGGGGCCACAGAAGCCAGACCCCAGTGGGACATGGCAGGACTAACCTAGCCCAATTTGCATGGGATTGAGAGGTTTTCGGGACCCAGGGCTTTCACTGATAAAACTGGGACAGTCCTGGCCAAACCAGGAAGGCTGGCCTCTCTACAAAGGAGCTTGGGTTTTTCTTTTTTCTTTTCTGTTTCTCTCTCATCTTCTCTCTCTCCCCCTCTCTACCATTCTTTTTTTTCCTCTTTGTTTCTTAGCTTTATTACAATATAATTCACATGCCAATTTAACCACAGAGTGGGGACAATCAATAGCTTTTGCTATATTCACGGTTGTGTATCCATTACCTGTCAATTTAAAGTTATTTACTGAAGTATAGTTGATTTACAATGTCAATTTCTACTTTACAGCAAATGATTCAGATATACATGCACATTCTTTTTCATACTCTTTTCCATTATGGTTTATCACAGGATATTAAATACAGTTTTGTGCTATACTCTATATAAAAGTTTGCATTTGCTAACCCCAAACTCTTAATCCATCCCTCCTCCACACCTCCTTGCATTTGACAACCACAAGTCTCTTTTCTATGTCTGTTAGTCTGTTTCTGTTATGTAAATAATTTGTGTCATATTTTAGATTCCATACATGAGTGAAATCAGATGGTATTTCTCTTTCTCTAACTTACTTCTCCTAGTATAATAACCTCTAGGTCCATGTTGCTGCAAATGGCATTATTTCATTCTTTTTAATGGCTGAGTAATATTCCATTGTGTATATGTACCACATCTTTATCCATCCATCTGTTGATTCTCCATCTGTTATCCATCCATCTGTTGTTTCTGTGTCTTAGCTATTGTGAATAGTGCTGCAATGGACACCGGGGTGCATATATCTTTACAAATTAGTTTTGTCCAGATATATGCCTAAAAGTGGGATTGCTGGATCATATGGTAGCTCTATTTTTAGTTTTTTGAGGAACCTCCAATACTGTTCTCCATAGTGACTGCACTCTTACATTCCCACCCACAGTGTAGGATGGTTCCCTTTCCTTCACATCCTCTCCAGCATTTATAAGATTTTTAAATGATGGCCATTCTGACTGGCATCACCAGTCAAGTTTAGAACAGCTCCACAATCCCATGGTGTTTGGGTGTTCTCCTGAGGACAATGGGGGCCAAGGGAGGGTTCTGAGTCGGGGAGGGAGGGGACCCCTGTGGCTCCTGGGAGGAAGGATGGATTGTAAGGGCAATGGCCGGGGGGGGGGGGGCTGGAACACCCAGAGGAAGCTGGGACCACCTCTAGCGTCTCAGTCTGTCCCCTGGTGGTGAGACTCTGTAGGGTATGGCCTCACTCTACCAGGTGAGGATAATCAGGTCTTCTGCTGCTATGGGCTCAAGGGTGTGCTAACCACCCTCTTGAAGGAAAAAAAAATGTTACAGTCCTTACTTCCAGTACCTTAGAATGTGCCGTTTTGGATATGTGGTTTTTGCAGGTGCAGTTAGTAAAAGATGAGGTTGTGCTGCGGTAGGGTAAGTCCCCAAAGCAGTGTGACTAGTGTCCATGCCTTAGGACAGCCATGTTAAAACAGGTACACGAGGGGGATGTCTGTGATGACAAAGGCAGAGACTGAAGTCTTGCAGCGACAAGCCACAGGACACTAAGGACTGCTGGCAGCCACTCGAACCCAGGGAGAGGCAAGGAAAGATTCTCTCCTCCACATGGCCCTGCCAACACCTGGATTTTGGACTTCTGGCCTCCAGAACTGTATGACAATAAATGTCTGCTGCTCTAAGCTACCTCATTTGGGACACTTCGTTAAGGCAGCCTGGGGAACTAATACGTCTGGGGAGGAGCAGGACATCACGTTGGCATTTGGGGTCATGGGGCCACGGAGAGGATGTGGACAGGGGCTCCAGAGGGCAGTGGGCTGTCTTGGGAGGAGGACCAAGCTTTACAATTGGGCAGAGGTGGTCATGGTGTGGCCCCTTTATTCTGAGAAGAAACTTTAACTGGTTTCCAGAAAGGCATCTTGGGGAGGGGATGGGGTGCACGTGGGGTCCTCCCAACAGCACCCTCTCCCGGGGCACTGATGGGGAGCCACAGCTGCTCAGGGGAAGGGGTGGGGTTTCCTTCTTGCCTCCCTCGCCAGGACTCTAGCCTCTCATCCCTAATTGGGACTGGGAGAGGGGGGTCAAATGGGAGGAGACAGGCCAATTTGGCATTGGTGATGGGGAGACAGATGCTCCCACAACTTCCTGTTTTTGGGGGGATGGGGTGGGGATAACCAGGCCTGGGGACAGTAGTAGAAGAAGGGGTGGCCAGGAGACAGAAGTGGAGCCAGGCTAGCTGGTGGTGGCTCAGGTGTCCTTGAGCTTCCTCTCCTCCCACCACCTATGGATGGCAACTGTCTTTCCAGCAAATACGGGGGGACCTGGTGGATGCAGATCTCACCTGAGCTGTCCCTTGGTCCAGTCCTCTCCCAAGGGGGTCCAGTCAGTTCAAGCTCTCCACTGTGGGGACCCTGCATCCCACCTCAGAGTCCTTGAGGCCCAGCAGGTCCTAAACCCAGGTCACCCTGCCTCCTGCCCCCACAGCAGCCCCGGCTTCACGCTGCAAAAACAATTATCTGGATCATCTTTATGGGGCTTAAGCTTGGGTGGGAGCAGATGGGGCATGGGCTGGGGATTTGAGGCTGGGTATCCACTACACACACCCCACACCGCCCCCTCCCCCCCATATCCCAGTCTCTTAAAAAGCCTTCTCTGGCCTGGGGCCGGGGCAGAGGCCAGCGGAGAGGTGGACGGGATCCAGGGGAGGGGAGCAAGGACGATGGACCAGGAAGAGGAGGATGTGGGCTCGGCCTGCAACGAGGTGAGCAGCACCCCCCCACACTCAAGGGCCCGTGAATGACAAGACTAATTCGTTTGTAGGGCACCTAATTAGCAAGGAGTCTTCTGGGACCCCTGACCCAGTTGCCACCTAAGAAGGTGCAGGAGGGCACTTGAGGTTCTGAGTGCCTAATCCAGCCCCCAGCGAGGTCAGGGCTCTCACTGATGACCCCATGGGGGGGAGGGGCTGGGATAAGGGAGTGGGCCCCGGGATGGTCCCCTGGCTACTGTCCCAGTCCCAGGCCGCCCCGCAGTCAGGCCCCTATGTAGGACATCGGCACTCTCTCTTGGGGCAGCGCTGCAGTCACGTGGCACTGCTGGTGGGGCCCCCTGGGGCAGGGGCCAGTGCAAGATTGAGAAGGAGACTCATGTCTCATTTGGAGCAGCTCTGCAAAGCAGCACATCGTCGGGGACCATGGTGAGAGCCACGGAGAAGCTCAGGGCGGGCCCAGGAGCCAGGTGGAAGCTGGCTGGCTGGGTTGAGGGGTCTCCTGGCTGAGGGCCGACTGGACTGAGCGTGTCTGTTCCCCAGGCTGGCTCCCCAGACCAGGAGGGCTTCTTCAACCTGCTGAGCCACGTGCAGGGCGGCCGGATGGAAGAGCAGCGCTGCTCGCTGCAGGCGGGGCCGGGCCCAGCCTCTGACAGCCGTGAGAGTGGGCAGCGGGGTGTGCAGAAGTGGCTGTGATTTGGGTGGCCGGGCATGAATGGGCCAAGTGGCCACCTGGGGGACCTGTGGGCAAGAATCTGAGAAAGTGAGCCGGTGACTGGGGACAGAGATGCCCACGGGTTGGGGGCAGATACCAGCATGCTTCTTGGAGAATGTGAACAGGGGGTGGCAGGGTGGGCTGGGGGGCTCCAGCTGGGCTGTCTGAGCTCCCCACGGCCTCGGCTCCATGCAGAGAGCGGCCCTGCACCTGAGATGGACAGTCTCATGGACATGCTGGCCAATACCCAGGGCCGCCGCATGGATGACCAGCGAGTGACGGTCAGCGCCCTGCCTGGCTTCCAGCCTTTGGGCCCCAAGGTAGGTGATGTTCTGCCTGGGCTGAGGAAAGACCAACCAGGCTAAGGCCTTTAACCCTGCCTTCCACCCCAAGCCAGGAGTGCAAGGGGCCCCACCCCCACTTCTGTCCATCCATCATCTGTCTGGTAGGAGCACTCATCCTGAGTCCCCGCCAGTCACAAGACCCCAGTGGATCCAATACCCCGGTTCGGAGGCAGGGCAGAGGCCCAGACAGGGCTGAAAAGGGGTCGAGGTCATGTCTGGGGCATGTTCAAGTCAGAGACATGGCGGGAACTCATAGCTCCTGAGCCCGAGTGTCTGAGAGCTATGAGGAGGCGACAGAGAACAGACCCCTTCCCAGGAAGGCACCCCAAGGGCGGAGGACAGGTGAGCTTGTGCACAGGACACATCCAGACTCCCATGTGTCCACATCACACATACTTGCCCACAGCTTGGGTTCTGATCAGGACCCCAGTGAGGCCCCCAAGACCCACCAGCCCCAAAATACCACCCTTAATGTTGAGTAACGGAGGAGCAGAGGCTCAGGGATGGTTGGAGCAGGTAAGGGGAGGAGGGAGATGTGACTCAGTTGCCATCTGCCGCCTCCCTCCAGTGTCTGTGTCCCCTCCGGCTGTCCTCCTCAGGCCCTCTCTCTGGTTGACCCCTTTGTATCAACAGGACGGAGTGCAGAAACGAGCTGGAACCCTCAGTCCCCAACCCCTCCTCACCCCTCAGGACCCGGCTGCTCTCAGCTTCCGTCGGAACAGCAGCCCCCAGCCCCAGACACAAGCCCCCTGAGGGTCTGAGGTGTCCTGGGCCCCACTTGGCCCCTGAGAGCCGACAATAAAGCACTTCTATGAGCAACAAAGAACCGTGTGTGTGTTATTCTGCGGGGTGGGCTGGAATTCCGGCACTTGGAGGCCTCAGGGGCTCTGCTGGGCAGCACGAAGGAGTTTCTCCTCCCGCTGCTTCCGTATCCTCTCTTTGAATTCTTCTAGCTCCCGGCGCTGAGGAGGTGAGATGGGAAGGAAGGAGAGGCAAATGCACCTCAGGGCCTGGATCTTGTTCCCAGCCTGCCTCCCCTTAACCCCCTAGACCGTGGCTTCAGAGTTCACTGTCTACAATGAAGCCTGTGCCAATTACAACCCCAGATTAGCTTCAACCTTCAGGGGGTTCCCTGATAGCTCAATTGGTAAAGATTTCACCTGCAATGCAGGATACTCCAGTTCAGTTCCTGGGTCGGGAAGATCTGCTGGAGAAGGGATAGGCTACCCACTCCCGTATTCTGGCCCAGAGAATTCCATGGTCTGTATAGTCCATGGGGTCACAAAGAGTCGGACACGACTGAGTGACTTTCACTTTCACTCTACTTTCATTTTCAGGGAGAGGGCAGTTAAGGAAATCACATGTCCCTCCACTCTAGGTTCCCTGCCCACGACTGAGGGTCCCATCCTGGCCACTGGAATCCAGGCCCCTCCCCTCTCTGGTGAGAGGAAAATTACATGGCTTACCTGGTCCTCCTTCTCAGGGGGCCACAGCTCCCTCTGTAAGGACAAATCACAGCTGGAGTCACAAGCCAGAAGCCTCCAGAGCCCCGAATCCAGAGCAGGGTCGGCTCAGCGGAGGCTGACCCTGGTCCCTCAAATCCTTCCCCACCCCCTGGAATGAACCAGTGCCCACCTTGCGCTGTATGACATAGTCCTCAAACCACTCAGCCTGATTGGCAATCCAGAACATAGCCACAGGGAAGGTGAGGTAGATGGTCATCTGGAAGGGAAGGGGAGGGATGAGTAGTCAGGAATTACCATCCCCGCCTCCACCCCTACTGTACAGAGGCTGCTCAGAGTCTGTAAGACCATCCTCTGGCCAAGACCAGCGGTGTTTCCTCAGGGCCCTCCAGAACCTCAAAACTTCCATCAAGGGTACAGAAGTCACACACCCTGAAGTCTAGTTTCCACAATCCAAGAGCCACCCCCCTAACCTGAAAGCCCCCTCCGAGTCTGGAAGACTCTTTCTCAAAGAAACACACAGACATATTGGCCCCAGGAGCAGAAGAGCTCGTACTACAATAAAGGCATCTCTCTGAGACCTCAAACCACCCCCAGCTAGATTCCGGAACACCTTCAGACCCAGAACTCATTCTTCAGAGTCTAGGAGTCGGTCTGGGAGAAAGACGCACGCCCACTGTAAACCCGAGAGCTCCCCCAGAGACTGAAGTCTTCCTTCTTAGAATCTCCCCAGGTCACACCTCTCAGAGGACTTTCCTCACACCTGCCCTCCCAGAGCCCCCAACCTAGCGCCCCCTCCTCTGCGTCTCCAACCATAAAGGTCCCTTTCAAATCTCTGGAGCTTTCGCCTCAGAGCCCCTCTCTGGAAGGCCTTCCTTTTCACAGCCTTCTCCTCATCCAGGAAGAACCCCGCACCCAGCCTTCCGACCACTCCGTTTCCGTTGCTCACTGACCCGAAACACCTCAAGCTTCACCCCCATGTTTCTTCTCTTAGGCTTCAAAGCCGCTTCCGCCCAATGCCAACCGTCCAACAAGACAGTAGGTCATTGGGAGTCCGCGGGCTCCACTGCTAAAGCTGATTGGCCCGAGTAGCTTCGTGATGACGTCATCTTAGAGCGTCGCCTCTGCTTCCGGTAGCTGGCGCGGTCGAATGTCAAGTCAACAACACCTGGCGCTTGATCGGGAAGAGTTCAGCCAGTGGGAAATTAGTCTGGTTCGAGAGAGCAGGCCTTTAGGTGTAGACGTCATCATACCGCGACTCCTATCCGTACCTGGAGAGCCTGGAAAATGGTGGTGATGGCACGGCTCTCGAGGCCCGAGCGGCCAGACCTTGTCTTCGTGAGTCCGCGGCGGGCCGGGGGTGGCATTCAGAGGGGCACCGGAGCTTAGATACCTCAGGGGATTGGGGCTTGGCTACTCGGGGTATTTAGGCTAAAACTATGCTGATCTGAGAGCAGGAGGACCCTTACGGGCCGAAGACGGGCTCGTGTTGTCTGGATCAGGCTGGTCAGGAGCAAAGATCTGGTGCCAGAGCCCAGGTGACCTGAGTAAAGAGCAAGTGGTCGAAGTTAAGGGCCTGGCATCCCGAACCTGGGGCGGAAATGGGAGCGCGCGGGGTGTAGGCGGGAAGAGAAACTCAGGTAGCTAAATTTTGAGAGGCCTGGTGTTTGAAGTAAAAGCATGGTGACCAGTCCAGGACTGGTTTCATTGGTAAAATCTAAGTGTTCCGGGTAACGGTCCAGGTCTGGTCCTGAGCGTTATAGTTTCTGGGATAAAGGCATGGTGTCTGTACGGGGAGAATCTTGGGGAAAGAAGTAAAAACCTGGTGATATGGAGCTGAGCGGGCGACGGCCAGTAGAATCCTGGAGAGTCAAAGTCTTGGTGTTTGGAGTAGAAGCGTGGCATTTTCACTAGATTGATTTCTTGGTGTCTTGAGTTAAAGGCTAGGGAACTTGTCCATACCTTTCTTCCTGAGATAAGGATCTAGCTTCCAACTTCTGGGGCAGAGTTGAGCTAAACTGGCTAATGGGAGCCTGAGATGCCAAAGGTCTGGTGTCTGGGGAGAGTCATGCTGTGAGGAGGTAAGACTTGGTGACTAGGGCAGAAGCCTAGCATCGGACCAGAACCTTGGTGTCTGTAGAGTCTGGTGACCTGGGCCAGAAAGTGGATAGCTTGATTCGGAAAGCCAAGAGAGTGATGTCTGGGTGGTAGTCTCATGCCTGGCCTGGAACCCGGTGACCGAGGAGTCTGATAGTCTGGGTCACATTGTAGGTCATCAGATTCTGAGAGGTAAATGTCTGGCCCAGAATCCTGGTATCTGGGTGACTGGGCCCCAGTGGTGAGCAGTGGCATCTGGGACCTGGTTAGGGGTCCCAGTAGGAGCTGTGCGCAGGCTCTGAGAGCAGGTCTGTCTTCTCCCCATACCCCGGCCCTGGCAGGAGGAAGAGGACCTCCCCTATGAGGAGGAAATAATGCGGAACCAGTTCTCTGTCAAGTGCTGGCTCCGCTACATCGAGTTCAAGCAGGGGGCCCCCAAGCCCAGGCTCAATCAACTGTATGAGCGGGCACTCAAGCTGCTGCCCTGCAGGTGAGATTGGCAGCAGCTGCCCTGCCTGCCCCCACCCCCTGCCCCACCCTACCTTATCCCATTACACCAGAACTGGCTAGTAGGTCCCAGGTCCCTCCTAGGTGTTGTGTCAGTGAGTAAACATCCCAGGAATCGCTGAGCACACCTTCCCTGATGTCATGGCCATCCTCCCCAGGCCCCTGCCCCCAGCACTCGTCTCATAGGGCAGAGGGGAGGGTCCCAGGAGTCCATAAAAGCTGACCAGTCACTGCCCCTCCCTCCACCTCCCAGCTACAAACTCTGGTACCGCTACCTGAAGGCCCGCCGGGCGCAGGTGAAGCATCGATGCGTGACAGACCCCGCCTTTGAAGATGTCAACAACTGCCATGAGAGGGCCTTTGTGTTCATGCACAAGGTGGGGAGGGGGCGTGGCTGGGCCAGGGAATGAGTAGGGAGGTGGGGCTCAGAGTCCACGGAGGTGGACAGAGCAGGGGTGGGAATTCTGTGACCTCTGTGCATGCCGGGCTGAGCGAGACTTAGTTCCAGGGGCACTGGGGTTCTGGGTCCTGCTGCAGGGGACATCCAGCATCCTGGGGCCCAGTGGTGAGGCTGGCAGCTCAGCCCCTCCTCTCCCCACCTCTCCAGATGCCCCGGCTGTGGTTGGATTACTGCCAGTTCCTAATGGACCAGGGACGTGTCACACACACGCGCCGAACTTTCGACCGGGCCCTCCGGGCATTGCCCATCACCCAGCACTCTCGTATTTGGCCCCTGTACCTGCGCTTCCTGCGCTCACACCCCCTGCCTGAGACTGCCGTGCGGGGCTACCGGCGCTTCCTCAAGGTGAGTCCCCTAAAAGAGCGAGACGGGGTCAGGTTCAGGCAGGTGGGCCAGTTCCCCAGGTCAGGACTTTCCAAAAACAGGCTCGTTAGGGGCACTGTCTGCCCTGACAGACAGGAAATGGGAACATGGCTCGTTGAGACAGACAGGCTTTTGTTTGTGAGTTCTGTGTTTAATCTCCAGAGAGTTTGCAAGTTTGCTCCACGTCAGGCATTGGGACACAGGTGCTGGGAACAGCGTGGCTAAGACAGTCCCTGCTTGCACGGAGCTTTCAGTCTCACCTGGCAGGCAAATGCTTGCGACCTGACTACATAAACCAGAGTAAATCTGAAACCATGAGAGTGCAGGGTTGCAGAGATCAGGAGATAAACACATAACAGGCAGGGCTGAGAGTCGAAGGGCAAACAGTATGGAGGCCTCATGCGGTTTTCCCAAATTTATAGTCTCTTATGCATCGTGAAATCCTTAGCGTAGTGCTGTTTTAGGTAAGGGGCTTGTGATGAAAGCAAGGCCTGGTCTGTGCAGGCTGGACTGCTGGTGTCTAACCCAGACCAGTGAGGGCTGGAACTGGACTGGTGAGGGCTGGGGCTAGACAGGTGTGGCTAAGACTGGGAGTGCAGCGCTAGCTCCTGCCCAGGACAGTGGTGGGTGGCTGACCGGAGGTGGGGTGGGAGGGGGGCATGGTGGTGTGGCCCTGTGGCCCCACTGATGGCCGGTGGTGTGTGGGTGCCCAGCTGAGCCCCGAAAGCGCTGAGGAGTATATTGAGTACCTCAAGTCAAGCGACCGGCTGGATGAGGCGGCGCAGCGCCTGGCCACCGTAGTGAATGACGAACGCTTTGTGTCGAAGGCCGGCAAATCCAACTACCAGGTGGGCCCTGGGGTGCTGGCTGGGAGGGAGGGCTGGCCCCTTGGGGCCAAAGCTGACCTTCCTTCACCCCGCAGCTGTGGCACGAGCTCTGTGACCTCATCTCCCAGAACCCTGACAAGGTGCAGTCTCTCAACGTGGACGCCATCATCCGCGGGGGCCTCACCCGCTTCACCGACCAGCTGGGCAAGCTCTGGTGCTCGCTGGCCGACTACTACATCCGCAGTGGTCACTTCGAGAAGGTGCCCAGGCAGGCAGGGGTCTGGGAGTGGGGCGGGGCCTCCCTCCAGCACTCAGCCTTGGGGGACACCTGTGGACGCGCATGTGAGCAGAAAGCACGTGCCAGTGTATTGCTAGTGCACATGTTTGCACATGACTTCCTGAAAGTGGGGCAAGGCAGACTGCCCAGCCTTGCCAGCGAGCGCACCCACCTTGAGCCAGCAAAACCTAGTTTTCCATGGTGGTAGCCTTGGACCTGTCTTAGCTGGGTGTCCTCATTCGCTGGTTTCCTGAGAATGAACTTTTGAGAGTGACAGTTGCCTTCCCACTTATTGGGACTCAGGCTGGAGTCGGGGTTTGGTGTCAGGGTCCCTCCTGAGGTGTTGGTATTACCATCTGTTCACATTGGCTGTTCTTGTGGCAGTGGAGGGGCAAGCTTGGGGATGGGGGCAGTGGGGAGGGGCTCTGAGAGGTCCCAGGAGGGGCTGGCTGGGGCTGCGAGGGTGGGGAGGGGGTGGGCCAGGGGTGATCAGAGCAAGAGGGTGGAGCTGGAGTTGGGGGCCCAGAGGGGGCCGTGCAGGCCTGGGGGAAGGGGGAGCCTTGCAGGCCGAGAAGGGGCCAACTGTCCCGCTACAGGGAGCTGCCAGTTAGCCAGCTGTGAGCAGGACACAGCCTGACCAACTGTGCATTTTACAAAAATACAGAGACCCTTCAGGCTGACACTGAGTGGATCGCATAGGCCAGGGCCGGCAGCAGGAGACTGGCCAGGCAGGGGCAGAGTGATGGGGCCTCCCACCACTAAGGAACTACATGGGGTTTGAGGGGTGACCGATAGAATGTGTGCTGGAAAGAGGGGTCAGACTGGTGTGAAGGGTACTTTCTAGCAAAGCTGAGCCCTCCATGGCCTGCTGAGGTTCAGGTCCTGGCAGGGCGGTTGGTCCCCTCTTGGGTCCCACTGGGGCTGGGCCGTCATGTATCTCCCTTGAGCCCCATGGTGACTGCACGAGGAGCTGTTACTCTGTTTACTGATGAGGAGCCAAAGTCCCCAGATCATCTGGCAGAAGAGGGGAGGGGAGAGCTCCGACCATTGTTGGGTGCTGGCTGGGCTGGGCAGGCCCTGGGGAGTACCCTGCGGGGGTTCTGACTTGAGACAGGTGCTCAGAGGCCAGTTCTGTCAGATGCCTAGGGTCCCTGCAGTAGGCACACGTGCCTCTCCCCCGCACTTTCCTTACACCCCCCTCCCCTGCTTCCCTTCCCTGCAGGCTCGGGACGTGTACGAGGAGGCCATCCGGACTGTGATGACCGTGCGGGACTTCACCCAGGTGTTTGACAGCTATGCCCAATTCGAGGAGAGTATGATTGCGGCGAAAATGGAGACCGCCTCAGAGCTGGGGCGGGAGGAGGAGGGTGAGCTGGGGGAGAGGGGTCCCTAGTGACTTGCTCAGGGGTGAGTGGGTCTTGGGGTCAGAGGCCAGCAGCAGGGGAGTGTGAGTGGGTGGGTTGCCAGGACTGAGGACACTTTTCAGTGGGACTTGGGTTGAACACTGGTGGGAAGAGAAAGCAGGGTGGACAGCGAGGTAGAGAGAGGGCCTGGGCCAGAGCTTGGCAGGGAAGGACGTCTGGGGAGGGGGGAGTGGGATTGAGGGGTTTCCAGGGTAGTTTGGAAATTGTAGGGTCAGGGTGGCCCTGGGGTAGCTTGGGGAGGGAGTGCCCAGATGGACAGTGGGGGCGTGGGGCTAGGGATCAGCTGTGAGTTGGAGGTGCCCCGGGACCGTGAGCTGACGCCCTCCACCCTGCCCCGACTTCCCAGACGACGTAGACCTGGAGCTGCGCCTGGCCCGCTTCGAGCAGCTCATCAGCCGACGGCCCCTGCTCCTCAACAGCGTCCTGCTGCGCCAGAACCCGCACCACGTGCACGAGTGGCACAAGCGTGTGGCCCTGCACCAGGGCCGCCCCCGGGAGGTGCGTGACGACCCTGCCTCCGGAGCCTTTCTTCACCCCACCCTCCTCCTCCGAGGCCCGCCCCCTCCCCACCAGGTCCCCGCCCAGCCTGACTCAGCCCTTCCTGCCCAGATCATCAATACATACACCGAGGCTGTGCAGACTGTGGACCCCTTCAAGGCTACCGGCAAGCCCCACACGCTGTGGGTCGCGTTTGCCAAGTTTTACGAGGACAACGGGCAGCTGGACGATGTGAGTGTGGGTATCACGTATGGGCGTCTTGGTCCTCTGCCCCGCCCCCCTGGTGGGTGGGGTCTCAGCCTGGCCTCTGCCCGCCCTGCAGGCCCGCGTCATTTTGGAGAAAGCCACCAAGGTGAGCTTCAAGCAGGTGGATGACCTGGCCAGCGTGTGGTGCGAGTGTGGCGAGCTGGAGCTCCGGCACGAGAACTACGACCAGGCCTTGCGACTTCTGCGGGTGAGCATAGGCCGGCGAGGGGTGGGATAGGCAGGCCAGGGGTGGGATAGGCGGGTGAGGGGTTGAATGGGCGGGCTTGGGCGCTGCAGGGTGTGCGGGTCAGGGTTCAGGATGCCCCCTGAGCGCCTCCCCCTGCTGTCCTTGCCCCTGCAGAAGGCGACAGCGCTGCCTGCCCGTCGCGCTGAGTACTTTGATGGCTCGGAGCCTGTGCAGAACCGTGTGTACAAGTCTCTGAAAGTGTGGTCCATGCTGGCCGACCTGGAGGAGAGCCTCGGCACCTTCCAGGTGAGCCCCTGGGACAGGATGGGGGTGGGATTGCACCTTGCAGCTGAGCCCCTGGGATGGGGTGGGGGATGGGGTGGGATATGCTCCTCAGGGAGGGGAAGGGGGCTGACTCCACCCCCGGGGCGCACCACCCTGTCCCTGCCCTGCAGTCTACCAAGGCAGTGTACGACCGCATCCTGGACCTGCGCATCGCCACGCCACAGATCGTCATTAACTACGCCATGTTCCTGGAGGAGCACAAGTACTTTGAGGAGAGCTTCAAGGTGAGGGGGTCCCCACCCAGGAGTCTGGGGCACTGTGTTCGTGTGCTCAGGCCGCCCCCACAAGGTACCACCCACTGGGCGGCTTAACCCATGGAGGTGCATTTTCTTCATCCTAGAGGCCCGAAGTCTGAGATCAAGGTGTGGGCAGGGTTGTTTTCCTCTGAGATGCCCCTCCCTCTGGCTTGCAGAGGCCGCCTCTTTGTGGTGTTCTGGCGTGGCTACCTCTGATGTCATGAGGATGTCAGTTGTATTGGAGTGAGGTCACCTTAGTCATCTCATTTTAACTCAAGTTCCGTCTTGTAGAATCTATTTTCCAAACGCAGCCTTGTTCTGAGGTACTGGGAGCTAGGGTTTTGACTTGAATTTGGGGGAACACAGGGACACGGGTCAGCTTGTGACAGGCACAGAGTTCTGCCTATGTGTGTGTGTGTCCCTGCCCTGCTGCTCAGGTGATGGGTTGTGTGCACTTGGAGGGTTTTCCATATGCGTGTGTACACGCAGAGCGGCTTTGCCACACTGAAGCTTTGGTTGTGTACACGTGGGGACCGTGCACATATCTGGACGGGGGGAGGTGTTGTACACACATGAGTGCTGCCTCTGAGTGTCAGGCCTGCCCCTCTGCCTGGGTGGTGACCTTTCTCCCCAGGCTTCAGTGTCTTTGGAGCTGAGGATCTACTCCTGTTTTCAGCCATAAAGTTGCTGATTTTCCTTAGTGAGTCCTAGTCCAGCTCTGTCTCAGGTCTTGGCAGTCTGTAGAGGGAGACAGGCCACGCATTGGCTGCCAGGCTGGGTTTTGATTGCGTGATCACGGGGAGGAGCAGGAGGGAGGGGCGGGCAGGCCAGGGGCCCGCTGAATGAGCCAGAAGGGGACATGGGTGTGAGGGGTCCTCTCACTGAAGGCTCACACACAGCACCCCCCTCTGGCAGGCATATGAGCGCGGCATCTCGTTGTTCAAGTGGCCCAATGTGTCGGACATCTGGAGTACCTACCTGACGAAGTTCATTGCCCGCTACGGGGGCCGCAAGCTGGAGCGGGCACGCGACCTCTTTGAGCAGGCGTTGGATGGCTGCCCTCCCAAATATGCCAAGAGTGAGGGGGGCCAAATGGTCTTGGGGGGGTGGGGCATGTCCTGGGCCCAACTGCTGACCTCTAACCCCACCCCCCGCTTCGTCCTGCCGCAGCACTGTACCTGCTATACGCACAGCTGGAAGAGGAGTGGGGCCTGGCGCGGCATGCCATGGCAGTGTATGAGCGCGCCACCAGGGCTGTGGAGCCTGCGCAGCAGTACGACATGTTCAACATCTACATCAAGCGGGCAGCTGAGATCTACGGGGTCACCCACACCCGCAGCATCTATCAGAAGGCCATTGAGGTGCTTGCACGGAGGGTGGAGGGGAGGGGGGAAGAATAGGGTCTTGCAGGCAGGGGATCTGAGCGAGCCTGTGTGTGTGTGGCAGAGGGCAGACCCACTGCCCAGGGGCCAGCCTGGTGTGCCCAGAGGGGTGTGTGTGCCCTCCGCCCCCATCCCAGTCTCCATGACCCCTCCCAACCCTACCAGGTGCTGTCTGATGAGCATGCCCGGGAGATGTGCCTGCGCTTTGCAGACATGGAGTGCAAGCTCGGGGAGATCGACCGCGCCCGGGCCATCTACAGCTTCTGCTCGCAGATCTGCGACCCCCGGGTAGGCATGGTCCTGAGCCTGGGGAGGGATTGCGGGGTGGGAGGTTGTGGCCAAGCTGACCAGCTCACGTTCCTGCTACCCCGCTCTGCAGACGACCGGGGCCTTCTGGCAGACATGGAAGGACTTCGAGGTCCGGCACGGCAACGAGGACACCATCCGGGAGATGCTGCGGATCCGCCGCAGTGTGCAGGCCACATACAACACACAGGTCAACTTCATGGCCTCGCAGATGCTCAAGGTGTCAGGCAGCGCCACAGGCACTGGTGAGTGAGCCCTTGCCATGGGCGCTGGCCTCCCAGGTCTGAGAGCATCGGGGTCCACCCTGTCCCCCGTGCCTCAGGCTAGAAACTTCCTGGGGGGCCAGGGCCTCAGGCTCAGGTGGGGGCCGCCCAGCAGCACCCAGAGCGAAGCAGGCACGGTCCCCACGGTGTCTGACTCCCACATTCCCTGCCCCCACCCCCAGTGTCTGACCTGGCCCCCGGGCAGAGCGGTATGGATGACATGAAGCTGCTGGAGCAGCGTGCTGAGCAGTTGGCGGCGGAGGCGGAGCGAGACCAGCCCTCAAGGGCCCAGAGCAAGATCCTGTTTGTGAGGTGAGGGGGGCGCCCTGAGGCCGGGACTCGGAGCCAGCCAGGTCTCAGGAGGGGAGGCACTGGGAGATGGGGGCGCCAGGCCTTGCTGAGCAGTGTGGCCCCTGCCCACCCCAGGAGTGACGCCTCCCGGGAGGAGCTGGCCGAGCTGGCCCAGCAGGCCAACCCGGAGGAGATCGAGCTGGGCGAGGACGAGGATGAGGATGAGATGGACCTGGAGCCCAATGGTGAGGGGCCAGTGGGCCAGGTGGGGTGGAGGGTGGGGGTGGGACCCCCTCCCAGAGAGTGACCGAGTCCTCCTCACACCTCACCCCCATCCAGAGGTGCGCCTGGAGCAGCAGAGCGTGCCAGCCGCTGTTTTCGGGAGCCTGAAGGAAGACTGACTCCCTCCCCTGCCCACTCTGCCTCTTCCCTCAATGAAGCATGTGTTTGTACGTCCTGGTCTGAGCCTCCTTCCTGCCCGCCTTCTCCTGCTGCCCAGGTGCCTGAGGGGTTTGCCAACTCAGCGCCCCGCCCCCCTCCACCCCCAGATTGGCTCATGTGGGAGGTGGGGCAGCTGGGCTCCAGGCCAGGGCAGGCACCCGCCCCACCCTCACCCCACAGAGCCAGTTCTGGACTCTGAGAGGCCAGTCTCTCTGCGGCCTGAGGGCCTGATCCTGGAGGGGTCCCTCCCTGCTCCCCATCAGCAGGTAGACAGCACCCCACCTCTAACTCTTCCTCCCTGAGTGAGGGTGGCACCCCCCCACCCTTGGGAGGTGACTAGTCTGAGAGCTCTGGAGGCAGGCAGGCCCTGACCACCTCTGTGATCTTAGCAAGGCTCTTCTCTACCTGGACAGCAGCCAGGAGCCAGACCTCGGCCCTGGGCCACGGCCAGGGCGTGGTCCTTAGTCCTAAGCTCTGGGAAGCCATTAGCAGGCTCTAAGCTATTAAAGGATTTGAAGCATTCAGGGGCTTAATCAGATTTGTGCCCTTAGCAGGCCAGGCAGGCTGCTATGGGACCGGCTGGTGGCAGGAGGTGACTGGGGATGCAGTCATGGGGACAGAGAAGCGAGTGAGCAGGGAGGCCTTCAGGAGGCAAACGTGCAGGATGAGGTAGGTGACCCTGGGGAGGCTGAGGTTCCCCACTTGAGCTTGTGACATAGCTTCTCCACCTGAGACATCCGGGGGCCACGCCAAGGCAGCAACCTCAGACCTGGAGCTCGGAGGAGAGAAACAGGACCCCCTGGCCCAGAGGCAGTCACCAAGCCTAGAAATGTAGGCAGGTGGCTGGGGGAGAGATCAAGTTTAGCAGTTGGCCAAGGACCAAATGACAGGAGGGGCCGATAATAACAGCCAGGCTGAGGAGGAAAATGAAGCCAGTGGGGGTGGGGAGGGCTGGCCGGAAGCCCCAGGTGCCCAGGAGTTCAGCTAAGAGGTGGCTGGGAAGCAGCCACTGGGCCCTGGCAGGGGAGTCATTCCAGACCTTGGCAGGAGCTGCACCAGAGCCATCGAAGGGAGCAGACAAGAGGCTGGAGCAGGATCAAGAGAGAATTGGGAGACAGGAAACGGTCAGTGAGTGTGGGAAACCATCTCCTGCAGAGATGTCCCCAGCCCCCCAGCGAGCCTCAGGCAGATGCCAGTAATCTCCAGTAGTCTCGCTCTCTTTAAATTACTTTATTCAAGAAGGTAGGGAGGACAGACGGTGGGGGGGGACTGAGCTGAGCCCTGAGTCCCTGAACCTCCCAGCTCAGCCCCCACAGCAGGACGGGACAAAAATTAGGGGGTGGGGACTCCAGCCCCACCCAGACAAGGTTGGGGACAGACAGGACCCAGGAACACCGACTGTCCTCCGGGTTAGTCCCTGGAGGGGGCGGCGGTCAGAGTACACAGGGCCCGGCCTGCAGACCACCCAGGACAGGGCTATTTGGGGGTGCTGCTGCCCTTCTTGGGGGTGGTGGGCTTCTTGCTCTGCCAGAGGTGTCCCTGGATGGTGAAGGCATCCACGCTCATGGACATGGTCTTGGCGGGGATCTGCGTGAAGCGCTTGCGGTCCGAGTTGTACTTGTAGATGCCTTCGACCATGGCTGGTGTGACCGTGCGGGGGCCATAGCCCGCCAGCCGTGACAGCTCCTCCGTTTCCGCGGACAGCGTGTACAGGGCCCGGAACTGGCAGCTCGAGTCACGGAAGAGGATCAGGAAGTGGTTGGCCTTGCTCTTCTCGATCTCCTGGTGGGCGGCGCAAACAGTTAGCCAGGCCGCCAGAGACCCCTCACCTGCCCCCGACCCCCCCATAAAGCCCCAGCGAAGGCCTACCTCAAGAATGCGGTTCTTCTGTGGCTCATTCACCTTGCCCGCCAGGCAGCAGTGTGACAGGGCATTGTGGATAATGAACTTGTTGGACTTGGCACTCGGCTCCTTGTACAGCCGCGGACCTAGGGGGCAGGGCAGTGAGCAGGGACTGGTGGGGGCTGGTGCTCACCACCACCCCCACCCCCACCCCCAAAAGTCCCACCACCTACCCGTGTATTCAGGCACTGAGGCCGGGGAGGATGCGTTGCTGCCATTGTCCCACTCACGTTCGCGGCTGCCAGGTAGGCGGCTTGGGGACATGAGGCCAGATGGAGATGGAGCCCTGCGGGGGGAGGTGGGATGGGGTGGGGATGCGGTCAGTGGTGGACGAAGTCAGTATGCAGTGAGACCCAGGAAGGGTGCGCCCAGGACACCGCAAAGCAGGATGTATCCACAGATACCGTCTGTGCTCTTAAGTCCCTGCATGGCCAGCCCTGGGCACGCTGAACATGGGAGCAGAGAGGCGCATCCTTGGGTTCTGTCTCAGGTGTGTAACCTCTCATCTCTGGTGGTAAACATGTACCCTTGTGCCATATCACACTCTTAGGCACGCATTCATACTCACACACACACATGCACACTCCGAGAGGCCACCTGGCACATAAGTACCTGCAGGTCCAGGCCAAACTCACCGAGACGTGGGCCTCTTCACACCAAGGTTACTGGGGGCCTCGTTGGCCACCGTGGACAGAGACAGGGTGGACTGGGAGTAGATTTTGCTGAGCCGAGAGCCTGGGAGCAGAGGGTGTCAGGTCAGGCACCTCCCACCAAGCCCCCTCACCTCCATATATGCCCAGGGGGCCTGACCTGGCCAGTTGGAGAGGGAACATGGGGGTCAACCCTGCCTAAGACCCTCACCCCACACTGACCGCCCCCCATCCCCCCTAAGCCAAGCTGTAGGGAAGCAATGCCTGACCTATTAAGCTGCGGAGAGAACTCTGGGCCACTACCCTTCACCCTGCTGTGGCCCACACATCCTTCTGGAAGCCTTGATCCCCCACATTGCAGCCCTGTGTGTGTACCCCAAGCCACCCCACTTGCCCCTGGAGGGCCTCACCCAGCAGCCCACGGGCTGGGCTCCGAGCCAGGGCCGAGTCATCACAGCAACCAGAGCGTGGCCGGGGGGCCCTCCGACCGCCACGGCCCGGCCCCCCACTCCCCGCTGCCCGGGGCCGCAGCACCTTATCAAGATCGTCCATCAACTTCAGCTGGGCCCGGCGTTCATACTCCAGCCGTGTGAACTCCCCCCGCCGGGGGCCCGCCTCCTCCTCAGCTGGGGCCCGGGCAGCTGGGGCTGGGGTTGCAGCAGAGGCCGTAGGAGCTGTGGGTGCAGGGAGGCTGGGAGCCACCTCCTCCTGGGCCAGCCTATGCACAGAGGAGATGGACACAGTCAGACAGGTGGCAGGGTTGCCGGGGGCAGAGGTCCTGGGGCTGGGCTCAGCCTCACCTCGAGGCCTCCTCCCTGCGCTGCTCCTTCTCGGCCTCCTGCCACTGTTTCCTCCGCCGTGCTTCCTCTGCCCGCCGCTGCTGCCGCTCCAGCAGGCTGGCCCGCTTCTGGGCCATCTCGTCCTCGGGCTTGTCTTCATCCTGGGGGCAGGCACCGAGTGTAGCTGGCTGTCCCTCCCCTGGTTCAGCTGGAGTCTGTTTTGACCCAGCCTGCCAACCACTCATGTGTCCTTGAGTTTTTGTCATTGGTCTGAAAGCATTTGGTGGGTGCCTGCTGTGTGCGTGACCTTATGCTGCTTCTGGGCACACAAAGGTCTCAACCCAGCTAGGATGCAACACTGGTGAGCACACTGGTAGGGCAGGACCTATCCTAGTCTGGGGACACCAGGAGAGGCTTCCTGGAGGAAGCAGCCTTGGAGAATGAGGTGGACTGAACTGGGTGGGGTTGAGTGGTGAGGAGAGCATTCTAGGGGGGGAACGGGAAGTGCAAAGGCCCTGAGACCAGAGCAGGTTGAGCAGGTGTGGAGCAGGGAGGCCAGTTTATTCTAGGAGCAAAGGGGAGCCACAGGAGGGTTTTAAATAGGGGAAGGTGTGTTAGTTGCTCAGTTGTGCCCGACTCTTTGTGACCCCATGGACTGTAGACCACCAGGCTCCTCTGGAATTCTCCAGACAAGAATATTGTAGCGGGTTGCCATTCCCTTCTCCAGGGGATCTTCCCGACCCAGGGATCGAACTCCAGTCTCCTGCATTGCAGGCAGATTCTTTACTGTCTGAGCCAATGGGGAAGCCCACAGATAGGGGAGTGACAAGGTCCAATTTACATTTTAAATAAATGCTAACTGCTCAGTTCACAGTGGCCAGGGATTGGTGTGTGGTGAGGCAGTGGAGACCAATCAGGACGATACTGCTGGTGTCCAAGTAAAAGGTGCTGGCCCAGGCTGGGGATGCTGACAGGAAGAAGAGCGATTGGATATGGAAGAGTCAAAAGAGGAACTGGTAGGGCCATGCTGGGGGGAGTGGGGAGGAGAGAACAGGAGGGAGGGGATGCCATGGAAGATGCTAGCCGCATCTGTCCATCTAGCTATTCCTGTCCATCTATCTGTAACCCACCCACCCATCCATCCACCGGGCCACCCCTGTCCATGTGTCTACCACTTACTTTCTCTTCACCCACTACCCACCCCATCTACATGTCCATCTGAACACACACACCTTGTAGGTCTGCTTGCTCCCACCTGGCGAACCATCTATCTCTGTTCCCCTACCAGCTCTATCTGTTTGATCATACACTGAGAAAGCCCCATCCATGCGACCACCTGTCCACCTGCCTGTCTGCTCATCCATCCATCCTTCCGCCCACCTGGCCCCGCCCCCACCTGCTCAGGTGCTCACCTTATAGAAGAACCCCAGTCCAGTGCGGGGCTCTCCCTCTGAAGACACTTCCTCCTCTAAGGAATCCTCAGCCCCAGGAGGGCTCCCATCTCCCTCCTCTTCAGCCGCTGGCTCCTCCAGGCTGCTCAGTGGGATCTCAATGAGCCCGGGCCGAGCTGTGGGTTCCTGGGGGGGTGGCCCCTCAGCCAGGAGGATGGAGGAGCGGGTCTGCACCGGCACCTGGCTCGGTGAGAACTTACGCAGGTGGGGGAGGCTGTCCACGTCATGTGGGGGCGTGAGCACCCTGGTCAGGGGCGCCAGCCGCAGCTCTGCTGGCCGCGCGTGTTTGGGGCTGCGGGGCGTGGGGCTGGGGCCGGGGCTGGGGCCCGGCCCATGGCTGCGCCGGGCAGCTGGGGTGCGCCGGGCGGGGCTGGGGGATGCAGCTTTGGGGCCCGTTGTGGGACCGGGGATGACCCACGCGGCGGCAGCTGGAGTAGGGGCGGCCGTGGAGGACTCGGGTGGGGCCAGGAGCCGCTGCTGCTGGTCTGTGAGCCTCTGCATATCCCGTTGCAGAGAGTTCAGCGCTGCGCTCAGCTTGCTCACTGCCCGGTTATAGTCCCCCAGTCCTTCGGGGGGCACTGGGCCCAGTTCTGGTGAGAAGGTCACCGCCTTTGGCCGTGGGGACGGCTCACCCTGGCCCTCACCTGCTGGCCGCTCCCCGCCAGGGGCCGGACCCAGCTCTGCCTCCGCTTCCCCACCGGCCTCCCGGGGCTGCACCTGCAGGAAAGCGTTCTTGCCCAGTCGCTGGCGGTGCTTGGCAAAGATGGCCTCAATCCGCCGCTTCTGGGCCTCGATGGCCCGGCGTTTCTCCTCTAGCCGGGCTCCAAGCTCACTCATCTCCGAGCTCAGGGCCTCTGGTGGCCCCGGGGTGGCCACTGGGGACCCGGCCTCGACCTCGGCCTTCACCAGCTGCTTCTTGCGTTCAGCAAAGCTGGTCATCTTCACTTCAGAGTTGCTGGCTGCTGGGGACGAGGCTGCCACCTTTGGGGAGCCCTCAGGCAGGGCTGGTGGTTTTGATACCTCTCCGGCTGGGCAGGGAGCCGGTTTTGAGGGGCCCTCAGGGTGGGGCAAGTAGGCGGGTACTTTGGTGGGCCCGTCGGGCAGTGGTTTCGAGGTCCCCTCCGGCGGGTAGGGGGAAGCCAGCGGCAGTTTGGAGGACCCCTCGGGGGAGTGGAGGTAGAAGCTGCCATCGGCAGCCCCGTCTGGGAGCAGCCGGGGCTCAGCACTGTGGATGATCTGCAGGGCCTCCTCGATGGTAGGCAGGTCGCCAGTCTCCGGGGGTGGCTGCGCGGGAGTCCGGGCTGGCACAGGGCGCTGGGGACCCAGGCTGTCTGAGCTGACGGAGCGCAGGAGGACGGGGTCTCCCATGACAACATCCACATCGCTGTCCAGGCCAAAGGGGGTGCTGAACGACACAGCCTGGGAAAGGGGACGGCTGGGCGGCCGGAGGGAAGGGTCAGCCCCTGGGACAGGTCCAGGCCCCACCTTGGCCCCTCTGACTCCACTGCCAGGGCCCCTTCGATGTGCTCACCTGAGCTGACGGTTCCAGGCTTTGCCGAGAGCCTCCATGTGGGACATGGACGGGGAGGACTTCAGCGAGCCTGGGGAGGGGTGATGAGTGGTCATTCTGGGGTCACTGGGGAACCTGGGGTGAGCCATGGGGTGTCAGTGGGTGAGTCACTGATGGGGCATTATGTGGATGGATAGCTGGGGGCCACGTGGTGTCACTAGGGGGTCCCTGTGAGCCCCTGGGGAGGTCACCGTCGGGGCCAGTGAATGTCACCAAGGAAGTCATTCAGGTGCCAGACAGACCCAATGGAGGGGTCACAAGGTGCCCACATGAGGTCAGCAGAGGCGGTCTTTGGGTGGGGGGGGCGGATCTCCAGTGACGAGCCATCCCCCTTGCCCTCACCTGTGGATCCTCGGAGTGGGGACTGGGGGCCACCAGGTGACAGGAGTGGATGGCGGAAATTGAAGACAGGAGAGCTGCCAAGAGAGGTGTGTCAGCCAAGGGTCCCCCTTCCCTACCCCTCTTGGGAGTGGAGACCAGTGTACCCCCCCAACACCTCCCCTCTAGCCGACCCAGCAGTAGGAGGGACCCAGCAGGAGGAGGAACCCATCGTGGCTGGGAAGTCTCCACCCACCAGGGGATGTACCTGCTGCCGCTGTTGTTCTGGGGAGTAGAGGCCTCTGTGGCCTGGGGGGAGGCGGCTGCACACAGAGCAGAGAGTCAGGCAGGGCTTGGTTTTCTCCCCACCATCCCCCTCAACCCCACCCCACCCCAGGCCCAGGGCCAGGCCTCACCATGACCATCAGGCAGATCCTTGACCTGCACAAAGTCAGGTTTCAGCACCTCGAAGCACATGAACAACTCAGCCAGCAGCACCATCAGGTTGATCTGGAGGCGAGAGGCAGGGTCAGCCGCCCAGACCCATGGCCCCAGATGCCCATGAGGCCCACAAGGTAGTCTTACCTTGAGGGGCGGTGGGACATAGAGAAGGTCCTCCAAGGACAGCGGGCAGCCCCGAGGGAGGCGGGAGGCACAGAAATCCTGCACCAGCTGGAGGTTGTACAGGCTGTCCGCCACAGACATGGGGTCCTTGAGGCATACCTCTGTAGGGACAGGATGCCTGGGTCCCTGGCTCTCCGGGAAGGAGGACGGGGTCCCAGCACACAATATACATGGAGCACCTCCGACTGATGAGCTGAGCCGTGCCCCTTCACAAGGTGGGTGTCGTGACAGGCTGTCTTTCCCTAAGGTCTTTGTATCTACTGCCCCCACCGCCTGGAATGCTAGTCCCCCTAGAACTCAACTCAAAAGGCTTCTGACTACCCAGCACCTAACAGAGTACCTAACATCCAGAACATTCCTCTAGATGAACTTATGGTTCATTCTCTCTCAACTAGGATGTGAGCCACCTGAGGTCAGGGGCAGGTCCATATTGTTTTGGTTGGATCTCTTGGTGCCTAAAATAGGATCTGGCACACAGTTCATACTCATATTTGCTGCAGGACTGAATTATGGAATCAAACAGTATGGCTCAGATGGTAAATAATCTTCCTGCAATGCAGGAGACCTGGGTTCGATCCCTGGGTTGGCAAGATCCCCAGGAGGAGGGCATGACAACCCACTCCAGTATTCTTGCCTGGAGAATCCTCTGGACAGAGGAGCCTGGAGGTCTACAGTGGGGTCGCAAAGTGTCAGACACAACTGAGCAACTAATAGACACTGAATTATAGGTGGCACAGAGAGGTTTATACACTTGGGCAAAGTCACACAGCTCATTAATAGAAGAGAAAGGTTCAAATTCAGGTCTGCCAATCCTGGGAGCTACATTTATAATCTCTGCGATACTCTGGGGACAGGAGCCAAGGCCTGTGTGCCAGGCTCGTCGGGACAGGATCTGGCTCGGACCCTTTCACTCACCCTCAAGTCGCAAGAGCTGGGGACAATAGCAGTGGATTGTGGCGGCCAGCGCAGCCCCACTTGCCAGGTCCTGGAGGCTGGTCACCGTCGGAAAGCAGGGGGCGCGTCGGGCCACGGCACGGTCCTTGCGATATCGAATCTGTGGATGGGAGCCGTGTCAGGTCAGAGGTCGGGCTGGCCCCCAAGTCAGCAGTCATGCAAGCTGTGTGGGGAGGCCTGGGGTTTCTACCACAAAGGGGCGTGAAGCTGGGGGGGGGGGGGTCCCAGAGCCAGGGTGGGAGGGGGGCCAGCCTGGAGCAGGGTGGGGAAGGGCAGCAGCAAGAGGCAGAGGAGGTGTCCGCGAGCAGCCAGGCCAGCAGCGGGGACTGGGGGCAGGGACTCCTGAGACCCTGGGGCGGGGGATACATTACCATGGGGGGTTTGCTCCCCGACTCCTTCAAACAGAAGGCAATTGCGTGCTGGGGGGGAGAGGAGCAGCTGTCAGCGGGGCGGGAGGGGTGCTGACTTGCTGGGCCCCCAAGCACACCTCTGGGATGGGGGACGGCCCTGACCCCTGTCCTGAGCCCTGGCCGTCCAGCTCCCTGGCTGTGCTTTGGCCGGCTTTGGGGACTCCAGCACCTCCCAGTACGGAGGGACCCAACAGAGCAGCCTCTCATGCAGGAAGTCCTCCCCCTCCCACTCAAAAGACCCAGGCCCCGGCTGGGGGAGGGGATGCAGAGGAAGCAGGTAGGCAGGAGAGGAGCCCCCGACCCAGGCCCTAGGGTTGGGGAAAGGAGGAGGCCCTGAAGTGAGCAAAGGCAGGGGCTTCAGCCCAAAGCCCTCCACCCTCACCCCACTTGCAGTGGTCACTTTCCCCTTATTGCACTTCAGGGATGTACACCCCACTGCCTCCAGAGCTGGGAGCAGGGAGCTGTCCTTAGGGAAGCTGGAGGCTCAGTTAGGAAGGTTCCTCTCCCTTCGTTTGGGTTTGAAGATCTTTCTTTTGGCCAGAGGGGTCTTCTCCCTGTGCCCTGCCTGCTGGGATCAGAATCCATGTGTCTGATGGGCTGGGGTCCTCCCTTCAGAAGCCCCAGAGGTCTCCCCACCTCGGCTCAGGTGGACAAGCCTCTGGATTACTGGGAGGGGAGTCATGTACCAGGGGAGAAGTAAGAGCAGTGATGACCCTCTTGCCTTGGTTCCCCAAAGGGCTTCTCTCTGTCCCCTAGGGCGGGGTCCCACTTCCTTTGCTCATAACTGGAGCAGGGGAGAACAGGAGAGGGAGCGGAACAGGCAGGCAGAAAGAGACACACAGACAGACAGCAACAAGCGGGGCAGGCAGACAGGGCGGAGAGACAGCCCCACTTACAGGAACCAGCTTCCAGTACCAGCGTGTGGGGCACTGATGCCAGAGAGGCAGAGAGGAGAGTGTGGCAGGAGTGGGCAGAGGCAAGGGGGCAGAGAGAGAGAGAGAGTCACTTCCGGCCCCCCCCAAAGCAAGAATGGCCTCGAGGCACAGCCCCGACCTGCCCATCCAGCCCTCAAAGATCCGCCCCTCACTCCTTCCATCCATCACCCCAGCCTCACCGAAGGCTGCGCTGGGGCCACCCCATCTGCAGGGGCCGCCGTAGATGCTCTCTGCGCAGCTTCCTGATCCGTCTTCTCCTGCAGCCGCCGGATGGTCTGTGGAGCAGGGAGAGGTCAGCGCTCCAGTCACTGGAGCGGTCCTGGCCCCCCCCACCCCATCTTGGTCCAACCCCCACCTACCGTGTCTACCCAGAAAAGGAGCTTGTGCTCCAAGCTGGCTAGGGCCAAGGGACCAGGCAGTGTCTTTGTCCACTCGAAGGCGAAGGCAACCATGAGGGCATCAATGACAGCTAGGTGGGCTCCCTGTGGGGGCAAGGGCTGAAGGGTGAGCCCAGAGCGCAGGTTGGAGGCCTCCAAGGGAAAAGAAACAGGAAAAACCTGGAGGTGGGCGGGGCTTACAGTGGGACGGGCTTGGGAAGCAGGCCAAGCTTAAAGGGAAAGTTAAAGTCGCTCAGTGTCCGACTCTTTGCGACCTCATGGACTATACAGCCCATGGAATTCTCCAGGCCAGAATACTTGGAGGTCACAAACTAGGCTAGCGATCTGGCGGCCAGAGTAGCGCCTTTTGGGGAGGTGCCAGACTTGGTAGGAGGAGCCAGGCCTGGTGGGCGGAGCCTTGGTGGGGAGGGGCCTGGCTGGGAAGGGGCGGGGCCTACCATGAGGATAGGCTGGTGCCTCAGGTCGGCCTCCTGCACCGGGCGCTCGGGCAGCGCGGGCACCGTGCCCCTCCGTGCCAGCAGTGCCAGAAGCGCAGAGGGGCTAGGGGGTGCTTCGAGCTGCGGCAGCGCCTGGCGCCAGGCCCGGCAGTAGAGCTCGGCCGAGAGCAGCAGCCGTGTCACAGGGGGCTTCACGTGCTCCTGGGCGTACTGATCCGTGTAGAAGGGCTCCCACAGCTCCGAGGGCACATGCTCTGCGGGGGCGGAGTGGGGGTAATGGCAGGGTCAGGGTCACGGGGCACAAACCCCCATACTTGCAACCCCATGGACTGCAACCCCATGGAGCCCCCCACCAGGCTCCTCCGTCCACGGAATTCTCCAGGCAAAAATACTGAAGTGGGTAGCCATTCCCTTCTCCAGGACCCAGGGATCAACCTAGGGATCGAACCCGGAACTCTAGCATTGCAGGCAGATTCTTTCCAGTCTGAGCTACCAGGGAAGCCCTGACATACAATTATATGGCCCCAGTTAAAGCAGGGGGTGGGTGGGGTGTGGGTTGGGGCAGGTCTGTACCAAGGAGGATGGCACCAAGATGAGAGAATAGGGGACCTGGGCTAAGACAAGAGGCACAAATGTGGGGGAGTTTCCCAGAGGAAGGCATGACGGTGTTTCTGGCAGGGGGATCTGCATACAAAGGAGAGACGGTGGGGCGGAGCACCAGATCTGGAGGAGATGGCGGGCTCTTGGACCCAGAGTGGAAATGGAGGTCAGATAGGCGGGGTCTTGTAGCCACGTCTCTCGCCCTCACCTAAGGACAACAGTGACTAGAAGGGTTAATGGACCTCCCTGGTGCTTCTTACCACCCCTAGTGGACTCGCTTCGCTTTACAGCAACCCTAGGAAGAGGCAGCCTGGACACACGTGGTAACTCCGCTTTATAGATGAGGAAACCTAGGCACCAAGGCCACACAGCTCATCAAGGCTGGGACTGGGGGACTTCCCTGGTGGACCAGTAGCTAAGACTCCGCACTTCCCTGGTCAGGGAACTAGATCCCCCATGCCTCAACTAAGAGTTTGCTTGGCGCAACTCAGAGTTTGCTTGGCGCAACTAAATATCCAAACATATAAATATTAAAAAAAAAAAGTTTGGGACTGGGATTCAAACCCAGGTCTCCAGGAGACTACACCCTTAGAGTGGAGGCTGGAGGTGGGATGAGCTGTGGTGTGGGGGCTGGCTGGAAGGGCATAGAATGGAGGAGAGGACAGACTGCAAACACATTGAGAGGGGTGAATGGCCTGAACTTGGTGACTGAAGGGAGGGGGTGGGGGGAAGAGAGGCACCCAGAGCCCTATCTGGAGGGGGAAGACAGACAGAGAAAGAGGCTATTGGCTGAGACGGGGGTACAGGAGGGCCTGGGACTTAGAGGCAGCCATGGAAACTCTGAAAGAGAGGCAAGGTAGGAAGAGGAGGCTTGAGGAAGCCCCAGGGGGAGGGGGCCAGTAGCAGAACCCCAACCAAGTAGAACCCAAGAGTGAGGAGGAGAAAAATCAGAGCCACTAGGAAGATTTGGGAGGTAGAGAAGGAGGATCCAACTCGGTTGGATCTGCCCTCCTGGGCCTTCCAGGGAGGCCCCAAGTCTTATGCCAGTCAGAGCCACTGCTCTGTACACTTGGGTTCTGCCTGTGTTGAAAGAATGGGAGGAGGTGGGGTTGTACTGCTTAGAAACATTTGAACATGACATACCAGGCCTTCCTCAGGTGCCTGAATTCACAGCAGTGCTCCCCCGAGGTCCTGGCTATGAGGACCTAGGCACACTTGCCTTCAACCCCTCCCTGCCCGCCCTGATCTTTCCCCATCCCTTAAACTCACACTTGGCCTTCCCACTTAATACCCAAACCTTGTGAAGAGCTGGGCCATCTCCCTGCCCCTTGAAAGAAAAGTTCTCCTGAGTGAGAGATTATATTATGTGAAGTCAGAGAAACACAAATATCAAGTCCCATCACTTGGAATGTGTGGAATATTCCATATGTGGAATCTAAAAAAATGATACAGAGGAGCTTATTTACAAAACAGAAACAAGACTTACAGACAGAGAAAACAAACTTAGGGTTACTAAAGGGGAAGCGGGGAGTGATTAGTTAGGAATTTAGGATTAACATATACATAGTTATGTATGTATGTATAGTTCATATACATATCTATGAACTAGATAACCAACTAGGACCTACTGCAGAGCACAGAAAACTATACTCAATATCTTATAATAACCTATACTGAAAAAGAATCTGAAAAAGTGTGTGTGTGTGTGTGTGTGTGTGTGTGTGTGTGTGTGTGTTCAGTCCTTCAGTCATGTCCAGCTCTTTGCAACCTCATGGACTGTAGCTCGTCAGCTCCTTTGTCCATGGAATTTTCAAGGCAAGAATCCTGGAGCAGGTTGCCATTTCCTACTCCAGGGGATCTTCCCAACCCAGGGATTGAACTCATGTCTCTTGCATATCCCTCACTGACAGGTGGATTCTTTACCACTTCACCACCTGGGAAGCCTATATATGTATGTATAACTGAGTCAATTTGCTGTTTATGTATAACTAAACACAACATTGTAACTATACTCCAATTAAAAAAAAGAAAAAAAGAGTTCTCCAGGTTCTCTTTCCTTCTACTCTACTCCCATTCCAACCCCTCCCCATCTGTCCCTTCCCTTGTGGCTCCCAGCCTCCCCAAGGCCAGCACTGGCCTTCCAACACCCACTATCTTGCCTGGGCTCTCTGCCAAGCACCTCTTTCTTTGAGAAGTCTTCCTCCCTCTGGTGTCTCCCAACATCCCATCTCTTTTCTCTTTCTCCCACCACTCAAGCCTGGCTGCCTGCCCCCATGCCTTTTCATTGCTGGGCTCCTGATAGCTCTGTCTGAGCAGCCCTGTCAATGGACATGCTCCCCCCACCTCCTTCCCACCATGAATGATGGCTTCCATGGTCATCTGAGCACTGCCTCCTGCTGCAGCCCAGGCATTGCCCCTAATCCTTAGCATCCTTCTCCTCTCTGTTCCCATGTAGTGAGAGAACACCATCCCTCCTTCTCTCTCCCCACCTCCAACATCCTGTCAGTCACTCACCAGGCTTCAGCTCCTGGAATCCCTGAAGCCAAACCCTCCTCCCTCTCTCTCTAGCTCCTGGTTTGTTTCCTGCTCTCATCAACAAAATGAAACAAGTTTCTTTCCTGCAGGACTTGTCAGGGCCTTGAAGACGACAACTTGAGCTGGAGCTACCGATGGCTACTGTTTATTAAGGGGCTTCCGAGGTCAGGGGCTTCCCAGGTGGTGCAGTGGTAAAGAATTCACCTGCCAGTGCAGGAGACACAAGAGACTTGGGTTTGCTCCCTGGGAGGGGAAATCCTCTGGAGGAGGGCATGGCAACCCACTCCAGTATTCTTGCCTGGGAAATCCCATGGACAGAGGAGCCTGCCGGGCAACAGTCCATAGGGTTGCAAAGAGTCGGACACGACCAAGCACACACAATGTTTATCAAGTGCTTAGGTTATACTAGTGTGTCTTTGCCTTGGCACAACTGGCATTTGGGGCTGGGTGATTTGTGTTTAGTGGGGCTGTAGGTGTGGGGAATTCGGGCAGGGAATGCTGTTCTGGGCATTGTATACATGTTTAGCAGACTTCCTGGTCTCTCCTCACGAGCTGACAAGAGCACTGTCCTCTCTAATGGTGACAACTAAAGATACTCTCAAACATTGCCACATGGTCCCTAAGTGACAAACTCATCCTCGGTTGAGAACTGCAGCTCTATACTATAAAATGTTATATGGAGCATTTAATACTGTCTGACAGAAACAGAATACGAACCACACAAGAAGTTTAAAATTTTCTATTGCACCATTTAAAAAGCAGCAAGGAGTAACATGACCTTATATCTCACCCAATATATATATATTAGTAATATATCTCACCATATATATATATCCAAAATATTATTTCAACATGTCAACATAAAAACATTATTAATGAGATGTTCACTTTTTTTTTTTTTGGTACCAGGTCTCCAGAAGCCACTGTGTATTTTACATTGACAGCCTCTCACAAGTCATATCAGCCACATGTTGCTCTTGAGAGTCCCTTGGACTGCAAGGAGATCAAACCAGTCAGTCCTAAAGGAAATCAACCCTGAATATTCATGGGAAGGACTGATACTGAAGCTGAAGCTCCAATACTTTCGCTATCTGATGCGAAGAGCCGACTCATTGGAAAAGACTGTGATGCTGGGAAAGATTGAGGACAGGAGGGAAAGGGGGCGACAGAGGATGAGATGGTTGGACGGCATCACCGACTCAATGGACATGAATGAGTTTGAGCAACCTCCAGGAGATAGTGAAGGATAGGGAAGCCTCGTGTGCTGTCGTCCATGGAGCTGCAAACAGGTAGACATGACTAAGAGACTGAACAACAATATGTTGCTCATGGCTACCACACTGGACAGCACAGCTAGCCTTTGGACCACCCACCTTGTGTGCATCTGCTCATGGCATTCCTTTTTTTTTTTTAACTGGAGGATAACTGCTTTATGATGTTGTATTGGTTTCTGCCATACACTGTGAATCAGCCATAAGTATACATATATCCCTTCCCTCTTTTTTGAGCCTCCCTCCCACACTCCGTGCTCATGGAATTCTTATGAAACTTTTCCATTGTACAGATGGGAAAACCGAGACCCAGAGAGCTAAGATGACTTGGCTGAGATCAAAGAGCTAGTAAAGGGTGGAGCTGACGGGACCCTAGCTCCCTAGAGCATCACAGGGAGGTTCTGGCGGCCTGAGGGACTGCATATAGTATTTCCCAAACTTGTGTAAAGATGGCACCCTTCCTTATCTTATCTCTGAGCTCACTGTGGAGTCCAATAGCCTGCATTCCTGTCCAACCTCCTCAGGTCTGTGCCCCGGGCCACCAGAAAGACCCCTTCCCCCTAGCCATTATTCCCCAGAGGGGCAACTGCATAGCTGATCTCATCTTGTCAGTCCCCAAGCACCTTCCCCAGCTCCCGAGGGCCCTCAGATCCCCACATGTGGCCTGAGAGGACCTCTCCAATGGCACCAGACTCCCTCATCGCTCCCAGCCACTCCCGGGCATGGCACAGAGAACTCCCTGTGGGTCTCCTCCCCCCAGAAAACTCCTACACACCCTTCAAGGTCCAAATGCTCCTTCCTCTAGTGAGCTGTCTGTCCCTTCTCCTCCCTTCCCTGGAAGATTTCTAGGATTTTCTCCCCCCAGTCCCACTGCAGGGCCGGCAGCCCGCTTCAACACTGCTCGGACATCACCAGCTTTATCACTAGAAGAAGCAACAATCTGGTTTCAGGTCCCATCATCCTCTCTCCAGAGTTCATCCCCATCTTTTCTGTCCTGAGCGCCCAGCACTGGCCTGGCACCCAACAGGCATCAGTAAAGAGTTCTAGAGTTCATGGGTCAAGCAGGGATCTGCTCACTACTTCCTGTTTAGAACCTGGGGTCCCCCCTTCCTCAGTCCCCCTCTGTTCAGAGAACATGGGTGAGGGGACAGACTGAACTTGACCCTGTGGGACCATATCACACAATTCGGGGGAGCTGAGTCAGTGAAAACAGAACCGGGTGAGTCAGGGCACCCTCCCAGAGACCTGACCTCCCAGTGCTGGGACCCCACTCACCCCAGCACTGCCCTGGGACTTAGTGGACAATTGTGAAATGGATAACAAAGTGAATACATGCCTTCTTTTACAGAGGACTCAACAGAAGCTTAGAGAATTGGGTTAATTCGTCCACATTCTGGGGGAGCGTGGCACTCAAACCCAGCTGATTCCCAAAGCTGAGTCCTCTGTGGCCTCATAACCTGGGATGTGGGGGACTGAGGCAGGCTGGGCTCTCTCCCTGCCAATCCCTCCTCTCTTCCTCAAGCAGGTATTTGGGGGTGGGTGGTCCCTAGAGTGGGCCCTGCCTGGGAGACTGCAGGGAAAGAGACTGGGAGAAAAAGACAGGCTCAGGCGGAACCAGGAGACAGACGGACAGCTGTCACCAAGACCCACACCCAGAACAGGTTGATCTGGGAAGGCCACTGAAGGGGGGATGGGCTGTGCTCAGCTGGTGCCAAGACCAGTGGGCAGGACCCGTAGGCGGGCAGGGCGTCCCCCCAGAAGGCCCAGACCTTAATTAACTCCTCTTCCCCATGGCCAGGCCCTGACTCCCGGCTCTGGCATGAGGCCATGACTGAAACTGCCCTGGGCCTCAAATCCTAGGGATGTGCCCGCATCCTCCTCCTCCGTGGGGTGGCCCGAGGTCTCCAAACATGTGGGTCTTGGGGAGGAAGTGGGACAAGGCCCCACACCTGGGCCCCCACTCCCGGCGATCATGGATAAACCATTTCCCTTCCGCCGGGCTCGCCCGCCTCCTGAGTAAAATGGGGCAATAAGTCACAGCTGCCAGCCGCCGGCCGGGGCCATGGAAGCGAGAGAGGGGCTTCCTGGAGCTCCCCTCGCCGCCCGCAGCGCAGGCAGGGCCGACGCGGGGTGTGTGTGTCCGGCCTGGACAAGGGCGGGGGTCCTCGCGGGCGCGTGATGTGAGGGTGTAAAGGGTGGGGGGGAGGACGTGCCAGAGGCGAGGCCCGCACAGGGGGACACTACTCGGCCCACAGACCCTGCTCGGCTCACCTGAGGACCCGGACACCCCGATCGTAGCGCGGAGCTGGGCAGCCGGCCCCACCCCCACCGCGCTCCCGCAGCCGCGCGGGCAAAGTCCACCGCCCGGGCCGAGCAGGAAGCCCAGAGGCCCGGCGCCGAGGGGCCCAGGCCCGGGGACCCCCCCGCCCCCGGCGGCCGGCGCTATTGTTCCCACGGCCCCGGCCTCCCTAGGGCGGCGCCCCGCCCCCCGCACCTGCCGCCCCCCTCTTCCCCTGGCTCCGGTACCTGCGCCCCCGAACGCGGCCCGCAGCACCCACGCTAGGCTGGCCGCCGCCTTGGCCCGCGAGAAATCGTACTGGTCCAGCGACTTGATCTCGGGCACCAGGAAGGTCCTCCGCAGCGGCCCGGGCCCCGGGGGCGCCGCCTCCACCATGGCGGCGCGGGGGCTGCGGGCACCGGCTCCGCGCTCGCTCGGGCTGGGCTCCGCCGCGCTCGCACCCGGGCCGGGCCCGCCGCCGCCACCACAGCCACCACCACCACCACCACCACCACCACCACCGCAGGCGAGCCAGGTGCGGCCGCTCGCGCTCACGACGCTGCGTCGGCCCCGCCCCGGGGCGGAGCCCAGGTGCGCCCCGCCCCCGGCCCTGGCCCCCGACCTGGTCCCCTCGCCTGACCCGGTCCCCTCGCCTCTCCCGGTCCCCTCGCCTCGCCCGGCCCCTCGCCGCCGCAGGGTGCGGCGGTCCCAGACTGCGGTGGCGGCGCGGGAGGCTGCGGAGGAGTGTATGTGTGTGTGCGCGCCTGCGCGCGCTTGTCTGTGTGCGCGCACTGGAGGGGTGAGGGACCCTCGTCTTGCGGGTGTGTGTGCCGGCACAAGTGTTGTTTCCTTAGGTGAGAGTGTGAGCTTGTCTTTCCTGGCCCGGAGGCAGCGCGCACGTGGGTGCACCTGTTTCTCATTGTGTCTTGGGAGCGTCCAAGAATGGGTGTCTGTGTTCGCACCAGTGTGTGGTCTCTGCACGTGTTTGGGTGGTGAACGAGTGTGTTTGAGGGTGTCTGCATGTGCGTATCTGTGTGAGTGTGTGACAACGCGTGTGTGTGTCCTTGATTTTCATGAGTGTTGTGTTTTCAAGGATCTATATTGTGTAGGTGCCTGTGACCTTATGATACAGGAGTATTTGTGTTTTGTCATTGTGTTTGTGAGTGTGCCTATTTGTGAGCATTTAAATATACTGGTATTATGTATCAGTGTGATGAATGCCAGTGAAGGAGGATATGTGAAAAATTGAGTGTGTGTATTTATAGAGGAGTGTGACGGCTTGTAGCTGTGAGTGTGTTTGAGTGGCTGTTACTGGGTATATCTGCAAATATATTTTCACTCCTGTGTGCATTTGTGGTGTCAACAGAATTGATTGGGGGCGGGGCTCCAACTGTGTATAGATGGGGATTATGTATTTGTATCCAAGTGCATTTGTATATGAGTCTATGAGTGTAATGCAATGTGCAATGGATGTCTATGGGGGGAGACACGCAGAATGTGCTTTGTGCATATATGTGTATTTACATGTAAGTGTATTTGTGAGTGACTGCATTTGGGTATATGATGTGAACCAAGGTGGTGTGACAGGGTGTGTAAATCGTGGAAGGAGGTGTAATTATGTAAGAATGTCCATTTCTTGGATGCCTTTATGAGTGTGCGTCCATGCTAAGTCCTTTCAGTCATGTCTAACACTTTGCGACTCCATGGACTGTAGCACTCCAGGCTCCTCTGTTCATGGAGTTCTCCAGGCGAGAATACTGGAGTAGGTTGCCATTCCCTCCTTCAGGGGATCTTCCTGACCCAGGGATCGAACCCACGTCCCTTGTGTCTCCTGCATTGGCAGGCAGGTTCTTTACCACTAGCGCCACCTGGGAAGCCCTTTATGAGTGTGTGCCTATTTCTGTAGGAACTGCAGATATGTATGAGCAAATCTGTGTTGTGGGATGAGCCTGATTGTGTATGTTGGCATGAAGGTGTTTGTGTATGTGTGAATATATGTGTGTGAGCTCAGATATTTGTGTACACAATACAATTGTGTGGATGTTACTTGTAAATGTCTGAGCGCCTATTGGTGGATATTTGTTTAGTATTTGCTTGTGTGTTACATAGTGTTTTTTTTTACATCTACTGTGGCCCTCTTAACTGTGTGTAATTGTGAGCACAGGAGTGTTTGTGAATGTTAGGTATTTGTGTATGTCTAGATATGTATATCTGAGTGCAGTTTTGTGTGTATAGTAAATGTATGTATCTGTTTGGGTTTATATGTTATCTGTTTATATGAGCATTGACCTATATTGCTGAGTGTATTGTGTGTATATTTGTGTGTGTGAAGCTGGTGTTTACCTCTGTGTGGATTTGTGGATATTGCACCTGTAAGAGTGTGTGTATCTGGTTTCTGAATGTAAACTGAGTGCCTGAATGTATCTCTTTATGTATAAGTGCTTTTGTGGGTGCCTGGTTGTGAACATATGGCTGTAGTGTGTGTGTAGGTGTATGTGTGTAAGAAGTCATACCTTGAATGGCTTTGTGGGTGAATAAGGGTAAGTATTTGTGCATCTAGATGCACTTGGGTGTCATATATAAGTGAGACTGGGTGGGTGAATTCCGTGTAAGGGAATGTAAGTGAGTCTGTACATTTATAACTACAGAGGGAGTTTCAATCTATACACACACACAGAACAGTGTTTTCGTGACTGTAAAATTCTATGAGATGAAACTGACTACAGCAAGTCAGTCTCCTGAGAACTCCTCCCCCATGGGGGTCCCTGAGCCCCATCCTTTGTGGAAATTGCCCATCCGCTTACCATACAAGGTACAGGGGTGCTTGAGGAGTGGGTCTCCTGGTCCAGAGCGAGTGGGGGGCAGGAGGTGGGTGTGCCCGAGGGAGGGGAGCTGGGGCGTGGGCCCTCCTGTCTGGATGTGCCCGTGCAGGAGTGGGTGTGGGTGCACTCACAAAGGGGCCAGTGTGGATGTGTCTGAACACACGTGTGGGATGTCTGTGGCGCACGTGTCCTGGTCCCTATCCCAACCCCCCGCTCCTCCCGCCTGAAAGATTTGGACGAGTCCTTTTTCCCTTGGGCTTCGGTATCCCCATCTGCAACACTGTCAGGGGATCCCGGGCTCCGGGGCGTAGGGAGGTGACCCAGTGGGGACGGGCGTGCCTGCCTGCCCTGCCCCTCCTGGGAGCGTGGCGTGTCCTGCCGGCGCACATGTGTCTGTGCTTTCCCTGGGGAGGTTCTCATGACCTTTGTGGACCCCAAGGGCAAACATGGGTGAAGGCGGTGCCTCCCGCTTGTGGGCACTCTCCCGGAGGACACATTGTGACCATGCAGCCAAAGGCTTTCCCGCCTTGGGAGGCGCCTACGCTAGCCCTCAACCGTCCTGGGGTGGGAGAGCCAGGGGGCTTCCGGTGGTGTAGCGAGCAGGAGCCAGTGGCCTCCTTGCGCCCAGCCCCCACACTGGGCGGACTGGAATGCCTGGCTGGGCTGGACCGCCCCACCCACGCCTGCTGGAAACCACGTCCCACCTGCCCCCCCCCCGCCCCGGGGGCTTGTTCCAGGCGGCTCCAGACATACTGACTCTCCAGTGTGCACCAGGCGCCCCCTCCTAGCAGCCCCTTCCCGCTCTACCGGCATCTTTGCCTCCAACCGCCTCCCTCACCTGCGGGCCTGGCTCTCAAGCCTGTTAACTCATTCGATGGGCCCTGGTTATTAAACGGGGGTGGGGTGGGGATGACTTTAGATGCTTTGTAGGTCAAGGGTTCAGAACCAAGTTTAGGGAACTGATGAACCCCGAAAAAGCCATCTGCAAAATTCTGTATGTGCAGTGCACTTTCAGGGATTATGCTAACAGATAACAATTTCTGAGAGTACGATATGCCCAGCACAGTCTCATTTAATCCTCACAACCACCCTAGCGTAGTATCATACCCATTTCACAGACAGGAAAACAGGCTGAGCACCAGGAAGTAACGTGGCAAGGAGAATGTAAGGAGGCTTTGAGCCCAAGTCACCAGGATCCAAGTTGCATCTGCCTAACAATTATGCTGCCCTTCCATTCCAAGGCTGGCCCACATTCTCTACATATCTATGAACCTTCAAATAGAGTTGGGTGAGGCCTCTAGTTTGGGGGATGTCAGAGCAGAGGAAGAAGTTTGAGGTCCCTTTTATGTACCTGCAGCCTACATAGCAAGCTGTGGTGATGAGATTCAGGTATGGTCAGTGTTTCTGTCCTCCACATCCCCACAGTATTCCCATGGTGGTCCCTCTGAAGTTTGGCCAGAGTAGAGGGAGATTATTATCAGACCTCCAGGGGCCTCCAGGAGACATTTCTAAAATATTTCAAAATAACATCTTTTAAAACTAAAACACCATGGTGCTTTGCCCAGGGTTGTCCCTGTCCTCATGACACTTCCATGCAGAGGCAATAAACAAATCCATCAAAGATCATTTCAGCAAAGGACAAAATAGTAAGATAGGAATGAAACAAAGTAGGGGGCGGAGGGAGTGGGGAGCTGGAAATAGCCAGGGTGGGGGCTGCTTCAGTTTGAGACCAGGAGACTTTTTTGAGGAGGGGGAGATGAAGCTGAGCCAGGATTGATGACCCGGAGCAGTGAGAGGGAGAGCATTCCAGGCAGAGAGAGCTGCCTGGGCAAAGGGCAAGGCGGGGGTGGGGAGGCAGGAAGATGCTTGGTGCTCAGGACAGGTTCCTGGAGCTGGTGAGAGTGAGGCAGGCAGAGGAAGATGTTAGAAGGTTTTGGAGTGCTCCTTAAATTCTCTGAAACGCAGACTTTTTTTTTTGCAATCCCTAAAATGCAATAGAAATGAATTTCTAGGAAAATAAGATTGAAAATGAGATTGAAAAAGACATGCATGGGAATCCCCTGGCAGTTAGGACTTCCGAGCTTTCATTGCAAGGGGCATGGGTTCGATCCCTGATCCAGGAACTAAGATTCCACAAGCCATATGGCATGGCCAGAAAGACAGAAAAAGATGTGCTTAGAGCCAGAAAGCAAGGAACAGCTGACAAGAATCGAGGATGAGAGGATATCATCCAAAGGAGTCAACTAAAAGAGTTTCCAGAGGACAAAGCCAGAGCCATTTGAACAACAAAATTAATCAAGTATTGGGGGACTTCTGTGGTGGTCCGGTGGCTAAGACTCTGAGCTCCCAATGCAGGGGGCTTGATCCCTGGTGACAGAACTAGATCCCACATACCACAACTAAGACCCAGCACAGCCAAATAAAATGAATATTTAAAAAAAAAAAATATATGTATAGTATTGGATTATAACCGAAGGAAGATGATTTCCCTAGTGGCGCAATGGATAAGAATCCGCCTGCCGATCCCTGGTCTGGGAAGATCCCACATGCCGCAGGGCAACTCAGCCTGTGCATGCCACAACCACTGAAGCCCTCCAGCCTATAGCCTGTCTTCTACAACAAGAGAAGCCACTGCAATAAAAAGCCCGAGCACCGCAATGAAGAGTAGCCCCTGCTTGCTGCATCACAAGAAAGCAAAGCAGAGAAGACCCAGCATAGTTAAAAAAGAAAAAAAAACCCAAGAAGAAAATAAATGTCCATGAGTTTGTAAGCGATACACAGAAATGATGGAATACATTAACACATGAAGGACAGGTATGGAAGGTTTTCAGATAATTTATGTAAGTACTTCACCCCGAGGGATGGTTAGAACTGCACACAGTGGGTTCCTTCCAAGAAGGAACAGTATGTAAAGAGGGGAAAGAAAGAGTAAATTTTCAGTAGAGAAAACTGCCAAACATGCTACATCACCTGGCTGGGTGTTCAAGGTCAACACCAATAGTCATAATTGTACTCTTGATCATATGCACTCTTGAGATGATGTGATGAAAATGGCATTTACCTCTGTGATCTTTCTCTCCCCAAACCTATAACCCTAGTCTAAATATGAGGGAAATAATCCAAAAAGTCTCAGTTGAGAGGCATCCACCTGTATGTGTGCATGCATGCTAAGTCGCCTCAGTCATGTCCCACTCTTTGAGACCCTATGAACAGTAGCCTGCCATGCTCCTCTGTCCATGAGATTCTCCAGGCAAGAATACTGGAGTGGGTTGCCATGCCCTCCTCCAGGGCATCTTCTCAACCCAGGGATCGAACCCACGTCTCTTACGTTTCCTGCATTGGCAGTGGGTTCTTTAACACTAGTGCCACCTTGGAAGCCCCTTCCTCCTGTATACTTGACCATGATCCTCAAAACTCGCAATGTCATCAAAGACAGGGGGAGCTCAAGAAACTGCCCCAGCCAAGAGAAATCTAAGGAGACATGTCAATTAGTTGCCATGTGGGCTCCTGGACCAGAAAAAGTATATTCTGGGAAAACTGAAGAAATATGAATAAAGCATGAACTTTAGTTAATGATAATGTATAGATGTGCTGTGCTTAGTTGCTCAGTCATGTCCAACTCTTTGTGACCCCATGGACTGTAGCCAGCCAGGCTCCTCTGTCCATTGGAATCTCCAGGCAAGAATACTGGAGCGGGTAGCCTATCCCTTCTCCAGGGGAGCTCCCTGATCCAGGAATCAAACTGGGGCATCCTGCATTGCAGGCAGATTCTTTACCAGCTGAGCTACCAGGGAAGCCTTGGTTCACTAATCCCAGACTAGTGGAAGATGTTGCTTCCACTAGTTACTGGGGAAACTATGTGTGTGCATTGGGGCAGGAAATATATGGAAATAGTACTATTTGCCCAATGTTTCTGTAAATTTTAATTTGTTCTAGAAAAGTCTATTAATTAAAATAATGAATTTGTATAGAAAAGAATTTGAAAATGAATATATATGATTGTATAACTGAGTCATTTTGCTGTGCACACGAAATTAACATAACATTGTAAACTATTTGTTGTTGTTCAGTCACTAAGTTGTGTCTGACTCTGTGACTCCCATGAACTGCAGCATACCAAGCTTCCCTGTCCTCCACTACCTCACAGAGTTTCTCAAATTCAGGTCCATTGAGTCGGTGATGCTATCCAACCATCTCATCCTCTGCCGCCCGCCCCTTCTCCTTTTGTTTTTCAATCTTTCCCAGCATCAGGGTCTTCTCCAATGAGTCAGCTCTTTGCATCAGGTGGCCAAAGTATACATCAATTTAAAAAATGTTTACAAAAAAGAATTTACAAAACATGCAAAACACAAGCCCAATGGTCCGTGAAATGACTATGACAAGTTGCTATAAAGTTTCTAAATGCTTATTCTTTCCTTTTTAAAATAATATCTATTTGTTTGTCTGTGCCTGCGTAAGTCTTTGTAGCTGCAAGCAGGAGCTTCAGCTGCATCATGTGGGGTCTAGTTCCCAGGCCAGGGATCAAACCCAGGCCCTCTATATTGGGAATGCAGAGTCTTAACCACTGGATCACCAGGGAAGTGCCTCCTTATCGTTTTCTATACTCTCTTATTCGGATGGGTAATCAGCTGGATGGGACCAGTGCTGGTCTGTGGGTTGATCTGCGGAGTTCTAGGTCAGTGGTTCTCACCCGCGGCTCTGTTGACATATGGGAGACAGATCAGTCTTTGCTGTGGGGATCGGTCCTTTGCATTGTTGGATGTTTAGCAACATTCCTGACTTCTGCCCACTAGACACCAGTAGCAGCCACCCCTCCAATTGTGACAAACAAAAATGTCTCCAGATATTACCAAATGTCCCCCAGGCCACCTGAATCAATCACTCGCCCATCGAAAATCATGCATGTGTGCAGGTGATGAGGTCAAACCCGATCACAGTCCAGAAAGACCTAGGCATGTCTGTGACCTCACGGCTGCCTTGAGGGGCTTGGGATTTCCTAAACAATCCTCCTCGTGCCAGGTGGACCACAGAAGCATGTCTTAGGAGGCCAGTCCTAAGGCTTGGTTTTGGGACTAGAGAGAAAGCAAGGATTCAGAATGTATTGAAGAGAGAAAATTAAGGGGTTTCCTTGGTGGCCCAATGGTAAAGAATCCGTTTGCCAATGCCGAAGACACTGATTCCATCCCTGGTCCAGGAAGATCCCACAGGCTGCAGGGCAACCAACCCCATACAACTACTGAGCACAACTACTGAGCCTGTGCTTTAGAGCCCATGTGCCACAACCTCTGAAGCCGACTCACCTGGAGCCCATGCTCTGCAACAAGAGAAGCCACCGCAAAGAGAAGCCCACACTCCACAACTACAGAAAAGCCTGTGCAGCAACGAAAACCCAGCGTAGCCAAGAATAAATAAATAAAATTATTTAAAAATGAGAGAAAGAGAGAGAGAATTGGGGGATTTCCTGGCAGTCCAGTGATTAGCACTCAGTGGGTTCACTGCCCAAGGTGAGGGTTCAGTGGCTGGTTGGGAACTAAGACCTCGCCAGCCTCCCTCCTGCCATGGCCAAAAAAAAAAGATAGAATTGACAGGACTTGCTGATTGATGGGAGGAGGAGGACAGAAGGAGAAGGGAGGAGTTTGGAAGATGCCCATATCTTTCTCTTTCACAGCTGGGTGGATGTGGAGTCATCAGCTGAGATGGGGACATGCGATGAGGGACCAGCTTGGGTGAGGGAGGGGAGGATGCCAAGTTTCATCTTGGGCAGGATGAGTTTCAGGTCCTGGAGGGAGGAAAGGAGGGCATCTGTTCATAATCTCTTACCTGTCTGGATGAGTGGTGCCTTGTGTGCTTCCACGAACGTAAAATTGTCCCAAAGGGATAATTTGGCCCCTTGCCTCTGTGGCACAAAGACACAATTCGGGGACTTCCATAGTGTAATGGTCCACTGGCTAACACTCCCATGCTCCCAGTGCAGGAGGCCCGGGTTTGATCCCTGGTCAAGGAACTAGATCCCACACGCTGCAAGTAAGACCTGGCGTGGCCAAATTAAAAAAAGAAAAAAAAGAAGAAGAAGACACAATGGAGACTTGAAAACCACTAAGATGTCCTTCAGCAGGATAAACAAACTGAGACATCCAGACAATAGAATACTGTTTGGTGCTAAAAAGAAATGAGCGATCAGGCTGTGAAAAGACTCAGAGCAACTTTTAAAAATGCATACGACTAAGTGAAAGAAGCTGATCTGAAAAATCTATGGAGTGGGTGATTGGAGTGGGTGATTCCAACTTGAGGACATTTTGGAAAAGGCAAAGCTCTGGAGACAGTAAAAGAATCAGTGGCTACTGGGGCTGAAGAGGGAAGGAAGGATGAACAGGCAGGGCCCTGTGGATTTTTAGGGCAGTGAAAACACCCTGTGTGATGCTATGATGGCAGACCCTCGTCGTTATACTTTTGTCCAAAACCCACAGAATGTACAACACCAAGAGTGAGCCCTAATGTCGATAATGGACTTTGAGTGATAAGGAACTGTTAGTGTTCACTGTAGGTGTGTTCATTGTAACAGATGCGCCATGTGGTGGGGATGTCAATAGCATGGGAGGCTATGGGGGGGAGGGGTAGGTGGGGAATCTAATCTGTATTTTCTGCTCAATTTTGCTGTGAACCTAAAGCTGCTCTAAAAATTAGTCTATGATAAACATATACAGTGAGACACACATATAAACACTGAGCAAATATTCATAAATACATAATGGGGCATTTAAAACATACCCAATGGGAAACATGTGAGGGAGGATAAATTCGGAACTGGGGATTAACCTACACACCCTGCTGTATCTGCAACACATAATCATCAGGTATCTACTCGATATTCTGATAACCTACCTGGGAAAAGAATCTAAAAAAGAATGAGTATATGCATATATATCACTGAATCACTTTGCTGTACACCTGAAACTAACACAACATTGTAAATCAACTGTATCCCAACATAATTTTTAAAAACACAATAATACCCACATGCTCATCCTCATGAGCACAACTATCTGTGCATGAACACCTCACACACACACACTCACGCCACACTCATTATTGATGTAGGTCAAGGCAAAAAATATTATCTCGAGTGTGCCTCTGTCCTCTGCATGTCGTTGATGGAAAGAAACTTTCTATCCACTTTGCTCCTTCTCCCTTTTCCTCCCTCTGGGAGGAGAAGATCTATGGACAGACAGAAGGGAGGCAGTGACTTTCTAAAGTGAAAGTGTTAGACGCTCAGTCGTGTCCAACTCTTTGTGACCCCATGAACCGTATCCCGCCAGGCTCCTCCAGGCAAGAATACTGGAGTGGGTTGGCATTTCCTTCTCCAGGGGATCTTCCCAACCCAAGGATTGAACCCAGGTCTCCTGCATTACAGGCAGATTCTTTACCATCTGAACCACCAGGGATGCCAGTGACTTTCTAAAGCAGGCTAGGAAAAAAAAAAAAAATCTAAGGTGACTGTGGGCTTCTCAGGTGGCGCTAGTGGTAAAGAACCCACCTGCCCATGCAGAAGACGCAAGTTCGATCCTTGGGTCGGGAAGATGCCCTGGAGGAGGGCATGGCAACCCACTCCAGTCAGAGGAGCTTGGCGGGCTACAGTCCATAGGGTCGCACAGAGTCGGACACCACTGAAACGACTTAGCAAGGACACACACAAGATGATTGTAGGGGAAGGAGGGTGGAGGAAGACAGGCTGATCTTCAGACGCTGATGAAGACTGTAGAGATTCAACACAAACGAAGGGTATGTATCATCCTTTGAATTCATTGCTGTGCCCAACCACCATTTTCAACTCTAAGAGACACACGGCAGCTCACACACAAACTTTGGGGTCTTGCAATGGCCCCATCTGCTAAGACCCCATGGTGTGTGAGCTCCTCAAGAGTAATGGTCAGGGCTGGAGATGCCTGTGTGGGAGTCTGAGAAATTGAAGCCCTAAGAAAAATGAGACATGGGTGAAGGACCGAGTGGGCAGGGGCTTCTGAAAGGTGAGAGGTATCCCCAGGGTCAGGGCTGGCTTGGAGTACCTGCAGGAGAAAGAATGGGCAGTCACAGCTGATACAAGGACAGAGCGGTTCAATGGTGACTTTGGGGAAACTGGCCTCAAAGATATGTGTGTGGGGAGGCCCAAGGGAGGGAGTAGATAAGTCAATGAGATGAGAGAGTAGAAACATCACCGAAATTTCCAAGCCACCGTTCACGCTTTTCCTTTGCTCTCTCCAAAGCTGTTATCCCCAACAAGTCCATCCTTCCTGCTTTGTGCATCTTTTCCACTTCCTGTCATTCCCAAAAACTTAATCCTGCCAGCAGAACTGTAGAATGAAAAAGGGTGGAAAGGAAGTGTCTTGGAGAATGGCATGCTCGTCTGCTTAGTCACTCAGTCATGTCCAACTCTTTGCAACCCCATGGACTGTAACCCTCCAGGCTCCTCTGTCCATGGGATTCTCCAGGCAAGAATACTGGAGTGGGTTGCCATTTCCCCCTTCAGGGGATTTTCCCAGTCCAGAGGTCAAACCCAGGTCTTCCACATCGCAGGCGGATTCTTTACTGCCTGAGCCACCAGGGAAACCCAAGAATATTGAAGTGGGTAGCCTATCCCTTCTCCAGGGGAACTTCCCAACCCAGGAGTTGAATCCGAGTCTCCTGCATTACAGGCAGGTTCTTTATCAGCTGAATCACCAGGGAAGCCCATAACACTACATGGATGTGAGATATTCCATTTTCAATTGCATCAGTGAAAGTCAAAGTGTCAGTCACTCCATCAGTAGATGTTTTCCAATTGTGATCATGTCCCAGGTCTTCAAGTGTCCTCTGGAGTGAGACTTGGATCCACTGCTGAGGATGACAGACATTTTTTTTCCAGGACCACTTGGCAGAATGCCTCAAGAAATTTAACAAAACCATGTATTTTTATTATTTTTAATTATTTTTTTATTCTTTTGGCCACACAGCTCGGCTTGTGGGATCTTCGTTCCTTGACTAGGGTTTGAACCTGTGCTCTCAGCAGTGAAAGCTCAGAGTCCCAACCATTGGACCACTAGAGAATTCCCCAAATCACTTATTTATTAATTTATATTTTTAACTTAAAATTTTTTTTAAAAATTTTATGTTGGAGTATAGTCGATCTACAATATTGTGTTAGTTTCAGGTGTATAGCAAAGTGATTCAGTTATACATATACATGTATCTATTCTTTTTCAGATGCCTTTCCCACAGAGGTTAATTGCATCCAAATCACTTATTTTTAACCCAGTATTTCCACATCTGGGATTATTTTCCTTAAGAGCATAAGCAAAGAAATAATAAATATGTGCTTGTGTATTTATTTCTTCACTGATCAGTTGGAAATAGCATAAAGAAATCACAGAGGCAAATAAAGGTGAACATTCAGGGATATTCATCCCAATTTCATTCATAATAGTGAAAGTTAGAACCAACCTAAATGCCCAGCAGGAGAGAACTGGTTAAATAATTATGCAGCAGACATGTTGGCAGGGGAGAAAAGGAGTCCTGTGCTTTTGTTTGTCTGTTTGTTGTTTTTGTTTTTTGCCACACCACAAGCCATTTGGGATCTCAGTTCCCTGACCAGGGATTGAACCTACGTCCCCTGCAGTAGAAGCACAGGATCTTTTTTTTTTTTTTCTTTTCCTTTCATGAAGCCTTGCAGTTTTTTAAAAAACTTATTTTTAATTGGAGGACAGTAGCTTTGCAACGTTGTGTTGGTTTCTGCCATATGACAACATGAATCAGCCATACGTATACAAATATCCCCTTCCTCTTGAACCTCTCTCCCTCTTCCTTCCCCATTCCACTCCTCTAGGTCATTACAGAGCACCACGCTGAGCTTTCTGTGTTACATAGCAGTTTCCCACTAGCTATCTATTTTACACCTGCCAGTGTATATAATTCAACGCTACTCTCTCGATTTGTCCCACCCTCTCCTTCCCCCGCAGGAAATATGGAATCTTAACCACTAGACTGCCAGGGAAGTCCCAGGAATCTTGTTTTAGAGGAATATTTAACAAGTTTTTTTCTGGGGGGCTTTAAAAATTATTGAAATAGTACAATCTCTTTGTAAAAAAGGGTCAAACAATGCAGAAAGTGATGATATAGAAGTTCCACTTTTAACTGTCACCCTGCTACTTCTTCCTAAGAGGAAACCATTGTCAATTGTATGGAATAAACTCCCAGGGCGTCTTATACATGTACATACTTGTGTATCATTCATGTTCTTTAATATAAGTGCAATCAGACTGTATACAATGTTATGGTTTTGTTTTTTTTTTTTCCCACGGGGCAATATACCAGCAACATACACAGGGATTTTTCCATGTCATTCTTTTTAATGGTTGTGCTGCGTTCCCACAGTCTGCCATGCCCTAATTTGTCTAACTATGCCCCTATTGTCAGTCATCAAGACTGTTCTCCATGTTTTGCTTTTACGAGCAATGGCATCATTGCAAGCAAGGCTTCGATGAGAACGCATCTTTGGGCACGTATATTCCTGGGATCAATTGTTGGCTGTAGAGCGGCCAGGTGAAAGGTGACGTGCTTTAAATAGTTTGTTCGACCACAGTCAAATTCCCTTCCAAAAAAGTTGCAGTAATTCACACTTCCCCCTCCCAACAGTGTGGCAATGCTTATTATTCATCCAATCCTCCATAAGATCTGATGCTTGCAATAGTTTTAATGTTGGGCTTTCCATGTGGCGCTAGTGGTAAAGAGCCTGCTACCAATGCAGGAGACTCAAGAGACTGGGTCGATCCCTGGGTCAGGAAGATCCCCTGGAGTAGGAAATGGCAACCCACTCCAGTATTCTTGCCTGGAAAATTCCATGGACAAAGGAGCCTGGTGGGCTGCAGTCCATGGGGCCACAAAGAGTCAGACATGACTGAGCACAGCACAAGTTAAAGAATGAGGATTAAAATTTGTCTGATTACTAGTGAGACTGAGCATGTTGCTGTCTTTTTTTTTTCTATTTATATTTTTAGCTGGCTTACACAGTCCAGATGTCAACCTAATTTATATAAAGAGGCATGATGATGTAGGGGTTAGGAGTATGGACTCCATGGCCAAGCTGCTTTGCTTCTAGGTCAGCTGTTTACTGGCTGTGTGACCTTGGGTAAGTCTCTTAACCTCTCTGTGTCTCTGTTTCTCATCTGTAAGATATCCATCTCACAGGGTTGAGGATTGAATTACTTTTGTATATACAGGCCAAGAAGAGTATCCAGTATGCAGTGAGCAGTTAATAAAACATTAGCAATAATTGCTCTTTTACTATCATTTATGTTGCAAATATTTCCTTCAGGGTTGCAGCTCTGTCGGCCCTTTTGTCTTTGTTCAGCGTGTTTCCATGTCATCAAATCCGTCTTTTCTTTCATGGCTCTCAGTTTCAAAAAAAGCAAAACCAGAACATTTAAACTGAACATAGAGTGGGCAACAGAGGATGAGATAGTTGGTTGGCATCAGCAACTCAATAGGACATGAGTTTGAGCAAATTCTGGGAGGCTGTGAAGGACAGAGGAGCCTGGCATGCTGCAGTCCATGGGGTCGCAAAGATCTGGCACAACTGAGCAACTGAACAACAACAAAGAGTAAGAAACTGAGAAAGAAGAAAATATTAGCAATGTTCACCTCTGGGTGATAGAATTCAGATGATTTCTCCTTTTTTAATGTTTCAGGTTTTCAGAATGCTCTAAGGAGCATGTATCCTGAATATGTATTTCTAAGTGAACACATATTACCTTTGTTTTTATGCTTTATGTGGTTTTAAATTTTACACTAAGCACACTGATAATCATTTTATAATGAGAAAAAGCACCCCTTGCCAATAAGTGTTGTTTATCTTAAAAGACAAAAAGACATAAAAAAGGGGGGGGGGGGAGTCAGCTTGGAACTCCATATTTAACCCATACAGAGCCAGCAGAGGAAAGCTCCACCCTTGAGGGAGCCAAACACCCAAACATTATGGCAGGATCGCCCCCTGGTGGTAGGTGGTAGAGAGATGAGGTGATCCAGGGAGGGGTGTGGGGGGTGTGTGTGTGTGTGTGTGTGTGTGTGTGTGTGTGTGTGTGTGTGTGCGGTGCGTGTGTGCACACTCATATACCTTCCCTCCTGTTAAGAAGTTCTGTTCCATTTTACTTACATCACAAAGCAACCCTTTGAATTGGGGACAAAAATTATGTAAAAGACACAGGTGAGAAATTTGAATCAACCCGCTGGCAAGGTACAGCTCTTCACCCCCTTGGAGAAGTGTCCAGGTGCCTGTTTTTTTCTTGCTGTTATTTGGTTGGTTTTTGTTTTGTTTGTTTCTTGGCTGTGCCATAGAGCGTGCAGGATCTTGGTTCCCCGAACAGGGACCAAACCCATGCCTCCTTCAGTGGAGGTGTGGGGTTTTAATCGCTGGACCACCAGGGAATTCCCCCAGGTCCCTGTTTTTGATCACAAAGTCCTCTGTTCCCAAAGGTCCCCTGCCCTGTCTGTGGATCTAATTCACATATCATTCAATTCACCCATTGAAAGTGTACAATTCAGTGGGTTTTAGTCTATTCCGAGTTGTGCAACCATCATCACTATCAATTTGAAAATATTTCTATCACAGGATGTGGAGAAAAGGGAACCCTCATGCACTGTCGGTGCGAATGTAAATCAGTGCACCCACTGTGGAAAACAGTAATGAGGTTTCCACAAGAAATTAAAAATAGAACTATCATATGGTCCAGCAATCCCACTCCTGGATCTACATCCAAAGGAAATGATACCTTTTTCCAGAAGAGATAGTTGCACACCTATTTCATAGCAGCATTATTCACAATAGCCAAGGTATGAAAACAACCTAAGTGTTCCTTGATGGATGAAGAGATAAGGAGAATGGGATATGTATTTTTTTCCCATTATATAGGGGATAGAATATGATCCAGCCTTTAAAAAGAATGAAATTCTGTCATTTGCAACAACATGGACGAACATGGAGGGCATTGTACTATGTGAAATAAACTAGACAGAGAAAGAAAAATACTGCAATCACTTACTTTTAAAGAATTTTTGGCTGCTCAACGCAGCACGTGGGGTCTTAGTTCCCTGATCAGAGATGGAACCGTGTCCCCTGTAGTGGAAGCACGGAGTCTCTACCATTGGACCACCGGGGGAGTCCTGCAACCACTTATATGTGGAATCTAAAGGAAAAAAGTAGAACTCATAGAAACCGAGAGGAGAAAAGAAATTTCCAGACGCTGAGGGTGAGATAAATAGGGAGATGGTAAAGAGCATATGCTTTCAGTTAGATGATGAATAGATAGATCTGAGGATTTAATGTATAACATGGTGATTACTGTTAATAACACTGTAGTATATGACTGAAACTGACCAAGAGAACAGAATTTAAGTGTTCTCACCAAAAAAGAAAAAAAAGTAAATATGAGAGGTGATGGAGGTATTAACAAACTAGATGGAGGTATCATTTCTCAATGTATACATTATCACATGGCACACTTAAAATATCTTACAATTTTGTCAATTATACCTTCATAGAAAAGCTGGGGGTGGGGAGAGAACATTCCATTACCCCAGAAAGAAACCCTGAGCTCATTAGCAATCACTCCATATTTCCCCTCCCACCAACCCCTGAAAACTGCTAATCTGTCTATCTCCAGGGATTTCCTGTTCTAGATATTTCATATTAACGGAAGCACTCCTACAAATGGAATAGTACAACATGTGGCCTTTTGTATCTGGCTTCTTTCACTTAGCATAATGTTTTCAAGTTTCATCCACATTGTAACATGTATCTGTACTTCATTCTTTTTTGTTCTGTTGTGCTCAGTTCTGTCTGACTCTTTTGCAACCCCATAGACTGTAGCCCACCAGGCTCCGCTGTCCATGGGATTTCCCAGGCAAGAATACTGGAGTGGGTTGCCATTTTCTCCTCCAGGGATCTTCCCAACCTAGGGATCGAACTCACCTCTCTTTTGTCTCCTGCATTGGCCAGGGGATTCTTTATCACTGTGCCACTTAGGTCCAAATAAATGATCTATTGTACGGATATGCCACAATTTGTTTATTCAGTCATCAGTAGTTGGGCATCTAATTGGCTATTATGAAGAATGATGTCCTGAACTTTCATGTATCACATTTCTGTGGACATATACTTTCATATCTCTTGGGTAGAAACCTAGGAGTGGTATCGCTGGGCCATAAGCTAACTCTATGTATGCTGCTGCTACTGCTGCTAAGTCGCTTCAGTCGTGTCCGACTCTGTGCGACCCCACAGACGGCAGCCCACCAGGCTCCACCGTCCCTGGGATTCTCCAGGCAAGAATACTGGAGTGGGTTGCCGTTTCCTTCTCCAGTGCATTAAAGGGAAAAGTGAAAGTGAAGTCGCTCAGTCGTCCGACTCTTCACGACCCCATGGACTGTAGCCTACCAGGCTCCGCCATCCATGGGATTTTCCAGGCAAGAGTACTGGAGTGGGGTGCCATTGCCTTCTCCGAACTCTATCTATAAGAAGTCTTTTAAACTCAACTTCCCAGATGTCTTGGGTCCAACATAGTTGTCACTTTGCTGTTCAATCTCTATATGGACATTTCCAGAGACCTGGCTAGAAACACATACACCCCCCCACACACACACCTCTTGTGAGCCTGGCTCCATCAGCCTCCTCTGGCTCCACTCTTCTTGTCCAGCTTCTGTGAGTTTGGGTCAGGCCTCTGGAACCCTGAGATTTCTTAGTGTTAGCTGAGGCTCAAGCTCCAGAATAGAGAGAAGTAGCCAAAACAGCTCAAGAAGATCCAGTGAAATCTGACTAACTCTATTACTGATGAATGTTCATCAAATGTTTCAATGCTGTCTCTTCTGAGCACAGGGTAGGGCTGTTCTTTCCTGCCCTCTCTTGGTTGGGGTGGGACCACGTGACTTGTTCTGGCCAATGAGAAGTGAACAGAAATGCTGTGTCATTTCTGGGCCAGAGTATTGAAAGACTGGTGCGAGGCCCTCCAGAGAGTTCCTATCCTCTGCTATGGTGTCCTGACACATTCCAGGTAGTGCTTCATCACCTGGGTCATGGAGTGAAGGCACATGGGAAACAATCCCCAGTGGATCTGTGATGGATACATCCTGGGAGTGAGAAATTAATTTTGTATTCTTTAGGCGCCCTGGTTCAGTTCAGTCACTCAGTCACGTCCGACTCTTTGCAACACCATAGACTGCAGCATGCCAGGCCTCCCTGTCCATCACCAACTCCCGGAGCTTGCTGAAACTTGTCTACTGAGTCAGTGATGCTATCCAACCATCTCATCCTCTGTTGCCGCTTCTCCTCCTGCCGTCAATTTTTCCCAGCATCAGGGTCTTTTCCAATGAGTCAGTTCTTCACATCAGGTGACCAAGGTATTGGAGCTTCAGCTTCACCATCAGTCCTTCCAGTGCATATTCAGGACTGATTTCCTTTAGAACTGACTGGTTTGATCTTCTTGCAGTCCAAGGGACTCTCAAGAGTCTTTTCCAACACCACAGTTCACTGGAAAAATCATAGCTTTGACTAGACAGACCTTTGTTGGCAAAGTAATGTCTTTCCTTTTTAATATACTGTCTAGGTTGGTCATAACTTTTCTTCCAAGGAGCAATTGTCTTTTAATTTCGTGGCTGCAGTCACCATCTGCAGTGATTTTGGAGCCCAAGAAAATAAAGTCTGTCACTGTTTCCATTGTTTCCCAATCTATTTGCCATGAAGTGATGGGACCAGAAGCCATGATCTTTGCTTTCTGAATGTTGAGTTTTAAGTCAGCTTTTCCACTCTCCTCTTTCATTTTCATCAAAAGGGTCCTTAGTTCTTCACTTTTAGCCATAAGGGTGGTGTCATCTGCATAATCTAAATTTTATGCACCCTGGTTAGCATAATCTAAATTTTCCTGACTGATACAGTAACCCATCTACCTTCATGCACCTGGGTCCAACCAAGGGCTCTCTATTCATTTGATAGGGTTGCCACAGCCAGGGACCACAGACTGGGCAGTTTAAACAACAGAAATGGATTATCTCTGTTCTGGAGGCTAGAAGTCCAAGATCAAGATGCTACAGCCTTGATTCCTTCTGAGGGCTGTAAAGAAGAATCTGTTCTATGCCTCTCTCCCAGCTTCTCAAAGTCTCAGGGGTTCCTTGGTTTTTAGGTGATATTCTCCCCATGTCTTCCCATCATCTTTCCTCTATGTGTGTCTGTGTTCAAATTTACCCTCTTTTTTAAGGACACCAGTCACATAATAGATTAGGACCCACCTGAATTATCTCCTTTCAACTTTATTGTTTCTTAGAGACCCCATCTCCTGATAAAGTCCCATTCTGATGTCCCGGGGATGAGGATTTCAATATATGGATTTGGAGGGATGCTGGCTTGAAACTCAACATTGAAAAAGCTAAGATCATGGAAGCCAGTCCAATCACTTCATGGCAAATATAAGGGGAAAAAGGGGAAGCAGTGACAGATTTTGTTTTGTTGGGCTCCAAAATTACTATGGACAGACTGCAGCCATGAAATTAAAAGATGTTTGCTCCTTGGAAGGGAAGCTATGACAAACCTAGACAGTGTATTAAAAAGCAGAGACATCACTTTGCTGACAAAGGTCCATATAGTCAAAGCTATGGTTTCTCAGTAGTCATGTATATATGTGGGAGTGGGACCATAAAGAAGACTGAGCACAGAAGAATTGATGCTTTTTAATTGTGGTGCTGGAGAAAACTCTTGAGAGTCCCTTGGACTGCAAGGAGATGAAACCAGTCAATCTTAAAGGAAATCAACCCTGAATATTCATTGGAAGGACTGATGCTGAAGCTGAAACTCCAATACTTTGGCCACCTGATGCGAAGAGCCAACTCATTGGAAAAGACCCTAAAGCTGGGGAAGATAGAAGGCAAAAGGAGAAGGGGGCAGTAGAGGATGAGATGGTCAGATAGTATCAGTGACTCAATGGACATGAATCTGAGCAAACTCCAGGACAGTGAAGGACAGGGGAGCCTGGCGTATTGCAGTCCACAAGGTCACAAGGAGTTGGACCCCACTTAGCAACTGAACAACAACAACAAAAATCATCTCATTACAGACTCCATTTCAACTCCAAGGGGCCAGGGGTCCCAGCCTTCCCAGAATCAGTGAGAGAAGGGAGCTGGGTGATCAGGGGACTCCTTCCAGGTCCACAGAGGACTTCTTTCCTGAGGATCAAGTGCTGTCCACAGGAATGCAGCCTAGCGAGGAAACCAACAAATTCACTTCCCAGGGAGATAGTATAAGTTGGTGGTTAAGCTTCTGAATACGAAAACCAGCTCCCTCTCTTAGCAACTGTGTCACTTAACCCTCTCTTTGAGTTTCAATTATCTCTTCTATGAAATGGGATAATAATAATAATAATATACATCATCCATGGAGCTATTGTGAGAGTTCCAAGAGAATATGTATGCATCAGCACAAGACATGATAGATGGAAATTCTCTCCATATATTGTCATTGTTATTGCTGCTAGTGGTGCTCATATGTGCTTAAGGGAAAGAGGATGTTATGTGGCTTCCAAATGGGGGTCTTGAGATTCCTAGAGCATAGGGGACATCTCAAGTATCTTTGCTTTACCCCCAGAGCTTGATTTCATTAGACAAACATTACTGAGATCCTACTATGGGCCAAAAGCTCTTCTACACAAGGTTCCTCCAGGGTTGGAACTTATATTTGAGCAAAAAGAGACAGATGATAAACAAGCGAAGCAACTGTGGTCAGTGAGTATGATTAAAAGGCAAGGAAGGGGGCTTCCCTGGTAGCTCAGTGATAAAGAGTCTGCCTGCCAATGCAGGAGACACAGGTTTCATCCCTGGTCTGGGAAGATCCCACATGCCATGGAGCAACTAAGCCCGTGCACCATAGCTATTGGGTCTGTGCTCTAGAGCCCAGGAGCTACAACTACTGAGCTCACACACTGAAACTACTGAAGCCCGAGCTCCCTAGAACCCACCCATGCTCTGGAATGAAAGAAGCTACCACAATGAGAAGCCTGCGTACTGAAACCAGAGAGTAGCCCCTGCTCACCACAACTAGAGAAAAGCCACACATCAACAAAGACCCACACAGCTATAAATAAATAAAATTATTTTTTAAAAAAGGCATGGAGGGGACTTCCCTGGAAGTCCAGTGATTAAGACTCTGTGCTCCCAATATGGGATTATGCATGCTGCACAATGCTGCCAAAAGACTTTTTAAAAAGAAAAAAAAGGCAAGAAAACAGGGCAGTGGGAATGGGGAAACTGACTTAGACAGTACTTTCAGACAATCTGAAGAGGCAATATTTGAGAATAGACTTATTCAACTACACAGAGTAAAGAGCTCCAAGGCAGGAATCTATGAAGAGTTTGAGTTGCAGAAGAAATGCTAGTGGAATTGGAGGAGCAAGTGAGCATGGAGTGGGGGGCAATTATGGTGGAGACATCTGCAGGGTACAAACCGGGGCTTAATTTTCAGCCTAATGTGTTCCCCAGTATCTGGAGGGGGCAGGGTGTCAGAGGCTTGGAGGTGAAGGCCGAGGGAGGTGGGCCTTGGGAGCACCTTGGATAGCACCCCGCTGTCCATGGTGCTGACATGCTGAGACGTTGTTCCCCAGAAGGAAGACATTATTGATTCAACAGTGGAGACACGGGAGACTAAGTTCCTACCCTGGAGATGCTGAAGTTCCAGGTAGAAATAGTCATAATGTCAATAATGACCTACTGATCATCCTAGTAACAACCATAATTCACTGAGGGTCTCCTATTGGCTTAGCTTGTGAACTTAGGAACTTATAAAGTGAAAGTGTTAGTCACTCAGTCGTGTCTGACTCTTTGTGACTCTGTGGACTGTAGCCTGCCAGGCTCCTCTGTCCTTGGAATTTTCCAGCTAAGAATACTGGAGTGGGTTGCTGTTGCCATGCTCTTCTCCTAGGAACTTATGGTAGGTAAAATAATTCTATTCCTTCCAAAAATGTAATTCCTGGAAACTGTGAATGTGTCACCTTACATAGAAAAGAGGGACTTCCTTGGTGGCTCAGATGGTAAAGTGTCTCCCTACAATGTGGGAGACCTGGGTTCAATCCCTGGGTTGGGAAGATCCTCTGGAGAAGGAAATGGCAACCCACTCCAGTACTCTTGCCTGGAAAATCCCATGGACGGAGGAGCCTGGTAGTCTACAACCCATGGGGTCACAAAGAGTCAGACAAGACTGAGCGACTAAACTTTCACTTTCAAACTTTCACATAGAAAAGAGGCTTTAACCCATGCATCTATGGTCAATTAATCTACCACAAAGGAGGCAAGAATATACAAAGGAGAAAAGACAATCTCTTCAATACAAGGTGCTGGGAAAACTGGACAATTACCTGTAAAAGAATGAAACTAGAAAATTCTCTAACACCATACACAAGAGGAAAATCAGAATGGATTAAAGACCTAAATATGAGAATGGATCCTATAAAACTTCTAGAGGAAAACATAGGGAGGACACTCTTAGACAGAAACCACAGAAATATCTTTTTAGATTTGTCTCCTAGGGTAATGAAAATAAAAACAGAAAATAAACAAGTGGGAGCTTCCCTGGTGATGCAGTGGATAATAATCCACCTGCCATTCAGGGTACACAAGTTCAATCTCTGGTCCAGGAAGATTTCGACTAAGCCCATGAGCCACCACTACTGCAATCTGGGTGCCTAAGCCTGTGCTTTGCAACAAGAAGCCACAGCAATGAGCAGTCCATGCACCACAACAAAGAGCAGCTCCTGCTCAACACAACTAGAGGAAAGCCTGCGCCAAAAGCAATGAAGACCCAGAGCAACCACAAATATTTAAAAAAGAATACATTTTAAACAAATGGGATGATCCCCTAGAGAAGGAAATGGCCACGCACTCCAGTATTCTTGCCTGGAAAATCCCATGGGCAGAGGAGCCTGGCAGGCTACAGTCCTTGGGGTCCTAACACTTGCACTTCACACATGCCCAGGGTCAGCTAAGCCCATGTGCCACAACGAAAGATCTCCCATGCACAGCGAAGATTCTGCAGGCCACAATGAAAACCTGACACAGCCAAATAAATAGTGAGTCAATAAAAACATTCACTTTCACTTTATTTAAGAAAACCAGATAACCAACAAGGACATACTGTATAGCACAGGGAACTATCCTCGGTACCTTATAATAATCTGTAAGGGAAAAGAATCTGAAAATGAATGTATGTCTTATATATAACTGAATCACTCTGCTGTGTGCTGCAAACTAACACTACATTGTAAACCAACTATACTTCAATTAAAAAGAGAAAAATTTAAAACATATACATATAAAATTTTAATTTTGGGGGCCATACCACGTGGCATGTGGGATCTTAGTTCCTCACCCAGGGATCAAACCCATGCTCCTTGCATTGGAATCATGGGGTCTTAAACATTGGATGGACAGGGAAGTCTCCTATGCTATGTATATTTTATAATAAAACATACACACACAACTAAACAAACAAACAAAAAATCATCCAGCGTTCCCCACTGCCCTCAAGATAGTCTTGTGAATGAGCCCACCCATTGTCACATCCCCACCCTGGCTCCGGGGAGGGGGAGGCAGTGATGGGGAGCCCCAACAGGCCAGCAGCGCACAGTAGAGGAAACTGGCTGGGAGCCTCTGAGAGTAAAGTTCTTGAGCCCTGTTCATGCATGTATATATGGGAAATCCTTTGGGGACCAGGCTCAGGAGCGCACACAATAGGAACACATAGAAAACATGGAGCTTCTGCACACAGTAGGACTAGTCAAGGGGCGAAGGCTGTGGGAACCTAGTATGGAAAATGAGGAGTGCCAGAATGGGCATCCGTGATCCCCAGAGAGGCATACAGCATCTGAAGGCCCTGTGGTCCAGAGCCTGCACTGAATGAGACTACAGGCCACTCCCACTGGGAGTGGGGGATGTTCAGCCCCAGGCTGGGAGCACTGGTCACTGTGACAAGCTCAACGCTGTTTCCAGCACCAGCCTCAGCCATCCTGAGCATGAAAGGTGGAGTGAGGTGCCCCCTGAACCAAAAGATGACATAAGGCCACTTCCAAGAGAGGAAGGTTTATTGGTGTGACTGATCAAGGGTCATCAGTGCAGTGCTGCCCCTCCCCCACGCCGGGGAGGGGGGACAGGCCAGTCCAGTGTGTGGGCCCTGGAGGTTGAGGGGGACCCCAGGGGTCACAGGCATAGCAGCAGGCAGAGGGGGAGTGAGCCACCCCCATAGGGCCCACCCCTTATATAGCCCAAGGCGGGGACCCCTCTGGAGGTCCTCAGGGATCCGGAGCAGGGCTGGAGGGTTCCTGCGGCAGCCAGCGCCGGTGCCGGAGGATCGACTTCTCCTCCTCCTGTGGGGACAAGGGGTGGCCCCCCACGCCCTGCTTGTGTCATTGCACAGCCCAGGCCAGGGGGGCACGTCAGCAGAGTCTCCACACTGCGCGGGCGAGGGGGGAAGGGGGGCCCAGATCACCCCCCTCTCACCATTTCCAAGGCAGTGCTGGGGCTTGCACCCTCCGGAGAGCCCCCTTCGTCCCGTGAGCACTCAGGGCCCGCGTCCTCCTCGTACTCCGTCAGGCAGTCCGACTCCTCCCCTGGAATGGCATGGGTGAAGCTGACGCGGCTCAGGACTGGTCTGACCTCTCCGGCCACGTACACCGTCCCCACCCTCCTAGGGTGGCCCTCGGTTCCTCACCATCAGCACAGCCGTCGGAAACCGAGACGTAGCTCGTGGTGGGCGGCTCGATCCGGGACACTATCTCTGCCAAGTCGGTGAAGCCGGAGCTGGGGAAGGCGAGCACCTGCCGGATGATGTGGATGAGGCTCTCGGCGGTCATCTGAGGTGTGTGTTGGGGGGAGGGGGGCACGGCGGGGTCCAGAGGGAACTGGGGTGGGGTGAATCTGTTGTTAGAGGGGCTCTGCCGATGCAGGAGGGCACATGCTTACGTCTGCACGGCGGCTCTCGTTCAGGTCGGCAGACCGCCGGTCCGTGAGCATCTTTTCAATGATGTCGCCCCGGCTCCAGCCCCCGAAGACGGTCGATCCATACTGGTAGCCCACATCCTGCAGGAAATGAAGGGGGCTTGGGGCCATGTGTGTGATCCCCGGAATGTTCCTCTCTGCTTATCCCCACCCTGCCTGCCCCTCCCCTGGCCCCTCAGAAGCCTGATGCTCTATAGGAGCTGGCACTTGAGACTACATAAAATTCAGAGTTGGGTGTACTTAGCACACTCACCCCCACGTCCTCGACCCTGTGCCCCTGCCAAACATTACTAATCTGTCTTTGCACCTTTTTTTCCCCATTCAGCCCCACAGAGTGTGTCAAGTGTCAAAGGACACAGGTAGCAGTGTGCAAGCTTATTTCAAGCTCTACAAATAAGTGTTAATCGCTCAGTCATGTTCGACTGTTTGTGACCCCATGGACTATAGCCCACCAGTCCCCACTGTCCATGAAATTTTCCAGGCAAGAATACTGGAATGGGTAGCCATTCCCTTCTCCAGGGGGTCTTCCTGACCCAGGGATGGAACCTGGGTCTCTGGCACTGTGGGCAAATTTTTTACCATCTGAGCCACCAGGGAAGCCCTTGCAATTATGTGCTATACCCCTAAATATCACCATCTCCCGTGCCCACTACAGACATCACTAATCCATCACGGCTTGCCTTCTCAGTGATCCTGGAAAGGGCATCAAACATTTTTTACTCAAGGCATTGGACAGGGAGCTACTGATGCTTTCTTTTTTCTCTTTTTGGCCACATTATGCGGCAGGCAGGATCCTAGTTCCCCAGCCAGAAATTGAACGTGTGCCTCCTGCAGCGGAAGCTCGGAATCTTAACTACTGGACCAGGGAAGTCCCCAGCTACCGATCATTTTCTCTTGGCATACACTATGATCCATTTTTCTGGGCCAGTGGCACATTACACACTGCTCCATTCAGTGCATCACAAACCTGTGGCAGACATTACTAACTGACCGTGGTGCTTATTCCCACCAACACAGAAATGGTGTTAGAAATATCTACACCGTGCTTCTGGCAGCGCAACTTGCCTGGTAGTTCATACATAGCGCATGTGCAGCCACGCCCCCTTGTGACACTCACTGTAGACATCACTAATTGATTACCGTTTTATTCCCCCCAGATCCCAAATAGAGCCCTAGACTACTTCCCCTTCTGCGGTTTTGGGCTTTCAGGAGTAAAGGTCTGCCGGCCCACCACACTGTCACCAGGTGGCTCCCACCAACTCACAAAGATCTGGTCGAACTTTCCGAAGTCCATGGTCTTGAAGCAGTCGATGGGTGGGCGCAGGTACTCACAGTAGGAGCTGGACTTCACAACCTCCAGCTGTCGCACACAGGACACGTAGGCCAGGCGAGACTGGATCTCTGCCATGTCTGGAACCTTGATCTTGTCTGCCCAGGGGTTCAGCCGCTTCCACAGCAGCCACCAGCCAGACAGGCTGTCTCCATACGTGCTAAGGTCCGTCTCGTCCTGGCTCCCCACGTCGATGGCAATGACTGTCTTGGCACCCATGCTGCGGGCGATGTCCGCTGTGGGGCCAGGGAGTCAGCCAGGGGCTCCCCACCAGTACCAGGTCAGGGAAGATCAACCCAGTCCCACAAACACCGTCACTTACATGGTCATGCAAAAAAACCATGAGAACGACATGCATGCATGCAAAGGGGTATGTATGGATGGATGTAGAGGCTGATGATGTATGGGAGGTGGGGTCGGGTGTCGGAGCTTTGGGGTTTGGGGAACCAGGGCCAAGGAAATGGAGAAGATGGAGCACAGGGACGAAGTCACTGTGGAAAGAGACACGAAGTCAGATGCATGGGGAACAGAGACATGGAAGGAGAGTGACACAGAGAGAAAGTATAGTAAGGACATCAGGAAAGAAAGGTGAAGGGATCAGAGTCACAGAAACAGACAGAGGGTCCAAGATGCAGGGAGACAGGGGTGGAAGGAAACTGACAGGGAGATGTGGGAATAAAGACACCCAGAGAGGGACTTCCCTGTTGGTCCAGTGGTTAAGAATCCACCTTCCAATGCAAGGGACATGGGTTCGATCCCTGGTTAGGAAACTAAGATCCTACATGCTGCAGGGCAACTAAGCCCTTGTGCCACAATTGGAGAAGCCCTGTTGCACTGCAACTAGAGAAAGTCTAAATACCTCACCAAAGAGTCCGCATACCACAGTGAAGACCCAGAACAGCTAAAAACAAAAAAAGACGTCAGGAGACAGAGCCAAGGGAAGAGAAACACAGGGGACCAGAGACAGCAACAGAGACTGGTGGGAGAAAGAGACAGAGACCAGTGGCCAGAGATATGGGAGGAAAGAGAATCCAGGCAGAATGAGAGACCTCAAGACTGAGGCAAGAGACAGAGAGCAAAGAGGTGGTTCAAGGAGATTCAGGGGAGTAGGATGGATAGGGTAAAGGGTGGAGTGATGGCACAGTGGGTGTGGTGTGCTGTGGTCACAGTCTGTGTGCCCCACTGAGGGTCCCTGCGTGGGTCTGGGAGTGCCTATGGACAGGTCCTATAGCCACGCCCATTCCCCAAAGACACCTGAGTCTCCATCAGACTGCCTGTGTCCCTCACAAGTTCTTGTGTGTGTGTGCACCGTATGCACCCTTATCAGGTATATACATCTCTTGTCTGTACGTTTGTGAATACACCCACCTCTGGGTGGTGTATGCCTCTGTACACATACCCAGTACTGTTTGTATTCCTTTCACATGTCCCTAGATCAACATCTGTGTATGTTTCCTTGTGTGTCCAAGTATGCCTGTCCACCAGAGTTTGTACACACCTGCTCATGTGAATGTGGTTGTGTGAGTGCGTGTATCTGTATGGGCTGCCTGTGCTGGAGTTGGCAAACTCTAAAAGGCCAGAGGAAAAATTATTTTGGCTTTTTAGGCCGTGTGGTATCTGATGCAACTATTCGACTCTGCTGCACCGACACAGCCACAGACAAAAGGTAAATGACTGGGAGTGGCTATGTGCCAATAAAACTTTATTTATAAACCAGGCATGGGGCTGAACTTGGCCTGCAAGCATACTGTGTGGATCCCTGGCTTATGGGACCTCAAGCATCTGTGTAGCCAGCACAGGTGTCTACTTGTGTTTGCACACTTCTGTGTGTATTTTAAGTTGCAAATGCCCCTGCCTCTTATCTGCATGCTTCAAGTCAGCAGGTGTGAGAGAAAGCTGGTGATGGAGGCACCCCACACATCTGTGTGTGTGTCCACGCCTTCCCTGTGTGTGTGTCAGACACAGCACATGCATGCATCCTACACATGCACATACCGGCCGTGAGCTCGCCCGTGTGTCCATGCAGGGGGACGAGCAGGTGTCTACTTGCCTGGCAGGTTGTTGATGTAGCCGCCGTCCATGAGGAGGTGCCCGTCCTTGGGGTCGCACAGCGGCGGCAGGTAGCCTGAGAGTGTCATGCTGGCACGCACGTATCGCCACAGGGAGCCTGCCCGGCGGGACACACAGACACAGACACGCACAGGCACACTCAGACACACTCAGAGGCCTGGCCAGCCCTGTGGGCTCGCTGACCTGGCACATTGTTGACGTAACACCCATCCACCAGCAGGTGCCCGTCCCTGGGGTCGCAGAGCGGGGGCAGGTAGGGGCAGTAGGAGCCACTGGCCCGGACGTAGCGCCACACGCAGCCTGCGGGGACGGGGGGTGAGGGGGTGAGGCACCCGACAAGTCTTCCAACCCCCCCGCCCTCCCCAGGACAGACATACCTGGGGCCCTCTGGGGCATTAGTGGGTGACGGTTAGTGCTCAGCAATCAGGCCAGGAGGGATGGTCACTCATGTTAACAACTTGGCTATCCCCTCTAGCACCCACTCCCCAAATGGCCCCAGTGGTTATGGTGGGGCCGCCTGAGGGCACACACCATCTTTGTGGACACGCATGGCTGAGGCGGTGATGTCCGTGGTCACATTGAAGTATGGCAGCCACAGGTCCTGCAGGAACAGGGACCGCGATCCAGGAGGGCTGGGGACGCCTATGGGGAGGGGTGGGGGTGGGGCGGGTGTGGGGGAAGCATGCACCTCAATTTGCTTGTCCTGGAAGACACGGTGGATGCTGCGGTTGAAGGCCGACCCCGTGAACATGGAGGTGACGGGGTAGGTGAGGTCCAGTACGGGCTCCAGCACCGAAGTCATGCTCTAGGGACAAGGGGCGAGCTGGGGTCAAACAGGAGTCACTTGGGGGTCACTGACTAGTAGGTCCCTAAGGGTCTTGATTGTTCTAGCTGGGAGCTGGGGGCTAGAATCACTAGCCCGGAAGTCACAGGGGTCATCTAAGGTCCTGGAGGTATCTCTGTAAGAATCTGGATGGGCTTCACAGGATTAAGTCAGGGAGGGTCAGGAGAAGTCCAGAAGCCCCCCTGAGGTCAGGTTTTCAGGGTGCTCCTGGGGTGGGGGGCCCTTCCCCACCATCTCTCCACCCCTTCCCCGTAACGCACACCTTAGCCCACTCCCGGGCCCGCTGTTTAGTGCGGCTGGCGCTCCGCTCCTCGGCGTACAGGGCCCCGATGAAGGAGCCGATGGACGTGCCGCCCACCAGGTCAACGGGGACCCCCGCCTCCTCTAATGCCTTCAGCACCCCGATGTGTGAGCAGCCCCTGCATGGTGGAAGAGACTCAGTGACTTGTTGGGGATCCCCTAAGCCCCACCCCCAGGAATCTCTTCCAGTCTCCCCCACCAGCAAGAAACGTGGTGCCAGCCGAGTCCCTGTGGGATCCCGCCCAGGGAGTCAGCTCCACCCCTCAAGGCACCTGGCCCCGCCCCTGCCGGCACTGACCACACCCCTCACCTGGCCCCGCCCCCGCCCAGCACCAGGGCGATGGTGTTGCCTGTGAGCACCCGCGCCAGGCGGGAGAAGTCGCTGTGCCGGTCTGCGCGCCTCGAGAAAACCTTCTCGTAGAGCTCGTGCTGGTATGAGGGGAGAGAGACACGACGCATAAGGATGGGGGTGTAGGAGGCACCCGCTGGGCCTTCAACACACCGCCACGCCCCTCTGGCCTCTAAGCCATGCTCCTCCACTAGCCACGCCCCCGAAGGGTTCTGCCAGCGGATCCAAGCTCCGCAGCACCCCTCACCAGCTTGGCTGGGCTGCGGCGTGAGAACAGGCGGCGCGGACAGCGCAGATGCAGGTGTCCCGAGCACCAGCTGCGCATGTTGAGCCACTCCACAGTGCGTGTGGGGCCTGAGCCCTCCTCGCGGTGCAGCAGGACCAGCTGCTTGAGGGCGCGCACTGCCGTGTTCTCCAGCATCTGCTCCAGCTGCCGGGGGTGGGGGGGTGCGGGGGGTGGGGAGGACAGAAGTCACTCTCACCGGTGGTTTCCTCCCCACCCCCCACACCTGGCCCCCTGGGTTCCTGGTCACCTAGCCCCACTGGTGAAGGTGCACATGGCCTGGCACAGGCACCCAAGGGCCTGGAGCGGGATCCTGGGGATGGGGGTCACTGTGTCTGGTCTCCGGACCTGGCCGAGTGTGGGCTCCTGGTCGCCCAGGCCCACGATGAGGATGCAGTCGGCCTGGCGCAGGCAGCGCACAGTCCAGGGCGTCAGCGATGCGTCTGTTTGGTAGAGCACGATGCGGTGTGTGTCCTCCTGCTGGGCCAGCCACCCTGACAGCCGGAATTCTTGGATGCTAGGGTGGGAGTGGGGAGGGTCATCTTGGGGCTGGTCAGGGGTCCCTGCCCTCAGAGACCATGTAGCTCCACTGCTCTGGGAACGCGGATGTGGACATTCAAGGCCCAGACACGACTGCGTCCTCTAGGGACTGATTCACCCCACTGTCTCCCCAGTGGCCAGAGGGATGGAGGCCCATGCTCCTTGTTTCACAGCCTAGAACTCAAATGAGACTGAAAGAATCCTACGTTCTGAGCTCAAACCTGTGCTCCCCGTCCCCATACCCCCAGCACACACCTGTCCAGTGCAGAGGCCCCCAGGCGGGCCCGGATGATGTCACTGTTGAGGAGAAGTGTGGGGCCTGGAGGTGGATGAGTGAAGAAGGGTGTTTAGGAACCTGGGCCAATGGAGGTGGAGCCTCTACCATGAGAGAATACCACCTACTTGGCTAACAGGGCCTTGTTCCAGCTCCACCCCCACCCTGACCCACCAAGGCATCTCCATTCCTTGACCAATGCCCCCACCCACACGCACCTTCCCCCAGGCCTGCCCCTGCCCACGACTGACCAATGGCTTGCAGAGCATGCTGCAGCTCCAGCATGAAGGCCACCATGGGCACCTCGGCACACACGGGCAGCACTGCCACTGTTGACAGGTTGCTGGCAGGGTTGGTGAGCTCTGAGTGAGGGGGGACACCTAGTCCCGAGCCTGCTGAGACCCCAAAGGATGATATTTGCTGTGCAGTCCTGTGTTTGAAAAGGTCAGCTCTCCCCCACCTTCTCAGAAATCCCTTCTCCTTGCCCCTCAGCTGAGGCTTAGTGAAGCCAAACTGAAGGTCACGGTCTCAATCTTAGCACAGCCTCAACCACTGTCCTTGATAAGATCTGGCTATCTGACCTTCAATTTTGGCCCAATCTCCTCAGGGGGATCCATTACACAACTGTATAACCCTTCCTGTTTTCCACTCTGCCTACATGGACTTGATCTGTGCCCCTACCCATTCTCGCCTGGGCGGGATGGCGGCGGGTGGGGGGGTGTCTGTCCACTAAAAGGACTTGAACGCAGAACTGCTGCTGCTGCTGCTGCTGCTGCTGCTGCTGCTGCTAAGACGCTTCAGTCATGTCCGACTCTGTGCGACCCCATAGACGGCAGCCCACCAGGCTCCCCCGTCCCTAGGATTCTCCAGGCAAGAATACTGGAGTGGGTTGCCATTTCCTTCTCCAGTGCATGAAAGGGAAAAGTGAAAGTGAAGTCGCTAAGTCGTATCCGATTCTCAGCGACGCCATGGACTGCAGCCTACCAGGCTTCTCTGTCTATGGGATTTTCCAGGCACGAGTACTGGAGTGGGGTGCCATTGCCTTCTCCGGAACGCAGAACTAGACTGAGATAAAGATGTTTCTGACCCACCTATTGCATCTCAGCTTCTCTGCATACACCTTAGACTAAAACATCGACCCCTACCTCTTGATCAGACTTCTCACTACCTCTTCTCCACCAATTCCTATACCAGTCTTGTTGTTGTTCAGTCGCTAAGTCATGTCCGATTCTTTGGGACCCCATGAACTGCAGCATGCCAGGCTTTCCTGTCTTTCACTGTCTCCCACAGTTTACTCAGATTATAACAATCTAAACAAGTTCAAATGCCTTTCTAGTTCCTACAAGACTTGCCCTGGCCCATTCCTCCCCCTCACTCACTTTCCCCCTTGAAGTGTTTCAACACCGCCAAACCCTGTCGGAGTCCTGTCAGCATCTGGTCCCATCTCATTTATCAAGTCTCTGCTCATCGTCCTCAGAAAAGCCTGCCTCCTTAGGTTAGTCACGCCCCATCAAGACTCTCTTTTGTTTTCTACACAGTACCTTAATGGACATTGTACTCTTTCTTTGTATTTTAAAAACTGTTATCTTGCAAGCCAAGCCATACACCCTTCTGGGGCTTTATCTGTCTTGTGTACTCTCCCACCACCCTGCACACTGCAGGATGCCCAGCACACACCAGATGCTCACTAGAAACTCGGTCTTTGTAGCATCACAGAGAGGTTCTCAGGGGTCTGAGATTTTTAAAGTCCCTGCCCCCGTAGCTGCCCCAGAATCACACCAAGGTGGTCCTGGCAGCAGAGTGGGAGTGAAAGTGTACTTGCGTGCAGAGTGCAGGAGTAGGGGGAAAGTCTGTTGGGGGAAGACCCTGGAAGTAGGGATGGTTCCTAGCCATGGCTCACCCTGGCCCCACCCCAGAGATCCAGGTGTCAAGGTTGACTGGGCAGAAGCCCCTGGGGGAAAAAGGAAAGTAGAGGTTGCCTAGGCTAGTCCAGGGTCAGGTCACCATAATCGTAAACTTCAGGCCCATATTTCTGCACGCCTCGAATCTGACCACTTCCCACTATAGCCTAGCTAAGGTAAACTTCATCTCCCAGTATGCCCTGGAAGGGAACCACACCTCCCAGCATGCACTGAAACTAAGAAATACAACTCCCAGTATCCAGCAGGACCAGGAACCACATCTCCTACCATGTTGGTAACCTATTGAAGTCACTTCCCAATATACCCTAGGCCCCAAACACCACCCCACAAACTACACTTCCCAGAACACGTTAGTCTAGGTCTTTCTTTCCTAGTAGGTGGACTCCATCCTCCAGCCAGCTCTGACACCCAGAATCAAGATCCCGCCTCCCATCATGACTGACGCTTTAGATTCCACTAACAAGCAGCCCTAGGTCCAGGACTCCGTTTCCCGGCATGCCCAGGAGCCCGAACTTCATCCCCCAGCATGCACCAGAACGCGGATTGCTATTTCCTGCTTCAAGCTCCACCCAGAGTAGGTTATACGCTGGACTCCACCTCCCAGCATGCCCTGGGCTCAAGGCTCCCTCCCCCAGCACGTTCTGAGGCGTTGGACTACATCCCCCAGTATTCCCGGGCGCCTGCAGGCTCCCACCTGGGAAGGGTCCTTGCAGCTGCTGCAAATTCCCCAGAATCTTCTGACTCAGCAGGTGGATGAGGCGGGTCACGACCTGGGGCGTTGGAGGCCGGGGGTCCAGTGAGACTGCAGGAGCAACTCTGCGAGTACCACCTTTTCCTCTTTGACTAGGGCGCCTGGGTCCGTTACCTGGGCCCCACCCCAGGAGCCCCGCCCCTCACTTGGAGACTTCAGCTCCTCCCTTGGGCTCCATCCGCACCCGAACCCGCTCCCACCCATTAGGCCCCGCCTCCTCTAGGGCCACACCCCCACTCATCTGTCCCACCCCCATTAGGAGAAGAGCCCCCAGCCCAGCGAGGTGCACCTGTGGGTATCGACGTTTGATGTGGCCCAGGGTGCCCTCGGGGAGTTTGGCCAGCTCTGTGTCGCGCACCGCGTGCACCGTCGTGGCACGTGGCTGCCTTGTCAGCGCCTCCACCTAGGGGACCGCGTGCGTGACCAGGGCTGCATAAGCCAGGAGGCTGATAGGTAAAGGGAAGGCCGACCGTGGGTGTAGACAGAAGGCGGAACCAAGCCTCGCTACCCATCTCGGAGCTCGCGGAAAGAGAGGCCAGGAGGACAGGGTTCCACACCGGGTGGGGCTCCCTCACTACGCTGATGAGGTTGCCCCCATCTACCCGCCCCAAGGAAAGCAGGTGGAGAAAGTGGAGTACATGAGGTTAGAGGCGGGGGAGGGCGCGTTCAGTGCCCCATCCTGTTGCCGGGGATGAAATATATGTTTGGGGTGGGGGGAACCTGGACTGGGAGAGGTTAGAAGTCAGTGGGTGGGGCCACGCTCACCACTCCTATGAGATCCCCGCGGCCGTACTCGCCCACCAGCTCTTTTTTGCCACTGCCCCTCTGAATAACACTACGCAGCCGCCCGTTGAGCACGATGTAGGTGCAGTCTGAACGGTCGCCTTGTCTGGGATGGGGGTGGGGGTGTCAGACAGAGTAGGCAGGTAGACAGGACCTGAAGGAAGAGGTGAGGGCGGGGGCTGCACCTGTACAGCGCGCGTCCCGCCTCCACCGCCGTCCAGTCGATGGCGAAGTCCATCTGGCGCACGAAGGGCGACATCCTGGCGGCCACGGTTTGTGCGGCGCTCAGCACCACGCTGGGCTGTGCACGCATGATCCTGCAGGCAAAGGGCAGGGGCGCATGGGCCGGGGGGCGCCCAGGAACAGCCCGTAGGGAGTGTTGAGTTGGGTGATGGCCTGGGGGGTGGAACAGGAAGGGCTCAAAAAGTGAAAACGGCTTTTTCAAGTGCCGTTGAAAAGTGTGGAGCGTTCAGACGCATAGCCTCACGCAGGGCTGAATGGAGTTGGTCGGGGGACCCCGAGTCACCCCCGCCCCAACACATGGCCCAGACTGTACTCGTAAAAGTCGGACTTGGAGATCCGCAGGAAGGTGCAGTCACGCTGGGCTCGAAGCGTGAAGATGAGGGGCTCGCCGGTGAGCACAGCCAACTGTCCCACTAGCTCCCCGGGCTGTACCACGAACAGGCACACGTCCTCCGCCTTGTCGATCATGCGCTGGTACACGTGCAGACTGCCCCACAGCACGAAGTGCAGGCTCACATCCTGTGGGGGAGGGGCCAGGAGATGGAAACCCGGGCGACACCCCACCCACAGCTCGGGTCCATGCGATCGGAAAAGGTTAAGGAAAGAAAAGTTGGAGGCAGTGAAGGCCTTCCATAGCACTGAGCTGAGCAGCACATATATCTATATTCCCATTCTGCACCCACAGCAGATACTGCTAATAGATCACCCATCTCAGCCCAGACTGAGACGCAGGAATTCTTTTCAGCAGTGCTGGCAAGAGTCTGGAAAGACTGGCTACATAGAAGCATGGCTGAGCTTAGGTCCTCTTTGCTTGTGCTGGGCAACTGCATAGCTACATGGAAAGGAACAAAGTTGGAACCTCACCTTTCATCATGTCAAAATGGATCAAAGACATTAATGTGAGAGCTTAAACTATAAAACTCTAAGGAGAAAACACAGGAGTCAATCATGGTCACACTAAATTTGGCAATGGAATCTTGGATATGATACTAAAAGCCCAAGTGACAAAATGAAAAACGGATAAACTGGACTTCATCAAAATTAAAAACTTTTGAGCTTCAAAGGGTACTATCAAGGAAGTGAAAAGACAACCCACAGGCTAGAAAATATTTGTAAATCATATATCTGCTAAGGGTCTGGTATTCAGAATATGTGAAGAATTTTTACAACTCCACACTAAAAAGATAAATAACTTAATTTAAAAAATGGGAAAAGGCTCCAAATAGACGTTTCTCCAAAGGATATATGAATGGCTAGTGATCCTATGAAGATGCTCAGCATTACGAATCACAGCATGCTGCGTGCTAAGTCATGTTCTACTCTTTGCAACACTATGGACTGTATTCTGCTAAGCTCCTGTCCATGGGATTCTCTAGGCAAGAATACTGGAATGGGTTGCCATGCCCTACTCCAGGAGATCTTCCCAACCCAGAGACCAAACCAACATTTCTTATATGTTTCCTGCATTGGCAGGCACTAGTGTGCCTGGGAAGCCCCGTGAATCATTAGGGAAATGCAAATCACCACAAGGAGATGCCACTAGGATGGCTAGAATCAAAAAATGTCAGAGAGGTGTAGGAAACTGGGATCTTTATACACTGCCGGTGGAAATGTAAAATGGTGCAGCCACTGGGAAACAGTCCTCAAAGATTCAAAAATAGAGTTGCCATTGTGTTGCTGTGCTTTCATGCTCAGTCATGTCTGACTCTTTGCAACCCCATGGACTGTAGCCACTAGGCTCCTCTGACCCTGGGATTTCCCAGGCAAGAATACTGGAGTGGGTTGCCATTTCCTTCTCCAGAGTTGCCATATGATCCAGCAACTCAACTCCTAGGACAGAAGGAAAACATATCCACACAGACATGTATACATAATGTTCATACCTGAATCATGCTATTATGCATACTAGCCAAAAGGTGGAAATAACTCAATGTCCATCAGCTGATGAACTGAGAAGCAAAATGTGGTTCATTCCTATGATGGAATAGTATTCAGCTGTAATAGAATAAGGCACTGACCCATGGCACAACATGGGTGAACCCTGAAAACATCATACTAAGGGAAAGAATCCCAGACACAAAGGGCCACATATTGTTTCATTCCATTTATATGAAATGTCCAGAACAGGCAAATCTATAGAAACATAAGATCAGTAGTTGCTTAGGAGGTAGGAGATCGATCGCTTTAGAGTGTGGTGTTTCTCTTTAAGGTGATGGTCTAAAATTGACAGTGGTTATGGTTGCACAACCCTGAATATACTAAAAATCACTGAATTGTACTCTTCAAATGGGTGAACTGTATAATGTGTGAATTACATCTCTAAAATTATCACCCCCCCAAAAAAAATCCCTTTGGGGGAGTTCCCTGGTGGTCTAGTGGTTAGCATTTGGCACTTTCACTACTGAAGCCAAGGTTCAATCCTTGGTCAGGGAACTGAGATCCCACAAGCTGACTGGTGCAAAAAAAAAAAATCCCCTTTGCTCTCAATTCCTGTGTTCCGCTCCAACCTTGTTGGTTTTCCTTTGTTTTCGAGATGGGACAGCTCCACCACAGGACATCTGCACAAACTGTACCTTCTGCCTAGAATGCTCTTTCCTCCCCCTTGCACCTAGTTAATTTCTCTTTGTTCTTCCTCCTTCATTGGAGGTCACTTCCTTAGAGACACTGCTCTGCCTAAATCAGACATTGTAGAACTGGGGACATCCCCTTTGTAGCATGAAGCCTATATGATTTAGCAACAATCTGTATCATCCTTTGAGTGAAAGGTCTATCTGTGAGCTTCTCAAGGGCAGGGGACCCCGCTGGTGTTTGCTGGCCCTACAGCAAGCCTGGGACACAGCAAATACCCCTCTCCCCTCTGGTTAGCCTGCCCAGCTGGACAACACCCTGTACCACCCTCTTAAATAAGGAACTGAAACTGCCTAGAGACAGAAACATTTCTTCCTCATCCAGCACACAAACCTGTATGACACCCCACAAAGCCCTGATGAGAACCAAAACACTGCAAGAATCCTTGGGAGGGGTGGGGGACATACACACCTGCTGGAACCTTCCAAGACAGAATTCTCAGACTGGGTTTGGGATACAAATGGGAGTGACTAGTATTAGGCTGCCATTCATCCTCAGATTGGGAAACATGTTTTTGTCCCCCCCCCCCCCCGCAAGATTTCTCAGAGCCTTGAATATGCTAATGAGTTCACTGGGCACTTCCAAGAAGGACTAAAACAGCTCGTGTTCCCCAAACCTGTTGCACTCAGATCCGTTGTGATAGGGGTGTTCCATGAAATATACTCTGGGAAATGTTTGTGGAAAGCAGGGTTTCTCAACGTTGGCACTACTGACATGTTGGACTGGATAATTCTGTTGTGGGGGGCTGGCCTGCGCATTTTGGGTCCCTAGTGTCTACCTATTAGGTGACAGTACCACCCTCCCAAGCCAATCAAAAATGTTGCCCTGTGGGACTTCCCTGGTAGTCCAATGGTTAAGAATCCACTTTGCAATGCAGGGGACACGGGTTCGATCCCTGGTTGGGGAACTAAGATCCTACATGCCATGGAGCAACTGAGTCTGCACGCCACAACTAGAGGGTCTGTGCATTGCAACGAAAGATCCCACATGACACAGGATGATCCTGTGTGCCACAACTAAGACCAGACACAGCCAGATAAATGAATAAGTAAATAAAATCTAATCTCAAAAACACTCAAGAAAAGCTTAAAAAAAAGTCTCGACATGGCCAAATATCCCAGGGGGGTGGGCCAAACTGTCTCCCCCCACCCCCCGCCCACTGAAAACCACTGTGCATGGTTTTGGGAGGGGGCACAGCAGACCAGCTTTGTCCCTAACAAAGTCCTGTAAGACCCTGAGGAGCCTTGGATGGCTGCATACCAGCCTGGTATGTTAGCAGGCTGGGCTGGGCTGAGTTGAGCCCAGCAGAGGTTCCCAGATAAGCAGGGCCCAGGGGCCCCTGCAAGGGCCATGGTGTGACCACACTTCCTCAGTCAGGCCTCCAAGTACCTCGAACAGCTGGTACCAAATGTACTCTGTCTGCAGGAAGGAGCCCATTCTGCATTGAGCAGCTCAAAGTGACAATACAATCAAACCAATCATGTGATATAATAAATCAACTAGAATCTAATTAAAATAAAAACCACCATCACCCAGCCAGCGAACAGCTGCGCCATCCCCTCCTCCAAGCCCAGACCTCCCTCTCCTGAGCCTGGGGCGCTGCTGCAGTCTCAGCACTTAAGTCATGTCACCCTTACTGTCACCTCCCCCCCCCACTGTCACCACGCCTTCCTCTGACTGGTCACCCTTGCACACACCCTAGCAGCTCAGAACTACTTCCTGCTTGGTCCTTACAACAGTTCCTGCAGGTAGTTATGAGCCGCCCCCTTCCCCCCATTCCACAGGTGGGAAAGATGAGAAGTTTCTATATGATTCACCCAAGGTCACCCAAGGGCTGGAACTCTGGTTCCCTCTCTAACCCTCCTCCCCTGTGCTCCCCAGCTGTGATGTCATGAAAGGGCCTCAGTTTCCCCGTCTGGAGAATGGGCAGATTAGTGGGATACGGTTTCCTCTACCTCCTGTGTGTCATCAGGGAGCAATGAAATCCAGCTCGTGGGGCTCGTGGGGCTGGTTCCTGGCCTCCAAGCCAGATTCACACCCGCACCCATTTAGTGAGCCTCACCCCCCCATCCCATCAGGGACCTAGGATAAGAAATAGAGCATCAGAATATGTTGTAGATTTTGAAGGTCAGAAAAATGGAGGTTGCAGGAACGGCCAAGGGCAGGGAAGAGAGATCTTAGGGTGGGGGTCCTAGTGTAAAAGGTTCAAGTTTGGAGGGGAAAGGTCAGTAGGTCCAGAGGACATGGGGAGGGAGGGCTAGGGGTCAGAACCATCAGATCCAAAGGTCAGGGGTTGGAAATCACAGACTGAGAGGTCTACATGTAAGGTGAAAAGGCAAGGATCAGAGATCAGAGAGGGAGAGAGAGAGGTCTCGGGTCAGAGCTGCGAGGTCAGAGGTCAAGGGTCAGACTCACCTGGTCCCCCTGGCGGGCGATGATGGTGCCAGCTTTGGCATGATGTAGCAGAACTCGGCTATTCAGAAGGGAGGGGTCCTGGGGAGGAAGGATAGGGGTTTGAGACGGCCCAGGTAGGCCTACCACCCCCCTTACCTGGTCCCCTAGACGCCCTGGGGTGCCCACCTCAATCTGCATCAGCTTGGCCAGCTCCCGCTTTGCTGCCTCAAAGATGCTGCTTGTCTGGCGGCCCTGGTAGGGCCCAAAGGGGCAGCTGCCGGGGGCCGACTCGTCCTCACAGTAGCTGTACTCACAGGCGCCTGCTGGCTGCTCCCGGGGCTCCTGACTGGGAGTCTGTGGGGCAGGGTCTGTGACCTCCATGCTCCCCCCAAACCTTCCTCCTTGGGAGACTCCACCTGTGGCTAGGCCAGGGTGCCAGGACGGGATTGGAATCAGGAGGCAGGGGCGGGGAAAGAGGGCAAGGCCTTACCCGAGCTGGGGCTGCCTGGAACCCCCCTGAGGCCTCTTCTTGCAGGGACACAGAGATCCGGCCCCGTTCATATGCCATGTCGAAGTCCGAGCGGGGGCCACCCTGCAAGCCTACGGTGGACGAGGGGCAATAAATGCAATAAAGATGAGAGTGACCATAGCTGGAATCTAAGTAAACACTATCTACAGAACGTTATCCCAGGCAGCAGCCGTAAAGACATGGACTAATCCATCGCCTCTCTCTCTCCCTTGCAACCCTTCTCACTACAGTGGGGAGAGCACCATCTCAACAAGGACCCACAGGGGAAAAAAGACATGAGAAATGCCCCCAATATTCCTATTTCGTGGATGAGAAAAAGCAAGACTGGGAGGCAGGTGGAATTCCCTGGTGACCCAGTGGTTAAGAATCGTCCTGCCAATGCAGGGGACACCTGTACCATTCCTGGTCCAGGAAGATCCCACATGCCTCCAAGTAGCTAAGCCCGTGCACCACACTACTGAGTGCACACTCTAGAGCTTGTGCTTTGCAATAAGACATGCCACTGCATGAGCAGCCTGTGCACCGCAATGAAGAGTAGCCCCCTTGCACAGCAACGAAGACCCACTGCAGGCAAAAATAAATAAATAAATGATATTTGATGGCCTCCCCCAGCTCCACCTGGTGCCCCAAACCTGAGATATCCACTGGCATGGAGATGCAGCGACTCAGCAAGGGGGCTGAGGAGGTTTCCAGGGACGTGGGCTTCACTGGGTCCCCTGGAGGAGATGTGTATTTAGGCTCTGGCCCCTCAGAGCCCCCAGGTCTACAGCTAGGATCAGGGGGTGGAGAACTGAAGGGGGCTTGAGAAGGGGTCAGCTCAGAGTTCCTGGGGACTGGGGAACTAGGAAAAGCAATTCCAGTGGGCCCATGGGACTGAGGCCAGGGGTTCTGGGGGACCAGGCAGGAGGCAGACCTGGAGACATAGTTTAAAGTGCTCTTGGGGGGCTGAGGGCTTCTGTGGTGGCTCAGATGGTAAAGAATCTGCCTACAATGCAGGAGACCTGTGTTCGATCCCTGGGTTGGGAAGATCCCCTGGAGAAGGAAATGGCTACCCACTCCAGTATTCTTGCTTGGAGAATTCCATGGACAGAGGAGCCTGGTAGGCTATAGTGCATGAAGTCACAAGGAGTCAGACACGACTAAAGCAACTAACACTTTCACTTTTGAGGGGCTGGGCAGGTCAGGTGGGAGTCCCTGAGGAACTGAGACAGGCACTGAGGGGCAGAGGCTGGGTCAACCTGAGCTCCTGGGAGCCAGGCAGAGGTCACCTTGGGTACCTCCAGTCCCGGGCAGTGGGACCCCAGTGGGGTCAGATCCTCGGCCAGGGGTCTCCCTCAGCTCCTCTGAGGCCGTGGTGCTGACCATCCGCTTGGAGCCACGGACCGGGCTGGTGCGGGGTGGGAGGCCCGGGCTAGGAAAGAGGCGTAGCGGCTGGATCTCCTAGGGGCAGAGGGCATACTTGGGCATGTCCGGAGGAGGCAGGCGTCACTCACTCCTCCAGCCCCTGGTGCTCTGCAGGCAACTCACATGGCTGAAGAGCTCATTGGTCAGTCCCAGGTAGTTGTGAAGTGCCAGGAAAGTGACCCGCTGCAGCCTCACCATGATGATCTTCGGGGGCGTGGTCGGCAGAGGAGGCAGCCAAGGAGAAAGAGGGTAAGCCCCAGGAGAAAGTGGGGACCTAGCACTCAGGAGGTGGGGCCATGGATGGGGAGGAGACGGAGCTAAGGTCAGAGGTCAATGTCAGAACAGGAAGAGGCTGGGCAGGGCCACAGGAGCCAGGGAGAAACCCACAATCAGGTGGCAGAAGCCTGGGGAGATGGGGTGGAGGCGGCTCAGAGGAGGAGTCGGCGGGGTCTGGCTGCTCAGAGTTGATAAGCTCACCATGAGTGCCTCTTGGCGGCTGGGTCCCAGCCCTCAGGAGCCTGTGATGGGCAGGGGTCATGAAAGGAAGTGAATCGCCCACTCACCTGCACCACCCGCACCAGGCTCTCCGGGTACTTGGTGAATACGGCTGAGAAGGCCTCGACTGGCAGCCGCAGCACCGTAGAGTCTCGGGCTGCCCGGGCAGACACAGTACGCTGGGGGTGCTGGTGACCCTGGGGGCACATGGACAGTCAAGGTCGGGGTGGTGAGAGACCCCTGCCTGCTTCCCCTGGCCCCTTCCCGATGCCATTCCTTGAGGGACCCCTGGCAACATCAGAGACCCATCAGAGATAGGGGCTCTAGGGGTGACCCTCTCCTACCCAGTCCAGTGTGTGTGGCCTCCTACTGTCTCCCACACCCCTCCGTACTGGTGACTCACAGTGATGACATCCAGTATGCTCAGGAGGCTGTTGACACTGTCCCCAGGAACAACTTCCTTCACCACACACTCCTTCCCGTCCTGAGACACACAAAGTGGGGTGGGCAGTGACCAGTGCTGCCCTTACCCGCTGACCCGCATCTTGCCCCCTGACCAAGCCACTAGCCCTCATTCTCATGTAGCCTGGTGATTGCTGACATCCTGACACCATGAACCTTCCAACCAGCATCGCTAACTAGCCGGTGACTGTGCTGACCACCCCAGACGCCCCTGGGCATCCGTCCCTGACTCCTGCCTGTACATCTCATAAGAACCACCAACCTGGGGAGTTCCCTGGTGGTCTAGTGGTTAGGATTCAGTGCTTTCACTGCCATGGCCCTGGATTTGATCCCTGGTCAGCGAACTGAGATTCTGCAAGCCATGCAGCACTGCCCAAATTAAAAAAAAAAAAAGACCACCAACCCTGCTGACCAAAACCACTGCCCGTGCCCAGTGACCATGGCACCCCTGCTTGTCCTGCCGCCCACCTCGTTGCCCTGTGGAGCCCCCCAGGGTGGCGCACTCACAGGCCCTGGCAGACAGAGCTCCAGGAGTCCGTCCTGTACCACATAGATGCTTGCGTCTGGCTGGCCAGGTCGGAAGACATAGTCACCCTGGCCGAGCCGCTGGAAGACCATGTGGCGGCAGAGCTCCAGAAAGAGTGGCTTCTCAAAGTGGCCCAGCACCCTGGGCAGGGAAGCCAGGGAAATGGAGATGTGAGGAGGTCAGGTCAGCCCCAGCTCTGCAATGCCCCTGCCTGTACCCCGACACTGACCGGACGTTCTTGAGCATGTAGAGCACCTCGGAGGGCAGGTGGGAGTTGGCCAGGTCGCCCTCAGTCAGGTCAGCCTCCAGCACAGCAGGTGGGGGTTCCTTCCGCTGTAGCGTGGGCGCCTCTTTCTGGATGCGCAGGATCCTGGTGGGAGGAGATGGGGTTGGGGGGTAGTGGGTAGCAGGGAGAAGGCTCAGGCAGACCTCAGATCCTCCTGCCTCCACAGAGGCCTTCCTGAGGTCCTTAGAGCAGGGGTCAGCAAACTCTGGCCCACTGGCCGAATCAGGCCAGCCACTTCCTTTTGTCTATAAAGTTTTATTGGCACACAGCTACATTCATTCCTTTACACATATCTGTGGCTGCTTTAATGATACAATAGCAGGATTGAGTCATTACATTACTCTTGTATGCAGCCTGCAAAGCCTAAGATGTGGCACGAAAAAGAAGAAACTTGCTGACCCCTGATGTAAAACTCTGAGGTCGCCCTCCACTAGTCACAGGCTTCCCAGATGGAACCTCTCATTGGGCAGACTCCTGACATAGCTTCCAAGATAAGAGCAGACCCCAGCAAAAGCATCTATGTTCATCATGGCACACCAGAAGATAGTCCATCAGCTGGCAATCACAGACTAGATTCCTGATAACAGCCTCCCTCATGGAGGCAGACCCCTGGGGTAGCTTCCATTATATCAGGAGACCCTAGATGCAGCCTCTCTACTCTTTACAATGATCCCTGAGATAGCCCTTCCTCCCAAGCCTCAGACAGCCCTGAGAGAGCCCCTTGGATGGCCACAGAGGCTCTTGAGATAGCCCTGGTTACAGAGAATCCAGATACAGCTCCTCTGCTGATCATGGACCTCAGACAGCTCTTCCCTGCAAGGCATAGTTATTACTGAGACAGTCCTTCCACTGGTCACAAGATGCTCAAGATAGACCCTCTAGAATGAGCTCAAACTGAGTTAAACTCTACAGAACGGAGAAATCGAGCAATGGCTCCCCTTCTGATCAGGAAGATCCCTGGGCTAGCCCTTATCCAGGTCACAGAGAACTGAGATAGCCCTTTGAAGGTCATGGTGACATCAGGGTAGCTCCTCAAGGCTGTGCAGTCAATGAGACTGCCCCCCAGGAGTTGGACAGACCGTCAACTCATTGTGGAAGACCTAGAGACAGCCCTTCTGCTCAAGTCATAGAAAGCCATGGGATAGCACACCTACTGACTGTGGTCAGCCCTGGCATAGCACCTCAGTGTGAAGAAACACTTGAGACAGACCTTCACGTAGACCCTACATTGTCAGGAGACCCCACAGCCAGCTCTCAGCTTAGAACAATCTTTGGGAGAGCCTTGCTCAGAAACCCCAAGGTAGCCCTTTTATGATGACATGTCCTGAGATGTCCTTCCTGTCTCTAGAGTCAAAAGATTCTTGAGATGACTCCTAGGGAACAGAAATCCCTGACATAGTCTCCTTGTAGTAGAAGAACTGCAACGAACGTGACACAGAGAGATGCTTTCTGATGTAGAGGGACTGCTGAGATAACCCCCCGGGGAACAAAAGGTAGAGACAGCCCCTCCAGCACGTCCCAGAAACACCCTGGAGTACCCTGGAATAAACTCTCTCATGTGGGGAGATTTGACCAAGGGTACGGCAAGACATCCAAGATAGCATTGTTGTTGTTTAGTTGCTAAGTTGTGTCCAACTCTTTGTGACCCCACGGATTGTAGCCTGCCAGGTTTCTCTGTTCATGGGATTTTCCAGGCAAGAATACTAGAGTAGGTTGCTATTTCCCTCTCCAGGGGATCTCCTAACCCAGGGATCAAACCCACATCTCCTGCATTGGCAGGTGAATTCTTTACCATTGAGCCACCAGGGAAGCCAGAGATAGTAACTGGGGATTAAATAACTCATAGTACTTCTGTAGTAGAGAAACATCACTGAGAGAGCCTTCAAGGGACTGAAACAGCCTGTCTGGTAGGGGAAAGCTCTGAAACAGTCCCACAGAGGTGGAAAGACTCCTAAGACACACAGTCCATGGGGTTCAAAGAAGCCTGAGATACACGCTTCAGTGTGGGTTGATCACTCAAAAAGCCCTGAACGTAGCCCCGGGTACACCCAGCACAGCCTTACTTCTTGGCAATGTTGAGCATCTTAAGTTTCTTCTTCATGCGCGGGCGGGAAGTGGTGGAGACGGAGGCGTCCACTAAGGAAGAAGTGGATTGTGACACCTGGGAGAATTAAGGGAGGTGGGGGTGAGAGGAATACATCAACTGCCAGTTCAGACCCTAGGGAGGCAGGGGCAAATCCAGAGGCCCTTAATCAAGGAAGGCGGTGGACTTACTAAGAAGTATAACTAGGAAAAGGGCAGGGCCTCTGTGTGGCCAAAAGGAGCCCCAGAGGGTTCCAAACTTACCTTCCGCATAATTTTCCGGCCATAGAAAAGCACTTTGTCTCTCTTCCGGAATCGGTAACGGGGGCCATCCGGGGCTGGGGTTTCTGGGGATAATAAGTGCGGAGAGGGGCTTTCTGAGCTATACGCATACTTCGCACGGCGAGAGATGGGGACGCTGAGTGCGGGCTCCCGCAAATCCCATCTCTACTGACTCAGAGGCCCAGACATTTCATCTTCCCATCCCTCAACAGCCCCAGAAGGCCCTCCGGGTCCTCACTCGGCACTCGAAGCCTCCGCACCAGCAGCAGGATGAGCACGGCCGTGACCAGAACCGCGACTCCAGCCCCGATCATCACGCCCAGCACCTGTGGGACGAACGGCACAGGCTGCGCATCGCATACCGGCCCCGCCAAGCCTTCCCCGGGGGCCGGGACGCCCGGGACTCCATCCAACTCAGCCAAGTCCGCCCCGGAGATCACAGTCGGCTCGGCCCTCGACGACCCCATCTGCAAAATGGGCCAGTGCTGCTCCCTCCCCAGGGGAGTCAACTCTTTCTGGAGGTTCGGCGGCCCGCAGTGCACGCCGGGAAACGTAGTTCAGCCTGAACAGACGCAGCCTGGTTATCGCGGGACCACGATGATGCGCGCTAAGCACGTCGGGAACTGTAGTCCCCGTGGCAGTTCACAACCCCCAACCCTTACCATTCCGGTTTGCAGCGGGGCGTCCATCTGTTTCTTCAGGCAGGGCTGCACGTCTGGCACTCCTGGGGAATGAGAAGCCGGAGCAACCCGGGCAAGTCGTCACTCTGGGCCCGCCCCTCCTCTGCAGCAAGCCCTGCCCTCTTCTTAACACTTACTGCCGGGAGGTTTCTCTGCCGGCTTGGGGACGGCTGGGAGGAGTGCTGCGGAGGAGAGGGGTGGGGCAAATTGAGTGCGGGGCCCGAGCTAGGAAGTGAGGTGGGTCCCCGGGTCCCCACCAGGGTCTCCTAACTTACTAACCAGGCCGGCCTGACGCCCCAGTTGTCCAGCTCCACCCTGGGGCTAAAGGGCAGCCAGTCGGACACCTACTATCAGCAGCCAGAGAACAGGTTCCCCAAGGGGCACGGTTTTCTCCAGCAGGTGGCCCCCTCTGCAGGATCAATCCTGACCCGATCCCTGGGCCGCACCCCTGCACCCTCTGCGAACACTGGATGCCGCACCCCAGGGAAACCGGGCCGAGTCATGGGGCTGGGGAGATGCCTGGCTCCCGCCGGAATGCTGCCAGGAGCGCCTTCACAAGGAGTCGTGATGCAATGCCGAGGTCTCAGTAGCATCCTGGGATGCTTGGAGTGGGGTGGGCTCGCAGTGTTACTGGTTGATGCTGGAGATTTACTGTCACGTAATAGTAAAGTTTAGGGGTTTTCTGATGGTGCGGAGCATCCCTGGGACTCCGGGAACGAGGCTGGGACCATTGCTGGGAGACGTAACCAGGGACGCTGGAGTGACCCAGGGATCAATAGAAAGTTATCGAGAGATTTCGAGGCATATAAGACTGGGAAAATCGGGAACTAGTTGGGCACATCCCTGGAGTCGTTGGAGCGTGATACTGAAGAAGGCTCGAATATCCCTGAGAATTTTCTGGGAAGCTGAGGCTGTATTAATGAAAATCTGGGGGAGTCACTGGGCCCTTGAGACCGTACCTGGAAAATTCACAGGGGATTGGTCTCCTCCCACCCGAGGATGCAGCTGGCTACCGGTGTGAAAACACCTGCCGGGAGCTGGGGGAACCGGCTAAGAGGAAGTCGAGAGCTACCGAGAATCGACGGAAGACAGATCTTAGGAAAGCCGAGGGTTCGCTAACAACCCACGAAGGGACGTCCCTGAGGGTGCCAAGGAAACCCGGACTCACCCAGGAGCCGTAGCTGGAGTCCACCCTGCGCCAACTCCGTTAGCGTTCCGCCCAGCGCCGCAGGCGCGGTCCCTTTAAATTATTCACCGCAGGGCGCGCCGCAGCCCCGCCCCCCGCCATGCTTGGAGGGTCGCGCGGAGTGTGGCGACGCTTTAAAGGGACCCGCGAACAGTCGGCACAGGGAATGCCCCTCCCACTACAAATGAGAACAAGTTTATTTTCGCGTTTATTTAACATCCACCCTATCCTTGTCCAACGTCCGACCCGACTGGCCCAGGCCCTCACGGGACGCGACTGGCAGCCGGCCCTTAAAAGCAAAGGGTAAAAATAAATAAGCTTGGGGCTCCGCACTCCGGGGGTGGTGGTGGTGAGGGGGTTAATGTCCAGTAGCAGTCCGGGTCTGAGTCAATTCACCAGGAGCGAATGCTCCTCCGAAGCGTCCCTGAAGGAGGGGCAGTGTTAGCGGAGGTGGAAAGCATCGGTTTCCTCCGTCCGTTCCGCTTCCCTTTCACCAGCCAATCCCAAACCCAAGCCAACCCAGCCTCGAACCTGCCACAGCAGCAAAGGAGGCTGCAGGCGGAGCCGCTCCCGCGGCGGAATTTGCCGGAGGTGGGGCTGTCCTGGCACTGCGCGATGTAGGCCTGGAGCTCGCTCACCTCTGCCCCCGCTCCGCCCGGGTGCTGGGAAGAGAGACCCGGGACGCGCATGAAAGACACCCCTGCCCTCCCCCTCCTCTCCAGCCATCTGAATCTCCTCCCTGATCCTGGTGGACCAACCAGGCTCCCACCTCTGGGGCTTTGCACAAGCTGTGCCCGCCACCTGCTGGTTCCCCGTGCTTTGCTTCACCTGGAGACATTCCCTGACCACTAAATGTGCCCTCTCCTTCTGCGGGTCCACCACCTAGAGCCATGCTGGACCCAATCTGGGTGCTTGGCAACCATCTACTGACTTGGGTGTACACAGTGGAAGCAAGGTCTGGGTTTGTACCCCCAAGGCTGATACACACGTGATCTTTAAGTGCTCGAGGAAGACCCATGAGGGGTCCTTGGGTCTGAGTGACAGAAGTATGTCTGTTGCCTGGCTGTATGTCCAGGCACAGGCTGGTGCAGTCTTCTGCATTCCCAGTTGCAGGCATGTTCTGGCTTTCACCCTCTTTTTCACTCTTCCCAACCTCATGGGACCACTCTCTTCTCCAAATCCTTTCTGGCAGTTCCTTCTCCCTGGTGCACTCTCTCCTGGGCTCTTGTCTCATCAATTCAGAATGTTCTGAGATGATGGAAAGGTTTGATATCTATGCTATCTAAATCTGGTAGCTACTAACCACACTGGCGTTTGGATGCTTGCTCTATGCCTGGTGTGAGTGAGGAACTGAATTTGGAATTGTTTCATTTTCATGAAAGTCAAAGTGACACATGTGTGTCACTAGTCACATGTGTGGCCAGAGACCAGACAGCACATTTTAGGAATTTGCCTGGACTCAGCCCAACACCAGTCCAAAGCAGGGGGTCTCTGTAACCTTCAGTACTTCCTTTTTATACCACCTCCCATCAGTAAATCGCCATACTCTGGTCTGTCCATTACCAGTGCTGGACAGACACCTGGCACCAGGCTTGGCACACAACAGGCCCCCAAACATATCTGCTGAAAGAGCCTGTTTACCTGGCACGCCCACATTCTGCTCTGGGCCCTGCAGCCTGCAGGACCACCACCATTCCCCAGACCCACAGGACAGAGGGGTTGGGAGCAGCACTTCTGGAATCACACAGTTTCAGGATGAGCCGGGTTCACCATATGCCTAGTAGCCAACCTTGGGCGAGTCACTGAAACTCTATGGCTTGGTTTGTGTGTGTTCAGTCACTCAGTCGTGTCCGACTTTGCAATCCCAGGGACTGTAGCCCACCAGGCTTCTCTATCCAAGGGATTTTCCAGGCAAAAATGCTGGAGTGGGTTACCATTTCCTGTTCCAATGGCTTGGCTTCCCTGTTGGTAAAAGATGCAGGAATCCTACCTGGCCTCACACCTTGATAAAACTGAGAATGCAGCAGCTGTGACAAGGATGGTGTTGGCCCCTCTTGGGCTCCTAATTCTGAGCTAACCTCTCCTTTGGCCTCGTGGAGTCTCCCATATTCTTTCCCAGGGTCCTTCTCACCTCACCCCACCGTGGCCAACCTCGAGGGACTTAGAGCCGGAGTTTGGGGCTGTGCGCTAATGTGTGTGGGGTGGCCCACAGGGAGGTGGCTGACCTTGATGGTGTCGTAGGCGCCTGTGATGAGCGCGATGAAGAGACTGAGCACCATGTAGATGAATAGGCTGATGAAGGAGTACAGGTAGAGCTGAGAGAAGAGCCAGACCAGGCTGCTGCGGCTCTGCTGAGCCTGCATGGCTGCGAAGGTCACGAACATGTCATCCCCGTTGATAAGCGAGAACAGGCACTCGGACACCATGGACAGTGAGCGGAACTACGGGCGGGCAGTGCAGTAGGAGGGTCAGAGCAAGCTGGGGGTGTGGCTGGGGGCTGGGATGGGGCTGGTAGTGGCACCGGGGAGTCAGAGGGAACAGCAGACAAAGCACTAGTTGTCATGGTGAGGCCAACTGGGGGGGAAGGGTCACTGAAGAAGGGTCAAGGCCAGGGTCATTGGGGGGGTTCAGAGAGGACAGTGGATAGAATTGCTGGAGACTTGCTAGTAAGGTACCAGGGATCAAGGTGGGTCGTTCAGTGTTACCAGATCAACAGCAGATGGACCCGCTGGTGTCAGAGGATTCAGGAAGTAAGAAGGGGAGCCAGGGACCCCTGGACGGTGTGTCATAAGTGCCACCCACAGATCCCTGCCAGCCCCTACCTTCACATGGTAGGGCCCCAACACGATCCAGCCGCAGAAGCAATAGCCCAGATAGATGACGGCCACACAGCAGCAGAAGCGCATGACGCTGGGCAGGGCCACCCGCAGCGTAGCGATGAGGATCTGCGGAGGGAGGGGTGGGGGGTGGGGACAGTAGTGTGGGCATACCCACAACACAGGGCAGCCGGGGTGACCAGAGAAGCTGGAGGGAGCCTCAGAAAGGGCAGCAGGGTGCTGAGGGCACACCCCATTGGCTGGACTCAGCTGGCAGGGGGTTGGGGATAAAAGTGGGCTCACATAGCCCCTGCCCATGTAGAGTGACAGGTATGTCTGGCGGGGGTGGGGGGACAGGTATGGGGAAGAGGCTCCTGGTGGGTAATCTGCAGGGGCTGTTGATGGCAATACAGGTATGATTTATCTGGGGGGGGGGTGGGAATTAGGGGACACGTGGCCACCACCAAGAGGGCCCTGCCTGCATGTCCGAAGCTTACATTGTACTTATGGAAGAAGGTCAAGTAGCGGATGACTCCGACCCAGACTAGCAGTGTCGAGGTGCCCAGGAGGATGCTGCAGACGTCGTAGCTTGCCAGGTTCTAGGGGCGGGAGTAGCATCAACTCCATCCGGCCCTTCCCTGGGGATGGCTTCGGTGGGGAGTGGGAGAGGGGGCAAGGGTCTGGAAGGAGATGATGGGGCTTGGGGTGGGGAGGCTGGGCACAGGCAGGACCCACCTTGGCTTCAATGCCAATCTTCATGATGGTACCCGAGATGGTGAGCATGTCGCTGGTGACCAGCAGGATGTACCAGCCGTTGACAAATTCCAACCGCTCCCACAGGCTGATGACCTGTCCCCGCCGTCGCCACATGAACCTGACAAATTCCTGCAGGAGTAGGCGGGTGGGGTGAGGGCCGGTCTGGGCAGGGAAGGCTCACCACCCTGGCGGCCCCAAGGGTCCCAGAGCTGGGCGAGGCTGGGGGTGGCTCTCACGTTCTGCAGTAGGAAGCCTCGGAGCAGTGAGCGGGCACACAGCAGGAAGGAGAAGGCGCAGGTGAGGATCACAACCACGTCAAACAGCAGCCGGAAGCTGTTGTCTCCTGTGGGGAGGGGGCCAAAGGCAGGGCCAGGGATGAAGTGACTGGGCCAGGCCCAGGGGGGCTTCAGGGCTGGTTTGGGCTGGTTAGTGGGCTCATAGGTTTCTCTGGGTGAGTTGGGAGCTTGGTCCATGCTGGTCTGGGGCTCGGGGCTCCCAGGGAAATTCAGAGCCCCTGGTCAGCACTGGTTCGGGGCTTGGGGGCTCACCATGGCCAAAGACGCTGGGGTGCTTACACTCCTGGATGTGGGCCTGGGTTTCTAGGCTGATGGGGACACGCCCACTGTGTGCCTTATTGTCAAATGTGATCTGCAGGGGTGCAGCGAGACGAGATGGACAGGGTAAACCTCGGCAGACCCGAGGCTCCCAGACCTGCAGGACGGATGGTCTCTCCAGCCCCAGCCTCCCCCAGCACCCCCACACTGCCCCTGGCCCAGGGTCCTCCAGCTCCAGAGTGCAGGAGTCCTGTGCCCCGCCCCCCGCGCCACCCCATCATGGGCTGGTTCTTCACCCACACCCCAGGGACCGGGGGCTCACCAGGATACTGAAGGTGTAGCAGTCTGGGATTTCATTGTTGATCAGGCTCTGGAGGTTGATGGTCTTCAGCTGGAAGTGGATGGTGACGTTGATCAGCCTGGGGGGGAGGCTTGGGTGAGGGGGTGGGTGGGCTCTGCCTGAGTGCAAGTGCTCTGCCCCACACTGACTCTGCAGCTGGCAGAGGAAGTGCTCACGTGGCAGCATTGGCTTGGCCCGCCCAGCCCCGGCTTGTGGGGAAGTGGCTGCCCCCACCCCCAACACTGAAGATGCCAGGAGTCCTGCCTCCCCGCACCCCCAGCCCCCTCGATCGGTCAGACAGTACTTGTGGAATTTGAGCGTGAGGTTCCTGTAACTGGTGCTGCCATCCAAGAGGGAGAGATCATCACTGGGGGGAACGGGGGGTCTCTCAGGGGGGTCCACCCGGATACAGTCTGAGGACAGGGAGTCAGGGAGGGGACACTGGTGGCAGGGGAGGCACAGGCAGGTCTCCCCAGAGTCCCCGACAGCTCCCTTCCCTGCTTTACCTCCCCCTTCAAATTTCAACATTTGTTTGTTTCCACTATCTACCCCACAAGGGTCAGGCCCAGTCTATCTAACCCCATACACAGGCCCCAGTGCCTGGCGCTCTGTGGCCCCAGATGTTTAGTCAAGCAGCCTACTAATCATAATGTCATCCTCACCACCCTGTCTTCCAGACGAGCAGGAGGGATTTTCAAGTGGGATTTTAATCCTAGCAGCCCGGGCTCCTGACCACTGAGCCCTGCCCGGCCCACTCACCCGTGATGACCATTGGATCAATGTCAAATGTGTCGTTGGCTGGGTCCACGTGGCCCCGGTGGTAGTAGCACTGGCAGAGGGCCAGGGCCGAGCCGTTGGCCCAGGGGCCGCCCCCGCCCCGCACATAGGCATACCGGCCCAGGGACACATCTGGGAGCATCAGGTACTGCGGGTAAAGGAGGGTAGGGTCTGTCAGCCTCTCCCGCTCTCCCCTGAGGACCCAGCTGCCCACTGGCTCCTGGCCGCCCGCACCTGGTCCACGGCATAGAAGATGGCCTGGTATAGTTGCTCCCGCGTGTAGGCTGCGAACGTGTCATCCGCCCCATCCGTGTAGCCCAGCAGGAAGAGGTGCCGGAAAGCGATGGTGTTCTCCTCCCGGAAAGTCACTGCTAGCTGGTTGCTGAGCCCAAACAGGATGAGCTGGCAGGAGGGACGAGGATGATGGGAATCTCCCATAGTGCATGAGTGGAGGGAGAGGGCCCTCCCCATGAGGGCAGGCACACCATACGCACACAGTGGCTGCTCATAGAACTCATGGCAACAGCTAACATACATCCATTACGTGTGTACTGGGGGCCAGCTGCTGTGCTAAACCCAAACCTTATGGGGACAGTCAAGCTCCAGGATGGTGATGGACAGGGAAGCCTGGCATGCTGCAGTCCATGGGGTCACAAAGAGTCAGACACGACTGAGCGACTGAACTGAACTGCACAGGGTAAGGACCACTATTGGGTTCCTTTTGTTGTTGTCCAGTCAGTCAGTCATGTCCGACTCTTTTCAATCCCATGGACTATAGCCCGCCAGGCTCCACTGTCCATGGGATTTCACAGGCAAGAATACTGGAGTGGGTTGCCATTTCCTCCTCCAGAGGATCTTCCCAACCCAGGGATTAAACCTGCGTCTCCTGCATTGGCAGGTGGGTTCTTTACCACTGAGTCCCCTAGGAAACCCCTCACTGGGCTCCTTTACTGACAGGAGATTAGAAGCATGGTGACATACCCAAAGTCACTAGACCAGAAGCTCTCAGGACAGGGGCTGAGTCTGACTCATCATGGAGTCCTTGGAGCCCAGCACAGGGCCTGGGAGAGGGAGGGAGTGAGGGCAGTGAGCTCTGCAGCCACCAGGTCAGTTTTGAGGGTCAGCACAGCATCAGACTGCCAGGGTCCACATGCCAGCTCCCAAGGCTTAGTTGCTGTGTGACTTTGAACAAGTCCCTTAACCTCTCTGAGCCTCATTTGTCTCATCTATAAAAAAAGGGCAACAACACAGGCCAGGACCTTAGAGGGCATTTGTGAAGCTTAAAGGAGCTGCTCCTGTGCAGATCCCAGAGGGCTTCTGACTGCTGAGTGCCACTGTCACTATCATGATGCTGCTGTGGGGGCAGGACTAGGCTCTGACTCCAAGATTCCCCTTCAAGGAAAATAGGGCCCACAGGTGGAATTCTGGGGGCGGAGGGGAAGTGGTACAGGTCTCACCTGCACGGTGACCACCAAGATCTTCACCACCTGCAGCATAAGCTTGAAAGGCTTGCGACCCTTGGCCCTGAATTTATCACAGGGGCTCATGAAGAAGTACTTGAGACGGCGACGGAGATCTTCCTCTTCTGGAGGGGTTGAAGGGGCTGGGGAAGCCCCTGTCTGGGTCCCATATCCAGGGCTGGGTGTCAGGAGCCGCTCGGTCTCTGTGAGATGGGAGGGAGGGGAAAGTGGGGACAAGGCTAAGACAAGTTTACCTAGCAATAGGGGAGGCAGGTTCCAAGCTCCAGCTAAGAAAGAACTCTGAGCAATCTAAGGAAAACCAGAAAATTCATAACATTTCACAGATATTTGCAGCAGTGCTGGTCAAAGACTATAAGTCACTTGAAAGAGCCTGAACTGATTCCTGGCCCTGCCTCAGGGCACTCAGCTTCCTCCAGTGCAAAATGGGGCAATAAATTCTCTCACTAGGAAGCTAAGGATTTGATACTTAAAAAGCATTCCATCCCTAAGCCTCAACAGTTCCTCAACAAGTAGAGGCTATTTTATTTTTTTGTTTGTTTTTTCCCCCCTTCTTTTTGGCCATGCCTAGGGGCTTGCAGGATCTTAGTTCCCAGACCAGGGACTGAACCCAGACCACAGCAATGAAAGCACCAAGTCCTAACCACTAGACCACCAGGGAACTCCTAAATAGAAGCTATTCTAAGTACCACTGATTCCTTTCAATACTGACCAGTCCAAAAGGAAGTTCAACTTTTCAGCAACTGCCAGGGTCATAGCTGGTCACAGCAGCCTAGAATAGTCCCTGACATACCCCCATGATCCCCACTGGAAGAACCCTGCTTCATTCCAAGGCCTGGCTAGCTCTCTGCCTAGCCCAGCCACCAAGATGAAATGTGGACACTCTCAGAACCTGTCCCGCAGGGAGGGCCACCTCCAGATCCCTTTGGCACTCAGATTCTGTTGTGGTTGTTTACAAGACAGCTGGATGGGAAGCCAGAGGGCGGGGTGCCTCCCTGGCTGGGATCACAGCTAATCCACTCCAGGCTCCAATGACTAGGACATCTCTGAGGTGTCTGCAGCTAGTTTAAGAGGGGATGATCAACACATGGGCATTCCTCCAGGCTCCCCTATGAGAGGCAACTGAGCTTCCACAGGTTTGGAGATCTGAAATTGAGTTAGGCGCCTGGGTTTAAGATGGCAACCCCGCCCCAGCACTCCTGCCTGAGTTTAGAAAAGCTGAGCATTTGCCTCCAGGCCTGGGGAAGCAGAGTCTGGGAGTCTGACGTTGGGGCGGGAGTGTGGGGGTGGGGGTTGGAGAAGCTGGGGCCCGCGGTCGGAGTTTCAGCAGAACTGAGCAATCCGAATCGAGGCAAGGGGTGCAAATCCTGGGACCCTCGCCACCGCGAGTCGAAGAAGCTGGCGGCTCGCCAGCTGCCTGAGTTGAAGGTACTCAGAGCACAGCCTGGAGTCCCGCCACTTAGAGGGGAGAAGCTGGTGCCCACCCGCCACATGTGAGCAGCCTGCCCTTTCTGCCCTTTCTCCTAGGCTCTAGGAGCCGTCAGTCCATACCGACGCCACGGAGAAGCTGAGAGGTGGGCATGGGAGCTGAGGAAAGGGAAACCCGGAGCTCCACCGTCCCAGGTAGGAGAAGCCGTCCGCAGGTTCGCAGCCCGCGTTCCGGAACTCGCCGGGCTGCCTGCGCCCTCACCTGAGCCGCGCGGGCCCACGGGGACTGCCATGTCGGGGCCCGGAGCGCCGGACGCCGCCGGGCGCTGCGGGGCAGCCGGGGTCCGAACGCCCCGCGCTGTCACTGCGGCCTCGCTCCCTGGCGGTGCAGCTTCAAACCCTCCCGCATCAGCTGACTCGTGCCTCACTCACGTGACCACCGCGACCTGGGAGGCAGGCGACCAAATCCGGTCCCGCCCCCTGCGCCACGACAACCTCTGCCTGGGCAGCGCGCATGCCTGCCTCGGATGGCGGCTGGCTTCCTCTAGATGGTCGCGAGGTCCTAGCGCCAAAGGTGCCAATGTGCTGGGGGATGGGCCGGCTGTGAGCGTGCGGCCTTAGGACTGACTCAGTCCCGGCTCCCTATCGTTCAGGCATCCAGTGCCAATCTCTTGGCTTCCATGTTTAATGCTTGACCCCTTTCCCTCCACGGTGTAGGATAATGATCCTGTCTCAAGGGTGTCTGGCTCCATCCTCCCAGAAACCCTCCCTTACTCTCAACCCCCTCTCATCTGAACTATCATTAATCCTACTTCTTTTCATAATTGTATCCTAAATAGGACCACTTTCCTTCACTCCTATGGCTGTCAGCCCAAAGTCTCCCAACATTCCTGGCTTGGACCACTGATGCACTAACCTCCCTGATCTTAGACTCCTATTTCTGATTCCCCTCCATTCCCCTCTCCATCCAAGCAAAAGGGTCTTCCAAAAATAATTTTTATCAGTCCTCTGTCAGAACCTGCTGGTAGCTTCCTATTTCTCTGGGATGACAAACAAACCCCCCTCTTCAATCTGCTGGAGCCCTCTTTTCCAGCCCCACCTACCTCCTCCCCTATCTCATCTCAGTGGCCCCAGGGCCTTAGTACAATCTTGCCTTAGAGCATAAGGTTGACAATGCAGGCTCCAGAGGGCAGGCAATTTGGGTTTAAATCTAGATGCTCCCAACCACCACTTCTGGGTCTTTCAAAAACTCCCTTAAACTCCATATGCCTCAGTATCCTCATTTGCAAAAGGGGAATGCTCAGTTATCTGTCTCATGGAGCTGCCGAGAGAATTAAATGAGAGGGCTTCCTTGACGGTCCAGTAATTAAGAATCTGCTTACCACTGCAGGGAACACAGAATCTATCTTGGTCTGGGAAGATCCCACACGGCACGGAGCAACTAAGTCCGTGCTCCACAACTACTGAGCCAGTGCTCTAGAGCCTGTGAGTCACAACTGCTGAAGCCTGTCTGCCTAGAGCCTGTGTTCCATAAGGGAAACTAAGGCAATGAGAAGCCCGCGTACCACAACGAAGTGTAGCCCCTGCTCACTGCAACTAGAGAAAAGCCCATGCGTAGCAATGAAGACCCAGCATGGCCAAAAGATAAATAAATAAAATTGTTTTTAAAAAATTAAGTGAGAAAATGCAAATGCATAGCACAAGTCTGGACCAACAGTAGAGCTGATTAAAGTAGCAGTGATTGGACTCATAAAGTCCTTCCACAGGGAAGCTGTCCCCTATTTAAATCAGAAGTCTTGTTATGCTTCTTGAATGCACCATACTCTATAGTTGCTTTTTAAGTGTTTCTGAACTCTGGGAGCTCTGTGAGAACCAAGGCATGCTAATCGTGCTCCCTGCTGAGACTTGAGCAATCAACACAACTTTGTTGAATGCATAAGCGCGTGACCTCTCCTTGGTCCTGTGATGTACCTGCAACTTGGGCTTTAAAGGATAAGGGGTAAATCTGGGGAGCAGAAAGGGCAGGCTGCCCACATGGTTTCATATCAGCCTCTGCTATGCACCTGCTAGATGTTCAATGTGCCAGAAATCCCACCACTCGTGGGAAAGTTAACTCCAAAAGGGAAGGAAGCTGCATAGCCAAACCGCAGGGTGAGTCCGCCCCTGACTGGGGTGGCTAGGTCTGGGGGAACAGAGAGTGGCGACTGCTGGGATGGACAGTAAGAGACCTCCTGGGGGAAGCTGGGAGGCCAGGAGGATGTTGTGAGGGGAGCCAGGACACTAAGGTTCCATTTGTGTGGCTCGCTCCGGCAGTGCCCTCCCATCTCCCCAGGAACAGGCTGCACATTAGAGAAAAAAGAGCAACAGCAGAACGACGACACAGAGCCAGGAGGCAGTGGGAGGATTTTACTAACTGCACAACACACGCTTTCCCAGGCCCCTGTGGGTGCCAGCACACCCTTCACCCATCAGGCCCAAGCAGGGCTTCTTGCTCCTGCACCCACCTGGGACTCTTGCCAGTAGGGAGGGCTGGGCTGACACTGTCACAGATGGGAGAGCTGGGGTCAGGGTAGGACTTGGAGTTGGGGTCAGGGCTGGGCACAGGATCTGTGTTGGGGCTGGGACCAGATCTGTGGTCAGGGCTAGCCAGGAGGTCGCAATTGGCATTGCACCCAGGCTTAGGGTCAGAAGACAGGATAGAATCAGGGGTGGGGCTAGATCCAGAGCCACTGGTGGGTTTGGGGTTGGGATTGGGGAGGGAGCCCAGCGTAGAGCCAGGGTCAGGGTCAAGGCCAGAGCTAGGGCCAGGGCTGAGCACTGATACAGCATCCGGACCCAGGAGGGAGGCCTGCCCTGGCCTTAGCATCGAAGCGGGGCTGAGGCCCAGGCTGGCAGCGGCAGCGGCAGCTGCAGCCGCACCCTCGTGCACGCGCTTGTGCTTGGTGAGGCTGGAGGCTTGGCCGAAGGCCTTGCCGCAGAGCTGGCAGCGGTAGGGGCGCTCGCCCGAATGCACATGTAGGTGCTGCAGCAACGCGGAGCTCTGCCCAAAGGCCTTGGAGCAGTGGGGGCAGGCGTAGGGCCGCTCGCCCGTGTGCGTGCGCAGGTGATGCTGCAGGTTGGAGCTCTGGCCAAAGGCCTTACCGCAGTGGGGACAGCGGTAGGGGCGCTCGGCCGTGTGCGTGCGCTGGTGCTGCAGCAGCGCCGAGCTCTGCCCGAAGGCCTTGCCGCATTGCGGGCATGGGTACGGCCTCTCGCCCGTGTGCGTGCGCAGGTGCTTCAGCAGCGCCGAGCCCTGCCCGAAGCCCTTGGCGCACACCGGGCACTTGTGCGGCCGCGGGCCGCCGTGCGTGCGCAGGTGCTGCGCCAGCAGCGAGCCGTGGCCGAAAGCTTTGCCACACACCGGGCAATGGTGAGGCTTCTCGCCACTGTGACTGCTGCGGTGCTTGAGCAGCGTGGAGCGCCAACCGAAGGCCTTGCCGCACGCGGCGCACTGGTAGGGCCGCGCGCCAGTGTGGATGCCCCGGTGCTGCGCCAGTGTGGCGCCGTGGCTGAATGACTTGCCGCAGTCGGGGCAGCGGTAGGGCTTCTCGCCGCTGTGGGTGCGGCGGTGCTGGCTCAGCCCCGAGCTGCGGCGGAAGGCTCGCCCGCAGTCGGGGCAGGAGAAGGGCCGCGGAGGGCTGGCAGGTGCAGGGAGCACCGCGGGGGCGGCGGTCAGGACCTCAGGGGTGGCAGGGAGGTCGGAGGAGAGGGCGTCCAGGTCTGGGGCGGCAGCGGGACTGAGGGTGTCGCTGTTAGGGTCGAGGATCAGGGGAACGGGGCCGATGACGTCGGGGTCGTCGAAACTTGAAGACAGGGGGTCGAGATCTTGGGGGTCGGAGTCATGGATCCCCGAGATGGAGCCTGGAGCATTCACCTCGGCATCCAGAGCCTCGGAGACAGGCTCCAGATCTTCATAGCTGGGGTCCACGTCCTCAGAGACAGTGTGGAGGTCTTCCGGCTCAGGCTCCGGGTTTTCGGAAGCCGGGTCCAGCTCTTCTGGGTCGGGGTCTAGGTCTTCTGAGTCTGAGTTAAGCTCTTCATAATCCGGCCTCCTGCCTTTGTGGCCTGGGTTCCTGACTAGGACGGAACGCCTCATCCCTGGTGTGGAAGTACCGGCTTCTGGGGCAGGATCTAGGGGGTGAGGGCAGAGGGTGAGTGGAGGGTAGGTTCTGGGGAACCGGGGGTCTCTTTTGGAGCCTGGGCAGGGAAGGGAGAGGGAGTCGGGCTGTACCCCAGATCCCGCTTTGGGCTACACACACAGATCCTTCTCTTGTCTCATGCTATAGGGAGACTGCACTGGCTCCTGCCAGGGCAGGGAGAAGAGGGACCCTGGTTGGACATGGGGAGGGGCCTCCCTTCTCAGCCCCACACCTGGATAGAAGTCAGGGGACCCAGCACTAGAGGTCTCCAGCACCCAGCTCCATGGCTCCGCCCCTCTCTCCATCCTGGGCTCCTCCTCTGGTGGGAAGCTCAGGTCCTGTGGAGGAGAGAGAGTCCCCTTGACCATGGCCCCTTCAAGGGGAAGAGGGCGGGTGTCTGGGTTCCTGTGCTTGCTCTAAGTACATGGCCTGAATTCCAGTCCCATTGTTGGGGGTGGCATATTTGGGGGTTCCTGGTAGGGAACTTGGCTCGCCTCCTAGAGAGGAAACATTGTGATCTCTGAAGGCTCTATCTACGGGGGATGAGTGTGTGTGTGTATGTGGGGGGCAGACAACATCTGGTACTCCTCCTGGGTCACTGGGGGCACGCAGGGAGACCCCTGGCTTGCTTCCTGGGGAAGAGACATGAATTCCAAACTTCACAGTTCTGGGGTAGGACTAAGTGTCAAGACACCTATGTTCTGTCTTAGAAGATCCTGAATGCCGATTTCTAAAGTTAGAGTGTGCGTGGGGACCTCTGGAGGGGTCAGGGAGACCCATGGACCCATTATCCAAGAGAGTAGGGACAGGTGTCAGTATACCTGTTTGCCCGATTGGATAAATCCTGAATTCTAACCCCTAGCTTTTTAGTCGCTTAGTCCAGTCCAACTGTTTGGTATCTCGTGGACTGTAACCCGCCAGGCTTCTCTATCCAAGGAATTATTCAGGCAAAAATACTGGAGTGGGTAGCCAATTCCCTTCTCCAGCAGATCTTCCCCACCCAGGGATCAAACAAGGGTCTCCTGCATTGCAGGCAGATTCTTTACCATCTGAGCCACCAGAAAACCCCTAGCTGCGGGGTAGACAAAACAACACCTGGGGCTTCTCTTAGGTTACTGAGGGGACCCCTGGGCCATCTCCTAGGAAGGATGATCTCTTGAGTGATTGATTCCATGGCTGAAGCATGGAGATGGTCCTCTCTGGGAAGATCCTGAATTCTACCTCCATGGCTGGAGGTAGGGAGTGGGGCAGAGAAACAAGCTGGGACCCCTTTTGGGGAGCAGGGGGAGCTCAGGATTATCTGAAGGGGAGGTGATGCCCACCCCATGGCTAGGCCTGGGAGGGACAACAACAAATAGATCTATTATTGGGAGGGGGGTTGAGGTGGGGATGGGTGGGTGTGTGTTGTGGGGCACTTTGGCTCTCCTTTGGGGAAGGGGGAACTTCTGAGCCACAACCCCAGAACTGGGAGTGGATACACACACAGAGAGGCCTGAGTTCCTAGATCACCTCCTCACATTCCATGATGGAGGGTGGGGGGACAGTGCTGGGTCACCCCTGGATTCCCAGTAGGGGGAAGACCCTTAGATTGGCTCCTGAATTCCCACCTCTGAGCTACAAGCAGCAAGGAGACATAACTGGGGTCCTTCCCTGAGTTCCTGGGGGGCAGGTGGAATCCTGGATCACCTCCTGAGGAAGGGGCTTCCAGTGCTCTGGACCCCAAGACTGGAGAGTGAGGGGAAACAACAACTGGAGTCCTGGGGGAGGTCCCTCTGGAGGATGGGTCTCCTGAACTCCGGACCCCAGGCTGGAGGGTCTGAGAGAACAATACCTGGGATCACTCCAGGGCTCCTGGGGTGTGGGATCCGGATCGCCTCCAGGGGAGGGGGGTTCTGGACTTACGCACCCGCCCCCAGCCGAGGGGTGCCCCCCTGCCCTACCTCCCGATTGACGGCGCCCAGCTTGGGCTGGGCCCTCCCCCGGGGCCACAGCGGCGGAACCGGCGCGCTAGGCCCGCAGGTCGCGCGGCCCCCTCCCATCGCGCCCCAGGCTCTGCTTTCCCCGGGCGGGCGGGCGCGCGAGGCAGCGGTGGGGGGGGGACAGAGGTCGCCCCGGGCCGCGCCCCGCGCTGGGGGCCCCACGCGCCCGCCCCCCTCATCGCGGCCCCCGCCCGCCCGGCCCGCTCGCGGGGACACTCACCCGGCGCCCCTCTCCCCTGCCCGGCCCGCCGCGCCCGCCGGCGCCCCCGGGGCCCGCAGGAAGCCCCCCGCCCGCCAGCCCCGCCGGCGGCCCCCTCGGCCCTGCGGCCCCGCCAGGCGCTCCAGGGGAGCGAGAGGGGCCGGACGAGGGCCGCAGCGGGGGCTGCTGGGACTTGTAGTTCGCCCGCGCCCGCCTCGGCCGTCGCCATCGCTGCCCCCGCCCCCCCCGGGCCAGCCTTTGTCCCGGCCCGGCCACCCGGCCGCGCGGCCGCGCCTTTGTCTGCACCGGGCACCGCCCGCGCTGTCCCCGCCGCCGCCTCTTTTCTGCTTCTCTCAGCCGCTCTTGATCCCTCTCCGCCCCTGTCTCTCTCTCTGTGTCCCTTCTCTGTCCCTCCGTCCCTTTATTTCCATGTCTTGGCCTCTCTTGTCACTTTCTCTGTCTCCGTCCCTCTGTCTGCATCCTCCTCTCTCTCCCTGTCTCTGCCTCCTGCCCGTGTCTCCGACTCTCTCTCTCTTTCTCTTTCTCGCTCTCCTTTCCAGAACACCGAACAGTCTCTGTCTCTTGCAGACGGGCAACACACATCAGCATAGTTCAGACGCTGAGAATTTACAAACTTGTGGTATCTTTGCTCAGTCCAGCGTTTTCGCTTTAAGACTCCTCCTCCCTCCGAGGAAAAGAACTGGGGATACTCCTCCTCCTTCTCCCAGGGTCATTCACGGCTGTCACTGGTGGGCTCCCCGTGCCTATTCCTCTTTCTATAAGCCAGGTCTGGGAAGCAATCTGGGCATACTTTACCTGGAAATGAAAATCCCTGTGAAGAGGGAATGAAATACAGCCCTGGCAGCTGGCAGCTGGGCTGTGATGTTCTTCCCAGAACATAAACAACAGGTCTCAGAACATAAACAGTCATCACACAAGACCGCTCTGTGACCGCGTCTGAGCTGAGATAGACACAAGGACACTCTGCAACCTCAGAAATGAATACATACACTGTGCCCCCTACTAACGGAGATGACCGCCACTTCTTCCCAATGACCGCCCCACATCCATCCTCCTACATCGAAGAATCACCAAAATACCCAGTCACCAATCTGCAACCTCACAGTGCCAGGCTAGAATTGCTTCTACTCTCCTCAACTCTCCTTAAAACTATCCAGCACAAGCCTAAATCCTATAAGAAACCTTTCTGTCCTCCACCTCTCTCTTCTGGAGATACCCCTCTAAGGGGTCTTCCTTGCTGCACAAGCTAAAAAAAAACCAAACTCTTTTGACTACTGGTGTACTTCTGATGGGTCTTTTCTGGGGGCTCAGTGGTAAAGAACCCACCTGCCAATGCCGGAGACGTGGGTTCAATTCCTGGGTCATGAAGATCCCCTGGAAAAAGGAATGGCAACCCACTCCAGTATTCTTGTCTGGAGAATCCCATGGACAGAGGAGCCTGGAGGGCTACAGTCCATGGGGTCGCAAAGAGTCGGACGTGACTGAGCGACTAAACAACGACAACAAAAACAAGTGCCTCTGATGGTCCTTGGCTGGCGAATTTTGACACCATCTACCCTTCTGGAATCTTTTAGATCTGGGCTGAACTTTTGGCCTGAGACCTGCTTTCCACCCCTCTGTGGAGAAGCCCACAGCAGATCTGAGAGACTTGAGACTGCAATTGGATTATGTTCCTGGATCCTTATCCTGCTGGATGATCCCATTACAGTAATACCTGTAAAGACAGCTGTTGTTTCTGTCTGCCTAGTGTCTCTCTTAGCACCTTGTTTTCCCTTTGTGTAGCCCCCACCACTACTCCAGACAGACCTGTGTCTAACACAGCCCCCAGTATCTTGTAATTAAAACTTATCAACCCGAGAACCTCACCCCCTGGCCACAAGAATGAGGTCTGGGATGAAGCCATATAGCTAGAGGATCTCTTTCTTCCTCTGGGATCATGAACTGTTCATAGGACCTCATTCTCCCTGCACTCACCTTCCTCAGTTGTGTGGAAGAACAGTCTGCAGACTGAAGTCAATCTGTACCAGGATGTAGAGGTGAGAGTCAGAGAGACAGCCATAGCTATATTGGTTGAGCTCCTCAGTTCAGTTCAGTTCAGTCACTCAGTCATGTCCATCTCTTTACAACCCTGTGGACTGCAGCACACCAGGCTTCCCTGTCCATCACCAACTCCCGGAGCCTGCTCAAGCTCATGTCCACCCAGTTGGTGATGCCATCCAACCTTCTCATCCTCTGTCATCCCCTTCGCCTCTCACCTTCAATCTTTCCCAGCATCAGAGTCTTTTCCAATAAGTCAGTTCTTCACATCAGGTGGCCAAAGTATTGGAGTTTCAGCTTCAGCATCAGTCCTTCCAATGAATATTCAGGACTGATTTCCTTTAGGATGGACTGGTTTGATCTCCTTGCAGTCCAAGGGACTCTCAAGAGTCTTCTCCAACACCACAGTTCAAAAGCATCAATTTTTTGGCGCTCAGCTTTCTTTACAGTCCAACTCTCACATCCTTAAATGGTTACTGGAAAAACTGTAGCTCTGACTAGACAGACCTTTGGTGGCAAAGTAATGTCTCTGCTTTTTAATATGCTGTCTAGGTTGGTCATGGATATAGCCAGGTTGAGCTCCTGGATATAGCCATACCTGAAGCCCTCAGTCTTGTCAGTATCACAAGCCAACCAATTTCTTGGGTATTTGAGCTAGTTTAATGGGTTTTTGTTCCTTGCAGTCATGACAGTCTTGACTAATTTATAAATTAGTTTCGGGAAGGGGAAGGGTATTGAAGGAAATAACTTAAAATGTGAAATTGGCTGAACAAAGGTAAAATAGAGGGCCAGGGCCACCACAGACATATATATTCATTATGAATAGGACTTCAAGCTTTGCGCTCTGTACAACCTCCCTGGATGTATGTCACACCCCGTAGAAGAGCCTTTCTCAGGAGACCAGACATCTATTATGTAGAAAAATAGCTGATTAAATTGTTGCCTGTTTTATCTTGGCACTCTAACAGTGTGTCACCTGAGACCGTGGCTCAAGTGCCTTTGGAGGAAAACATCAGGATGTTGGAATACCTGGGAGCTTCCATGAAGTCTTCAACAAGGTCTTATAAGATAGATACAAACTCCCTCTATCTGCTCCTTCTTAAAGCAGAGTTAGCACTTCCTTGATTTTGTGAGATTGCCAGAGCTCAATTTTCTGTCCCAGGCTAAAAAACAAAGTTACTAGAAATGAGATGGGGAGATAAGGCTGGGATTATCAGAGATCTGGTGGGTACTTTCAAACGCTGAACACTGCCTGTCTCTAAAGGCACAATTACCCTCATTGGGAAGAGACTATTGGCTGAGTCTGTCTGCTGTCTAGATTGTAACCTGGGGCAAGATAGATGCTATGGGGATGGGCAGGCACAGGTCTGTTACTAGGAGACAGGATCTACCAAGGTTGGCCTCCAGACTCCAAGATCCTGGTGAGGTTTGGAGAACCAAATCATCCAAGCACTGAATCACAGCATCTCATCCTCTGGGCACAGTTATTGGTTTGAAGCTGGACATGTGACACAAATGGGTCAGCCAGAGTGTTCCTTACTTTCTAATACAAGACAGCTCTTCCTTTGGGGCCTAACTATTAGGATTTGAGTTTTGTTTTGGTTTTGTTTTTTGCCACTGCTTGGACTGAGAGGCAGCAAGGCAGAAAGCATGCTTGATAAGGAATTGGCAGTCTTGCTAATTACAGACTTTAAGTCAATAAAATCCCTTTCTGATTGAGCAGATAGAGCTAGGTTTCTGATACTTGAAATAGAAATACCTAAGACCTTAACAAAATTTAGGCACTGTTCATTGAGCTGCAGCCAAGTGTGAGGCCCTGTTTTAAGATGGTATATGCACATTGTATTGTAACCCTCCATGAAGGAGGAACTGTTGCTCTCCCCAGTTTTGCACATAATGAAAGTGAGGGTGAGAGTATGAAATCATTTGCTGAAGGACAGAAGGAGATAAGGCTGATGCTTAGTGATGAGTACCATTGACAAGAATGTTTTCCTTTAAAAATTCATCTGTTTGGGGATTTCCCTGGTGATCCAGTGGTTAAGAATCTGCCTTGCAATGCAGGATATGAGGGTTCAATTCCTGGCCGAGGAACAAAGATCCCCACATGCAGGGGCAGCTAAGCCCGAGTGCAGCAACTACTGAGGATGTGCACTCTAGGGTCCGTGCTCCACAAAAAGAGAAGCCCCTGCACATTGCAACTAGATGAAAGCCAGAGCCACAACAAATACCAAGCATAGCCTAAATACAAAAAGAGTCATCTGTTTTCCCATGTTCAAGACTATTTCATTTGGGCTTCCCTGGTAGGTCAGTAGTTTAAAAAAAAAGCTGCCTGCCAATGCAGGAGACAAGGGTTTGATCCCTGGTCTGGGAAGATCCCACATACCATGGAGCAACTAAGCCCATGCATCACAACTATTGAGCCTTTGTTCTAGAGCCTGGGGACTTCAACTGCTGAGCCTTTATGCCGCAACTATTGAAGCCGAGGAGCTCTAGAGCCTGTGCTCACAACAAGAGAAGTCACCGAAATGAGAAGCTCATGCACTGCAACTAGAGAGCAGCCTCCACTTGCTACAACTAGAGAAAAGCCCAAGCAGCAATAAGGACTGAGCACAGTAAAAAAATGCAAACACATAAATTTTTTAAAAGGTTATTTTATTCATCTAATTTTATAAGCCCTTTTGTTTTTTATAGTTCGTAGGACATGCCTTTTTTGGAAAGTAAGTGGAATATAGGAGGGATACACATAAATCCATAACATAAAACCGAAATCATCATAATGTAATTTCTTTCTGTACTGAAGACATTTAGAGTAAAGTTTCTGTTCTTTCCTGGCAACCCATACTGGGGCTGGTCAGTTCCTTGGTTAGAAAATGCTTCACAATGTGCCGAAATCTGCCTCCTTGTAACTCCTACCTCTTATTTCTCATCTGGTGTCTCAGCAGTTTAAACCATTCTTAGAACCAGGCAGGAGCACCCATAACCCTGCAACTGGAGCTACACAGAACCAAAGCAAAATTTCTGAGCTTCCTGGAAGGCAAGGCAAAGAGGATGAGTCCCTTTGTGCATACAGTCTGGCCAAGTAGCAGACTGGCTTTACCAGGAGCACCTGATTTTGTTGTGGGAATCACTGGAGAATGGGTTTATTTCAGTGGTCCTCAACCAGGGGCAACTTTTCCCCCCAAGGGACACTTGGCAATGTATGGAGACATCTTTGGTTGTCACAAATGGGTGGGGGAGGAGGAATGTACTACTGGCATGTGGTGGGTAGAGGTCAAGGATGATGCTGGCCAGCCTGCAATGCATGAGACGGCCTCCAACCACCAAGAATGATCCTATCCAGAATGCCAATAATGCTGACATTGAGAAAGCCTGTTATTATCATGGAGTAACTCACAAGAGTGTCATCTGCATCATTAGTGGAAGCAAACAGAAGAAATGTCCGGCCTCCAGCAGACCTTCTCATGGTCAACGTGGATACCATAATTGCAGCCGAAAGGGCCATCTTGTCCCAGTAGAACCTCAAACTGGACTCCTCTCCTTCCTGTGGAAATGACAGGCTGGTCTCACAGAAGTATTGCCCATGGGGAAAGGACTCCTGACCAGGCTTGAGGCTGACTCTTAGTGGCCCATTGAATTGGGGGTCTTGTGAAGGTCTGTCTACAGGGTCAGGTAGCTACATTCATTCCCTGAAACCAGATTCTCAACAGCCCACCGAGGCAGGACCCAAGCACGGCCACCAAGACCCATCTGACCATTCCAGACTGAGCCAGCTTCTCAGTGTTGATCGCACCAGACCTCCAAGATTGTCATGGTGGGTTGCTGTCCAAGGTACTAGTCCTTGACATGCTTGCTAAGCCCTGTCACCCACTAGCTTCAGGGTCCCACCCCAACCTCTTCCTTTCTACCCTTTTCATTCTGTCTCTGGCTGAACACCTGCCCCCTTGGATCTGATTATATCCTGATGACTTTTGTTGTCTTTCCTGGGGGCCAGTTTCCCAGCTGCACCAACCATTCAGCTTCCAGCCTCTGCCCACAACAGGGTAAATTGCCGGGTTATTCTCATGTCCACCGCTTCATGCCCCCTCTGAGCTCCAGCCAGCATCTCAAGGATTGAAAGCTCCTTCCTCCATCTCCTCTCCTTCATCCTTGGAAGGGAAGCTCTCCTTTCTTGACTCCCAGCCATGACCTGACTATTGTGTACATTTCTCAGTTATAACAATCTAATGAGAGAGATTGTGTCCAGGTGGTGCTAGTGGTAAAGAACCCATCTGGCGATACAGGAGAGATAAGAGACACAGGTTCAACCCCTGGTTCAGGAAGATCCCTTAGAGGAGGGCATGGCAACCCACTCCAGTATTCTTGCTTGGAGAATCCCACGGACTAGAGGAGCCTGGCAGGCTCCAGTCTATGGGGTTGCAAAGAGTCGCACATGACTGAAGCAACTTAGTTCGTGGCACACACACAATGAGAGAGAGCTATTATTTATCTCCATTTTATAGATAAGCAACTAGAGGCTCAGAGGGGTCAAATGACCTGCCCGAGAGTACTTTTCAGGACATGGTGGAGTCAGGATTTGGACTCTGTCCATTCAGTTCCAGGAGCCTGTGATCTCAATCTCCTGACACTGCCTCTGTTCAACATTGTAACTCCATTCACCCACATCATTCAGAGCTTGTGACAGCACCTAAACTCCTTACATGAGTCCAGCCACCAAGCCCTTGCACAAACTGGGATGGCCTCCCTGCCCAGAGTGGGACAACACCCAGGGTCTGCAAAAGGGCTTCTCCCTGGAGTCATTCTCTCTTGTACATTCTCCCCGACCTCCACCCTTCATCCCGCAAGCCCCCTATCTCCTGGAGGAGGGCATGGCAATCCACTCCAATATTCTTGCCTGGAAAATTCCATGGGCAGAGGAGCCTGGTGGGCTACAGTCCATGGGGTTGCACAGAGTCAGACACGACTGAGCACACATGCATGGGTTGCCAAAGCACTGTTTATTGCTGGCTAGGGCATGGGTAGATAAGGGTCTGGGGGGCCCAAGGGTCCACTTGCCGAGCCCCGCAGCCCCACTGATGAAGAGAGCCCAGGGGCAAGTGACTCTCCTGGAAGTCATCCCATCTTAGCACCGCTGGGCCCTGGTACTTGAAGGTAAATTCATCCTTGTTTAGGGTTGAGAAGCAGCGCTGTTGACCCAGCGGGGGCTCCAAGTGGCTATATTTGCACTGTGGAGTCAGGGTAGGGGAGCCTGGCAGGGCAGCCTGGAGGGTGGCTGACCCACCCAGGCCCCCCTGGGAACATACAAGTGTGGGGAGAGACGCAGCTGGGTTTGGTCCATGACTGGGTCCTGGGGAGGTGGGCAAAAGGTTGGAGTGACACAGGAGCTGGATGAGAAGCTGAAGAGAAACCAGTGCAGGCCCCGGGGGAGACCCCATGGCCTTATTGACCTTAGGTGATTCTGAGCTCACCCTCAGCTTGGAATGTAACTGGGGCTCACCACAGTTGCCCCTCAGCTGACTGTGATGGGCCCCTGAGCCTTGGGTGACCCTAGAGTGACCCTGAGCAGTGAAGTGAAAGTTAGTCACTTATTCGTGTCTGACTCTTTGTGGCCCCATGGACTGTAACCCACCAGGCTCCTCTGTCCATGGGGATTCTCCAGGCAAGAATACTGGAGTGGGTTGCCATGCCTTCCTCCAGGGGATCTTCCCAACCCAGGAATCGAACCCATGTCTCCTGACTTGCAGGCAGATTCTTTACCATCTGAATCACCAGGGACGCCGGACCCTGAGCAGATGTGAGACTAATTCTGATCTGAGAGGTTACCTGGTTAAGGAGATACCCTTTCCTCCTCCCTCACCCGCTGTAGCATCTCCTCCGTCACAGAGGCTGGAGCTATTCCGTGTGGCTTCAGCATCTTCCGGTTCATGGTTAAAAAATCTACGTCTGGAGATTTGAGTGGGGTTGCCAAGCTGAGAGGCTGAGGGAGGAAAGGCAGGGCCCAGGGGGAAAGGATGCGGGAGACTAAGGATGCGGCAAGGGTTCAAGGGCGACCCCTGGGTTCCCGCTGAAGTTGTCAGAGGAGGAGGATGGGTTAGGAGGCAGGGAGGGTAAGGGAGCCAGCGAGGGACTGAGGTGGCCTGGGGCGGGGCAAGGGCAGAAGATCCGGAGTGAGGGGCTGGTGAGGGGACAGGAAGAGTGGATTAGCTGGTCAAGGGGCGGAGCCAGAGTGTTGAAGAGGAGGAGGAGGGCTAAGAGTCTTGAGAGGGTGGATATGGAGAGGGGAGGAGCCATACCAGAAGGGCAGAGTCATGCAGGGATGGAGGGGGTTGTTGAGAGTCACGATGACGAGGGCATGGGATTGTTCAGGGTCAGAGCTGGGAATCTTGGCCCAGGGCGTGAGATCTAACCCTTCAGGAGGCGGAGCCAGAGGCAGGCCCAGAGGCAGGCAGTGGACGAGGTGGGATTGGCCGGGGGCGGGACCACAGAAGTGGCAGGGGCAGGGCGGGGCTTCCCCAGGTGGGCGGGGCCTCGCTCACCACCGGTGCCCTCTGGCAGGTTGCTGCGGCGCAGGTGGAGGTTGGGCGCTTTCGGCGGCTTTGGCATCCCAGGGGGTAAATAGTCCGTGCCCATGGAGGTCTGGAAGAACTGTCCGAGCAGCGACGGCTCCCCTAGGGTTATGTGACTCTGCAATGTCTCATGAGGCACGTGGCGGCTGGCTGGCTCGCTCGCTCGCAGTGGCTGTAAGGACCACAGGGTATCTGGGAAGCTCCCCTCGTCATGGGTGTCCCAAGGCCAGGGATGAAGCTCAAAAGCGGGAGCTGTGTGACCTTGGACGGCTCACACTCTCTCTGGGTCCCACGTGATGGCGCTGGGAACTGGTACTGTTATCTCAGTTTACAGACAACCACTGAGGTATGAAGTGGTTAAGTGGCTCGCCGTACATCCCGCAGATAGATCCAGGAGATCCCCGTACACATGTCCAGCTCCCTCCCACCTCAGGGCCTTTGCACTTGCTATTATTCACTCTGGGAAACAGAGGAAAGCCCGTTTCCCTGACTCGCCCTGCAGCCTTTCACCTTCCTGCTGACCTGACGGTAGAAGAAGTGTGTGGAGGTGGTGAGGCTCCCTGGACCGGGACACCCATTTCCTTCCAGGATGTGTGACTCCGGAGTCTGGTCGTGGTGAAGAAGGAAAGGTTCTGCCAGTGGCAGAGTAGGTCCTGAGCAACCCTGGGTGGCTGCTCTGGGAGTGAGGGGGCAGGGCAGGCAGCCAGATCTCACCTGGCTCCCGGGCATAGAAGTGTTCCCCCTTGGTGGTCCTGTCATGGAAGAGGCCATCCCCAGGACGTATGTTCACACAGTGGATGTGGGCTGAGGCCCGGGCCTTGTCATACCTGCAGGTAAGGGGATAGGAAGCAGGAGGTGGATCCATCTGATCTGGGCCCTTACAACTCCCAGGAAAAGGGAGGGAGGGACAGGCTCCCCAATGGCCAAGCTGTAGGGTGCTAATTGTGAGTGATCTGGCACAATAGTGGGCCTTGCCTGTGGGTGATGGAGACTTCAAGGGTGCAGTGTTGGCCCTAAAGACTTAGGTGACCCACCCCACGTATCGCTGAGAGCTCTTTCACCCCGTCTTGGTAGAAAAGGCCATGGTTCTTTTGTACCTGTCCGGGGGCAGATCCAGAAGCCCGTAGGCTTGTTCCTGCTCCGTGCACATGGGCCTGTAGCCAATCTTGAAGTCTCCCAGTTCTATGCTGGAGGAGGCCTGTGGGTGGACAGGAGTGGGAGGGCAAGACCACCCAGCCCCCATCACTGCTCCTCCCCCCGACCCCCCACTGGCAGCATCAGCCTGGTCTCAATTTACCCTCTTACACGGCAGGGCAGGTGGGCCTGGCAGGGCCTGGAACTGTCTCTGGTAGGAGGTGTTGTCATCCTGTCTCTTGTGCTCCCAGTGGAGGGGATTGCGCCCACCTGAGGATGAGCAAGAGGAGAGAGAATGGGATCAATTTTTGGCAGCTTCAGGACCACTAGGATTCTATTCCTCGCCTGGGAAGAGCAGGTGGGCAGTCCAGACTAGTTTAGCCAAAGGCCTATCTGGAAAACATCAAAAATAATAAGAAGTAGGGACTTCCATGGGTTCCCTGGTGGCTCAGTGGTAGAGAGTCCACCTGCAATGCAGGAGCTGCAGGAGAAGCAGGTTGGATCTCTGGGTTGATCCCCTGAAGAACCACTCCAGTATTCTTGCCTGGAGAATCCCATGGGCACAGGATCCTGCCGGGCTACAATCCATGGGGTCATGAAGAGTCGGACACGAACTGAAGCAACTTAGCACATATGCACAGGGACTTCCATGGCTAAGACTCCACACTCCCAGTGCAGGGGGCCTGGGTTTGTTCGATCCCTGGTCAGGGAACTAGACCCCACATGCCACAACAAAGATCAAAGATCCCGCGGGCCAAAACTAAGACCCAGTACAGCCAAATATATATTAAATGACAATAAGGGAGTTCCCTGATGGCCTAGTGGTTAGGATTCCAGGTTGTCACTGCTGTGATCCAGGTTCAGTCTCTGGTCGGGAGCCGAGATCGCACAAGCTATGTGTTCCTCTGAGTCACAGAATTGGAAAAATCATACAAATGACAGCGACGCTTTGTTGCTCACTATCTGGCAGGCACGTCCTGCACTCGGGGCTCTTTTGGCTTCACCAGTAACCATAAAACTGGTTGTTGCACCCACTTTGCAGATGAGTAAACTGAGGCTGGAAGAGGTTGCTTTCCTCAGAGTCACACAGCTACTGAGGTGGCAGGGCTGGGTGGTGAAGGTGGAGGACACTTAGATTTGTTTAACCCCAAACCAGCTTCATGACTGCCCACAGCAAAGCACCCTGGAGAGCTTCAGGAGATGTGCCCATTCTGTGGATGCAGAAACTGAGGCTCAAGGAGGTTCCAGAGTTTCTCAGCCTCTGCGCTGTTGACATTTGGTGAAAGTGAAGGTGTTAATCGCTTGGTTGTGTCCCACTCTTTGCAACTCCATGGACAGTAGCCCGCCAGGCTCCTCTGTCCATAGGGTTTTCCAGGCAAGAATGCTGGAGTGGGTTGCAATTCCCTTCTCTAGGGTATCTTTCTGACGCAGAGATCGAACCCGGGTCTCCTGGATTGGCAGGCAGATTCTTAACCAACTGAGCCACCAGGGAAGCCAACAGCCGCAGAATTCTTTACTGTGGGTAGCTCCCCTATGCGTGGTAAGATGTTTAGTAGCATCCCTGGCCTCCATCAACTCCCTGACAGTAGCATTCTCTCCTTCCCGTCGTAAAGACTTAAAAAGACGATCATCAGACACTGCCAGTTGTCCACTGGGGGCGAGGAGCAGAATCCCTGTTCGCCGCGAGAATAAGTGTGTCGGTTAAATTGCCTAGGGCGCCCGGGCGCGCACTCACGGAGGCGGCAGGCAGGCTCGCGGGGCTTCAGGCAAAGGTCGTGGAGCGGGAAGAACTCCCGGTACGTGGTGGGCGGGATGCGCAGCTTGACTAGGTCCCCCGACGGCAGCGAGTCGCGGTCGAAGATGAGGCGCGCGCCGCGGATCTGTTCGCGGGCGCGCTCCGACGGCTCTGGCCAGCCGTAGTCGGTGCGCGCGGTGGAGAGGCCGGTGCGGGGGCGCGCTTCCGCGTGCAGGTGCAGGTGACTGGTTTGCGTGGCGAATGTGGGCTCCCGCGCCAGTTCCCGCTCCTGCTCCCTCAACAGCATCGGTGGCGGGGGCTCATAGGCGCAGCGCGTCTCCGACAGGCGCTTCTGGCCCGCCCAGCGCGCATCCTTTTGGAAGAGGGTTGCGCAGGGCGGCGGCGGGCACAGCGGCCCCCGGGTAGAGCTCGAGTAGGCGGGAAAGTCCCGGTGCGATGTGGACTGCTTGGTGTCCGCGTGCAGCCGCGGGTCCGGTCCCAGCGCGAAGTGCGAGGCCTTGAGGAAGTCCAACCGGGACACTGGGCACGGCAGGAGGGCGCCCGCGGCCATAGCGGGGGGAGGTGCCACCTGCGAGGAGGCGGAGATAGGAATGAGCAGGTCCCATGGTGGGCTCGGGGTTGGAGACATTTTAAGTAACAGGTTTAAGGATTTTACTGGCGGTCGAGTGGTCAGGACTCCTCGCTTTCACTTCCAGGGACCAGGGTTCAACCCTGATCCGGGAACTGAGATCCCGCAAGCCCTGTGGTGCGGCCCTCACCCCCGCCCAAAAGAAACAGGTGTAGCCCCTTTGCCTGCCCGCAGGAAAAGTAGAGATAGAAATAATCACTTATTTGGCGTTTAGAGTGTGCCAGGCACGGTTCTAGGCTCCCGGAGAGGGTTCATCAACAGACCTAGAGCCCTACCTTTGTGGAGATGGTAACGGGAACAGACAATAATGAATAAATGTAATCACATCAACTGCAGAGTAAGTTACAAGGTGATAAGTGCCTTGGGGGGAAAAAGTCACATGGGGTAAAGGATAGGGTTTGGGCTAGAAGCCTTGTTGTTTTAAATAGTCAGGAAAGGCATTCCTTGGTGGTGCAGTGGATAAGAATCCACCTGCCATTGCAGGAAACATGGGTTCGACCCCTGGTCTGGGAAGATTTCATATGCTGCAGATCAATTAAGCCCGTGGGAGCCACAACTACCAAAGCCCACAGTCTAGGAGCCCATGTGCCACAAGAGAAGCCACTGCATTGAGGAACACACACAATGAAGAGTAGCCCCCTGCTTGCCACAACTGGGGAAAGCCCACATACAGCAACGAGGTCCCAGTGCAGTCGTAAATAAATAAATAAAAAATTTAAAAAATAGTCAGGGAAGGCATCACTAAGATGATAGCTGAGCAAAGACCTGGAAAGAGGGGCAGTGGGGCATTTAGATATTGGGGGGGGGGGTAATGACACTCTGGGCAGAAGAAACAGCAGGTACAAAGGCCCTGCGGCTGCTGCAGAGAGATAGGAAGAGCTGCAGAATTAACCATTTGCATTTGACAGTTTGATACTGGAACCCACTCTCTTCACTCTCAGTCAGTTGTGAAGACCACGGCCCTCCCCTCCTTCATGCCTGGGAACCCACTTCTGTCTCTTCCCAGCTCTGGCCCCTGTCCCATCTCTGCCATACCCCTCTCCTCACTGGTCTTCCTGCCCTCAGCAGTTGTCCCAGGCCCTTACTGCTCTTTGTGTCTTCCAGCTGTCTGCATTTTACACACTTCTTACTCATTTCTCTGACCTTTAGCTCCGGACTCTCAGCACCCCACTTAGCCTACCAAGACTTTCTGGCTTTTGCTCAGAGCTGAGATGTCTCCCTCAACCCATCTCTGTCCCTCAGAGATCAGATGCTTGGATACCACCAACACTCCTGGCTTACTCAGCATCACCTTCTTCAGGAAGCCCTCCCAGACTGCTTCAGCTCACAACTATTGGTTCACATCAATCTCTTCAGAAAACACACATCAAGAGTTTTTTGTTTGTTTTTTTTTTAACGAAACCACAGTGGGTTTGTTTTTTTTTTTCCCTGATCATTTCACCACCTAAAATAGTTGAAGATCGAGAAGCTTTCAAATAGTTTGTGGGAGAATCTGACGACTGAAACAACTAGCCGGGTTACCTTGGAATAATTAACTGGGCTCCTGTGAACTTCATTTTGTTTCCTGACCACGGTTGAGGAGAGTGCACCTACCTCAAGGTGGGGGCATGAGAGCTAGTGAGTCTTAGACGATGCACTTGGCATGGGCATGACCCTCGAGACTCCCTCAGTCCCTGGTCTCCCAGAGGATGCTCAGATGTTCCATCTGGGGATTCATCCAGGTGTGGTATGGCCCTGCCCATTGTGACCCAATAAGCTGCCTGGGACGATGCTGTCACAAGGGTCCCCCAGCAACTCTGGGGGCAACCAGGAGGAAAATCAGGAGCAAGGACAGAGGATCCTGCCCCCTGAGAGCTCGAGGGAGCCTGGCCTGTGACTTGACTTCTCGAAGACTCCATTTTGTCATCTGGAAAATGGGGCTGGAGATGGCAGCCACTTCAGTGGGGGAGGATTTGATGCCAGAGGCCACCTGCATGTATTATCACCATTTTTCCTTCTCATCAGCTTTCTAACTCTTGTCTGCACAGGATGGGCCTAACTCTCTGAGTCACCATACCTCTTAATGCCACTCCAGGGCTCACAGACCTCCAGTGTAGCCTTAAAGATATCTGTGCTTCCCACCTTCAGCCCCAAGACCACCAGGAACACACAAGTATTTAAACACACGGGGCTTGTTACTTGCAGCAGTGGGTACAATGCATGTCATGGATCTGGGCTTTGTCTTCAGTGCTTCTAGGGAAGTTTCAATACATGAGACTTTGCTCTGTGTTGGATGCTTTTACTGGCTGGAAATTTGACTTTCTTTTTATTTATTTATTTACTGGCAGTGCAGCATGGCATTGGAGAAGGCAATGGCAACCCACTCCAGTACTCTTGCCTGGAAAATCCCATGGATGGAGGAGCCTGGTAGGCTGTAGTCCATGGGGTCTCGAAGAGTCAGACACGACTGAGCAACTGAGCGACTTCACTTTTCACTTTCATGCATTGGAGAAGGAAATGGAAACCTACTCCAGTGTTCTTGACTGGAGAATCCCAGGGACGGTGGAGCCTGGTGGGCTGCCGTCTATGGGGTCGCACAGAGTTGGACACAACTGAAGCGACTTAGCAGCAGCAGCAGCAGCAGCAGCATGGCATATGGGATCTTAGTTCCCAGTTTGTTGTTCAGTTGCTCAGTCGTATCTGACTCTTTGCAACTCCACGGACTGTAGCCCACCAGGCTCCTCTGTCCATGGGATTTCCCAAGCAAGAATACTGGGGTGGGTTGCCATTTCCTCCTTCAGTTTATCTTCCTGACTCAGGATCCAACCTGCATCTCCTGCATTGGCAGACGGATTCTTTACAGCTGAGCCACTGGGGAAGCCCGTGTTGAGGCAAAAACACATTTTCTCTGCCTGCCTGGAAAAGGAGGATGCAGGAGTGGATAGGTTCTGTACGCTGTCTTGAAGCAAGGAGGAGAAGTAACACTCTTATGGAGAAACTGAAAAATCTTGATCACAAAATCTAAGGAATGAAGCAACTTGAAAGCGGTGACTGGGGACTTCCCTGGTAGTACAGTGGTTAAGAGTCTGCCTTCCAAAGCAGGGGATGCAGTTTCGATCCCTGGTCAGGGAACTAAAATCCTACATTCTGCAAGGCAACTAAGCCTGTGTTCCACAATGAAAGATCCTGAATGCAGGATCTAAAACCCAAGGCAACCAAATAAATAATAAAATAGTTTTTTAAAGAAAAAAAGTGGCAATTGGCAAAGACTCAGAGTCATTCAGATTAGCCAGGACACATCTGGTTGCTGTAATGATTTGGACAGCGTTCATGTTTTGTCTGTGTTTAGACAGCATGATGGAGCGGGCTTGTTTTGTCTTGTCCCACCATGGTCACAGAGTGGCCTTGTCTGATGTAGGCATCCTGTGAAATTATCTGTGTCCAGCAGGAGAACACCAGTGCCCGACTGCGAGAGAGCTCCAGGCCAGCTCTTAGCAACCACAAGGCCAGCCGTGAATGCCAGGCCAGCTCCTGTTGCTTTCCCAAAGGTCAAGCTGAGCCCTAACCAGACGGTGATGGACACTGGGAGGGCTGGGCCCTACCTGCCACTCTCACTGCTGTCTCTTTGGTGCCTATAACAGGGCTCGGCAGGGGAAAAATAGGCATCAGAGAAACGTGATGTGCTGTTACGAGGACCATGTGGGACAGTACAGGCTCAGGAGAAGGGATCCGGCCACTCTGCAGCCCGAGGTCTCCTTCCCTCTGTTGGCCTTGGGCTTGGCTTCGATTTTTTCTGCAGTGTGTGTATGTGTTTAAATATTTATATATTTGCCTGCTCTGGGTCTTAGTTGTAGGATCTTTGATCTTCGCTGAGGCATGTGGGATTTTTTTTTTTCAGTTGCAGCATGTCGGAGGCTTCCCAGGTGGTGCTAGTGGTAAAGAACCCTCCTGCCAATGCAGGAGAAATAAGAGATGTGGGTTCGATCCCTGGGTCAGGAAGATCCCGTGGAGGAGGGCATGGCAACCCGCTCCAGTATTCTTGCCTGGAGAATCCCATGGACAGAGGAGCCTGGTGGGCTACAGTCCATGAAGTCTCAAAGAATTGAACATGACCAAGTGACTGAGCACGCACACACAGGTTAAGAAGCAACATAGGGACTTCTCTGTTGGTCTAGTGGCTAAAACTCTATGCTGTCAATGAAGGGGGCCCGGGTTCGATTCCTGGTCAGAGAACTAGATCCTACCTGCTGCAACTAAAAATCCCGCATCCCACAGTGAAAATTGAAGACCCCACGTGTCACAACTAATACCTGGCACAGCCATATTAAAGAAAGAAAAAGAAGTAACATATACAGTCATGTTAAGTAGTGTTACAAGCTAAAAAGAAAAATAAGGTAGCAAGAAATGTGGGCAGGAAGTGCCTAGAGGTATGTGTGTGTGGTCCCAGAGCAGGATGACATTTGAGTATATCTGAAAAGGAGGTGTGGGAGGGAGCCAGATGAGTATCTGGAAGGAGAGCCTTCCAGGCAGAGCCAACAGCACGTGCAAAGGTCCTGAGGCAGGTGTGGGCTGCGACTTCAAGGAACAGGAGAAAGGCAACATGGTTGGATATGAGTGAATCAGGCTGGATGAGTAATATGTGTCTAAATCAAGAGGAAATGTATTTTTTTTTCTTAAATAAAGGAGACCAGTTGGCATCATTAGTGATGCAAAACAAAACCACAGTGAGATACCACTTGAATCAGGAGATGTGCTCTTGGGTGTCTCCTTACTGGTAAGCCAGCTTATCTTTCCTTGACCCTTATTTATTATTTTAGCCTTGGGAAAAATAGGAGAGCAGATGCAATCTCGCAAAGGAGGAATGTATGTAGAGGAATTTCCTGAGTTGACTAAGAAGAGGACAAAGAAAGCTGATGAACTATGAGAAGAGAATGGAGGTGAGAGGATTAGGTGGTATAATGTATGTACATTAGTCTGAACGGATCCCAAGCTGGCATGACAATATTTTTGCACGCTGGGTTAAATAAAATGTATTATTAAAATGAACAGTCCAAGTGTTGGCAAGAATGTGGAGAAATTGGAACCCTTGTGCACTGTGGGTGGGAATGTAAAATGGTGCAACCATCGTGGAAAATGGTCTAGTGGTTCCTCATCAAGTCAAACATGGGGACTTCCCTGGTGGTCCAGTGGCTAAGACTCTGCATTCCCAATGCAGGGGGCCCAAGTTTGATCCTTTGTCAGGGAACTATATCTCACATGCTGCAACTAAGAGTTTTCGTCCCACAACTAAGATCTGGCACAGCCAAATAAACAAATATTTTTTTTTTTAAGTCAAACATAGTTGAATGGCCCAGCAATTCTACTCGTAGGTAGGAACTGAAAGCAGGGACTAGAACAAGTACACGTACACCATGTTCACAGCAGCACTGTTCACAAGAGCCAAAAGGTGGAAACGAGGCTTTCCTGGATGTCCAGTGGTTAGGAAACCACCTGCCAATGCAAAGGACACGAGTTCGATCCCTGGTCCAGGAAGATTCCGAAGGGCAACACGCTCAGGGGCAACGAAGCCCATGAGGCACAACTACTGAGTGGCGTGCTACAGTTATTAAAGCCCGCGCGCCCTAGAACCGGTGCTCTGAAACGAGAGAGAGCACTGCGGTGAGAAGCCCTCGTACTGCAACTAGAGAGTAGCCCCTGCTTTTCACAACTAGAGAAAGGCCTCGAGCAGCAAGAAAGACCCAGTGTAGCAAACAAACAAAAAGAGGTAGAAACAATCCAAGTGCCCATCAACCAATAAGCAGATAAAAATATGATGTAGCCAAAGCATGGAATATTATTCAGCCATGAAAGGAATTAAGTACTATTGAGACATGCACAATGTGGAGAACTTCAAAAACAGGGTCAGTGAATGAAGCCAGACACAAATGTTCCCATATTACATGATTCTATTTATAAGAAATGTCCAGAATAGGTAAATCAGTAGACACAGGCAGCAGGTGGTGGTTGCTAGAGGCTAGGGGGAGGAGGAATAGTGTGACTGCACGAAAGAGTGACAGGTTTTCTTTTGAGGGTGATGAAAACATTTGAAAACTATCAAGGTGGGATGTCTGTATGACACATGAGTGTACTAAATGCCACAGAATTGTACATCTTAAAATGGTAAACTTTTTGCTATGTGAGTGAGGGTGAAAGTCTCTCAGTCATGTCTGACTCTTTGCAACCCCACAGACTATACAGTCCATGGACTTCTCCAGGCCAGAATACTGGAGAGGGGAGCTGTTCCCTTCTCCAGGGGATCTTCCCAACCCAGATCGAACCCAGGTCTCCCGCATTGCAGGTGGATTCTTTACCAGCTGAGCCACAAGGGAAGCCCAAGAATACTGGAGTGGGTAGCTTAACCCTTCTCCAGCGGATCTTCCCAACCCAGAAATTGAACCCTGGTCTCCTGAATTGCAGGCAGATTCTTTACCAACTGAGCTCTCAGTTTTGTGAATTTCACCTCAATTAAAAAAGAAACAAAGGGGGCTTCAGTGGTGGTCCAGCGGTTAAGAATCTGCCTTGCAAAGCAAGGGATACAGGTTTGATCCCGGGCTCAGGAAGATCCACATGACAACGGAGCAACTAAGCCCCTGTGACACAACTACTGAGCCTGTGCCCTAGAGCCCGTGCTCGGCAACCTGAGAATTCACAGCAGTAAGAAGCCCTCCCACAGCAACCAAGAGTCATCCCCACTCTCCACAACTCGAGAAGGCCTGTGCAAAGCAAAAAAGACCTAGTGCAGCCAAAAAACAAAATAAATAAATCTTAAACAAATAAAGGAAACAGGCTATGTTACCTCTTTGAAAGAATGTCTTTGATTTTTTTCTCTTTCTTTTTTTATTTTTTAAATTATGAAAGTATGATAATACATTTACAGATTTGGAAAATATAGAACAAGGTTATTAATACCTACAGTTTCACTATATCTTACAATTATTTTTTAAAGTAGATAAATGCAGATTTTTAGTTGGAGTTCCAATATCAAACTCTCAAAAATCAATAGAATGAATATATACAGAAGTAGAAGGATATAGTGGGCTTTCCTTGTGGCTCAGCTGGTAAAGAATTTGCCTGCAATGCGGGAGACTTGGGTTCGATCCCTGGATTCGGAAGATCCCCTGGAGAAGGGAACAGCTACCCACTCCAGTATTCTGGCCTGGAGAATTCCATGGACTGTATAGTCCATGGGGTTTCAGAGAGAAGGATATAGTAGACCTGAAAAGGACTATGAACCAATTCAACATAATTAAGATTTATGCAATCTTCACACAACAGTAGGATACAAATTCTATTCAAGTTCCCATAGACTATAAACTAGGAGACCCTGGAACATATCCAGGGACATAAAACAAGGTGCAAAAAATTCATGATCTAAAGGTACTGAAATTATACAGAATCTGTTCTCTTATCACTGTGGAATTATGTGAGAAATCAATATCAAAAGATATTTGACAATAAATCACATATTTTCAACTGCAATGTGACATTGACTAAGAGAGACCTTTGACTTAGCCGTTGAAAGCCTCAGTAAAATTAGAAGACTGAAAAAACCCAGGGTGATTGCAGAGAAGAAAGCATTTAAGTGAGAAATTAATATCAAAGTGAGAAATTAATATCAAAGATACTTTAGAAACTCCATGTATTTGGACATTAAATGTCCACTTTTAAATGGTGGGTGAATCTAAGAAGCCATAACAAGGAAAATTAGAAAATATTTGTGATGGAATAAAAATGAAAAGAGAATTTACCAGAATTTGTTGCATGCAGCTGAAGCTGCCTCAATGCAACTAACTACAATGTGGAACCTTGAATAAGGTATGAAAACATATGCACACTAACACAAAATTTTGTGAAATTTGAACAAAATCTGTGTATTAGTTAATAACAGTGTATCACATGTTAATTGCCTGTGCTTTGATTTTTTACAACATAGTATTTCTTTATATTCTCAGAATTGGGCTAGAAGTTTCAAGCCTCTTTCAAAAAATTTTTTAAAATCACTAAGATAATAAAGTTTCTAGACTTTTAGCAGTAATAGTTGATGCCAAAATACATGGAACTATATCAAAGTTTTGAGTGAATATAAAATAGAAATCTAGCATTCTATTCATACTAAGTCAAACAAAAATCAGTGTCTTTGATTTTTTGACCAACTAGTCCATGCAGATGGCACAAAATTCAAAGACTACAAAACAGTACAAAGGTGAACATTTAATCTCTTCCCAGTGATGACTAATGGCTGGCCATCTGGCTCCACAAGGATTGAGTCATTGGCCACTGCAGTCACTGACCTTTAACACCCCCTGAAAAGAGTTCCAGTTGGAGGATCAGAAGCTGCTCTCTGCTCTGGGAAAACTGACAGGACAGGCCTTCAGATAGTGAAGATGTTTTCAGGAAAAAATTTTTATGGGTCTGGATTCTTGTCCATCTTCCCACACTTAGAAAAGCACTAAAATCATTAACTTTCCACTGGGATGCGTGATTACACATAACCTTCTCCAAAATCACACACATGCTGACCTTCGGCTCAACTCTTCCTGAGACCCCTTGGGTTACAGCCCTCAGTAAACCCCCCAATAAAACTGAAAAACTCACAGCTCTCATGGTGTGCGTTTTTATTTCAGTCAACATCAGCCACCCAGTTATCCGCTGGGGATATTCCAGTTATCAGATTCTTGTCTATTCTTCTAGACCGGTTCCATGCATTTCCTTTTTTTTTTTTTTTTAAAGGGGACTAGCTTATTTATCGGAGAAGGCAATGGCACTCCACTCCAGTACTCTTGCCTGGAAAATCCCATGGATCGTGGAGCCTGGTAGGCTACAGTCCATGGGGTCGCTGAGAGTCGGACACGGCTGAGCAACTTCACTTTCACTTTTCACTTTCACGCACTGGAGAAGGAAATGGCAACCCACTCCAGTGTTCTTGCCTGGAGAATCCCAGGGACGGAGGAGCCTGGTGGGCTTCCGTCTATGGGGTCGCACAGAGTCGGCCACGACTAACGCGACTTAGCAGCAGCAGCAGCAGCTTATTTATGCACGCATGCAGGAACTTGGGCTTCCCAGGTGGCTCAGTGGTAAAGAATCCGCCTCCCAATGCAAGAGATGCAGGAGATGCGGGTTTGTCTCCCGGGTTGGGAAGATCCCCTGGAGGAGGGCATGGCAACCCACTCCAGTATTCTTGCCCGGAAAATCCCACGGAGAGAGGGGCCTGGTGGCCTAGGGTCCATGGGGTCCGCAAAGAGTCGGACGACTGAGCACGCAGGCACGCGGAAACACGGATGGAACCCGCACCCCCTGTAGTGCAAGCAGAGCGTCCCAACCATTAGGCTACCAGGGAATTCCCCAAAGTTTCCCTGACTTTTTTAAATTGCCTTACAGGACATAACAGCAAACCATGCTCTCTAAGGACAAGCCGACAACGCAGAAAGAGTAAAGCAGAAAAATTAGAAAACTTTCTTCTTGGACCACAGCAAACAGGTTGGTGCTTTTGCTTGGAATCTTTATGTGGTTGCGTGTGTGTAACTGGTTAACTTTGAAAACATGGGTAGCGAGCTCAGACCGTCCACCTAGGTGCACAGGGCCGGAAGAAACCACAAGTGGAGATCCCAAAGTTGCAAACTACATTGCTCCCAGAAGCAGACAAAGCGCAGTCCCGAACAAAGGGTCGCGCCGGCGCCTGCGCAGAAAGCTCCCAGGAACTCACCCCCTTGCACCGGTCCCGCCCCCTGGCGCGGCGAACTGACATCACTGCGGAGTCGCCATGGTGGCCCTGAGCGATCTGGCGTCGGCGCTGGAGTCCTATAGGGGTCGCGATCGCCTGGTGAGGCTGGGGTGGAGCGAGGCCAGAGATCTTGGAGTCGGGCCAAAACCCAGAGACCGGGACATTGAGGCCCGAGAGGGAGTGGGGTCACTCAGGATCCCCCCAGGGCAGATGCTTCTATCCCCTAGCGGTGGACATGTAGGTTCTTCTCGTTACCCCAAACGACTGGACATTTACAGTACCAGCCAGATCCTCACGTTTGTACATTTGAATCCAGCCGGACCACTGAAGTTGGTCCCAAACAATGTCGTATGAGGATTTGGGATGTGGCAGGGCTCCCCTTAAGGCTGGGCATTTGGGTTCTGACTAAATCCCCTGAAGTTGAGTACTTAGGTTGCTCTGGCCAATTCGGCCTGGCCAGACATTCCCATGCCTAACAAACCCATGTTTGGACATTTAGGATCAGACTAAGCCACTGTATTTAGTCCCTCGGTTGTCAAAATCTAATATGGGGATATAAGATTTTGCACTGCTTTCCCTGTGACTGGATGCTTAGGTTCTGACCTTCCACTCAACTCAGGTTGGGCATTTAGATTGTTCCTTCCAGGCCGCTGAGGTCGGACTCTGAGCTTGTCCCAATCAATCTCTTACAGGTAGGCATTCCAGTTGTACCAGGGAATGTACCAGTGGCTGGGCATTTAGGTTCTAGGCAAATCTTCTCTGATTGAGTATTCAGGTTCTAAATCCCCTGGAGAAGGAAATGGCACCCCACTCCAGTATTGTTGCCTGGGAAATCCCATGGACAGAGGAGTCTGGTGGGCTACAGCCCATGGGTTTGGAAGAGTCAGAGACGACTTAGCGACTAAACAACAACAAAGCCGGACTTTTAAAATGCAGCGTTTTTGCCATTACAAAGGTGCTGAAAAGGAATTACAAGGAAAAATAATATATAAAACAACAGGAAAAAGCAACTTCTGAAAAGCAGATGAAATAAAGATGTAAGGGTGGGGAAGCAGACCTTGTTCACCATGCTCCAGATCACCCGCTGATTCCCGAATCACCACTGGGTTCCTTCTCACTAAAGTAATGCAAACAAATTATCCTTTTGTTCACTGGGTTGAGGCCTGCTCACCTTTCTAAGTCACAGCCCAGCCACGGACTTTGGTCCAGCCAGGTAGATGCAAATAAGGTAGATGCAAATAGTCTTCCTGCCTGCTGGGAAAAGAGGAGGATCCAGGAGGTAAGAAATTGGGGTTTCTTTTTCTCATCCCCATCATGTGTCTCCAAAGACTGTGCCATTCAGTGACACGAGCCAGTGTGCCCTTAGTCTCCACAGTGCCTTTTCTTTTAAAAGTTCATTTTTATTGGAGTATATAGTTGCTTTACAATGTTGTGTTAGTTTCTACCATACAGCAGAATGAATCAGCCATCCATATACATATATCTCCTCCATCCCAGACTTCCTTCTCATTCAGGTCACCACAGAGAACTGACTAGAGTTCCCTGAGCTATGCAGTGGGTTCTCATTAGTTATCAGTTTTGGGCTTCCCTAGTGGCTCAGATGGTAAAGAATCTGTCTGTAATGTGGGAGATCGAGATTCAATCCCTAGGTTGGGAAGATCCTGTGGAGAAGGGAATGGCATCCCACTCCAGTATTCTTGCCTGGAGAATCCTCATGGACAGAGGAGCCTGGCAGGCTGCAGTCCATGGGGTCTCAAAGAGTCGGACATGACTGAGCGACTAACACACCCAGTTATCTGTTTTACACATAGTTATCGATAGCGTATACCTGTCAATCCCAATCTCACAAAGCCTTTTGCACAATGATATTGTATGTCTCCATGTATCCCACCTACGAGTATCTTTCAACTTTCTGTTGGAAGTTTGATTGAGAGTCCTGTTTGATTCCCCGAGGCCCGCGGCCAGGTCAGGGGTGATCGGCTCAGTCCTACTGACTGCTTCTGGTTTCCCACAGATCCGAACGCTGGGTTACTGCTGCCAGCTGGTGGGCGGGGTCCTGGTGGAACAATGTCCTGCCAGGTCAGAAGTGGGGACGCGCCTGTTGGCACTGTCCTCCCAGCTCAGCCACTGTAGGATCGTCCTGCGACTCTTTGATGACGTGGCCATGTTTGTCTACACTAAGCAGTACGGCCTGGGGGCAGAGGTAACGGGGGTGCGTGGGGCTCCAGGGAGGGGGTGCGGACCCTGGGAAGTTGGCATCTTATGGACTGCCCTTTACAAAGGCAACAGTATGGGCAGTTTATTGTTTTTTCAATTTTACTTTTTTTTTTGAGACAATCAGACGTTCTTGTTTCAATTTCAGTTAAACAAACTAGCTCGTTCCCAAAGACTATAATTAAAAAGTCTTCTTCCTGACCCTTCGGTCACCAGTTTTCCTCCTCAGAGGCAGCCACTGCTGTCAGCTTCTTGTGTTTCCTTCATGAGATTTCCTGCACCTGTGCTTTGCTTACATCAATAGTTACATGACATTTACATTCTTCTGCCACTTGCTTTTTTCATGGAATGGTGCAACTTGGAGGTCATTCCATATCAGTCCAAAATAAGCTCCTTCTGGGAATTCCCTGGTGATCCAGCAGTTAGGACTCAGCACTTTCACTGCCACAGAAGAGTGTGCCCTCAGTCATGTCTGACTGCGACCCCATGGACTGTAGCCCTCCAGGCTTCTCTGTCCGTGGGATTCTCCAGGCAAGAGTACTGGAGTGGGTTGCCATTTTCTCCTACAGGGGATCTTCCCAGCCCAGGGATCTTTTGCATCTCCTGCATTGGCAGGCAGATTCTTTACCACTGTGCCACCTGGGAAGCCCCTTCAGTGCAGAGGGCCTGAGTATAATCCCTGTTTGGGGAACTAACATCCCCTGAAGCCATGTGCCTCTTCCAAAAAACAAAAACCAAAAGAAGCTCCTTCCTTCTTTAGGGCCTCAGGGTACACATGTATAGCCGGATGGTGACTTGCTGAACTGGTCCCCTGTTGGACACATAGATTATTTATAATATCTTGCAGTTACAACAGAACCTCATCATGTCACCAGTGGGTCTAGAGTGATGCTCCTCACCTAGGGAGGGGGCGGCAGGGAATGTGATCTTGCTGTCCCAGGGGATGGGCTGAGAAGCTGCCCTGGGCCAGCCTGGCTGAGTTACGCCCCCTTCCTGGGCTGCCCTGCCCTTCCCCTGACCCTCCCGTGGTCTCCTCCCATACTCACTTGCTCAGATGCCCCCCCATCCCGCCCCAGTGCCCATGGCCTGATTATCCCCAATCTCAAGGGTTTGCCTGGGCCTTCCTCCCGTGTTGACACCCATCTCTCCAGCCTCCTCTTTGATGAGGGCATGTTCCCTACACTGTCCCCCCCAACCATCTCCTCTGTGAAGACTCCCCTGAGTCCCTACATGAGGGGGGTGCTCTCTGCATCTCATATATCCCTTATCCAGAACAAGAACCTCTTTGGTTGAGTGCCCTCTGCTCCTGCCTCTTCCCCAGCATAGGGCCCCAGGTCTTGCAGCTTCTCAGAAAACACCAGTGGAGTGAGTCCCATCCTCACGGAGGGATGAAGTGTGCCGGGACACCCCAGAAGGTCCCAGATGGGATGGGGGAGCTGGAGTGGGGTTCAGCACCCAGAGGGAGGCAGGACCACAGCCGGCTACCAGGAAGGAGAGGGCTAGACAGGGAAGACAGAGAGGAGGGGAAGGGCACGGCAGGCAGCGAGGATGACACGGTTACAGGCAGGGAAGTGAAGGACTCGGCCTGGAACTGGGCCAACTTGGAGGCCTGGAGGGAGCCTGGCCCTGAGGGCTGGGCCCAGGGAAGAGGCTCCTACAGCCTCAACCGGCCTTGCCTTGCTAGGTGCTCACCCCTGTCTGATCTGGGGGAGGTGACCCAAGCCTTGCAGTGAGCGTTGTGCCTGCTTCAAGCTGGCACCGGGCATGTGGCAACCCAGCAGGCCAGCCAGCTGCTCTGCCTGGTCAGGGTTCTCTGCGGGGCTCCCTCCCCTGCCCCATCTCAGGGTCCTGAGCCTGAGACCCATGCACAGGAACTAGTAATGCCCTGATGCAGGGCATCCCAAGTTGTCCTCCACAGGAATCATCCAGGAACTTAAAAAAAAAAAATTCCTAGTGCTAGGGCCCACCTCAGCCTTGGTGAGGCAGAACCCCTGGGGCTGGGGGCTGAGTAGGGGTTTTTGAAGCTCCCCAGGCATCCCCTGGGGCGTCCCAGGTGGTATAGTGGTAAAGAATCTGCCTGCCAATGCAGGAGACTCAGGAGACATCCGTTTGATCCCTGGGTCAGGAGGGGCCCCTTGAGAAGGAAATGGCAACCCACTGCAGTATTCTTGCCCAGGAAATCCCATAGACTGAGGAGCCTGGTGGGCTACAGTCCATGGGGTCGCAAAGAGGACATGACTGAAGCAACTTAGCACACACTTGCAAGGATCCCACAGCGCAGTGGAGTTGAGACCAGCCGCTCTACTGGGCAGAGGTGACCACACTGCTGAGAAATCCGGCCTTTCTTCTCCCACAGTGCCAGCCATGAGCCAACCTGCCTGGCCTGGACCTTGCCCTGTGACTGCCCCCTGGTATGGCCCGAGCCCCTGAAATGCAGTGGGTGGGTCCCACCGGGTGGGTCCCACCCACCCCCCCACCTCCCCACCCCAGGCCCAACCCCCACTCTCTTCCATTCCTGCAGGAGGAGGATATGTTTGTCCGCTGTGTGTCCATCCTGGGCAACCTGGCCGACCAGCTCTACTACCCCTGTGAGCATGTCGCCTGGGCCGCTGACGCCAAGATCCTCCACGTGGACTCTGCCCGGTGGTGGACGCTGAGCACCACCCTCTGGGGCCTCTCCCTGCTCCTGGGGGTTGCTAGGTAAGCAGCGTTGCTGCCCATCAGGAGACTGGAAGGGAGCAGGTGGGCAGGTGGGCTGGAGAGGCGGGTGTGGGACTGTCTTTGCCTCTCCTGCTTTTCCTCCTCTTGTCGTCCCTCATTGTATCCATCCCCTGCTGGTGCTGAAATGGATTCCCACGAACTTGGCAGCTTTCAGTTCAGTTCATTCACTCAGTCGTGTCCGACTCTGGCAGCTTTAAGCAACACAAATCGATCATCTTAACAGTTTCGGAGGTTAGAAGTCCAAAATGGCTCTCAGTGGGCTAACAACCAAGCGTGGGCAGGCCCGTGTTCATCCTGGAGGCTCCGAGGGAGTCTGTTCTCGGCCTTTCCAGCTTCTAGTGTACGTGTGTGCGTGCTAAGTCGCTTCAGTTGTGTCCAACTCTGTGCAACCCTATGGACTGTAGCCCGCCAGGCTCCTCTGTCCATGGCATTCTCCGGGCAAGAATACTGGAGTGGGTTGCCGTGCCCTCCTTCCTCCAGGGGATCTTCCCGACCCAGGGATCGAACCCGCATCTCTTACATCTGCACTGGCAGGCAGGTTCTTTTACCACTAGTACTACCTGGGAAGCCTTCCAGCTGCTAGAGTCTCCTGCATTCCTCAGCTTGCAGCCCCTCCCTCCATCTTTGAAGCGTGTTCGTCACTCCAGCCTCTGCATCTCTTGTCACAACTCCTTCTCTGACTCTGAGCCTCCTCCTCCATCCTTTGAGGACCCCTGAGATGACAACCCCCCACCCCCACCCCAGATCATCTCTGAAGTCCACACCCTTAACTCAATTCCATCTGTAAATTCCTTTTTGAAAAAATTTATTCATCTATTTTTGGCTGTGCTGGGTCTTTGTTGCTGTGCTCAGGCTTTCTCTAGTTGTGGCGAGCGGAGGCTCCTCTTTGTTGTGTGTGCAGGCTTCTCTTCTGAGGTGTGGTGGCTTCTCTTGTTGCAGAGCCTGGGCTCTAGGTATGAGGGCTTGAGTAGTGGCGGCCGGGCTTAGTTGCTCCGAGGCATGTGGGATCTTCCCAGACCAGGGATTGAACCTGTGTCTCATGCATTGCCAGGTGGACTCTTATCCACTGCACCACCAGGGAAGGCCTGCAAAGTCGTTTTTGCTGTGGAAGGGAACACACTCCCATCATAAGCCTGGGGATTAGGATGTGGGAATCTCTGGGGGCGGGGTGGGGAGCACGTGACTGTGCCTACCAGACCCAGGAAGAAGAAAATAACTCGGGGGGCCTGGACAGAAGTGGCTGCCTTTCCCCGGGTCCCCGCGTCCTGCTTGCATTGTCATCAGCAAACATCCTCAGATGAAGCAGCCAGGAGTTTCCAGACTGGCTCCATGCTTCCACAAACCATAAAGTCTCTAAAACTTTAATGGTTTCTTCCCCTCTGCCAATTTGCTGAGTGGGTTTGTTCAGAGCTCCCTGGCCCGGAAAGCATGGGTGAAGCAGGACCTCCAATATCCCTGTTTCCTGGGTGCAAAGGTCTCTTAGATCCCTGAAGGGAGGTGGGGCAGCCCCTGACCTCGAGGTTGGGGGGCCTATGCCCTCATCTGCCATCCCTTGTCCCTGGGCATACACTGACATCCAGTAGTCCTTGTCTCCCCCTCACCCTAGTTGTATGTTTACCGTAGGCGGCCTGGAAAATGAGCAGACCCCAAAGTGGAAGATTCAAGTCACCCACTATCCAACCCAGAGATCCTCTCTCTTTATACTTTGGTGATTTTTCCCAGTCTTTGATTTAAAAAACAAAACTTTTTTTTTTTTGAGTTTAGTTGCTTTAAAATGTTGTGTTAGTGTCTGCTGTATCACAAAGTCAATCAGCTGTATATATACATGCACTCCCTCTGTTTTGGATTTCCTTCCCATTTAGGCCACCACAGAGCACTGAGTTCCTTACCTATACACTAGGTTCTCATTAGTTATCTACTTTACACATAGTAGTGGGCTTCCCAGGTGGCTCAGTGGTAAAGAATCCACCTGCCAAGGAGGAGATGCGGGTTTGATCCCTGGTTCGGGAAGATCCCCTGGAGGAGAGAATGGTTACCCACTCCAGTATTCTTGCCTGGAGAATTCCATGGACAGAGGAGCCTGGCGGGCTACAGTCCATAGGGTCAAAAAGAGTCGGACACGACTGAGCGACTAAACAGCAGCAGCAGCAGTGTACCTATGTCGGTCCCAACAGCCTTTGTTTCAGACACCGTGCTGACACATTTTCACTTGTTTCTGCTCTCCTGGTTCAGGGACACGGCTCCGTTTTGACGTCAGCTCCCCTCACAGTCTCAACGGCTGTGATGGAGCTGGCCCTATCTTTCTATCAGCATTGCCCTCACTGCCCCTACCTGTGTGCTCAGGGTGCCCAGGCTGGGCTCCGGGTGCTCTGAGGCCACAGCCTCTCCTTCTGAGGCTACCCCGTGACCTGAGGCCCCAAGAGACTTCCTGTTCTTGCTTTCAGGGTTGCCTTGTTTCCCTTAAACTTTTTTTTTTTTTTAAATAGACTATTTTTTAGAGCAGTTTTAGGTTCACAGCAAAACTGAACCGGAAGCAGAGTTTTTCCATGTACCCCCTACACACACACACACTTCCCCACTATCCACACGGCACCAGAGCCCGACCTTTGTTAGTCAATGAACCGACGTGGACGTGGCATAATCACCCCACATCCATGGTTTACATCAGGGTTCACGCTCTGTGTTGCGCTTTGAGTTTGGACAAACGTAAAATAACATGTATCTACCACTGAAGTATTTTTCACTGCCCTAAAAATCCTATTTTTAGGGTGAATATTGCTCTGCCTGTTCTTCCATTCATCTTATTTTGTATTAAACACCTTTTACGGTGCTTTTTATTTATTTAAAATTTCATTTATTTATGGCTGCACTAGGTCTTCATTGCTTTGTGGGGGCTACTCTCTAATTGCAGTGGCCGGGCCTCTCACTCCCGCGGCTTCTCTTGTGGAGAAAGGGTTTTAGGTGCTATAAAGGCTTCAGTAGTTGTAGCATGTGGGCTCAGTAGTTGGCTCACGGGCTGGGCTGCCCCTCAGCATGTGGAATCTTCCCGGAACAGGGATTGAACCCGAGTCCCCTGCATTGGCAGGCAGAGTCTTAACCACTGGACCACCAGAGAAGTCCTCCATTCATTTTAGAGCAGCTAGTTTTCCCGTTGTTTCTCTGCATTTGGTGTGAGCAAGGGTATGGGGGCTGGGGAGCATTTGGTATGTGCTCATCATGACTCAATGGACACAAGTTTGAGCAAACTCCAGGAGCTGTTGAAGGACAGAAAAGCCTGGTGTGCTGCAGTCCACGGGGTCACAAAGAGTCGGACACGACTGAGCGACTGAACAACATCATGACCAGGGGTCCTTAAGACCCTGGGGTGCCGGAAAGTCACCTGCCCAGGCTGCAGGGAGCAAAGGCTGGAGGGAGCACTGGAGGACACCCACCTGGTGGCTGCTTCTCCGGCCTGCAGATCCAGCCCTGGGGATCCAGAAGGTTGTCTAGACTCCCTTCAGACAGGCCCAGCCAGTGTCCAGGGTGTGTGTGTGTGGGGGGGGAGTGGACAGGCTTTGTACCCATCTGGACCCCATTTACCTGGTGACCCCCCACCCAGCTGCTCCCACCCCATCCTGTGTGGTGTTGCAGGTCTCTGTGGATGGTCCTGAAGCTGAGACAGAGGCTGAGGAACCCCCCGGAAGCCTTCACCAGGTACGTTGTCCAGGGTTCCCCTAGAAGACTTCTTCCGGCAAGCCAGGGGCCCCAGAAGGTCTGCCCAGTCAAGGAGGTGCTCAGAGTCACCGCCCTTCCCCATGCATGCAGGCTCTGCTGGGTGGGGGTGGGGGGCAGATGTGTGCTAGGTACCAGGGCATCGCTGCGGCCCCCGGGGGGATGGGAGCCCTTTTACAGATGGGGAAACTGAGGCTAGCTGGGGGCCCCTAGGCAGGAAGTGGCAGACCTGGGACTCCAGGGCTGAGCCTTCACGGCTGGGCCCGGGTGTGGGAGGATGATCCGAGGTGGAGTCAGTGTCCTGAGGACCAAGGTCAGTCACTGTCTCATCCTGGGAAAGAGTGCAGGGTAGAGCAGGTGCCCAGCACAGGCCCGGAAGCTGCTCACCCCTCCCCTCCCCTCCCCTTCCCTCCTCCCCCTGCCCGTGGACCTGAGACTCTGGTTCCCACCATGGGCTCCCTCTGGTGGGTGTGACGGACACAGCCTGCCGGTCCTCCGGTCCTCCGCCTTCCCCAGCACTCCTTGCCCTGTCCCTGCAGGGAGTGGGGGATAGGGGCTGGCGGGGGGGGGTCCTTCCCTGAGTGCCCCCTCCCCCGCCCTTTGTTCCCACAGCCGGCTGTCCCGGGGCAAGCGGAGGACCGTGGAGACCCAGATCTGCTCAGAGGTACTGACCCTCCTGAGCAACCTGGCGGACTTGGCCAACGCAGTGCACTGGCTGCCCCCAGGGGTCCTGTGGGCCGGCCGCTTCCCCCAGTGGCTGGTGGGCCTCCTGGGCACCCTCTCCTCGCTCCTCAGCATGTATCAGGCAGTCCAGGCAGGCAACCAGGCCAACGCCACCCCCTGACGGATAGGGGAGCCAGAACCCCAACAGGGGCCCTTCCCATGGAGCGTGATTGCTCAGGAGGGGGGGTCTCTAATCCAGCAGATCACGGCCAGATGCCAGGAGGGAGGTGTGGCTAGAGGACACACCGGAGCAGTCTGGGGTACCAGCCCCCAGAGGGGTGGGCTTGGGGGGCTGAGGTCCCCCAGGTGCTGCCTCAATGGGGGCAGAGCGGGAAGACCCCAAAGACTCACTTGCAGAGGAACCGGCCCTCGGCGGGCCAGAGTCCCGTGTGCAGTAAAGGCGAGCAGGGCAGCCAGGCTGGGCCTGAGGAATGTGAAGTGAGGATCAATTAAATGAGGTGGTGATGGTGCCAGGCCAGGTGTGAGCTGATTCCTAAGCCCCAGTCTCTGTCTGTTCATTCTCATGCCCTCTGTCTCCAGTGCTCGGGGGCGCCCCCTGGGCCTTGTTTCTGGGAGGGCACACAGGTTCCCCCACCCCTCCAACTCCCCGGAGCCAGGGTTCAGCCTCCTGTGGGCTGGAGTGGCAGCTGGAAGCACCACCTCTCGGCCCACCTTCCCCACCCCCACCCCCACCCCCGATGCTGCAAATGCAGCCTGTTGACCCCAAGAGGCTCAGCCACAGAGGGTGGTCCTTCCTCCCCAACCTGTGGGCTTGGGCACCCTTGGTTGGCTGTGGATGCTGCCTCCTCTGCCAGGCCCTGCCCGGGTCTTAAGCTCCCAGGCATCGCGGGGTGCCTGTCGTGGCTGAAGCATCTCACAGCCACGGCGTGGACTCAGGTCTGCCGTGGTCCATTCAAGGCTGGTCTGAGCATTTCAAGGACTCTGAGCATCATCACTGGAGATGCCTGAGGCTCCCAGCTTGTGAAAGCACAGTGGGCGAGAAGGGACCAGTTTGTTTCCAGTCTGGGGTTTGAGAGGCCATGTGCGTGTGTGGCCTCAGGTGATGTTGGTAGGTGATGGGCCTGCCCCTCACTCACTGGCCCCTGGAAGAGCAATGAATGGTCATGTTTACAGGCCCTGAAGCCTGTGGTTTCAACCATGTTTTGTTCTTTTACAAAGAAGGTACGTGGTAGGGAACAGCTGGGGTGTGGGGCTGCTCAGGGTCTCACAGGACACAAGGACCCCATCTGGCCTCCAGCTGAGCCCCTGCCCCGTCCATCTGGGGGGCTCCCTCTGGGTTAGGAGGCTGGGCCAGGTCAGTCTTCCCCTTCCCTCTTGCTCTGCCTTGCAGGCACCCAGGGGACCTGTGAGATTAGGGTGGGGGTCAGAGTAGCACCTGCTTGTCTGAAGTTAACACCTGCAAGACAGCATGCTTGCCAGGGAACCACGTGAACACCTGCGTGTGTGATACGGCAGGTCACAGGTACCCCAGGGGCTGGCATCCCTGAGGGCCTGGGCAGCAGGGCTGGGATACAGCTGCTGGCACTGCCAGTTGTGTGGCTCCGCCTCCTGCCCGGTGCCATTCCCTGAGCTGGCAGCTCAGTTATAGGTTGGGGTGAAGCAAGATGATGATTCCAGGGGACCAAGCCCCAGGGGACCTACAGCTTTTTTGTGGGATGTGGGGGAGCATGTGTATGGCAAATTAGGCTCCTTTGAGGAGGGAGCCTGATGGGTCCAAAAGCCAGTAGGGTCCCCCCTCGTCAAGGAGGCTGACATCCCGGGACCATGGTTGGGGGGGCAGCCTAAATGGGTGAGGATCCAGCTAGCACAGGAGGCTGGGGGGCCCCTGCAGCCACCTCAGCACTGCCACTGCCTCCAGTCTTGACTGTCCAGGTGGAATCGCTGTCTGGGGCTTCCTCACCGGGACCAGAGCAGGCTGCCTGGCCTGGGTTCTCTGTGTGGCCCACCTTGTCACTAATCTGAGCTGATGCCAAGTGGGGGTGGGGGTGAGGGCTGTCACCGGCCTGGGACATGTCCCCACCTTCCTATACTCCCCACCCAGGAGAGGTGGAGAATCACAGCCTGGCTATCAAGCAGCTCTTGGGCCTGGTGTCCAGGGATCCCCAAGGTCCTAGCAGAACAGAGGGTCTGAGTGCCCCTGCCCGCCCCCCCATGCAAACTGCAGCACTGAAGTTTTGGCAGGTTATGCTAAAACAAAACCCCAAAGAAAGTGACTCTGGTCAGCTCCCCTTAGACATGTTTATTGCTAGAGTCAGGTCTTAAGTTCTAGAGCGGTTCAGACATAACCCCCAGTGAGGAAATGCTGCTATCATTGTAAAAAATGATCGCTGGGTTGACTAAGGTCATGGTCACAATTAACGAAGATGTACAGAGACCCCACGGAAGTAGGAATGTTTGCTCAACTCCTAACTTTACAAAAGAGACTGGGCTGTACCCAGGAGTGACCTCGGGGTCCTGGTGGGACGGGCCCATGGTGCTGCCCTGCTGCAGGCACCACCTGGAAGCCTCCTTGGCCGATTCCCACCACGTGGCCTTGAACTTATCCCTGCAGGAATCCCCTGGGTGGGTGAGAGAGGATCCCGTGGGTGGGGGCACGGGGCCCAGGAATGTCCTCTTCACGACAGGATAGGAATGTAAAGTCAGCTTTTCTAAAGTGCTCCGATGCGTCTCAGGACCAAACACAGTGATTACAGATGTGGCATGGGTGACCGGACGTGTCCCGGGGGAGGGGGGCCGCTGCTCCTCTGGCGAGCTCCAGGACTGCTGTCAGTTTCTCGTCACCGTTGGCCATGGTGCCCAGGCTCCTGCTCCACCCCTGTCTTCCCACCAATGCTTGGCGGGATACTGGGTTCTGCAGGGGAGTCTGGGGTGCAGGAAAAGGCTGGAATGCTCCCTGGCCCCGAGCCTGCACTTGGCCAGAGCTGGAATGTGGGTGTGACCCACTGTCACTCCAGGACTGCTTGTGGATGCGGGCACCACCCCAACACCTGCAGCTGTACCATGAGGCTGGACTGGTGGTCCTCGCCCTCCTCTGGGGGAGCTGATGACAACCTGTGACAGCTCACTGGATGTGAGGCGGCTGTCTGTGCACTCGCTGGCAAAAGTAACTGCCCAGGTTGTATTGGTCCCTTCCAAGTTCTGCCCCCACTGCTCTATGTCACCCCAGTATCTGCCCATCCACTGGGGATGCCAGTTGAGGGCCACCTCATGGGGAAGGAGGACTCTCTATCCGGGGCTGGGACTCTCAGGCATGCACCAGTCTTGGTGGAAGCCCTGGGCTTGGCTTCCCAGGCGTTGAGTCTGAGAGGCGCTTTGGGAAAGCACCAACTTCGACAAGAGTGGGTTTTAAAAACCTCCACCAGATTAAAATGAGCTGTGGTCTGTCCCCTCCCGGTCAGCCCCTTTCAGGACGAGCTTCCGAACCTACAGGACATACCGGGCATGCCATCAGTCAACCGCTTCAGCCACCCTGGCTGCCCTGTGGCCCTCTGTCCTGGGTGAACTGTGTGCCACCCCTGAGTGGGCTCACATCCTCGCCTAGAAGTTCACCACGAACCCACTCGGGTCTCTGCTTTAGAAGTCAATTCGGCCTGATTCTGCGGACAGAGCCAACCCCACTGGGCCCCTTCTGGTGCCATCGTGGCTCACTCCAGGGTCTCCTGGTGGCCCTGGTCACTACTTTGGAAAGACAGCCCGGAGTGGGACTCTCCTCTGCTGGAATGGGGTGCTATGATGGCAGATGGCAGCTCCGTGGGTTAGCTTTGCTTCAACCTTCCATTACAAACTTCCTTTTCATGTTAAAAAAAAGAGGTTTACAAAGTTGCCCAGGCACCACTGCTAATCCTTCAGAGCGAGCAGCCTCAAGACAGCAGGCCAGCCCTGCCTGCCCCATCCTGGCAGATGTCAGAGGAGGCCTGCTTGGGAAGGGGAGAGGGCGGACGTGGGGGTGGGGTGGGGCCACAGAGCATGAACAGTGGGCGGTGCAGGGAGGGGTCTGCACCCCGAGCCATGCCCCCTAGAAGAAGATGACATCTTCCTTGCCGGTTTCTTCCTTGTCAAGTGGTGTGGAGGATGGGGCCCCGGGTGGGAAGGATGCCCCCCAGGCCTTGAGGGAGAGGTACTCAGTGGGGACGTCGGCTGGGCCTGGGGTGGGGGCTGGGAGGCTGGGGTCTGGAAGAGAGACGGGGTGGTGGGTGTCAGCATCAGCCAGGCACTGTGGGTGCCAGGGGGTAGGGGGCTGGGTGTGCTGGCTCACCTTGGGGGGGCGTGGAGCTGGGCAGGACAGGACTCAGCGAGCGGCGGTTCCGAGAGGTGTTCTCTTCTTTGCCCATGAGCTTGTTGAGAAGCAGCGGCTGCCTCAGGTCAAACGAGGCTGAAAGAGGGTGGAAGATACTGGGGTTTCCAGTCTTGCTCCCAGTGCCAGAGCACCTGGACCTCGGCCCAGGGCCTCGCCCCACTCCTCGCCCACACTGCCTCCAGTGCGGGTTCCCAGGGAGGGACGCCGCTCAGACAACAGGCCCCAAATTCACTGACAAAACCCAGAGCAGATACCCCTGGTGAACCAGAAGGGGCCCTGGAACTCATTCAGTCTTTGGACAAGAGGCCCTGTGATGCTGTAGCCCAGGGGTCCTGGGACCCGGGCTCTGTTCCCCAGGAGGGTCCCAGGGCCTTCTTACTGGGGAACATTGGCTCTGGGGTAAGGACTCAGTGGGGAGTAGTAGCGTCAGTCACTGGCGGACTTCCCGCCCCTGCACGAGGGTTTCCGAGGTCCGTTTCTGAATCACCAAGGTGCTCCCTTGTGTCTGATCCCATTTTGAGGGCCAAGGTGGGAACAGGAACTGAGATCTGAAGTCTCTGGGGGTGGGTAGGTGGTTGTGTGTGTGTCTATGTGTCTGTGTGTCTGTGTGTGTAGGCAGGCCTCAGCTCCATCACCAGCTGGGGTTTCCTGCTGGTGTCCGGTCCAGAGGTAAGGGGCCAGGCAGGCATCAGGTGAGGGGAGGGAAGGGGGGTGCCAGGAAGCCCCAACTCACCCGAGCTGTCCCAGCGCTGGGAACCCCGGTTCTTGCCACTCTTGTCCTTTCCGCCCTTGGTGGAGGCTGCCAACTTGGTGGGAATCTGCTGCTGCACAGCTGCCTGCCTCTGGATCTGGTTGGTGGCGCTCAGCAGCTGGATGGGCACGTCACTCTTAGCTGGGGCGCTGTCCCTGCGGGCCACCTCGGGGCGCTCGGCGTACTCAGACCCCACACTGGACACCAGTGAGTTGGGTCGGGGCCCCGGTGCTTTAGTCAGGGTCATGGATCCATCCAGCCCATTCCCATTGAAGCTGGGAGCGTGGCTTGGAGGCTGGGTCTGAAAAAGCCACAGAAGACACGTCCCAATGCAGTTGTTCCTACTGGAAGCCCTTCTTGGGGTACCAAGGAGGGGCCGCATCCCTCGGATCAGCACAGTGCCACCCGCGCCCACGCACCAGCCCCACACACACTTTGCAGGCTCCAGGGTGGGGGCGGGGTTTTTGGAGGCTGGATGGACCTGGTGTGCCCGCCCACCTCCCAGGCCAAGCGTGGCTTAACTGAGGCCTCTTAGCTCGGAGGGTGCCATCTGGGCATACAGCCTGGTGCAGGCCTGATGGAGTCAACATTCCTCCCTTGTCCCAAAAACGCAGGCACACACCCACCCACGCATGTGCACACTCAGGCTCTCAGGCATAGGCACCCTTAGGCCGGCGCTCACCTCCACCAGTGCCTCCGGCGGCAGCGCCCCGGGCGCTGTGTTCTGCTTCTTGAGCCGGCGCAGCACCTCCAGGCGCTCGCGCTCCCGCTCCACGGCGCGCTGGGCCTCACGCAGCCGCTCCAGGTCGTGCTGGTAGGCCTGGCGCTGGCGCTCCAGCTCCTCGCGCTCCTGGTTCAGCCGCTCCTGCAGCCGCAGCAACTCACTCTCGTGCTGCAGCAGCCGCGCGGAGGCCTCGTCCAGCTCCCGGCGCTGCTGCTCCCGCTCACGCTCCCAGCGTTGCTGCTCCAGCCGCAGCTGGCCCTGCAGCTTCTGCACGCCCGCCAGCTCCTCCCGCTGCTTCTCGAAGTTGCGCTGCCGCTCCTGCTCCAGCAGCAGGTTACCGCGCGTCGATTGCAGCCGGAACTGCTTCTCGTGCTCCTGGATGGTTGCTTTTTGAATCTCCACATAGCTGTCCTGCTGGGCGATGACCACCTGGGGGAGGGGAGGGCCAACTTTAGGAAGAGCCCAGCCGTCTCCCAGACCCCCAGCCTCAACCTGAAGGAGGAGGGCACATGTGGCCCGTTGCGCTCCCCAAAGGCCCTGTACCTGGAGGCTGAGGAGCAGCTGGGACAGCGTCTGGATCCGCTGGATGAGCTGTGGAGAGAGGGACAGGGCCACTGGGCGCTGAAGGAAGCCCCACTGGGTCCCAGGGAGTGGGTGTGGGGACGCCGACACACAAGCCTTCACTTACCTCTGACTCCAGGACTGAAGGTGGCTGGGGGCCAGGCTCTGCACCTGGTGACTCTGCCTGGGGAGACAGCATCAACACGGAAAGCTTTTAAAGACCAATCTGACTTGAGTGGGACCCACTTATTATTGATAAGACATCTCCTTAGCATGGGACCGGCCCCCTCACGGCTCATCTGACTTGTGCCAGCCTTGGTGTCTGGAGAATTGAGGGCGAAGGGTGGTTCCTGAGAGGTAGGAGGGTGCAGGGGTGGGGGCCCACCATGTGCGAGGCTCTAAGGAGCCCAGAGCTGGGACTCTGAGCCCAGTGCTTGGCAAGGGTGGGCCTTAGGAGCCAAAGAGAGGGAACAGCCAGTGACGTCACATCCGTGGAAGGTGGACACCTGCGTAGACTGACAGCTGGTGGTCCCCGCCTAGTACCTCTCACCTGTTGATGAGGCCACTGCCCTGAGCTGGTCCCCTCCCCTGCCTCCCTCATGTGCACCTCCCACCTCGACCTTCCTGGGGACTGCAGGAGGAACCTGTACGTCCATTTGCATATTAACTATTAGTCACTGTCGAGCGGGGTAGCACTGCTGCTATTTGCCCCAAGAAGGAAAAACCAGACAAACCAAGCACAGGCTGTTCAGCCTCAGAGGATGATACAGGGACATGGGCTGACTCTGTGCTGAGCTCAGGCACATCCCAAGGAGGCAACATACCACCTTTGAGGCTTCCTCGGGGGCCCTCTGATTGTCTCCAGGCCTTGAGTCCATGCTGCTCACCAGGCCCTGCCAGTCTCGGGGGCTGAGGTCACTGCTGCACATGTTCTTCTGAAGACTGCCGTCTGAAACCCCAAGCCAGGCGCGTGAGATGCCTTGGGTCCCACCTCTCCTGCTCCTGGCCCCACCCCATCTCCTGGCTGGGTAGGGAACCTGGGCCACAGAAACCAGCAGCAGGAACTGGCCTGGGTGCTGCTGTCAGAACATGACTGACAAGCCCCAGGAAGTTCCAGAAACCTGACCCTGGTGTTTACAAAAGGTCGAGGGAAGCAGCAGAGAGATGCTGAAGAGCAAATGCCCAGATGCCGTGGAGAGGCATGCTCTCCCGTGACTGCCAAGCCCCAGGGTCCCTGGAAGGTGGCAGCACCATTTACCCTTGCCTGGGCTGCCTGCGCTGCCCCCGTCTTCTGCCCGGCTGTAAGCGTTGCCCAGCCGCCTGCAGATGAAACTCTGGATGTCCTCGACTGCAGAAGGAAGGGGACGGAAGGGAGCCAAGTCACCCTGTGGCTCCATCCTGGGCATTCAGAGCCAAGTTCAGGGACCCAGGCAGAGGCCTCACAGGGTGTCGGTTACCCCCTACCCTGCACACCCCCTGCACAGGTGTTGCACCTAGGACATGCCAATCTACAGGAGAGGTGGGATCTCAGGGGACCATGGGGTGAGAGGTGGGGGGCCCTGGGCCTGGGAATGCACTGGGCCTGGGAGGGAACTCAGCATGGCCACTACCTGTGTGCTGACAGTCACACAGACAGTCAGGAGACACAGGAGATGGCCTTGGGGGGAGGGGGCGGGGTGGTCACACAAGGTGCTTGAGGACACAGACTCTGGCCAGGTGAGGAGGTGGGGAGAATATTCTAGGCTGAGGTACAAGACATGAGGGGGTCTCAGGGCCCAGGAACAGTGGTGACTACAGACATGGGAGATGTTGGCTTGGCTGGAGGGAGCAAGTCTGACAGTCCACATGGGACCCTTCCCGCCTGTTCTCTTCACTCTGATGGAAAGTTCTGGAGGGCAGGGCAGTATCTGTCTTGCCGGCTGATGAAAGAGCAGCCCTGGCTGTGCTGTCAGATTGGACAAGCACTGGCCATCCTGCCCGGCAAACCCCCTGGCCTGGCACAGGACTCAGCAGCCGCGAGGAAGATGCTAGGGGCTCCGTAAGGACCTTGATGGCTCCAGGAAGCAGGCTGCTTATCGGCCAGCACCATCCCTCGGCTACGGGGACCAGAAGCCCCTAAAATGACCCACCAAACTTGTATGTGTGCCTTTTTCTGGGGAGAGCATCAGTGATCCACTCATCAGAAAGAAGAGGAACCATCTCAGTCAATTTGAGATTCCCCCCTGCCCAGCACTGGGCCTGGAGCGCGGCAGGCACTGGGAGTGTTTATTGAGTGAATGTGAGATGGTGCTTTGAGTCTGTAGCGAGGGGCTGGCACCCCACTGTCCAGGCACCTTCCAGCTCTAACAGAAGCGGGCAGAAGCACGCAGGGATGGGGTGGCTTGTAGGCCACACGAAGCTGTGTGCCCGGCCTGGGGTCCCCTGGGAGGCCCCAAGAAGGATAGGAGTGGGCTGTAGGGGTGGGCTGGTGGCTACTCACTCTCACTCATGGCTGACTTGAGAATCAGCTCGCCCTGCAGGTTCTCGGGGGGGTCCCCTCCCCGGAAGAGGAGCCGAGACAGGGCAAGGTCCTCGGGCCCGCTCATCTCGGCCATCTCCAGGTAGATCTGCTGCTTCTCGCTCAGGCTCTGGGCGATCTGCTGGTCTTTCCTGTTCAGTCGCTCTGCAAAGTGGCCGTGAGGCGGTGGTCAGCCTCCTCTGGGGTGGTTTCCCCCAGGAGCCGGCTGTGATGCCTCGCTGGGCCAGGCGGGCCTCCGGCATTCCCGCTGACCCTCATCCTGTCCTGGACCACTCCCTTTATCCAGAATTCCTGAGAGGCAGGCAAGGGTGTGGCCCTGTCTCCTGCTTGCTTCCCTCAATTATAAAAAGATCAAACATGGTGGGAGTGTGAGGGAGAGCCATAGCAGACTAAATCTATTAGTTTGGGACAAACAGCCTTTAAAGACTTAGTTTCTAATCTTGAAAGCCTTCTTACAAGTCTCTGGGTTTTATACTTTATAAATTTTTATTTCTGGCGACATTTCACAGCATGCGGGATCTTAGTTCCCTGACCAAGGATATCAACCTGAGTTCCCTGCAACGGAAGCGTGGAGTCTTAACCACTGAACCACCAGGGAAGTCCCTATAGCTTTTTTTTGCTGCTGTAACTATGACTTATTTTACTAGACTGTCTCACTGGAGACTGCTAGTATAAATATATATACATCCTATTTAGCTAAATTGTTGAGCTCTCTTACCATTTCCAATAGTTTTCCAGTTGATTCTATCGGATTTCCTAGGCAGATAATCCTGTCACCTGCAAAAAATAATTCTGCCACCTCCCTTCCAGTTGTGATTTTTTTCCCATTTTCTTTTTGGCTGTGCGGAGTGGCTTGTGGAAGTTTACTTCCCCGACCAGGGATTGAACCTGTGCCTCTGGCAGTGAAAGTGTGGAGTCCTAACCAGTGGACCACAAGGGAATTCCCGCAACTGTGACCTCTTACTTCCGAGTCTTCCCATTATTACCCTGGTTGGAAAGTCCAGGGTGGAGATACTAATGGTGGTGATGGTGGTGGTGGGGGCCCTGTCTCGATCCTAGCTTTGATGGGAGGGTCCCTGACCTTCCAGTGTGAAGGATGAGATTGGCTTTTGGTCCAAATGGGAAAGAAGAGCTCTGAAGAAGACACCTATTTCTAATTCACCATGACTCTTGTCAGGAATGGGTGACGACGAGACATTCCCGGATGACTCTGAAGTGTCTGTGGAGATGTGGCTGGGCAAGGCCTGTACTTTATTACCCTTCGTCAGGAATACAAGAGTGAGGAGGGGATAAAATGAGCACTATGTTAGCATGATACTTTCAGGGGTCAAGGGGATTTCCCCTTTCTTTTGAATAATTTTATTCCTGAATACCCTCAAACGTGCACCTCTCCACACACAGAGAAATAAAATATGCACTACCTAATTTTAGGTGCTTACCGCTTCAATGTTATCTAAGTTGAATATAAAGATCGCGGTAAGCACGGGAGAAGAGGGGAGTTGACTGAGATCACAAAGTACTTGGACTTATTCTCGGCAATGATCTTGCTGAAGCTGCACAGGAAGCTGTGAAAACTGGGGAGGAGAATAAGCACGTTGTGGTCCAGCTATTAGATGGAATATTATTCAGCTTTAAAAAAGGAAAGAGTCTGTTGCATGAATGAACCTTGAAAACATCATGCAGTGAGATAAACTCGTCACAAAGGGACAAATGTCCCCGTTGATAACAGGTGTCTGGAATAGCTAAATTCACAGACAGTAGGACAGAGGTTCCCAGGGTCTAGGGGTGGAGAAAGAATGGGAGTGATGGCTAGTGGGGATAGGGTTTCTTTTTGGGGTGATGAAAACAGCCTGAAACTGTCAGGACAGTTGCACCACCTTTTGATATAGACTAAAAGCCACTACATGGCATATTGTGAATGGGTGACCTGTGTGGTATTTGAAATACAGTTCGATAACGTAGTTAAAAAAATATCCAGATGGAAGAGGAAGCTGGTGTGGCTGGTTGCAAAACCAAGTTGAGTCCACTCGACTTCAGAGGAGGCCGTGGGGGTCCCAGCTCTCACAGGGACCCAGAGGGTCTGATGCACTTGATGTGGGATACCACGTTGAGTCCCTTCCTGAGCGAGGACCCCAGAAGGAATCCCAGAGCCCCCTCATCCCTTTCCCACATGCTCCCTGGAAGATCACTACCCGAGGGCACGGGTCATCCCACAGTTTAAGCCCTGGTTGTGCGGGTGGTGATACGCTCCAGCCCTCATGGGACAGAAGGGTAGGGCCACCCGGGGCTGTATCACCAGACGAGGGCTGCGTTATGGGTGTGGAGGTTGGGCTGACTCCCTCCCTCCCTACCTTGGAAGTCCCTCAGCCTCACAGCACGGGTCTCGACCACCTTCTTTTCCTCTTCGGCCTCGCTGAAGGGCCCTTCTTCCTCGTCTGGGCAGCTGCAGGGAGAGGGGACGGATGGGTGAGTGCACCCCAGGGACCAGCTGCCTCTGAGCTGGCAGAGGTCCGCCTGGAGAAGCCAGTGCAAAAAGCATCTCTGATGTGCTGAGAGATGTAGCTTGTTAATGGTCAACCTTGAGGGGGAGACACAGCCATCAGCACGCACCCAGTCTCCAAGTGTTGGGAAACAGTTGGCCACAGGTTTTAAATACGTGGACACTATTTGGGGCAATTCATTCCCTGGGGACCTCCCAGGTATGGGAGGCTGCCAGCCCAGCAAAGCTGAAGTTGAGTACTGAGGGGAGGCTGAGCTGACTAAGGGAAGCTTCTGGGTATCAAGCGAGGGAGCAGGCTAGGCATGGGGGCCGGACCCCCATCCCCATCTGTGGACCATGAGCCAGGCATCACACAGAGCCACAGGGCTGGGGTCTGTGGCCGGAGAAGGAAGGACAGCCCCCCACCCCGTGGGAGGGGGACAGCCCACCAATACAGAAGATTAGAGCTGCCAGCCCTACATCCCTGTCCCAAAGACACGCACTGTTAGTCATGTCAGAAGGAGCCCAATGGCACTGTCTGTCTGCCCTCAGATGAGGGGATGGACAGAGCACTGAGGTGGAATGAGGAGGAGGGGAAAAGCACTGGGGTCTCCTGCCGGCCTGCGACCCCAGCACCCTCACAGGCACTTCTAGGCCTCTGCCGACCTGCCAGCCGCCGAAGCCAAGGGCTTCCTTGGTGGCTTGCGGTAAAGAACCTGCTTGCCAATGCAGGAGATGGGGGTTCGATCCCTGGGTCGGGAGGATGCCCTGGAGAAGGGAATGGCAACCCACTCCAGTATTCTTGCCTGGGAAATCCCACGGACAGAGGAGCCTGGTGGGCTTCAGTCCAGGGGGTCGCAAAGAGTCGGACAGGACTGAGTGACTAAGCAACAACAACATAGCCAAGGGTGCAGCCGTGGTGGGTGGGAAGGCCCACTCAGCCCCTCACCTCTCCACAGCCCTCCGGATGTGGGCCATCCAGGTGTTCCTGTCTTCCTTTGAGTTGGTGTAGATCTCGTACATCTCGGGCCCATGCAGGGAGGCGCTGATCAGAAACATGGCTTTCTCCTCATTGGCTACCTCCCTCACAATGAGCTTTTGCAGCAAGATGACGGGGCGCTTGGAGTCCTGCACAGGTGGGAGGGGGAGGGAGGGTGACCCTGTACTTGCTGCTGCCTCAGGGCTGTGGAACCGCGAGTTGGAGGGGAAGGGGACGGGGGTGGGGGTTGGGGGGCGTGCACCCTGCTTATCCTCCAATTCAAGGCAGAAAGGTTTTGCCATCTAAGGGGAAAAAGGCACTATGGTGATGATATCCTCACATCCTTTTTCATGTGTCTGTTCAATGTGCTTAAAAGATGTTTTATGATCACTAATGCATGTATGCTGTACAAAACTCAGCAATACAAGAGCTGGTGGTCTATGGTAACAAACACATCTTCCTCCCAAACCTGTGTCCCAAACAACCAGAGCCAAGCAGTATTCCCAATCTCTGGGCGTCTCCCAAGAGGCAGTGCTCTGACCGACCAGTAAAAGGCACGCTTTTAACTGGTTGTTATGGGCTGAATTGGTCTCCAGCCACCACTGACCCTAGCTAAATCCATATGCCGAGGTCCTAACCTCAGAAAACATGATGGTATATGGAGACAGGGTTGTTAAAGGGGTAATTAAGTTGAAGAATCAACTGAGGGCTGAGGGGGGTGGTCCTGACCCAACAGGACTGGGATCTTTCTGAGCAGAGGTGATCAGGATCCAGGCACACACAGAGGGTGACCAGGTGGGGAACATGGGGAGCAGCAGACGTGGTGTCACCCTCGTAGGAGTGAACACACGGCACACGTGGGGCTTGCTGGGGTCAGGGTGAGGCCACTGTCAAGAGCGTGACAGCATGACCCACTTCTGGAAACTTCTTGAGAAGCCAGTTTAAGTCTCTGGGAAAGGGATGAGACTCCAGAGTTGAGTGACAAAGTCCCCCTTCCTCTCCAGGGGGACTCAGTGGTGGGTATCCACGGGTCGCCCAGGCAAGTGGGGGAGGAGGCCGAGTCCCTGGTGGACGAGGGCCAGGTGGGGTGGATGGACCCCAGACTGACTCCGAGTCCTCCCCAGTGGGGAGCTCCTGCAATGCGGCTGTTCTAGGACCAGCGGGCCATGGGGCCAACGCAGCCACAGCTCACAGGATGGCAGCTGCCTGAGCTGCATCCTCAGGGGTAACTGGGCAGCACTGGCATGACCCTGAGGCCCCCTCAGGCCACTGCACGGGACCCTGGTTTTAGCAAAGTCTACTCCTGCCTACAGAGCACCTTCTGGCCCTGGGAGGGCCTGGGACGATGGGGTAACATGGGTGTGCTCTTCTAGCCACCATGCTCTAGGGCCACCCCCGGTGCCCCTGCACTGAGGTAGCCTCCTGGTTGCTTCCGCCCCTCAGCCACCTCCGTGCAGGCAGGTTTCGAGCAGTGAAGGGACAGGACACGTACCAAGGATGCAAAGACGTATTTCTGATCTTTTTCTTGGAGCAGCAGAAGCACGTCTGTTAACAGGACTGCAAGGACGTCTAAGGGGAGAGCACAAAAGGAGACGTCTTTCAGGGTCCCCGTGGCCGTGTGGATCCCACAAGGCAGATGGAAGCCCAGGTGGCCTCGGCCCTGTGGCGCTAAGTCGGTGCCATGATGCTTCTGCAGGAGCCTGGTGTTGAGGGGTGTCCCGGCTTCGACTTGACCCCTTCCCTCCCCTCTCCTGGTTTCAACATTTAACAGCAAACCCCTGAACCCTCGCATCCTGCCTCCTGCCGCGGCCATACTCTCATCCCCAGGTGCCTGAGCTTCCTGGTGGTGGCAGGCTTGGAGCCCTGTCCCTGTGGGGACATCATGAGGTGACCACCCCGGCAGAGCTGGTACACAGGGGTGTGAATCCTAAGCTGTGTCCCCAACAGCAGCACTAGCGCTGTGGGAAATGAAAACACCACCTCCTCGGGGAGCTTGCTCAGGACACCCCACCCCAGTTAGATACCCTCCCCTTACGGAATTCTCCTGTACTGAAGCCTGCGGGGTTCCTCTGAAGCATGTACTGAGCTTTTCACTGTTTTCCTGTTTACTTCTCTCTGTCTGCTCACTGACTGGAGCCCCACGGGGGTAGGGCCTCAGCCACCTGCCTTGGTGCTGGGCACATAGGGGGTCTCAGCTGTAAACTGTATCTTCCCGCTGCTCACCTGCTCACATAGAGAACAGACACTTCCTGTCATCTGGCCACCTGTGACACTTCCCCAGAGGTCTTTAAAGATGCTGAGGCCAAAGGACAGGTGATGGGTGTTTCCAGAGGCTCACGGAATGGACAGTACACTCAGGGATAAGCCCTGAGTGAGCTCTGGTTTGGAACTGCACGGCGGCTAAGTCGCTTCAGTCGTGTCCGACTCTGTGCGACCCCATAGACGGCAGCCCACCAGGCTCCGCCGTCCCTAGGATTCTCCAGGCAAGAATACTGGAGTGGGTTGCCATTTCCTTCTCCAGTGCATGAACTGCACAGCAGATCTCAAAAGGAGGGCTTGGAGCTTGCCCCAAGCAGCAGGGGGACACCCAGGTCGCATCCTCTACCCCCACTGGGGCCTGTTACTGTTGTTTAGAACTCTGAGGCCTCTGCTGAATCGGGGGTCATGATATGCTGGGTTTCTGTTCAAGAGTCGGTGACTCGCTGTGCCCTCTTCACCTGGTGGCCCTTGCTGTGTGCACCATACCACCTCCATCACTGGAGACAGAGGGTGCCCCTACAGCCACCTCCACCTCGCTCCTGCTCTGATTCTGCGCTCATCCTGACTTGGTATGTAACCTCCCTTTAGCCGTGAAGTGGTGGCTCTGTGTCAGCTGGTACCCACCACTCCAAAATGGTGCACTGATCCAAGACAGCGCCCACCACTCAAAGATTACACCCACCACTCCAAGGTGGTAACACTGATCCAAGATGGCACCCATCACTCCAAGATGATGCCACCAATCCAAGATGGCACCCACCACTCCAAGATGGTGCCACTGATCCAAGATGGCACCCACCACTTGAAGATGACATCCATCACTCCAAGGTGGTAACACTGATCCAAGATGGCACCCATCACTCCAAGGTGGTGCTACCAATTCAAGATGGCACCCACCACTCCCAAGGTGACACTTACCACTCCGATATGGTGCCCACTACTCCCAAGGTGACACCCCCTACTCCAAGATGGTACCACTGATCCAAGATGGAGCCAATCACTCCAAGATGACATCCACCACTCCAAGATGGTGCCCCGATCCAAGATGGCACCCACCACTCTAATATGGTACCACTAACCCAGGATGATATCCACCAACCCAAGAGGGTGCCACTGATCCAAGATGGTGCTGATCACTCCATGAGGTGGCTGGGGTGAGGCTTTACCTTTCAGGCGCCCGGAAGTGGTTTTCCAGCACAGGGTGCCCTCCAGGTGGAGCTGCCTCTGCAGCATATCCTCCTTGCGGAAGGTCAGCCCATTTTTGAGCTTGCTGGAGGACTTGAGGTCCATCTTCCCCGCAATCTCCCTGAGGCGCTGGTCCTTCTCGCACTCACTGACCCTGGCGTCCACTTGTGAGATGATGTCTTTGATGAGGTTCAGGGCCTGGGTCAGGTCTCTGTGGTCCTCGGAGCCAGCTACCACACATAGAAGAGTTAGCGCTTTCCTTGGTCTGCATCCACAAACATGATGGAGGCAGGTGGGCTACGGGGTCGAGGAGGTGTCTCCCGAGGCCATGGCTCAGAGAGGCCTTGAGAATCACCTTCCAGCTCAAATCTCCTGAGAGGTAAACGCGTCTCCTAAGTAAAGGTAACAGCCCAGCGCCTGGCTGTCACCAAGATAGAGCGTTTGTCGAATGTAGAAACTGAGGCGCAAGTCAAGCAATTAAAATGGCCCTGCACAGCCCTGCTGGTGGCCGCTCCTGGGTAACCAGCCTCCCCCTGCCCTCCAGCTCTCCATAAAAGACTCCCACCACCCCCCCCCCACCATCACCAAGGGCTGGCTCCTCCCACTCCAAGGGCAGTGGGACTCCTGCATCCTCCTACTGCCCGAATCCCCTGCAGAAAATCAGGGAGGTGTGGTCAGCACTGCCCTGGCCTCCGGGAACCCTGGGCTGGGCTACATGCCCATCTTCTCTGCCCTCCATGGCACCAGACATGTGACACGGAGGTCCCGCAGGAGTGACCTTACCCAGAGCACAGCCTGCACCCTTCCAATGACTCTTTAATACTGACTGGGGGCTGCTCCAGTCAAGACTGTGCAGGAACTGAAGGGGGGGTGCAGGCAGGGGAGACCAAACACCCTGTGTTTCTCAAGTTGGAAATCCCAGCCCCCAGGAGGGTAGATTCTGCAATGTGGGAGCTCAATTAATGATCGCTGAGCCCAGCTGAATCCAGGACAGATTGCAGAGTGGACTGTCTAATCCACCATTAGGACAGGGGGTGAGGAGACCGAGACCCTCCTCCCCACCCAGCATGGACAGGCAAGGCAGGAGGGCTGGCATACCTTCTGTATTCTGGATAATTCGCTCCACCAGCACGGGGTACTTGGTGATGCGCTGGGTGACCAGGAGGATACACTCCTGCACTCCGAGCCGCCTGACGATGGAGAAGTTGCCGATTCTCTGTGAAATGGAGAAGACAAAGCCATGCCGTGTGGGCATCTGTTTCCTGCCAAATCATTCACGATGGGACACGGGGGCTGGGGACCCTTTCCTTTATCAGTTCACGGGGACCTTTTCTTTGTTGCTTCACCAGACACTTGAAAGCAGGGACCGGGCTTCCCTGGTGGTCCAGTGGTTGAGAGTCCACCTTGTAATGCAGGGGACACCAGTTTGAACCCTGGTCCGGGAAGATTCCACATGCCATGGAGCAGCTGAGCCCACATGCTGTGACTACTAAAGCCCGTGCGCCCTAGAGCCTGTGTTTCTCAAAAAGAAGCTACTGTAGTGAGAAGCCCATGCCCTGCAATGAAGAGTAGCTCCCGCTTGCCACAATTAGAGAAAGCTAGCACGCAGCAATGAAGACCCAGCACAGTCAAAAATAACTAACTAAATAAAAAATTAAAAAAAGAAAGCAAGGAATGCCTGCTGTATACAGAAACGCCAAGAAGCCAGAGGTTGACTCACTTGCTGTAAAATGCAGGGCTCTGCAAAAGCCATGAGGAAGAAACCAGCTGGTGTGGATTTTGGGAATCACCGGAGAGCTGGCCACACACACATGTGCACATGTGCAGACCCTAACACTGCTGATGGTTGTTGAGGCCTTCTGATGCAGCTGCGCCTGTGGTCCCTGCAGTAGCTCCCTGGTGGCTGCTGGTGCATGCCTCTGGCTAAGAGCCCAAAGAGGCGATCATCTGAAGCCATCCTTTCTTTTTTTTGGCTGAAATGTGCAGCTTGTAGAATCTTAGTTCCTCAATCAGGGATTGAATCCAGGTCCACAGCAGTGAAAGTGGCAAGTCCTAACCACTGGACCACCAGGGAAACCCCTGAAGCCACTTCTTGGTGGGGGCGGAGGGCAGGTTCCCATGCTTCCTTCTGCTTGTCTGTCCCCACTGCTCTGGTTTGTGTTTTAGAAGGCCAGGAACCATTGTATTTTTGACTGTGCCATGGTGGCATGTGGGACTCTTAATTCCCTTAGCTAGGATCAAACCTGCGCCCCCTGCATGGGGAGCATGGAGTCTTAACCACTGGACCACCAGGGAGGTCCTGGGAGCCAGTTCATAAGAGGACAGGAGGGGATGGGACAGAGACCTGAGACTTGGCTCTGTTTTCCTTCTGTCTCGTGGGAAACCCCCACCTGCGGGGGGCTTCTGGTTCAGGATGTCAGGTGGCCTGGCCCCATGCTCATCACCAGATGAATTCAGACCACTAGACGACCCTCTCCCTGTCCCATAGGTCTGCTGCCGGGACAATGGAGTGAAATTTAATGACTCTCCGCCCTTTACTCTAGACCGTGATTTACTGGGTGTCACTCTGGGGCACAGGCTGTAGGCATGGAGCTGTTTTGGGGCACAGTGTGCCGGTACTGCTGCAGGGCACACGGTGATAGTGCCCCATGGCCTTGGCCCAGGAGCACCTCCCAGGACACGGCAGGCAGGGGTCTTGCCTGACCAGCAGACTTGGCTCCTGGGCCCTGAGCACCTACATGTTGTCAGGCAGAAGACAGGTGTGGGTCATTCCGTGGGCTGGTGGGGACCAGATGGGCGGAGGATAGAGAGGGGGCAAAGGCTTACAGGCCTTGTATCTGCTAGAACATCTGAGGCAGGGGAGGTGGCTCCGGAGGGGCAGGGTGGCCCTGTGTGATAACACTTGCGTCCCCTCGACAGTCTGAAGGATGGTGGCCACCCACTGAGTGGCATCTCAGGGGCCACTCTGCTGTGGTGGAAACAAAAGCCATGCCTGCTTTGCTTTACACTCAGGGATTTTCCAGAGCTTTCACGGCCGTATTCTGAATGACTTTGTGGTTAAAAATGAGACAAAACCTGGAAAATCACTGCTTTGTAACAAGTCGTTTATAAAGTTCTCCAAATGCCTACAGTTTTGTGGGAAAAACAAAAACAAAAAAAATAAACCGCTCCCCATGAACAAACCAAAAAACCCACCTACTGTAAAGAGAATATGTTTTCAATATAAAGAAATAATTTTTTTTACCTTGATCAAGTTTTGAAATTTCTTGTTTTGCTGCAGCAGCAACTTGTAGTGACTGACGGCATCGTTGTGACCGCTACAAAAGATGCTGTATTTTTCTTTCATCCTCTCCCCATTTTCACCTGAAAACTGAAGAGAGGTGTGGAGATGTTACTAGGGAAAACATGGAAACTGCCGGGGAACATCTTCACCTCATTCGCCTGACTCTGCTAAACCAGAGATTGACCTGACTTGGGGTTTCACTCTCTTGTCTGGCTCGCTGGCCCCAAACAAAATGCTTCAGCACATGGTGTCTCATTAACAAGGCACCGAAAGGGCAAAGGAGAAAACTTTCGCATGTCACAGGTGCTTGTAAAACACCCCAAAATCCGACCAGGTAAAACACATTTAAGCGAGAGAATGTCAGAAAAAATTCAGAGGTGAAAAGGGTCTTCTTTTCATGAAAGGGTCTTCTTCTCCTTAGTTAGGTGACTCGCATGCTCCGGGTGCTTCGAGGGCAGATAGAGGGGTCCTGGGTCCCCTCTGTCAATCTCGGGCTCAGCCCAGAAGTTCACTCAAAAGTCAGTTTGGGGTCAATGGCCCTGCCATCCATGGCAGTGGTCCAAACACCACGCAGGTGTCAAGACCAAAAAAAAGTAAAAACTGGCCAACCAACCAACCAACCAAACAAAAGCACAGCATATACACTGGATGGTGTCTCAACAAGCACGCCTGCTGTTCAGGCCTCCGTGTTTCTGAACTGGTGAGAGGCTAGGCCACTGTCCTCGGGGGCTGGGCTCTCAGCAAACAGAAGGACAGAGAGGGGTGGGGGTGGGTCTGGCCATACCCACCTGCTGAACCAGGAGGTCCCCGATCTTCCGGATGATGTAGTTGCGGGCACTGCCCTCCTCCAGCGACTCCAGGCGGCGCTCCTTCAGCTGACACAGGAAGTGGCCGTGCACCTCCAGCAGGTCGTCTGCGCCTGGGAACAGGCGACTGATGGCCTTGGGGCTGAATTGCAGCTCCTCCCGCAGGGCCCGGGAGTAGACCTTGAGCATGATCTTGAGCGTCCGCACATGGTGGGCCTCCGTCTGCATCAGCTCTGAGGGGACGGGGATGCGGGAATCAGTGGTGCAGGTGGACACCCCGGCTGGGCCTCTCAGGTTTCCTTGAAGCCCTCATCATGGTGGTCTGACCTGCCAGGGGCCAGGCCTCCTGTACTTCCTGGCCCAGCACTGCCCAGGGCCCAGCTTAAGAAGGTGGACACACACCAGGAAAGGGAGGACTGGATGTGTGCCCAGACCTCAACGTCACAGGAGGGTTTTCTGTCTAATGTCAACTGAAGATGTTTTCAGGCTGTTTGAAACAAGAAGACTATTCTGATGGACATCCCTCCCTGGGATGTGAAACTCACACGCTGGTGCTGTGTCAGAAACCCGCCCCAGACTGTAACTGATGGGAAAAGCGAAGTTCAAGGCAGGATTTTTAATTCATGTTAAAAGCAAAAAAAGATTAGATTTTTGTCATGAAGTTTTTCTGTTGTTTAACTCAAGGTCTTGCAGCTGTCAGAGACGAAACAGAAGTCAACAGGATACATGTATACGTACGGCTGATTCCTGATGCTGTCCACCTGAAACTACCACCATGTTGTTCATCGGCTATTACTGTTGTTTAGTCACTCAACTGTGTCTCTTTTGCGACCCCATGGACTGTTGCCTGCCAGGCTCTGCTCCTCTGTCCATGGGATTTCCCAGGCAAGAATACTAGAGTGGGTAGCCAGCCATTTCCTTCTCCAGGGGATCTTTCCAACCCAGGGATCAAACCCGCGTCTCCTGCTTGGCAGGCAGATTCTTAACCACTGAGCCATCAGAAAAGCCCGTTAATCAGTTATACTCCAATATAAAATAAAAAGTTTAAGGAAAAGCTTAACAGCATCGGCCCGTTCCAGGGCTGCCAGCCATAGGGCTGGAAGGACTCTCTGCTTGTCCAGCAGTGGAGACAGCAAGGCAAAGGGCTGTCAGATGGAAGTGGTGGACTGGCCCCCCTGACTGGTCCTGTCTGCAGGACCCTGGCTGGCCCAGGCTTTCCTCCCTGCCCACAACCCCACTTGCTCTGGCCCTGGAAGGGGGCTAAGTGTGTAAAACGTGGAAGGAGTTGAGTGTCCACTGGTGAGTGGATACCATTGAACAGCAGGGAGGGGAGCCTGGAGGGACCCATGGCGAGCACCAGCCCAGGTTTGGGCAGTGTCTGGGAGCTATGGTTTCCACGGTAACCATGACATCCGGTCTCAGGAGTGGCTGCTCATGGCCAGCTTCTCTGATGGTTACTGGGAAGGGGTGCCCACGTGGGAGCTGGTGTTACAGTCACATTCAGATGGACAGACCCGCCTTCAGAGCCCCCATTGTGGCTTTGTCCGGGCCTGTGTGCGGTCATCTGACTGGGGATGGCTGGGATGGGCCCGGGTGGTCTTCTCCCTTGGGGTCACCAGCAAGGTGGGGATGACTCAGGACTGGGCATTGGGCCATTCCCCTCCCCGGGGACTGATTCTCACAAAGTCTTGCCCAGCCACCTCATCCCTGGCCTGGAAGGCCCAGCTGCCCTGGGGTGGGGGGAGCAAGCGGAGGGGGCCACGTGGTCTCAGGGAGGGTCGACAGTGGAGCCCTGGCTTCCCAACAGAATCAATTAAAAAAAAAAAAAACTAGAAAAGAAGAAAGAAGAGAAGGAGCGCAGGCCTCCTTACCATAAAGCACATCCTGCCTTTTCACTACCTCCCTCTTCTGTTTCTTCACATACTCGGGGTCCACAGAGAGGCTCCAGGACTCGGCCTCGAACTCGTGGGTGTCCGCTTCGACCTCACCCCTCAGCGAGGCAGTGTAGGGGTCTGAGGGAAGGACAGGAGGCTGCTGCTCAGGGGCTGGGGCCTGGCTGGCTCGGGGGCTACCCCCCGCCCTCGTCCCCTGGACACCCGCATGTGGGTCTTGGTGCCTCCCAGTGACTGGAGACCACATGACACCCGGGAAAGGATCGAGGTGACGGTACCTTCTATAAAGATGGGCTCAGTGCTGGAAGATGTAAGAAGAGAGTCGTCGGCCACCTGCTTGAGCTTCGGAAACACTGTGTCAGTTTCATCCATCTCTCCTGTGAGTGGTCTAAACAGACATAAAACCAACTTTAAAAAAGTTGAATTAAGCGCGCACACACACACACACACACACACACTCATACACACACACAGTCTATAAGAGCAAATCAGGTTGTTACTTGATTTGATTAGATACTGTTTGAGAACTTTCTGGATGTCAATATAAGCCTTAACTCTGTCATAAGCCCTTTTTTTCCTTCCTTTTTCTGGCTGTGCTGCGTGGTTTGTGGGATCTTAGTTCCCCGACCAGGGACTGAACCTGTACCCCCTGCCATGGGAGTGCCCAGTCTTGACCACTGGACCACAGGAAAGTCCTCGTCACAGATCACTTTTGAAAATTAGGAGACTACCTGTGAATGTGACATGACAAGTTCTTCCATCAAACTAACTTTTGTTTTTGGGGGGGGGTATGGTTGATAGACAATATTATGTAAGTTACAGGTGTATAATATAGTGATTCACAATTTTTTTGACTCAACTTTTAAAGGTTATATTCCATTTATAGTTATTATAAAATATTGGCTATATCTCCTGTGCTGTACAATACATCCCTGTAGCTTATCTATTTTGTACGTAGTAGTTTGTGCCTCTTAATTCCTTGTCCCTACCTTGCCTCTCCCCGCTTCTCTCTCCCCACTGGCAACCATTAGTTTGTTCTCTGTATCTGCCACCAAAACTAATTTAATGTTCAAGTACATTCTATGAAAAAGTGAGTGAAAGTGTTAGTCGCTCAGCCGTGTCTGACTCTTTGCAACCCCCTGGACTGTAGACGCCAGGCTCCTCTGTCCATGGGATTCTCCAGGCAAGAATACTGGAGTGGGTTGCCATTCCCTTCTCCAGGGGATCTTCCCAATCCAGGGATCAAACCCTGGTCTCCTGTGCTGCAGGCAGATTCTCTACCATCTGAGCATCAGGGAAGCCACCCAAGTACATTCTAAGGGTGTATTAATTAAATGCTTCCTTTCCTAGCCACTGGCACCCTCTGGAACTCCCAGAATTCTTTCCAGTCAGAGCAGGGTGGACACAGCCTCATTCCCAGTCTAGACTGGAGGGAGAATCCTTTCTAGTGGAAAAGAAGATCAGCTTCTTGCCCCACCGACTCATGCAGCGACTTTTTTTTTAACATGAGGTTTTCTACCTGAATGCTGCTGAACGCAACACTTCGAGAACCACCTCAAAGCCCTAGGAAAACCAGTCTAAAGCATAAATATTAGGATACAGACTCCGCAGCGACCTCAGGAGACTTCCTGCCTGGTCTGCAGGACAGAAAGGAGCCCTGTCCAAGGGTCCTTCAAGAGCAGGAAGCAAACTGGCTCCAAATGGCTGGGGACCCCAGAACACACCTTTTTTTTTTTTCCTTCCCTTTTGAACTTTTTACTTTGTATCGGGGTATAGCCGATTAACAATGTTGTGATAGTTTCAGGTGAACAGTGAAGGGACTCAGTCATACATATACCTGTATTCATTCTGTCCCAAGCCCCACTCCTATCTAGGCTGCCACATAACACTGAGTAGAGTTCCCTGTGTTATACCATAGCACTTTCCCTGATGCTTATATTTTATCCATTTAAAATATAACAGTGCAGAACACACCGTTTTTGAAAAAGGAGGAGGAGTGAATCTCCGAGGCAGGTGTTAATGGGAATCTTGCCTTTTGGTGGGGTGGTCCTGCCGAGGGTCTCCTTCTGGAGAGGCTGTCCGAGGGGTCCCTGAGGAAGCCTCCCCCCACCCGCTCCCTCCCTTTGCCAGTCCCTGGTGGCAGAGGGGGGACCCCACTCACCCGAGTCTTGTCCCGGTTCCCGCTGGGCTGGGTGCTGGCTGTGGACCCCCCTTCTGCGAGACCGTCATGCCGACATTCCTGGTCGGGCGCGGGCTGCCATCAGACAGGAGGGTGGCCCTCGGGTGCTCCTTCAGGGATGCTGCGACGGAGGCAAAGACAGAGTGGGTGCTGAGGAAGTGGGCGGGGTAGCGCAGGTGGCCCGTCGGGAGGCCTTGCTCCGACTGGGGCCGCAGCGCCGACAGAATCTTGGAGGTCAGCAGCTCGTTGTCCAGGAAGATGCTCTCACTCCACTTCCTGGGGAGAGAGCCGTAGAAAGAGAGCTCGGGGCGGCTGCGGGGCGCGCCCTCCCTGTCGCTGCTCTTGGAATGCCCGTTGCCCATGGTCACGCTCTGGGCGCTGAGACCCGGCTGCTCTGTGCCGTTTTTATACCCCAGAGGAGGGAGGGGATCCTTCTAGAAATGGAAAGCTGGTTCTCTTACTGTATTGGCTGAAGCCGCGGGTCTGGAGGGCAGGAAGTGGGTCCCCACTGTGACCATTCAGTGTGGAAATTGCACAGGATTTTCTCCTTGGGTAACACACCAACAACGCAGCAACTAACCCACTCCAGACCCTTTCTGTCTTGGTGGGGAGAGGGGGTAGGTAGCAAGGACCAGCTTATATTCGCCACAGAGAATCTTAGGATCACGGACTAGGGAGCTCGTACCGACATCACACATAGGATTGTAATTAATCTGAGACCAGCTGTCAGGGTGATTCTGAGACATGGAGACCACGGGGTCTCTGACGTTCCTAATCGCTAATAGAATCTGAGGCTCTGATCCTATAGTAGAAGGTGATTGGAAACCAACCGAACACACGACAGGGGCCCAGCAGGAGTGTCTGTGCTCATCAGCTCGTTAATTTCAGAGTTGGGATGTTACTGTTGACAGCAACTTATCCCCCCCAACCCTGCCACAGATCATAAACTTGAATGTGTTCTACTTATATGTAAATTCATTCAATCCTCTCAGTAAGTGTCAAAGTAGGCAATCTTATCTTCACCTTGATAAATAAGGACACTGACAATTAGGAAGTCCAAAGTCCAATGCCACTACCATGATATACTCACAAGACGACCTGATTCAAATCTACAATTTTTTCACACTTGTTACTAGCAATGTCTTGAATGTTACTTTAAGGTCACAATCTATGGGCGAGTACTGATCTATTATAACTATACTTGAAGTTCATGATTATACTGGATTTTGGACACACACACCCAAACACAATACATACACACACATAATAAAAAACAAAAAACAACAACAACGAAACCAAAAATCTAGCAACAGACTGGATGTCGAGTGGAAAGGATGCTGAACACAAGTAAGAGACCAAGAGGAATTTGAAATTAAGATAATTTCAAATTATTTAAAAAAGTGTGAGGCTAGAATTAATGTTTAAAAAGTATGATGTAATATTTGCCTTCTTTAATTTAAAAATATGTATTGAAGGACTTCTCTGGTGGTCCAGTGGTTAAGAATCCACCTGCCAATGCAGAGAACAGGGGTTTGATCCCTGGTCCAGAAAGATCCCACATGCCATGGGGCAACTAACCCTGTGCAACACAACTTCTGAGCCACTGCTCTAGGGCCTGCAAGTCACAACTAGTGAGCCCACATGCTGTAACTACTGAAGCTGGCGTGCCTAGAGTCTGTGGTCCGGGACAAGAGAAGCCACCACAATGAGAAGCTGGAGCACCGAAAGGGAAAGAAAGAAAGGGAAGTCGCTCAGTCGTGTCCGACTCTTTGCGACCCTGTGGACTGTAGCCTACCAGGCTCCTCCGTCCATGGGATTCTCCAGGCAAGAATACTGGAGTGGTTTGCCATTTCCTTCTCCAGGGGACCTTCCCGACCCAGGGATTGAACCCAGGTCTCCCACACTGGAGGCAGACGCTTTAACCTCTGAGCCACCAGGAGCACCGAAACTGGAGAGTAAACCCTCCCTCGCTGCAACTAGATAAAAGCCTGAGCAGCAACAAAGACCCAGCACAGCCAAAAATAAAAATATGTACAGAAAAAAAAAAAGTGTTGAATATTTGGATGCACTGTACCCACTGATCCCCCCCCCACCGATGGAAAGATGCAGCTCTGAGAAAGCCAGGCTGTCATTAATTAGGCTGATTTTTTGCCTCCTCTTTTTTGACAAATTCACCACGTAAGTCAAGCCTACTTGGGATGGGCTGCTTGGCTAATTTATTTATTCTTAGGGTGAAAGCCACATTTAAAAGCTTTGCTCTAAGACAAACAGCAGACATGAAAAGAAATCTGACCAGTGGCATTCTAGATCTGGCTCCTGGGTCCCCAACGCACCACCTCCCCATCCTCCGGTTTCTCTACGTCACTCGAGGAAAGTAGCTGGGATTCTGGGTTCTGAGGAGCACGGAGACTGGGTGGTGCCATGTGCTCAATGATCTCAGACGTCCTGATGTGGAGATCGTAAATGGCTAACGGTGCCTGTTACCGTGGTAGACACAGGTGACCAAGCTGTCGCTCATATACCAACACCTGTTTGGCAAAAGGTGAAAATCATAAACCGAGGCCTCTACGGTCCCTGGCAAGCACTTCCCGGCATTTCTACACCCGGTGAACTCCACCCCGGCAATTATGATCTATCTGGACGTACAAACAGGGGACGAACGCAGAGACAAAGCCTTTGCCAGGTGTCACAGGAAGACCCAAGGTCCTGCCTGAAGTCGGATGGATTCTGCTGTAATCGAACAGCCCACAGAAGAAAAGGTAACCGGGAACACCCTTGAAGAATCACCGCTTCCAGAGAATTATTAGAAAATGATGGGTAACACTAAATCTACAGTAAGTGGAATCAGAGCCTCCTTGGGCTGTTGGGAAGACACTTTGAGATTCTTGCATCTTAGGGTCTTGCTTAGGGATCCCAGGTACCCCCGGACTCTCAGAAGGGGAGAAGGGACAAAATTCCAGGTAACACAATGATGAGTTGGCCCCCTCAATGTATGCCACAATTTACTCATTTACTCTCATTACTGTCTGTCTCCCTGGTAGGAGGGAGGAAGGGTCTCTCACAAAATAGGCATGGAGAAATAACTGTTCCACAGGATTTTACTCAGCCAGAAAAAGGAATGAAATTCCGACGCTTGCTGCAATGTGGACAAAATGTGAGGGCATGATGCTCAGTGAAATAAGTCAGACACGAAAGGACAAAGATGGTCGGGTTCCTCTTCTAGGAGGTCCCAAGAGGAGTCAGACTCCCAGAGACAGAATGCAGGATGGGGTGGGGTGGGTTCCCAGGGGTGGGGGAGGGGAACGAGGAGTTTTGCTTAACATGGGCAGAGTTTCAATTGGGGAAAATGAAGAGAGTTTTGGAGATGGATGGTGGTGATGGTTGCCTGACACTGTGAATGTACTTAATGCCGCTGGATTGTACTCTTCAAAATGGTTAGGCTGGAGCCTTAGTCACTGGACCACCAGGGAACTCCTAAGTGACTCACATTTTTCACCTCAACTATCTCTGCACGTGATTGTGAACACCCCACAAGTACTGATTCGAGGGTTATAGATACATTTTCGCCAGCAGGTGAATTTGCAAACACGGAATCCAAGAATAATGTTGTCCGTCCATACAGTGGAATACAAGGTACTCAGCCAAAGGAATGAGAGGCTGAAACATGCTCCGATGTGGACAGACCTGGGAAAAACCCTGCTGAGTGAAAGAGGTCAGGCACACAAGATCTCTCAGTGCAGGATCCCGCTCTAGGAAACATGCAGGATAAGTCCATCCACAAAGGCAGAAAGCATATTAACAGGTGCCTAGAACTGGGGGCTTCCCTGGTGGCTCAGACGGTAAAGAATCTGCCTGCAATGTGGGAGACCTGGGTTTGATCCCTGAGTTGGGAAGATCCCCTGGAGGAGGGCATGGCAACCCACTCCAGTATTCTTGCCTGGAAAATCCCACAGACAGAGAAGCCTGGTGGGCTAAAGTCCATAGGATTAAAAAGAGTCGGACATGACTGAAGCGCCTAAGCACAACAGGACTCGGGGAGATTGGAGGGTGACAGCTCATGGGTATGGGGTTTCTTCTGGGGGTTCTAAACTTGACTGCAGAAAAAAAAATGAGAGGGGGGAGTTCCCTGATGGTCCAGTGGTTAGGAATTGGTGCTTTCACTGTCGTGTGCCTGGGGTTCGATCTCTGGTTGGGGAACTAAGATCCTGAAAGCCACGTGGTGCAGCCAAAGAAACAGTTTTTAATTAAAAATTTTTTTAAATCAATAAAATTGATTACGGTGACTCTGAGAACATTAAAAGCTACTGCACTGCACACTGAAATTGTTGGACTGCATGATATGTGCGTTGCATGTTGGTTAACAGATAGACTGAGAGGAAGGGCCATCTTTCTGCAGGAGGAGAAGGAGCCGAGGGATCTATAGGCTTGACACCCACTGTGAGTGAATCTTGCTGTCCCTGGCTCTGAGACAGCCAGGAATCTGTATTTATCCTGCCATTGTGTTCTCCTACACCAGCACAGCCACGGTGGGGCAGATGAGCAGTGGCCAGGTGCTGGGATCAGGGCGGTGCTGTCTGCACTGCCATGGGAGCCACCCGGGAGCTTAATTAGCACCCTCTGCCCGCCGCTGAGAGGCGCCATCGACCGGTGTGCTCCTGGCCCACTGTGGCGACCCGTCCACCGTGGAGGGGACCCAGAGGAGAGGGAGGAACAACAAAGAGAAGTGAATGGTGAAAATGGAAAAAGTTCTTGGCCCGGAGGAAAAAATACACCCTGTTCTCAGCCACAAACACAGACAGCAGTCCGTTCTCAGGAATTTTTTTTTTTCAAACCTGGAATCTAGAAAAATAGTGTAGATGATCTTATTTGCAAAGCAGAAATAGACACAGACATACAGAACAAATGGATGGATATCAAAGGGGAAAGGGGTAAGGCAGGATGAATTGGAAGCTTTGGATTAACATACATACACTACTGACAGTAGGTATAAAATAGCTAACTGATGAGAACCTACTGTATAGCACAGGGAACTCTACTCAGTGCTCTGTGGTGACCTAAATGGGGAGGAAATCCAAAAAAGAGGGGATATATGTAAACATATGGCTGAGTCACTGTGCGGTACAGCAGAAACTGACACAACATTGTAAAGCAACTATACTCCAAAGAAAATGAATAATAATAAAAAAAAGATGCTAACCTGGGTTGGGCTTCCAGGTGGGAGAGCCTCAGACAGACTGGTCATATAATACAGGTATATATCCTAAGCCTGGTGGCTCAGACGGTAAAGATTCCGCCTGCAAATGCAGGAGACACAAGAGACAAGGGTTTGGTCCCTGGGTCGGGAAGTTCCCTTGGAGGACAGCATGGCAACCCACTCCAGTATTCTTGCCTGGAGAATCCCATGGACAGGGGAGCCTGGAGGGCTACACAGTCCACGGGGTTGCAGAAGCGACTTAGCATCCACACACCCTGGGTTATGAATCATATCCCTCCTAATGTTCTTCAATGAATAAAAGCAAATAATGTAATCACTTTAAAAAATTTCCTCACTGCTAAAACCACCACCACAAAAACCCCTGTTTTATCTTGGTTTCTTAAAGAGTGGTCTCTGAGGAAATCAGGCGATGAAGCTGGTGTGAGAGCTGTAGGATTCCACCTTGAGATGTTACTTGGATGACAAACCCCACGCTGTTCAGTTAAGGTGAACAGGGGCTAATTTCTATCGCACTTAGGCTCCTGAGTGAGCTGCTGTCTATAAATACCCTGATACACTAGTAGGACCCCATCAGCCCCCGGGGGAATCCTAAGGACCCACAAGGGAAGTCTATGAATATGACTTAATAGTTACAGACCTGTTGAAAGTAATTTTTCAAGGAAACTCATCAAGTGACCATCTTAACTGGAGTTAAACTGTCCTTATATAATCTAGACCCACACTGGCTTCCAAACAAGAATTTTAAATTCTAACCAACAAGGACCGCTGCATAGCATGGGGACAGCTCAGATAGTCAATATCTTATAATAACCAATAATGGAAAAGAATCTGAAAAAGAACAGATATACATGTATTGTTGTTCGGTTGCTAAGTCGTGTCTGACTCTTTTGCAACCCCATGACATGACTGTAGCCCACCAGGCTCCACTGTCCATGGGATTTCCCAGGCAAGTGTACTGGAGCGGGTGGCCATTTCCTTCTCCAGGGGATCTTCCCGACCTGGAGATTGGACCCGAGTCTGCTGCACTGGCGGGTGGATTCTTTACCACTGAGCCACCTGGTATTACTGAATCATTTTGCAGTACACCTGAAACTAACACAACACTGCAAATCAACTATACTTAAAATTTTTTTTTTAATATTCTAAATGGCAGACTCCTCCTGTTACTCGATGGCAAAGCAACTGGAAACATCTCTGGGAGGCAGCTGGGCCGGGGCACCATGTCCCTGCAGTTTTCTTCTATAGGACGAGCAGGTGGATCAGACCGGCGGCATCTTTAGGCAGGACCAGACTTCCCCAGCCGCCCAGCAGTTTTGGAGGCTTGGCTTCAGAACAGCTCCTCCATTTCTCCCATTTGGGTGAGGTCCTGGCCCCCCCCCCCATTCTTTGTGTCTGTGAGGACTTCTCTCCCAGGCTGCGAGTGCCGCCTGTCTCTAGAGGGTTCTAGCAAGCACGGGCTGTAGGCAGAGTGTTCCAGAGACAATTAAGAAAATCTGATGCCAAGTGGAGTTTTCAGTTCACAGCTCCAGGCTTGGCGGCCGCCTGAGAACAGACTGAATCGATGCTGAGACAACTCATTGATTTCTCTGCCTTGCTTCATTGTATGTTATACAACCGAGATGGCATAAAAAAGAAAAAGAAAAAATACAGGAGGCCAAAAAAAACCCCAAAAACAAAACCAACAGCCAAACCCCAAATCTTAGCCCCCCGCCTCAAAGGACAAAGAAAACAACTAAAAAAAGGCATACTGTGGTTTAGAAGTGTAAGCCAGAAAGAATATTCTTTGTGGATCTGAAATTACCCAATTAACAAAATATACAGCCCCCTTACTCCCAATTACGTCAAACCAGCAAACACCACTATAAAAAAAAAAAAAAGTGGTATTTTGTTGACTGTGTGTGCAGAAAACTTAAGCATCACAAAACAGTATAAAAGTAGAAATAACCCATAACGCCACCATCCAAGTTAACTGGTACTAGAATGAAGATTTGTAAGCTGAGAATTAATGTTTAACACTGAGTGATTTAGAGAGCCATGTTGAAAGCTCCCTCATGTATAGCAAAAGGATAATATGGTAGCAAATACATATATGTGTTTTGCATAAATATTGTACAGGACATGTGGGTTATACCATCAAGTGATATGCTTGCAAATCACAATCACACAAAATATTCTATATTACTCTATGGATAATTCTGGAAGTTAAACATAGGACAAATGGCCATGTCTGTGGGCATAAACATGAACTTCAAGCTAAAAACTTCATGCTTTTCACAAACAAAAACTCAAAATGGACCACAGATTTAGAACCATAGAACTATTCAGAGCTAAAATAGGAGAAAATCTTTAGGAACTGGGGCTGAGATGGTGAGGAGTTCTTTGCTGTGACACCAGCAGCCTGACCCACAAAAGAAAAAAAAATTTTTTTAATGTCTTCATCATAATTAAAAATGTTTGCTTGTGGAAGATTTATTAAAAGGATGAAAAGACAGGCTAGAGTGGGGAGAAATATTTGCAAACTGCCTGATGAAGGACTAGCATCTAGAATATATAATGGACTCTCAAAATCCAATCGTAAAAATACAAACAACCCATTTAGAAAAATGAGCAGAAGAGATGAAGACTACATTTCAGTGAAGAAGATACTGAATGATGATGTAAAAAAGCACATGAAATGATGTTCAACATCATTCAACCATCAGAGAAATGCAAACTAAAACCACCATGGACCATCACTACCAGGATGGTTAAAATAAAAAACAGTGATGATGCTAATTGCTTGCGAGGATATGTAGAAATTGGATTGCTCATACATGGCTGGTGAGAATGTAAGAGAGTGCAATCACTGGAAAACAACTAGGCGGTTTGTAAAGAAAACTAAACAACTGCATTCCTGGGTATTTATCTCAGAGAATGCAAAACTTCAGTCCAGACAAAAACCTATGCACCACTGTTCACTGCTTCTTTGAGGCCCAAACTAGAAACAATACAGAGGTCCTTCATTGAGTAAAAGGTTAGACGAACATCGGTCTACCCACATGACAGAATACAACACACAACAATCAGAGTGGATCTCATGGGCATTATACTGAGATAAAAGAGCCAACCTCGGACTTCCCTGCAGTGGACTGGAATCCACCTGCCAATGCAGGGGACATGGATTCGATCCCTGCTCTGGGAAGATCCCACATGTCTTGCAGCAACTAAGTCTGGGTGCCACAGTTAACGAGCCTGCCCTCTGGAGTGTGCGAGCTGCAACTACTGAAGCCTGTGCTCTGCAATGAGAAGCCACCGCAATGAGAAGCCCCTGAGCACCACAACTAGAGAGTAACCCCTACTTCCCACAACTAGAGAAAGCTTGAGTGCAGCAACAAAGACCCAGCACAGCCATGAATAAAAAATATTAGAAATATTTATATTTCTATAAATATAAGTAAAGGCATTAAAGTAAGCATGCAAATAAAGTAAGACAAAAAAAGAATTCCTGTAGGAATGTGACCATCGGGAAACTCAGTGGGAGATATATGAAACTCTGTACTTTCTTTCTGACTTTTTTTTATAAATTGAAGACTATTCCCAAACAAATGGTTAAATTTTATTATTTTTTTTAAAGTTAAGTTCGGGAAGAACTGAGCCTTGTTAAAAACAAAAGAATAGTTTTTGAAAAGGTATGTGTGTGGGCACTCCGAGTTATGTTTAAAAATGACTAGAATGGGCCAGGCCCTTCTTGGCAGAGGGAGGAGACAAGCAATTGAAAATATTTATTTAGGGATATCCATGTTCAGCAGTGGCGTTATTCACAGTGATGCTGAGGCGGGAGCAACCCAAGTGTCTACAGATGGAGGAATGGATAAACAGATGTGGTCCATCCATAGCCCTGGGATTTTATTTTAGTCTTAAAAAAAAGGAAGGAGATGCTGAGCCCTGCTACACTGTGGATAAACCTTGAGGACATGATGCTCAGTGAGAGAAACCAGACACAGAAGGACACACTGTCTGATCCCACTCACAGGGGGTCCCTGGAGGAGTCAGATCCACAGAGACAGGAAGTGGATGGGGGAGCTGGGGGCTGGCGGAGGGGCCGGGGAGTGAGTGTTTCATGGGGATGGACTTTCAGTATTTCGAGACACGAGTTCTGGAGATGAATGGTGGGAATGGTTGCACTGTGGTGTGAAAGTACTTACAGCTACTGAATCGTACCCTTAAGATGGTGAAGATGACAAGTTTTTAGTGTATTTTATGACTATTAACATCCCATTAAGGGACTCAGAGTGTGTCCACACAATACCACGTGATGGAGAAGAAATGAGACTCCTTAACTGTGGTTTCCTTCTTCCTCCCGTGTAGGTGAGATAACCCCTGGACTGAGAAGGAACAGAAACAACACACTTCGAAGATCATCAAGGCTCGAGGCAGGACAAGGCATGGGTACCTGACCTCAGTTCCTCAGGGCCTGGCACAGGGCAGCCCAGGGACACAGATGGCACCAAGTGAAGTTCTCTAGACTGAACAATGTTCGAGTCGGACATGGAGACAGCTGGCTGAGCCTGTGTGGAGCGCCTCTGGGGGAGCCAGGGAGGACAGGGATGACAGAAGGGCAAAGCCATCCTGCTTGGCAAAGAGGAAGGAAGTTAATCTTACAAACTCGATGTTAATCTGCGGCAGAAAAAAAAAAAAGCCCTAAAATGTGAGCATGGGAAATAATAGGCTGAGAACCTTGCGTTTCCTGTTTCTTGGAACAAATCAAGACTAAACTCCGAGAGGTGTGCTCTGCAGCCATAGAGGAGAGTAGACAGAGAGAAGGTGTTCATGGTCGCTACAGCAAATGGGCTGCTAGTCCCTGGGCGGTTCTGGGCATAGTGGGGAGGCAGAGTGGATACGGGGTCCTGGGGTATAAGCTAGGTGCTGGCTGAGTCCCTTGTGACATCCTTGTAAATTCACGGGGGCATTAAGAACCCATGAGGACAGCTTGAGGGATTTTATAATTTACTGGGGCCAGACTTCCCTACTGGTCCTGTGGCTAAGACTCTGCACTTCCAATGCAGGGGACTACCCAGGTTCAATTCCTGGCGACGGCACTAAGATCCCACACGCTACAAGTAAAAGCCCACATGCGGCAACTAAATAGATTCCGCAAGCTGCAACGAAGATCCTGCATGCTGCAACTAAGACTCGGCACAGCCACATAAATAAATATTTTAAAAAAATGTACTAGGTGTCCACACACACTCAAGCTTGGCAGTGGACCGATCTTACATAGAAAGAGAGTCTCTAGTAGAATGCCAAAGGGCTCTGTCCTTGGCCTTGCCTGAGATGAGACCATAGGAGTCTTGCTTATCAAGTTCACAGCTGACAGGGAGCAGAGAAGTTGCCCCAGATTTTGTTTGTAAATAAAGACAGAGAGATGAATTAACACAAAACTGTCTTGGAGAAATTACTGTAGAGGAAATACCAAGAGATCCAGCAAAGATGTGGGGTGTGGCGCGGCTCCCACCTGTAGCAGCAGCACAGATGAAAAACCAGGGGGCCGTTTCAGGTGCCTGCCAGCAGCTCAGTAAACCAACAGCGTGGTGCACACAGGGCTGGGTCACCTTAGGTCACAGCAATGTCAGTGCGATAAGCAGAGCCAGGAGGGCTAAGCCGCTGGCCGGCCAGGCCTGCCTGGGCATTTACCTTGGGCTAGAGCCAAGTCCAGTGAGTTTATTGCCCCAGAGTGGCACCCAGGAAGCCACACGGTTTTCTAAAAACTACCACAGAGGGTGGTACACAGGGGGGCCCAGGCCCCCACGAGGGCCCGGTGGGGCATGCCTGGAAGGTTGACAGACCCACTGAGGGGTCCCAGCTGTGACTGGAAAGAAGGGGTGGAAGGTTGGGAGTGATGCTTGGAGGAAAGAAAGTGCAGGATGGTGCCCATGCCGGACAGGCCTGGGACGGGTATGGAAGCAGGTTCTCCTGGGGGGCTGCCCTACGCAATGGGTGACGGTAACACAGGTGAGGAATTGCCACTTTCCCTTAATTATTAAACACTTAATAACAACTGCCCAGGATTTCACAAACCACACGGAACCACTGCTCCTGTTTCAGCACATTCTTTTCCATCTTTATTTCTGTTCATTTCAATGAGGATGTCATGCTGTCGCCCACCATCAACCATTTCTGATCTGCAAAAACAACCTTTTCCCACAATTGGACCTCATATGGGGGTGAGCTCTTGCCAAACTCAATTTTGCATCCCGCCTTTCTGCTGATGATGTGTCATAAACATTCTGTTAGCCAGTGAAACACATTGCGGAAAGCTTGTACTACGGTTTTCTTGAGGAAATCTTCTGCAATGGCTGTAAAATCACTAATTAGAGACAACCACTCCTCTAACAGGCTTCCCAGGTGGCGCGGTGGTAAAGAATCCACCTGCCAGTACATGAGACGTAATGAGATGTGGGTTTGATCCCTGGGTGGGGAAGATCCCTTGGAGGAGGAAATGGCAACCCACTCCAGTATTCTCCTGGAGAATTGTCCAGTATTGTCCTGGAGAATACCATGGACAGAGGAGCCTGGTGGGCTATAGTCCATGGGGGTCGTAAAGAGTCAGACTTGACTGAGAGATTGAGCATGCATCCTCTAATGTCGTGTTGTAATGTTTCCTGTAGTTATAAATTAAGCTGTGATGGACATCTGCATGACACACTTCCATCAGCAATGGATATTCTCCTGGGATAGATCCTTATTAGCATCTGGGTACCACCCCCCCATCGCCCATTTCCACAGTCTGTTCCCCCCATCACAATGCAGACTGTTTGGAAGCTTCCTGATAGTGGGGAAAAAAGGGAGTTCCCTGGCAGTACAGGGGTTAAGACCCTGTGTTTTCAATGCAGGGGTTGCAGGCTCAATCCCTGGTGGGGGAGCTAAGATCCCACAAGCCTTGCAGCCAAGGAAAAAAAAAAAAAAAGCTCAAAGAGCTCTACTGAGCCAAGAGCACTCTGGTGAGCTGGGGGTATGTGGCCTCCCCCATCCAGGGAACTCAGACTTGACACACTTCCCAGGAGAGGCGTGGTCCGCTCTGCACACACCCATTCTTTCCCCCACTGTCCCTGGGGGCCCTCCCTGGCTCTTTGGAAGCCCCTGCCCCTCTATGTAGGGCCCTCCCTCTGTACCAGTGAGACGCGCCCTGGCCATTTGGCCAAGGCTGTGACCTCCTTGAGAGGCTGCCTGCCCAGACTTGCCAGCCCCGTCCCTCCCCACCTGCTGCCGGCGCGGCTTCCCACGCACCTGGTTAGCGTCCCCATGGCTTCAGGATGAAGTCCTGAGTCCCTGGCCTGCTTGGGACAGACTCCCTGGGATATGGGCCCTTTCTAGGCCTCACCTCTTGCCACCATGTGCACCCTCGGAGGCCTTGGGGACCCCAGCCCAGGTGCCCCTTTGCTTCGCCAGCTTTGGGGCCAGGCCAGAGTCCCTCTGGGTTGCCCTGCCCTGCTCCCTACCCTCAAGGTCTAGGCCTTTCGGTGGTTTCTTTACCCTCCCCCGCTTTCACTGCATCACTCAGGCCTCATTGAACCCTGACCCTCATGAGGGTAAGGGGTGGGTGTCACTCATCTCTGTGTGATATCACTGGCTATCTTTGGGCTCAGGGCACAGGTACACAGGCAGACCTCAGCCCTGCTGGGAAGGTCAAAGGCAGACATCCAAGGGTGAGGCCTGCAGGAGCCAGGTACAAGCCTATTCTTGGTTATTTCACTTTAAAGACACGTGGTCACCTTTGCACACTTCTCCTGGGGTCTCTAGCTGACTTCTCTCCTGTTACCCTAGCTGACTTCATGAGGACAGCCTCCCACCCCCACACATGGCCCAGAGACACCCCCACCCTTGGGGACTGGGCAGACACATCTGCCCTTGCCCTTGGCCCACCCGGCTTTCCTGGCAGGTTTGATTTATTTTTGTTGTTGTTTGGTCAGTCGCTGAGTTGTGTCTGACTCTTTGCAAACCCAAGGACTACAGCATGCCAGGCTTCCCTGTCCTCCACTGTCTCCTGGAGTTTGCTCAAATTCATGTCCATTGTGTCAGTGATGCTATCTAACCATCTCATCCTCTGTTGCCCACTTCTCCTGCCCTCAATCTTTCCCAGTATCAGGGTCTTTTCCAATGAGTCAGCTCTTCCAATCAGGTGGCCAAAGTATTAGAGCTTCAGTTTCAGCATCAGTCTTTCCAATGAATATTCAGGGTTGATTTCCTTTAGGATGGACTGGTTTGATCTCCTTATAGTCCAAGGAATTCTCAAGAGTTTTCTCCAGCTCCATGGCTCAAAAGCATCAATTCTTTCACGCTCAGCCTTTGTTATGGGTTTATTTATTTACTTATCTATCAATCTATCTAGGCCATGCTGTGCAGCTTGTGGCATGTGGGATCTTAGTTCCCAGATCATGGTTTGAACCTTGGCCCTCAGCAGTGAAAGCTCAGAGTCCTAACCACTGGACCACCAAGAAATTCTTCCTGGCAGGTTTTAAAGCTCTGTGTCTGAAAGCAGACCAGATGGAACCGCACTACCCATTTGGAATCGGGGTGGTGGGCGAGGCTGCCTCTAGTTTGTTGGGGGAAAGATGAGGGAGGGGCTGTGGATGGTCTTGTCTCTAGCCTTCCAAGATCAGAACCTGGTTTCCCTCAGGCTCCTTCAGCCCCAGAATTCTAAGAGATGACCTCTGTGAGGTGACCTCTTTCCACACTGTGAGGTGACCTCTGATTAGGAAATTTGGATGGCATACTAACGGAAAAACTCGGGTGCGTGGGGAGAAACTACACTCTCCCACGAAAACTGTTCAAAGCTCCTTTTCCTTCTGGGACATCTGAGAGTTAGGGATGCTTTGTGGCTTAAAATACATGCTAACTGGAAACATTCATGTGAGACCTTTATTCTGGCAGAAGTGGGCCAGTCTGTCCCCATGATCCCTCAAGTAATTTAGCATCATTTCCTCATAGGGACTTGATGTGTAGAAAAATATTACTCTGACATGGCAGGGAAAAAAAGAGGGTGGGTTAGGGCAGTCAGGCACAGCTAGATTTTAGTGCCCAGTCAGTAGATGTCAATTAAGCAGCTGGGGTGTACTGCCTACGAGTCAGTTCTTAACATTCTTAATAAACCTTAACTTCAAAGGTTTTTTTTTTTTGGAGGGGGGGGAACACTGGCTTAATTATTCCATCGATAAATAAGGTACATCTCTAAATTAATATCTAATGTCAAGATGACATTTCTCTAAATTATTCTTGTTTGTAAAGATAAGAGCTAACTAAGGCAAACTGCTATTGGTGAGTCATCTTAAAGAACAAAAAAAAAGAACAAAGCAGAACATTCTTGGGCTTAAATCCAAGCAGCTGCATATTATGCTCCTGGAGAAAAATGCAGTCCAAACTCCTTACCTGCACAGATTGCTGGCTGAAAAGAAATGGTCCTCATGAAACTTGGGTAAGGGCTCATGAAAAAAATGTCATCTTTGTCACTGTTACCTGAATTTGATCCCTCAATTATAGTAGAGGAATGAACTTTAAAAAAAAAAAATTTTTTTTTTAAGATAAAATTGAAAACCAGCCAATACTCTTGTCATCGTTTACAAATATCTGCCCCAATATCTGTTTGCCTGGGTGGTACACTGACAGCTGTCATCACAGTGAATATACCCCAGAAGATAAAGAATCTGCCTGCCAATGCAGGAGCCACAGACTCGATCCCTGGGTTGGGAAGATCCCCTGGAGAGGGGAATGGCAACCCATTCCAGTCTTCTTGCCTGGAGAATCCTATGGACAGAGGAGCCTGCTGGGCTATAGTCCATGGGGTCGCAAGAGTCGGACATGATTGAGCACAGCACAGGGCATAGTCTTTGTATCGTTTTAATAATTTCCTTGTTGTCAGATGTCAGATCCACGTATTCCAATAACATACAAAAGCCTCAAGGGGACAGAATTGCAGAGGCAGAGGTTAGAAAGCGCTTTATGATTTCAGATCTGTATCAGTAAACTGCTTCTCCAAATAAATGTACCGAGGAGGACAACACTGCAGGAAAACAGGAGTAAGGAAAGATAATGCTGGGAGGGGACACAACAGAATGACAGTTAACCGCAGTTACAAGGGATTGTGGGTATTTCCCCTCATTTTTCTGTTTTCCAAATTCCCTGTGATGGTCATATGACCTTTATAGTTAAAAAAAAAAAAAAGGTTAATATTAGGAGGAAGCTGGGTGCAGGGTGTATGGGAACTCAATGCACAATCTTTTTTTTTTGCTGGAGCTGTGTGGTTTATGGGATCCTAGTTCCACGACCAAGGATTGAACCCAGGGCCTGGTGGTGAAAGCGCTGAGTCCCAACTACTGCACCGCCAGGGAATTTCTACATGATCTTTTATTTTTTTTTAGATTTTCTTCAAAAATCTACAACTATTTCAAACGATTTAGCATTTGGATGGCTGGAGGCTTCTTTTAAATTTCTGATTAAAAGGAAATTAGAGAGGAGAGTCTCTACCATAGGTTTGGTTTCATGCAGGAAACGTGACAAATTTCCATTAATGGAAAGGCTGTTGGATCTATACCAAAAGACAGGCAAATAAAAGTGCATTTATCTACTTTAAATATTGAAGGTCTATGACTTTTAAAAAGAAGTGCTGGGGGCTTCCCCGGTGGTGGACCAGTGGTTAAGCCTCCATGGTTCCACTGCAGGGGGCTCGGGGTTTGAAGAGGAGAAACAAGGAGAAACAAAGTGGGCAGAGGGGCGGGGAGGGGGCGACACTGTCATGGGCCTTTAGAGGCCCCTGGGGTTTATACTTTATCCTTGAAACGGAAGCTACAGAAAAGTTTATTCATGAGGGTGTTAGATCAGATTTGCCTCTTGAAGCAGCTGACACAACCAGGGAGTAGTAATGGAAGGGGCCAAGGGTAGGGAGTGCCAGGGCTGCTGACACGGGGGATGGGCAGAGGCAGACTCAGGGCCGGGAAAGGGGAGAGGCGGTGACTTTGACCTCCGATGGGAGTCGCCCAAGCTGCTCGGGAGGTCTTAGGTGACAGCTAGATGCAGGAGTGGGGCCCTCAAGAGACAGTCCAGAAGAGGGATGGAGACTTGGGCAGAGGACAGTACCTGAAGCCAAGGAGTGGATGAGACTCCAGGGCTGGAGAGACTGCTTTGCAGAGCTGCCTGGGAACTGGATGGGACAAGACACGGCAACGATGGCCCTTAGGGTCCCTGGTTTGCTGCATGTAGTGCAGACCAGGGGGCAGAGGGAGTTCATCTCAGAAGCACTGGTTCATCAATTGAAATCTGTAGGCTGTTTTCTCACAGGCTGTCATTCAGTCCTCTTTCTCCATCCTGTATTCCCCTAGTTGCCAATTTAGACCAATGGTTCTCATCCCGGGGTAATTTTGGCATTTGGGAGACATTTGGCAGCATCTGAAAATAGTTGAGATCATCTTCGGGGGTTGGGGGTGCTCCTGACACCCAGTGGGTCACCACTAAGGATACTGCTCAGCACCCAAACCACAGAGAACCATCCGACCCCAAATGTCAACAGCGCCCAGGGTGGGAAAAGCCAAGTGAGACCTGGAGATGGAAACTGAAACATTCCTTGCCTGAAGCCCACCTTGCTGGATTCAGTCACTGAGACTTGGGGGCTCTGATGACACAGAGACAGGGGCCACCCTAAAGCTTTGATAAGCAAACCTTCCACATCTGTGTCTTTCTAAATTACATGGTAAATGACTGGTCAGGACAGAGCAGAGGATGGAACCCAGGAGTGGTCTCCCTCTAATTAACTCACTGTATGTGGGCACATGTGCTCAGTCACTCAGTTGTGTCCAACTCCGCGACCCCATGGACTGTAGCCACCAGGCTCCTCTGTCCATGGGATTCTCCAGGCAAGAATAATGCAGTGGGTTGCCATTTCCTTCTCCAGGGGAACTAACTTGCTAACTAACACCCTTTGGGAACTTTCACCCAACTTATAAGCCTGACTAAAGGCTGATTAGCTCAGAATCACCTGAATGTCTCCATGTACTTCTCTCTTCTGCCCCAAGAATGTTGTCCAGGACCAGATCTGACCTTCCCAACGCCCGATGTTCCACCCCACTTTCCTGGTCGACTGACCAGACCGTCACCTGCCAGAGGAGGAAATAAGGCTGCTGTGACACCATTTCTTCCCAGGGATGCACGCTGGCTTTAGGGCTCACAACTGCAGCTTCGATGACCCACTCTTCTGGGTGTCGGGGGCATGACGGCGGGTCGGCTGGTCTCTAGTTGGGGGATGGCCCTGGCCAATCCTTTTGCTTCCTTCCCAGGCCTCAGACCACACTTGCCAGATGCCAGACACTTCTGCTGGGATGCCCAGAGATGTCAGAGGTCATGGGTATCTGAGACTTGCTTATAAGTTCTTACAACCCTCTGGTGTCAGGAACAACTAGCGTAGAGAAGCCTTACGATCCAATGATAAAAACCAAACAACTGATTCAAAAATGGGCAAAGGGTGTGAATACACATTTCTCCAAAGAACATACAGAAATGGTGCAACTAAAAGACTCCGCATGCTATAACTAAAATCCTGCACGCCACAGGTAAAAGAGCCTGCATGCTGCAACCAAGACCCAGCGCAGCCAAATAAATACATACTTTTTAAAAAAAGATAGTGAGAAGTGGCCAATAAGCATGTGAAAAGCAGTTCAACATCCCTATTGTTAGGAAAATGCAATCAAAACCACGATGAGATGCCATTTCACACCCACTAGCATGGGATGATGTAAAATGACAAGCGTAGGGGAGGATGCAGAGAAACTGGAATCCTCATACATTGCTGGCAGGAATGTAAAATGGTGTGGCTGATGTGGGAAAGTTTGGCAGTTTCTCAAAAAGTCAAATGAATTACCATGCGGCCCAACAATTCCACTTCTGGGTATGGACCCAAGAGAACTGAGAGCAAGGATTCAAACAGGTATCTGCACACCCGTGTGCATAGCATCGTGATTCACAACAGCCAAGAGGTGGAAGCAACCCAAGGGTCGGTGAACAGATAAATGGATAAACAAAATGAGATATATCCATAAGATGGAATAGTACCCAGACTTTAAAAGGAAGGAAATTCTTACGCCTGTTACAACCTGGATGAGCCCCGAGGACATCATGCTCTGTGAAACAAGCCAGTCACAAAAGGACAAATACTGCATGATTTTACATATACGAGGGACTGAGTGTAGATTCTCAGAGACAGAAAGTAGAATGGCGGGTAACACAGGATGGGGAGCCAGTGTTTCACGCGGACAGGGTCTGGGAAGATGAGCAAGTCCAGGACATGGATGGTGGGGATGGTGGTGTAGCAACCTGAATCTATACTTAAAACCGGTTAGAATGTTTCCTAAAAAAAAAAAAGGCACGACTAGTGCTAGAGGGGCCTTGCCCTTCAGAGTGAGGCTGCCGCTCAGCCATTATGGATTTCAGCTTCCTCCCACAAACCTGACATCCTGGGTATCTTTCCTCTCTACTGACAGCTATCTTGAATGATGGACAGGGCTCTGAGAGTTTCCTCAAGAAACTGGTTGGGACACCCAGGGAATTGCTCAGGGCTCTAAAAATGGCCCGGAAGGTCCCTGTTGCCCACTTTTAGTGGTCGCTCCTCAGAGCTCCCTTAGCGTTTGACAAGGGTGGTTCAGGGAAAAAAGGAAACAGAACTGCTGTTTAGTGTTTTTGAGTCATTCTGATGAACAAGTTTAACCACTGCATGGAGGGGAGTGGGAAGCAGCAGGTAGGGAGGGGGAGGGGGAGTGTCTCTGGAACTTTTTACCAAGAGTAAACTAGTAACTACATGTGATCCAGCAATCCCACTCCTGGGCATATTATATCCGGAGAAAAGTTTAATTTGAAAAGACACAGTGCAGCCGTATGTTCATAGCAGCACTATTTATAATAGCCAGGACATGGAAGCAACCCAAGTGCCCATCAACAGATGACTGGCTTAAGATGTACACACCCACCCACCCACACAACGAAATATTACTCAGCTATAAAAAAGAATGAAATAATGCCATTTAAAGCAACACAGATGGACCTAGAGATGATCATACTAAGTGAAGTCAGACAGAGAGAAACAAACATCATGGGACATCACTTATATCTGGAATCTAAAAAATGATACAAAATGATCTTATTCACAAAACAGAAACACACTCACAGACATAGAAAACAAACTTATGGTTACCAAAAGGGAGAGTGGCAGGTAGGAGAGATGAATTAGGAGTTTGGGATTAACATATACACACTGCTCTATATAAACCAGGTAAACAATAAGGATCTACTATATAGCACAGGGAACTATACTCAATATCTTGTAATAACTCATAATGGAAAAGAATCTGAAAAAGAACACACATATACACATATATATATAACTGAATCACTTTGCTCTACACCTGAAACTAACATGATATTGTAAATCAACTATTGTAAATGAACACTTCAACTAAAAAAATATTCTATAGTGCTAAAAAAAAAAGAGTAAACTAGTAAGAATCACTCCTAAATGATAACACCGACCACCAGGGAAAACGGCCTTCTGATATGAGGATGAAAAGGGCAAATTGGGTCAGGAGGGCAAATTGGGTCAGGAGGACAAAGGTGTGACCATGATGCTTCAATAAGAACACGACTGGGAAGCACGTGAGGATGCCCCTGCACAGCCCAGGCTTGTCCCAGAGCTTATCCGCTTCCCTTCGCTCCATTTCCCATCACTCTCTCATATCAGGCAAAGATGCACCTTCAGCCTCACTCACAGGGAATTCAGACCCTAAGAAAGCATGCACTTTGTGGATACGTTATTTCATCCCTCTGAGGGCAAGGCCAGAGGCTGGACTGTAGCGGCCCCAGCAAAACCATTCCATCCGCTGAGGCCCCACTAGCAAGTCAGCAGGCTTTCCTCATTGGCATGTTTTAAACAATTACGCTAACTCAACTGACTGTCCAGAAATCAAAATGACGTGACAAAAACATTTTAATGAAAACAAAGTGATTTTGAAAAGATTAATTCAGGTGTAGCTACAACACATCTGAAATCTTGCAGAAAACCCCAACTGGCCTGATTATATAACAGAGCAAACATCAGCAGAGGTGGCTGTGAGGAGGGCAGGGGAAATCAAACACTTGACGCAGGTCAGCGGGTTTCTCTTTCAGTAGATAAAAACCATTCTGTTCAAGGAGGAAGGCAGGAAAGAAAAACACAAACCTACAATGCTAAAAGGAAAAACAAACCTGAACTTTGCTTGCAATGGCCTGGGAAATTATTCAAGGGCACTGTATGTCTGTGAAGACAACCGAAATGGTGTGAGAGGTTGGGGAGGCTTAGCAAGACCTTCCATGGGGAGTTCCCAGTGCACACTCACACCTGCCAGGAACTCTTGTCCCCTCTGTAGGTGTGTCCCTCACCCTATTTACAGGATCAGAGTCATGGGCCTAGAAAGAGAACAGGAAAAATCAGGAGTCTGTTGTAAAATCAGGCGGTGGCAGACTCTGGCCCTTGGGCCACCTACCGGTTTTAGTCAATCAAGTTTTATCGGCACCCAGACCACGCCCACTTGTTGTCTGGGGCTGCTTTAGCGGGTAGGGCAGCTGTGACCCAGGCTCTGTGGCCTGCAGAGGTTATATTTACTCTTGGGCTTTTTATAGAAAACGAATGCTGAGCCCTGGTCTACCGTATCTAATTGGTTTGTTTTGGAAAGGAGGGCCTATTCCCTGCAATCAACATGTACTCAGAAGGGCTCATGGGACACTCCCCTTTTTAATTCCTGACACACACAGGGGACGGAATAAAGGAAGCAGGGAAGTGGTTTAGCTGTGTGGAGTCATTACTGAATTCCAGAGCTCTGAAATGGCTCATGTTGGTAGCAAACAGGTATAAGGGGTGGGTTTCTGACCATCTCAAGATCCCCACTGTCCTGAGAATGCTGGTTCTAACTGGCTCCTACATTTGGAAAATTCCAGAACCTTGCAAAACCTTCATTAGTATTCCTTTTAGTACTGCAACGCTGTGAGCTTGAATACATTTTAATATATCTCACATCTCAAGGTCAGGAAAAAAACACTTTTTATGTGCTTATGTAAACTAGGTGGAGGGCTAGGCAGACAGAACATTTTTTCCCTCTCTAAGGCAAAGAGACTTTTGTATTTAAGAGGGTGGTATCTGAACGCATGGAGAAGGAGCAGGTTATATAGAGGATAGGCAAATAGCCAAACATTTTGACCCACTGTAATGTATTAGGCACCAATTTATACTTTACAGCAAATTATACCCACAGAGGATTCAGATTTAGATGCTTCCCAAGTGAGGAACTAGTTCTCCTTAAGGTCAATCTCTTTCCTCTCCTCACTTAAACTGGGTTCCTGAGAGCGAGCTCGAGTCCAACGCTTAACTCTAAAATACCTGAAAGTTACGACGTGTTCTAAAGAATATACGGATTAAGTATTAACAACTCCTTGTAAGCCTTTTCTCATTTACAAGTCACTGGAAATAGAGAGCTCCTGTGGTGGCTGGCCTAAAATCCCCCCCAGTTTCATGTCCACCTGGAACCCCAGAAGGTGGCCTTATTTGGACATGGGGTCTCTGCAGATGTAATCAAGTCAAGGATCTCAAGATGAGATCATCCTGGATTTAGGGTGGGCCCGAGATCCAAATGACGGTGTCTTTATATGGGAAAGAAGAGGGAGATTTGGACGCGGAGAGATACACAGATACGGAGACAGGCACAGAGGAGAAGGCCACATGAAGATGGAGGCAGAAGAAAGGATTAACAAGGCCCTACTGCACAGCATGGGGAACTACATTCAACAGCTGGTGACAAACCACCAGGGAAAAGAAAGTGGAAAAGAATATATAGGGACTTCCCTGGTGGTCCAGTGGCTAAGACTCCACACGCCCAATGCAGGCGGCCTAGTTTGATCCCTGGTTGGGGAACTAGATCCTGCATGCTGCAACTAACAGTTTGCAGGCCTCAACTAAGACCCAGTGAGGCCAAAATAAATAAATATTTAAAACAAAACAAAACAAAACACAGCTAGATCCAGGTGACAACGTGGATGAAGCCTGAAAACGTTATGTTAAGTAAAAGAAATCAGATGCAAAAGGCTACCTGTTATGATTTCATTGACAGGAAATGTCCAGAATAGGCAAATGCATAGAGATGGGAAGTAGATTTGTACCTGGCGATGGGGAAAAGGGGAGTGATGGCTAATGGGTACGAGATTTCTTTTGTGGATGATGAGAATGTTCTGGAATTAAGACAGTGGGGATGACTGCACAACACTGTGACTATATTACAAACCACTGACTCATACGTTTTAAAAGGGTGAATATTATGGTATATGAATTCTCCAGGCAAGAATACTGGAGGAGGTAGCCATTCCCTTCTCCAGGGGATCTTCCCAACTCAGGGATCGAACCTAGGTCTCCCTTATTGCAGGCAGATTCTTTACCGTCTGAGCCACTAGGGAAGCCCCATGAATTATAATATCCCAATTAAAAAAAGCAGCAGCGGAATGGTTGAGCCTGTGGATGGCAGAGCTCACCCCAGCAGGTGGGGAAGCTGGGGGCCTTCCCCTTTGATTGAAGCTCTGGGAACATTCTAGAAGAAGGAGAAACACCACAGGAAGGTTTTAGCTTCCTGATCATCAGCGGGGTGGGGTGGAAGGGGGAACCTGGTGACAGATTTGGAAGCACTGATTTATCATAACTGTTGACTTATAATGACTTATAACAACTGTTCCTTGGATTTCTGGAGAAGACCACTGTGGTTGCACTTCATTTAAGGAAAAAACTATCCATTTATTTATTCATTTTAAAAGAAGTGATTTTTTAAAGTTAAAAACAAAAAGAGCAAAGTTGTATTCACCGTTGCAATTCTAGGACCTGGTTCACAGCGGGTACCGGGTAATAAATAATCTGCCGAATGAATGAATGACCCAGTGAGCGAATGAACGAACACACCCAGACGCTGTGGGAGCACTCCACTAGCAATAACAGCCCTAGGAAGCAAGGAGTGGTATGTTTGTAATTCTATGGACAGGAAACCAAGGATTAGAGAGTTTAGGTAGCATCTCCAGCAGGACAGAAGCAGACCTGAGTGCCCTGCTGTCATCTTTGTGTTCAGGTGCTCATGTTCCTGTGTACAGAGAAGGGGCCTCGGGGCAGGTCAGCGAGGGAGGAGTGACAGTGCCCTCCTGACAAAGGCCTGGAGTGAGAAGGGAAAGTGAAGTAGGACGGGGCTGTGAGCCAGGGGCTCCCGAGTCAAACGAGAAGGAAAAGCAGCTGTGTCGTGCGCTCAGTCACTTAAGTTTTGTCTGACTCTTTGCGACCCTATTGACTGTAGCCCACCAGGTTCCTCTGCCCATGGGATTCTCCAGGCAACCATACTGGAGTGGGTTGCCCTGTCCTCCTCCAAGGGACCTTCCTGACTCAGGGATCGAACCCACATCTCCTGCATTGGCAGGTGGATTCTTTATTGCTGAGCCGCATGGAAAACCAGGTGTGAGATTTTCCTATTTTGTCTGTGACAACCTATACCAGCTGAGAACAACACAAATATATTCTCTTTTGGTTCTGGAGGTCTGAAGTCTAAAACAGCAGGGTTGCAATCCTTCTAGAGGCTCCAGGGTAGAATGTTTCCTGACCTCTTTCGGCTTCTAGAGGCTGCCTGCTTCCCAAGGTTTGTGGCCCCTTCCTCCATCTTCAAAACCAGCATCTTCTTTTGAAAATTTTTTTATACATGTTTATTTTTATTTATTTATTTTTGGCTCTACAGGTGTTCACTGCTGTGTCCAGGCTTTCTCCACTTGCAGTGAGCTGGGGCTGTTCTCTAGTTGCGGTGTGTGGGCTTCTCACTGTGGTGGTTCCTTTTGTTGCAGAGCATAGGCTCTAGGGTGCTCAGGTTTAGTTGCACTGAAGCATGTGGAATCTTCCTGGACCAGGGATTGAATCCGTGTTCCCTGAATCAGCAAGCAGATTCTTAACTACTGGACCACAGGGAAGTCCTAAAGCTAGCATCTTCTAACCTGTCTCTGACCTCTGCTTTGGTCATAGCATCTCCTTCTCTGACCCGGACCCTCCTGCCTCCCTTATATAAGGACCCCAGTGATGACACTGAAGCCATCCAGATAACCAAGGATCATCTCCCCACCTCCAGATCCTTAACTAACTCACACCTGCAAAATTCCTTTTGGCCACGGAAGGTCATCTATTCAAAGTTCTTGGGGGTTAGGATGTGGGAATCTTTGGGCCATATTTCCACAGGATCATTGGGGTGGGAGGGGCCCGCTATAATTCCAGAACAGAGAAGAGATGTAGATGTCTCCTTGATCTCCAGAACCACAACTCTCCACGAATAACACCTTGGTGTGTGTGTGTGTTAGCTGATGCCTGCTGGGAATGGCCAGAAAAGCCCAGAAATGCAAGGATGGGAAACCACTTGGCTGACAGGCATCAGGCTCCTGAGGCTGGTTACATAAGCACACGAGTCAGGTTGCTGTTCTACTGTCAGATTTCATTTCTGAAGGTTTTCGCATCACTTTGCTGCTGGATTCTCCACCTCTCCCCTCCCTCCCTCTCCCCCCAACCCCTAGCAGGCAGCGCCTGCTTTCTAAATAGACACCGTGGGACCTTCCTGAGGGTCCAGCTGGCTAAGTCTCCTCGCTCCCCATGCAGGGGGCCGGGGTTCCATTCCTGGTTGGGGAACTTGATTCCACATGCCCCAACTAAAGATTGTTGAGTGCCATGAGTTACCCTTCTGCCCCGCTTCCCTTCCATCCCGAAGAGCTACAACTTCAGGGTCCCTGGTGGTCTACAGATGAATACTTTTCAATGTTCTTGAACTCTGAAAGACCCTGGGATGGGGTGGAGGTGGGGAGGCGGGAAGAGACCCTTGATCTGAGGGGAGGGCACAGTCTTCCCCAATCTCCAAAGCAAGAAAACTTGGCGAGAGCTCCAACTGGCCAGACCAGTGAGGGTCGGCACCTGGGAGCTGCAGGCTGCATAGGGAAGCGTTCTCCTAGCTGATGATGTTGGGGCCCAGCATCCACCCAGTCACCTCCGTCACCCTCTCTCCCACACCGCCACCGACAAAGCCCCCACTCATCTGCCTGTGAAGCGACCTGAACTCTGTCCTTTCTACAGTCCTTGTTTGTTTGGGTCCAACCGATCATCACCTCTCAGGCCACCCTGTCTCCAGCCTCTCCCCTTTCCACACCATCCTCCACCCGAGGAGGGAGGCAGCCATTGGGTCCACCCTGGCCTATAAGATACGATGGATGGCACATCATTTCCTGACTCTGAGCCTCTGCACACCATTCTCCCTCTGCTCTCAGCCACTGAGGCCTGGCCCAGCCACCACCCCTCCACAGAGGACTCTCCCACCTGGGACACAGCCATGGTGACACTGTGACCCCGAGTCTCTGCCTCAACTGGCCCGTCCCGACGGACGGCACTGAGGACTCTATAACTATCTCCCACGTGGCGGGGACCTGAGTCTATAATCAACTTTCTTGTTGTTTAATCGTTAAGTCATGTCCGACTCTTTGCGACCCTATGGGCTGTAGCCCACCATGCTCTTCTCTCCATGGGATTTCCCAGGCAAGAATACTGGAGCAAGTTGCCATTTCCTTCTGCAGGGGATCTTCTTGACCCAGGGAATGAGCCGGGTCTTCTGCATTGCAAGTGGATTCTTTACCACTGAGCCACCAGGGAAGCCCCTCAACAGCTTTCTTGAAATGGAATTAAAATACTACGCAATTCATCCTTTTCAAGTGCACAATCCGATGGCTTTCAGTTTATTCAGAGCTGTGTGTTAGTTTCAGAACATTTTCCTTACCCTCAAAAGGAACCCTGGACCCCTTAGCTGTCACTCTCCACTTCCCACTCCCTCCATCCCAGGCAACCACTAATCTACTTTTTTGGTGTCTCCATGGATTTGCCTGTTCTGGATATTCCGCGTAAATGGAATCAGACACTATGTGGCCTTTGGGGACTGGCTTCTTTCACTGAGCTTTCACATAGTTTTGAGACTCAGCCAATTTATAGAGTGTGTCAGTGCTTCATTCCTTTGCACTGCTGAAGAACAGTCCACTGCATGGATGGCCCACATTTTCTTTCTTCCATTCTTCCTTTTTTTTGGCCACACTGCATGGCTTGCGAGGTCCAGTTTCCTGACCAGGGACTGAACTGGGGTCACAACAGTGAAAGCCCGGAATCCTAAAACTAGGCCACAGGGAACTTCCTGGCCCACGTTTTCTTTATCCATTCATCAGCTGATGGACATTGAGATTGTTTCTACTCTTTGGCTATTGTGAACAATGCTCCTGTGATGTTTTTGTGCCAATTTTTGTGCAGACCTAGGCTGTCTTTTCTCTTTGGCACATACCTGGGGTGGAATTGCTGGATCTTATGGGTAATCTATGTCTGATCTTTGGAGGCACTGCCAGACTGTTTTCCACAGTTGCTGCCTCGTTCTATAGTCCCACCAGCAGTGTCTGAGGGTCTCCATCTTTCCGTCTTCCTGTTTTTCTTTCAGTTCTTAGACTGAGAGCCCCTGAGAGGATGACACAAAGGGTCACAAGGATCTGCCATCAGTCCCACGTCCTGGGATGATGAGAACTGACTCCTAGATGACCCAGAGCTGACTCCCTTACTGCCACGATGCCCAGGGATGCTCCACATTGTATCTGGTCAGTTACTGTCCACTTCACTCTTATGAGGGGACGGAGGAGTCCACTAACCCTACCGTGGATGATTTCGCAATTTATTCTTCTAGATTCAATTTCCCTCTGAAAATTAATCTCAGCAAATCAAAGTTATCCATAAGCAGTGTAACTGTCCTGGTGTGCTGCAATCTATGGGGTTGCAAAGAGTCAGACAGGACTGAGTGACTGAACAACAAACTGTCCTCATGGGATCACATTGGATTCCAGCCAAGCAGTCTGATGGGGTCCTGCCCTCCCTCAACCCCACATTGTGATGGAGGGGCCACCCACTTAGACCCTCTTACTATGGCATTTCTCTCCTCCTGAAACCCATCTGTAGGAATGACCAGCTGATAAAATGTCCCGGCGGTTGACAGTGGTGACAGTTGCATGAGCCTGTGAATGTTCTAAAACCCACAGAATGGCACACCTTAAAAGGGTGAATTTTATGGTATGTGAATTATGTCTTAATGAAGCTTTTTTTTTTTTAAGTGACATGCATTTACAGATGTAGAGAATAGACTTGTGGACATGAGGTGGTGGTGGTGGTGGTGGTGGTAAGGAGAGGGTGGGGTGAATAGAGAGAGTTGCATGGACTTATACACCATTTCCTCCTCCAGAGGATCTTCCTAATCCAGGGATTGAGCTTGCATCTCCTGCACTGGCAGGTGGATTCTTTACCGCTGAACCACCAGGGAAGCCATACATGCACTACCATGTGTAAAACACATAGCCAGTGGGAACTGCTGTATAGCACAGGGGCTCAGTCCCGTGCTCTGTGGGATGGGGGCGTGGGAGGGAGGCTCAAGAGGGAGGAGGTATGCGTACACATACGGCTAATTCACTTTGTTATGCAGCAGAAACTTAACACAACATTGTAAAGCAATTATATGCCAGTTAAAAAAAATTTACATGCATTTAAAATGTAACCACCTGCAATATGTTAAATATATATCCCCTCAGTTAAAATCTTTAGGATAATTTTCTCAAGATATGGTGACACTTCGAACAAAAGCAAGTGCAACTTTAATCTCAATGGCAACTATGAATCTACTTAAGAACCAAAGCAGAGAAGCAGCACACCAGTTGAATTTAGTCAGCTTGCTTGCCTCTGTGCTTCGTTGTGTCTGACTCTTTGCAGCCCTATGGACTGTAGCCCGCCAGGCTCCTCTGTCCATGGGATTTTCCAGGCAAGAATACTGGAGTGGGTTGTCATTTCCTTCTCCAGGGACTGAACCTGAGTCTCCTGTGTCTCTGGCATTGCAGGTGGATTCTTTACCGCTTACACCCAAGGCAATTTTAATCACACACACAGAAAATGAGCGTAGCTGCAGGGGTCCTTTCACTGAGGCCTCCCGGAGGATATTATTTGAATCAGCCTGCCCCTCCCCCGTCAGCCACATTCCTCCTCCAGAAAAATTCCTACTGGCCGCTCAGGAGCTGTGCAGGGAATTGCTTGGTACCTGGAGAGAGGGTTTACAAACCAAGAGCTGCTCTTCACCACTTTCAGGGGAAAAGTAAAGTTTAACTCACAAATAATGAAGAAACAGTGGCTAGCTAGACCTAACAAAGCCTCTGGGCTTAAAATGACTTAAGAGAGCCGAGAGGAAAATGTTTAAAAAATCATGGGTGGAATTTGTGGAAATGGAAACAGGACCCAGGATGAGTGAAGAAAAATGAAGGAGACCTTCACATGAGGATCAGAAATATGCTAAGCACGTGGAAGGTAAACAGCCAGGGAGGCACAGCTGGTGACCACAGCCCTAGTTCGGTGGGGGCGGGGGTGCGCTGGTGACAAGGGCAACTGGCTGTAATCGCTACTGTGTGACAAGAATGAAAAGTATACCAAGGTTTCCACCAGGAACAATGTACATGTTACCACAGCTTTCAACGTGGGGGCATTCTCAAGTCAACCGAAGAAAAAAAAGAGAAGGAAAAGAGATTCAAAGAATTCCTTTCTCCTTTCTCTCCTACATGCCATTGAAACGGGAAGTAAGCAATACACAATGCAAACAAATTACACTGACAAGAATTTAAAAAACCACCCCACTTCTTTATTTTTGGGCTGAGCTGTGCAGCATGCAAGATTTTAGTTCCCTGACCAGGGACCAAACCTTTGCCGCCTGCAATGGAAGCACAGAGCCCTAACCGCTGCACCGCCAGGGAAGCCCCTCTTACTCGTTTTGGCACAGCTTCTTCCACCCCCTTAGAAGGGCTTGACCCACAGAACTAGCAAACTATTGATAAAACATAAACTGCAACCCAGTCCAAACAACAACTGAGATGCTCACATTTTCCAGACTCTTTATTACTTGAAATGTCGACTAAAAAATACGGACCTGAGATTTAAAAAAAAAAAGAAAAAAGAAATAATGCTATTTGCAGCAACATGGATGGACCTCGAGTATTAAGTGAAGTAACCTAGAGAAAGACAAATATCATATGATATCATTTACAGGTGGAATCTAAAAAAATGATACAAATGAACTTAACTACAAAACAGAAATAGACTCACAGACATAGAAAACAAACTTACGGTTACCAACGGGGATGGCGGGAAGATAAATTAAGAATTTGGGATTAACATACACACACCTGTTGTTTACCTGTTTACATATAAAACCTGTTTATATATAAAACAGGTAAACAGCAAGGATCTACTGTATAGCACAGGGAACTATCTTGTAATAAACTATAACGGAAAAGAGTATAAAAAAGAATGTATATATGTGTGTGTATATATATATATAGGAATATACATATATGGGAATATATTTATATATATGGAATCCCCGGTGGCTTAGCAGTGAAGAATCTGCCTGCAATGCAGGAGATGCACATTTGATCCCTGGGTTGAGAAGATCCCCTTGAGAAGGAAACGACAACCCACTCCGGTATTCTTGCCTGGGAAATCCCATGGACAGAGGAGCCTGGTAGGCTACAGTCCATGGGGTCACAGAGTCGGCCACAACTTAGTGACTAACCAACAACAAATATATATATGTATAACTGAATCACTCTGCTGTACACTTGAAACTAAAACAGCATTGTAATCAACTATATTTCAATAAAAATTAAAATACAGACCTGGGGGCATACCACATGCACAGAATATATAACATTTATTGAGCATTCACCATATGCCAGGGGCTGTGCTTCCCACCTTACATGTATTACTTCATCAAATCCACAACCGATCCTCATTCTGGGTTTAAAGATGGGGAGACTGTGACTCAGTGGTGGAAACTGGGGCCAGAAGAACCCAGATGTGATTTGACACTCAAGCCTGTGCTCTTGACACTTCTCCATACAGCTCCGGAATTAATTATTCACCCGGTTACCTGCAAAACCATCCCCACATCGCCCTTGGCCATAGGGCTGTTCACCTGTCCTGAACTTTCTCTAGTCAACAAGAAGAGACCTGCCCTTCTAGGATGCTGGCTGGAGTTCCCCAAACGGAGACAAAAGGAAGAAAAGTTGTGTTCTTCATTTTCGAGGTAAAACTTCACCAACACTTTTGATCCCCTGGGCCACCATCTCTTCTACCACTTGGATCTCAACAGGGAACCAGGTAGAAGAGAAGAGGAGAAAATAGCTACAATAAACCGTGCAAGGACCAAGGGCCTCTGATTCCTGCACTGCACCATCTAAATTCTTCCACAAGAAAGAAACTGGAGGGAGAACTAAAGACCCAAAGCGCACACACTTCCTATGATCTTGTGACCCTAACGATCAACTGGCAGGAGGACGTGGGCTCCACGGAGTGAGGGACGCTCGGAGGCTTCAAGTCCCCCGGTACTGAGTTACCACCACATCTCAGGTCCTGCCCCGGGAGCTCCAGATACCGGACGCCGAGTCCTCTACCTGTTGAACCAGGGAGGCTGCACTGCCCAAGGGCTAGGGCTTGGCCGGAGCCGGCGAGCATCGTCTGAACTGTGACTTCTCCAAACAGAGCCTGCATGCATGGAAGGGACAGCCTGCACTGCAGGATCCGCCCGCCAGTTTGGACGAGCCCACGGGGGCCGGCCCCGAAGCCGAGGCAGCCACGGGGGTCCTGCGCCCGAGGCCACCCCCGGGAACCGACGGCGCCTTCGTGGGGCTCGAGGCCTCCTCCCGAGCCTCGTTCTCCTCAGACCTGCCCCGCCGCCCTCACCTCGGTCCGCCGCAGGTCACTCGCCGCCCGCAGCTCCGTTAGCTTCCTTGCCGCCGCTGTCGCCCGGCCTCCCGGGGTCCACCGCTGCCCTCGGCTCGGAGCCGGAAGCGGGAAGCCGCTGGGGAGAGGTGCGCACGCGTGGCCCCGCCCCCAAGGGCGGGTCAGAGGGTGTGGGCCCGGAAGGGGGCGTGGCTCGAGGATCGGTGGAACGCTCAACCTAGGAGTTTCAACCTGGTGATGCAGGCAGGGGGCTTTATAGCTCGAACTTAGGCAAGGTGAGGGGACTGAAAGGTACTTGCGAGGAGAGTGAGGGCGATCCTTGAGGGGCGGGTCAGTCGGGCAGAGGGGCGTCTGGGGAGGGAGGTCCTGAGAGGAAATAAGCGGGGTTGGGAGCCGTTTTGGGGGAGGGGGTCAGTGGGGCCCCGAGGTATTTGCGGGGCTGGGAGGTGCTTAGAAGAAATCTTAAGGCGAGATCATTGGGGTTGAGGGGCGTTTTGTGGGGTCATCGGGGACCTGGGTGATTAGCAGGTCTGGGAGGGGTTTCCTGGTAGAGGAGAGCAGGGCTAGGGGGGCGACTTGGGGAGTTAGGGGTATCTGGAGGCAGAAAGTGGGGTATACAGTAGAAGCCTGGGGACATCACAGGGAGATTAACCCCGGGGGAGAGAAGTTTGAGAGGGGAGGGTGCAAGAAATGGAGAGAACAGGTCTGTCTCCTGCGAAGAAGTGGCACCCTAGGTTACAAGAAGTGAAAATTTACAAGTCTTGAAAACATGAGTCATTCATCTCTCAAGTGATCCCAGACACTGCAACATAGGTACCGCCGGATACCCTAAACACATTTCAGACACCCAGGCAGGTACCATCAGATACTCAAAACTCACTTTCAGGCACAGGAAAATAGACAACCCTTGTAGGTCCCTTAAATACCCGCAAACTATTCAAAATCTGAAAAACATGCCAAATGTCTCAAAAGTACTGGACACCTTCATCCAGTAGCCATCAACTACCCGCAAACAGGCTTTCAGACACTCTGGAATATATCAAAGCCCCACATGGAAACTTCTGGATTCCCTCCAACACAGATGCTATCAGAAACCCCCAAAGGGGTGTTCAGAGGATGGAACACATACTGGACACCCCCACAGAGGTGTTTTCAGACACCTATAGAGATGCCAGATGCCTCTCCAAGTGCCAGCATCCCCTCAGATACCATCAGCCACCCCAGTCCCGAGACTTGTTGTCTAATCCAGGGCCTCCATAGGTGAAGAGGGTGGGTAGGAACCAGGAGAGGAGCCAAAGAGCTTTCACCTCAGGTCCAAGCTAGTTAACCAGGTCAAGATCGCCCCCAAATAAGCTTACTTCAAAACACATACAATCAGGACATCCCTAGTGATCCAGTGGCTAAGACTTCGTGCTCCCAATGCGAGGGGTCTGGGTTCAATCCCTGGTCAGGGAACTAGATCCCACATGCCACAACTAAGAGTTCGAATGCCGAACTAAAAGTTCTGCATGCTGCAACCGAAAGATCCCACGTGCCTCAACCAAGACCTGGTGCAGCCAAATTTTTCTGGGCTCCAAAATCACTGCAGATGGTGACTGCAGCCATGAAATTAAAAGACGCTTACTCCTTGGAAGGAAAGTTATGACCAACCTAGATAGCATATTAAAAAGCAGAGACATTACTTTGCCAACAAAGATCCATCTAGTCAAGGCTATGGTTTTTCCAGTGGTCATGTATGGATGTGAGAGTTGGACTATAAAGAAAGCTGAGCGCCGAAGAATTGATGCTTTTGAACTGTGGTGTTGGAGAAGACTCTTGAGAGTCCCTTGGACTGCAAAGAGATCCAACCAGTCCATCCTAAAGGAGATCAGTCCTGGGTGTTCATTGGAAGGATTGATGTTGAAGCTGAAACTCCAATACTTTAGCCACCTAATGCGAAGAGCTGACTCATTGGAAAAGACCCTGATGCTGGGAAAGATTGAGGGCAGGAGGAGAAGGGGACGACAGAGGATGAGATAGCTGGACGGCATCATCAACTCGATGGACATGGGTTTGGGTGGACTCAGGGAGTTGGTGATGGACAGGGAGGCCTGGCGTGCTGCGGTTCATGGGGTTGCAAAGAGTCAGACACAACTGAGCGACTGAACTGAACTGAATAATAAACCCACACACAATCTGTGTTTGAGAACTCTCAGTTTAGAAACTGGGTGGCAGGGTCCCCAAGTGACCTGCCTTTGGTTTAAGTCCAGACTTCATGATCAAGAGAGGAACATGTCTAGGGAGTTAGAGGGTCCAGAAGTGCAAGAATACCACCCCAGTGGAGGTCATCAGACACCCACCCCAATTGAGGTCAGAAGTCCAGACACAGGTACTTTTGAGGTCTCAATGGATCTGTAAATGATCACTCTCTGAATGCCTATAACTTTTGGACTTTATCCCAAAGGCAGTGGGGAGCCACTGAAAGATTTTAAGCAGGAAGAATGGCATGATCCTTATATCTATAGCTCCCTTGGTTATAGAAACCTTCAGGTTGACAAAGTTCTCCCCTAAACCCTTTCAAGGGGCCTATCAGAAAGAAGAGGCCATCTCTTGTCTTCCTTTTATCCATCCAACCATTTTCTGCTTTTACTGAGTCCTTATCATGGGCCAGGGACTCTGCCAAGAGCTAAGGATCTGTGTTTCTCAGTCTTGCTACTAATGACAGTTCATGCTTGTGCTCAGTCACTCAGTGGCATCTGACTTTTTGCGACCCCATGGACTGTAGCCCCACCAGGCTCCTATGTCCATGGGATTCTCCAGGCAAGACTACTAGAGTGGGTAGCCATTCCCTTTTCCAGGGAATCTTCCCGACCCAGGGATCGAACCCAGGTCTCCTGAGTTGCAGGCAGATTCTCAACCGTCTGAGCCACCTGGGAAGCCCATAATATCTGCAGACACTGCTAAATGTTCTTCATGGGGGACACAGTGGCCCTTGGCTGATAGCCATTGGCCTTAGAGACACTCAGAACTTAAAGTCACCTCATGCAGGCTTCCTGGGGGAGGTGGCCTTGCTCTTTGTCTTAGAGAATGAGTAAGAGTTAGGTGGCGGAAGGAGTTCCAGGAAGAGCACTGAATGAGCAAGGTGCACGTGACTGGCAAGAGCAGCCATGAGACTTCAGGGTGGCCGGGCGAGGGGATCTTGGTGGCTGAGTAGTGGCAGAGAAGGGTGGAAGGCTAGGAGGGGTCAGACCATGGAGGGACCTCAAAGGTCAAGGCTAAGAACAGGACTGTCAGGAATGGTGCTCCATCAGCGGGGGCCGGTTGCTGGGAAAGCGTCTCAGCTTTACCTTGGAGATGCTAATTACCTGGAACATGATTCACTTCCTGTTCTGTTCAACTTACAGTGGGGCTGTTTCCTTAAGGGGACAGTCAGTCACATCTAGCTTTGAATACCTGTGATGGGAGGTAGGCTTGTGGCGACTTACACCTGGGCGGTGCCTGCTCTCAGCTTGCTGGAGTGAGACACAGGTGTTCTGGCCTCACGTTGCTCCCTTAGACAGGTGTGGGGCTGTGGTTAGAGCCTAGGGTTAGGGCCTGTGACTAAAAGGCTAGCTTTGCCTCCATAACAAGAGCTATCACCAGGACTTCCCTGGTGGTCCAGTGGCTGAGAATCCTCCTGTCAGTGCAGGGGACACAGATTCAATCCCTGGTCCGGGAAGATCCCACATGCCATGGAGCAAATAAACCTGTTTGCCACAACTACTGAAGCCCACCTGCCTTAGAGCCTGTGCTCTGCAACAAGAGAAGCTACCGCAGTGAGAAGTCCATGCACTGCAACTGGGGAGTAGCTCCCGTTTGCCATAACTGGAGAAAGTCCACTCAAAGCAACGAAGACCCAGCACAGCCAATAAATAAATAAATAAATACCAAAATGTAAAAAGAAAGATATTGCCAAATGACGATGACAATAGGTGCTACCATTGCCCGTATGTACCCAGCACCATGTTGAGTGCTCATCATTTCTGTGACACGAACTCCAGTCTCCCTTGATCTCAAAGGGTTGTCCTGAAAGTCAAATGTTGTCTCCAAAAGATGGAACTTAACTCCTGCCATCCTGAGAGTAGGCTGAATTGAGTGACCTGCTTCCAGAGAATAGAGAAGAGAAATGGGAAAAATAGCATCCTGGCAGTTGTTATCTTACCCCGGTGATAAAGACTGACATTCTCAGGAATGTCATGTCAATAGCACTTACCCCCTGATCTGATGAGGCAGAAAGGTTCCCCAAACCCATAGCCCCTCTACAATTTTAAGAAAACACCAGGACTTCCTTGATGGTGCCATGGGAAAGAATTCACCTGCCAATGCAGAGGACGCAGATTTGATCCCTGGTCTGGGAAGATTCCACATGCTGCGGGACAGCTAAGCCCATGTGACACAACTACTGAGCCCCTGTGCTGCAACTACTGAAGCCTGAGAACCTAGAGCCTGTGCTCTGCAACAAGAGAAGCCACTGCAATGAGAGGCCCATGCACTGCAACAAAGACCCAGTGTAGCCAAAACCAAATAATAAATAAATTTTTAAAAAAGGCTTCCCTGGTGGCTCAGATGGTAAAAAAAAAAAAAAAACGCCTGCAATGCAGGAGACCTGGGTTTGATCCCTGGGTTGAGAAGATCCCCTGGAGGAGGACATGGCAACCCACTCTAATAGTCTTGTCTAGAGAATTCCCATGGACAGAGGAGCCTGGCAGGCTACAGTCCATGGAGTTGTAAAGAGTCAGACATGACTGAGCAACTAAGCACAATTAAAAAAGAAAGCATAAGACATGGGAATTCTGTGGGCGTCCAGTGGTTAAGAATCCATACTTTCCCTACTGAGGATGTGGGTTCGATCCATGATTGGGAGCTAAGATCCCACAAGCTGAGAGGCATGGCAAAAAACAAACCCATCAAAAACCAAAAACCAATAATGATAACAACCTCCCCCAAAACATCAGGAAAGCCCAGATTAATGGACATCGTACAAGACACCTGGCTAGTATATCTCCAGATTGTCAAGGTTATGAATAGTAAGAAGAGACAGAGAAACCCTCACAGACCAGAGAGACTAGGAAGACAGGACAACTGAAGAGAATGTAGTATCTGAATTGGATCCTGAAACAAGGAGAACACAAATGAACCAAACCAAACCTGGTGAAATCTGAATAGAATCCAGAGTTGGGTTAATAGCACTGTACCAATGTTAGTTCCTAAGTTGAGACAAATATATCGTGGTCATATTGAGAGTCCCTTGGACTGCAAGGAGGTCAAATCAGTCAATCCTAAAGGAAATCAACCCTGAATATTCATTGGAAGGACCGATGCTGAAGCTGAAGCTCCAATACTTTGGCCATATGATGCCAAGAGCTGACTCACTGGAAAAGACCCTGATGCTGGGAAAGATTGAGGGCAGGAGGAGAAGGGCGCCAACAGAAGATGAGATGGTTGGATGGCATCACTGACTCAACGGACATGAGTTTGAGTGGACTCCGGGAAATGGTGGACAGGGAAGCCTGGTGTGGTGTAGTCCATGTGGTGGTAAAGAGTCAGACATGACTTAGCAACTGAACAACAACAAGACATTAACATGAGGGAAAACTAGGTGAACTGTATATGGGAGCTCTCTGCACTTTTCTGTAAATCTACAATGAAAAGTTTCCAGGAGGATAAGGGTCTGCCCCCCACTGGAGGGGTAGGAGAGTGCTCAAATAGATAGTTGTATACTCTAAGTTGCTCCCCCAGATGGCTCAGTGATAAAAAATCTGTCTGCAATGTAGGACACCTGGGTTCGATCCCTGGGTTGGGAAAATCCTCTGGAGGAAATGGAAACCTGCTCCAATATTCTTGCCTGGAAAATTCCATTGACAGAGGAGCTGGGGTTCAGTCATGGGATCGCAAAGAGTCAGACACGACTGAAGCGACTGAGCATACTCCAAGTTAGGTCTATTGCCAAAATGCAGCAAAAGACTTCACTTCCAAGTTACAGATCTGGTCTCTTTCAAGTCTGATCTTTTGTCTTATTCTAATGTTAAAATCCCTAAGTAAGCGTTAGTTTCACCGTAGTATTAGCATGGATTCTTTTTTTCCTGCAACACTACCACCACCAACAAAAAACATTAAGCTGTTCCTCCTGCCTGTCTTCCATTTTATTCTACACGTGGTTATTCGCTGGTTTATGCTAGCCAAGGACAGCAGTCCACAACAGTTCCATCCTTACATCAAGGAATGGAATCTGATCCTGAGTGTCTAGTATTTTGCCTGTAAGTCTACTGATAAAAGATTGCTGGAAGCCAGTCATAGAATCTGAAAATAAACTCTAGTCTCTCCTTTGCTATTTTGGGATTTTTATAGAAGCCAAGAACTCATTGCAAAACATTTTTGTGAGTATGACTGTTTATATTCCATCCAGGAACAATGCATTTTTGCTTGGTTTAGAATTACTGGTAGCTTATTTTAAAGCAAAGGAAAATCCACTGAGCACGTGTTTGCTGTCTTTAGAACTGTTTGCCAAAATATGGTATGAAAGTGTTTTCATCTTCCTGCTATTTTAAATATTATTGTACAGAGCCGTTATCAATGCCATTTTTTTTGTAGGAAAAAAGCCTTAAAAAGTGCTCCAAATATTGACACTAAGTGCATCAAACAAAGTGTCTTTGGCATATTAGACTTTTGCTCTTCTGTAATTTAATTTTCTTTTAAAATATAAAATTTTGCCTTTGTTGTTGTTGTTCAGTCACTCGTTCATGTCCAATTCTTTGCCTCCCCATGGACTGCACCATGCCAGGCTTCCCTGTCCTTCACCATCTCCTGGAGTCTGCTCAAACTCATGTCCATTGAGTCAGTGATGCCATCCAACCATCTCATCCTCTATCATCCCTTCTCCTGCCTTCAATCTTTCCCAGCATCAGGGTCTTTTTTCTTCGCATCAGGCATTGGGGCTTCAGCTTCAGCTTTAGTCCTTCCAATGAATATTCAGGGTTGATTTCCTTTAGGATTGATTGGTTTGATCTCCTTGCTGTCCAAGGGACTCTCAAGAGTCTTCTCCAGCACCACAGTTCGAAGGCATCAGTTCTTCAGCACTCAGCCTTTTTATTGTCCAGCTCTCACATCCGTACATGACTACTGGAAAAACCATAGCTTTGACTATATGGACCTTTGTAGGCAAAGTAATGTCTGCTTTTTAATACATTGTCTAGGTTTGTCATTGCTTTTCTTCCAAGGAGCAAGTGTCTTTTAATTTCATGGCTGCGGTCACCATCAGCAGTGATTTTGGAGCCCAAGAGAATAAAGTCTGTCACTGTTTCCATTGTTTCCCTGTCTATTTGCCATGAAGAGATGGGACAAGATGCCACGATCTTAGTTTTTTGAATGTTGAGTTTTAAGCCAGCTTTCACTCTCCTCTTTCACCTTCATCAACAGGCTCTTTAATTCCTCTTCGCTTTCTGCCATAAGGATGGTGTCATCTGCATATCTGAGGTTATATATTTCTCCTGGCAACCTTGATTCCAGCTTGTGCTTCATCCAGCCCGGCATTTCACATGATATACTCTACATATAAGTTAAATAAGCAATATGACAATATACAGCCTTAAGGTACTCCTTTCCCAATTTTGAACCAGTCCATTGTTCCATGTCTGTTGTTCCATGTCCAGTTCTAACTATTGCTTCTTGACTTGTATATAGGTTTCACAGGAGGCAGGAAAGGTGGTCTGGTATTCCCATCTCTTTAAGAATTTTCCACAGTCTGTTGTGATCTACACAGTCAAAGGCTTTAGCATAGTCAATGAAGCAGAAATAGATGTTTTTCTGGAATTCTCTAGCTTTTTCTGTGATCCAACAGATGTTGGGAATTTGATCTCTGGTTCCTCTGCCTTTTCTAAATCCAGCTTGAACACCTGGAAGTTCATGGTTCATATACTGTTGAAGCCTGGCTTGGAGAATTTTGAGCATTACTTTGCTAATGTGTGAGATGACTGCAATTGTGCAATAGATTGAATATATATACATATATATTTATTTATTTAAAAATACTCAACTCTGCATCAACATAGATGCATTTCTCTACTGGATCAGTACTGGCTCAGTTCTGGATCTCTGCCCTCACCCTTCCTTCTGCCAACTTCCCACCTGCTCCTTGAATTTGATGCCTGAGATAGAGCTCCTTGGGGCTTGATTCTGGCCTTCCAGGGAGGTCTCAGTATCCAGCAGACCTCACCCCCACCCCACCCAGATGAAGAGATGAGGAAATCAGCAGAAACAGGAAGTCATTTGCTGGTCAGGAAGATTCCCTGGAGGAAGGCATGGCAACCCACTCCAGTATTCTTGCCTGGAGAATCCCATAGACAGAGGACCTGGTGGGCTACAGTCCATGGGGTCGCAAAGAGTCAGACACTACTAAAGCAAATTTAGCACACACCTGCTGCTTAAAAGGACTTGAAGATGCTGAAGACTTTGCAAAGCCTGGGTGGCCTGCTCTGGAGATCGTTCACAGGGTCAGAAAGCAGGTTGGAGATCTTTGGAGAGAAAGCTCCAAATGGGTCCACTCCTGACCACAGCAGCCAACAGGCCTGCCACCAGTAAAAACTACTCCGGCAAATGGGAGGAATGAGGAAGAAGGAAAATGCCCATGTGTGGGGCCAGGCAAGGCAGAAATGCAAAACCTGTGGCTCAGGTCTTGAGGAGGTACCTGCCCCCAGGGTGGAGGGACCGAACTCACTGCATGGCCCACCCTGGGGCCAATTCTCTATTGCACTCGCCCACTGATTCTCACCTGGGCAATCCTAGCTCCCAGGGGACATTTGGCCACATCTAGAGACATTTTTGGTTGTCATGACTCATGGGGCAGGTGTTAACAGCATCTAGTGGGTGGAGGCAAGGGATGCTGCTCAACATCCTGCAATGCACAAAACAGCCCTCCCCTCCCTCAACAAAGAATGACCAGGCCTCAAAGAGCAATAGGGCCAAGGTGGAGGAACCCTGCAGCAGCCTGAATTTGCAACTAGCATGCAGTCAGTCGCCAATGCCTCCTCTTTGCCCCTTGTCAAAAAAGCAAAGTTCTAAATCTCATAAAAGACCAGAGTCATCTCCCTCCAAGGCCTTTGGAACCCAGAACTTTTTCCTGTTTTCTGTGTTGGCCTTCCCAGGTGGCTCAGTGGTAAAAAATCTGCCTGCCAATGTGGGTGACGCGGGTTCGATCCCTGGGTTGGGAAGATCCCCTGGAGAAGGAAATGACAACCTACTCCAGTATTCTGGCTTGGGAAATCCCATGGATGAGGAGCCTGGCAGGCTATAGTCATGGGGTCACAAAAAAGTCCGTACATGGCTTAGCGACTAAACAAAACAAACAAAATGTTTTCCTGAGCAGAGACTGTTATTCCCGTGACAGTGCTGGGAGGCAGGAAATTGCCTGTTAATGGGCTGATCCTGCCTCCTCCCCCTCTCTCTCTCCCTCCAATTCATGTATTACAGACCTAACCCCTTTCACTACATCATGCCTGCGTGCATACTAAGTTGCTAAATCATGTCCGACTCTTTGCGACCCTACAGACTATAGCCCTCGGGGTTCCACTGTCCATGGAATTCTCCAGGCAAATATACTGGAGTGGGTTACCATTTCCTCCTCCAGGGGATCTTGCTGACCCAGGGATCGAACTCAGTTCTCTTGCGTTGGCAGGCGGATTCTTTACCACTGAGCCACCAGGGAAGCCCCATCAGAGCATCATAAAGTGGCCTTATTTGGAAATAGGGTTATTGCTAATGTATTTAGTTCAGTGAGGTCATACTGAGTTAAGGTTGGCCCCTAATCCTTAGGCAAAGGGGAATTTGAGGCATGAACATGAGTATGGGGACAATGCCACGTGAAGACCATAGTTCTGCTGGCACAAGCCATCGGACTTCCAGAAGCCAGCAGAGATGCTTGGGATGGACCCTTTCCCAGCACCTGTAGAGGGAGCTGATACCTTGATCTTGAACTTCTCCAGAACTCTGAGACAATGCATTTCTGTGGTTTTAGCTGGCCAGATTGTAGCTAACTAATACACTGGCTGAGTCTGGATTTCACCAACAACAAAAGCTGAAACTTACAGGGAATTTGGGAGTTCCAAACTTCCCTGGTGGTCCAGTGACTAACACTCTGCACTCCCATGGCACGGGGCCTGGGTTCCATCCCTGGTCAGGGAACTAGATCCCACATGCTGCAACTGAGAGTTCACATGCCACAACTAAAGATTCTGCATGCTGAAACGAAGACTGAAGATCATGCGTGCTGAAACTAAGATCTGGTGCAGCCCAGTAAATGAATTAATAAGCATTTTTTAAAAAAGGAACTTGTGTGGGGGGAGTCCAAGCTAACCAAATACACCCTGCTCTTAGGGATAGATTCCTGGTGACCTCCAGGAAGCCATGGTTGGCCTGAGCTGGAAAGAGGACGCAAAGATGGAAGGAGGCCGTGGGAACAATTTAGGGGAAGTGAGGCAGAAAAAGTGGCTGCCATCCAGGGTGACGGGCTGGGCCACCGGACTCACCAGAGCTCAGAAAAGGTTTGCCACACAGAGGGCAGCTGGAGTGGCCAGAGAAGGTTCCTCGAGCCAGCTGGTGCCCGTTGATACATTCTTTCCTTTCTCGCGCATCCTGACCTTTGTCCTTCTGATGCACTGGGGTCTTCCCCTGTTGGGGATAGAGGTGGACCTTAGAATGCCCCGTGTGTCCATTCCCACCTGGAATCACAAGGCTCTGGGGCCGGGGACACCCTGGCAAGCTGGAGAAGGCAGAGAGGGTCCCCCCAACCCCTGGCCCAACCCTCTAACCTTCTCCTTCTGCCTGGTGACTCGATTGCGCAGGGAGCTCAGGCTGCGTTTCACCCTGGTGCCCCTGTCACTTCTCTCCGTCTTCCCCATGCTGTCCTCGCTCCTAAGGGGTGGAGAGTTTGGTGAGGAGGGTTACAGCAGACCCGAAAGGCCCTTTTGGGCCAGTTCTGCAGGTCACTCCTGGGATCCACCTGGAGTCTGTCTACCTGTGGCCCCTCTATCCTGTTCTACCCTCGCTGTGGTCCTGAACTCTTTCTCTCTCCTCTCACTCACTTATTCACTCAAGACACATTTACCAGGCTTCCCTGGTGGCACAGTGGATAAGAATCTGCTTGCCAACGCAAGAGACACAGGTTCGATTCCTAGTCCGGCAAGATCCCACATGCTGTGGGGCAACGAAGCTAATGTGCCGCAACTACTGAACCTGTGCTATAGAGCCTGGGAGCCACAATGACTGAAGCTCAAGCAACTAGAGCCCACGCTCCACAACAAGAGAAGCCATCGCAATGAGGAGCCCAAGCACCACAACTAGAGAAAAGCCTGTGCAGCCAGCAACAAGTACCGAGTGCAATTGTATATATATATACATACATAGATATAGATATAGTATGTATATACTATAGTTTGCATACAGATACAGTATGTATATATATATATAGATGTATATATATATATATATAGAGAGAGAGAGAGAGAGAGATATAGATATCTATCTCTCTCTATATATATATGTATATATAGAGAGAGCTTCCCTGGTGGCTCAAAAGAATCTGCTGCAATTTGGGAGACCCAGGTTTGATCCCTGGGTCGGGAAGATCTCCTGGAGAAGGGCATGGCAATCCAGTCCAGTATTCTTGCCTAGAGAATTCCACGGACAGAGGAGCCTGGTGGGCTACAGTCCATGGGGTCACAAAGAGTCAGACTTGACTGAGCGACTAACACTTTCACTTTCATATATATATATAGGGCTTCCCAGGTGGCTCAGTGGTAAAGAATCCACCTGCCAAGCAGGAGATCCAGATTTGATCCCTGGATCAGAGAGATCCCCTGGAGAAGGGGATGTCAACCCACTCTAGTGGGTTTTCTTGCCTGGAAAAATCCCATGGACAGAGGAGCCTGGCAGGCTACTGTCTACAGGGTCTCAAAGAGTCAGACCCGACTGAGCGACTGATCGCGTGCACACACACACACACATACATATACATATAAAACATTTATGGAGGCTTGCAAAGTTCTAGCAAACTTGCGGACTGGGGTTGGCTAGGGGAAAGCGACATGGACTCAAGCTTGAGGTGCCTTGATGGACCTTGACCATCTCTGCCTCATCCCTCTGATTCACACCCCCTTCCTATCTTATCAGCCTGAAACCCTGTCCATTCTTCCCATGGGATGTCTCTAAAATCCCCCTGCCCTCTTCCCACCCAACACTCTAGCCCTAGATCTTACCTCTCCTGGATGACCAGCACACTCTCATTTAATAAATACATATTTAGTCATTGTATGTATTTATTATAATACATATAATACAAAGAAACCCAACCGCTGCAGAATCGAGTCCCTGGAGGGAGATTCCACGCCTCTAGTCTGCACCCTTGATGGTGCTCACCATCACTGGTCACCACAGAGCTGTGGACTTCTGCTTCCCAGGGGCAATCTGGCCTTTGCTGACTCCCCTCCCCACCTCCCAGACCCATCCCAACACCATTCCTGTGGAAGGCACCTACTTCTTTTCCCCATCTCTATCTCAGCATACTGGCAAACTCCTACTTTTCCACTGGAAGCCAGCTCAAGCTGTCACCTCCTCTGAGAAGTCTTCCCCTGCCCTCCCAGGGAGTATGAGGAGCCCCCTGCCACCCTCACTGTTGCTCTGGTGATTCCAGTAAGAAGATGGGGGCCCCAACCCCTCATCCCATCTCAGGCCCCTGCCCTCTCAATTCAGTGCTGGCCCCGCCCACAGCTCTGGGTACTCACTCAGACAGGAACTCAAACCAGGTGAGGTTCGAAGCTGCTCCTCCGGGGCAGACCGACAAGCGAGCCCTCTGCCGGGCCCTGCAGGGTCAGAGGGGACAGACATCAGGATTGGCAGCCCTTCCCCCTGACCCTTAGCAGCCCCCTCATCTGTCCCTCTCTTCCAGGGCTTCCATGGACAGGTGTGCAGCCTATGACCAGGGATCCCATCATCCCTCCACATGTGGGCTTGGATACGTGGTCATTGTGATGGGTTTTCCAGCAGAGGGTAGTAACAGGTCTTGGTCAAACAAAATCAATATGTCGGGAAGATTTTTCCAATAGATGGCAGCAATTTGGGAAAGGGCCACCTTTTCCTGGTTGTACAAAAGTACAGCATGGCTGGTGGCAGCTTGCTTCTGTGTCCTGTCCTTCCCCACACCTGTGCCTCCTCCCACCTCTCCAGTCATCGTTTTCTTCCCATTTCTCCCCGTCTTCACACATGTCCCCTTTACCCGTCCACTCTTCCACCTGTCCCCACACCTGTCTTCCCATATCTGTTCTCTGCTTGCGTCCCTCATCCCTGTCCACCCCTGTCCCCCTACACCTGTCTTCTACATCTGTCACACACACCTGTTCCCCCACACCTAGCCCGCCATCCACTTACCCATGGTACTGTCGGAGTTCTTCAAGCACCTGCTGAACAATCAACCTGAGCGACGGGTCGGATAAAAACAGTCCACAGTTGCCCCCAATGACAGACATTCCCCCACACGAGCTGTGAATGCCTGACCTGGCCCTGGTCCTGATGCGACCCCTAACTGGGAGCCCCAAACCCTCTCCTGATGCTGTCGAGAACCTTCTGAGGTGCCTGGGAGAAAGTCGGTGTGGGAGAGGAGACTGAAGTTATTAGAGGGGGACTGTGGCTGGCCCTGCTCACTTTTACAGCCAACGATGCTACATCCCTGCATTCCTCTTCCCCAAACCTTGACCCCCTTGGTTGTCCTGGGGGTCCCTCTCCCACCTAAGGGGCAGACACTCACACATGATTTGGCTCCACATGATCCTTTTCCATGCACTCCAGCACTGGTGGGTCCAGGCCTGGAAGCAGCCCCCACCCCAGGAGACATAGGTGTGAAAGGTGCCCTGGGGCAGGACCAGCCTGGCATACAACCCCTGAATGCACCCCTGCAAAACTGGAGCCAGTCCAGATGGGGCTTGCCATTCTCGGGGAGGGGGAGAGTTGTAAAGAGGACAGAGAGCCAGGGACGGAAGTATCCGGCTGTGTCATGAGCTTACAAAGGGCAAAACGCTTTACACATATTAGGTCAGTGAACTCTCAAAGTGATGCTAAGGAGATACTCTGATTGTCTTTCTTAGCGAGAAAGCAGAGGAGGTTCAGAGACTTGCTAGAAAGTGGTAAATTCCTGGACTTCCCTGGTGGTACAGCGATTAAGAATCTGCCTGCCAGTGCAGGGGACATGGGTTCGACCCCTGGTCCGGGAAGATTCCACATGCCTTGGAATGCCTCGTGCGCCACATCTACTGAGCCTGTGTTCTTAGAACCCTCAAGACATGTGCCAGAGCTACTAAAGCCTGTGTACCCTAGAGCCTGTGCTCCACAACAGGAGAAGCCACTGCAATGAGAAGCCCATGCACCGCACTGAAGAGTAGCCCCTGCTTGCTGCAACTAGAGAAATCCTGCACACAGCAATGAAGACCCAGTGCAGCCAAAAAATAAATTAGTAAATAAAAATTAAAAAAAAAAAAAAAAGAAAGTGGTAGCTTCTGGTTTGGCCTGTAGGTCTTTCTGATATCAGAGGGACACAAGCTCTTCAGATAGAGATTCAGAGAAAAAGAAGGAGATAAAGAAAGAGACAGAATCAGGGGAGGAAGAGAGTCCTGGCGGTCATTCCAATATTGTGTCCACCTTGGCTTGAGAGTCCCCTGGGAGGGTGAGGGGGAAGGGCAGATGATGGAGGAGCCATGTCACCCCTCCCCCAGCATTCTGCCCAATTCCTGCTGAGGGGACCCTAAGCCTCCTCCACCAGCCCCAACTAGGGGACTCTCCAGCAGAATCCCCCTACCCTACTTGTCTGAATGAAGGAAACCCCCAGGCTGGGCTACCTTGAACAGCTGGAGGCGGCACTTCCAAAGCTGGAAAGATTTCCAGGGAGCTGATCTCATCGAACGACACGGGAACAGACCGTGACCTCGCTCTTTTCTCGGGGCTGTCACATTCCTGCAGGGAATAAGCATCTCGCTAAGCCTGGAGGCAGCCTGGGCTGCAGGCAGTTTCCCTGGGTCGAGGGTCCCCAGCTCCAGCTGCAGACAGGGGCTACCCTCAGCCTTGGGGCACGGGAGCAGGGATGGGTCTCCATAGCAGCCGAGGGCTGGAGCCAAGGACCATATCAGCCAAGGACCACCCCCCAGCTGTGGGCTGGAGTTTCGGAATTCTGAGCCACAAATTCCAGCCACAGCCAGAAACTCCCCCCCAGTCACAGTCAGGGGCAGAGATGCCCCAGGTGGAGGCCTCAGCTCCAAGAGGGCATTCTCCAGCTTTGGGCTAAAATCCCAGACCTGAGATGAGCTCTTCTCTGTTGCAAAGTTCAGTCACAGACAGGGCTTCCACCCAGCTGCAAAGATTCAGAGACAAGCCTGAGCTCCCTAGCCCAAGGGATGGCGCTTACAGCCAAGGATCTCAGGCCAGCAAAGGACCTTCAGGCTTGGGCTGGAGTCTTAGGACCCAGAGACTCTCTGTCATGGGCAACACCTGCCATGATGGGTCAGTCCCTCCAGCTATGTGTAAGGCACCCCTGGGTCCCACAGAGCCAGCTCCTGGGCGCATAGTTGTGTTATTAACCGGGGTGGTTGGGGGTTGCACCAACCTTGCTTGGTTGCTCTGCGGGAGTTCCACCCCCAGGCAGACACCCTTGGGTCCAGGCCTGCAGGCCCTCTCCTGGCAGGTTCAGAGCGAGACTGGCCAGTGTCCGAGGCAGACAGGGCCCCTCATTCACAGCTGAGGATTCGATGCTGAGCCTGGTGGAGAACAAGAGGGAGTCAGGTCTCTTCCACTGGGCTGTTGTCCCAGCTCCAGCACAGGGGTCTGGGGGGAACCCTTTGGTGGTCCTATGAAGGGGGCAGGGCACAGAGAGTGGTCCAGATCTCCCAGTACCAGGGGAGTGGACGGGAAACCTGGCTGGAGGATTTGATGCTGAAGTTCCATTTGCATCACAGGTCCACTGCTTTTTTACACAGACTAGATTAATATTTGGGGAGAACTGTGAGGGGTGGGGGCTTCCCAGGTGGTGCAATGGTAAAGGATCTGCCTACTAATGCAAGAGACGTAAAAGACTGGGGTTCAATCCCTGGGTCGGGAAGATCCTCTGGAGGAGGACATGGCAACCCACTCCAACATTCTTGCCTGGAGAATCCAATGGACAGAGGAGACTGGTGGTCTACAGTCCATGGGGTTGCAAAAGAGCTGGACACAACTGAAGTGACTGAGCACACAAGCATGTGAGGGGTGCAGGGAAAAAGGGAGGCAGGGGGAAGGGTTGAGGGGGGGCCCCACAACTAAAGCAATCCACTGTTTCGGGCTGCCACTGTCCTGTGTGGGTGGTGCCAAGCACCCATTTGTGTTTCGAACAGAAGCGCATCTGCGGTTCTGTGCTGCGTATGCAAGGGACACATTTAGGAGTCTCTGGGTTTGAGCAGGGAGAGGGTGCATGCCTGTGTGTTGAGTGTGGGCATGTACCCCCGGTGTGTGAGAACACGTGTGCACATCTGGGTCCAAGTGTGCCTGCTGGCTTCACGCAGCCTCCAGGTTGGGCTGGTGCACACTCCTTCAGTGTGTGCATGCTCACCCGTGCACACAGATCGGTGTGCCCCTGCACACGTGTGCACCTCCGGAGCAGGTCTTTGGGGCTGCCTCTGATAGCACAGACACCTCTGGTGGCCCTTGAGCTAGGTGACCCAGAGGTGGTGGCGGGGGAGAGGGGCAGCGTGTGGCCACCCCGGAAGGTGTGTCCTGGAAGGCGGTGACGCGGTCAGGGGCTGACCTCTGCCGGCTCTCGGAACAGCTCCTCGACCTCTCCCAGCTGCGTCTCCGAGCGAGGCCCTGGGACCTCGCAGTGCTGGAGAGGGGCGTTTCTCCTCTGGCTTCTTCGCTAGGGGGGCCACTGCCCCTGGCCCCCCCAGGCTGGCTGTGTGAAAGGACTTCGAGGCCCAGGTCCTGGAGATACTCACTGCCCTGAAGGGCCCCCAAGTCCAGGCTGAGGTCCTCTGAACTCTCGCTACCACCGAGCAGTCCTGGGATTCCATCCTCCTGGAGACAGATGGGGGAAAGGCCTTGACCCACAGGCAGCGAAGACCCCCCACATCCAGACCCTCCCTGCCATCCCCCACTTGTCAAACCCAGGCTCTGGGCCTAGCTCTTGGCAGGTGGGGTAGAATGGGGGTGGTCCCCTCAGTGCAGGCCTTCAAGGCCTTAGTCCTCTGAAAAGGGGCTGGAAATCAGGGCTACTGGCCCCGACTCCACCTCCGTTGCTGAGTTTCTGTCTGATCATTTTATGAAATAGGCCATGTAACTTCTGTCCTCTATCCTCTGTCCTGTCTGCCGGCTCATCCAGCTTGCTTTAAGCCTCTTATAAGATCATGAGTGTGAACGCAATTTGTACAAGCAGTGTACTCCAATACTTTGGCCACCTGATTCGAAGAACCGACTCATTGGAAAAGACCCTGATGCTGGGAAAGTTTGAAGGCAGGAGGAGAAGGGGACAGCAGAGGATGAGATGGTTGGATGGCTTCATTGACTTGATGGACGTGAGTTTGAGCAAGCTCCAGGAGTTGATGATGGACAGAGAAGCCTGGAGTGCTGCAGTCCATGGGGTCACAAAGAGTTAGACAGGACTGAGCGACTGAACTGAACTGCCAGTCTCCTTGATGCTACTGGCTGAATTTCAGGCAGTATTGTGGCTCCTAGGCTTTCCCCGGGGATGCCCTTAGGGGTCTCCTAGACCCTAAGTCTCCCTCCCAAGCTGGGATTAGTGTGAAGTAAGTGAGGAACCCACCTCGGGCACAAAATTGTAGTGGGTGCCCCCAAACTCAGAGGTCAAGAAAAGCATATTTTAATACAATTTTTTTTTAAGTTTGTAATTTTCATTTTTTTCTCTTTCCTTTCTTTTTTTGTTTGGCCACACCTCATGGCATGGGAAACTTCTCCCACCAGGAATTGAACTCCTGCTGCTGTAGTGGAAATGCAGTCTTGACCACTGGACCGTCAGTAAGTGTAAGTAACTCAGTCGTGTCTAACTCTCTGCAATCCCATGGACTGTAGCCTACCAGGCTTCTCTGTCCATGGGATTCTCCAGGCAAGAATGTTGGAATGGTAGCCATTCCCTTCTCCAGGGGATCTTCCCAACCCAGGGATCAAACCAAGGTCTCACACATTGTGGGCAAATTCTTTACCGTCTGAGCCTCAGGGAAGCCCTAAGGACCCCCAGGGAAGCCCTTAATACAACAATAACAAAAAATCCCAAGAAACTTCAATATAGTGCAAAGAGTTTCATGATGAACAAATTATCAAAGTGTTACAACATGACAGGGACTTCCCTGGTGATCCAGTGGTTAGGACTTGGCACTTTCACTGCCGGTTTGGGAACTAAGATCCCATATGCTGTGTGCTGTGGCCAAAAATTTTTTAAAAGGCGGGGCTTCCATGGTAGCTCAGAGGTAAAGAATCCACCTGCCAATGCAGGAGACACAGGTTCAATCCCTGATACGGGAGGATCCCACTTGCCTTGGAGCAACTAAGCCTGTGTGCCACAACTACTGAGCCTGTGCTCTAGAGCCCTTGAGCCACAACTACTGAGCCAACATGCTGCAATTACTGAAGCCTGTGCACCCTAAGCCCATGCTCTGCAACGACAGGCCACCGAAATGAGACGCCTGTGTACCACAACTAGAGAGTAGCCCCTGTCGCCACAACTAGAGAAAACCTGTGTGCAGCAACCAAGACCCAGCATAGCTAAAAGTAAATACATAAATAAATAATTTAAAAAAATTAAGAGATGACAGTATTGGACCCTGCACTTCGCTCACCTCACCGTATTTCCAGCCCCTGGCTCCATCATACCAGAGAGTAGCTTGGAACCTTTGAGCTCCTAAATCTGCTCCAATACCTTCCTCTCCCTCCTCCGCACAGTATTTACAAAGGGCTCCAGGGTCTGCTGGAGAAGGCAATGGGTCCATGGGTCGCAAAGAGCCAGACACGACTGAGCGACTTCACTTTCACTTTTCACTTTCATGCATTGGAGAAGGAAATGGCAACCCACTCCAGTGTTCTTGCCTGGAGAATCCCAGGGACGGTGGAGCCTGGTGGGCTGCCGTCTATGAGGTCGCACAGAGTCGGACACGACTGAAGTGACTTAGCAGCAGCAGCAGCAGCCAGGGTCTGCCGCCTCCTGCTTCCAGCCCCTCTGCAGCCTCATGTTCCCACCCACCCAAGAGGCAGCTGTTAGACTCCAAAGATACACAGAGGTGGATGATGACGTCACATCCACCAAAGCACCAACCAGTTGCCTTCCCAACAGGGCCTTATCCTTAATCCCATTGCAGTTCTACCAGGGGCTTTGTTGTCCACTTTCCAGATCAGGAGACTGAGGCTCAGGGAGGAGAAAGGACTGTGTAGCCTCGGGTCACACAGTTGGTAAATGGCAGAGCCAGACTCAAACTCTGTGGGATCTGTCTGGATCCAAGCTCTATGCTCTTTCTTGCTCTACTTCCTTCTCTATTTCTTTTTCTAGTCTTTTCTTTGCTCTCTCCTCTCCCTCTCATTCATCCTTTTTTTTTTCTTCCTAGCCAGGGCACCTCTTTTTTCATTTCCCTGGAGAATCTCTTCTCCTAGGCCATCCAGAGGCAGCCTGGTAAACTCCTATTCATCCTTCAAAACCCACCTTGGGCATGCCCTCCAGGCTGCCTTCCTGACTCTTCCAATCTAAATAAGGTGTCCCTCCCCTGGGTTGTCAGGGTCTGCAGGATAAGGACTATTCCTTTCCAGGCTGTTGTTAACGCTGTCCTCAGACAGGGTTTGGTGGGTAGGTGGCTGGTCCACCCCCCATGCTCCAGGCAAAACCAACCCTGAGATGTGGCCTTAGGCATCTATGTGAGCTCAGGCAGTCCTTGATGGACTGTCCTGATTGGTGGCCTAAGGGGCCCACTGAGCAGACCTGCCACCCTTGATGGTTTCTACAAGAGGCTCCCAGGATAGAATTGCCAGATAAGATACTGGATGCCCAGTGAAATTCAAACTTCAGATAAATGACTATTTTTTTTCTAGTGTAAATAGATTACAAACATTGCAGTATTTGGCATTCAATTCTAACTGGGCATCCTGTAATTTTATTTGCTCAATTTTGCAAGCCTACCTATCCGTGGGCCTTTTGGCCGGTCATGGCCGGTCTTTACTAGGAAAGTTGGAACAGGGAGGTCCCTACTAACACTTGATGAGGGAATTTTCAGAGAAGTAGCCAACTGAAAGTGGGAAATACCTGGACTTCTCTGGTGGTCCATTGGATAAGAATCCACCTGCCAATGCAGGGGACATGGGTTCAATCCCTGGTCTGGGAAGACCCCACATGGTGTGGGCCACCTAAGCCTGAGTGTCACCACTACTGAGCCCACACACTCTAGAGCCCACACTCAGTGACAAGAGAAGCCACCGTAATGAGAAGCCCACGCACACAACTAGTGAATAGCCCCTGCTTGCTGCAACTAGAGAAAGCCCGTGTGCAGCAATGAGGACTCAGCATAGCCCAAAACAAGCAACAAATAAATAAACAAAATTTTTAAAAAAGAAAGAGGAAAATACTTGCCAGCCAAGAGCCAGGCATTTGGTTGGCTGGGGATCTTGGCTGGTGGGAGGCAGGTAGCAGTGTCCGTACCTGACTTGAATGAGGTTGGAAGAGCTCTACAGGGTCTGGCTTTTTCTCTAAACTTCCCCCACTTGGAACTCTACAGTTTTGATGCCTTAAAGTAAAATATATATGGGGCTTCCCTGGCACCTCAGTGGTAAAGCATCTGCCTGCCAATGCAGGAGACTGGGGTTTGATCTCTGGGTCAGGAAGATCCCCTGGAGGAAGAAATGGCAACCCACTCCAGTATTCTTGTCTGGGAAATACCAGGGCCAGGGAAGCCTGGCAGGCTACAGTCCATGAGGTCGCAAAGAGTCAGACACAACTTAGTAACAGCAACAAAAATATAACATAGAATTCACCATTGTAATAATTTTGTGTACAACTCTGTGGCATTAAGTACATTTACTCAATATGCAATCATCATCACTCTCCATCTCCAGAACTTTTTTTCATCTCCCCCCCAAGGAGGGTTTGTACCCAGTAAACAGTAACTGCTTGTTCTCACCTCCTCCAGCTTCTAGTCACCTTGACTCCACCATGTCTCATTGAATTTGCCTATTCTTTGTTGTTGTTCAGTTGCTAAATTGTGTCTGACTCTCTGTGACTCCATGGACTGCAGCATGCCAGGCTTCCCTGTCCTTCACTATCTCCCTGAGTTTGCTCAAACTCATATCCTTTGAGTCAATGATGCCATCCAATCATCTCATCCTCTGTCGTCCCCTTCTCTTCCTGCCCTCAGTCTTTCCCAGCATCAGGATTTTTCCCGATGAGTTGGCTCTTTGCATAAGGCTTTGGCCACCTTCCTATTCTAAGCACCTTGTATAAGTGAAATCGTACAATGTTTGTCCACTTCTGTCTAATTTATTTCACTTAGCTTAATGTTTTCAAGTTCATATGTGTTCTAGCACAGGTCACGGTTTCCTTTCTTTTTAAGGAAGGATAACATTTCATTGTATGGATGGACCACACTGTGTGGATATAAATAAAACTGCATTTTGTTTATTTGGTCTTTGATGGACAATTGAGTGGCTTCCACCTTTTAGCTCTTGTGGATTTTGCTGCTATGAATACAGGTGTACAAATGTCTGAGTCTCCATTTTTACTTCTTTTGGGTAGATCTGTAGAAGCGGTGTTGCTAGATCATACAATTCTCTGGCTTTTGGAGCCCTGGTCATATTTTCCTCGGTCTGCCCTCTTGAATTTCTCCTTTGCACCCACTAATCTGTTTTCTTTTTTTTTTGGCTGCTCTGTGTGGCATGTGGGATCTTAGTTCCCTGACCAGGGATTGAACCCATGCCCCCTGCAGTGGAAGCATGGCATCTCAACCACTGGAACTCCAGGGAAGTTCCTGCACCCACTGCTCTGATTCCCCCCACCTGCCTGGCTGCTCCTTCTCTGTCTGCCGCTTCCTCCCTGTGTCTTTCATACACCAGGGTCCCTCTCCTTCAGTCTCTGTCCAAAAAACCCACCCCTCTGGCCCTGGCTCGTCCGGGTTCCTCTGATTCTCCTCTGACTTCGCCAGCCGCCTTTCTGAGGTCACTCCCATCCCATCCCATCCCGGGTGTCTGGACAACCTCTACCAACTCCCATCTTCCTCTGCCACAGCCCCTAGTTTCCTCGCATCTCTGGTTTTCATCCTCCTGTAAATATAAACACGTCAGGACAGCCTCTTGGCCTGGACTGGGCGCCCCCCCCCACCATCTCCGCATCTGGCCTCCCTCACAGGAGGCAGAAGTGGGAACCCAGCCAGGGCTTTGGGTGGAAGGGGAGGGTGGATGGCTGTGGCAGGTACAGTGAGGGAGGGGGAGGGAGGGGGCTTCGTCCTTTGCTGGGGAACTTGTATCTTTCCTCCAACATTTCCTGGGTGGGAAACAGGAGCCAGCCCACTAGGAGCCTCCTCGGGCATCTGCCCAAACATAGGTATGCTGGCCCTGACACCCCAGAGAGCATGCCATCAACTCAGACTCCTGCTCCCTGGACCCAGGGGAACCTTGGGGGATGGGTGCCTCCCCACTCCCGCAGACCCAGAGGCGAGATGCCCCAGGAATTTCCACTCTATAAAAACGGCTAGCTGTGTGCAGATTTAAATAGTACACGGATCAACATTTTTTTAAAAATGTAAATGGCTATTTATCTCCTTGTACTTTAGGAAAAATATAGCACACCAGAGCAACTTTGTGTCTCTGGTTCTGTTTCATCATGTAAAACAGGGAACGAGTTTCAAACAAGAGAGCAAAATAGGGACAGAGGGTTTTCTGATGGCTGGAAGGGTAGAAAGGCCTTTGTCAGGGTTTGCATCCTTGATGTGGCTTTTGTTAGCTCAGTGTGACCTCAGGCAAGTTTCTAACCCTCTCTGGGCCTCAGTCTTGTCATCTCTAAAATGGGTGTTATGTTGCCTTTTTTGAATATATTTTTATTTGCTTATTTAGTTATTTTTGGCTATGCTGGGTCTTCATTGCTGTGTGGGCTTTTCTTTAGTTGCAGCACTTGGGCCTCTCACTGCAGTGGCTTCTCTTGTTGCAGAGCACAGGCTTTATGGCACTTGGACTTCAGTAGTTGCAGCTTGTGGGCTCTGGAGCACAGACTCAGTAGCCGTACTACACGGGCCTAGCTGCTCAGCAGCATGTGGGATCCTCCCGGAGCAGGGATCAAACCCTTGTCTCCTTCATTGGCGGGCGGATTCTTCACCACTGAGCCACCCAGGGAAGCCCTATGTTGCCTTTTTGTAGGATTGCTGGGCAGGTGAAATGAGATGATGTTTATATCTTGTAAGCCCTTGATCAGTGGAAGCAGATATGGGGTTGGTCAAAAAGTTCATTTGGGTTTTTCTATAACATCTTATGGAAAAACCTGAGCAAACTTTTTCGCCAAGCCCATATTATGGTCGCTGTTTTTAACACTTCAGGAATCAGGGATCTTCCTCTGGGGCCCTGCCAGATGAAGCTAATTGGAGTAGACCGATGATTAAGCCCTGCAATGACAATCAAGTGTGAGTGAATATTCTAGAAAGTAGAAAGTGGGCTAGAAAGAACAGGAGGGGACAATTGACTCTAGAGGGACAAGAATTCTGGACTGGAGTTCTACTTAGGAAATCCCTTTTTTGTTATTATTTTTTAAAACTTAATTTTTTTAAGTTTGAAAAATTAGAATTATTCTAAGCCAGATCATACAGAAAATCCCTTTTTTTAAAATGGACAAACCCCTGGGGTAATCACTGGTGTGCAAAATCTACTAAGGATAACTCAATTAGGACAGGTTAGACCATCTTTAGACAGCTTCCATAACCAAAATTAAACCCCCAAACTGTATTTCCAATCACATAAAGTAGTGTCTATGTGACATGTAAGTGATTTCTTGAACTGGCTATATTGGTCAATATATATAGCCAATTGCATATATTTTAAAATAATCTGTATCTTACCTGTATATATATATATATATATATATATATAGATAGATAGATAGATATACATACTTTTCATTAAAATGCATATATATTTCAATGAAAAGTCCTACTAAATGTAAAAAAAGAAAGGAAGGAAGAAATCAGGGAGGGCTTCCTGGAGGAAGTGACAGTGAGGGACACCCTGAGCAATGAGTAGGAGTTAGCTAGGTGGAGGCTCTGGGTGAGGGCATTCCAGGCATTAAGAGAACAGGATGTTCAGAAGCCTGTAGGCTTCAGAGTTCAGGATGCCTTCCCTCAAACTGGCAAGATTTCCTTTTGGCTGGAGGTGTGTGGTGTGTATGTTGGGGTGTGTATGTTGGGGTGGGAGGAATGGGGCTGGATCAGCAGGCCTGGGAGCTCAAGGGAGGATTTAATCTCTAAGTTCCCAACAGTAGTGGTAGGGAGGCTGGGGGAGAGGAGGTGGTGATTCCCCTTCAGAAAGATGACGTAAGATGCAGAGCCCAGATGGGCTTGAAGCAGCGAAGATGCCTGTGCAGATCACTTGGGTGAGCAACCACGGTGGCCTCCACCAGGGCAGTGGAAAGGCAGGGACAGACATGGATAGAACTGAGAGCTGTACAGGTGTGATGCTCACAGGGCTTTTGGACGGAAGGGGCAGGGACATCGCCATCTGCTGCCTCCAGCTCTGGTGGCCAACAAGATGAGGATGAGGATGTGGGTGGCAGGGCTTCTTTGGAGGTGGTAGGTGCTCACCAAGTATACCCAGGGCTCCCTGCTTCCCCAGATGCGTGGTCTCTCCATCACCATCCTAGCTGCCCAACTGCCTACTGCTCATGGTCCCTATTCCAAGATATCTAGAGCCCTGGAAGGATCCAGGGCTAAGCCTGAGTCTCAGTTCTCTCTTCGTTTACTCTAGATTCTTCCCAACACCGAGGCAAATTCTTTCCCTGCTTGGACCGCAGTGTGCTCTTCTACAAAATAAGGGGCGGACTTCCCTGGTGGTCCAGTGGTTAAGAGTCTGCCTGCTAATGCAGGGGACGCAGGTTCCATTCCTGGTCCAGGGAAGATTCCACCTGCTGTGGGGAATCTAAGGCTGTGAGCCACAACTACTGAAGCTGGAGCACTCTAGGGCTCGCGTTCTGCAACAGAGAAGCGATGAGAAGTCTGTGCACCACAACTAGAGGACAGCCTCCATTGCCACAACTAAAGAAAGCCCACACACAGCAAAGAAAATTTAGCCCTGCCATGATAAATAAATAAATAACTTTTAAAAAAGAACACGGGCAGATACGCAGAATTCCCTGTATATGGTTTGACTATAATGAAGCCTCCTTCCTTAGTGTGGTGGGTGATCCAAAATGCCACCCAGATTCCCCCTTCGGTGAGGATGTGTTGCCCCAGATGCTGAGGGGTGTGTGGCTATCAGCAGATGGCTGTCAGCTATCAGCCTCCTCCCAGGAAGTCACATCCCTTCCTGGGCAGTCCACTGGCCATGACTTATTGGTGTGGGGATGCAACGGCTTGGTCATCTCAGCCTAGTTTGGGACTACTCTGCGGGGATGTTCTAGCTCAGAGCTCCTCATGGGAGCTTTTCCTTCCTTCTTCATTGATCCATCTACCCACCCATGCACCCATTTAGCCACCCTTCCCTCCTCCCTCTCTTCCTTTCTTCCCTCAATTCTTCTATCTATCCATCCATCTCTTCTGTCAGTCCTTCCATCCCTCCATCTATCCATCCATCATCCACGACTTCTGTCAATCCTTCCATCCATCCATCCACCCATCTATCCATCTGTCCATCCATCTATCTCTTCTGTCAAAATGTCCTTCCATTCATCCATCCATCATTCATGTCTTCTGTCAATCCTTCCTTCCTCCCTCCTTCTATCCATTATCCCTCCACTCTACTCATCCTATGCTCCCTCTTCTTGTTCCATAAAAGATTCATTTCCTCACCTGTGGAATGGCATAATAACTACTCTGCTATGTTTTAATAATTCCCTGAAATGTTGCACACAAAGTGCCTGGTAAAACGCAGGTGCTAAACAAAGTGTACTTGCTCCCCTGGAGTCATCAACTCATGCCCATCTCAGCAGTCAAACACCTGCCTGCTCATCCTCCATGGTGGAGAAGTCTGGGTCCTCAGGCCTCCAGGGTCCACCGCTGTTCTTGGTGGCTGAATCTGCAGCTCCAGAGTCAAAGGGCTGGACACATGGCTTGGGCTCAGAGCCTGTGGGAAAGGAGGGACAAGGTGTTAGGGCTGAGCTGTGAGCCCTGAAGAGTTGGGCCCCGAATTCTGCATCTGGGCCTCAGTTTTCTCATCTGTTAAATGGGGTGGCAGGGGAGGATGGTACCGATGATCTGTAAGCCAACATACATGCCACCACTCCCCATCACTCATCCTGAGCCTGGGGCAGACATTTCTGCTCAGGCACAGGGCTCTTTCCTCCTGAGCCATGGCCCCCTCGGAATTCTTCCCAGTGCATTATTTTAAAAAAATTTTATTTATTATTATTTTTGGTTGCACTGAGTCTTTTTTGCCACAGGTAGGCTTTCTCTAGTTGCAGTGAGTGGGGGCTTCTCTTTGTTGCAGTGCTTAGGCTTCTCATTGCAGTAGCTTCTCTCGTTGTGGGCAACAGGCTCCAGGCACGTGGGGTTCAGTAGTTGCGGTGTGCGGCTTTAGGGCACATGGGCTTCAGTAGTTGCAAGACACAAGCTCAGCAGTTGTGGCTCGAGGGCCTTACAGCTCGGGCTTTAGTAGTTGTGGCACATGGGCTTAGTCACCCCACAGCATGTGGGATCTTCCCAGACCAGGGATTGAACCCACGTCCCCTGCATTGGCAGGTAGATTCTTAACCACTGGACCACCAGGGAAGTCCTGGACTGAGCCTTTCACTGAGGGAAACACAGGTGTCCCGTCTCTCTACCCTTGCCCCTTGCAAGGCTTCTAGCACATATCATGCCTCCCTATTCGAATCCCCATGGAGGTGCCCCACCACCTGGAGGAAGAAGGTCGAATGTCTTGGCTCACCAATGTCCACCAGGATCCTCCTCTGTGCCTTGTCCCTGCCCCTTAGGCAGGACCCATTGCCTAAGAGCACCCCATTCCTGTTCCAGGGCCACCTGCCTGAAGACCTCATCCTACTCACTCCAGAATGTCCATGGTGCCTCTGTCCTGGGCATTGCCCTGCACTTCATTGCATTGCGTTATCTCGATCCCTGGACTCCTTTCACTCCTCCACGCCCCCTGCCATGACATCTCAGGTTCTGTTGAAACTGGGGAGCTGAGAGAAGTGTGTGTGGAGGTGACAATGGAGGAGCTGGGTGAAGGTGGAGGCAAGGAGAGACCAGCGGAGGTAGTACTCGGAGAGACGGACGAGCACGTTTGCAGTAAGAGCCCGGAGGGCCGGGCTGGGGGTGGGGAGTGGGATGGTGGGGCCCTTGGACAGTGCCAGTTAGGTCCTCCTTCACTCCTTAGCTCAGACCCTCTGTGGCTGGGTGACCCCATCTCCTGGCTTGCTGGGGACAGTCCTGGTTTATGCTGCTGAGTCAAGTAATGCTGAACAGTATGGGACTTCCCTGGTGGTCCAGTGGCTAAGACTCCATGCTCTCAATGCAGGGAACCTGGGTTTGATGCCTGGTCGGGGAACTAGATCCCACATGCCGCAATTAAAAGATTCCGTGTGCCACAACTAAGACCCGGCACAGCCAAAGAAATAAACAAACAAATAAATAAAACAAAAACTCCCACAGTACCATGCTTTCGCCCTCCAAAGGGTAGCAGTGGGGTGTCCACTTTGTGGCCACTCCACCTATAACCACCGTGGCCAGCAGACAGGAAAGGATGATGCTGTCTTTTTCTATCCCGAAGTAGGATGAGCTGTCTGTACCCACTTACCTTCCTTCTCCTCCCAGCTGTGTATGTACAAACACTGTCCTACGTTTCGGGGAGCATGACACTTGTATAATTTGGGGGGCTTTTTTTTTTTTAAGAAAAAGAGTATAAAATTATGAATGCAAAATTACTGGGAAGCAGCAAGAACAGCAGAAAACAGCCAAGATAGGAATAAATGCATTCCATAAATAGATGAATGAAAAGCTATTACATGGGTGTGAAAAACTCAAGGAATTTGGAAAGCATTTTGGCCATTCTTCAAAAACTTAAGCATAATATGGCTCAGGAAGCTCTAACAGGGGCTCTGTATCAACCTAGAGGGGTGGGATGGGGAGGGAGATGGGAGGGAGTTTCAAAAGGGAGGGGCTATATGTATACCTGTGGCTGATCCATGTTGAGGTTTGACAGAAAACAGCAAAATTCTGTAACGAAATTATCCCTCAATAAAAAATAAATTAATTAAAAACAAAAAAATACTTAAGCATAAGATCTCCCAGGTGGTCCAGTGGTTAAGAATCCGCCTGCCAACGCAGGGGACACGGATTTGATCCCTGGTCTGGGAAGATCCCACACGCCGCAGGGCAACTAAGCCCATGAGATGCAGAACTGCTGAAGCCCACACACCTTACAGCCTGTGATCCACAATAAGAGAAGCCACTGCAATGAGAAACCCGTGCACCACAACTAGAGAGTAGCCCCCTCTTGCTGCAACTAGAGAAAGCCTTTGAGCAGCAACAAAAATCTAGGGCGACCAAAAAAAAATCAGTGGAAACAATCCAAGTGTCCATAAAAGGATTCATGGACATCCACGAAATGTGGTCCATTCATACAGTGGAATGTTTTTCAGTCATAATAAGGAGTGGGGGCAGTTCTGGGAATTCCCTGGATGTCCAATGGTTAGAACTCAGTGCTTTAACTGCTGAGGAACTGAATTCAGTCCCTGGTCAGGGAACTAAGATTCCACAAACCACACGGTGTGGCCAAAATAAACAAACAAATAAATAAGAGAAGAATAAAAAAGAGAATGGCATTTTGAAACCTATTATACCATGAATGAACCTTGAAGACAGATATCATGTGACATCGCAGAAGTCAGTTCACAAAATATCCCATGTTAGTGGATTCCATTTATATGAAATGTCCAGAACAGGTGCATCTATAGGGGCAGAAAGTAGATTAGTGGTTGTCTAAGGCTGGGGAGAGGCTTCCCAGGTGGTACTAGTGGTAAAGAACCCACCTGCCAATGCAGGAGACACGGGTTCAATCCCTGAGTCAGGAAGATGCCCTGGAAAAGGGAATGGCAACCCGCTCCAGTATTCTTGCCTGGGAAATCCCATGGACAGAGGAGCCTGGTGGGCTACAGTCCATGGGATTGCAAAGAGTCAGACATGACTGAAGCGACTTAGCACGCATGCCCACAGCATGCAAAGCTGGGGAGAAATGGGGAACTTTGGGGTGATGAATAAAGGCTACAGATTTCTTTTGGGGGTGATGAAAATCTTCTAAAATTGATTGTGGTGATCGTTTACAACACTCTTTTTTTTTTTTTGGCCACACCACATGGCTTGTGGGGTCGTGGTTCCCCAACCAGGGAATGAACTTGGCCCTCAGCAGTGAAAGTGAAAACACCAAGTCCTAACCACTGGACCGCTAGGGAATTCCCATCACGGTATATTCTAGAAACCACAACTGCTCTCCCAGCTACTCTCCCAGGCTGGGTGAGGGCCTCTGTTCTGCTGCCCGAGGCACTGAGTCCTAACTACTGGACCATCAGAGAATTCCCGTCACTGCGAATATTCTAGAAACCACCATTCCTCTCCCAGCTACTCTCCCAGGCTGGGTGAGGGCCTGTGTTCTGCTGCCCTCATTCAGCCCTGCATCTCCCATGAGGCAGCTTCTATGACTCAGGGAGATGTTGGAACAAAACAAGCAGGCTGTGAAGGACGAGAAAAGCCAGATGTGGGGATGAGTCCTGGAGGCTGGTGGCAGCTTGAAAAAGGAGGGGGGAGACTCCCCAAGAGGCAGTTCCATCCTTGGCCAAGATCCCAGGGGGCCTCAGGACAGGCTGCTGGGTGTGCCTGCTTTCCTGGATGGGGGCTTCACTGAGGCTTGAACCTCATCCTTGCATCTGCGACCCTGCAGGTCTGGAACCCAAAGGCTAAAGGTAAAAGGCCAGGGCTGAGTTGATTCTTTGTATGGATGCTTCTGACCCGGGGGGCGTGGCTTCCCTGATGGCTCAGATGGTAAAGAATCTGCCTGCCAATGCAGGAGGCGTAATAGATGTGGATTCGATCCCTGGAGGAGGGCATAGCAACCCACCTCAGTAACTATTCTTGCCTGGAGAATCCCATGGACAGAGGAGCCTGGCGGGCTATAGTTCATGGGGTCACAAACAGCTGGACACGACTGAAGCAACTGTCACTTCACGTCATTTCTGATCCAGGAACAGGCCGAGCCTGACCCTGATGACAGAGTCCACTCTGATCTCCGCGTCACATGTTGAGCCTCAATCTTTGGGTCACAGACTGAGTCCCTGTCCCAGTGTCATCGACTGAACCTCGGTTCCGGTGTCATACACCAAGCCCTGATTGTGGTGTCATAGACTGAATCCCGATACTGGAGTCATGGACTGAGTTCCCATTCTAGAGCTTCAAGCTGTACCCCAATCCTCATCACACACTAAACACTGACCCCAGGCTCACTGAGCCCTGACTCGGATGTCACACTCTGAGCCCTGGTTCTGGCGAGAGAGTCTCTCAAGCTCCAGACTTTGTCTTCAGTGGCCTCTGGTCACCACTGCCTGATATGCCCACCTGCATTCCAACCTCAAGCTGTCAAGACCAAACTCCTTGTCTTCCTTTCTCCTTCGGGGTCTATGTATTAGTGTGACTGTAGTGTCTCACCAGTGACCCCCACCAGAAACCTGAACTCCAGCCTCGCCTCCTTCCAACCTCTCAGTACACCAAGCCTTGTCAATTTTACCCCCCCCAACAATGTTTCTCCACTCAGTCCTCTTTTTTAAAACAATTTCTATTTATTTAGCTTTATTTATTTATTTGGCTGTGCCAGGTCTTAGTTGTGGCATGCAAACTCTCAGGTGCAGCAAGTAGGATCTAGTTTCCTGACCAGGGATCGAACCTAGAGCCTCTTCATTGGGAGCACAATCTTAACCTCTAGACCACCACCAGGGCAGTCCCTCCGTCCTCCTTTTGTTTTGCCTCTGATATGATCTTAATATCAGCCTCCATTATGCTCTCTCTGGGTTTCCCAGATGGCTCAGCATTCAAGAATCCACCTGCCAATTCAGTTGACCTAGGTTCAATCCCTGGGTCAGAAAGATCCCCTGGAGAAGGGAATGGCAACCCACTCCAGTATTCTTGCCTGGAGAAGTCCATGGACAGAGGAGCCTGGTGGCTATACTCCATGGGGTTGCAAAGAGTCAGATACAACTCAGCGACTAAACACAACAACAGTGCTCTCTCTACACAACCACAAGTCTTTTTTCTTTTTGGTCATGCTATCCAGGCATGCAGGATCCTAGTTCCCCAAGCAGGGATCAAACTCATGCCCTTGGCATTGAGAGCACAGAGTCCTTAACCACTGGACCATCAGGGAAGTCCCTACAATTGCAACTCTTGTTGGGATTTTTCTGCACAAACGATTGCTAACGACAATTGGCTTCTTCCATCCCAGTAGAAGATATGTCTTCTTGGCACGACATTTCAGAGTCACTCTCCTTTGTCTGGTCCCCACCCCAGAGACTCCAGTCCCCTTACAAGGACATTTGAGCACTTTTCAGTCTACCCGCTCAACTCCCCCCAAGTGTCTGAGCTCCTAACTCATCATTCTCCTGCGTACCTCTGTGCGGTTCCCACCACCCTTTCCCACTCTTCCTTCCTGGCAACCAAGGGATCCCTCTGATCCTCCGCAGACGGTCTTAGCCAGAGGACTTTGGATTGGTTTTCCAGTGGCTAAGAACCCCTGGGCCAATGCACGAGACATAAGAGACTCAGGTTCAATCCCTGGGTTGGGAAGATCCCCTAGAGGAGGGCATGGCAACCCACTCCAGGATTCTAGCCTGGAGAATCCCATGGACAGAGGAGCCTGGTGGGCTACAATTCATGAAGTTGCAAAGACACGACTGAGGGACTGAGCACGCACGCATGCACCCCTTTTCTACTTCTGGTTGTACTTTAATTGGAATACTTGTTCACTTCTAGACCAGGAGTTTCACAGGCCAAATCTGGCTCAACACCTGATTTTGTAAATAAAATTTTAGTAGCACACAGCCACGCCCATTCGTGTACCTTGTTGTCTATGGCTGTCATCATGCTACAACGACAGTGTCCAGTAGTTGCATCAGATATCATACGACCTGCAAAGCTGAAGATATTTACTCCCTGGCCCTTTACAGAAAAAGTTTTCTGACCCCCACTCCTGGGTCCATGGGGGCAAGTTCTGTAGCCAACCCACTTTTACATCCCCCAAGTCTCTTGATCAGTTCCAATATGTCTTGCTTCATGCTAAGCCTGTCATATTCTTTCCATTCTTCTATCTTAACAACAACCCTCTGAGTCCCCACATTATGGAAGGAGAAACTGAGGCTCAGAGAGGTGTACTGACTTGTCCAAGGTCATACCAAGGAGGTCAAGAGGCAGAGTAGAGATGGGAAGCCAGGTATTTCTTACTCCAAAGCAAGGGCTCCTAACCACAGAGCCATTCTGTGGTGAGCTGATGAAAGGACAGACGGGTGGATAAATGGTTGGATGGAAGGGTGGATGGATGAATTGAATGAATTGTTGGATAGATGGTTGTTGGGTAGTTGGCTAGTTGGTTGGCTGGCTGGCTGAAAGGAAAGTTGTCTGGCTATATGGTTGGATGAATGGATGTTTAGATGGGTGGATGGTTACCTACATGGATGAATGGGTGGTTAGAGGGAGGGAGGAATGTCTAGATGCATGGGTGGATGGTTGACTGGCTGGCTGGTTGGATGGACGAATGAGTAGATGTTTAGCTGGATAACTAGTCGGATGGTTCTTTGGATGGATGGGTGGATGGATGCATCGATACAAGGATGCATGGATAGATAGTTGGCTGTCTCTCTGGTTGAGTAGATGAATGGGTAGATGGTTAAATGGATGGATGGATGAAAACATGGACACATGGAGGCATGAATTGATAGTTGGCTACCTGACTGGTTGGACGGATAAAAAAGTGGATGGTTAGATGGATGAATGGATGGATAGTTGGGATAAGTTGTGTGGCAGTGGCAAGTGGCAGTGATTGCTCTGCATTCTGGAGATGGTATTCCTAGGAGACGAGGGTGGGGAAAGCTATAGATGGAAGGAGGCGGGACTGTGGCAGAGAAGCTAGGCAAGAAGGAAACCAAGTTGAGACACAGAATGCGCTCATGATATACATGCTTATCATATACTAGGGAAAGAGTGGGAAAAGTGTGGTCAGAAAGAGTAACTGAGCAACTGAGGAAAAGGGCCAGTGCGGCTCTGCCACGCTGCAAATCCCAACCCCTCTTCCCCAGCCTTGTCTGTCTCCCCACATCTACTCCATTATTTTCCCAGGAGGTCCCATCCGGTGCCCAGACAGCCAGTTATAGAGCTTAAGAGGAGGGCATAGAAAGGCTAAAGACTGGAAGGACATGGTTAGGGAGTCCCTCTCTGCTCCTCACCCCCAAGCTTCTCTCTAAGGAGCCGCCTATCAGCTTGGATTCAGGTTCTAGGCAGCCTCTTACACCAGCAACCCCTGCAGCCCCGGCCATAAAAGGGTTTAAGAATTACCACTGGTTCCCACAGCTCACTCCCCCATCTGCCAGCCTATAAATCATAGCTTCAGTCTGCCCGGGGCAGGGATACAGGGTGGGCTGGGCGGCCAGGAATGGCTAGACCTTCATAAGGATATGGGCATCTTGGTGATCTGTGGCTGATACCCTAATTCTCTAGCATTGCCATCCACTGGTGGATTTAAAAACCCTCTGCAAGCCCTCCACACACTCACACTGGTAGCTTCCTTCACTGCCCAGAACACACCCCAGAGGTGGCCTTGGAACAGAATGGGTTTCAAAGCCTGGCTCTTTCAGCATATACTTGCTGTGTGACCTTGAGTCCATCATGCCTCCTTTCTGAGTCCGGCTTCACAAGGGCTCAACAACCGGCAGCAAGTTTCTACCACTGTGACCGTTCTATTGCATCCCAGTCGCCAGGCTACCCTCTCCCTCCCCAGCCCCAGCCTCCAGGTCCCCTGCTAGCCCTGTCTCCTCCAGCACAGTGCCTGGCACACTATAGGTCCTCAACCAGAGTGCATACCATGAAGCGAATGGGTCTTCTCCTTGGCTCATCTCCTGCACAGAAACTCACTCATCAACAAGTACCCGGCTTAGGCACAGGGTAGGGGGGTTCCTATCACACAATCCCCCTGTGCCCTGTGGCCTCGGACACTATCTGGCCATCTTCCAGGACTAAACTCCTGCTGAGATTTAAGAAGTGCCTTTTGGCAACAGCAATTCACCCAGACCTTGGGGGGTTATGATGCAAGAGTCTCTCCAGCTCCCAGAAAGGTAAACTGAGGTCCTGGGACCCAGTGTGGGGGGACTACCAGCCAATGTGTATGTGTGTTTGTATTCCAGGGCATGTCTACTTGAATCTCTGGATGTCTCAGACCTTCCTCTTGCTGCCTCCCTGAGCCTCTGTCCTGCACCCACCCAGGGAACAAGTAGCATCAGGAACCCCCAGGAAGCCACCAGGCTGCCCCAGGTCTAGGGCAAATTGTCTGTCCACAAATTTACCTTCCGAGACAACCTCCTGGCAGAGATGGGGAGACATCTCCTCTGAGACAAGAGGGACCCCACAAGTCTGTGATGTTCCATGGAGGCCCTGGGGAAGCAGAGATCATCTGGGGCTGACTCAGGCAGTGTCTGTACCCTGGGCTGAGAACAGGTTTGGAGTGGGATGGTGGGTAGCAGGCTGTCCAGGGAACCCCGTGCCTGGGTAGCCAGTGCCCACTACTCACTGCATGCCCCCTTACCTCTCTTAAAGGCCCACCGCTTCAGCCAGAACTTGGAGAGAGCCGGCCAGGAGTGGTTGAGTGCCGAGCTGGCCATGGGGGCCGTGCGTGCGAGCGTGTGAGTGAACAGCAGGATGAAGAAGGCGCTGGGCCGGGAAGCACTGCCAGGACAGGGCTGCCAGCAAGAGGGGCGGAGACTGTCTGCAGGGGCTGCCAGACGCATCAGCTGATGGCAGCTTGGGACTGGGGCGGGGGCCGGGGGAGGCAGGACTGCAGCCTTGGGGGAGGCTGAGTACTTAGCACTACCCCACACCTCCCTTGCCCTCCAGGCCTCTCATCCTGGCTGTATTAATACAAGACATTCCCAGGAGGAGCAAAAGAGAGCAGTGAGGAAGTCCTCAGGAGACAAGTATAGACTGGGTCCTGAGGTGGGTGGGCTTGGGTATGCGTGAATGTCTGAGTGTTTGTGTATGAGTGTTTGTCATTGTCTCTGCTTTTGAGGGCTTCCCTGGTGGCTCAGATGTTAAAGACTCTGCCTGCCATGCAGGAGACCTGGGTTTGATCCCTGGGTCAGGAAGATCCCCTGGAGAAGGGGATACCACTTCAGTATTCTTGCCTGGACAATTCCTTAGACAGAAGAGCCTGGTGGGCTACAGTCCAGGGGGTCACAAAGAGCTGGACACGACTGAATCGACTTAGTATGCACACACTGTGCTTTTGACAGTGCATTTGTGTGTCAGCTTCCCAGGTGATGCACCCTCAGTTTGAAGGTGTTGTCAAACCAGGATTTGAGAGGTCAGGTGGTAAAGAATCTGCCTACAAAGCAGGAGGTGCAGAGATTTGGGTTCGATTCCTGGGTCCAGAAGATCCCCTGGAGAAGGAAATAGCAACTCGATCTGGTATTCCTGCCTGGGAAATCCCATGGACAGAGGAGCCTGGTGTGCTGCAGTCTGTGGGGTTACGAAGAGTTGAACACAACTGAGTGAGTGTGAACATAAATTCCTTTTGTGTGTCAGCACATAGTGTGTTTTTAAATCTTGAGTGTCAACTTGTCTGTGGGGGTGTATATATAGGGGTGTTTATATAAATGTTTCCCCCCCAGTTTCATTGAGGTATAATTGACTGACATCACTGTATAAGTTTAAGTTTACATCATAATAACAACATATATTGTGAAATGATTAGTGCAGTAAACTTAGTTAGCATACATCAACCCATAAAAAGTGAAGTTGCTCAGTCATGTCTGACTCTGCAACTCCACGGACTGTAGCCTATCAGGCTCCTCTGTCCATGGGATTTTCCAGGCAGTGGGTTGCCATTTCCTTCTCCAGGGGATCTTCCCGACCCAGAGATTGAACCCGGGTCTCCCGCGTTGTAGGCAGACGCTTTTATCATCTGAGCCACCAGGGAAGTCATCAACCCATATAGATACCAAGAAAAGAAAAAAATATGCTTTTTTTGTTGTTGTTCTGATGAGAACTTGTAGGATTTACTCTCTTGGTTGGTGGTTGGTTTAGTTGCTAAGTCGTGTCCAACTCTTGGAACCCCATGGATTGTAGCACACTAGGCTCCTCTGTCCATGGGATTTCCTAGGCAAGATTACTGGAGTGGGTAGCCATTTCCTTTTCCAGGGGATCTTGCCAACCCAGGGATCAAAGTCACATCTCTTGCATCTCCTGCATTGCAGGTGGATTCTTTACTGACTGAGCCACCAGGGAAACAAATACACCATATAGCAGTGTTAACTATAGCCATCATGTTCTACATTACATCCAAGATTTACTTATCTTATAACTGGAAGTTGGAACCTTTTGATCAACTTCATCCAATTTCCCCACTCCACCCCCTGTCTCTGGTAACCACAAATCTTATCTCTTTTTCTATGAGTTTGGTTGTCACTGTTTTGTTTTTTTTTTAAATTCCACATATAAATGAGATCACATAGCATTTGCGTTTCTCTTAACGTATTTATTTCATTAGCATAATGCCTTTAAAGTCTATCCATGTTGTTGCAACAGGCAAAATATCCTTTTTTTTTTTTCTTAATGGCTGAATAATATTATCTGTGTGGTTTTTAAAATCTCTGTGATCTTCTCTATGTGTTTGTGTGAATGCCCATATCTGTGGGATGGGATCTACATGACTCACCTGGGACTTGGGAAGATCTGCTTCCAATATTTGGGGAAGAGTTTGGTATCCGCCCGGGGCTTGCTTGTGTCTACAAGGCTGTGGCTTTATCTGTATGTGCATCTGTGTGGACGCCAGCCTGGTCATACAAGTGCTGCCCCCTGGTGGAGGAATCTTCCTCACGTGCATTTTCACTAATGTCTGAAAATTCCTGGCTGTCGCTTCTCTCTTCAGTGACCTCTCAGCCTCCACTCTTCCTTCTCAAAGGGTCATCCACACTTCTGTCTTTACCGACACACACCTCCTTGACTCCACCACCCCCTGAAGTTTTACTTCCATCCCTTTCAGTCTTCTAGCTCTCTCTGGGGCTAAATCTATAACAGGCACTTTTCAGGTCTGGCCACTGTCTTCCTGAAATCCATCCCTCACAGGCCTCTTGTTTCTCTGTCTGCTCCTTCTCAGTCTCCCTTCTTGACTTGGTTCCTCTTCCTTTTTCTTCCTGACCTTTGAACTCTGTGTACTTAGGACTCTGTCCTTGGCTACTTTTTGCTCTCCCCACTGGCCCTGGTGACCCTCATCTTCACCTCCCTCATCACTGCCACTGTCCTATTGAGTAGGTGGCACCTGAATCTTCAACCACAAAAATACATAAAAATACGCTCTACAGACTTAACACACTGGCAGTCCAGCAGTTAAGACTTTGCCTTCCAGTGTAGGGGGTGAGGGTTTGATTCCTGGCTGGGAAACTAAGATCCCACATGCCTTATGGCCCAAAAACCAAAACATAAAGCGAGCAATATCACATTAATAGCAAACTCAATAAAGACTTTATAAATCCACATGGTCCACATCAAAAAAAACTTGAAAGATACCCCACCAACACTACCCAACACACTCTCCAGCAATTGCAGACAATGGTAAACTTACACACATAAGTAGTCAGACATATGTTAACAGATGGCTCAATGGTAAAGAATCCACCTGCCATTGTAGGAGATGCAAGAGACACAAGTTTGATCCCGGGGTTAGGAAGATCCCCTGGAGCAGGAAATGGCAACCCACTCCAGTATTCTTGCCTGGAGAATCCCACGGACAGAGAAGCCTGGCAGGCTATAGTCCATGAGGTCGCAAAGAGTTGAACACAACTGAGTGACTGAGAACAGTTATACACAAACATCTAGACGCATACACAGAAATCCAGAGGAAAGCCCAAGGAGATTTTAAAAATTACCTCCTCTGCTGTGCTCCAGGTTTTAATTCCTCATCTCCCATCACTTTCCCAGACTGCAAATGCCTCTTGGATCTTTCAGACCTTTGGGTAGAGAGCAGATATGAGAACTTCAGGGAAATCAAAGGCAGTAAGAAGTTAGGAGGGGCCTTCATCAAACTGGTGGCAACCAGTTTGGCAGGGACCCAGGAGCCCAGAAACAGAGAAACATGGTGAGTCGAGCAGAGTTAGAAATGGAGGCTTGATAAAAATCTTATGTTAAAAATACAACATGAAGGACTTCCTTGGTGGGTTAGTGGTTAAGAATCCGCCTGCCAAGGCAGGAGACACAGGTTCCATCCCTGGTCCACAAAGATCCCACCTGTCATGGAGCAACTAAGCCTGTGGACCACAACTACTGAACCTGTGCTCTGGAGCCCAGGAGCCACAACTGCTGAAGCCTGCATGCTCTGCAGTTAGAGAAGCTGCCGTGATGAGAAGCCCGTGCACCGCAACAAAGAGTAGCCCCTGCTAGCTGCAACAAAAGAAAAGCTTGCATGCAGCAGCAAAGACCCAGCACAGCCAAAAACAAATGAATAAATAATTAAAAATACTTAGAAAAAATACAACAGGGATAACTATTTCTAGTGATGGCAGGATACCTTATTGCAGATTTACCCTTCCACCAGAAACAGCTTTTTTAAAAAAAAGCTGGATAAAATCAGAAGGAAAAAAACACCCTCAGTTTGAAGGTGTTGTCAAACCAGGATTTGAGAGGTCAGAATCCTAGAAAGGTGAGTAGACATGATGCAGTGTTGTTTTTGTTTTTTTCCCCTTACAAGCAAGTTGATTTGAATGCAATTCTTCAGTGCAAAGCAGACCAGAGAGAGGCTGAGAAGCTGAATGTAGCTTCTGGCAATCTTCTGGGGCTGGAGAAATAGACCCTGGAAGTTGAGGATCACAAAGATGGGGTCACCAAAAACTTCATTTTAGGAGCAGGGAGCAACCAGAAACAGACCAACCTTCACCCAGACTAAAAATCCAGCTTCACCTCAGCTTAATTTCTGATTAGACTGAAGCCACCTGCCTTTGGGGGCTTCCCCGGTGGCATAGTGGTAAAGAATTCACCTGCCAGTGAAGGAGACGCAAGAGACACGGGTGCGATCCCTGGATCAGGACGATCCCCTGGAGGAGGAAATGGCAACCCACTCCAGTATTCTTACCTGGGAAATCCCATGGACAGAGGAGCCTGGCGGGCTACAGTCCATGGGGTTGCAAAGAATCGGATATGACTGAGCGACCAAACATGCACACAACACCTGCCTTTACTTTCACTATCTGCCAGAAGCAAAAGTAAAACCTCTCTGGAAGGAAATAGCACCATGAAGAACCACCAGCAATATCTACAGTTTTTCATAAATGATATCTGGCCTTCAATCAAAAGTTGAGGCACATCAGAGAATAGGATGTCATGAACTATAAGTAGAAGAAAAACAGACAATAGCAACAAACCCACAGAAGATACAGATACTGCAAAGGAAAGCAAGGTAGAATATGGCACAGGGATGGCTTGGTCTGGTGTAAAATGTCACAAGGAAAGGATATTTTCAGGAATCCCCTCCACGGACAGGATCAGGTATACCTACTTAGTAGAAAGTTATGATGTACAGCCATCCCTCTATATCTGCATGGGGTTGGTTCCAAAACCTGCCGTGAATACCAAAATCCTCCAATGTTCAAGCCCCACAGTTGGCTCGCTGCATCTGTGGATTCGACCAATCCCAGATCATCAACATAGCAGTCCACAGTTAAATATTGAGCTATTGGGCTGATTGTGATGTTGTCAGGAAGGAGGAAGGCTGGGTTGATTTGCATGGTGGGGGCTAGTCATTGGAGGCAGAGGGCCAGGTGACCTTGAATTTCTCAAGTTAAAGTTGTAAATAGCCCTTTGGCCTGCCAAAGGGTGGTCTTCTAGTTCTAGGTGTTAAAAGATAATAGAAAAAGCTGGTGGACAGTCTGGATGGAGGTGAAGGCTATGGAATGTGTTCCATCTTGATGGACGTAGCCACCATCTTGGTGGGGATAGCCTCCATGTTGGTGAGGGCATCTACTGTCTTGGTGAGGATCTCTGCCATCTTAGTGAGGTCTTTTACCATCTTATTGATGGTGACTGCCATCTTGTTGCTGGTACCCTCTCTTGACACAATGGTGCCCTGACTCCTAGAAGGGGTAGATTCCAGAGATATCTCCATGACAGTGTGTCCCATGAATCCAGTAGTGAGCCCAGCAGAGATTGGCTGAAGCTGGAAGAACCAGCCAGCTGGTGTAGGGTTAGGTAAGCTGATGGGCATTGAGAGGGAGTGCCAGCTAGAAGGCCATGTGTGTGGGTCATGCCAGCCCAAAGGCCAAGGATGAAGTAATAGCAACACAAGCTAACATTTAACAAGCGCTTAAGTTGTGCCAGCCACCACTCCAATTTTACATTAATAATTCTTTTACTCATCACAATCATCCTATGGTGGCATGATGCTATGGATGCTTCCAGCATTCCCGTTGTTCAGAAGAGGAAACTAAGACACAAAGAGGGTAAGTAACAAACATCTTAAACACAGTTTCTTCCCAAGTCATACCCATCCCCTCATTAAAGCTGAAATCAGCATGTCCTGGATTCCCCATGGGCTCAAACCCCGTCTAGAGTTACCAAATAGTCCCCAAGTCCCGTCTCCAGTCCTCTTCCATATGTATATGAGGGGATACATATATCCCTTCACTCTTGAGCCTCCCTCCCACCCCCTCATCCCACCCCTCTAGGTCATCACAGAGCACTGAACTGAGCTCCCTGTGCTATACAGCAGCTTTCCACTAGCTAGCTATTTTACACATCTGTAAGCTTTTTGCCCTGACCTGGTCCAGCCACCTTCATCTCCTGAGAGGGTCTCCCTGCCTCCAGTCTATCCTCTGCCACCCAGTTGCTTCTCATGGAAGAGATCCCTAGGGATCTTCTAAAATTAACCTCATTGCTGTGTTCCAACACTTTTGTGAATGATAAAACTCTACCCCTCCTTTTTTTGCCACATTGCACACAGCATGCAGGATCCTAGTTTCCCGACCAGGGATCATGCCCAAGGCCTCTGCATTGGAAGCATGGAGCCTTAACCACCGGACTGTCAGAGAAACCCCAAATCCCACTTTTCTTGAGGAAGAGACCACCCCAAGTAGAGTTCAAGGAGGTGGTTGTGTCTCTCTTAAGAGCCCACCCTGCATACTTTTTTAGACATTGGCAGATAATTGCTTTATAATGTTGTGTTGATTTCTGCTGTACAATTGTGTGAAACAGTTATAAGTATACATATATCCCCTCACTCTTGAGCCTCCCTCCCACCCCCTCATCCCACCCCTCTAGGTCATCACAGAGCACTGACCTGAGCTCCCTGTGTTATACAGCAGCTTTCCACTAGCTAGCTATGTTATACCTGGTACTGTATATATGTTGGGCTTCCCTGGTGGCTCAGTCGTAAAGAATCTGCCTGCCAATTTCAATTCCTGGGTCAGGAAGATCCCATGGAGAAGGAAATGGCAACCCACTCCAATATTCTTGCCAAGAAAACCCCATGGACCGAGGAGCCTTGGGGGCTACAGTCCATGGAGTCACAAAAGAGTCAGACACAACTTATCAACTTAACAACAACATCTGTGTATATGTCAATGCCGCTATCTAAATTTGTCCCAACTTCTCCTTCTCCCCCTGTGTCCACAAGTCTGTTCTCTATGTCTGTGTCTCTATTACTGCCCTGTAAATAGGCTCATCAGTACCATTTTCTAGAGTCCGTATATATATACACATGTGTTAATATGTTGCTGTTTAGTCAATAAGTCGTGTCTACTCTCTGAGACCCCATGGACTGCAGCACACCAGGCTCCCCTGTCCATCACCAACTCCCGGAGCTTGCTCAAACTCATGTCCATTGAGTTGATGATGCCAAACAACCATCTCATCCTCTGTTGTCCCCTCTCCTCCTGCCCTCAATCTTTCCCAGCATCAGGGTCTTTTCCAATGAGTTGGCTCTTCACATCAAGTGGCCAAAGTATTGGAGCTTTAGCTTCATAATCAGTCCTTTCAGTGAATATTCAGGGTTGATTTTCTTTAGGATTGACTGGTTTGATTGCCTTAGCTGACTGCCTTAATATGTGATATTTGTTTTCCTCTTTCTGACTTACTTCACTCTGTATAACAGACTACTCCCTGCACACTTGATGGAGACTGATACCCATGACTAGTCCCTCTTTCTAGATGGGACTCACAGAGTTTCTACAGATGCACATGTGTGGCATGGGTGGAGAGTGCTCAGGATAGCCAGGCTGTGGGACAGGGACAAAATACGAGAGAATGGGCAAGGTGGACAGTGTTTCAGAGTGCCTACTGTATGCTGGGCACTGAGCCATGCTCTCACATGCAAGATCCTCAACAACCCTTCTGTGGAGGAGCACAAACAAAGCCAGAGCAGTGAGGACACTTGCCTACAGCCACACAGACACAGGGGAGTGGGGCTCTGAACCCACAACTGGCCGACACAGCCATCCTTCCATCCACAGCAGTATTGAGCGCTGGCAGGTGTCTGGGCCTGTGCTGGGGCTTGGGGGGTGGGGTGGGAGCAGTGTCCCAGACCAGATACACTGATGGGTTTGTGGTTGATATTCCACTGGTGCTTCAAGGTCCAGTGAAAATCCTGCCTCTGCCAGGAAGTCCTCCCAGATGGACTCACTCACACCAGTGGCCGGGGACCTCAAGGTGGTTGATAGTGGGGGAAGCGCTCCCTTGGCTGCCAGTGGTTGTCAAGCTTTTCCTTGAAACCACGGGTGACCTGGCCCGTGGAACTCTCCGAGGAGCCTCCGCTCTCTGAGTGCGACATTTGAGGCCTTTTCCGATGTGCCCCTAGCCTAACCCCACCAGCTCCATCCTCCCTGGCTCCAGCCTTCCACTCTAAACCCACCCCCCTCCTGGCTGCTTCTGGGCCACCTTCCCAGACCCCGATGGCTGTATTGGCACTGCGGCTGGGAGGAAGCAGCAAGCCTGGGTGTGCCCTTTCAGAAACCACATCCTTTCTACCCAACCTCACCCCACCCCAGGCAGCTGGGGGTGAAGGCTCGCTGTGGAGGGCCAAGGTGGGACCCGAGGCGCCTCCCCAAGTGGAGGGCTCCAACCAGGAGGGCTGTCTGGGTGGTGAGTCCTCCTTCGTTGATGACCTTGGAAGACTAGGGCAAGGATGTCCTTGGGACTGGTGCTCGGACATCAATCGTCAATGGGAGTTTGTTCTGAAAGTCAGACTCCCCCAACGCCACTCTCTGGGTTATGTTTCAGGGAAGTCTGAGACCTCTCTGGGGCTTTCAGGGTGGCTCAGTGGTAAGAAATCCATCTGTCAATGCAGGAGATGCGGGTTTGATCCTTGGGTCGGGAAGATCTTCTGGAGGAGGAAATGGCAACCCACTCCAGTATTCTTGCCTGGCGAATCCCATGGACAGAGGAGCCTGGCGGGCTGCAGTCCGTGGGGTTGCAAAGAGTCGGACATGACTGAGAGACTAACACAGCACACACATAACCTCTCCTCACCCCACATCTCTAGTTTAAGAACAAAAGCATCTTTGACTGACTTTGCCTCAGGGAGCCTAATCCCATCTCCCAATTTATCCCCTGTTCCTTGTCCCCCGAGCAGACTTTGGCTACAAGGGCGCCATCCTTCTGTCTTGATCTATTACTGATCATGGACCCCAGCCCGCTGAGTTGACTTCTTAAAACCACAGACATTTGCAGAGCAAAGACTCAAGTCAAACAGCCTCCCCAACCCACTCAGGAAGCGGGCTGACTAGAAGGTGGAGAGAAATTGTAGATAGCCTGTCTGTTGCCCCGAGGCCCCTCTCCCACCGCTGGCCGCATGGCTGCTCTGTCCCTGTTCATCCATCTCTCCCGCACTCCCCAGGGATGGTCACTCACCAGGCGGAGCCTTGTCCTCGCTGCTGTGGGTGCCCCAGCTCGGTGTACTAGCTCCCGCAGCCCCCACGACCCTTGGCTAGGGCTATGAGCTGGCCCCGGGGGAGATCTGTGGGCAAGAGCCGGGGTAAACCACAGGGTGACCCAACTCTGCCCTAACTTCCTCTTCCTCAACTGCCTGCCTGCCTGGCTGGCGCCTCCAACCCCCCTGTCGTGGGCTGAGGCACAGATGTGACTGCAGCACGGGACAGGGTTTTAGAAGAGGGAGCTCTCCCCCCTCCACTCAGCAACACCCCGCCCCGTGCATGCAGGCGTCTTGAGGAGGTGGGGTAGCAGACTGGGGATGTGGAGGGGAGCCTCAGCACCCTCCCCACCCCTCACTTCCTGTGGAACCCACTGCCAAAGAGGTATAGAGGGCTGGGGCCTCACCCCAGCACGTGGGACACACCAGTCATGTGTATCCATGGAGACACAGGCACTCACGCACGCGCACGGCAACGTGAGCATACACACGGTTGCATGCGGCACACGGAGGCGCCTGGGTCCCAGGGTGCACTGGTAAAGGGTTAACAACCACCTCTTCTGACCACACACACACACAGACACACACACTCAAAGCTGTGATGCATAGCATTTGTTGATTTTGTAGGGGCTTCCCTGGTGGCTCAGTGGTAAAGAATCCGCCTGCCAACGCAGGAGACAAGGGTTCAATCCCTGGGTTGGAAAGATACGCTGGAGGAGGGCATGGCAACCCACTCCAGTATTCTTGCTTGGGAAATGCCATGGACAGAGGAGCCTGGTGGGCTACAGTCCATGGGGCCGCAAAGAGTCAGACACGACTGAGTGACGGAGCATGCACGCGTGCATGTGGTGTAAATACTCCCATCATGACTGATTTCAGCTGCCAACATGATGTCATTCCATGTGGGGTGAGGAAGAGATGCTCAGGCTTGCCTCCAGCATGCCACTAGAATGGATACCCGGGCACTTGGATTCTTACAGAGAGACACGTGTTCCCAAGTTTGCAGATGTGTAGGTATTTGTGGGTCCCCAAGATGTGGGAGTGTGTGGACAGAGCAGTCTGCCCACAGACACATCTGGGTGCATGCAAGGTACACCTGGGCTCCTTAGCACTCAGAGACAGGTGGTGTACAGACACAGACAATATAACCGTGGAGACTCGAGGAAACTCAAGTGTGGGGACGTGTGTCTTGAGGCTAAGGTTAGAAGGAGCCCATAACAGGACACAGAGACAGGCAGAGCCAGCTGTCCTGGCTCACAAAGGCCTATTCTTTTTTAAACACATTAAAAAGTTATTATTTATTTATTTATATTTGGCTATACTGGGTCTTTGCTGCGGTGCTTGGACTTTCTTTAGTTGAGGCGCATGGGCTTCTCATTGTGGTGGCTTCTCTTGTTGCAGAGTACAGGCTCTAGGGCATGCAGGCTTCAGTAGTTGCAATACAGGAGCTCAATAGTTGTGGTATGCAGACTTAGTTGCCCTGTGGCATGTGGGATATTCCCAGACCAGGGATGTAACGCGTGTCCCCTGCATTGGCAGACAGATTCTTAACCACTGGACCACCAGGGCCATATTCTAAAATATTCAGGAATTTTGTGAGCCGGTTGTTAAATGCAGCTATCATAAAAATTTGATGATATGAATTGACAAAAGTAATAACCATTTAAATATATCATTATGTACTTAATGCTCCTGAACTGCATGCTTAAAAATGGTTTAACTGGTACATTTTGTGTCACAATGTTTTACCGTAATAAAATAGAAAAGAAACTCATCACTTTCTAATTATTTTGCTCCATTTTTCTCTTACTCATGCTCTTGAGGTTATTTATGGCTACTGAAACCGTTCGATGGAAACAGTATATAAAGGCATTATATACTAGTCCATATCTATATATCTGTATGGAACTATCCTCTCTATTAAGGTATATATTTGTATACTGGACTACTTCTTTGTAATTCTGTGTTTGGTGACATCACATTGGTACTTTGAAATTGAAGATATTTATACCATGCAAATGGGCAAATCAACACTTTCCACCCAAGAGCTGGCTGTTAACTATTTACCAGCACACCACTGCACAGAGTGTGCACACCTGCACGTGTGACATTGCATACGTGAATGCAGGAGCCTACAGGGGCACACACAGCACACCACACACACACAAGCATGACAGGCTCCTGGATACCTGGAAACATGAGCCTGCAGAGACTCACTCAGAGAGGGGCATGCAAGGAGACACTAATACAGACCCCTGTGTTCATGCACATGTGGTCACACATGAGCAATTGCCATCACGATGGGACATGATGGACACACACACAGTGAACATACTTGGACATATGTGGGGCCATGCTGTGCTTAGCTGGTCAGTGGTATCCGATTCTCTGTGACCCCATGGATTGTAGCCCTCCAGCTTCCTCTGTCCTTGGGGATTCTCCAGGCAAGAATACTGGAGTGGGTTGCCGTGACCTCCTCCAGGGGATCTTCCGAACCCAGGGATTGAACCCAGATTTCCCGCATTACAGGTGGATTCTTTACCATCTGAGCTACCAGGGAAGCCCAAGAATACTGGAGTGGGTAGCCTATCCCTTCTCTATGGGGATCTTCCCGACCCAGGAATTGAACTGAGGTCTCTTGCATTGCAGGCCAATTCTTCACCAGCTGAGCTACCAAGGAGGTCATGCAATGACACACACACACACATACATGCACACACACAAGATGTAGGCACTGGGCACCCATGAGAACACATATGGAGACACAGACACACTGCTTATCCTGTGGCATCTTCCCCAAAAGCCACAAACATGCAGACCCAGGGGCCCTTCAGCACAAATCCTCACTGATCTTGAACTTCACTCTTGTCCTCAGGGATACACATGGGACCCTCCATAGAAGACTACAACCACAGGAAACACCTGGGACACAAGGAGGCAGGAAAGCACACAGATTCACGCGCACCATCCATTCATTCTGTAACCGGTCGATTATTTGTTTAATGCAGTGCACAATGATTGAGCTCCTACCGTATGCCAGGCACTCTTGTGGGTGTGGGATTACCATAAATAATACAGATGCAGTTCCCTGCTGGGGTGGAGGGAGGCTCGCGGTTCAGTGAGGAAGGCAAACTGTGAATCAGGAAACAGACCCGCGAGGTAACTTCAGATGGTGTTCATTGCTGCTACAGGAAGTAAACCTTGTTATGTGACAGAGACTGGGTGGGGGTGGTGGCCGCTTCAGCTGAGGGTGGGATGGGGGAGGGAGGTCAGGGAAGGCTCTGGGAGCTGAGACCTGATTGCCCAGTGGCCAGGCATGGAAATGAAGGGCTGTGGGGAAAGGGCATTCTCGGTGGTGGGAACTGCAGGGACAAAGGCTCAGAGGCAGGTCTGAGCTTTGGCATGTTTGAGGAGTAGGAGGAGGCCCGCGTGACTGGGGGGAGGCTGGCAGTGACAGAGGCTGTGAGGCTGCTGGAGTTTGGGGGAGCCTTGGGGGTCCAGGTTGTAGGTGCGATTGCTGGGCACCACTAGGGGAGGTTCAAGCAGGGGATGAATTGGAAGGGGTGGGGACAAGGTGACTCAGGATGGGGGAGCCCCAGAGAGTCCCAGAGACAGTTACAGGGCAACGCTGGGGGGGAAAGTGGGTTCAGGATCCTACAGCAGGGAGGGAGCACTGCTCTCTGCCTCTGTCCATCTTTCTCTCATTTCATCTTTATTACAGTCTTTCCTCCTCTCTTTCTCTCCGTGCCTCTCTCTTCTTGGGCTTCCCAGGTGGCGCTAGTGGTAAAGAACATGCCTGCCAATGCAGGAGATGTAAGAGACACAGGTTCTATCCCTGGGTTGGGAAGATCCCCTGGAGGAGGGCATGGCAACCCACTCCAGTATTCTTGCCTGGAGAATCCCATGGACAGAGGAGTCTGGCAGCCTACAGTCCATGGGGTCACAAAGAATCAGACCAAAGCAACTTAGCACAGCACACATTCTCTTTTCAGTCTTCCCTTCCCGGGCTCTCCCTCCCCCAGAATTTAAACTCTCTCAAGCTTCTCTGCTGACTCCACTGTCCCCTTTCTGCACTGCTCACCGGCCCCCCACCCCCACCCCGCCGGGTTCTGCTCTTCCCTCTTATGGCCAAAATGCTTGAGAGTGCTATTGAGACTCTTAATCTGGGCTTCCTCACCAGCTGCACCCTGGTCTCCACCCCCACAGACCCATCGCCTCCCTGCGAGGTCCCCACCTACCTCCTGGAGGCTCAGCCATGTGCACCTGGCTCCCCTCTCCCCACCCAAAACGCTGACTCACCTCCACAAGGCTCCCCCCAACCCCTGCCTGCACTACCTTTTCTCACTTTCCTTGTTGGTGAAATATACATAATGCAAAATTCAGCATTCTAACCATTGTTAAGTGGACAGCTCAGTGGTATCAAGTTCCTTCCCACTGTTGCTCAACCATCTCCACCATCCATTACCAGAACTTTCTCATCTCCCCAAACTGAAACTCTGTCCCCAGGAAACCCTGACTCCCCTTCTCCTCCCCCAGCCCCTGGCCCCACCATCTACTTCCTGTCTCTGTGGAGCTGACTCCTCCAGTGACCTCCTGAGAGTGGGATCACATAGGATTTTGTGTTTTATACTTTTGTGTCGTGTTTATTTCACTGAGCGTCATGTCCTCAAGTTTCATCTTGTTGTAGCACATGCTGGAATTTCCTTCCTTTTAAGACTGAATAATATTCCACCATGTGGATGGATCACGTTTTGTTTGTCCATTTATCTGCCGATGGACACTTGAATTGTTTCTACCTTCTGGTTATTGTGACAATGCTTCTGTGAACACAGGTGTACAAATATCAGTTTGACTTCTGATTTTCAATCATTTTGGTATCTTCTGCTGGTGAGTTTTAAACCCAGACAGAGGAAGGGATCCTACTTTTAGCTTTGCTGTTTTTGTTTAGTTGCAAAGTCATGTCCGACTCCTCTGTGACCCCTGGACTGTAACCCATCAGGCTCCTTCAGTCCATGGGATTTCCCCAGGCAAGAATACTGGAGTGGGTTTCCATTTCCTTCTCCGAGGGAATCTTCCCGACCCAGGGATAGAACCTGCATCTCCTGCATTGGCAGGCGTATTCTTTACAGCTAAGCCACCTGGGAAGCTTTTATTAATAGTTGTCTGTTCAGTTCAGTTCAGTTGCTCAGTCATGTCCCACTCTTTGTAACTCCATGGACTGCAGCACACCAGGCCTCCCTGTCCATCACCAACTCCTGGAACCTGCTCAAACTCATGTCCATTGAGTTGATGATGCCGTCCAACTGTCTCATCCTCTGTCGACCCCTTCTCCTCCTGCCTTCAATTTTTTTCAGCATCAGGGTCTTTTTCAATGAGTCAGCCCTTCGCATCAGGTGGCCAAAGTATTGGAGTTTCAGCTTCAGCATCAGTCCTTCCAATGAATAGTCAGGACTGATTTCCTTTAGGATTGACTGGTTGGATCTCTTTGCAGTCCGAGGGACTCCCAAGAGTCTTCTCCAACACCACAGTTCAAAAGTATCAGTTCCTCGGCGCTCAGCTTTCTTTATTGTCCAACTCTCACATCCATACATGACTATTGGAAAAACCATAGCTTTGACTAGACAGACCTTTGTTGGCAAAGTAATGTCTCTGCTTTTTAATATGCTATCTAAATTGGTCATAGCTTTTCTTCCAAGGGACAAGCGTCTTTTAATTTCATGGTTGCAGTCACCATCTGCAGTAAATTTGGAGCCCCCCAAAATAAAATCTCTTGCTGTTTCCACTGTTTCCCCATCTATTTGCCATGAGGTGATGGGACCAGATGCCATGATCTCAGTTTTCTGAATGATGAGCTTTAAGCCAACCTTTTCACCTCTTTCACTTTCATCAAGAGGCTCTTTAGTTCTTCACTTTCTGTCATAAGGATGGTGTCATCTGCATATCTGAGGTTATTGCTATTTCTCCTGGCAATCTTGATTCCAGATTGTGCTTCATCCAGCCCAGCATTTCTCATGATGTTCTCTGCATATAAGTTAAATAAGCAGAGTGACATTATACAGTCTTGATACTCCTTTCCCTATTTGGAACCAGTCTGTTGTTCCATGTCCAGTTCTAACTGTTGCTTCTTGACCTGCATACGGATTTCTTTGGAGGCAGGTAAGGTGGTCTGGTATTCCCATCTCTTTAAGAATTTTCCACAGTTTGTTGTGATCCACACTGTCAAAGGCTTTGCAGGGCAGAAGTATATGTTTTTCTGGAACTCTGTTGATTTTTTGATGATCCAACAGATGTTGGCAATTTGATCTCTGGTTCCTCTACCTTTTCTAAATTCAGCTTGAACATCTGGAAATTCACTGTTCACATATTGTTGAAGCCTGGCTTGGAGAATTTTGAGCATTACTTTACTAGTGTGTGCTGCTGCTGCTGCTAAGTCGCTTCAGTCGTGTCCGACTCTGCGCGATGCCATAGACGGCAGCTCACCAGGCTCCGCCGTCCCTAGGATTCTCCAGGCAAGAATACTGGAGTGGGTTGCCATTTCCTTCTCCAGTGCATGAAAGGGAAAGGTGAAAGTGAAGTCTCTCAGTCGTGTCCGACTCTTAGCGACCCCGTGGACTGTAGCCTACCAGGCTCCTCCGTCCATGGGATTTTCCAGGCAAGAGTACTGGAGTGGGGTGCCATTGCCTTCTCCGTACTAGTGTGTGAGATGAGTGCAATTGTGTGGTAGTTTGAACATTCTTTGGCATTGCTCTTCTTTGGGATTGGAATGAAAACTGACATTTTCCAGTCCTGTGGCCACTGCTGAGTTTTCCAAATTTGTAAGCATATTGAATGCAGCACTTTCACAGCTTCATGTTTTAGGATTTGAAATAGCTCAACTTAAATTCCATCACCTCCACTAGCTTTGTTCGTAGTGATGCACATCAGACATGGCTTTTCCAGGATGTGGCTTCTCCTCAGATGAAACAGGAGCAGCTCAGCAGTTCTCCAAAGAGACAGCAGCTCTTGTTCCCAACCCTGATGTGGGGTGGACACAGAGGAGCCAAGTCTTAGCACCTTCTTGTTCTGAGGAGGCCCTCGTGAGCCCCATCAAATACCCAAGTTCCAGGTCATCCTGAGAGGAGCCTGCTAGCCCCTCGCTCCTTGCTGCCTGTTCCCCAGATCCCTGGCACTCCCTCCATGTGGGCCCACTGACCATCCCTGATCGTCCCCCCTCCATGTTTGGGGGGAATCCTCGGCCGTCAGCACCCAGACCAGATGCCTGCCTCTTCTTCCCAAAGCTGTTCTGGCCCCCACCCCGACCAGGACTTACCAGGTCAGCTGAGCTGGCACCCATGATCGAGACCCAGGCTCTGCCTCCTGGGGCCTGGGGCCATGGGCAGGCCTGTGGGTCAGGCACTGGTGGGAGTGCATGCACGCGCATACTCATCCTCTTGGAGCTGAGCATGGTGTGGGCACAGCTGTCTGCTGAGGTGGATGCTGCCCCAGACCAAGGGATGGGGTCCTTGTGCAGAGCCCTCTGCTTCCCTGGGCAGGTCCCCGTTCCCACCTGTGTCCTCCCTCACAGGTCAAACAGGCAAAGCAGCTGGACTCAGTGATGCCAGCGACCCTTTGCAGCTGCAGAGCACAGTCCAACCTGCTTCCGGGCGCCAGAGGCTCTAGTAGGAACAAGGTGAGGCGGCAGTTGGGATCTGTGTGCCCAGGGTGGAAGGCAAGTGCATTTTCTGGTCACTGGGGAAAGGAGAGGGAGCTGGCAGGTATGGGCTGTGAGGCTGGCATGCTCCCAGCGAAGAGGTTGCCAGGGCACAGGACGCAATGAGCCGGCAAACAGCTTTATCTCCAGGCTGTAGGTGCTATTACTAAATTAGCCACTAGAGGGCAGTGCTTTCCCGGGGCTTCTCTGGCTAAGTTAAGACCACAGTGCAATTAAAAAAAGGCAAAGCCAGGTCAGGGATAGGACGCCCAACGCCGAAGGGTCAAGGCCATGGCTTGAGTTAGAGAGGAAGGTAGGTATGGAGGGGCTTCCCAGGAGGCGCTAGTGGTAAAGAACTCCTCGCCAGTGCAGGAGACAACAGAGAGACAAGTTTGATCCCTGGGTCGGGAAGATGCTGTGGTGGAGGGCATGGCAACCCGCTCCAGTATTCTTGCCTGGAGAATCCCATGGACAGAGGAGCCTGGCAGGCTGCAGTCCACAGGGTCGCAGAGTCGGACACGACTGAAGTGACTTAGCATGTACGGGTATGGAACACAGGTGGACATTATGTTTACCTTTCTTTCTCCCACTGTTCATAGAGATATAATGGGGCGAAATATTTCTGTGTTACAGGAAAAAAAAAAAATCCAGAAGGGTGAAAGATAAAATGTAAAAACTAAACAAGACTCCCCCCCACCAACTCAACATGTATGGTAAAATGAATTTCAAGGCTACTTTTACAACTTAGGCTTAAAAACCTGTTTTTGTTGTTGTTGCCGCTGTTTTGGTTTTTAAAACTAAGATAGTAAACTTGGAAGGCATAAATGAAAGAAATATAAGATTATATATAAACCTACAAAATCTTAGGGAAATAATATTATAAATAAAAGCAACAAGTAAAAAATCAATTAGTAGGTACTTCCCTGGTGGTCCTGTGGTTAACAATCCTCCCGACAATGCAGGGGACACAGGTTTGATCCTTGGTGATGGTCCGGGGAAGTTCCCACATGCCTTGAGATGACCAAACCTGTGAGCCACAACTACTGAAGCCTGAGTGCCTTAAAGCCTGTGCTCTGCAACAGAGAAGCCCCCGCCTGCCACAACTAGAGAAAGTCGGTGCCCAGCAACGGAAACCCCTTGTGGCCAAAAATAAATAAATTAAAATATCTATTAGTCTGAGGAGAGTTAGTATCTTCATATATAAAGAGTTTCTACCCGTTGATAAGAAAAAGACAAAGAACGTAAACAGGAAATTTAGAAACGATATGAGCAGACACTTCTCAGACCCTAAAGCCAAAGAACATGTCAAAATACAGCCCCCAGGAGCCCAGAGAGAGCAAATTTCAGTAATAATGAGCTATCACTTCACACCCAAGCAAGTGGCAAAAACAACAATCAAAAAGAGGGAAGGCATGTATTTAATGTTCCCCTGCAGAAGGGAAAGGCTACCCACTCCAGTATTCTGGCCTGGAGAATTCCATGGACTATATATATAGTCCATGGGGTTGCAAAGAGTTGGACATGACTGAGCAACTTTCACTTTCACTTATTGTAGTTCAATTGTAGCAGAAATCAAGTTTGTGAAATCCTGCATGTTTAACTTGCCCATCACATTGGAAATCTGATATTTTCTAAAACTGAACAAAGATCTTTCAAGCAATTATCATAAATTAAAAAATATATTTTTAAATGGAGGGCAATTGCTTTACAATGTTGTTCTGGCTTCTGCTGCACAACAGTGTGAATTAGCCGTAAGTATATACGTATCCCCTCCCTCCTGAGTCTGCCTCTCACCCCTCTGTATCCCACCTCTCTAGATCATCACAGAGCACTGAGCTGAGATAAAATATTTTAAAAAGTGAGGAAAAAACATTAAAAATTGGCAACACCTGCTGCTGACAGAGATGAAGAGAAAGGGGTACTGGCACATCTTATCGTATATCAATATTTAGTTATTCTTCCTCTAACATGTATAGACCATAAACAGTCACAGCTGAGGCTATCTGTGTGAAAATTAATAGACAGAAAGCTCATTAAAAATGGAGTAAGATAGAGAACAGACATATGGTTGCCAAGGGGATGGCTGCCAAGGGGGTAGGGGTGGGGGAGGAATGGATTAGGAGTTTGGTAGGCATCTTTTTTCCCCTAACCCTGAAAATCACTGATATCTTCTCTGTCTCTGTGGTTTCGTCTTTTCCAGAATATTATATAAATGGAATTATTCAGCTTTTTGTTAAAAAAGGCAAAACAAAACCCACTTATTTATTTAATTTGTTTCTTTGGCTGTGCCAGGATCTTAGTTGCAGCATGCAGGATCTTTAGTGGCAACATGTGGGATTTAGTTCCCTGACCAGGGATTGTGCACTGGGAGCACAGAGTCTCAGCCATTGGACCACCAGGGAAGTATCAGAATCATTCAGTTTTTTAGCCTTGAGTCTGACCTTTTCCACTTGTGCATTCCAGATTCACCTCTGTTGCTATGTGTATTGGTGATTCCTTTCTATCTCTCAGTAGTATTCCATTGTATGATATATACGGCTGCTTGCTTACCCATTCACCTATTGAAGGTCATTTAAAGTGTATCTCGGGACTTTCCTGGTGGTCCAGTGGTTAAGAATCTGCATGCCAATGCAGGGGACACTAGTTTGATCCCTGGTCTATGAAGATTCCACATGTTGTGGGGCAACTAAGCCCATGCGCTATGACCGCTGAGGCCTACACACCTAGAGCCCAGGCTACACAATGAAAGAAGACGCTGCAGTGAGCCCCGCACTGCAACTAGAGAGCGGTCCCTGGTTGCCGCAACTAGAGAAGGCCGCGTGCAGCAATAAGACCTAGCACAATTGAAAATAAATAGATAAATATTGCAAACAACTGTACCTAGTGGTTGGTGATTATGAATAATGCCACTATGAACATTTGTGTTGAAGTTTCTGTGTGACACAAGTTTTCATTTCTCTTGGGACAGTAGCTAGGGATGGCATTGCTGGGTCATATCTGTAAATGCGTATTTACCTTGATAAGAAAAATGTAAACTGTTTTACAAAGTAGTGTTAATAACGCAAATTTTGCATCCCCATCAGCAACATTTGAGAGTTCTAGTTGCTCCAGACCCTTGGCAACACTTAGTGTTATTATTTACTAATTTTAGCCATTCCTAACAGTGTGTCATGGTCTCTCATTGTGTTAGGGCCCCTTTATAACATCAGAAAAAAAAAAATTTAAATAGTTACATTATTACCAAAGCTGATTTCCTTCTTTTTAAATTGAAGTATAGTTGATTCACAGTATTACATTAGTTTCAGGTGTACAACATAATGATTCACTATTTTTGTAAATTATACTCCACTTAAAGTTACTATAAAATATTGGTTATATTTCCTGTGCTGAACAATATACCCCTGTAGATTATTTATTTATTTTTAATTTTATTTTATCTATTAAAATGCTTTTATTTTAAATTTAAAAATATTTAATCTTTGAACTTAAAAATTTTCTTGTTTAAAGACTTTTTTTAAAAGTCTTTATTAAATTTCTTATAATATTCTTTCTGTTTTATGTTTTAGGTTTTTGGCCCAGAGGCATGTGTGATCTTAGCTCCCTGACCAAGGATGGAGCCCACATCTCCTGCATTGGAAGGCGAAGTCTTAACCACTGGACCACCAGAGAAGTCCCGATTATTTATTTTATACATAGTAGCTTGTGCCTCTTAATCCCCTACCCCTCTCTTACCCCTCCTCTCATTCCTTCCCTCCGCCTGACTAGTAGCCACTAGTTCGTTCTCTATATTTGTAACATCAGACAATTTGAATGATTACTCTTGGGTCCTTTAATATCCCTGGATGGAGAGTGAAGGTAATAGAGTCTGCAGGGGCTAAGAGTGTGGAGTCTGGGTTCAACTTCCGATCCTGCCAATGACTTGCTGAGTGGGCAAGTGCCTACATCTGTCTGTCCCACAGTAACCCCCACCCCATAACAGAGGTTTTGATGAGGTGACGCAGGTAAAGTGCTCCGAACAGGATATGGTTCACTGTACGTATCAGGTAGGTTTCCTCTCCATTGCTGCCAACAGCCTTCTAGCCTCAGGGTCTCTGCACCTGCAGAGCCCTCTGTTGGACTAGTCCTCTTCAACTACATAATTCCGCGCGCGTGTGTGTGTGCGCGCGCGCGCACGCTTGCACGCGCGCACGTGCACATGCGCACTCAAAGAGTTAAGATGATTTCATCAACATCTTTAATCCATTTGTATTTTTAAAACAAGGCAACACCTGCTCGCATTATAAAAATAGACCTACCTATATGCAGGACATGTTGTTTATTCAGACTGGAGAGGGTCCCTTGCACAACTATAGACTCAGGACTTCCCTGGTGGCTCAGATGGTAAAGAATCCCCCTGCAATGCAGAAGATCTGGGTTCAATCTTTGGGCTGGGAAGATCCCCTGGAGAAGGGAATGGCTCCAGTATTCTTGCCTGGGAAATCCCACGGACAGAGGAGCCTAGCGGGCTACAGTCCATGCGGATGCAGAGTTGGACATGACTGAGTGACTAACATTTTCACTTTGTACTTTTAGACTCAGGCTTGCTAGATAAAATAGAAGTCGCTAGATTCTGTCTCTCTCTCTCTCCACATATATTTATACATGTGCGTGTTAAGTTGCTTCTGTCGTGTCTGACTCTTTGCGACTCTATAGACTGTAACCTGCCAGGTTCCTATGTTCATGGGATTTTCCAGGCAAGAATACTGGAGTGGATTGCCATGCCCTCCTCCAGGGCATCTTCCCAACCCAGGGATCGAACTTGCATCTCTTGCATCTCCTACATTGGCAGGCAGGTTCTTTACCACTGCTGCCACCCGTATATATATAGACTGTACCGCATGGCATGTAGAATCTAAGTTCCCCAACCTGGGAGCAAACCCGCCGTCCTACATTGGAAGCATGGAGTCTTTTTGTTTTTTTAACATTTCCCTCATTTTATTTACATTTTCTATTAAATACAATTCATTTTTTCTAGATCATTCAGAACTGTTGTATCAGTGATTACAGGCACCCCCAGTAATCAGCCTTGCTTATTTGGAGAAGCAAGAAGTCTTAACCACTGGAACACCAGGGAAATCCCCAGACATCTCATATTTTTATATGGCAGCTCTACTCAGAGAACATTTGGGGGTGACTCCCCACCCTCTGGGGGCTGGATTCCAAGTTTAGACAGCAACACAAGGTGGGAGAGGCTGGCTGGGTCCCTTCTTGTGCCCACTACTTACTGAGAACCCATTCCTTCCCTTGCTGTTGAACCCCCAGAGAAACCACAGAGGACGTGAGAGGCTCCAACAGGAAAACCACATCTTAATATAACCCAGGAACCCAATGTTCTCACAATGAGATGCCCACAGAAGCACAGCATGGTTTCTTTACATACTTCCAGTTGTAAGATGAGCCCTGAAGTAGCTGGCCCTGCCTGTCTCCGCTAGTAACCTGGACTCAAGAGTCCTGCAGCTTCTTTCAGCCCAAGCTCCCTCTCGAGGTGTGTCTACAGCGGGGGCAGGGGTCATCCTCCATGGCTGGGAGGGGCACACACAGGCTGGAGAAAGATGGTTCCAAAACCTGCCTTCACACAACCGAGGTCATCCATGGTGAGAGGTAGTGAGCACCCCAACACCAGGGCTAATCAAGGTCATCCATGGTGAGAGGCAGTGAGCACCCCCCAACACCAGGGTTAATCAAATCCCCTTCTAGGCAAAGTTAGGCTTTGAACTTTTAGATGCTGATTCTTCCCTGGGCACAACTAAGAAAGTTTTTCTTTTTTGGCCCATGAAGCTCATCTTGGCTAAGAGAGCAGAGCAAGGGATCACCTATGTCCACCCTCCATGTGAACCATGAAGAACAACTTGTAAGTGCCTGGTAACCATCTAGCCCCATCAATCATGGAGCAGTGGTTAGAACAGCAGCAGACTGTCCCCTGCCAGGCACAGTCAGCTTGAAACCCACCTCCTGGTACAGTATATCTCATGTTATCTATTAAGCACCTATTTTGAAGCAGACACAGTGCCAGGTGTGGGAGATCCCTGCAGAACTCAAGTCTGCTAAGGACACAGAGATACAGGTAAGAACAAAGCAATATGGACTGAGCTCTAGCAGGAGCCAGGTGAACTTGGACTTGGGAGTTGAGGAAGGTGTCTTCAAGGAGCCAGCTCCGCAGACTCTTAAAGAATGGGGGAGACTGGGGGATGCTGGGACAAGCTGCAGGGGAATCCAAAGTGAATTCACCTGTCTGCTGCCAGCAGAACCACGACAGGGAGAGACCATGATGAAGGATGCTAGAGACAGAGGCCACAGTGGGCTGGGTTGGAAGACGTGGGGTTTTAAGAGTTTAGGTTTGGCACTAAGGGCAATGGGGAGCCACGGAAGGCTTTATGCAGGGGGCAGGTGGCAAGGTCTGGGGCTTGTTTTAGAAAGAAATCCCTCTAGCTGGATGGAGGCAGAATGGACAGAGGTTGCCACTAGCAAAGTGGAAAACAGGTTGGGGAGGGCTATTATCCAGGGTAGAGAGGGTGGTTGCTTAGTTGGGGTGCAGGAGGGAGAGAAGTGGGTGGTTTTGAGGGGCATTCAGGTGGCACAATGAGCTGGTTTTGGTGTAGGTATGGAGCCGGGTAGGGAAAGAGGGTGCCTCCTGGCTTTCAGCCTGGTTCCCTAGCAGACAGGCCCTGGGGGAGGCTCTGGCGGGGATCAGGGTCAGGGGGTCGGAGTCCACTACCTCCCCGCTTGGGATGCAGGGCTTCAGTTCCCGCCAGGCTACGGGTGTAACGTCCCTGCCTGCTTCCCGCCATCTGCCCGTTTGTATTTCCCGTGCTTGGAATTTTCCAGCAACCCCTCTGGTCATCCTGGAAGGGAGGGGGCTGGGAAGAAGTTCCCCCACCCCAGCGGCTGGCCCACTCCACAAGGCAGAGGCTGCCCTGGGCTGACGTTCTTCCTTTTCCTTCTAGGGGGGCAGCCCATGGCAGGGTGTCTGGGAACCCTGGAGGAAGGGCAGGGCGTCTCAGCCATGGGGCCCTCTCTTCCCATGCACTCATGGACTCGGGGGTCAAGGAAGCCCGGGTCTGCGGTGGGGGGCTGGGGAGCTGGTCATCTGGCCATGTGCGTGCATATGCATATTGCCCTGGGGGAGGGGTTCTTACCTGCTGGAGCATGTGCTCCTGCGGTCTGCGTTCCTCCTTCCTTCCTTTGCCCATCACAGCTGGAACTGCAATATAGCACCAACCTCAGTTTTTTCTGGTGAGAAATTGAGCTTTATTTTGTCTTAAATGAAATCTTTTTTTTTTAAACAATGAAGATAGCAGATGTTTGGCCTTAAAATCTAACATTTGTCGTTATTGTGAAAGTAGCACATTGACAATTTTTTTTTCAAATTTTGGCAATGCTTTGTTGGTTTCTGCCATACAACAATGTGAATCAGCCATAATTATGCATATATCCCCTCCCTTTTGAGCCTCCCTTCCCTCCTCCATCCCACCCCTCTGGGTCATCATAGAGTACCAGACTGGGCTCTGTGTGTTATACGGCAGTTTCTCACCAGCGATCCATTTTACACATGATAGTGTATACATGTTGATGTTACTTTCTCCATTAGTCCCACTTTCTCCCTCCTCCCCTGTGTCCACAAGTCTGTTCTCTACATCTGTATCTCAATTCCCTTCCTGCAAATAGGTCCATCAAAACCATTTTTCTAGATTCCATATGTATGCGTTAATATATGATACTCATTTTCCTCTTTCTGACTTACTTCACTCTGTATAACAGGCTCTAGGTTCATTCACCTCACTAGAACTGACTCAAACACGTTCTTTTTTATGGCTGAGTAATATTATATTGTATATATGTACCATGTTTTCTTTATCCATTCTTATATCGATGGCCATCTAGGTTGCTTCCATGTCCTGGCTATTGTACATTGTACCAGCCTGACTTAAAGATGGATTCCCAGCTTCCAGCTACTCTGTCTCTCCCCAGCTCCCTCTCCAAACTCTCTTCCTGTTTTATTTTCTCTGCTGTCTGCATTTTCTTGCCACTGTCTGAAATCATTTATTTCACTCTTTACATCTGATTTACATTTATTTTTTAATTTTAAAATTAAAAGTTTTAAATTGGATTATAGTTGATTTACAATGTTGTGTTAGTTTCAGGTGTACAGCGAAGTGAATCAGTTATAAACCACATAAACATCTATCCATTCTTTTTTTTTTAAAGATTCTTTTCTCATACAGCTCATTACAGAGTACTGAGTAAAAGCCCCTGTGCGACGCAGCAGGTTTTTATTAGTTATCTATTATATATATAAATATATAAATTTAAAATGTTTTATTAGAGTGCAGTTGGTTTACAATGTTGTGTTAGTTGCTGCTGTATCTGAAATCATTTCTTGCTCTGTACACGTTAACCTGCCTTCTGCATTTGAATGCAAGTTTTTTGGGGGAGCAGGGGCTTTATGCCTATTTCCTTTGCCTGCTAGGCATGCACTAGGTGCTCAATAAACATTTGGTAAAAGAAAGAAGGAGGACTCTCTTGGTGGTCCAGCGGTTAACACATGTGCCTGCCAATGCAGAGGATGTGGGTTTGAGCCCTGGTCAGTGAAAATGCCACGGGGCAACTAAGGCCACTCACCACAGCTACTGGAGCCCATGTGCCCTAGAGCTCCTGCTCTGCAGTGAGAGATGCCACCACAACGAGAAGCTCGAGCGCCAGAGAAAGGCCCCGAGCAGCAACTAAGACCCAGTGCAGAAAAAAAAGAAAAAGATAAATAAATAAAAAGAAAGGAGAAACCCTCTGTCCCCAAGGGAGTAAGAGATAGATAATAGATAGGTTAACAACAGAAACAATATTGTCTAATATTTAGTCAGCTTGAACAACAATAAAAGATAATTATGGAACACCTACTGTACGCTGGCACCATTTAGAACTGAGACACCTACGGAGCACGAAGCCCACAGACATTCTTGTCTGGAGTGACTTTTCAGGTAGTAGGGGAGACAGAACAGAAATTAAAACTGAAGGAAGTTACGGGAGTGAGTCAAAATATCTGAGAGAAGAGCAGTCTGGACAGAGGGCACAGCCTATGCAAAGGTCCTGGGCAGGGACCTGGCCCGCCATACTGGAGGAACAGCCAGGAGGCCCATGCAGCTGGAGCAGAGTAAGCAAGGGGAGAGAGGGAGGAGGGGAAGGGAGGGAGGGGATCGACCAGGTTGTGCAAGGCTTTTTGGGCTGCAGGAGCACTTAGCTTTTTGCTCTCCGCAAGATGGGAGCCCTGGAGGGCTGTGGGCAGAGGAGGAGGCGGGGCCAGACTCAGGTGCTCACGAGCGCCCTCCGGTGGTTGCTTCAGGGAGGACAGACTGTGAGAGCTAGGGTGGGAGCGGGGGACCAGTACTGCGAAGAGGACTGCATTGGTCCAGGTGAGCGATGCTGGGGCCTGACCAGGTGAGGGAGCGTGGGAAAAGAAAGTGGTTGGATTCTGGGTATATTTTGAAGACTGAGTAGGTGTTAAGATTTGAAATCGGGTACAATTCAAGATTGAGGACAGACTGTTGTGGGGTGGGGTGTGCAAAAGTTTGTGCAAAAGTTTTTCCTGTCCGTGTTGGCAGGTGGCTGGCTGGATTTGAGCTTTGGGTTCATATCTGGTCTCTACACTGCTGCAGGGCAAGGCCCTCTTGTTTTTTGTTTTTCTTTTTGTTTCTTAAAATTGAAGTATATACAGTTGATTTACAGTATTGTGTTAGTTTCAGGTGCATAACGAAGTGATTCCTATATGCATATATACGGCAACCCACTCCAGTATTCTTTCCAGGGTAATCTCATGGACAGAGGAGACTCTACAGTTTGCATGGCTGTATTGGAGTGTATTCTTTTAATAAAAACTTATTTATTTATTTTTGGCTGTGCTGGGTCTTCTTTGCTTTGCTCAGGGTTTCTCTGGTTGCAGCAAGCAGGAGATACACTCTTCATTGCAGTTCTTGGGCTTCTCAGTGAGGTGACTTCTCTTGTTGCAGAGCATAGGCTCTAGAACAAGGGCTCAGGAGTTGTGCGCACGGGCTGAGTGGTCCCTCGGCATGTAGGATCTTCTCAGACCAGGAGTTGAGCCCATGTCCCCTGTATTGGCAGGAGGATTCTTGTTCACTGTGCCACCAGGGAAGTCCTTGGAGCATCTTCTTGCCTGTGTTCTTATTAACACACAGACATGTGCTTGAGCATGTCTGCACATGTGCCCACATGAACACACGTGTGTCCCCAGCACATCTGCATGTGTACCCAGGTCTAAGTATGTCCATGTGTGATGCCCATAAGCCTTCAAAGTTGGCCTATCCTGAGCCAAGGGATCTCCTGAACCCCCCACCACCCCAGTACTGACTCATTTCAGATCCAGAGAAGAGCTTGACTTCCTCTCTTCCCAGCCTTGACCCTGAGCCACTCTGACCATCCCCCCAGACAAATTCGCTTTCAAAGAACCAGGATGCAGTGGAAGAAATTCCTCCAGCAGCTGCTGGACCTCCCAGTGGTTCCCACGGAGGGATCCAGAGCTGTCCGGAGTAGGAACCATCTTCCTGGATGGGGCCCCTGGCTCCTTGGGGGCAGGAGCCAGGACCACAAATTCTGGGATGTTCCAGATCTGATTTCCCTGGCAGGATCCAGTTCCATGAATGCGCAGCTGAGTTCACATGTGGAACTGGATGATAGCCAACAAGATAGAGCTGACGTGTTGTACCTGGATGCTGCACCTGGGAGGCTATGGTGCCAAATCCTCAGTGTGCCCTGAGAGGCGTCGTCAGTGGTGTCCAAAGTTCAGAGCTAGGGAGACCCAGAGGGACTGAAGTCAAGCTTGGGCCACTCTGGGGCTTTTCAGGTGGTTCAGTGAAGCCAATGCAGGAGATGCAAGAAATCTTCCTTTTCTCTTTCCCTCCCTCCTTCTCTTTCTTCTTCTCCTTCCTCTCCCTCTTCCTTCCCTTCCCGTATCTCCTCTTCCTCTCCTTATTCCTCCCCCTCATTTTCTCCTCCCGCCTCCTTTTCCTCTTCCTCTTCCTCTTTCTTCATTTTCTTCTCTTTGGTTGTTATGTTCCTGAATTTTGTTGTTGTGTAGTTGCTAAGTCATGTCCAACTCTTCATGACCCCGTGGAGTGCAGCACCCCAGGCTTCCCTGTCCTTCACTATCTCCCTGAGTTTGCTCAAACTCATGTCCATTGAGTTGATGATGCCATCCACATCTCATTCTCTGCCATCCCCTTCTCCTGCCCTCAACCTTTCCCAGCATCAGGGTTTTTTCCAATGAGTCGGTTCTTTAGTGGCCTAACTATTGGAGCTTCAGCTTCAGCATCAGTCCTTCCAATGAATATTCAGGACTGATTTCCTTTAGGATTGACTGGTTTGATTTCCTTGCTGTCCAAGGGACTCTCAAGAGTTCTCCAACACCACAATATGAAAGCATCAATTCTTCAGCACTCAGCCTTCTTACGGTCCAGCTCTCACATCTGTACATGACTACTGGGAAAACCATAGCTTTGACTATATGGACCTTTGTCAGCAAAGAGCTGTCTCTTCTTTTTAACATGTTGTCTAGGTCTGTCATAGCTTTTCTTCCAAGGAGCAAATGTCTTTTAATTTCCTGGCTGTAGTCATCGTCCGCAGTGATTTTGGAGCCCAAGAAAATAAAGTCTGTCACTGTTTCCATTTTTTCCCCGTCTATTTGCCATGAAGTGATGGGACCGGATGCCGTGATCTGCTTTTTGCTATTATGTAAAAAAAAAAGTCACCGACCTCTGACAGAAGTGTCTTGGGCGAGTGGGAAGGTGGTGCTGACTCCAACCCTGTTCCCGGCAGGAGGGTGTGGGCAGTATTTGACGACTTGAGGAAGAATGGATGATGCACCAGCTGGTCAGCCCTTCCCAGGCAGGGTCTTCCTGAGCCAGATCCTGGAGAGGTTCCCATGGCCCACTCTTGCACCTTGGCCACACCTAAAGTCTGGGAACTTCCTGATTTTCAGCCTCTGGGGGCAGAAAATGCAGCTCCCAGCCCTTTGAAGCAGTTATAACAATCGTTATATTTATTGAGTGTGGGCTGTGTGCCAGGCCCAGGGCTGGGATGTTATGTGCTCAGTCACTCTGTAGTGTCTGACTCTTTGTGACCCGTGGACTGTAGCCTGCCCGGCTCCCCTGTCCATGAAATTTTCCAGGCAAGAATATTGGGGTGGATTGCCATTACCTCGGGGATCTTCCCAACCCAGGGATCAAACTCATGTCTCTTTCATCTCCTGCCTCGCAGGCAGATTCTTTACTGCTAAGCCATCAGGAAAGCCCTGAGATGCTATAAACTCTGTTTTATATTTTCCTCTCAACAAATTGATCCCTCTCCTGCTCACAGCCACATCGGCTGCCTTTTTGTTCTTCAGACAGACCTCTCTCCAGCCTCAGAGCCTTTGCAGTTACTGTCCTTTTTTCCCCCTCCTTGGTATCCTTTGCCTTCCCAGATCTTCATGGCTGGTCTCTTCTCATTCTCTGGGTCTTAGGTCAAGTGTTACACCCCACCCCTTCCTAAGTGGAAACACTCCCATTCCATCACTCACTATCACATCACTTGACTTTATTTCCTTTATTACATTTATGACACTTGGAGATTCTTTATTGTTTCTGGTCTTATTTTTTTCTCTCTGCAGTTAGAATGAAAGCTTGGTGTGATCAGGGTCCTGCCTGGTCTATTTCCAACTGAGTCTCTAACTCCGTTACTTATCATCCATGTGGGTAATCACTTTAACATCTCTGAGCCCTCCTTTTTCTGGTCTGTAAAATGGGTATGATAGTATTTCTTTTTTTAAAACAATTTTTTTTTTTAGTGTTTAGCCCTGCTGCGTGTGGCATGCAGGATCTTAATTCCCCTATCAGATGTGGAACCTTCACCCCTGTAGTGGAATCTCAGCGTCTTTACCACTGGACCACCAGAGAAGTCTCTTGATAATATTTCTTAATTCAGAGTGAACCCATGGGAAATGCTTAGACTATGGTGTCTTGGTGCATATGAGCTCAAATGTTATCCATTATTTTATCAAGTCCTCAAAAAAAAACCTTACTAGAAGGAAGGAAAGAAGATTCTCTGGTTATATAGCTCCATTAATGCAAAGATTCATTCATTCAACAAATGTTAGTTGCAAATCTGCTATGAGTCAACTGCAAAAGAGTCATGGCAGTAAGTTCACACTGTAGAAGCTAAAGTTAAAAATAATAGTAATCATGATACTGGGGTTCCTAGTGGCTCAGACAGTAGAAAATCTGCCTGCAATGCAGGACACCTGGATTCGATCCCTGGTTTGGGAAGATCGTCTGGAGAAGGGAATGGCTACCCACTCCAGTATTCTTGCCTGGAGAATTCCGTGGACAGAGGAGCCTTGTGGGCTACAGTCCATGGGGTCGCCAAGAGTTGGATACAACTGAGCAACTTTCACTTCACAATCATGATACCAGTGAGAATTTGTTGAGCATGTACTATATGCCAGTCTCGTTCGGTTTTCATTCCCTCCTTGGGAGGTATGTTCATTTTCCTAGTGAGGCCACCAAGTCTCAGAGAAGGTAGTTATCTCTCCCCATCTTACATCTGTTTAGTCGCTAAGTTGTGTCCGACCCTTTTGCAACCCCATGGACTGTATCCTGCCAGGCTTCTCTGTCCATGGTATTTCCCAGGCAAGAATACTGGAGAGGGTTGCCATTTCCTTCATCAGGGGATTTTCCTGACCCAGGGATGGAACCCTTGTCTCCCACACTGGCAGGCATATTCTTTACCACTGAGCTACCAGGGAAGCCCTCACTCCCGTGTGTATTGCAGCACTATTCACAATAGCCAAGATATGCAAACAACTTAAGTGCCCATCAGTGGACAAGTGGATTAAAAAAGATGTGACCTACATAACCTCATTGGACTTCTCTGGCTTCTTAGTACAAAAAGATAGCCTAGACTCATCTGTTTGTTTCTAGGTCTTTTCAAGTCATAGATCAGACTATTGATATTTTAGAGAGAAATATCATGTATGTAGCCTACTATTTCAAATTCATCTTCAATATATCATATTGCATTTGAATATTCTTTACACTTGATAAAAATATACTTCTTTTTTCTTGAAATAGTTGATTTACAGTGTTGTGCTAGTTTCAAGCATATAGCAAAATGATTCAGTTATACACACATGTGAGTGAAATGAAAGTCACTCAGTCGTGTCCGACTACGCGACCTCATGGACTATACAGTCCATGGAATTCTCCAGGTCAGAATACTGGAGTGAGTAGCCTTACCCTTCTCCAGGGGATCTTCCCAACCCAGGGATCGAACCCAAATCTCCCCCTTTGCAGGCGAATTCTTTACCAGCTGAGCCACCAGGGAAGCCCTTATACACACATATGCATGTATTAATAAATCTTGGTTCTTAACAACAAAAAAATGTGACATAAAAACACATTATTTATACATGAGAAAAAAAAGACATCTTATCATTTACCACAGCATGGATGGACCTTGATTGAACACGTTATGCTAAGTGAGATAAATCAGGGAAAGACGAGTACTATATGGTATCACTTACATGTGGAATATAAAAAAGGCAAACCTGTAAAAACAGGGAGTAAAATGTCAGTTACCAGGTGAGGGGAGTGGAGTGGGAACATAGGACACTGCTGTTAAAGGGTGAAAACATGCAATAAGTAATAAGCAAAAATCTTAGGAAGCATGGGGCTTTCTTTCCTGGTGGCTCAGTGGTAAAGAATCTGCCTGCCAATGCAGGAGATGTGGGTTTGATCCCTGGGTTGGGAAGATCCCTTGGAGAAGGAAATGGCAACCCACTCCAGCATTCTTCCTTGGGAAATCCCATAGATAGAGGAGCCTGGCGGGCTACAGTCCATGGGTCTGCAAAGAGTTGGAAACATCTGAGCAGCTAAACAATGACAAGAACAACCTAGGAACCTAAGGCATGGTGTAGTGAATATATTATAGCCTTGCAGGAAAGAGTCAATTCTGACTCCCTGTTTAGATCTGTTTCTTTTAACTTTAACTTTTGCTTCTCCTTGCTTTTGTTCACTGAAAGGATATTGTTTATACATAATGGCCTGCCTCGGGGAACCCTGCCCCCTCTCTAAATATTAAACCAAAGTGCCTTTGTTCAGGACCTTGTCCACCTGTGGATGGCTACAGGAAGGAAGCTACACATCCTCTCTCTGAGATTTGCCATTCTAAGAGATGTTTGCAAGATTAATGGGTTTTTTACCTCTCTTCCCCACCCCCCATCTCTCTTCTATAGAAGAACCTGGCATTCAGACCATGATAAGGTGGTTACTCTGAGACAATAGTCTGACATCTCCGTAAGCCGCTTTACAAATAAAGTCATGTTCCTTGCCTCCACACCTCACCTCTTGGATTTATTGACCTGTTGGGCGGCAAGCAAAGCAAGCTTGGACTTGGTGACAATAGCGTTAGCTGCTCAGTTGAGTCGGACTCTTTGCAACTCCATGGACTGTAGCCCACCAGGCTCCTCTGTTCATCGAATTCTCTAGGCAAAAATACTGGAGTGGGTTGCCATTTCCTTCTCCAGGGGAATCTTCCTGACCCAGGGATTGAATCCATGTCTCCTGCATTGCACGTGGGTTCTTTAGAGTCTAAGCCACCAGGGAGGCCCCTTGGTAACAATAATAATAGTATAGTCATTAAAAATATGTAGATTTATATATTCACAGTAGCCAAAAGGTGGAAGCAGCACAAGTGGCCATTGGTGGATGAGTGGATAAACAAAATATTATATGCATACAATGGAATATTATTTCATTTAAAAAGGAAGGGAATTCTGACAACTAGTCTGACAACTAAACTTAGTGGTAGGGCACCAAGCTGCTGTCTGAGAACGATTCGAGGAAAGACTCCACAATCGGGGAGTGTTGTCAGAATTTTATCTTTGTGTATATCAGGTTTGGCTATACTTGTGGACTGTGTGCTCTCAAACAGCTCATAACATTTGGATAGTTCCCAGGCTTAATCCCTGAAGCATTCTCTTGGTTGGTGGGTTTGAGATTCTTAGCTAGAATGGGGTTGGAGCAGGGATCTGATTTACAGAGGTAAGCAGACTCCAGATTGTACCCTCCCTTCCCCCGAATCTGCCTGCAATGCGGGAGACCCCAGTTCAATTCCTAGGTCGGGAAGATCTCCTGGAGAAGGAATAGGCTATGCATTCCAGGGTACTTGGGCTTCCCTTGTGGCTCAGTTGGTAAAGAATCCTCCTGCAATGCGGGAGACTTGGGTTCGATCCCTGGGTTGGGAAGATCCCCTGGAGAAGGGAAAGTCTACCCACTCCAGTATCTGGCCTGGAGAATTCCATGGAGAGTCCATGGGGTCGCAAAGAGTCAGACTTGACTGAGTGACTTTCACTCTCCTGAACTGACTGCCTCCTGGGATTCACATCCTTGTGTCAGCCTCTCCTCTGAGTGGAAGCTGGATCTGTGAGTCGCTTCTCACCAATAGAACATTGCAAAAGTGATGGGATGCTTGCATTCTTGTTGTTTAGTTTCTCAATCATGTCTGACTCTTTGCAACCCCATGGCCTGTAGCCCTCCAGGCTCCTCTGTCTGTGGGATTCTCCAGGCAAGAATACTGGAGTGGGTTGCCATTTCTTCTCCAGGGGATCTTCCCAACCCAGGGATAAAGCCCAAGTTTCCTGCATTGGCCGGTGGGTTCTTTACCACTGAGCCACCAGGGAAGCTCGGGATGTTTGTGATTATGCGCTAAAGATTATGTGATGTTAAGGTGGCACTGTCCTCTGCTAGAAAGCTCCCTCTCTCTCCCTTGATGATGCTGAAGCAGCAAGCTGCCAAATTGTGAGCTGCCTTTGGACCATATAGCATAAAACTGAAAGTGTGCCCTGCCCAACAATCAGCAAGAAATGGAGTCAATTATTCAAAAAACCTGAACAGATTTTAGGGGCTTGGAGGTGACAGTCCATGGAGATGGTGAAGGCAGAGGAGAAGAAAGACTATTGAAAAATTGTGCTCCCTTGGTCTTTAAGGAAATTACTGTTTATTTACAGCTTAAGAATACAATTCTGACACCATGGGCTCTGACTCACTTGTCTCACAAAATTGATGACTTGGCACAGAAAACATACCATCCATCACTTTGGATTTTTTTTGTGTGTGTGAAGAGAACATCTCTCCAAAGGTTGACTCTGTCTCTGACACATAGTAGGTGCTTTATGACTGAAAAACTCATAAGGTGAGCTTCTGAGACCAAGCTTTCATGCAAGGTTATACTGGCTTCTTGTTTGTTTTTATAACCCTGTAAAGAAATTATAGTGCATATTTATTGTGAAAAAAAAGGTGCCAATGGAAGGGATAACATAAAAGCCAGTTAGGATTTTATCGGAGGATTGTGGCATTCACGTCCAGAGTTCTTATCTATGTCTGTACAGTAAATGTTTAAATGCTCTTTAAAACCTCATTTTGTAAATAATTTTGTATTTGCAGAAAAGCAGTACAGAGAGTTTCCATATATCCTATATCCAGCTCTCCTTAAAGTTACCATCCTATGTACAACTAGGGTATTTTTGTCAAAACTAAGAAATTGGCATCAGTACACTGCTGTTTAGTCACTCAGTTGTGTCTGACTCTGTGACCTCATGAACTGTATGTAGCCCGCTGGGCTCCTCATGAGCCTGCCATGCTCCTCCATGGCATTTCCCAGGTAAGCATACTGGAATGGGTTGCCACTTGCTTCTCCAGGGGATCTTCTCAGCGCAAGGATCAAACCTTCATCTCCTTCATTGGCAGGTGGATTCTTTACCTCTGAGCCACCAGGGAAGCCATAGGTTATTCTAAATGATTCATTTTTTTATGTGTTATGTACTATGCTATGACAAGCATCTATATACTCAATTCTTTGCATATGTTCTTCCTTAAGATGATTTTTTTTTTAACAAATTAGGTTTATTGATGTGTCATTTACATACGGTAAGATTCTCCCAGTTCAGTCTACAATTTTATAGGTTTTAACAAATACCTGCAGAATATTCTGTTGTTTGCATTCCTGCAGGTTTTTTTTGTATTCAATTTCTTCCCTTCACCCTTGTCCTTGGAAACCACTGCTCTGATGTCTGTAATTACAGTTTTGCTTTCTGCAGAATGTCATGCAGATGGATGCAATATTTAGCTTTTGGAGCCCAGTGTCTTTCACTCAGAAGAATGCATCTGAGATTCATCCCTATAGTTGTGTGTATTTGCCATTTGTTCTTTGAAAAAAAAATTTTTTTTTTCTGCCGCACTGCATGGCATGTGAAATTTCAATTCCCTGACCAGGGATCGAACCTACACTCCCTGCATCGGAAGCTTGGAGTCTTAAGCACTCAACCACCAGGGAAGTCTTGTCATTGGTTCTTTTTTGTTGTTGAGAAGAATTCTAGTGTGTGGATTATGCCACAGTCTTTTTATTCCCTGAAAGGACATTTGGGTTGTTTCTAGTTTCTGGGAACTATAAATAAAGCTACAATACACAATAGCATACATAGAGGTTTTTGGTGAATATTGTTTTCATTTCTTTTGAATGAATATCTACTGTTGGGTCACAAAGATAAGTGTTTGGAAGACTTCAGGGTTGAATGGTGTTTATATTTTTTACCTAAAGTAAAATTGATCTCGGAAAAATAGAGCAAACTTATTCTCTCATGTTCTGTATGTGAGTTTGTTTCTCCATATCCTCACCAACAGCAGGTATTATTATGTTTTGCCAAATTGAAAGGCAAATACTGCATCTTATTTTAATTTATAGAAAACTTTGATATTTAATGATGTTCAGCATTTTTTATATGTCTCTTGACCATAATCTTTTCTTTTCCTTGTTGATCTCTTACATATAAAATAATCCACTGGTTAATACATTTCAAATAGCCTTTTCTAGTTTTCCCTTTCTTTTTTAACTTTTTGAAATTGGTTTTGGCCCCCAGAATAAAAAAAAATTATCTAGTCAATATTCTCAGTCTTTTCCTTTATTATTGATACCTTTGGTAAATATTCATCTTGTATTTTCTTCTAATGTGTGTGTTACCACATTTTTTTAAAAAACATCTTACTTTTCTATCCATCTGGAATTTATTTGGTTGTGAGGGTTGAAATGAAGGTCAAACGTAACTTTTTTTCCAAACATTTAGTCAGTTGTCCCAGATCCATTTTATTGAATAAGTAGTTATTTGCCTTCTGATTTGGAGTTCCTCGTTTGGAAATACCAAATAGTTGTCTATATTTGGGTCTCTTTAAGGATCTTCTGGTTTTTAATTTTTTCCTATAAATCTTTTTTTTTTCCTTGTACTTCATAGTTCATAATATACTTCCCTTTCAGGAACATATTATTCTTCTGCTTTTTTCCCATATAAATCTGTCTCTTTTTTGTTTTCTGTACCTTAGTAATTCATAATATTCTTCCCTTTCAGGAATATTTATTTGTTTCATTTTTTAATATTCCTTACAATTTTAATTGGAGAAGGCAATGGCACCCCACTCCAGTACCCTTGCCTGGAAAATCCCATGGACGGAGGAGCCTGGTGGGCTGCAGTCCATGGGGTCGCTAAGAGTCCGACACGACTGAGCGACTTCACTTTCACTTTTCACTTTCATGCATTGGAGAAGGAAATGGCAACCCACCCCAGTGTTCTTGCCTGGAGAATCCCAGGGACGGGGGAGCCTGGTGGGCTGCGGTCTGTGGGGTCTCACAGAGTCAGACACGACTGAAACGACTTAGCAGCAGCAGCACAATTTTAATGATTTCATTCACATTAACCCTATCCAGTTATGATCAAATGTATCCCTAGGTTATATATGTTTTGGGTTGCTATTATAAAATGAGTCGTTTCCCTTATATTTTTTGGTAACTTCTGGTCTTTAGGAAAGCGATTGGGCTTCCCCGATGGCTCAGCATGTAAAGAATCTGTCTGCCAGTGCAAGAGACGCAAGAGACTCCAGTTTGATCCCTGGCTCGGGAAGATCCCCTGGAGAAGGAAATGACAACCTTGCTAGTATTCTTGCTTGGGAAATTCCATGGACAGAGGAGCCTGGTGGGCTACAGTCCAGGGGGTTGCTAAGAGTCCGACACGACTGAGTGACTAAGCAATAGCAATAATAGCAATAAGAAAGTGATTAGTGTTTGTGTTTTTTTTTGGTACACTGTTGCCTTCCTGGCTTCCTGTTAACTTGAACAGTTTTTCAGCTAGATTTTCTAAGGCAAATATGGTTATTACCTGTAAATAAAGATTATTTGATCTCCTTTTCTCTTGATAATTATTTTTTCTTATTTTACTAGATGATTAGAACATCCAAGAATTAACTAATAATGACAATGTATTCTTTCCTTAATTGTAACCAGAAAGCTTGTGTTTCTCTGTTAAACATAATAGACTGGTTGAGTTAAAATAATTCGTTTTTTAGGAAAGTGTTATCTTTTTTTTATATTTAACAATTAATTGAGAGTTAAGTAAGCCAGGAAGAAAAACACCAACACAGTATACTAACGAATATATACGGAATTTAGAAAGATGGTAACGAAAACCCTGTGAGACAGCAAAAGAGACACAGATGTATAGAACAGTCTTTTGGACTCTGTGGGAGAAGGCAAGGGTGGGATGATCTGAGAGAATAGCATTGAAACGTGTATATTATCATATGTGAAACAGATCACCAGTTCAGGTTCGATGCATGAGACAGGGTGCTCAGGGCTGGTGCACTGGGATGACCCAGAGGGATGGGATGGGGAGGGAGGTAGAAGGGGGGTTCAGGATGGGGAACACATGTACACACATGGCTGATTCATGTCAATGTACGGCAAAAACCACCACAGTATTGTAAAGTAATTAGCCTCCAATTAAAATAAATAAATGAAAAAAAACCCAATTAATTGTTTATGGTTCCCAAAGGGGAAAGGTGCGGGGGCGGGGGGAGGATAAATTAAGAGGTTAGGGTTAACATACACACATTACTATATGTAAACCAGATAATCAAGACCTACCGTATAGCGTAAGGAACGATACTCAATACTCTGTCATAACCTAAATGTGGAAAAAAATCTGAAAAAGAATAGCTATATGTATATGTATCACTGAATCACTTTGCTGTGCACCTAAAACTAATACAACATTGTAGATCAAAACTACGTGTGTGTGTGTGTGTGCTCAGTTGCTTAGTTGTGTCCTACTTTTTGGGACCCCATGGACTGTAGCCCGCCAGGCTCCTCAGTCCATGGGATTCTCCAGGCAAGAATACTGGAGTGGGTTGCAATTTCCTTCTCCAGTGGATCTTGCCAACTCAGGGATTGAACCTGCATCTCCTGCATTGGTAGGCAGATTCTTTACCGATGAGCCACCTGGGCAGCCCATACTCTAATACAAAATAAAAATTAAATTTTTTTTCACAAAAAAACACAGTAGCAATAACTACCATTGACTAGGTTCTTACTATTGCCGATCACTTTTCTATATATTTTGCAGCATTGTTTCATGTAATTCTTTTCAACAGTTCTCAGAGGTAGGTGCTATTGCTATTCCCATTTTCACAGGAGGAAACTTAGGTTCAAAGAACCCAATAAAAAACAGTCAATGGAAGCATCAAGGTTTAAAAACAGGGAATAGGGACCTCCCTGGCGGTCCAGTGGCTACGATTCCACACTCCCAATACAGGGGACCTGGGTTCCATCCCTGGTCAGGGAACTAGATACTGCATGTTGCAACTAAGACCCAGACCAGTCAAATAGAAAAATAAGTAAAATAAATTAAAAAAACAAACAAACAGGGAATAGAACCTCTGAGCCCATGTGTTTAACAATGCTATAATACCTTCCTGGACCATGAAAATGTCTTTGCATTACTAAGTTTTTATATTGTAATGGATCAAGATTTTACCAAATGACTTGCTGACTTCTCTGGAGCTGAACATGTACTGTTTTTTCCTTTCACTTACTGAAAGTGAATTTTATTTAAAACTTTTCAATGTCCGGTAGAGTGCTGGTAGGTGGAGGGAGGGAGTGGAAGGTTCAGAAGAATTTGCCAGTTGCTGTGGTGTAAATGCTCTTCCTGAGATGGTGCTAGTGGTGAAGAATCTGCCTGCCAGTGCGGGAGATACAAGAGACTCAAGTTCGGTCCCTGGGTCAGGATGATCCCCTGGAGGGCATGGCAACCCACTCCAGTATTCTTGCCTGGAAAATTTCATGGGCAGAGGAGCCTAGTGAGCTGTAGTCCATGGGGTCACAGTCGGACACAACTGAGGACGCACACAAATACTCTCCCCATAGATGGTTTCAGGCTACCAGCATGATATCACTGAATAAAGAGGTGGAGAAATGCATTCTGATGCTTCCCGTGACCCAACTACCAACATAGATTCATCCTTGCAATCCTGGCATAAATCTCTAAGGTCACAGCAAATTGCTATTTTTGCACATGCACACACACATACACTCTAGAATGCATATTCTGTATTGTCCCTTAACACCGCTAGTGGGTTGTTAGAAAACTTGTAATCAAACACATTAATATTTCAGCAGCAAAGGTGCATGAATTTATTCACATTCTGGGTCATAAATATTATAAAGAAGCTCATATCACTGTGGGTCAAGTTGGCTATCAAACTAGATTTTCTCTCGTTTTAATTTTTTTTTAATTATGAAAGTATGATAACACATTTACAGGAGATTTGCAAAATACAGAGCAAAGTTACATGTAGTTCCACTATATATTACAATTATTCTTTGAGTAGAAAAAGTAAGATTTTTAGTTGGAGTTTCAGTATCAAGCTCTCAAAAATTAATAGAATGAATATACAAAAAAGTAGAAATATACAGTAGACCTGAAAACACCATGAACCAATTCAACATAGTTAGGATTTACACAATTTTCACACAACAGTAGGATATAAGTTTTATTCAAGTTTCCAGTCTATAAAAACTAGGAGACATCGGAACATATCCAGGGACATAAAACAAGGTGCAAAAATTTCGTGGTCTAAAGGTATAGGTATTTAGAGTCCATTCTCTTATCACTGTGGAGTTATGTGAGAAATCAATATCAAAAAGATATTTGAAAATAATGCACGTATTTTCAAGGGCAATGTGACATTTGCCAAGAGAGTATCAACTTTGTTTTGATGTCAACCTTACCAAAAAAATCCACTTTGCAGAACTTTTCGTTTTTTTCAGAATTATGGACAAGAGTCTGTGAACCTGGGCTTTGTTTAGTATTTGTGTTCTTTTTTTTTTTTTTTGGATGAGCTTAGTCTTTGAACATTTTTTCCCAGGTTGCCAGGTTTTGCATCAGGGTTGGGCTGTTTACAGAATGATTAGGAAATTTTCCATCTAACTTAGAAAACTTTACCTCTTTCTTGACCTTTTGAAGACTGAGCTTCTGAAGGTTGAATGGCGAAATCGTTTGAGATTGACTTTTTTGACAATGTCTTTAGTTTTGTTTTTCCATCATTATTTATTCATTCAGGTGTTCTGTGCCTTCTTGAGTTAAATGTTGGTAATGTATATATTTGTAGAAAGCTCAGTTTCACTGAGATCTTCAAATTTTTCAGCTTAGAGTTGCATGTCATATTCTTCCATTAAAAGAGTCTCTCTATATCTGGTTTTAGATAATTGCATTTGTTTTTTTCTGTTTCTTGAATTAACTACCTAGAAATATGGCTCTTCTGTTCCAGAATTCCTTTTTAAAAAATTCTAGTGTTTTTATGTGTTCTCCCTGATGAAGTTCTACTCTGTCACTCATTACAAATTCCTTCCTAGACTTTTTTTCTTTCTGACATTGAATTAAATGCTGCAGCAGTTCCTTCATTTCCACACTAGCACGGTAGAGGGAGGTGTTATCTCATAAGGCACAGGAGAGAGGAGAGTCAGGGAAAGTAGACTTCAAGTTAGGCTTTGAAGGATGAATAGGAGTTTTCTAGATGGAGAAGAAGTTCTTTCCAGATGAGACATCAGCCACAGAGAGATGAAAGACCTACTGTGTTTTAGAATTGATCACTAGCATAGTGCAGTTGAATGCACAAATAAATGACATTTGCAATAATTTATTATGTTTGTAATATAACATAATGTAATTAATATGTTTATAATATACTATATTAATATATCTGTGTAATTAAAAAATTTTTAATTTTATCTTGGAATATAGCCAGTTAACAATGTTGTTATACTTTCACAAGAAAAGGGACTTGGCCATACGTATACACGTATCCATTCTCTCCCATACTCTTCTGCCACATAACATTGAGCAGAGTTCCCTATGCTATACAGTAGGACTTTGTTGGTTATCCATTCTATTTATAATAGTTTGCCTCTGCTAATGCAAAACTACCAATCTATCTCTCCTTGCCCCCTACCTTGGTCACCACAAGTCTATTCTCTATGTCTGGAGTCAATTTCTGTTTCACAGATAAGCTTATTTGTGCCATATTTTAGATTCTACATATAAGTGATATATAGTATCTGTCTTTCTCTTTCTGACTTACTTCACTTAGTATGATCATTTCTAGGTCCATCCATGTTGTGCAAATGACATTGTTTCTTTCTTTCTTATGGCTGAGTAGTATTCCATTGTATGCTTATGTCTGTTCCTGTTGGAGAGGCTTGGGTGACACTTTGCACTGCGTACAATAATCATTTCATTCTGATTCATCACTTGCAGCTATGTGTGTATATGTATATACTTATATGTGTGTGTGTGCATGTGCTCAGTCATGTATGACTCTTTGCAACCCCATGGACTGTAGCCCATTAGGCTCCTCTGTCCATGGGATTTTTTAGGCAAGAATACTGGTGTGGGTTGCCATTTGCTACTCCAGGGGATCTTCCCAACCCAGAGATTGAATCCTCATCTCTTATGTCTCCTGTGTTGAGAGGTGAATTCTTTACCACTGCCCCTCCCTGAGAAGCCTATATATATGATATAAATGATATGTATGTCATATATCATATATATACGTATAATATATATATATAATCTTCTTTATCTCCCCTGTGCTCCTGCTAAGACTCACACCTGTGGCCTTCAGCACTGCCTTGCTCTTTGGAGTGGTCTCGCAGAGGAGGCGAGCCAGAGTGTCTGGAGCCTCCCTACCTCCTCATCCGTTGTGCCCCATAGCAAATGTCTAGAGAGTCAAAGCCAAGCGCCCTTTAGGAGACAGAACAAACTCCAAGATACCATCATACTTAGGGCTTTCGGCAGAATCAGGCTGAGGCCAGGCTGAGACTTCACATGGATTCACTCACTTACATAGCTTTCCCCTGCTCTATCCTGCTTCCCACTCTCCCTTCCTGATGACCTCTTTGTAATAAATCCTTGCGTCCAAATCCTGGGCCGGGAGGAGACCCCATCCTTCGGAACACCCGACTACTTGGAGCTCAGCTAAGGCTGGGTATGCAGCAGGTGCTTCATGAATGCAGGTGTGTGCAGTGCTACTGTGTCAGGGGCCACCTTCTCACTCCACACACCTTCCCAGGGTCTGCCCATCCTCTCCCACAGTGGAGGAATGACTCTGGCTCCATGTCTAGCCCTGAGTTCTAGCTGCCTCCTGACAGCGGCCCCCCACACCCCCACCTAGAATATCCCAGAACTGAACTCAGCATCTTTGTTCACTCAGCATGCTGCAGACAGAAGGGTGACACGTGGAAAGAATCTGGATTTTGATTCTGCTGTTTTTAGGAATCCTGGAGCCACTCAACATCAGAGCTTCTTATTCTATGAGATAATACATTCCCTTAAATAGTCTCTTTAAATGAAACACAGTTGTGTAAGTTTAAGATGTACTCTGCTGATCTGATACATTTATATATTGCAACACGAACACCACCATAGCCTTAGCTAACATCCTTATCTCATTACATAATTATAATTTGTGTGTGTGTGTGGTGGGATCACTTAAGATCTGGTCTCTTAAATACTCTGAAGTTTATAAGACAGTATCGTTGACTCATCATTATGCTGTGTATTGAATCTCTAGATTTATTATTTATCCACTATAAATAAGTTGCAAGTTTGAGGACTTCCCTGGTGATCCAATGGCTAAGACTCCACCCTCCCAATGCAGGGGGCCTGATTTGATCTTTGGTCAGGGAACTAGATCCTGCTCATTGCAACTAAGAGTTAGCGCACGCGCGCGTGCGTGTGTGTGTGTGTGCACGTTCAGTTGTGTCTGACTCTTTGCAACCCCATGGACTATACAGCCCACCAGGCTCCTCTGTCCATAGAATTCTCCAGGTAAGAATACTGGAGCGGGTTGCCATTTCCTCCTCCAGGGGATCTTCCGGACCCAGGGGTCGAACCTGCGTCTCTTGCATCTCCTGCAATGTCAAGCGGATTCTTTAGCACTGCGCCACCTGGGAAGATGGTCTCCTGTGGTATGCCACAGGGCTCTTCCTTAACTCAGCAGCATGTGTGTTTTTATGATCTCCTATCAGATTTCACTGTTTTATTTTGTTCGCAGCTCTCATTGCTATTCTCAGTCATCTTTATTATTGCCGCCTCCTCTCCATGTTTATGGCTTGTTTTCTACCACTAGACTATCAGCTCTACAAACAAGGGCAGAGATCTTATTTGTTTTTACTTAAGGCCACATCCACTATGTAGTAGGCAGAATAATGGCCCCTCCAAAGATGTCCACTTCCTAAGTCAGCCTGTGAATATGTTAGATTATATGGCAAAGGGGAATGAAGGTTGTTAATCAGCTGACCTTGTGATGGGGAGATGATTCTGCCTTATCTGGCTGAGCCCAGGGTAATTAATCATAAGAGTCCTTAAATATGGAAGGGAGAGGCGGGAGAGAGAGAACAAGAGAGATAGCAACATGAGAAGGACTTGGCCGGGTGTTGCTGGCTTTCAAGACGGAGGAGTGATCTATGAATCAAAGAATGCAGGTGGCCTCCAAAAGTTGGAAAAGACAAAGAAATGGACTTTCTAGAACTTTTGAAAGAATACAACCCTGCCGACATCTTAAAATTTTTTTTAAATGAAAATATAGCTTCCCAGGTGGCTCAGTTGTAAAGAATCTGCCTGACAATGCAGGAGACATGGGGAAGATCCCCTGGAGGAGGGCATGGCAACCCACTCCAGTATTCTTGCCTGGAGAACCCCATGGACAGAGGAGCCTGGCGGGCTACTGTCCATAGGGTGGCGAAGAGTCAGACACGACTGAGTGACTGAGCACGCATGCATAGTCGATTCACAATATTGGGTTAATTTCTGCCATTCAGCAAAGTGACTCAGTTATACACTCTACACATTCTCTTTTATATTTTTTTCATTATACCTGCTGACATCTTGATTTTTGCTTATCGAGACAATTTTGGACGTCTTAACTCCAGAACCGTGAGAAGATAAATGTGCTGTTTTAAGTTACGGAGTTTGTGGCAGTTTGTTACAGGAGCCCTAGGAAATAGATACAGTCAACTGGCACCTAGTAAATTCTCAGGAAATGTTTGTAAAATGATTGATGGGAGGAGGAGTGGTCTCCAGACTCAGACATGGAGGAGATACAGCAAAGCTTAAGTTCAAGTGGCTGAAAGGAAGCCAGGAGAAGGGTGGGGGTCTTGGATGCCTGGGTCAGTCCAGACCCTTTCCACTGGGAATCAGGGGGTGTTCCCACAGTGCCCCTCGTGGAAGCAGTTCAGAAACAGAAAAGGGTTTAAGATTTTTTCATTCTTTTTAGATTCTTTTCTATTATAGTTTATGATAAGACACTGAGTATAGTTCCCTGTTCTATACAGTAGGTCCTTGTTGGTTATCTATTTTATATATAGTAGTGTATATATATTAATTCCCAGCTCCTAATTTATCCCCCTTTGGTAACTAGACATTTGTTTTCTCTGTCTGTGAGTCTGTTTCTGTTCTGTATATACGTTCATTTGTATAATCTTTTTAGATTCCACGTATGGTCAATATCGTATATTTGTCTTTCTCTTTCTGAATTACTCCAATTAGTAGGGTAATCTCTAGGTCCATCCATATTGGTGCAGATGGCACTATTTTGTTCTTTTTTCATTCTTTTATTATTTCTTCTTTTATGGCTGATATTTACATATTTTATTTTCATAAAACACATAATATTTTATATGTACGTATCATGTCTTCTTTATCCATTCCTCTGTTGATGGACATTTGGGCTGTTTCTATGTCTTGGCTATTGTCAATAGTGCCTCTATGAACACCAGGCATATGGACATGAGTTTGAGCAACTCCAGGAGATCGTGAAGGACAGGGAAGCCTGGCGTGCTGCCGTCCATGGGGTTACAAAGAGTCGGACACAACTGAGCAACTGAATAACAACAACAATGAACACTGGGGTGTATGTATCTTTTCAAATCAGAGTTTTTGTCTTTTTGTGGATATATGCCCAGGAATGGGATTGCTGGATGATATGGTAACTCTATTTTCAGTTTTTTAAAGAACCTCCGTACTGTTTTCTATAGTAGCTGTACCAACTTACATTCCCACCCCCATGGTAGGAGGATTCCAGGAGGACTTCTTAATCTCCCACCCCCACCACCCACCCCAGCTGCTGTTTTCACTGTATCTCATTGATGCTAGCTGAGCGTCCAAGAGAGGCATTCTTCTGTGTCCATTTTAAATATATTTTAAAAGTTTAAATACTTTCATTCTAAAAAATGCTTTCATAGAGTAGCTTTATAGAAAAATTGAGCAAAAAATAGTTTCCGGATACCTTCTTTCCCCCCTCCCTCAATTTCCCTTATTATTAACATCTTGCACTAGTGGATTCTGTTTGCTACCACTGATGAGCCAACATTGAAGTCAAGTTGGCCGTTCGCCCAAGAGTTCACTCTTGGTGTTGCATCTTCTTTGGTTTTGACACAAATCCATCATTCCAGTATTAGATAGAATAGTCTCACAGCCCTAAAAAGTCCCCTGTGCTCCACCTCTTCAACCCTCCCTCCTTCTCTCCCAGTCCCACTCCTGAGCCCCTGGCAACCACCGATCTTCTCTTCTATCTTCATAATTTTGCCTTTTCCAAAATGAAGTTCACATAGTTGGAATCATATGTAGCCATTTCAGACTGAATTCTTTCACTCAGGGCTATACTTTTTTTGTTCTTTTAAAGAAAACATAGAAAAAATACATATAGCATGAAATTTACCATCTTGATTTTTTGGAAGTTTTTTAAACTTCTTTCTTGTTTTTTAATATTAACAAGGTTGTGTTGGTTTCTGCCATACGGTGTACAGTTCAGTGCACTAAATTAACGTTCTCAATATCATGTAACCATCACCATTGTCCAGCTGCAGAGTATTTGTTTCCCAGCTTATTGAGGTGCAGTGGATGAATAAGATGGTACACATTTTAAGTGTGCAATGTGATGATTTGACAGCTCAGATGGTAAAGAATCTGCCTGCAGTGCAGGAGAACTGGGTTCAATCCCTGGGTTGGGAAGATCCCTGGGAGGAAGGAATGGCAACCCACTCCAGTATTGTTGCCTGGGAAAATCCCATGGACATAGGAGTCTTGTGGGCTACAGTCCATGGGGTCATAAAGAGTCCGACATGACTGAGCGCACACACGCACACACAGTAATCTCTGGGTCTTTTTTTTGTTCTATTTTTTAGGCTGCTCAGGACAGCAAGGGGGAATCTTAGTTCCCCAACCAGGGATTGAATCTGTGCCCCCTGCATTGGGAGAGCAGAGTCTTAACCACTGGACTCCCCAGAAAGTCCCTTGTGTCCTAGTTTTAAACTGGTGAATTTCATAGGTGAATGATGGCACCCACCTAAGTTGTTTTCACTCACGCTGTTTCTCTGCTTAAGAGTAAATCTGAACCCTTGACTCCTTGGCAGTTTTATTTTCTGAGAACAGTCCCTTCACACCATTTGCTTATTCTCTAATAGGATCTCTTTCTTTCCCCTTTATCAATTTGTAACCACCCTTTCTGTAAGGCAGATATGAACCTCTTTTGTGTCATGCTTGTTGAATATATTTTCTCTCCCTGTTACTTGTGTTTTCATTTTGGCCATTTCTTTCTTTTTTCTTTTTTTTTAATATGTCGACCTTTTCATTTTCGTGGAGTGAAATCCTGAACTTGTTATTGTCATGTTTTTGGTGACTTAGCAAGGGCTTAGCAAGGTCTCTCTCTGGAAAGATGGATACATACCCAATTCTACATTCTTCTAGTTTGTTCCAGAAGAATAGAACAATTTAAAATTCTCCATTTAGTAAATTGCATTTAAACACACTTTTTAAGCTTTTAAATCCATTCACTAAAGACTATAGATTATCCTTCTCAAATTACTAAACAATTATCCTGGCCACTTTTATTGAATGAAGATTTTTCTCTTTTTTCAGCTGACTGGGAGTGACCTTTAAAAATAAATGATTGTAAATCAACTATACTTCAATAAAAATTCTTTAAAGTGATTAAAAATGAGAGCACCTTCCTAGGTTACTCCTGATATAAAACTGACTACACTTGGGTCTATTCAAACTTACTTTAACTTTGTTGTTGTTGTTCAGTCGCTAAGTCGTATCTGACTCTTTGGGACCCCGTGGACTGCAAGCACGCCAGGCCTCCCTGTCCCTCACTATCTCCCAGAATTTGCCCAATTTCATTCCCTTTTTAGCTTTATAAGATTTTAATATTTTGATGTGTGAGAGTGTTACTGCTTTCCTGATTACCCAGTAAAAGATCTTTTCCAGATCTTCCTTCTCATTGCATATGGAATCTGAATTCCCTGGCCAGGGATGGAACCTGCAACCTCTGCATTGAAAGATGGATTCTCAACCACTGGATCGCCAGGGAAGTCCCCTGATGCTGATTTAATTATTCTTTTAGACCAGTGATTCTCAGTCAGTATTGTGCACCCCAGGGAACACTTGGCTGTGTCTGCAGACAGTTATGGTTGTCACAGATGAGGTGATATAATGGCATAGAGAACAAGGATGCTGCTAAATATCCTATAATGCATAATACAGCCCTTGCAATAAAGAATGATCTGGCCCTAAATCCCGAGGTTGAGAAACCCCTTTCTAGATGAATATCAGAATAATTTTCCTAAATTCTTTTAGGTACAGATTTTTATTTAAATTGGATTTAGAAATTCTTTTTTTTTTTTTTTTGGAGGAGGAAGGATGGTCCTTAGACTATCCTTATTTTCTTATCCAGAAATAAGCCCTTTTTTTTTGGCCATGCCATGTGGCATGTGATATATATACATATATCTGAATCCCTGTGCTATACAGCAGAAATACACACACACGTGCATATATATATATACATACACATCTTTTTTTCATGTTCTTTTCCATTGTGGTTTATCACAGGATATTGAATATAGCTCCCTGTGCTATACATACAGTAGGACCTAGCTATTTATCCATCCTATATGTAATAGCTTGCAGTTGATAATCCCAAACTCCTACTCCATCCGTCCTCCTCGGCAACCACTTATCTGTTTTATATGTCTGTGAGTCTGGAAAACAGTTTTCTTTAAATTATAATTTTTATATAATTTTTTCTACCTAGATTCAAGTAACTGTCACTCTCAGCCAGTAGGAAAGAGTCCTGGACCTTGCAATAGTGAAAGGAAATGTTTCTGAGAAATAAAAATATTTTATATGAGTTTCCTCTCGTCTTTCATCTTTCTTGAAAACTACACTGGGATGAAGGAAGGAGGTGAGAGACGGAAACATCACAGTGGTAAGACGTTCAGATTAGTCGGTGGTACTCTCTTAATATTTTTTGTCTTATTCAGGACAAACAGTTTGTCTCAGCAGCTTTTCCATCTCTTTAGCATTTTATTTGTTAAGTTTAGCCACAATCTAAATTCTCTGAAGCTGGTTAAGATGAAGCCTCAATTTGGACAATGCTTCAGAAACCAGGAGAAGCCCATTACTCAAAAATTCCCAGGAGCTGGGACTTCCCTGGTGGTCCAGTGGCTAAGATTCTGCACCCCCAGTGGAGGGGCTCTGATTCAATCCCTGGTCACGAAACTAGATCCCACATGAAACTAAGAGTTTGCTTGCCACAACTAAGACCCAGCACAGCCAAAATAAATGTTAAAAATTCCCATGGGTTGCAGTTCAGTCATGCTATAGATTTTGGAAAATGTGGATTCAAGTGTGGGTGCAAAATAGGAAGATGGAAGGGCCTGATGATTCAAAATCCATATCCACATCTATTGATAATGGAATGTCATTCAGCCATAAAAAAATGAAGAACTAATCCTTTGGACTGTGAGATCAAACCAGTTGATCCTAAAGGAAATCAACCCTGAATATCCATTGGAAGGACTGATGATGAAGCTGAAGCTCCAATACCTTGGCCACCTGATGAGAAGAGCCAACTCATTGGAAAAGACCCTGATGCTGGGAAAGATTGAGGGCAAAAGGAGAAGGCAGTGACAGAGGATGAGATGTTTAGATAGCATCACCAACTCAGCAGGCATGAATTTGAGCAAATTCCCAGAGACAGTGAAGCACAGGGAAGCCTGGTACCTGTAGTCCATGAGGTCACAAAGGGTAGGACATGACTTAGTGACTGAACAACTAATCCGTGCTACAATATGGATGAGCCTTGAAAACATTATGCTAAGTAGTGGAAGTCACAAAGTCATGTAATATATGATCCTATTTATAGGAAATGTGCAGGATAGACCAATCCATGTAGGCAGAAAGTAGATTAGCAGTTGCCAGGGGCTGAGGGGAGGGAGAACGAAGAGTGGTTGCTTAATGGGTATGGCGTTTCCTTTTGGGACGATGAAAAAAATTTGGAACAAGATACTGGTAAAAGTTGCACAACATCATACTGAATGTCACTGAATGTACACTTTAAGAGGGTTTCAATGGTGAATTCTATATTGTATATATTTTACCACAATAAAAATGAAACAAAAACAATAGTCGGGTGTATCTGACTAAGGGTCAGACATGGAGATTTTACGAATAACAGTGCTGTGTAGAAGTGTTGAAATAACCCCCCAGGAGGACAGGATGGGCAGACATCAAGCTGTGTAAGTATAAGATGTCTGTTTTTATATCAATTTCACACCCTGCCTTTATCATCTCAAAGGAAAAATAAAGCCCAGGAAAAAGTAGGAGGATATTGGAAGTTACTATAACTTGTCAGTGTAAATCATATGTGAGTGGAATCAGAGAAGAAAGAAAAGAGAAAGGACAAGGAAATTTTGAAATATTTGAAGTGATGAGGCATTTTGAGGAGAATGTAAAAGTCCCCCTGTTTCTTGGGGGAAAAGTTAATTAGGTTGCTTTCAGGCTTTGTTGCAAAGGCTATCTTTGAGAATACTTCTTTTTACACCCATGGAGAATATTTGTGCAGCGTCTAATTTCCTAGAAGTGAGACCAGTGGGAAAAAGCATCAATACAATTTATATGCTGAAAGTCATTGCCAAATCTACCCCCCTCATTGGCTGAACTCATTTATACCCGTGGGTTTTTTTTTAAATACTTAATGTAATTAAAAAATATTTATTTGGCTGCACCGGGTTTTAGTTGAGGCATAAGAACCTGGTTGCAGCAGGTGGGATCGAGTTCCCTGACCAGGGATGGAACTTGGGCTTTCTGCGTTGGAGGAATGGAGTCTTAGCCACTGGACCACCAGTGTTTATACCAGTGTTTATGTGCGTGCTTTCTCACAAGTCTTCACATTGTGTTACCGTTTTCCTGACTGTTGGCAAATTCAGTTGAAAGTGACATGGGCATATCTCTAACTATGAAGAAAGCTGAACATCCTTTTATATATTTTAATATTTTTTGTGTTCCATCTTTTTTTTCTTTTCTTTTCAGTGGTCTGTCTTTGTGCCTATTCATGTCCTTTGCCATTTTTATTTTGGCAAATAAAAGTTTGGACTTTTTTTTCCTCACTGAAAAAATTAGTATTATGTACTACACATTATGTAACATGCCAGAATGCATGCCCTTTATCTGTCACTTAAGTTGCATATGGTTTTCTCACTTTAAAAAAATCTGACGTTCGGTTTTATGCAGGATTTTATTTCACTATTCATATAATTCAATGTTTACATAGCCAGATTTGTTATTTTTAGATTTTAGATTTGCGTCTTGCTTGAAGAGATGTTCTCTACTTTGCAATTATAAAACAAAATTTCCATATTGCAGAGTCTTATGCTTTCTTTTTTGAGCGGCTATGGAATTCATCAAATACATCTAAAAATATTTATTTATTTGTTTGGCTGCACCAGGTCTTAGTTGCAGCACTCTGGATCTTTGATCTTTGTTGCAGCATGCAGGATCTTTAATTGTGTCATGTGGCATCTAGTTCCCTGAACAGGGATTGAACCTGGGCTCCCTACATTGGGAGCGTGGAGTCTTAGCTACTGAACCACCAGGGAAGTTCCATAAAACACATTTTTAGTAGTATAGAGATGCTCGGAGAAGGCAATGGCATCCCACTCCAGTACTCTTGCCTGGAAAATCCCATGGACGGAAAGAGCCTGGTGGGCTGCCGTCTATGGGGTCGTACAGAGTTGGACACGCGGAAGCGACTTAGCAGCAGCAGCAGCATGTACCCTGAATCTATGACAACAGTGATCTTGATGACTAGACTTCCTAGTGGTGAGCCTTCTTTGCCCTCCTGGCCCAAGTTCCACTTGATTCTGGTGTGGGTGTCATGTTCACGCAAGAGTCTGCCTGGTTCTGTTAGTAAATTCTCGCTGCTGGGTTTTTGCACTGTTACCCGCAAGGCAGATCCATCTGTAGTTTCCCCCTCTACTCCTAAATGTACTCTATTAAAGCAGGTTTCCATGGCAACACAGGAGTCAGGCTTTACACTGAGCTTCCTGCTTTAACATAACGGAAAACATTAACATAACATAACGCAAGATTGAGGAAGATTGTCCCAAAGGGACTTGCTAAAGTAAGACTCCAGCAAGGTGGTGGTGGTGTCTCTCCAAGCCCTCCGCGATGCATAACAAAAGTACAGTGTTTGGTGTTTATACTCATGAACCATGAAGTGATCTCTCTCTTTCCATCATGTCTTCAAGTATGGTATGTGTTTAAATGTCAGACCAAAGCCAACCTAAGAAAAACAAAGCCAAATGAAAGTCCCAAGTGGTTTTTCAAAACTATTAAAGCTTTTATTAATAATTTTGACATGATGTCAGACATCCTCAGTGGTAAAGAATCTGCTTGCCAATGCAGGAGACTTAGGAGACGTGGGCTGGATCCCTGGGTTGGGAAGATCCCCTGGAGGAGGGAATGGCAACCCGCTCCAGTATTCTTGCCTGGAAAATCCAATGGACAGAGGAGCCTGGTGGGCTACAGTCCATGGGGTCACAAAGAGTCAGATATGACTGAGTGACTGAGTACACACCTGCACAGATGTCCAGAAAAGTTGCACAAATAGTGCAATTAATCCTTATATACACACTTTTTATCAGATTTACCAATTTCATCACACTTTAAAAAATCACACCTGCTTTGTTCTTTCTCCATCTCTTTCTTTTTTTTCTGAACCATTTGAGAGTAAGTTGCAGATATTATGTTCCTTAACCCCTACATACTTCATTTGATGTTTATTACCTGAAGCCAAGGACATTCTGTTACATCACTTCAGTAAAAGGATCAAAATTAATATTGATACAGTATCTCTGTGGAACTGATAGACTCTTTTCAATCTTCCCCAAATGTCCCAATAATTTATTTTATTACAAAAGAAAATCCATGAGTAACTTTGATCTTTTTGTTAAGCCAAGTTTTTCTTTCATGAAGCTACCATTTTTCTTTTTTTGGACAAGCATGCTGCAGAGAGATACTTGCAGACCATGGAAATACCCCATTACTTTTCAAGCTTCCAACCATCACTTTAAGCGTTCATTGATGGCTCTTGCCATCTCCATTATTTTGGAGATTAGCAAATGGTGATTTTCTACTTCCACTCCAATGCTTTTAAGAAAAGGCAGAGGTTGACTTTCATTTTTTATATCCTGGTATTTTTTGGGGGGGTGGGGGGAGGTAGCTTACAGAAGAAATAATGAGGTTTTTTTTTTCTTCTGGAAGTGGAGGTATCTTCATTTTCTCCCAGTAAGTCACAACTACAATGATTCTTCTGACTTTACACCCAACTTTATGTGGAGGTCTTGTATCCTGAAGGATTTCCAGAGGGTAGTATGTCCCTTGGAATTTAACAAATGCCACCGGCCTGAAACTGTTGGTGGCTTTTCAGTCAGTTCAGTTCAGTCACTCAGTTGTGTCCGACTCTTTGTGACCCCATGGACTGTAGCACGCCAGGCTCCTCTGTCCATGGGATTTTCCAGACAAGAAAGTGGATAGCCATTTCCTTCTCCTCTTTTTTTTCTTTGCTCCAGCTACAGTGCCTGGCTCAGTTGTGAGAACACTGGCCTGTCCTCTGGGCCTTTGCACATGCCGTTCCCTCCACCCGGAACACTTTCTTGATGCTTCTCTGGGCTGGCTCTGCCTCCTCAGATTTCAGTTCAAAATCACCTCTTCAGAGAATCCTTCTGCCTCTCCCCGCCCCACCTTATAAAACATCTGATGTGTAACTTACTGGCTTTCTCCCCACACTGGGTTGTGAGGTCTACAAGGAAATGAATGGTATTTATTTGGCTCCCTGCAAATCCCCACTGCTTACTGCATGTTGATTTTTCCACTCAACAAATATTTATTAAGCAATGGATATGTCAGTCACTGGGTGTAAAATACTGAACATGATGGACAAGATTTCTGCCTTCCTGGGGAGGGGTGAATACATACAATAAGTCAGAATTTCAAGTAGAGACACCAGTGTGTTTTCCGGAACAGGAACAAACGGAGGAGGGGACAGGGAGTGTTTGCAAAGTGTGGTCAGGGAAGGCTCATTGGAATAGACAAGTGGAGCCAGACACTAGAGGGGCAGGGAGGCAGGAATAGATTTGAGTTAGAAGAACAGTGGGCCCAGCTACTGGCAAACTAATATTTGTTTAATAGATGAAAGAAAGAATGAATGCCCTCAGCCAACAGTTGTGCTGGGTGCTTTGTCATGCTTTATTTCTCCTGTGAGACTGTGTGCATGCGCATGCGTGCTCAGTCGTGTGTGTGTGTGTTGTGTATGTGTTTGTGTGTGTGTACGCACGTGAGCTCAGTGATGTCAAACTCTTTGCGACCCCATGGACTGTAGCCCTCCAGGCTCCTCTGTCCATGGGATTCTCCAGGCAAGAACACTGGAGTGGGTTGCCATTTCTTCCTCCAGGGGATCTTCCTGACCCAGGAATCTAACCTGTGTCTCCTGCATTGGTGGGCAAATTCTTTACCACTGAGCCACCTGGGAAGCCCTTACAACTCACCAAATCTGAGCTGCAGGTATCCTTACATGCATCATACAGATGAGGCCCATCGAGAGAGAGTAAAATTACTCATTCAAGGCTGCACAGGAAGTCTTAAGTGGAGGGACCAGATTCTCACTCTGTTCTGGCTTTTCTGTACTTAAGGCCCCTCTTCAGCAAGGCGAGGTGGCCACTGTCATGTGACTGACATTCGAACACACATGGACTCGGTCTGTGTGTTGAAAATTGGGTGTGTCCACCTGTGTCCTACCCAAGATCTCCAAAGCCTGGTTTGCACTTTTTTTTTTTTGCGAGTTTCTACACTTTCTCCTAGGGGTCATTTCTCCACCTTGAACCACGCATCGTGCGGAGGGGCCCAGGCTACCGAATACTTGAGCGCACGCAGCACGCGCGTGCACGTGGCTGTCCCCAGGCGCCTGGCTCTGGGCGGGGGTGCACTCTGGGGTAAGACATCTGGGGCGCTCAGGGCCAAACTCACTGGCCAGACTGTGACGAGGGGGAGGTGAACGCAACATTTAACGGAGAATCAAAAAGCCGAATAACCACGATAAACAATATTTTAATGCAATATCTTTTTTAAAAAATGAATTTTCCAAAGTCCCACGAAGAACAAACTAGCAAAATGTTTTAAACACGGGATCCGACTTGCCGAGTTGGTCAATCTGGGGCGCTCCCGGGCTCTGAGACAGGAGTCCTGGGGCTGTACGGGGTGCTAGGGCTGGGCAGCGATCTGGGGCGCCCCCTCGGCTAGGGCGCGACGGGGGCCTCCAGCGCGGGGCCCAGGATAGGGAGACTGGCGGGCGGGCGGGGCGGCGCCTCCCCCCTGCCCGTCCTCCTTCCACCCTTCTAGGGCCTCTGCCGGGCGCCGAGTCCCTTCCGAGCCCAGATCCGCGCCGCCTTTTCCCGCGGCCCGAACGGGGCCCAGCTGACGGGCCGCGTTGTTTACGGGCCGAGCAGCCCTGGCTCCCGCCGCCCGCCCGCCACCCGCCAGGCCAGGTGCCCGCCCGCCTGTCCGCACGTCCGTTTGTCCGCGCGTCCGAAGATCGGAGCTCCGGAGTGCTCAGGGCCAAGAGCCTAGAGTCAGGGGGGCGCAGCGTGGGGCTCCGGGCCCTAAGATCGTCGGGACTGGGGCCCGGGCCGCGGGGGCCCGGAGTCGGGACCGTCTCCACCCGGCCGCGCTGCCGAATTCGTAGCGGCGGAGGCCGCGCGCCCCTCCCGGGGCCGTTTCTAGAGTCCTCCCGGGCGCAGGCTGCGGGACCTTGGGCGGCCCGCGTGAAAGAGAAGGACGCGCGACCCCCAGCGCCTCTGGGGCGGCCGCTTCGGAGCATGCACCCCGCCGGCCAGCGCCTCGCGCTCTGATCCTTCGGCACCCCGCGCTCCCGCAGCCATGGGCGCCGGGGGCGGGCGGGGGGCGGCAGCCGTGCTGCTGATGGTGGTCGTCGCCGCGCTGCTGGTGGGCGCCGCGGGCCACCTGTACCCTGGAGAAGGTGAGTCTGGGGGGTCCCGGAGTAGGCGGGAAGCCGCGCGGGTGGGGAGGGGACCCTTTTCCAAAATGGAACCACCCCCCGTTGTGGACAGAGTGCCGTCCTCCGTCGGAGGGCTGGTGGCCCGGACCGTTTCTCCGGCTTCGCGGGGGGCGGGAAGCCGCTGACCTTGGCCTTTGCCCGCTTGGGCTTGCGGCTCCACGATCCGCATGCGGGCCCCGGGCTGGAGGAACCTTGCCCTAGTGCCCGCCCCTCCGCGGGCGCCTCTCCCGAGAGCGCTCCTCGAACCCTCGTGTCGGCCTCTCTGAGCCCACCACCTGGCTCCGGAGACGGGACACGCGTCCTCTCTGGGCCGCCTCCGAGAAGTGGGGTCATCGGACACTCTCGAACAGCCAAATGCCCCGGACACAGACGGTTTGGAGTGAGAATCGAGGGTGACTGACCGAAGGCAGGGTGGTCCCTTGAGATCCCAATAGCTTGGTGACGCTCCCTCAGGGGGCGAGGAATTGTAGAACCCGCCCCTTTCTTTCTGGTATCTAGACCCACGGCTACCCCTGACTTCAGTTCCATGTTTATACTCTGGAATTCTCTTTCCAGATGTCGGAGGCAAGCTCTAGCCTTTGGCAACAGCGCAGCTGTAGTAGCAGTAGTGTCAGCTTTTATGATTATTATAGCTAGTGTCACCGGATGCCTCGGGCTGGCTGGTCTTATCTCTCTGGATCTCTGCCGCAGCCCGTGGAGGCTGATACTGTTGTTGGTCCATTTCATAGAGGAGTAAACTGAGGCTCAGGAAGGACACAGAATTCACTTGCCCCAGAGTCAGAGCTAGAGAGAAGACAAATCTCTCTGATGGTGCCAGGGCCCAGGCCTCTGCCCAGCTGCCACGCCCCAGGAACCCTTGGTAACCTCCCTCCTCCACAGTTTTACCTGTCGGCTAGGCGGTCTCTAACCTGTGGTCAGCCCAGCACCCCGCACCCCCTCCCTTCTCAAGTCTCCCTCATGAGTGTCCCTGGGCTAGCAGCTCCCTGGTATGGGGAGAGGGGCAAGTCCCAGCATTTTCCTTGGGCTTGACAGCAGGTCTTTCTGGCTGCGGGTCAAGGATGGAAAATCCTTGAAGAGAATACATCTGGGGTTTCCCACCATGATGGCGGAGGCCCTGCTTTCAAAATATGTGTTGGGTTACTTCTTCAGATTTCTCCATAAAAGGAAATCAGTCCCGATGAGGAAGGGGTCAGGCAGGGAAGGAGCAGAAGTTCCTGAGTTGCCTGTCGGTGAGTGGGGATGCACGAGAAAGCACGTGGGGACTCTGGAGTTGACAAACCGGGTTTGTGGAGCACCTTTGCCAATTAGGCAAGGTCTCCAAGCACCCGAGTGTCTGGTATACAGTGGGTGCTCCTCCAAGGAAGGGTAGCAGTGGATTTAGGCTCTTGTTTAAAAAAAAAAAAACAAACAACCCAGACCAGCTGTTAGATCTGTATCAGGCTTTGCACGCCCATGCGCATGTGTGTCTGTGTGTGCGTGCACACCTGTATATGTATGTGGTTCCTTGCTCCTCTGTTCCTGGTAGCTTTAGTAATTAATGGTGGATTTGTGCCTGGGCTGGCTTTCCTGGTGGCTCATATGGTAAAGAATCTGCCTGTAGAAACCTGGGTTTGATCTCTGGATCAGGAAGATCCCCTGGAGAGGGGAATGGCTATCCACTCCAGTATTCTTGCCTGGAGAATCTCATGGATAGAGGAACCTGGTGGGCTACAGTCCATGGGGTCCCAAAGAGTCCGATACGACTGAACGACTTTCACTTTCAGGGGTCAGTGGATGGATTTACCACTTCTTACATGTTTATAGTTTCCACTAGGGAGAGGCTTATGTTTCTCTTGTTCGCTGCCACAGCTCCAGAGCCTAGAGCAGTCCCAGACACCTAGTAGATGTTTGATAAATTTATTTATTTTGACTGTGCTGGGTCTTCATTGCTGTGCTGGGCTTTTCTCTAGGTGTAATGATCAAGGCTACTCTCTAGTTGCTATGCACGGGCTTCTCATTCCGGTGGCTTCTCTTATTGTGGAGTCCGGGCTCTAGGGCACGCGGGCTTCAGTAGTTGTGGCATGTGTGCTCAATAGTTGTGGCTCCCTGGCCCTAGAGCACAGGCTCAGTAGCTGTGGCACTCGGACTTACCTGCTCTGCAGCACATGGGATCTTCCCACGCTGGAGATCGAACCCCTGTCCTCAGCATTGGCAGGCGGATTTGTCACCCTTGGACCACCAGGAAAGTCCTAAATATTTGTTCTAGATTCAACTCCTATCCTTCCTGTTCTCCCCAGGAGTCCAAGTCACGACTCGTTTATTCTCCACATAAAACCTAACTGACACAAATATAAGCAAAGTCTCTGCAGGCGCTATTCTACACACTCTGCATTGATAATCTCAATTAATCCTTACCACAGCACTCTGAGGTAAGGTTTATCATCCATTTTGAAGGTGAGGAACTTGAATGAGGTGGCAGTGCTGAGATGAGAACCCCGGTTTGTTAATAAAAGGTTTCTTAACAGAAGGTTCTTCTTGGGACTCTGAGCCTCCCCGCCCCAACCCCTGTGGTATAAAGGTTAACAAAATACTCTCGAATAAATGACATGTGATGCCCTTTGGAGGTTTGGGGAGGGGCGAGGAACTTTCTGGATCATTGGTTAATCTCTAGCAGCAAGCAGTGTGGCATTCTGTCTGGGGTGGGGGTGGGGTCGAGGGAGATGAGTGGGATTTTGAAGGACTAAGGACTCTCTCCACGATGTCATGTGGTGTGTGCCTGCCCATTTCATCCCCCCCGTGGTGTCTCTGTGGCTTGGCTGAACTGGGCAGTGGTTTTCCCTCCCATGTCTCCTTGGGTTGACCCACTCTGGCCCGAGATGACCCAGGAGCACTGCAAAGTCAGAGAATGAAGGCAAAGTGGGGTTAATTATAGTGGAAACTGAGTCTTGGCGGCGGCAGCGAATTGATGAGTTGAGGTGCTAGATGTTGCTTTTGGATCCCCCTTACCTCTCTAGGGTGGAATCTGGTGTTTCTCTTGTGGGTTCTCTGATGCTGATGCACTCCGGGACCCTCAGAGCAGAACTTCTGCTCTCTGGGTCAGTTCTCTGAGGTTCTTCCTAGTCTTTGCTTCCCTCCTGGTGACCTGCCCCTTGACCCTGCCCTGCTCATTTATAGAGGTCACTGGGGGCGAGCCTCACCCTGAGGGTCCCCACTTCCTCGCTGACATCCTTTATTTTTTGGCTAGAATAGACCTTCTCGATTTCTGTGCTCTTGATCTATGAGGTTCTTGATCTATGATAGTTCTTGGTTGCAGGGGGCTGTCTTGTGTCTCTTAAGGTGTTGCTTACTGTCTGTGGTCTCTGACCAGTAGCAATGCCCCTCTCCAAGTAATGACCTCCAAAAAGTGTCTCCAGACACCACCAACTGTCCTCTGAGTTGAGAACCACTGCTTTTGGTGCTAGTGGTAAAGAATCTACCTGCCAATGCAGGAGACACATATGAGATGCGAGTTCAATCCCTGGGTCAGGAAGATCCCCTGGAGGAAGGCATGGCAACCTGCTCCAGTATGCTTGCCTGGGAAATCCCATGGACAGAAGACACTGGCAAGCTGCAGTCGATGGGATCATAAAGAGTCAGACATGACTGAAGTGACTTAGTATGCAGGACACTTATCCACTTAGGTCCCCTCCTCTCTTCCCTCTGTTCAGGGATCTCCATCTGCCCAGGAGCCTTTTTCTTTTCAGCCTATAAACACTCAATACTCCCCAGGGCCCCGCTACCCACCACCCACCTTTGTCTTCCTCTGTCAAGCCTCCTCCAGCCGCTAATGGGCATTCATCACCCGTGCTCTCTCACCTTTCACCCACTGCTTTGCCCACAGCATCTGGCTTGTGTCTCCATTGCTTCGCCCATGGTGCTAGCAAAAGTCGTTCCTCACCTCCCAATGGCAGCCTCACCCCAGTTGACTTCTCTGGGTTTTGCCTCCCCTCTCCTGGTGAGTTTTCACCTGTACCTGGCTCCTCCCATCCTCTTTCTTCTTTTCCTCTGCTCCTTTTCCGGGCTGTTATTATCTTGGTCTTCATCGACGGCCATTGCCTACTCTGACTCTCTCTCACGCTCACTTTTTAATTTATATGTGGTCAAAGTCTTTAGAACAGGGGTCAAACCCTGCCCGCCCACGCCTGTTTTTGTAAATAAAGTTTTATTGGCATGCCGCCATGCCCGTTGGTTCACGCATCCTCTATGGCTGCTTTTGTACTCTAAGGGCAGAGTTGAACGGTTGCGATCGCGTGGCTCCCAACAATATTTACACTTGGGCCCTTTCCAGAGAAAGTTTGCCGACTCTGGATTTAGAACAAACTCCTCGAGGATCGTTATGACATGCCTCATAGCTTGTGTGGTCCCTGGTATGACTTTGAATGAATCAAGTTAAATGAAATGCCCAGGAAAAACACTGTGTTTTTCCCTTTACAGAGCAAGCCTTATTAAAGAAACTGATACCATTTGCTGTGCTGAATGTATGGGTTCTGATGGTGAGAAAATAACAGTGATGTTCCTTCTTTGGGTGTGTGTGTGTGAGAGATCTTTGGATTTATTTGTTTAAACGGTCTTCTTGGCATTGAATGAGGACTGTGCTATCAGCCCTGTCTCCAGTGCCAAGAGAAAGTGGTATCTGCTGGGAGATACCACTTGAGGGGCCTCTTGAGAACCCCTTATGTAAATTTCTATGAAGAACACAGTGGGGGTGACTTGGTTTATGTTTTGCAATTGGACCATATTTATGGTTTTTAAATTAAAATAATAACAGTGCATTCTTATTGCAAAAAAAAAAAATTGCACAAGTTTAGAGGGGGAAAAATAAAAGTTCCCTTTTGTCCCTAAAACCATTGTGTTTCAATCTTGGGAGATGACTATGCTATGTTTGGACTTCCCAGGTGGCTCAGTGGCAAAGAATGCATCTGCCAATGCAGGAGACACAGGTTTGATCCCTGGGTCGGGAAGATGCCCTGGAGAAGGAAATGGCAACCTACACCAGTATTCTTGCCTAGATAATCCCATGGACAGAGGAGCCTGGCAGGTTACAGTCCCCTGAGGTCACAAAGAGTTGGACATGACTGAGCTTATACACACACACACGTACACACACACACACACACAGGTGTGTGTGCTATTTTGGTGTGTATCTTTTTGTTCTGTTTTAAATATTTATTTCTTTGTTTGGCTGCTTCAGGTCTTAGCTGTGGTGCATGGGCTTCTCTTTAGTTGTGGCACACGGGCTTAGTCGCCCAGCAGCATGTGGGATCTCAGTTCTCCCGACCAGGGATCAAACCTGCATCCCCTGCACTGGAAGGCAGATTCTTAACCAGTGGACCTCCAGGGAAGTCCCCGTTTGGTGTGGATCTTTAAATATTTTTATTATAAAAATGGTGGTACAGCAAATCTGACTTTTTTGTGTGTGTACAGTTTTTACATTTTAATCCCTGCATAGAATTGTGTAGCTGTCCCCACAGTTAGGACACAGAAGTGTCCCATCTACCACCACCCAAACTCCTTCTAGCCAACCCTTTATTGTTATGCCATCCCCACCTCAAACCTCTGGCACACTTTGTATCCCTACAGTTTTTGCTAGACTTTTAAAAGTGTCTTAATTCCTGTGACTTCCCTGGTGGTCCAGTGGCTAAGACTCCATAGTCCCAATGCAAGGGGCCTGGGTTTGATCCCTGTTCAGGGACTTAAGATCCTGCCTGCTGTAAGCAAACATCCCACAAGCCACAATTAAGACCCAGGGCAGCCAAATAAATGAATAAATATTTTTAATAAGTATCTTATAATTGGATCAATAGTCTTAAGCTTGAAAACATCAGTACTCATAAGATTCTCATTATTTCTGGATTCCATATTTGTGAATTCACCTATTTGTGAAAATTTATTTGGCTTCCCTGGTGGCTCAGATGATAAAGAATCCGTCTGCAATGTGGGAGACCTGGGTTCGATCCCTGAGTTGGGAAGATCCCCTGGAGGAGGGCATTGCAACCCACTCCAGTATTCTTGTCTGGAGAATCTCCATGGATAGAAGAGCCTGGCAGGCTGTAGTCCATGGGGTCGCAGAGTCAGACACGACTGAGTGAGTAAGCACAGTACAGCACATTTGTAATTCCAAAATAAATACTCAGAGCTTTAACGGTTTTCCTGGACATGCACCAGGAGGCACAAGTGGCAAAAATTTGGGATCATCTGACAGGCATGTTCCAGCTCAGATCAAACAAGGTGACATCTTGCCTTCTCATTGCATCTCTCCTGTTGTGGATTCATAAATCTCCAAAGATTAAGACAAACATCCTTAAAAAACTTTTTTAATTGAAGTATACTTGGTTCACAATGTTGTGTTAGTTTCTGGTGTACAGCAAAGTAATTCAGTTCTATATATGTGCACATTTGTTGTTCAGTCACTCCATCGTGTCCAACTCTTTGCGACCCCATGGACTGTAGCCCGCTAGGCTCCATGGGATTTCCCAGGCAAGAATACTGGAGTGGGTTGCCATTTCCTCCTCCAGGGGATCTTCCTGACCCAGGGATCAAACCCACATCTCCTGCACTGGCAGGTGGATTCTTTACCACTGAGCCACCTGGGAAACCCTTGAGAGATGAGAGATGGCAGAGAGCCCCTAGCTTGTGTTTCAAGGAGCAGGGAGGTCCTCCTGTGTTCTGCTGACCCTGGTGCTGAGCCATTCCCCAGTGGCTGTCAGGGCTTCTAGAAACCTATTTTGTTTCCAGCAGAGTGAGATTCGTTCTGTGTTGCCCAGTGCAGACTGGATATGAGGTCCAGTTGGAGTTCAAGGGAGACTGATGAGAATTAAAATTTGATGTCAAATCGGAGCCTTTCTTTCAGTTCGTTCAGGGGATGGTGTCCCATCAAGTTGAGAGGGTACCTTCTGTTTCGTGTTCAGGAAGAGCAGGCTGTTACCAGGAGGTGCCTGCTTCTCTCCCATGACTTTATGAGAAGGTGGAAAACATAGGTACTTTTGAAAAACTGTATTTAGTAAGAGTATGGAAAAAGGTAGTGGTTGGACACAAAGGGATAAAGAAAGCAGGCCTCCCCCTGTTTTCTGATGGCCTTTCTGTGACTTCTTGTTGCTAATCTGTTTTCAACCATGGATCTGGTTTCCTTGCAGGAGATCAGAAAACGGATAAATTCTCACCAAGACGTTTCTTCCTAATTATATCCAGTTACATATTGAAGACATCTGCTACTTTTTTGTTGTTGTTGTTCTTACAAGACTTCCCTTGGTTTTCTTTTTAAAAAATGTGTTATTTATTTTTGACTGCACTGGGTCTTAATTGTTGTATGTGGGCTATTCTCTAGTTGCCGTGCGCTGGCTTCTCATCACAGCGGCTTCTCTAGTTGCGGACCATAGGCTCTAGGGTGTGCAAGCTTCTGCAGTTGCAACACTTGGGTTCAGTAGTTGCTCCATGGCACGTGGGATCTTCCCGGACCAGGGATCGAACCCGTGTCCCCTGCATTGGCAGGCAGAGTCCAGGAAAGTCCCAAGACTTCTCTTGGTATTTTTTCTGGTGTCTTTTGTGGCATCATCTGTATATGTGAGGAGGTAGGACTCTTGAAATGGCATGGAAGCCCCTTGTAACCTTGTGGTTTGATGGGTGTTGTCCTTGGGGTGGTCTATACAGAGGTATGGAATTGACTGGAGGGATTAGCCTAGCTGTTCTGGAGCTTTCAGAGAAGCTTGTGGAAGATATGGTGTCAGGGTGACTGTGCGTCTTTGATCCTCTCTCTGGTTCCCTGGTCTTAAATACTGTGCTCTCCAGACCTTCCATACCCCTTCTATCCTTTTATCCTCCTGGTTTTATCACATACTGTCATCACTTCTGCCTGCATCCACCCCTCGCCCCAAGCTCCAGGTCTACATCTTCCCAACACCCGCTGGGTCCACATCCCAGAGCATCCCAAAGGCCCCCACAGACTCAGTGTGCCCAAGTCTGAGCCTGTTGTCCTTGCCACTGGTTCTATTTGGCCCTCTCCAGGTTCATCAACAATGGTGCCTCACCCCCCGCCCCCACCCCATCTCCCTGGGAACCGAGTCCCCACTGATGCTGGTTCCTTAGATGACTCTGCGGTCTTGTCTGTTTCCTTCTGCACCCACCCCATGACAGGCCCCCTAGGCCAAGCCACAGAGGTGGTTCCAGAGTGTCCTGTCCAATACCTTCTCTTCCCTACTACCAGAGAGATTTTTCTACTTGCTGCTTCGGTCCGTCTACAGCTGCCAGCTCAATCAACCCATCCCCCTGGAAGTTGAGCCTGGCCTTAGCTGGGCAGCATGTGGTCTCAATTCCCTGACTTCATGACTGCACTTCCTTGGGGTTCTCTCTTCTTTATGTGCTTGCGTTTGCTTCCTGTGCCCCAAGGACTTTTCTTTCTTCTTTTCACCCATGGATTCCTACTTTCTCCTCATGGAAGTGGGTCAGAGACCTCCTTCCTCCCCTCTCTGGCTTCATAACCCACCCCATTCTCCTTCCCTTTCAGCACAGACCGGGTGTATCTGTCTGGGTCCCCACAGACATTGGTCTGCCCAGTGGAGGTGCGTTCTGGTGAAACGCTAACTACACAGTAAATGAAACCGTACTCTTAAGTGTGGGTCCAGAGAAGGGCTTGATACATGTTTGTCTAAAGTAGGAAGCAGTCTATCCCGGAGTGGCCACGTCCTGGAAAGGAGGGGAAAAGAACTGTTGTGGTCTGAATTGCCACCTCTCTGCTTCCCATTCATCGGTTGAAACCTTAACTCCTCAACGTGGCTGTATTTGGAGAGAGAGCTTTTAGGAAGTAATTAAGGTTAAATGAGGTCATGAGAGGGCAGTCCTAAACCAATAGGACTGGTGGCCTCAGAATGAGGAGGGACTTCCCTGGTGGTTGAGTGGGTAAGACTCGACCTCCCAATGCAGGGGTCCCAGGTTCGATCCTTGCTCAGGGAACTAGATTCCACATGCCGCAGCTAAAGATCACATGTGCTGCGACTAAGACCAGGTGGAACCAAGTAAATTAAAAAACAAAACAACAACCAACAACCACAAAGAAGGCAACTAATGGTATTGATCCTGGAACAGAGTGCTCAGAGGAACAGGTGGGGCTGGAGAGGTGACCCAGGTTGGGTGGATGGTATGTTTGTCCTATGTGAGTCCCTGTCATATCATTGAGCACCTCATTTAAAATGCAGGTTCATGGGCTGGGCTCCCAGAGACATTGATTCATTTGATCCAGAGTTTGGCCTAAGAATCTGCATTTTAACATACACCTCCCCCTCCCCCAACACTCCAGGTGATTCTGATGGTCCACAGAGAATTTTTATTAAAGGAAGAGATACTCTATTTTTAAAAATATTTATTTATGGCTGTGCTGGGTCTTCGTTGCTATGTGGGCTTTTTTTTGCTTGTTTTGGTAAACAGGGGGTACTCTCCAGTTGCGGTGCCCAGACTTCTCGTTACAGTGGCTTCTCTTGTTGCGAAGCATGGATTCTAGGGCGCTTGGGCTTTAGCAGTTGTGGCTCGTGGGTTCAGTAGTTGTGACTTCCAGGATCTAGAGCACAGGTTCAGTAGTTGTGACACATGGGCTTAGTTGCTCTGAGGCATGTGAGATCTTCCCAGATCAGGGATTGAACCCATGCCTTCTGCATTGACAGGCAGATTCTTTACCACTGAGCCACCAGGGAAGACCTCCACTGAATATTTTGAGAAATGCTATGTGATGGCTAAGGACACAGGTGTGGGAATCCTAAGGACCTATGTGTGATGGACTGAATTGTGTCCCCCCACCATCCACAAACACACATGTTGAAGTCCCAACCCTCTAACACCTCAGAATGTGACTGTCTTTGGAGATTGGGTCTTTAAAGAGGCAGTCAAGGTAAAATGAGATAATCAGCGTGGCCTCTAAGCTAATAAGTCATGTGCTCAGTCATGTCCTTCTCTTTGTGGCTCCATGGACTGCTGCCAGCCAGGCTTCTCTGTCCATGAGTTTTCCTGAGCAAGAACATTGGATTGGGTTGCTGTTTCCTCCTGCAGGGGATTTTCCTGACCCAGGGATCGAGTCCACGTCTCATGCACTGGCAGGTAGGTTCTTTAGCAGTGAGCCACCTGGGAAGCCCATTTGCTGATAAGACTGATATCTTTATAAGAGGAGATTAGGACACAGACACACCCAGAGGGTAGAGCATGTGAGGACACAGGGAGAAGACGGCCGTCTACAAGCCAAGGAGAGAGGCTTCAGAAAGAATCAGTTCTGCTGACACCTTAATCTCGGACTTCTGGCGTCCAGAATTGGGAGAAAATAAATTCCTCTTGTTTAAGCCACCTGGTCTGTGGTCGTTTTGTTAGGGATGGCGCAGCAGACTAATATGCTGGGTTTAAATCCCAGCTCTGTCTCCTTCTGGCTTTGTTACCTGGAGGAGGACATGTTTCTTTCTGAGCCTCAGTTTCTTTCCTCTTTGAGGAATCTGTCTTGGTGACAGATTTGTCTTGCCTGTTGCCCAGACCCCAATCTTGTGTATCTCACAGCTCAGGGTATTTACTGCCCTTCTGTGTCCAGCCATTTCCAGCAGAATCCATCTCACACACTTTTGTTGTTGTTGTTCAGTTGCCAAGTCATGTCCAACTCTTTGAGACCCATGGACTGCAGCACACCAGGCTTCCCTGTCCCTCACCATCTCCTGGAGTTCGCCCAAGTTCATGTCCATTGAATCGGTGATGCCATCCAACCGTCTCATCCTCTGTCATCCCCTTCTCCTCCTGCCCTCGATCTTTCCCAGCATCAGGGTCTTTTCCAATGAGTCAACTCTCTGCAAGAGGTGGACAAAGTATTGGAGCTTCAGCTTTAGCATCAGTGCTTCCAGTGAATATTCAGAGTTGACTTCCTTTAGGATGACTGGTTTGATATCCAAGGGACTCTCAAGAGTCTTCTCCAGCACCACAATTCAAAAGCATCAATTCTTTGGCACTCAGCCTTCTTTATGGTCCAACTCTCTTATCTGTAATGACTACTGGAAAAACCATAGCTTTGACGATATAGACCTTTGTCAGCAAAGTGATGTCTCTGCTTTTTAATATGCTGTCTAGGTTCTGGCTGAAGTCAGTTTTAAGAGCCAGTCTTAAGAGCAGGCAGGTGGAGACTCATAAGGGTATCTGGCACCTCGGTGTGCCCAAGTTCTAATTTCTGAAGGGAATAAATCTGGGAATTGGTTCCAAGTAGCTTGGAGTGAAGAACTGATATGTATACATGGCTGGACGCTGGTTCTCCTCTATTCTTCCTACCCTTCATCACGTGACTATCATCATTTATAGATGAGGAAACTGAGGCACACAGGCATTAAATATATGACTCAGGATTATACTGTTGGCAGGTGCCCGTGCTGGAGTGGGAGGCCAGATCTGTTGTGTTTCTCTCTCTCTCTCTTTTTTAAAAAATTATCTCTTTATTTTTGGCTGCACCAGCTCTTAGTTGCGCCACACGGGATCTTCCATCTTTGTTGAGGCACTCAGGATCTTTACTTGTGGCACGTGAACTCTCAGTTGCAGTGTGTGGGACCTAGTTCCCAGATCGGGGATGGAGCCCAGGCCCCCTGGATTGGGAGTGTGGAGTCTTAGCCACTGGACCACTAGGGAAGTTTCCAGATCTGTTGGGTTTCTAGCGTGCCCTGAAACTGGTGTGGGTGGTGGCCTGACACCTGAACCCAAGACTTGTTGGCCAGGACTCCTGAATTTTGGAAGAAGCAGTGTTAAGACTGGAAAGAATGCAGAGAGGAACGTGTGGCCCCGGAAGAGGCCACCAGGAAGCATTTGAAGAATGTTTGAAGAACGTACACGCTTGAAAGCAAAAAGTATCACTCTTAGCGCTGTAAAGAAGTTTCAGAATCTTCTAGACATCTTCCTCACAGATGCTCTGTACTTATTTGCTGTTTTCATGGTGAAGAGAAAACCAGGGGAGAGGGGACACTTTCCAAGACGGCTCTCGTATCCGTCTTCTCTCCAACTGTGAAATTCATAGATTCTTGTGGCCAAGAGGGGAACTTCAAGACTAGCACTGTCTGCTTTGATGGAAAGTCTATAGTTGCACTATCCAATATGGTGGCCGCTATCCACATGATGCTCTTGAAATTGTGGCCAGGGCAAATAGATTTTTACCTTAATAGTCTGTATAGTCAAAGCTATGGTTTTTCTGGTAGTGATGTATGGATGTGAGAGTTGGACCATGACAAGGGCTGAGTACTGAAGAATTGATGCTTTTGAACTGTGGTGCTGGAGAAGACTCTTGAGAGTCCCTTGGACTGCAAGGAGATAAAACCAGTCAATCCTAAAGGAAATCAATCCTGAACATTCATTGGAAGGACTGATGCTGAAGCTCTAGTACTTTGGCCACCTGATGAGAAGAGCCAACTCATTGGAAAAGACCCTGATGCTAGAAAAGATTGAAGGCAAAAGGAGAAGGGGGCAACAGAGGAAGAGATGGTTGGATGGCATCACTGACTCAGTAGACATGAGTTTGAGAAAATTCAGGGAGATAGTGGAGGACAGGGAAGCCTAGTGTGCTGCAGTCCATGAGGTCAAAAAGCGTCGGACGCGACTTAGACTGAACAACCACAGACTTTAACTCATTGAAATGTAAATGTGAAAAATGTAAACATAAAGTCTTGTTTAACTTTAGTTGACTGAAATGTCAGAAAATCAATACTTGATTCTGTTATTGAACAACTGTTTTTGGGGAGGATATAAAGAACACTACATTTTCAATGATTCATTTTGTGGCATATGCATATACTGATTGAGTATTTCTGATTAAAATTTAGCATCTAAATTGAGACATATTGCAAGTGTATAAGACACATGGCATTTGGGAGGCATAATGTGAAAAAAATCTTGCAGTTTTTTTTTTTTTTTAGTATTGTTTACATGCTGAAGTGAAATTTTTGGATACATTGGATTAAGTATATTTAATTTCAGTGTTTCTTTTTTACTTTTTTAGAGAAAATTTAAAATTCTATTATGTTTCTATCAGATAAGGCTATTCTAGACCCTACACACCCTGGTGACCTATAGCGATGAGCTGTAGCTTGCTGTCACTCTTGACCTTCCAATGAAGTAGGCACAACAGAATAATTCTTATTGCTCTGTTTGTGTAGGTTTTAGTCCTGGCATCACCTCCTCTGGGAAGCCCTTCTTGACTGTCCCAGGCTTAGTCAAGTAGCTTGTTTTTTTATGATTTCTTCTAGCCTTTGACACTGCCCTTAACTAACTGAGATATCCTCCTCAGTTATACCTTCAGTTGATTTGAGTAGTTAATAGCAACTATAGTCTCTGAGACCCAGGGCAGTCTGTATAATATTCTTTTAAGCACTTCCAGTTCCTGGAACAGCAGAAACAGGTTTTCAGCAGATAGGTGCTGCAGGAGTGAATGAAGAAAACCATATTTAGCAAGCTTCCTCCGGGTTGTCACCACATGGACATTATTTCATTGTTTCCTTATTTAAGTCACATTCATCTGCTTCTTCGTTAGGTATGTTTTTGAAAAAACAGAGGTGGAGAAACTGTAACATAGTTACAGCATAAACTTTGCCTTTAATTGCTGGGTTGAAATCTCAGTTACCCCTTACAACTCATTCTGTGTGAATCTTGAATTGCTCATCACAAAAATGGGCATAGACCATTTTATTTATCTGCTTCCTCTGGGGTTAGCTTTAGAATTCATCAAGAGAGGACTTCCCTGGTGGTATAGTAGATAAGAATCCGCCTGCCAGTGCAGGAAATATGGGTTCGATCCCTGGTCTGGGAAGATTCCACATGCCCCAGGGCAACTAAGCTTGAGTGCCACAATTACAGAGCCTCAGCTTTAGAGCCTCAGAGCTGCAACTACTGAGCTCATGAGCCTAAGTCTGTGTCTGCAACAATAGAAGCCACCGCAATGAGAAGCCCCAGCGCTGCAACTAGAGAGTAGCCCCTGCTCACCACAACTAGAAAAACCCGTGCATAGCAATGAAGACGGAATGTAACCAAAAATTAAATAAATAATTAAAAAAAGAGAGAGAACGTGTCTGCCGGAACATGGCCAAGTGCTTTACATAGTGAGTGTGTTAGTTGTCACCAGGACTGCCTTCCTCCCCTGATCCCTGTGGTCCTTCCCTATCTGTGTGTAGAGTGATGGTTAACCAGGTGCCACTTACTGAGGACCTGAAGTATCCTTCAGTTTCCCACCCAGAGGTATTAAAAACCAGTGCAAAGTCCTACATATATTGCTGGCACCACTTCTAACATCCTCTGGGTATTTTCTGTCCCCGCAGTAAATTGCTCTATTGTCTTATACTAATAGGGACACATAAGGCTTTAATGAAGAGAACGAAATGGCAACCCACTCCAGTATCCTTGCCTGGGAAATCCCATGGACAGAGGAGCCTGGTGGGCTGCAGTCCATGGGGTAGCAAAGAGTCGGACACGACTGAGCAACTAAACAACCACCATTATAGCTTTAATGACTCAAGGTAGAGTCATTGGAGATTAAAAAATAAAGCAATTCTTTGTTGTCCCGGGTAGTTATAGTCATTTAATTTTTAAGCAATGACTTTATTGAGAGCAAATTCAATACCATACAATTCTCCTATTTAAAGTTTACCATTTAAAGGTTCTTTGTACATTAGTATAGTCACAGAATTGGGCAACCATCACTATGATCAATTTAGAACATTTTCATCAGTCCTCCCAAAGAAATCCCATACTCTTTATCTGTCACTCCGCATTTCCCTCTCTCGAACCCCTTGAAACCACTAATCTACTTTCTGTGGATTTGCCTATTCTGGATATTTCATGTAAATGGAATCATTCCACATGTGGTCTTTTGTGACTGGCCTCTTTCACTGAGCATCATGTTTTCAATGTTCATCCCTTTTGTAGCTGATGTCAGGGTTTTCTCCTCTGTTATCGTTGAATAATCTTCCTCTGTATGGACATGCTACATTTCATGGACATGTAATGTTGGCTTGTTTCCCCCTTGTTGGTTATCATAAATAATTATGCTATGGACATTTGTACACACATTTCTGGTTGGACCTATGTTTTCATTTCACCTAGGAATGAAGTTTCTGGGTTATATGGTTACTCTTTGCTTAATCTTTTGAGGGGCTGCAAGACTATTTTCCACAACAGCAGCTGAGCCATTTTCCATTCCCACCAGTAATGTATAAGGGTTTTAATTTCTCCACTTCTGTGTCAACTATTGTTATTGTCTGTCTTTTTAATTTTAGCCATCTTGGTGGAAGTGAAGTAGTATCTCACTGTGGTTTGGATTTACATTTCCCTGATGTTCAACAGCTGGTTAATCTTTGAATGCATGTTCATATCTGATTTCTCCCACAACTTGGGAAGGATGGTGTTTTTGTATCTGCACCAATTTCACAAGTGTGTGTGTGTGTGTGTGTGTGTGTGTGTGCGCGCGCACGTGCGTGCAGGTAACATAGAGTTACAAGGCTCAGGCTTGAGAAGCCCAGACCTGAGATCAGTCTAAGCTGTACACTGCCAGATATAGCACAGGACACCAAGTTAAATTTGAATTTAATATAAACAATGAGTAATTTTTAAGGATAAGTATGTCCCAAACATTGCACGAGACAGACTTACCTAAAAAGTACTCCTTGCTTATCTGAAATTCAAATTTAACTGGGTGTTCTGCATTTTTTTATAAATTTTTAATTAACTAATTTATGACCATGCTGGATCTTCATTACCGCTCAGGCTTTTCTCCAGTTGCAGTGAGTGGGGGCTATTCTCTAGTTGCAGTTCAAGGGCTTCTCATTGCAGTGGCTTCTCTTGTTGCAGAGCACAGGCTCTAGGGTGCTCGGGGTTCAGTAGTTGCAGTTCCTGGGCTCTAGAGCACAGGCTCAATAGTTGTGGCACATGGGGGCTTAGCTGCTCCAAGCATGTGGGATCTTCCTGTACCAGGGATGCAACCGTGTCTCCTACATTAGATGGTGGATTCTTTGCCACTGAGCCACCAGGGAAGCCCTGTCCTTCATTTTTGTTTGCTAAATGTAGCAACCTTGAATTTTACTGGTGGGTCGTATGTCCTTGTCTGATTGGCTTTGCCTCTCAGAGTTTTCTCATCTGTGGGGTGCAGATGGAGCCTCTTGGGAGGGATCAAAGTGCGGTACCTGTCTAGACAGACCTCTGTGTGTAGATGCTGTTGATGTGAATGAAGCTGGGAGCCTTAGACGAGGCTTGGGTGGCATGAGTGTGTGGTATTGGAACTGACATCCTAGTCCTCTTGAAGGTGTCTGCCAACCTCCTACTGAGTGAGTTGTGTGTTTTGGCAAGGAGAGGCTGTCTAAGGAATTCACATCTGATGAATGTTAACTCCAGTGTAAGGAACACAGGAGGAGGGAAGGATCTAAATAAGTATATGGAGGAAAGGAAATAAGAGAAGTCTTCCTGGAGGAGGTGGCCTCTGAATTAGATCTTGAAGGATGGTGAGCTGGATTTCAAAGTAGGGAGCTAAGATATAAAGAACTTTGACAGACAAAGGGACTCGAGCTACTGTATTCAGAACAGTGGCCACTTGGTGCACATGTCTATTTCCATTCATACTAACTAAAGTGAAATCAAATACTCAGCTCCTCAGTCTTATATAGGCCACATTTCAAGTGCTTGACAACCACAAATGGCTGGTGGCTTTCATATGACCAGCACATATGTAGAACATCTCTATTGTTGCAGAAGTGCTGTTGGACTTTGTCAGAGTAAGGCAGGGGTCACCAGACTACCACCTCAAGGGAAAACACCAGCCCACAGCCTGCTTTTATAATAAAGGTTTATTGGAACACAGCCATAGCCACTCATGGTCTTTGGGCTGCTTTTGAGCTGTAGTGATAGAGTGGAATAGTCTAAACAGGGACTGACCGAAAAGCAGAATGTATTTACTATCTGAGCCTTTATAGAAAATATTTGCCCACCTTGGTCTAGGGGGATGAAAGCACAGAGCCTAGAGGTGACACCGTGATGCGTTTGGGAGAAATAAACAATAACAAAATAGCTGACATTAATTGAGCACCTAGTGTGTGCCAGCCACTGCTTGGGTGTCTGCATTATTTCATTCCCTTCTCTTCACAGGTCATGTTATGGGAGGCGGGAGGCTTGGAAGACCCTCTTGTAATTGGAGAGTAGTGGACAGGCCTGTTTTACATGGAGCAGAGGATGGAGGGGCAGAACCTTGAGAGCTGTGAGAGGGAAAGTACAGGGTGCTGGGGAGCCATAGAGGGTGTCAGAGCAAGGGAGAGACCAACTGCAGGAGAATAGGTGTGCAGGATGTTTGTACTGGGGAGATCAGACTCTCTGGGAAGCCCTTGACACACCTGGGTAAAAAGTAATTAGACTGTGGCTGCCTGCCAGGAGGGCAGGTTGGGAAGGAGAGTCAGGAAAATGAGAGAATTGACAAGACACAGCCAGGTCTCCTTGCCCCATTTCTGATGTGGGCACCTTTATCCCCATAAATCCATTTCTTGACGATGTTTCACATTGACTCACTGGAGACGGCTCCCCTTTCCCCTTCTGCACCTGCTGCATTACTCAACCCCCTATAATACCAATGTCTCCATTGCATCATATTTGATGTGATGGTTTTAAGGTTTCTAAACAGGTACTGCCAAAGGAATGATTATTATTCAGGTTTTTTGCCTTTTGAGAGTAGTTACTTAGGCATGGATACTTTACGGAGAAAACCACTGATGGGGGGTGGCTACAGAAGTCATGGGGTTCGGTGCTGAATGAAATATTGGGACCCCCTCACCCCAAAATAATTAAGGATTTCAAGATGGATGGAAGAACATTAAGCCCAGGGCAAGGCCCTTCTGAGCAGGCATGGGACCCAGGTCACATGGCCACGTGGCTGCCCTGCCACTCATTCTTATAAACCATCCATGGGATGTTTGCTCACCTGTCTTGCTCTCTGCTTGTTTGCACTTCCAGTGTGCCCCGGTATGGATATCCGGAATAATCTCACCCGGCTGCATGAACTGGCCAACTGCTCGGTCATTGAAGGACATTTGCAGATTCTGTTGATGTTTAAAACGAGACCTGAGGACTTCCGAGACCTCAGTTTCCCCAAACTCATCATGATCACTGATTATTTGCTGCTCTTCCGGGTCTATGGGCTGGAGAGCCTGAAGGACTTGTTCCCCAACCTCACAGTCATCCGAGGCTCACGCCTCTTCTTTAACTATGCGCTGGTCATCTTTGAGATGGTTCACCTGAAGGAGCTTGGCCTCTACAACCTGATGAACATCACCCGGGGATCCGTCCGCATTGAGAAGAACAATGAACTCTGCTACCTGGCCACCATCGACTGGTCTCGCATCCTGGATTCCGTGGAGGATAATTACATTGTGCTGAACAAAGACGACAATGAGGAGTGTGGGGACATTTGTCCAGGCACTGCCAAGGGCAAGACCAACTGCCCTGCCACTGTCATCAACGGGCAATTTGTGGAGCGGTGCTGGACACACAGCCACTGCCAGAAAGGTATGTCAGAGTTCTCCGGATTCTAAACCATTTGTGACTTGGTTCATTAAAAAGACGCTGGAAATGTTCACTAGCTCAGGTGGTGACAAACCTTGTTTTGCAAAGGCTCAGATAATAAGTACTTTAAACTTCGCAGTCTATAGAGTCTCTATTGCAACTACTCAACCCTGCTATTGGACTGGGTAAGCAGCCACCTGGCAACAATGGGCAATAAATATATGGGCATGGCTGTGTTTCAATAAAGCTTTATTTACAAAACCAAGTGGTGGGGCGAATTTTGCCAACACCTGAGCTAGCTGGTTGAATGTTCCTCTTGCTTGAGAGAGCAGATGAGTATGGATTTTGCTATCGAAGAAAGGAAATGTATTTCTTGTTGGATTTAAGATTGCTCATGGTAGGCATTTGGAAAAAGGAATGTGTAAAAGGATAAAAACAAAGCAGCCATCCTTATTCCATGATTACTGGGGTATTTCCCGCTAGTGGCTCTGTTGTGTCTGGATTTAGTTAACTTTCCCTGTCACTGGGTATTTAAATTATTTCTAGTTTTCACAAAGAGGGTAGAACATTTTGGTGTGGAAGCTTTATTGAGCATTTTTTTTCCCCCTTCAGGTTTTGGTTTTCCAGAAGTGAAATTTCTGGGTCAAAGTTTCTTGATATTGATTGCCAAATGGCTTTCCGGAAATGTACCAACGGGCACTCCTCCTAGCACTGGCTGAGAGGGAACACCTTGGCTAGCTTGGAGTGTTGTTTGAAAAATCTTTCATAATTTACTGGAGGGAGGAGCTGGTGTGTTGTCATTGTTTCTATTTGCATTTCTTTGATTGCTATCAGGGTTGAACCTTTTAAAACATGTTTATTTATCATTTAGGTTTTTTCTTCCTGTTCATATCCTTTGTCCATTTTTCTTTCAGTGCCTTAGTGGTTTTTGAAATATTAATCTGCGTGTGGTTTTCGTAGCAAAGACTGTTAACTTTTTGCCAATTACATTTTCAGATGTTTTTGTTCAGTGATGAAAATACTCTGGCTGTCCGTTGCCAGAGAAGCTTAAAATGTTTATGGAGTTCAGACCTGAATTTTTGCATGCATCTCATATTTTTTTATGCTTAAAAAGTCCCTTTCTATCCATAAAATGAAAGTCTCTTCCTCCAAGTTTTCTATCTTAACTTTAATTATTATCATTAAAAAATATGTCAAGGGTATCCATTTTCCCCCAAATAATTAGTTGGGGGCTCAAGGCCATTTATTGCAGAAATTTACCCCTTCATCATTGATCTGGGGGTCTGTTTCTGAGTTTCTATAATTATGTCTGCCTTTCCACGTGCTGAAGTTATTACTGTTCTAATCCATGTAGTTTTATAATGTTTTGATATCCAAGAAAGCTAGTTCCCAACACAAACTTGTTAGTTGTTTATTGTTTTATTGACTCTTTCACATGCTGTGAAATTCCCTGGGAAGAATTAGCAAATGTGAGATGGAGACAGGAGAAAGTGAGTGGGTGGCTTAACGGTTGTATCACAGAAGATAAGGGAAGGGAGAAAGGAGGGTTTTCTCACCTGAGCCCAAAGCTATGGAGAAGCCACACAGCTATGGAGAAGTCAGTCCTGAGTAGCATCCTTAGACTCAGCAAGGAGGGCTCCTTCAAGTTCCAGGAAGGCGTCATCATGGATGGAGACGTTGAATGGGAGAAAACAGGAGGTGAGAGAGCGGATACCTCTTTTTTGAGAGTTTGGCCAGTGAGGGGAGGGAGAATCTGGTGGTTTGTGGACAGAGGAGGGAACAATGATTGTGGGAGAATCTTCAGAACGTCGGTAGGTCAGGGACACAGAGAGGCCAAGCTGTGATCAAGAAGAAAGATCAAAACTGGGGCAAAGTCTTGGCGGAAGTAGAGGACCATCCATGGGTTTGGAATTTCATAGAAGAACAGGGAGATTTCTGAGGTGGCGGTGGGGGTGAATAATCTGGGTGGGAGTGGATATCCTGATGAATTTGGAGGTAAGGGGGTGACCTTCTTTGATGGTGAGGGGAGGAGAGGCAGTGTAGGCCCTACCATGTTACAAGGACACACAGCTGCAGTGGGAATTCTGTTATCCTTGTTTTAGAGACCAGAGAGGTTTTTAACCTGCCTAAGGCCACACAGCTAATAAAAGATGGCTGGAGTTTGCACCACATCTGAGATACAAAAATAGCATCTCTGTGTGTGTTTTGTGGGGGCAAGGGTGCCTGCTCTGTTTAGAGATGGGGAGCTTACTAGTAGCTGGGGGAAAACAGTGAACACTTCTATTCCAATGCACCGTTCTCCAAAATCAGTTTCTTATTTTTGCTCCATACTCACACGTCTTGAGATATAATTTAAGACATTCCTCTGTGGATTTATTTCAGTACCCATTTTAGTCAAAATATCTAGGATGGTATTATCTGCAAAAATGTCCGTGATGTTTTGAGTAGGTTTTGTTTTTAATCTTGTGCTTTGGAGAACAAGGCTTGTTTTTCTACACTGGGGGTTTCATCACCAGAGGAGGCGTGGCTTTACATATAAGGTTGCAGCTGAGAAGTTGAGACCTGTGCCAGGTACCAGTTCCTGGCATATGGAATCAGTGTTTGCTCCTGGTTTGTAATCCTGTGGTGGGGTCCTCTATTAGTCACTAAGTTGTGTCTGACTCTTTGCAGCCTCATGGGCTGCAGCATAACAGCCTTCCCAGTCCTCCACTATCTCCCAGAGTTTGCTCAAATTCAGTCAGTGATGCCATCCAGCCATCTCATCCTCTGTCACCCCTTTCTCTTGCCCTCAATCTTTCCCAGCATCAGGGTCTGTTCCAATAAGTCAGCTCTTCACATAAGGTAGCCAAAGTATTGGAGCTTCAGCTTCAGCATCAGTACTTCCAATGAATATTCAGGATTGATTTCCATTAGGATTGACTGGTTTGATCTCCTTGCTGTCCAAGGGACTCTGAAGAGTCTTCCCCAACACTACAGTCTGAAAGCATCAATTCTTTTGGCAACAAGGAAGGCATTGTCCTGTCCTGGTCATAGATGACAAGAAATGACTTTTTTTGAAGCTACACTCTTGTCTATCCAGTACAACTCAGCTCTGGCTTTTTGCCCCTTCAATTTCTTTGATTGTGGTAAAATATATATAACATAAAGTTTACCATCTTAGCTGTTTAAAATGCACAGCTCAGTGACACTAAGTACAGTCAATTGTTGTGCAACCATCCCCACCATCCACCTCCAGAGCTTTTTCATCTTGCCAAACTGGAACTCTGTCCCCATTAAACACTCACTCTCCCTCCCCTACCCCAGCCCCCAGCCCCTACCATCTACTTTGTGTCTCTATGGATTTGACTTCTCTAGGGATCTCATATAAGTGGAATCATACAGTATTTGTCTTTTTTTTTCACTTTTATTTTTATGTCTGGCTTACTTCACTGAATATAATGTTCTGGAGGTCATCCATGTTGTAGCAGGTGTCAGAATTTCCTTATTTTTTAGGGCTGAATAATATACTGTTGTATGAATGGGCCACATTTTGTTTATCCATTCATCAATGGACACTTGGGTCATTTCCACCTTTTGGCTATTGTGAACAATGCTGCTATGAACATGGGCATACTTCTGTGGCTTTTAAAATGCTTATGTTACTTTATTGCTGTGGCTTTAGAAGGCTTACCCAACACTGTGTGGGATTTTTCCAAGGTAAAACAGACTGAAAAGAATCTTTAGAAGATACTCCTCCCACCCTGTCTTAGGCAACAGATACAAACCTGTGAAAAGTACCATCAAGTCCTCAATTTCCCTCGAGTCCTCTCCAAGACCTCGTTGAGCCTTTTTCTTGCATAATTGCCAGGTTCTGGAAATCTCCAAGGTCTGTCAGCAGACCAGAAATCTAGAGAAAAGGACGGATTGCATCCTTTTCAGAGAGTCCTCCATAAAGATCATTACTCCAGATCAGATGTATAATTCAAAAACAAAGAGTTTAAGGTTTTTGTTTTCTGCTAAGGATCTGGAGTGTAGATATTCTGTGTTGCAATAATGACCCACTCATGCACGTGGACAATCAATTAAAGCAGAGTGAATCATTATTTGTTCTTCTTTTTAACATTAATTCACATCCATAATTATTAGAAAACAGGATATTAAGAGTGTTAGGATAATTGCATCTGTGAAAGCTAGAAAGAACCAGAAACTTTCAGGGACAGGAAAAAAGTATACTTTTGGGTAGCAAATTAACCTATCTCAAAATAAGACATAAAGAGGGGGAAATTTTTTTATGGAGTTTTGAAATATGATAGGTACCACACTGATAAAAAGAAAATCCCTGGAAAATCATATTTGCACTTTATGAAGAATGGATAGCTAATTTCATAATGATTTTATGTATATATTCAAGTAGAACTAGACAAAAACCAAGAATTTGTAAAATACATTTTTAACTCTAAAGAAAAAAGACAGACCAGACCAGACAGACAGACCACTGGAATGAAGGTGTTGAGTTGTCCTCTGGACCCAGTTTAAACAGTCTATACAATGTCTCCTTTTCTACTTGATCCCCAAACAATGATGGTTTGGGCAAAGAGAGAAAAGAAGGTTCTCAATGGTTAAATTAAATTAAAAGGGTAATCACTCTGTCATGTGCCTTGAGCTGCTTCCTCTCCATCACTGTCTATATGTTTGGGGTGGAGATGCCAATGGAGGTCAGATACAAGGAACTCTGAATGAATGGAGTGGTGATGGAGTCTATGTAAGCTGGGTCACAAGGTGTGTTTATTGAGAACCTACTGTGTGCCAGGTCTTGCGGTCCTTGGGGCCACGGAAGTGACCAGCCCCGGTCTCCTTGGAGAGGACCTTCTGGTAGCAAATGCAGACATTGAACATGTGACTGAATGTACTTGTGGGATGAGTGAGAAGAGGGAGGATCTGTGGGTGAAAGCATGGAGTGAAGCTCTAGTCTTCCAGGTCAGAAAATCTCTCCCTGCCCCCTACATGGATGAGTCATTAAGACCCCAAAAGTCAGACTTCCAGGGCAGGAGACCACGGGTTCGATCCCTGGTCCGGGAAGATCCCACATGGCGAGGAGCAACTAAGCCTGTGTGATGCAGCTACTAAGTCCTCTCTCTAGAGCCTGTGCTCTGCAACAAAAGAAGCCACTGTAGCGAGAAGCCCATGAGGCACAGCTAGAGAATAGCCCCCACTTGCCGCAACTAGAGAGAGCCCGCACATAGCAATGAAGACCTAGTGCAGCCAAAAATAAATACATTTAAAAAATGATTTTTAAAAAGGAAATGGTTACCACCTAGAAGATGAATAGAAAGGGTTTTAAAAAAAGACCTCAAAGATTGGCCTTGCAGGACCCATTTTCAAGCAGTTGCAGGAATTGTTCGGAGTCCTGTCCTGCCATTTGTTGGTACGTGAGCTGGACTAAACCTGTGCTTCCCCATCTGAAGAGTTCGAATAATTGTGGCACCTGCTTATCAGGGTTGCAGTTTGAGGGGTTAAATGAAATGATACCTGGGGGTACACTTATCACAGCACCTGGTACTTGGTGAATGTTCTGGAAGCTTCTCCTAGGTGCCATGAGTTCACCAGCCTCTCTGGGCAGACCAGCCCCTGGGTGAGTATCTGCCAAAGCTTGGCTCCATTTCTGACTTTGGTCTTGGGGCAGGTAGACGAAAACCCAAGGTGAGAACTGGGTGCTTGGACCTACAGCCCCAGAGAGAAAATCATTTTCTTTACTTGGTGCCTCAGCTTTGGGCTCTTGGGGAGACCAGAAACCACAGGACTTGCTTGACCAGCTGCTGTAGCCAAACCCACTGGTATTTTTTTTCCCCCTGGGAGGCCACCCCAGCTACTTGCTGCCAGTCAGAGGAGAGGGTGAGTCTGGGGCACGCTGGGTACCAGGAAACTGGCTGGCGACATAGAGACATCGGTAAGAAAGCAGGAAGGAGCAGGAGGCAGAAGGAGGTGAGTCTCTCCCTGGGTTTGCATTTCCATCTGTGTTTCAGAGGGCTTCCCAGGTGGCGCTAGTGATAAAGAACCCGCGGGCCGTTGCAGGAGATGCAAGAGATGCAGGTTCCATCCCTGGGTTGGGAAGATCCCTTGGAGGAGGGCGTGGCAACCTACTCCAGTATTCTTGCCTGGAGAATCCCATGGACAGAGGAGCCTGGCGGGCTACAGTCCACGGGGTCCCACAGAGTCGTACACGACTGAAGTGACATAGTACGCACGCTGTGTTTCAGATTCTCTGAAGGTTAAGGTGCTCTGTTGATATTAAACACTATGTTTTTAAATGCACACACAGTCACTCTTGAAGGGTTTGCTTTGAGGCAGAGGTCTGAACTTCAGGTTGAAACTTTTTCCCCACTTCTTGCATTTTTTAACTTTATCTCTGCTATTGTAATAATCAGAGCCTTCTCAGTGAATTATTTTGTGCCAGACACTATGTTGCTTTGCTTACAATATGGCAGCAAGCTCTTCCAACGATTTCTCCTTACAGATGAGGTCCTGGGAGCCCCAGGAGGTGAAGCCACTTGTCCGGGGTCACATCACTCGTAAGTAGTAGAGATGGGCTTTGATCCCCAAACCCAGGTATTCTGGCTCCGAATCTGAGCTCTTAACCACTGGGCTTACCTGTGTTCATTGTGGAAAGTTGAGGGAACTTCAGAGGACAAAGAAATCTGGGGTGGGGAGACGCCCTAGAATTGGCCCTGCCAACGTTCTGGCTGCCTTTTTCTATCACCCTTCCTATCTCATCATTTTTTCAAATTAATTTTTAATGGAGCATAGTAGATTCACAATGTTGTATTGGTTTCTGCTGTATAACAGAGTGAATCAGTTATACTTATATTCATTCTTTTGTAGGTTCTAGTCCCCTATAGGTCATTACAGAGTATTGAGTAGAATTTCTTGTGCTATACCATAGGTTCTTTTTAGTTATCTATTTTTATATAATAATGTGTATATGGTAATCCCAGTCTCCCAATTTATCCCTCCCCTGCTTTCCCCTTTGGTAATCATCAATTTGTTTTCTCTATCTGTGACTCTTTCTGTTTTGTAAATAGATTCATTTGTACCATTTTTTTAGATTCCACATATAAGCAATAGCATATAATATTTGTCTGACATTTCACTCGGTATGATAATCTCTAGGTCCATCCATGTTGCTGTAAATGGTATTATTACATCCTTTCTTATGGCAGAGTAATATTCCATTGTAGATAAGTTACCACATTATTTATCCATTTCTCACTGATTGACATTTAGATTGCTTTCATGTCTTGGCTATTGTAAATAGTGCTGCTATAAACATTTGGGGGCATGTATCTTTTCAAATTATGATTTTCTCTGAATATATGCCCAGGAATGGAATTGCTAGATCATACGGTAGCTCTATTTTTAGTATTTAAAGAAATCTTCATCCTCTTCTCCATCGTGCATGCTCACGCTCAGTTGCTTTACTCATGTCCGACTCTGTGACCCTATGAACTGTAGCATGCCAGGCTCCTCTCTCTGTCTATGGCATTCTCTAAGCAAGAATACTGGAATGGGAAGCTATTCCCTTGTCCAGGGGATCTTCCTGACCCAGAGATTGAACCCGGGTCTCCAGCATTGCAGATTCTTTACCATCTGAGCCACCAGGGCCTGTAGTGGCTGCCAATTTACATTCCTACCAACAGTATAGGAAGGTTCCCTTTTCTCCATGCCCTCCCTGGCATTTATTGGTTTGTAGAGTTTTTGATGATGGCCATTCTGACCAATGTGAGGTAGTACCTCATTGTAGTTTTGATTTGCATTTCTATTGAACATCTTTTCATGTGCCTCTTGGCCGTTTGTATGTCTTCTTTCGTCCCATCTTAAGTTAGCTATCTCCTCCATCAGACTGAGTTCTCCTGAATACAGGGACCATGGCATTTATAGTTGTGTCCCCAGGACCAGTCATGTAGATAAACAATGACATCTTTGACCACTTGTTACTAGCTAATGCTTATTGAGCACTTACAATGCACTAAGCTCTGTGCTAAGAATTTGACAAGCTCTGACTCATTGAATCCTTATGGTAGCCTATGAGAAGATGTTATTCCCATTTTGCAGAAAGGGACACTCAGGCTTGGATAGTAATTAAGAAACTTATTCTAGGAGACTTTGCTGGGAAATGGTTTGATCTCAGACTTGTCTGGTGTAAAACCATTGACCAGTCAGCAAACTATGACCCATGGGCCAAATTCAGTCCTCCAGCATTTTTGTGTGACTCATGAGCTAAGCACATTTTTTTCTACTTTAATAAGATTGAGGGTACAGACATAGAAAACAGACTTGTGGTTGCCAAGGCCAGGTGAGGGAGTGATCGATTGGGAGTTTGGGATTAGCAGATGCAAATTCATATATAGGATGGATAAATAACAGGGTCCTATTGTACAGCACAGGGAGCCATATTCAATATGCTGTGATAAACCATAAAGGAAAAGAATATAAAAAAGAATGTATATGTAAACAGTCAGTTTACTGTACAGCAGAAGGTAACACAGCATTGTAAATCAACTATACTTTAATAAAATAAAATTTAAAAATACAAAGATTGAGGGGAAAATCTAAAGAGTAGTATTTTGTGAGAGGTGAAAATTATATGCAATTAACATCTAGGTGTCCCTAAATCGAGTTTCATTGGAATACAGTCATGCTTGGTCATTTATTCATTTATGTCTTGCCTGTGGCTGCTGTATGGACCAAAATTGTATGGCTCTTTAAAGAAAAAAAAATGTACCATCATCTGTTCTTGGCTGTGCCCCTTATAAAAATGAGGAGGACCTTTGAAGGTAGATGCTTGTTTTCAGTGGACGTTGGGACATATTAGCATCAAGCCAAAGCAGTCCCTCTGTCCCTTGCTGGCACTGACATGAGGGGGCCGGAAAGAATGGAATATCATCCTTGCCCCTCAGGAGCTCTCAATGTGGTTGGGGGTGAAAAGGCAGGAGCCAATTAACCATTCAAGGCAGCCCAGTGAGCAAGAGATGTCACAAGGCAAGAAAGACTCCCCCCTTCCCCCACTAAGTGAGTCATCAGACCAGTGATTCTAGACATGTTTGGTGCTGGGGCACCTGAAATCATGATGTTCTCTAGATAACACTTCAGAATGTTGATAAATTAAATTCCTTTGTGGCTATGCCATTGCAGTCCATGCAGAAAACAGAAAAGTCTAACATGCACAGGATCTTGAATAATAATAATAATTAGAAAAAAGGCAACAGATCATGTAGTACAGAGGCCCATTTGAGTGTTTCGTTTGTATTTATTCTTTTTTGTTTTAAAATCTAGGAGAGAATTAAAAGCACTATACTGAAAAAGTTTTGTGGTCTTCGTAATTTCTTTATCACTGAGATGATTGGAATTTTTTAAGTAAACTCTTAATTTTGGAAATGATTGGGTTTTGTATAACAGGAGAGAACAAGCGTCCTAGAGAGTATGGACTTCCTTGGTGGTCCAGTGGTTAAGAATCCACCTGCCAATGCAGGGGACATGGGTTTGATTCCTGGTCCAGGAAGATTCCACATGCAACTAAGCCTAAATGCCCTAACTACGGAAGCCCCCATACCCTAGAGCCCATGCTCTGCAACAAGAAAAGCCATTGCAGTGAGAAGTCTGTGCACTGCAATGAAGAATAGCCCCCACTCACCACAACTAGAGAAAGCCCATGTGTAGCAACAAAGACCCAGTGAAACCAAAGATAAAATACATAAGTAAATAACATTGCATACACACACACACACACACACACACACATATATACATATACATACATATATATATATATACATGAAGAGTTCTAGAGGGTATGTTTTTGAGCCTCTCCTTCCTTCCCCAGTATTGATGATGACTTGCCATGGCATCCATAGAAGGAGAGAGATTATCCCAGGTTGGAGTGGTTGAAAAGGTGTAATTTGGTTTGTGTGGCAAATGATGCTTGGAGGGTAAGAGGGAAGAGTGTTCCAGATGGATGGAAAGTCAATGACAAAAGCACAGAGGCCTTCAGGGTGAGAGTAAGCAGGCTGCTTATACTGTGAAGAGAGGTTTATGCAATCGTGTGCTCTGAGTGCTAGAAGTTTTCCTGCAGGTATGGTGGAGAAATCACAGAGGCTACACTTGGGGCTATAATCAGGATGGGTTGTTTTCCACTGATATTAAGTAGACAGCTGTGCTGAGCTAGGCTTACCACTGGGACCACACAGTCCTTGCTGAGTCTGGGAGAAGGTCAAAGAAATAACTATGAGGAAATAAGCTAAGTAGGCAGAAAGTGTTTCAGTAGGCTTGGGGCACTGAAGAAAGGTAGACCAGTTGACCACATAGTCACCTGGCATCTTGGGGAAGTATAGCCTGAAAACTTATTAATGAAGATATAGGCCTACAGTTCTCACAAGTTCTTACCTTCCTGGAGGGGGGCTTAGGGATACTCATTCATCTACCTTTTCACTTACAGAGAAATAAATTGACCCAGTCCTTTGGAAAAAGGTAGGGTAGAGTTAAATACATAATTATGAAAGGTGGCTGACTGTCTGGTAACGTGGTAACTGGTCTGACAAGTTTTTCTTTTTCTCCCACTGCCTTGATGAAATTTGGTGACCAGTTATTTCCCATCCTGTCACCGTACTCTTTGTCAGAATTAAAATCTGTTCTTTGTAGCTGAAATGCCCCACAGCTGTCCTGGGGACCTCAGCTCTGGTCAGGCTGGGAGCCCAGGTACTCCCTGTGGTCAGCACTTCTCTCTCTACACACTTGTGACTCATAGAATGTTCACTTTCCCGGTAAGAGAGAATTGATGTGGGTGGTGGGGTTTCAAAATTGTGTCCTTTATCTCCTCTTCCTCTCTCTCCTCTGCCTCCTCCCCATTCTCCCCCTCAACCTCAGCTCTCCCCTCTCTTCATCTACCTCCGACCCAGTCCCCCACCTTCCCTTCTCCCTCTTCCTCTCTTTGTCTTGGGCTTAGAGTCTTTCTTGGAGTAGGAAATGGTAACCCACTCCAGTATTCTTGCCTGGAAAATCCCATGGATAGAGGAGCCTGGTGGGCTATAGTCCACAGGGTCGCAAAGAGTTAGACACGACTGGGACTGAGCATAAAGTTTTTTGCTAGCTCAAACTAAATGTCTGCCCACACTTAGAGATAAAGTCAAGAGTAGGAAACAAATGGGGCTTCCCAGATGCCTCAGTGGTAAAGAATCCGCCTACCAATGTAGGAGGAGATGCAGGTTCAATTCCTGGACCAGGAAGATCCCTTGGAGAAGGAAATGGCAACCCACTCCAGTGTTCTTGCCTGGGAAATCTCACGAACAGAGGAACCTGGCATGACGCAGTTCATGGGGTCGCAAAGAGTCGGACACAACTCAGCGACTAAACAACAACAGCAAGGAAACAAATAAAAAAGACTCACTTTCCTTGGGCTCCTGTTGTCCATCATGGGTGGGACTATATGAGTAGCAGTAGATTGAGCTACTTTCCTTGGGTTCCAGGTTTGGGAAATGGACTGAGATCTCCCAGCCACAAGACATAGAAGCCCAGGGTAAAGTGTGTTCATCAACTAGGCACTGTGGGGCACCTGGTAGATAAAGCGCATATTTGTTAAATGCCTGGAAGGTTTGGGGTAGAGGATCATTTGACCTTTTTATTATAGAAGTTTTTTCAAAATATATTTATTTATTTATTTTTCTGTGCTGGGTCTTGGTTGCAGTATTTGGGATCTTCTGTTTTCATTGTGGCGTGTGGAATATTTAGTGGCAGCATGTGAGATCTTTCAGTTGTGGTATGCAGGTGGCTCAGTGGTAAAGAATGCTTTTGCCAGTGCAAGAGACTCAAGAGATGTGTGTTTGATTCCTGGGTTGGGAAGATCCCCTGGAGCAGGAAATAGCAACTTGTTCCAGTATTCTTGCCTGGAAAATCCCATGGACAGGGGAGCCTGGTGGACTACAGTCCATGGGGTCTCAAAGAGTCACACATGACTGAGTGACAGAGCATGCACACAAGCAACCTTATAATCCCCCCAACCCTGGTTGAGCAATAGTACTTTTCCAGCGACCCTGCCTCTGGAGGTCCTTCCGTGGTCCCCACTCTAGACACAGTCCCGTTTCTCCCTCCAGCCCCCGAATGGTCACTATCCTGTCTTTTCTACTAGTCACTTCTTTCTGTTTGATCACTTGAATGTGAGTCTCTAGACAATATAGTTTAGTCTCAACCGTTAAAAAAAAAAATGGATCTGTCTCTTTGGGTCTATAGCAGTGATTCTTAACTGTGGGTGATTTTGACCTCTAGAGGACATTCTTCAATGTCTAGAGACATTTTTGGGTGTTGCAAATTGTAGGGGGTGATACTACTGACACCGAGTAGGTGGAGGTCATGGATGCCATTCAGTACCCTACAATGCAGTTGTTATTGTTGTTTGGTTGGTTGTTCAGTCATGTCCGACTCTTTGAGACTCCATGGACTGCAGTATGCCAAGCTTTTCCATCCTTCACTATCTTCTGGAATTTGCTCAAACTCATGTCCATTGAGTCAGTGATGCTATCTAACCATCTCATACTCTGCCACCCCCTTCTTGACTGAACTCCATCTCCAGACCCCTCCCATGTCTGGAGGCCAGGCTGAAAATCCCACTCCTCTAATTATGCACTTGGTCTTCCAGTGACCAGCCCCCATCTTGAATTGTCTTTGTTGTTGTTGTTCAGTTGCTAAGTCATGTCTGACTCTTTGCAACCCCATGGACTGAAGCATGCAAGGCTTGTCCTTTGCTATCTCCTGGAGTTGGCTCAAACCCATGTCCACTGAGTCAGTGATGTCATCTAAACATCTCATCCTCTGCTGCCCTCTTCTCTTCCTGCCCTCAGTCTTTCCCAGCAACAGGATCTTTTCCATTGAGTTGGTTCTTTGCATCAGGTGGCCAAAGGATTGGAGCTTCAGCTTCAGCAGCAGTCCTTCAAGTGAACATTCAGGATTGATTTCCTTTAGGATTGACTGATTTGATCTCCTTGCAGTCCAAGGGACTCTCAAGAGTCTTCAGCACCACAATTTGAAAGCATCAGTTCTTCGGCACTCAGCCTTCTTTATGTTCCAACTCTCACATCCACGCCTGACTACTGGAAAAACCATGGCTTTGACTACACAGATCTTTGTCAGCAGAGTGAGGTTTCTACTTTTTAATATGCTGTCTAGGATTGTCATAGTTTTTCTTCCAAGGGGCAAGCATCTTTTAATTTCATAGCTGCAGTCACCATCTGCAGTGATTGCCACCCTACAATGCAGACAGAGCCCTTACCTCCTAGAATGAGCCAGCACCAAATGTGAATAGCATTGAGTGTAAAAGTCCTCATCTACAGCATCCCCCTCCATCCCTTTCTTTTTCTTCCACTCTCCCTGTTAGAGAACTGGGCTGTTCCACCTGGGGCATGTCCCCCCACCTGAGTGTTGCTGACTGCTCTCTCATGGCACAGTTCAGCTTGGCCTTCTGTCCTCTGGACCCAGAGTCAGGGTCAGACTCAGATTCTAGTCCCTCAGTGGACTTTATTTAACATCTGATCCACCTCCCAACTCCATCCTAGGACTATTTGCAATGGACCATTTTGAGAGGCAATCGTTCTGGCCATTCCTCCTCTGGAGCGTGGGTATGGATGGTGGTGGGCTCTTCAAGAATTATTTTTTTTTCTTTTTCAAAAACCTGAAAATTTTGTTATGCAGTCGAAGAGTACTCAGTGGCCTCCCATTTTTAGTTTATGATAAACAAGGCACAGGCTGAACTTTGTAACAAAACTCTATGTTCTTTAACCAAGGCAACTTTTGCTAAGAAAATTATTTTTATAAGTGAGGGAGGTATGAAGGTTATTTGCAAAGGAATTTTACAAGGGCAAGAGAAAAAAAAAAGCAAGAAGTTGATCTTAGGATTTGTGGTTGTACAGAAGACAACTTAGTCAGAAGACCTTGAGACACACGTCAGAAGTAAAACAGTAGATGGATCCGAGAAAGGAAAGACGTCCCATGTGGGCATGAGTTTGATGAAGAAAAAGTTGGAGAATTGTCTTAAAGAGGCCCATGTTGTTCAGATGAGGGCATAATTCTTCACAGATTTTTCACAGTTTTGAAAGGATGTCTTTGAGACCCACAAGCCTGGTGCGCTGCTTGACTTTATTTGAGGAGTCCTGGCCATTGGGAAGGTTGTATCTATTGGGGATTGCAGATAACAGCAATGGGCATTTGGTAGGATGAAAAATAGAACTGATGGGATAGAAAGTGAAGGACACCTTGGCATATAGACCTTGAGATCTTGGGAGGAGGGATGAAGGAAGCTAACATAGACCCAGGGCATAAGAGTTACAAATTCAGACTAAAAGAAGTCAGAAGATGACATTGATTCTTTCCCTGACTTGATGTAAAGTGCAAATGTTGCCTGCACAGAGTTTTGTTTTTTTTTTCCTCTAAGTTTTCCCCAACTCTGTGAAAGCTCTAGAAAGGGGTCTAGCCAGCAGGAGTGGACAATGGGAATCCATTGTTCAGAATCTGTTCTTGCTAGCTGAATAAGCATAGCATGGCATCAGTTTATAAACACATAGGATAGTGGGTTCCTGGAAAAAGAGAACCAAGGGTGGCTTACTGGACATAAGAGAACCTATTTTGGCCTAACCTGTTTTGTGATCTAAGCCTGGCTGCAATGCTTGCCCTTGAATAGGTCTCAGTAATTAAAGTTTTTTGTTTTTGTCTTTGTTTTTTTCTGGCCATGCAGCTTGTAGGATCTTAGTTCCTCGATGAGAGATTGAACCTAGGCCACAGCAGTGAAAGCCTGGAATCCTAACCACTAGGCCACCAGGGAACTCCCAGTAATTAGTGATGTTACAGGAGGGAATGCAGAAACAAGGGAGGCAGTCAAGAATCTGTAGTGCAGCCTTGGGGCAGGGTCCTGGTTCTTCGTAATGTACATACCTATTATTACTTGGAGAATCCCATGGACACAGGAGCCTGTACATGGGGTCACAAAGAATTGAACACGACTGAAGTGACTTAGCATGCACACATGCATTATATTGTATACATAATAATATACCTTTGAGTTCTGCAGGAAATAAAGCTCCCATCCAGATGGAGGGTAGAAGGATGATGTTGGATCCTGCTTACCACCCCCCCACTTCAATCATCTAAAGATCTGTCTACCTTTGTCCCAATATTGCACTGAATTCTCCTCTCTTCAAGCCCCCTCATGAATATGCATGTTGTTGTTGTTTAGTTTCTAAGTCAAGTCCAACTGTTTGCTACCCCATGGACTATAGCCCACCAGGCTTCTCTGTCCATGGAATTTCCCAGGCAAGAATACTGGAGTGAGTTGCCTTTTCCTTCTCCAGGGGATCTTCCCAACGCAGGGATCAAACCTGCGTCTCCTGCATTGGCAGGTGGATTCTTTACCACTGAGCCACCAGGGAAGCCCTTAACTTAACACTTCCCCAATTTTGCTGTTTGGGGAGACATTGCTTTGGGAGGGATCCCTGGTGTTCTCCTTACTTGGAGCAAGTAATAAATCCTTTCTTATGATCTTTGGCTTTGTTGTGTCCATTGGCTCAACACCCACCAAGACGTGAACTCAGTTTTTGGGTAACAGGTTGTCTGTTTGTTTTATTTTAGAGGACATTAAAATATTTATAGAGTACTTAACTAGGTTTGGTTATAACCTAATGCCCTCGTGCTCTTTTCCCCTTAAGGTCTTACCATCTTTCAATTGCCACTTATCCTGGTTGGGTGGGTGGGATTCAGGGAGCATAAGGATGTTGAGGATCCCCCCTTTGATGGTGGTGTGGAACCAACTTGATGGTATTCTAGAGCTGTGTTGTCCAATATGTGGCTAAGTTAGAATGAATTACAATGAAATAAAAATGAAGCATTTCTCCCTTGATTGCACTCACTATGTTTGGACAACACAAATGTAGGACTTTTCCATCACTGTCATAAGTTCTGTTGGGTAGCACTGTTCTGGAGCATTTCACTTCATGATTAAAGTTAGCCTGCCAGGCTCCTCTATCCATGGGATTCTCCAGGCAAGAATACTGGAGTGGGTTGCCATTCCTTTCTCCAGGGATCTTCCTGACCCAGGGATGGAACCCAGGTCTCCTGCATTGCAGGCAGATTCTTTACCATCTAAGCCATGAGGGAAGCCCAAAGTTAGCTCTGAAGTTAGGCAAACCTGGTCTTGAATTTTGAGTCTCTTGTGTGACCTTGGACTAGCTCTTCTCAGCCTCTCTTTCCTCATGTAGAATGAGGAAATGGTAAGGAACCCAGACTTAAAGTTTTTTCTTTAACTTTTAACTGATATCTCTTCTTTTGACAAAAATTAAAAAAAATCCTGTTCCTTTTCTCTACTTTGAGTTTGATTTTTTTTCCCCCTTAAAGATAAGGTATAACAATGAATAGTAACACCCCCCCCCCCACCTCCAAGCTTTGTAAGCCCTGGAATAGAGGAAGGAGTAGCTTGGGAAAGTTGAGCATAACAAAGAGGCTATTATAGGGACATCTAATCGAGAAGAGGAACAAGGAAGGGGTAGGTGTGTTGACCAGGGCTGAGAGTGTCATCATGTCTATGGGTGACTGAGAACGAGGAATGTGTCAGCTCCTTCTTGACTTCTCCTCTTTCTCTGGGGAACAGTGCTTTCAAGGTAACAGGGTCAAGAGGAAATGGACTCAGGATGAGTAAGGCAGTAAGGGAGTGAACCTCAGCCTGAGTTTGTGTTCCTGGCTCAGCGTTAAGCGTCCGAGTCAACTCATGATTGCCGGTGATGGGAATCTACTCAGACTAACTTAAACCACAAGGGGGCGGCTTATTGGGATGCTGCTGCTGCTAAGTCGCTTCAGTTGTGTCCGACTCTGTGCGACCCTGTAGATGGCAGCCCACCAGGCTCCCCCGTCCCTGGGCTTCTCCAGGCAAGAACACTGGAGTGGGTTGCCATTCCCTTCTCCAATGCATGAAAGGGAAAGTGAAGTCGCTCAGTCGTGTCGACTCTTCAAGATCCCATGGACTGTACCCTACCAGGCTCCTCCGTCCATGGGATTTTCCAGGCAAGAGTACTGGAGTGGGTTGCCATTTCCTTCTCCATTATTGGGATGACATGGGATCTTCTCTTGGAACTTGTATCAGCTAGCTTTTGCTGCATAATAGACCTTCTCTGAAACATACTGACTTTGCACAACTGTCATCTTTTAAAAACTTTTTGTTTTGTATTGTAGTATAGCTGATTAACAAACAATGTTGTGATAGTTTCAGGCTAACAGTGAAGAGATCCAGCCATGCATATGCGTGTATCCATTTCCCCCCAAACTTTCCTCCCATCCAGGCTGCCACATAACATTGAGCAGAGTTCCACAGCACAACTGTCATTTACTTTGCTCATGATCCTGTGAGTTAAGTTTTCTAAGTGAGTTTTCTGGGTTGGACCACCCCAGTTGACCAAAGACACAGGCTTGGTTATCTGCAGTCTCTGGGATCAGCTGGTGGGATGACTGGTAGCTGGATGGTCTAGCGTGGCCTCACTCACATGGCTGGTATTTGGTATGGGTTGTCTGCTGGGGTGCTTTGTTTTTTCTCCCTGTGGTCACTCATCTTGCATGAGCTTGGCTTGGATTTGGGTCATGTGATGGTCTCAAGGTTCCAAGAGTAACAAGACATAGTTCCCCAGTGCTCAAGTGTTTTTCAAGTCTCTTTTTGCTTCACATGTGCTAAGTCCCCATTGGTCATAGGAAGTCATGTCGTTGAGAAAGCTTGAAGGAAGAGGGTGGATATAGTTGCTATGTGTTGCTTGGAGGGGAAGCACTTGTGGCCATTTTTTTTGCCTTCTACTACAAAATGACTGGCTTCCCACGTGGCACCAGTGGTAAAGAATCCACCTGCAATGCAGGAGATGCAAGAGATGAGAGTTTGATTCCTGGGTTGGGAAGATCCCCTGGAGTAAGAAATGGCAACCCACTCCAGTATTCTTGCCTGGAAAATTCCATGGACAGAGGACTCTGGAGGGCTACAGTTCATGGGGTTGCAAAGAGTCAGCCATGACTGAACAGGCACACTAAATTCAATCAAAAACCAAGATCTGCATCAGAGATGTCAGTTCTATTTTATTCATCTGTGTCTCTTCAGTACTATGCTGGTTTAACTATTATAGATCTAGAGTATGTTTTGTTGATGGTAGATTCAGTTTTTTCCTATTACACTTTTTTAAAGTGTCTTGTCAAACTTAAGAATTTACAAATTTACCTCCTCCTATACACATGAAATCCATTGAAATTTTGATTAAAAATTATATTAATCTGTATATTAACTTGAGTAGTCAATACCTTAATATTTTTCCTTTCCATGTGGGTACATGATCAGTTTCTTCATTTTTACAAATCTTTTCATATTATGCTTTTAAAAATATTTATCCCATATATTTCTTGCTGTGATGATTTTTTATTCCTATAACAGAGTTTTTGTTGGTGGTAGTACTGTAAATAAGTATATTTATCCTGAATTCAGATCCTTTGGTGAAATTGATTAGTAAGTTTAAAATTTTTTTTTATTCATTGTATGCAATTTCATTATCTACAAATTAAAAAATCATGTCTAAATGTTGTACCTTTCATTTCATTTAAAATCTTATTCTATTGATCAAGACTCATATTAAATATTTAACAATGGTATTATCTGACAATCATGTTTAATAGATTTCCTAGCGTAAAATCAACCTTGCTTTCCTGTGTGGTAAACCCTACCTGATTGTGATGACTTATTCTTTTAGTATAATGTTGAAGTCAATTTGCTAGGTTTGCTTTGTTTTTATGGATCTTTGCCACCTGTGTTCAAGAGCAAAACTCTGTTATGTTTTTGGTCTGTTTTACTTTGCAATCTCTTCATCAAGTTTTGTTATCTGATATTCTAGCCACCTAAAATGAACTAGGCAAGTTTTCATTTTAAATGTTTTACAATTATGGCATCAGAACTAACACTTCCTTGAAAAACTGATTATTTGTTGGAGAAATCCCATGGTGCAATAAACTGTTGAGGAAACAATTCTTTAATATCTTAAACATTTTTATACTAGTTTGTTATAGAATGCAGTCTAGAATTTTTTTTAACCTCTGATGAGATCTTTTTGAGTCAACTTTTGTGATTTGTATTTTATTAGGGATCATTTCATTGAAATGATCAGGTTTAATAGTGTGCCATTAAATAAATACCTTGTTGGCATATTCTCCTTCCTTCTATTTAGATTTGCCGCTTTTTTTTTTTAGGAAAGCAGATCTTGGATTTATGTATCAATTTTCTTCCCCTACGATTCATTAGTTACTGTTATAATATGAATCCTTTTCATTTTTAGATTATTTTGAGGCATGGATTTTGCTTCTTTTTCTCCTTTTGGTGTGAAATGTTTAGATGACTCACCAGACACCTAAGTCTTTTTTTGAATAAATAGGGGAATTAATGAGTGAATGATTTAATACCACACTTTTAGTAAAATTAAAGCTTTTAAGGCCATGAATGCACCCCTGAGCATGGCTTTGGCTGCCCTCACAGATTTTGACTATATAACATTCTTGTTTTCTAAAGAGTTTCTGAAGATAATTTTGACTTGTTATTTTAAAAATATTTATTTATTTATTTGGCTGCATCAGGTCTCCGCTGCACCATGTGGAATCCGTCGTTGTGGTGCACAGGCTCTTTAGTTGTGGCCCGTGGGCTCAGGAGTCACAGCATAGGAGCTTAATTGCTACAAGGCATGTGGGATCTTAATTCCCTGACCAGGGATTGAACTTGTGTCCCCTGCATTGCAAAGCAAATTCTTAACCACTGGACCACCAGGGAAGTCCCTGATTTTTTTGATAATCATTTTCATGAAAGCTGTTTACTATCTTTTAATCACTCTATATAAATTATCTCATTCTGTCTTCACAGCCACCCTAATAATTATCCTTGTTTTACAGCCTGGTTTAACAGCTCCAGAAGTGGTAAAGTGACTTGCCCAAGGTCACACAGATAATGGGGTTGAGGTAGGGTAGGACTGGAATTTAGTTCATGGTCTTATTTTTTTTTTCTAAATCATGTGCCTTTTGGACTATGTTACACTGCCTCTCCAGTTGAGTGAGTTTTAATCACTAGTAGTTAGGGTTTAAAAAAAAAAAATTAACTGTTCATTTTAGTGAGTTGTTTCAATCTCTAGTTGGTGGGGTTTAAAAATATTTTTTAACTTGTTGTGACCTGTAGGGTTTCTGTATTTTATATTTGCTTGTGGTTTCCCGGTAGCTGAGTGACTGTTTAATCCGGCATCTGTAAATACCATACAGAAGCTGGACGCATCAGTGAATTTAGAATCAGAGCTCAGAATCTACAGTTCTGCAGGGAAGTGTTCTCCTGGATCCACCTGCATGTGGAATGTGAAAGTAAAGGCTTAACTCCCTGAGAAAAGATCTGCACTGCAAGAGTTAGGGCTTGTTTCTGGGGAGTTCTTATTCCACGCTCCCTCTGTTATCCCAGCTGACTTACCTCTCAAGACAGCTGGAACTAGTGTTTTTTCCAAACACACTTTGTCTCTCCCTGCCTCCTCTTGCCCTTATGGTTCTGTGATGCTGGTTTGAAAGAGTGAGGGCTGGGCCAGGCCTGAACCTGACCTGTGGACTGACCTGCTGCTTGGCCCTTGTTTCTATTTCTGGGTCCTGCTCTCAGCATGAGGATGTTGAAAGGCAGTGTGACTTACTGTGACGTAATTCAGTCAAACCTTTCATTTAAAATGGTCTTGTGATTCATCTTTCTTTTTGTGGAACTGTATCACGTTCGAAGTATTACAGTAGGAGTTTTCATTTGAAATCTAATAGAGGCTTTAATCTGCCATCTGGAATCTGTATTCCTTACATGTTTTTATTGTTCATGACTAAGGGTGGTGTTGGGGAGTGTGGGATTGGCCATAGACTTAACATCTACCCAGAGGATCAGATCTGCTACCCAGAACCTTGTTTTCACTGTCTTGGCTGTAGCCAGAGACTCAGGGTGGGTTGCTGATCATAAAGGAATCCTCCTTTGAATTTTCTTTTTCTTTTTAGACCAAAACCTTTTTATTACCTATTATAATCTATTATTTAAAAAATGTTTTTGAAGTATAGTTGATTTACAGTGTTGTGTTCATTTCTGCTGTATAGCAAAGTGATTTAGATATATATACACACACATATATATATATGCTCTTTTTCATATTCTTTTCTATCATGACTTATCACAGGATATTGAATATAGTTCCCTGTGCTATACAGTAGGACCTTGTTTATCCATCCTATATATACTAGTTTGCATCTGCTAACCCCAAACTCCTAATCCATCCTGCCCCACCCCCTTTCCCCTTGGCAACCACAAGTCTGTTCTCTATGTCTGGGAGTCTGCAAAACCTTTTTTTTAAAACAGCCCCTAAGACATACAACATAAAGAAGGCCGAACACCGAAGAACTGATGCTTTTGGACTGTGGTGCTGGAGAAGACTCTTGAGAGTCCCTTGGACAGCAAGGAGATCAAACCAGCAATCCTAGACGAAATCAATCCTGAATATTCGTTGGAAGGACTGATGCTGAAGCTGAAGCTCCAATCCTTTGGCCACTTGATTCAAAAGCCAACTCATTGGAAAAGACCCTGATGCTGGGAAAAATTGAAGACAGGACGAGAAGGGGGCGGCAGAGGATGAGATGGTTGGATGGCCTCACTGACTCAATGGACATGAATTTGAGCAAACTCCGGGAGACAGTGGAGGACAGGGGAGCCTGGTGTGCTGAGTCCTATGGGGTCACAGAGGGTTGGACACGACATAGCGACTGAACAACAATAACAAAGACATACAACATGCAGTGTGTTCAGTGTCGATTTTAAATCATAAATTTTGTCTTATTTAATGTAGAATTATAGACAGGTTTAAACTTAAAAACTATTAAATATTGAACACAGATGTAGTAAATAAAAGTCACCATTTTGCCCCCACATCTTTCCCCCAGATCAACAACGTCAGACTCTCTAGTTTGGGTCATAGTGGAGGATGTGGGAAGCATATATCATGGCTTTGACATGTATTTTCTTTCTTTTTTAAAAAATTAATTTTTAATGGTGTATAGTTGATTTACAATGTTGTGTTAGTGTACAGTAAAGTGAATCAGTTATATGTATACATATATCTACTCTTTTCAAGATTCTTTTCTCATATAGATCATTACAGAGTATTGGGTGGAGCTCCCTGTGCTATACAGTAGGTTTTTATTAATTATCTATTTTATACATAGTAGTGTGTGTATGTCAATCTCAGGCTCCCAATTTATCCCTCCTCCCAAAGGCTGTATTTTTAAAGCTGTTCAGAAGTTTCTATCAACATGGTTGTGTCTACAAACATCAAAGTGTCAAATTTAAAGATACATTATTTATGTCTGTGTCTCCCATGCTGCCCTGCACATAGGGTATAAAGAACAGATTTTTGGACTCAGTGGAAGGAGTGAGGGGATGACCTGAAAGAAGAGCACTGAAACATACATTGCCGTATGTAAAGTCGATAGCTGGTGTGGAATTTGATGTATGAAGCAGGGCATCCAAAGCCAGTGCTTAGGGACAACTTGGAGGATAGAGTGGAAAGGGACGTGGGAGGGGGGTTCAGGATGGAGGGGACACTTGTATACTGTGGCCGATTCAAATTGATGTATGGCAAAAACATCACGGTTTTGCAAAGAGATTATCCTCCAATTAAATAAACACATTTTTTAAAAAAGATTCTTTGTTTTAGATAAAACAACACAACAGTCTAGTTCAAGGAAACACTCTGTTGTCAGGATGAAGTTGTTGTTGTCCAGTCGCTCAGTCGTGTCTGACTCTTTGCAGCCCCATGGACTTCAGCATGCCAGGCTTCCTTTTCCTTCACTGTCTCCCTGAGTTTGCTCAAACTCATGTCTGTTGAGTCGGTGATGCCATCCAACCATCTCATCCTTTGTCGTTTCCTTCTCCTCCGGCCCTCACTCTTTCCCAGCATCAAGGTCTTTTCTAATAAGTTGGCTTCATGATGAAGGAGTGAGTTTAAATTTCAGCTCATTGTTAATGGAGCAACGCTGTTTATCCTTTTAGAGTCTCTGCTTTCCTAGCTGTAAAAGATAACATATAATCCAAGCTTCCTCGTGGAATTGAAAATAATGCACATAAAATATTTAGGATGTAGTAAGCAGTCATTTACAATATCGAAGTTCAGATGAAGACATGTGAAAGAGAAAAAAGTTGTATATCAACTGTACTTTAAAAAAATGGTTGTCTAGGGAATTCCCTGGTGGTCCATTGCTCTCCACTTCTCCCGCTGGGGGGCTTCCCTGGTGGCTCAGCTGGTAAAGAATCTGCCTGCAATGCGGGAGACCTGGGTTCGATCCCTGGGTTGGGAAGATCCCCTGGAGAAGGGAAAGGCTACCCACTCCAGTATTCTGGTCTGGAGAATTCCATGGACCATACAGTCCAAAGAATTGCAAAGAGTCAGACACGACTGTAAATGCTGTCCCTGCTGGGACATGGGTTCAATTCCTCACTGGAGAACTAGGGTCCTGCATGCTGCATGGACAAAGGAAAATAGTAGTCTGTATTTGTTGTGTTAAGAGCAAAACATGACATAAAAACATACAGACATGTATGCTCTGTAGTTTCGGATTACTTAAGAACTTTGTTAAGAGTCAGAATAAATAGATTTTTTAAATAGCTATGAGAAAATCAATAAAAGATAGCTTTCCTGAGCTGCTCAAAGTACTAAACAGCCTTGGTATGAAGGTGTTCGATGTGCAGGATGGTAGGGAAGTTCAGTGGGCTTTGTGTATGTGTGTGTGTGTGTGTGTGTGTGTGTGTGTGTAAGTGTGATAGAGTTTCTGTCTTTGTTGGTTAGATTCTATCATTGGAAGTGCTCAGAGCACCTGGTTTCAGGGCTTTAGTGAAGCCCTGGCTTCAGTGGGGATATTTCTTGAAACCTGTAGTCATGTTTTACTTTTTCAATCCTCCCACCTAGCACGCAGCAGGGCACACAGGGAACTATTATGTCTTTTAACATGGTGCGGCTACCTACTAGTTGTGGGACCCCAGGCATGTTACTGGAATTCTCTGGGGCACCTCAGTTTCCTCATCGGTAAAATGGGAAAACACTAGTCTCTCCTTATCTGTGATTTTGTGATCGGTCCACTGTTTAAAAATATTAAATATATATTTATTTATTTTTGGCTGTGGTGGGTTTTTATTGTGGCACCTTGGCTCTCTAATTGTGGCCCAGGGTCTAGTTGCCTTGAGGGAAGTGGGATCTTAGTTCCCCGGCTAGGGACTGAATCTGCACCTCCACATTGCAAGGAGGATTCTTAACGATTGGACCACTAGGGAAGTCCTCACAGTTTTGGTTATCTGTGGTTAACTGAGGTCCAAAAATATGAAATGGAAAATTCCAGAAATAAGCAAGTCACAAGTTTAAATTGCATGCAGTGTCAAGTTGCGGGATGAAGTCTTGCCCTGTCCCACTCTGTCCCCACCCAGGACATAAATCATCCCTTTGTCCAGCATATCCATGCTGTATGCACCACCTGCCCATGAGTCACCTAGTGGCCATCTCAGTTATTAGACTGACTGTTGTAGTACCACAATACTTGTGTTTAGTAGCCCTTATTTTACTCAATGGGCTTCTGTGGTGGCTCAGATGGTGAAAAAATCTGTCTGCAATGCAGGAAACCGGGATTCGATCCCTGGGTCAGGAAGATTACTTAATAATGGCTCCAACGCAGGAGAGTAGTGATGCAGGTAATTCTCTTTGGTGCTTAACTGATGAATTAAACATTATATTGTTATGTATGTATAGGAAAAATATAGTATGTACAAGGTTTGGTACTCTCCTTGTTTGCACTGGGAGCCTTGGAAAGTATCCTCTGTTAATAAGTGGGGAGACTATTCTAGAAAAAAATTGCAAGTTGTGTCAAATGCAGGAACGGTAGACATTATAGTTACATTGTTGTTATTGTAATATATTGTAACCATAAATTATAGTTACATTGTTGCTTCATTGTATTTATATTGTAATTATCCATCATAGTCATATTGTTGCTATTGTGTAATTCCTTTCAGTTAATTTTAACAACTGAGACATTTGACATATAATAAAAGGCACAGATGTTAAATTCAGTGAATTTTAACAGGTATAACCACCTTGGGGAAGTAAGATGCCACCATCCCAGGAGTTCTCTCGAACCCTTTCCAATGAATTCTTTGTCACTCAGACTTCTCATACCTTTCATGCAAAAAGTGCACGGCCGAGCCTGAGACCCAGCCTAAGAAAAGTTTCACTGGACAAGTCTGAGAGACATTCTCAGGTTGTGGTCAATGAAATTCACTGCCATGAGCCATTAAGATTCGAAAACCAAGAATTTGTTGGAGGGGGGAAGGATTGCTGCGTGTTAGATATACACCCAGACTTTGAAGTTTATCAAGACAACGGGAAATATTTGAATCGAAACTTTATTGGCAGAAGCAAGTTCAGGATCAGGACCTTTTTTCCTTTCTTTGCTGAACAGTCAGAATGTTCCATGGAGATTTTTCAGTTTCCTCGTTGAAGGCTATGCAGATTAAGTGGGCAATTCTGAGTTTCTGCAATTCAGCAGGCTCATGCGGCTCGTGGCTCCTGGCTCTCACTCCCGAGGCCGCCCAAGGTCTTGGACCAGCCAAGGGAGTGAGTGCCCCAAGCCAGGCGTGGAAGCTGGAGGCTTTTAAAGGCCATAGCTCCGGCTGTAGACACGTGTTCCTTTGGCGTTTGCTTTGTTGAAAACACATTCCCCAGATAGTTTCTCTTCTGCACAGACCTCTGGGGTTCTCGGGCATGCTGGAGAGCCTCATGGTGTGAAGATCAGCCTGATTTCATCTCTCCTAGGAGAGGCTATGAGCTGATGTGGATGGAAGGCAGTGTGCCTTGCTGTAAGACGGACCCTTTGCTTGAATTGTCTCACCAGCTCTTTGGTGACCCAATGAGGTGGACACCATTAGCATTCCCATTTTATACAGGAAGAAACCAAGGCTTCGAGAAAAATCAGGACCGCACTTAGGGAGACCCAGCTGCTACCAAGATGGGCAAATTGATGATGCTCTTTCCCCTACCCTATTCACAGTCTGACCTGGGCCTGGAGCAGAAAACCCTGTCTCTCTTATCTTTTGACCTGATCAATCATCAAAGCCTGTCTCTCTCTCTTTTTAAAAAATATTTTTATTTATTTATTCAGCTGCACCAGTTTAAAAAATATATATATATATACTTATTTGGCTGCACCAGGTCTTAGTTGCAGCAGGCAAGATCTTTGACCTTCTTTGCAGCCTGAGGGATTTTCAGTTGCAGCACTCCAACTCTGAGTTGTAGCATGTGGGATCTATTTCCCTGACATTGAACCTGGGCCCCCTGCATTGGGAACGTGGAGTCTTAGCCACTGGGCCACCAGGAAAGTGCTTGTGCCCGTTTCATCTTTTGTGTCTCTAGTATTCACTTGGTGGCTGAAACATGGCAATCAACAGTGACATTCAGTGGATGAAGGAGTGAGGAATTTGGGTCTGTTGGGTGGAGAGAAGTAGGTACTGTTAAGTGTGTCAGGACAAGGGGGGACTGGAAAATGAAGGAAAGAGAGGTGGGTTCTTGTTCATTGCCGGTAAGCTTGCTGTGGTCTGGAGGTGGCGAGTGCCACCCGACCCACCAGGGTGGCCCCAAAGGGCTCCCCTCTGGTTGGATCATGTGCCTCTCAAAAAGATACAGTGGATTTCTCACCTCCAGGAGCTCAGAATGTGACCTTATTTGGAAATAGATTCTTTAGAGAGGCAACCATATCAAAATGAAGTCATTAGGGTGGGTCTCAATCCAGGAAGACTAGTGTCCTTATAAGAAAAGAAAATCTGGACACAGATAAACATGTCCAGGAAGATGATGTGATGAGAGAGAGAAAGAAGTCAGTTATCTCTAAATGAAGGACAGAGGCTTACAGAAGATCCTGTCTTCATGGCCCCTCAATAGAAACCAGCTCTGCTGACACTTTGATTTCAGACTTCTGGTCTATGGAGCTATGAGAAGGTCAGTGTCTAATGTTTTACCCTTTGGACTACAAGGAGATCAAACCAGTCAATCCTAAAGGAAATCAGTCCTGAATATTCATTGGAAGGACTGATGCTGAAGCTGAAACTCCAATACGTTGGCCACCTGATGTGAAGAACTGACTCACTGGAAAAGACCCTGGTGCTGGGAAAGATTAAAGGTGGGAGGAGAAGGGGACAACAGAGGATGAGATGGTTGGATGGTATCACTGACTCGATGGACGTGAGTTTGAGCTAGCTCTGGGAGTTGGTGATGGACAGGGAAGCCTGGTGTGCTACAGTCCATGGGGTTGCAAAGAGTCAGACACAATTGAGCGACTGAACTGAACTGAATGTGTTTTACCCATTTCATCTGTGGTAATTTGTTACAGCACCCTTAGGAAATGGATACAGGCTCCATCTCTGAAAAGAAGTGGGTTGGAAACCTCAATAGTATTCATGTAATCAGAGTCTGGAGTTTACACTCCTATCTCTTTTTTGTGTGGTGTGTTTTAAAAAAAATTATTGAAGTATATTAGGTTTACAATTTTGTGTTAGTTTCTGCTGTGCTTGCATGCTAAGTCGCTTTAGTCATGTCCAACTCTTTGCAACTGTATGGACTGTAGCCCCGCTTCTCTGTCCAAGGGATTCTCCAGGCAAGAACACTGGTGGGTTGCCATGCCCTCCTCCACGGGATCTTCCTGACCCAGGGATTGAACTTGCATCTTTTATGTCTCTTGTATGGGCAGTCGGGTTCTTTACCACTAATGCCACCAGGGAAGGCAAAGTTCTGCTGTACAGCAAAGTAAATCAATTGTGCATATATGTATATCCATGCTTTTTATTTTTAAATTCCTTTTTATGTGTTTATTTATTCTTTGGCCATGCAGCATGGCATGTGGGATCTTATTTCCCCAACCAGGGATTGAACTCTTACCCCCTGCACTGGAAGGAGGGAGTCTTAAACACTGGACCACCAGAGAAGTCCCTATCCACTCTTTTTTAGATTCTTTTCTTATATGGGTCATTATAGAGTACTGAATAGAGTTCCCTGTACAGTACAGTTCCCTGTACAGTTCCCTATACAGTAGGTCCTTATTTGTTATCTAGTTTATATATAGCGTGTGTATGTCAATCCCAATTTCCTAATTTATCCCTCCCCTCACCCCGTAATCATAAATTTGTTTTCTTCATCTGTGACTCTATTTCTGTTCTGTAAATAAGTTCATTTGTGCCATTTTTAAAAAATCCACATATAAGTAATATCATACTATATTCCTCTGACTTACTTCACTGGTATGCTAATCTCTAGGTCCATCCATGCTGCTGCAAATGGCATTATTTTGTTCTTTTTTATGGCTGAGTAGTATTCCATTATACTTCTATTTATCATAAATCTATTATCTATTTAGCTATCTATCTAATGTGAGAGATTTTTTTTGAAAAAACCATTCAATGAAGCAATGCCATTTGCAGCAACATGGATGGACCTAGAGATTAGCATAGTAAATAGAGTCAGACAGATGAAGGCAACTATCACTTATCACTTATATGTGGCATCTAAAAAAATTATACAAATGAACTTATTTACAAAGCAGAAACAGACTCACAGACATAAAAACAAGCCTACGATTACCAAAGGGGATGGGGATGGAGGGATAAATTAGGAGCTTGGAATCAACATATATACACTACTACATACAAAATAGTTAAACAACAAGATCCTACTGTATAGCATAGGGAACTGTATTCGGTATCTTGGAATAACCTATAACAGAAAAGAATCTGAAAACTAACAGTGCCTAACTGAATCACTTAGCTGCAGACTGAAACTAACACAACAGTATAAATCAACTTTGCACAAAAAAAATCAGTTTGCAATCTAAAAAAAAAAACATTCAAAGTGGTAATTTTTCAGAATATGGGACAGAGATTGTGTTTTCTCATTTCACCACTACTTTATTAAGTGCTTACTAATTTTAAAAGCTGTGCGCTCGGTTTCTCTTCAATTTTCCAACTCTACAATCATAGCACCTGAAGATAATGGTGATTTGCTGTCCTTTACCAATAATTACATCAGTTTTGGCTGTTCACCCCATTAGGGCAGGGACTTCCAGAGCCGTGTTAAATGACAGACTTGAGTGTGGTCAGCCCAGGCTGGCTTCTAACTGGAGTGGACTGCTTCAATTGTTTTACTGCAGAGGATAATTATATAATCGTTAAGATGCTTGACCTTCCTGTTTTGAGCCTCGCTCCGTAAATGGGAGGCAGTCAGGAACTCTTGACCACCTCATATATCTGAGAGATTCAGAGGCATTTGTCCATTTATGAGGATGGTGGAGCAGATGTGCTAAGCTGTTTAAAATAGCCTTTAAACCCTCACCCCGGTATTTCAAGCAGAGTGGAGACTTGGTTTGTCGCCTCCTGCCAAGTGGCCACATCCGTTCTAGGGAAGCTTTCCATGGAGGGTGGGGTCTCCTGGGCTCCAGACTCTTGAGACCCCCCCTGAGTAGGTTTCAGAGCTGCCCTGCGCAATGGTGCCTCAGAGGAAAACTGCCTTTGCGAGCAGCACCTATGGGGTTCCTTCATAGCTGTTCCTTGTGCCCAGAGAGAGGCCCCAGGTTTGGGACAGTCTGGTCAAGGCTGGCCAGCAGGTTTTTCTAGGCCATAGCACTCTAATTCCTGTGTTGAAACAGGATCTTCGTGTGAAGGTACAGGTGTCAAGACTACCTTGTTCCTTCCTGGAGAAGGAAATGGCAACCCATTCCAGTATTCTTGCCTGGAAAATTCCGTGGACAGCAGAGCCTGGCGGGCTAACAGTCCGTGGGGTTGCAAACAAGTCAGACATGACTGAGCGACCAAACAGCAACAACGACATGCATGTATCATGTTGTTGAATACTTAGCCATCTTTGGTTCAGTTATTTTCTCTGTTACTTACCTTTTCATTTCATGTCATTGTTTTACATTTTAAATGTTTCACACTCAAAAAAAAAAAAAAAAAAAAAAGACTACTTTGTCCCAGGTATATTAAGAAACAGAAAAGTACCTTTCAGAATCTTGTGTTAAATAGTTGACAATACAAGACAATTTCCAGGAAACACACACACACAACAAAACTGAAACTGCTGCTGTGGTTACCATGAAGGTGAGCTGCCTTTCTAATCCCAAACCCTGTGTGTATCTCGATGGAGAAATTGTTGTGTAACTTACAAGATAGTGTGTAAGAACTGCGGTCCTCTTGGTGAAAGGGGAGACTGATGTCGGGAACCAAGCCATCTAGAAACGATATGAAAGTCAAAGAGCTTTGGGGAAACTCGAGTGATCCTTAGGCAGGAATGCAAGTTTTCCCTAGATTTTGAAGTGGTTATTTAACACACTTCCTGGTGGCTCAGATGGTTAAGAATCCCCCTGCGATTCAGGAGACCCAGATTCGATCCCTGAGTCAGAAAGATTTGCTTGGAGAAGGGAACGGCTACCCACTCCAGTATTCTTGCCTGGAGAATCCCCATGGACAGAGGAACCTGGTGGGCTACAGTCCATGAGATTCCAAAGAGTTAGACATGACTGAGCGACTAACAATACATTCAACACAGAGCTGCTTTGTCCCAGATGGGCTATCTAGTAGCCCAATCACTGTCAACAGTGAATGTGTTAATTTTCTAATCTTCTCCATTGCTTATTTCCTGGTCATCTAATCTTTCACACCAAAGCCTCCTATTTAAAAAAAAATTTTTCTTTCTTTCTTTATTTGGCTGCCCTGGGTCTTAGTTGGATGTGGGATCTTTAGTTGCAGCGTGTGGGATCTAGTTCCCTGACCTGGGGATCGACCCCAGGCCCCCTGCATTGGAAACACAGAGCCTTAGCCACTGGACCACCAAGGAAGTCCCATGGCCTCTTGAAAATTGTTCTTGAAACATAAATATTTACCACCTCAAGGGCAAAAGTCACAAAGTCTGATGCTTAGCATTGTGGGGAAAGACTCCTGCAGGGCCTCGTGGCTGGCTTGCCTTGTTTCATGCATTTCCAAGGTAAGATTTGAACTGTTTACTAAAGGAAATTAACATAATAAGTCTCCTCTGGCATATATTTCCAGTGTCCAAGTGGAATTGCTGAGATGTTGCTTAAGAGTAACAGAAGGGAGGGTGGGGTGTGTCCTGTCAGCTTAAGGGATTTTTTTTTTTTAAATCAGTGTTTTTGCAATTTGAAAACCTGTTTGCAGTGGGGGTCAAATTGGGCTACTTTCAGGCATTAAAAAAAAAAATATTGCAGCCACCCATTTGAAAGACAAAGCTTTTCCCCTAAGCTTGTTTCAGAATTAAAAACATTGAGATCTTAGCTTTGATGCCACTGAGAGGGGATGTCTCTCTGGGATAGCATTTCTCTGCCTCAGCACTCACAACATTCAAGGCAGGCTAATTCTCTGTGGTGGAGAGTCTCCTGTTAGGTAGCATCTCTGGTCTCTACCCTCTCGATACCAGGAACATCCCTGCCTCCAGTTGTGACAACCACCAATGTCTCCAGACATCACCAATGTCCCTTTGGGGGGGGGGCAGACTCGCTCCCGTTTGAGGACCACTGAAGAAGGATGATGGAATTGGGAGAGGGAGGGCACCCTGCAGTTGTCTTCTGCTCCTTTTCACGGCAAAATGGAAACTGGAGGCCAGTTGTCTACCACGTGTGTGTGGAATCAGTGCTTTGGCATCACAGTGATGCCTGCTGACAAAAACCACATCTCCACCTTTGAGGGACCATGAAATCTAAGGAAATGTGATTGTAATCCAACACGGGTGGGTTTATGGATTTCTCAGGTGCTGTGGGAGGAGGCGAGTTTCTCAGTAGTGGGAAGCAAGAAAAGCAGGTGCCCGCCCCCTTGGAAACCATCCGTTAAACACCTGATCAGTGACATCGAAGACTAGAAAAGCCCTGGACGTAAGTCAGGTTGATTTGGTTCAGGGTGGGTGCTGGAAGCTAGAGAACCCCTAAACTGATCTGAAGGAAGAGACAGGCAGAGGGACTTCCAGCATTTTCCCCGAGCGCATCACACACAGTAGGGCAGAATAAAAAGAAGCCATCTCATATTCACGATGGCAGCTGGCTCTTAGCAACACTGGATTATCTGACTGTGGCTTCGCCACTCACTGGCTGTGTGACCATGGGCAGTGGCTTAACCTCTCTGTGCCTCTCTTCTCATCTGTTAAATGGGGACAACAATAGTGCCTATGGTTGTTGGGAGGAATGGATGGTTAACCATCAGAATAGTGCTTGACACATGGGAAACACTATCGGAGTGTTAGGCAGTGCATGGGCACAGGTTCTTCTTTCCTGTGATGCCCTTAGTGGGTAGTCACCTCTTTCTTTACGGTCCTCTTTTCTCTCATCCGTTTATTTTGTGACCTTCCCACCTCCCTCTCCTCTGCCCCCTAATCTTGCTGCTTCTCCTTCTCTCTCACCTCCTCTGGTGCAGTTTGGCCTAAGACCTTTCATAGCCAGGCAACATAGAGATAAGCATAACCTGAATATTTCATGGACTTGAGAATTTCCTGCATAGTCCCCAGTCTTTGTAAAAAAATAAGCCTGATTTATTTGTGCAGTAGCCCACCCGTGATCAATTATCCCAGACAGTCTCCACATTCAAATATGAGCTTCATCAAAATACCCCCGGCTGTATTTAATCACTGAATGTTTCCTTGGGACTGCCTGTCTTTCTGTGACTTCACTCCTTGCCGGGTGCTGCCTAAGACCTCTATCTTCTGACAGTGTCTTGCTTTGTGCATTCTTGTTCTTCTGGTCCAGACGTGGCTTGGTCGCCTGGAGCAGGGCAGTCTCCTCAGCCTCACGGAGCCTCCTTGTCCCCATGCCTGAAGACTCGGCTGTGCTCTTGGGCTGCTTGACACCTTTGAGCTGACCATGAATGGATTTTCAGAGCTTCTCTTGTTTACTTCGCTGCACGCCTCTCTGTGGGCTCTTGTGAAATCGTCGGGAGAGGAGAAGCCAAGTGAAAAACAACCCTGCTTGGTGTCAGGGCTTGAGGATGATGGGGAAAGACTGGATTTGCATTAACTGGTTTGCGCAAGTTACAAGATTTTATCTTTCCTTACTTTTTTTTTTTTAAAGTGTGTGCTTGTCTGTTTTGGTGGTTCAGAGAGGGGAAGATGGGGAACTTTGGGTCTAAAGGAGGATAAGGACAGGTAACAGATACAGCAGATTAAGGTCTCTGAAGCTCCATCTACCAGGTACATGGGCTTCCATAGTGGCTCAGTGGTAAAGAATCCAGCTGCAATGCAGGAGACACAGGTTCGATCTCTGGGTGGGGAAGATCCCCTGGAGAAGGAAATGGCAACCCACTTCAGTATTCTTGCCTGGAAAATCCTGTGAACAGAGGAGCCTAGAGGTTTACAGTTCATGGGGTCACAAAAGACTTAGTGACTAAACAACAACAATAACAACCAGGTACATGGTCCTCATAACAACTTTTTCATGGACCTAGGATTTGAAGTTAGAGTCTGGCTTCAGAACCTCAGCTTTTTCCTGCTACACTCTGCCTTATACAGGAAGGCTCCTTTTGCATTGGGTTTTGAAGGGTGAATAGGAGTTCTATGAAGACGACCCACCTCCTGTACTGACTTTAGCCTCCTGCTCCTCCTAAAGCTGGCCAGGGGCCAATACCTAGAAGCCAGAATTAGGTCACTAGGGTGACTAACTTGCCCTGGTTTTCCTAGGACTTTCTTAGTTTTAGTACTAACAGCCCTGTTTCTTGGGAAACCCATCAGTCCCAGCCAAACCAGAACATTTGGTCACCCTAGGTTTCACCCAGCAGCAGATTCCTACACCAGAGGCCAGAGATCTGTTGGATTCTGACTCATTCCCAACAATGCTCATCTCCCCAAATGCCCCCTCATATCTTCACGCTGGGCTTCTTTCTCAGGACGGTTCCATTTCCTGGTCTAGGTGAGAATTAAATGAGATAATTAATTCTTTCGATAAGCTAAGCAAAGCATCTAGCACATGGTAACCCCTGGGTTCTAGTCCATGTTGGACTCTGACCTTCCTCTTTGCCTCGAGTAGGAGCTGGCACCCCCGTCCCTTGGAGTGAGCAGGCTTCCTTGTAGCCTAATTCCTCCAGCCTGGCTCTCCCCAAGGACAGAGCTGCGTCCCCACAAGAGTGAGGGCTGAGCATAATCACCATCCGCCAGGGAAGCAGTCTGTGTCAAGTGTCAGAGTAAATAGGAAACAGGTTCAGGGCTAGGATTCAGGGCCAAGATAGCTCAAGGTCATCGGAGGCCAGGGAGCTGAGAGCGGGCTGCAACCCAGAGGGTCAAGCAGAGTCAGATGTTGGTTAAGAGTCACTTCTCCTTCCTTGCGCTGCTGCCGTGTCTTTTCCCTTCCCAGTGCTGTTCAGCAGACAGCCAGGCCCTCTGCCGGTTTATTGAGGATGTGGGCTCACTGTGTCCTCCATGCTTCAGTCCACCTGGACTCCGATACGGTCTCTGGACCAAATGATGTTGTGCAGAGCGACCATTTCTCGGGTGCTTACTGTGTTGGGCACAGGGCTATGCTTTTTTCTTCACCACCTCCCCCTCAAACAAGGCTCATTTTCATCCCTATTCCCAACGGAGCTGTACCTCGTGTTGTGAGCATGTCATTGGAGGTAGGGGGAAGGAAGCAGAAAGGGGAGACGTCCTGAGGACAGGAGGCTCAGTATTTCCCAGGGATCGCTGACCATTCACATAAAGCATCGCACTTTGAGTCTTTTCTCTGTTTTTTGAGAGGTGATGATGTGGAGTGGGCTCCCTTACATTCCACTTGGAAACTTTTGACACTCTGGGAGAAAAGCCCGAGGCTGACCGAGCTGATGGGCGATGACATTAACGTACATGAACAGGAGCTGTAGTCCCAGGTTTGAATCCAGGTTAGACCATGTCTTTGCTGTGTGACCTTGGAACTTACTTAACATCTCTGTTTCTGCTTCTATAAAATTGGGAGAAATAATCCTTTTTCTTTGTGAGTTCTTCAGCAGCCTATGCACCGGGCTGAGGATTGCTGTTGTCATTGTTTAGATGCTAAACTGTGTCTGACTTTTTCGACCCCATGAACTACAGTGTGCCTGTCCTTCACTATCTCCCAGGGTTTGCTCAAACTCATGTCCATTGAGTCGGTGATGCTATCCAAACATCTCATCCTCTGTTACTCCCTTCTCTTGTCCTCAATCTTTCCCAACATCAGGGTTTTTTCCAATGAGTTGGCTTTTCACATCAGGTGGCCAAAGTGTCGGAGCTTCAGCTTCAGCATTAGTCCTTCCCATGAATATTCAGGGTTGATCTGACTCTAAATGTGGGCTAATTGTCTGCAACTTGTGCTTCTGAAATCATCCTCTCTAAGGCACTCTTTATTTGCTTAGGGTACCTTTTTTTAATTGTGGCACATAATATAAAACATATTTCCTGATGGCTCAGGGGATAAAGAACCGCCTGCCAATGCAAGAGACACAAGAGATGTGGGTTCAATCCCTGTATCAGGAAGATCCCCTCGAGGAGGGAATGGCAACCCACTCCAGTATTCTTGCCTGGGAAACCCCATGGACAGAGGAGCCTGGCAGGCTACAGTCTGTGGGGTCACAGAGAGTCAGACACGACTGAGCACACACACACACACATTTAACCATATTTAACTGTAGAGCTCAGTGGCATTAAACACATTCACCTTGTTGTGCAATTCTCACCATCATCCATCTCCTGAATTTTTCACCTTCCTAAACTGAAATTCTGTCCCCATTTAACTCTAAGTCCCCACCCCCCTTGCCCTGGCCCTGGCATCTACCCATTGACACAGTCTTTGTTTTGATGTATTAAAAATCACATCCGCCACGTATGGTTGTCGAATGGATTTCACAAGACAGTATTTGAAAATTCCCTGATGCAGTGCCTGGCATGGAGCTGGCCTCAGTTACGGTTCCTTGGGCTCTAGCTATGGTGGGTTTAAAACCTCTAAAGTCTGCCTACCTGCAGTGAAGGTCATTGTCTAATCTGGGTATAACCCAGAGGAGAGGAGCAAAGACCTCAGGCTAGGATAGAGACCTGGCTCCAGGACCCTGGGGAGGTTTTTCACTTTTAACTTGAGTGCTTACAACTGGCTTCGTCTGGTCAGGTGGCTGGCGACCCAGGTCTTGAGGTTTCTGTTGCCTCCAACCCATTGGTGTGTTTGTTCAGTAAACGTGTGTGGAAGGTGGGCACAGGAGGAAATCTGACCCAGGCCTTGCTTTCTCAGGCCCTGCAGTGGATGTAAATGATGAGGTCTTGGAAGGAGGAGCTGGGGATGGGGGAAGGGAGAGATTTGTTTCTTTCTTATCTGGTTCACTTCTTAGACTGAACTCCCCTCTTTGGATGAGCACATTATTTGATTACCATGAGAAAACACTTTCACCAGACTGCCATCCTTGAAAGGAGCTGATTCATAGAATGTTTGGTGAGGATGTTAAATAGCTGACTGGCCTGGGTCTTAGATAGCTCATTTGGTAAAGAAACCACCTGCAGTGTGGAAGACCTGGGTTCGATCCCTGGGTTGGGAAGATCCCCCGGAGAAGGGAAAGGCTACCCCCTCCAGTATTCTGGCCTGGAGAATTCCATGGACTATATAGTCCATGGAGTTGCAAAGAGACAGACACTACTGAGCGACTCTCACTTTCACTGGGTCTTAGGAAGTTAAAGTACCTCTGTTCTATGTATTAGCCATGCATGCGTGAGTGCTAAGTCACTTCAGCCATATCTGACTCTTCCCTGCCTATGGACTGTAGCTCACCAGGCTCCACTGTCCATGGAATTCTCCAGGCAACAATACTGGAGTGGATTGCCAAGCCCTCCTCTAGGGGATCTTCCCGACCCAGGGATTGAACCTATGTTTTCTTTCATTTTCTGCGTTGGCAGGTGGATTCTTTACCCCTAGTGCCACCAGGAAAGCATTGTATTAGCCATGGTTTCCTTTAAAAACCCACATTCACATGTACCTCCTTCAGGACGCCTTCTCAGATGTAGAGAATTCAGTTTCTTTACTCTGGGTCCTGTTTGAGCTTGTAGGTTTTTCCTGCTGACTCTAAGTAGGATTGTTAGAGATTTTTGTTTTTGTTTCCTTTAGATATTTAAAAAATTAATTTTATTTATTTGGCTGCAGTGGGTCTTTGTTGCAGTGGTTTGCCTAGTTTCAGATCACAGGCTGTAGGGCACAGGGGTTTCAGTAGTTGTGGCATGTGGTGTCTAGATTGTGGATTCGGTAGCTGTTGGCACATGGGCTTAATTGCTCCACACATGTGGGATCTTCCCTGACCATGGATCAAACCCATGTCCCCTGCATTTGCAAGCAGATTCTTAACCACTAACCCACTGGGGAAATCTGTTAGAGATTTTAAATTTTGTAATATGATATAAAACAGTAGCATCTTCTGTTGACCGAGGGTTTCTGATTTTTCTAGAACCTGGGCTAGTTGCTTTCCATGGTTATGAGTGTTTAATTTGCTAATCAGTTGCTATGGAGGGAGGGTTAGTCATTACCCCTGTTTTACAGATGGAGAAACTGAGGCACGAGAATTTGCAGGACCTCACAGAAGGGCAGGTAGAGTTGTTTGTTGAACCCAGATCTGCCTGACCTCAGAGTCTGAGCTCTGAGCCCTATTTGGTGGCAGTTCTGTCCTGCTCCCCACTGGACTGGGGGCCCCTTTTCCCCCTGTATGTCATCAGGGCTCAGCTCAAGGCCAGTTGAACTAAAGAAGAAGTGTGTGAGGTCTGACTGGGGTCCTCTGGTCGTCACAATCCCCACGTGTTGTTGAGAAGGTCACAGGATGAAAGGCAACCATCGGGGATTCATTCAAGGAAATGCAAGGAATTTACTGGAAGGCAGCTTCCCAAGTAGCTCAGTGGTAAAGAATCCACCTGACGACGCAGGAAATGCAAGAGACGCATCCCTGTTGGAAGATCCCTTGGAGAAGAGCATGGCAACCCACTCCGGTATTCTTGCCTGAAGAATCCCATGGACAGAGGAGCCTGGGAGGCTACAGTCCGTGAGTTCGCAAAGGGTCGGACATGACTGAGCACACCGGGGATTGGTGGATGTGAAGAATCAGGAAGCCTGAGTTTGAAGACTCTACAATTAAAAATTCCAACTCCGGAGCCAGACTGCCTGGGTTCAACTCCTGGCTCCATCCACTATGACCTTGATGTGAGGAAAATTTTAGACCTGAGGTAGTGAATGAGAGGATGCAGATTCTCCTATTACAATGCCTGGCATACGGCTGGCTACCATCATTGCTCCCCGAGTTATTTTTTTTTAATGGTGGTAAAATATATATAATGAGAATTATATCATTTTAACTATTTCAAGTGTCCATTTCAGTGACATTAACTCCATTTACACGGTTGGGCAAGCATCCATCTCTAGAACCTTTTTACCTTCTCCAAACTGAATCTCTGCCCCCATTAATAAGCTTCTCACCCCTCCTCCAGCTCCTGGCCCCCATCATCTAACCTTATGTCTCTGTGGCTCTGAGTCCTCTTTTTGTGTCTGTCTTGTTTCACTGAGCATCATGTCCTCAAGGTTCACCCATGGTGCAGCAGGTGTCAGAACCTCCTTCCTTTTGAAGGCTGAATAATATTCCTTGGCATGAATGGACCACACTAGGTTTACTTGGTCAGCTGTCAATGGTGCTCCTTGGATTTTATTTATTTATTGTTTTTATGTGGGCCATTTTAAAAGTCTTTATTGTAATTTACTACAACATTGCTTCTGTTTTTTTTAAATTATTCATTTACTTATTTTTGGCCATGCTGGGTCTTTGGCACTCTACGTGGGCTTTCTCTATTTGTGGAGAGTCAGTGGGGGAGCTACTTTTCATTGCTGTGCTCTGGCTTCTCATTGTGGTGGCTTCTCTAGTTGTGGAGCATGGGCTCTAGGGCTCACGGGCTTCAGTAGTTGCCGCGCGTGGGATCAGTAGCTGTGGCTCCTGGGCTCTAGGGCACGTGGGCTTCAGTGGCTGTAGTGCACAAGCTTAGTTGCCTCGCAGCATGTGGGATCTTCCTGGATCGTGGATGGAACATGTGACTCCTCCATTGGCAGGTAGATTCTTTACCACTGAGCCACCAGGGGAGCCCCAATAATAATTCTTTGCCTACGTCCTCAACAGTGGGTTCTTGCAGTGCCCTGTAGTGGTTTGAGGAATTCTCAGTGTTCATTCCAAGCCTCACGTTTTAAATGCAGAAACTTCTCTCTGACTCTGCACGCCTGTCTGCTAGGCTGGAAGCATCATGAGGGCAGCGGCCACAGGACATCTGTGCCTTGGCACATGGGCAGCTCCAAATTCTAACAAGTGAATGGTGCTTCACGAATATGTGCAAGTTGGGAGCTGAGCTGGAGTTGCAAGACGTGGGGTGGGCTGATGACCAGAAACTGGGGTGTGACCGCAGGGAGGCTTGGGGGAAGGGTGTCTCTGAAACTGTAAGTCAGGGATGGACAAGCACAGCCATTTCAGCCCTACCTGCTGTTTTGAATTTCCTCTGTCTTTACTTCTGGTGAGGCTTCCCAGATGGCACTAGTGGTAAAGAACCCACTTGCCAATGCAGGAGACGTAAGAGACTCGGGTTCAATCCCTGGGTCGGGAAGATCCCCTGGAGGAGGGCAGGGCAACCCACTCCAATATTCTTGCTTGGAGAATCCCCATGGACTGAGGAGCCTGGTGGGCTACAGTCCATGGGGTTAGACATGACTGAAGCAACTTAGCACGCCTGCACACCTCTGGTTAGGCTCTCAGGCCAGGGGCACAGAGGGTGATTCTGGTTCTCACTGGAGGGTGATCGTGGAAATAAATGTCTGGGGATGTCTGTGGTTGTGACAACTGCGGGCGGCAGGGTGCTCTTGGCATTTGGTGGGGGGGATCAGGGATGTTGCTCCACACCATGCAGTGCCCACCTCTACCTCCAATCCCAGAGAATGGTCCAGCCCCACATGTCAACCCAAGTTAAGAAACTGCACTCTAAGACCACAACGATGGCATCATTGGTCTGAGAGACTGGTCCAAATCTGTGACTTGGGAAAGTTACCAGGTGTGAAACTGGCAAGAATAAAAGGAAGGGGTGTTAGCAGGGGTCCTGTCCCTCCTCAATGATCCAGTATCCCTCCAAAGCCCTGTTTGCAGAAGAGGTGTTTGCTGCCTCTTGCCCATGGCTGCTCCCTCGATAAGCAGATTGGTCCAGCTCGCATCCATGGGGACAGCTTCTGGTTGCATGACCATCCGCCTTGTAGCTCTCCCTCCGTGGGAGAGGAGACAGCTGTTCCCTGCTTGGGCCTCCTGTGTACATGTGTTTGTGCATGTTTTGGTTCTGAGGGTCAGTGGGTTGTGTGCTTTGCTTTGTCCTCAGTTAACTTAATTTGTTGCTAATAATAAAATCTGGAACTTACCTAGCCCTGAAACCCCGGGTCATTCATTGAGGAAGCTTGGCACACACATCCTTCTCAAATGCTGCCTGTGAAAAAAGTAGAGGATGGAGTGAAATTCTTCTTGGGGACAGAAGGGTTGGCAGGATCAGCTCCTGCAAGTAGAATTCAGCATATTTCTAAACAAAGAAACAACTTGATCCCAAAGGGGTCAGTTATTCTAGAATTACTTGATTGTTTCAAGGGCAGTTTGGTGAAAGTCTCTGGATGGGGGACCTTGGGGCACAAAATATAAGGCAGCATCAGAGGGAAAAAAGCCACCTCAATACTTTAATATAGTATTTTTTCTTTCTTTTTAAAAAATTTTATTGATGTGTAGTTGATGTACAATACTATATTAAGTTACTGGTGTGCTGGGAAAGATTGAGGGCAGGAGGAGAAGGTGATGATGGAGGATGAGATGGTTGAGTAGCATCACTGACTCAATGGAGATGAGTTTGAGCAAGCTCTGGGAGATGGTGTAGGACAGGGAAGCCTGGTGTGCTGCAGTTTGTGGGGTCCCAAAGAGTCAGACATGACTGAGCAACTGAACAACAACAACAACAAAAGGTGTATAATATCATAATTCACAATTATTAAAAGTTATACTTCATTATTGTAAAATATTGGCTATATTTCCCAAGATATATATGTGTGAATGTTAGTCACTCAGTCATGTCCAACTCTTTGTGAACCCATGGACTGTAGCCTGCCAGGCTCCTCTGTCCATGGGATTCTCCAGGCAAGTCTATTGGAGTGGGTTGCCATGCCCTTCTGCAGGGGATTTTCCTGACTGAGGGATTGAACCCAGGTCTCCTACATTGCAGGCATATTCTTTACTGTATGAGCTACCAGGGAAGCCTTTATATATAATATATCTTTGTGTCTTAATTTAAAGGTGGTTTTTTTTGGAGGGGCCACAGTACTTGGCCTTCGGGATCTCAGTTTCCCAACTAGGATTCAAACCGGGGCCCAAGCCATGAAAGCATGGAGTCCTCACTACTGGACTGTCAGAGAATTCTCCTTGTATCTTATTTTATACACAATACTTTGTACCTCTTAATCCCCTCTCCTTGTGTCATCCTTTCTCTTTTCCTCCATTCAACCTGTTTTTAATATTCATTTATTTTTGGCTGCATCAGGTCTTAGTTATGGCATGTGAGATCTTCGATGCAGTGTGCGGGCTTCTCTCTATGCCCGCACACTGCAGAGATGCAGATCTCGGGCTCCAGAGTGCGTGGGCTCTGTAGTTTGTGGCTCACGTGCATGCTAAGTAACTTCAGTCGTGTCTGACTCTTTGCGACCCTCTTGACTGTAGCCCACCGTACTCCTCTGTCCATGGGATTCTCCAGGCGAGAATACTGGAATGAGTTGCCATGCCTTCCTCCAGGGGATCTTCCCAACCTAGGGATCAAACCTGCATCTCTTACGTCTCTTGCATTGGCAGGTGGGTTCTTTACTACTAGCGCTTACCTGGGAAGCCCATAGTTTGTGACATGTAGGCTTAATTGCCCTGAGGCATGTGGGATCTTAGTTCTTCAACCTGGGATTGAATCCATGCCCTCTGCATTGGAAGGTGGATTCTTAACCACTGGGCCACCAGAGAAGTCCCCATTCAACCTATTTTTTTAAAAACAGTATCATATATACAATGGTCAAGACCATTTTAAAGAGATTTACAAGGAAAAGTAAGGCCTTTCCATGTCTATGTTCTCCCCAGAGGCAACCGCCAGTCTGAGTTTCTTGTTCACCCCAGAAAGGAATTAGATGTGTACACATGTGTGAATGTCACACACACCTGCCTGCCCGTCTTTGACACAAAGACACTTTCTCTGTTGCTCTGTGCCTCAGCTTTCTCCCTTAATAACATTTCCTGAAAGTCATCTGAATCTTTTTCTTATGTGCCCATGGTCATTGGTAACATACTTATCAAACTCACAATCAATGGACATTTCCAGATCTTTGTTATTATCAATGGTGAAGCTGCTGAGTGTCCTCATCCTTGAAAGGCACAGGGTTTTTAAAAAAATTTAAATTGAAGGGCAGTTGATTTACAATATTGTGTAAAACTCTGCTGTATAGCACAGTGACTCAGTTATACACATATATTCCATTGTTAAAAAGATATTCTTTTCCATGATGGTTTATCACAGGATATTGAATATAGTTCCCTGTGCTATACAGTAGGGCCTTGTTGTTTACCCATTCTTGTTTATCCATATCAGTTTTTGTCTGCTCATCCCAAACTTCCAGTCCTTCCCTCCCCCACTTCCCTCCCCCATGGCAACCACAAGACTGTTCTCTATGTCTGTGAGTCTGTTTCTGTTTTGTAGATAGGTTTATTTGTGCCACATTTTAGATTCCACAAATACATGATATCATATGGTATTTATCTTTCTCTTTCTGACTTCCTTCACTTAGTATGATCATCTCTAGGTCCATTCATGTTGTTGCAAATGGCATTATATTATCCTTTTTCGTGGCTGAGTAATATTCCATTGCATATATGTATTACACTTTCTTTATCCATTTCTCTGTTGATGGACACTTAGGTTGTTTTCATGACCTGGCTGTTGTAAATAGTGCTGCAGTGAGCATTGGAGTGCATGTATCTTTTTGAATTACAGTTTTGTCCAGGTACATGTGAGAGGTGTAGGGTTTTGTTTGGGACTGCTCACAGCATCCCAAGCCCTTGCTCTTGGACTGGAGGAGTGCAAGGGAAATTGTATTCAAAGAAGAGGCTTAGGACTTTATCTTAACCTGGAGTTACTCATTTTTACCCTCAAATCCACATGGCTCTTCCATGGCATCATATATACGACTTCTGCAGAGTCAACATTTGCATGCATTTAAGAGTGGAAGCCAGAGATGCCAAATGAATGCCCGGCCTCTGCACACATTTCGGGTGAGGTGTGTTGCACATCCATTGCTCTCCGCAAGGTGTGCTTGGAGAATTAAGCCTTAACCATGAAGGCAATGCAAGGCTGGTGCTGAGACCACATGGATCTCAGGTGGGCCATGCATCCGAGCGCCAGGTGGATCACATTACCATCCATGCTCTCTCCTGGTCTGAGTTGCTTCCAAGATTGTACAGTCAGCCTTGCTCTGAGGCTCCATGTGAAGACCTGAATTCACTCTAACACAATTCAAGGGACTGAATTGAGCACACTGCAGAATTTTTTAAATTTTATTTTTATTTATTTATTTATTTTGGTTGTGTGGGTCTTCACCGGTGTGTGTGATCTACTCTCTAGTTGCGGTGCACAGGCTTCTCATTGCAGTGGTTTTTCTTGTTGTGGAGCACAGGCTCTAGGGCACATGGGTTTCAGTAGTTTCGGCACGTGGGCTCAGTAGTTGTGGCTCCCAGACTCGAGAGCACAGAGTCAGTAGCTGTGGTACACAGGCTTAGCTGCTCTGAGGCATGTGGGATCTTTCTGGATCAAGGATCGAACCTGTGACTCCGGCATTGGCAGGCAGACTCAACTACTGGACCACCAGGGAAGTCCACATTGCAGGTTTTGAGTTTGCTTCTGTGCCATCTTGTCTCCGAGAAACACTTGAGGAGCTGGACTCTGAAAACTGCATCCAGCTGACACAAAATGCGAGCATGCACCTCAGACATCCACCAGCTCCCTCATTGCCCTTCTTGGGTTATGAGCCACCACTGTCCGCATCTGAGGTTCTGACTTGGCATCCGATTTCAGACAACTCTCCATCTTTTCACCATCATTCACAGACCGCCTGATCCGAAGAGCTGACTCACTGGAAAAGACCCTGATAATGGGAAACATTGAAGGCAGGAGGAGAAAGGGGCGACAGAGGATGAGATGGTTGGATGGCACCGCTGACTCAGTAGACATGAGTTTGAGCAAACTCTGGGAGATGGTGAAGGACAGGGAAGCCTGGTGTGCTGCAGTCCATGGGGTTGCAAAGAGTTGGACACAACTTAGTGACTGAACAACAACACAGGCTACAAACCTCCAACACCCACTTCTGCACAAGTAAACTTCAGGCCCTTTCAAGGTTAAGTGTCTTATATCTTGCTGTGGTTGTGTATTTCTTTGCTTTTTAAAAAAGATGTATTGATTTATTTTTGGCTCTGCTGGGTCTTCAATGCCCTGTGAAGATCATGGGCTCTAGGGCACACACAGGCTTCAGTAGTTGTAGTTCGTGGGCTCTACAGAGAGGGCTCAGTAGTTGTGATGCATGGACTTGGTTGTTCCCCGGCATGTGGGATCTTCCCGGATCAGGGATCAAATTCATGTCCCGTGCATTGGTAGACGGATTCTTAATCACTAGACCACCAGCGAAGCCTGGTTGTATATTTCTTAACATGTGTGAAACCGTCACTCTTTTTTTAAAAAATTGGATTCCTGTTTTATTATGTGCCACTGATGATGTCCTTGCCCGCTGTGGTCCTAACCTCATTTTTCCCATAAGTGTGGTGATTTTTAGGAACGCTTGTGTCACTCTGGCACAGAAAGGGCTATCCTTCCCTTCTCAGATGGTAGTAACAACAAGTCACAATGTGGCATTGCCCCACGGCCCAGCCGGGGAGACCTCAGTTTTGTCACCTCCAGGTCTGTGACTGGCTCCCATGTTTCCTGTGGGCTGGCAGAACACTTAGCCCACATGAGGACATCATTAGAAGCAGCAGCTACTGTTTGTGCAGTTCGTCATCTGTGCAGGGTTTTGGGGTCTGGCAGTGAATTCAGAAATGCAAGATGCCTGCTCTCCACACTCCCATGGGCCTGGTGGTAGTACACACATCCATAGAGAGATGGACACAGTATTATAATTTCAGGTGGCAGTAAGTCCTGGAAGGAATTATTTTGGGGTGACAAGATGGGGTGAGCTGAGAGGGATCTCCTTTAGAATAAAGAGATCTGAGGCTAAGGTTTGAGCTTTAGATCAGGAGGAGGAAGAGGAAGCTGTCATGGGAGGCCTGGGGAGCAGAGTGAATTTTAGGTGCTCAGAACAGCATGTGCAAAGGCCCTGAGGTTGCCTGGGAATTTTGAAGGAAAATATTTTTTTTTTTCTTGTCTGTGCTGGGCAGCTTGTAGAATCTTAGTTCCCTGACCAGGGATTGAACTTGAACCCTTGGTGGTGAAAGTGCAGAGTTCCAACCATTGGACCAACCAGAGAATTCCCTGGAACAGGTTTTTATGGCTTGATTTTTCTGTACCATGACTGAGGCACAGAATGGACCTCATAGCAACTCTATAAAATGAGTGCCTAGGGATCTTCCATCTTATCAGTTCTAAAGGGGAAACCAAAGCTTGGAGAGGCTGAGACACTTACCCAAAAGCTCGGAGCCTGGGAGCCACAGAACCTACCTTGGATCTTACTTGATGGCCTAGTTTCTAACCACTGGCATGCCCGGCCCTAAATATTGATAGAATCCTAAGTGGGATGTAAGGACCATTTGCCTCCCATCCCTCTGTTAAACCACCCTCCCTCAGCTTGGCAGCTGCCTCCTCTGCCTTGCTCTTGGAGGGGTGGCTGCCGCTGGCACCAGTGGGCCAGCATTTATCTTGCCCCCTACTCCCCACCATTTCCATGGCTCTTACCCTTGGTTTTTCATACATGTGAGATTTGTCTTCCAAAGCTGTTCAAGGTTATGAGGTTTGTGAATATGAATACGTGTGTGTGTGTGTGACCCCCTAATTTGAATACAAAGTTTCTATTTGGATATCTGCTGTTTAATTTTCCAAGGTCTCCCCTCCCCAACAAAAGGAAAAATGCATTATGTTTTATCTTTGCATCCTGTGGAACTCTGTGAATAATGGGCAACTGTGGATGAGGATTGCCAAGGAAACAGATAGGAAGGAAATTCAGGGTGTATTGGGGAGGGATGTCTATTTGAGCACAAAGGTGCACTTTTGATCTTCAGATTTCAAAGTGGGAAAGTCAAGGTGAGGTGGGAGCAGGGGTGAGGAATAAACCCAAGAACGTCAAGTGCACAGTTCTTCCTGGCAGCTACACTAGCTTCACGTGGCCCAGGATCAGCTCAATGTCTCAGACGTGGGTTGAGTTGTCTTTTCCTTAGATCAGTCCCAAGAAGCAGAAGTTTGCGAGCCAAACACGGTGGTGGTTTTCTAGGGGGTGTAAGGGCAGGAAGAGGGTGGAGGCAGGTCTTCATCATAAATCCCTTTCCACGTTCAAGGCCCAACTCCTTGCAACGCTCTTTTCCTTAGCAGAGGGTGAGGACCCATAACTGGTAGACCTGTGCTTTAGTTCAGCTTTGATCCTCTGTGTGAGCATTTCTTTCTTTCCAAGCTCCAAGCCTCCCATCTAGCTTTCTTTTGGTGTCTGTGTGTGTACGTGAAGGGACTAAGCTATATCTCTTGTGTTGGGTCAGATTTGTCTTAGTTTGAGCCCGAAGTTGCTCGTGGCCCAAATTCTCAACCTTTCCTGGCATTCCATAATCACAGGCCTTGGGGAGGAATGCATCCCATTGCCCTCCAATTATGGTTTCCTTAGGAGGCTATTAAATCTTGATTTCTGAGAGGAAAATTGGGCATCCCTTGTTTTCTCTTTCAAGCCCTAGTGTTCTGCTACTGTGGGTGAGCCCTTCTAGAAACTTCCAAGTGGTTTCAGAGGCCATCGAGATATCACTGGGAAGCGCAGTTATTTTACGATGGAGCTGGGCTTTAGAAAGAGCATAGGGATTGTTCTTTTTTTAATTATTATTTTTATTGGAGTATAGTTGCTTTACAATGTTGTGTTAGTTTCTGCTGTATAGCACAGTGAATCAGCTATACATTTCCATATATCCCCTCTTTTTTTTGGATTTCCTTCCCATGTAGGTCACCCAGAGCACTGAGTAGTAGGTTCTCATCAGTGATCTATTTTATACCTAGTATCTGCAACTCCAATACGTTGGCCACCTGATATGAAGAGCTGACTCATTGGAAAAGACAATGATGCTGGGAAAGATTGAAGGCAAAAGGAGAAAGGGGCAGCAGAGGATGAGATGGTTAAATAGCACCACCAACTCAGTGAGCCTGAATCTGAGCAAACTCTGGCAGATAGCGGAGGACAGAGGAGCCTGGCGTGCTGCAGTCCATGGGGTCACAAAGAGTCAGACACGAGTTAGGGATTGGATAATAACAACATAGTGTCAATAATGTATATATGTCAGTCCCAATTTTCCAATTCATCCCACTCTCCCCTTCCCCATTTGACGCTCATATGTTTGTTCTCTACGTCTGTGTCTCTATTTCTGCTTCGCAAATAGATTCTCTGCACCATTTTTCTAGATTCCACATATATGTGTTAACATACAGTATTTGTTTTTCTCCTAATGACTTACTTCATTCTGTATGACAGTCTCTAGGCCCATCCCTGTCTCTGCAAATGGCACAATTTCTTTTCTTTCTTTTTTTTTTTGTGGCTGAGTAATATTTTATTTAGAGCCCTGGACAATTCTTTTAGGCTATTTCCTTTGGAGGAAGAGGTCAGTGTGGGGTTGATGGGAATGTGCAGAGATTGTGGGTTTGGATTCGGATGGACATGTAGAGATGTTCAGCTGGGACCTTTCTGAGTTCAGCTGTGGGGCTCCTGGAGGCAGGGACAGCCCATTCCTTGCTGCCTCCCAATCCTGGCCTGGGACTGCCTGGCGAAGAGCAGGTATGTATGCATTTGCATTTGTTGAATTGGATGGAGCACAGTGACAAGCTGGACCAGGTCTGCCTGACTCCATAATTCGCTGTGCTCCACATGCAGGGTGATGTGAAGCTGTAGATCCCAGGTCTGATGGGAGAGTCTTGAGAGACCAGATTGAGACAATCTGAGCACATCACACCTTCCCCATCCCAGGCCTGGAGGTTGAGGGACCAGGGTGCTTGGTGGACGGCCCATCTATCAGCTTGAGCACACGACAAAGATGGAGAGGGAGAACTGAGAGGACTCAGTTCAGTTCAGTCGCTCAGTCGTGTCCGACTCTCTGCGACCCCATGAATTGCAGCACGCCAGGCCTCCCTGTCCACACCAACTCCTGGAGTCTACCCAAACCCATGTTCATCGAGTCGGTGATGCCATCCAACCATCTCATCCTCTGTCGTCCCCTTCTCCTCCCGCCCCCAATCCTACCCAGCATTAGGGTCTTTTCTAATGAGTCAACCCTTCGCATGAGGTGGCCAAAGTACTGGAGTTTCAGCTTCAACATCAGACCTTCCAATGAACACCCAGGATTGATCTCTTTTAGGATGGATTGATTGGATGTCCTTGCAGTCCAAGGGACTCTCAACAGTCTTCTCCAACACCACAGTTCAAAAGCATCAATTCTTCGGCGCTCAGCTTTCTTCACCGTCCAACTCTCACATCCATACATGACCACTGGAAAAACCAGAGCCTTGACTAGACGGACTTTTGTTGGCAAAGTAATGTCTCTGCTTTTAAATATGCTATCTAGGTTGGCCATAACCTTCTTTCCAAGGAGTAAGCGTCTTTTAATTTCATGGCTGCAGTCACCATCAGCAGTGATTCTGGAGCCCCAAAAAGTAAAGTCTGACACTGTTTTCACTGTTTCCCCATCTATTTCCCATGAAGTGATGGGACCAGATGCCATGATCTTAGTTTTCTGAACGTTGAGCTTTAAGCCAACTTTTTCACTCTCCTCCTTCACCTTCATCAAGAGGCTCTTCAGTTTTTTTTCACTCTCTGCCATAAGGGTGGTGTCATCCGCATATCTGAGGTTATTGATATTTCTCCCGGCAATCTTGATTCCAGCTTGTGTTTCTTCCAGCCCAGCATTTCTCATGATGTACTCTGCATATAAGTTAAATAAGCAGGGTGACAATATACAGCCTTGACGTACTCCTTTTCCTATTTGGAACCAGTCTGTTGTTCCATGTCCAGTTCTAACTGTTTCTTCCTGACCTGCATACAGGTTTCTCAAGAGACAGGTCAGATGGTCTGGTATTCCCATCTCTTTCAGAATTTTCCACAGTTTATTGTGATCCACACAGTCAAAGGCTTTGGCATAGTCAATAAAGCAGAAATAGATGTTTTTCTGGAACTCTCTTGCTTTTTCGATGACCCAGCGGATATTGGCAATTTGATCTCTGGTTCCTCTGCCTTTTCTAAAACCAGCTTGAACATCTGGAAGTTCACGGTTCACGTATTGCTGAAGCCTGGCTTGGAGAATTTTGAGCATTACTTTACTAGCGTGTGAGATGAGTGCAATTGTGCAGTAGTTTGAACATTCTTTGGCATTGCCTTTCTTTGGGATTGGAACGAAAACTGACCTTTTCCAGTCCTGTGGCCACTGCTGAGTTTTCCAGATTTGCTGGCATATTGAGTGCAGCACTTTCACAGCATCACCTTTGAGGATTTGAAATACCTCAACTGGAATTCCATCACCTCCACTAGCTTTGTTCATAGTGATGCTTTCTAAGGCCCACTTGACTTCCCATTCCAGGATGTCTGGCTCTAGGTGAGTGATCACACCATCGTGATTATCTGGGTCGTGAAGATCTTTTTTGTGCAGTTCTTCTGTGTATTCTTGCCACCTCTTCTTAATATCTTCTGCTTCTGTTAGGTCCATACCATTTCTGTCCTTTATCGAGCCCATCTTTGCATGAAATGTTCCTTTGGTATCTCTAATTTTCTTGAAGAGATCTCTAGTCTTTCCCAATCTGTTGTTTTCCTCTATTTCTTTGCACTGATCGCTGAGGAAGGCTTTCTTATCTCTCCTTGCTATTCTTCGGAACTCTGCATTGAGATGGGAATATCTTTCCTTTTCTCCATTGCTTTTCGCTTCTCTTCTCTTCCCAGCTATCTGTAAGGCAGAAGCGAGGCGGCTGCGACGGCTCGGCGCAGAAGCCTGGCCGAGAGGAGCTAGGCCGGGCCGGGGGCCGGGAGCCGGGGGCGGCGGCCGAGAGGGGCTAGGCCGGGCCGGGGGCCGGGGGCCGGGGGCGGCGGCCGAGAGGGGCTAGGCTGGGAGGACTAAGGCAAGGCAAAAGGCTCAGCCAGAAGAAGGCATTTGGCTCTCTGGCTGTTCAGTGCAAGAAAGAAAACACTTTAGCTTTTGCAGAATAATCTGAGGAAATTAACAGGTTAGGCGTGTTCCAGCCCCGCTGTGAACTTGCTGAGAGTATCAGCACAATTTGTTACAAAATGTTCTTGATTTGTAACTAAACGTTCTTGTGCTGGTGCACTGATTTCTGTCTGTCTCCCCAGGAGGCGGTGGAACTGTGTGTGTTCTATTCACAGTCTTGTGTTCAGAGCTCCGGATGCTGCCTGCCACTCTGTAGGAGCTCAGAGCTGTTGATCCAGGGACCTAGAAGGAAGATGGTGATAGGATTGGCAACATGGTGGGTGTTGCTGCCTAGTCAACTTTTTAATTAAGAAACTAAGAATTCGTGGTCAGAGAGCCTGTCTGTAAAGGTCAAAGGGTTTTCTAGGACATCTCCATGGTGCAGAAAACAATCTACCTGTGAGTAAATACTGGCTGGAGAGCGAGGGTGTGGCTGCTGTTGATCCTGGTGGGGAAAGAAAATTCCTCCATGGTCCTGTATGCACGTAAAAGAGACTTCTTATCAATGGGCTTTTCCCCCCAAAGGGGACTTCATTTGAGAGCAGAAATGCTACTCATCTTTCTTAGAATGTTCTTAGAAGATACCTTGCATCCAGTCGGATGGACAAGTATTTTGCTGTTGTTGTTCAGTCGCTAAGTCTTGTCCGACTCTTTGTGACCCCATGGACTGCAGCATGCCAGGCTTCCCTGTCCATCACCATCTCCCAGAGTTTGCTCAAACTCCTGTCCACTGAGTTGGACAAGCATTTACACAGCTTTAATTTCCTTCATGCATTTCTCCCAAGTGTGCGCCAGGGCTTGGCAGCATAAACAGAAGCAGAGTCAGGAAGTTCCAGGTGTACAAGGTGTTTATTCAGGTAGACGGAGTGCTGCAAAGTGGATCCAAAGAGCCAGTAAAGTCTGAGGGTCCAATGGCAAAGGGACAAACACATTCTTTTCATAAGTCAAAATAAACATGGGCAGGAAATGGGTGCCCTCCAATCCGCATCGGAGAACTCCATCTTTTTATAATAGGAGAGCCGTGTCTGACGTGTATGCACAGGGGTGTCCCAGGAATACCTGCTGGGCTCCTGGAATGGACACGCCACGTGGAGCTTCTCGTTTCTTCTAGATAGAAAAATAAAGCAGCCAGGCTGGCTTCAAGAACCAACTCAATAAAGAAATGAGTCGGGTGTTGTGTCTCTTTGGTCACAATGGAATTTAAAATAGGTGTTTTTTCATTCTGACGAATGATTCCATTTCACGGTGTCTCCACAGAAAGGCAGTACGTTCTCCTGTTTTCTCTTGTCCTTTAGGAGTTGAGGATATTTTCTCTGTTCCTTGTCACTCTGCTTAGATGCTGCCAGCCCGTGGGTGTAGCAGCTTCTGGGAAACTGGCTTCTGGTGACCTGTACATTATTCAAGACCACCGTGTTCTTGTTACTGGGAAGCCATCAGTCATATGAATGGACCTTTTTATGGTTGAGATTGTCCCCAGGGAAACCCTCCTCGCAATTCAGACCTTCCACAGTGACAGATTTCAGACTCTGACATTTCTCATTCCCACTCTATTGTTCCCATGGATGCTATGGCTCTCTCTCTCACCTCTCCCCACTAGAAAATGGTTATACAAGATCCCAATGCTGAGAAAGATTAAGGGCAAGAGGAGAAGGGGGCAACAGAGGATGAGATGGCTAGATGGCATCACTGCCTCAATGGACATGAGTTTGAGCAAACTCGGGGAGATAGTGAAGGACAGGGAAGCTTGGCATGCTGCAGTCCATGGGGTCGAAAAGAGTCGGACATGACTTAACAACTGAACAACAGCAACAAATAACACAACATTGTAAATTAACTCTACTTTGATTAAAAAAAAAAGAAAGAAAATAGTTATACCTAATCCCAAAAATGACACAGAAAACGTAAACATGTGGGCAAATATCAACGAGGAAAATATGCATGGAATTCAAGGCAGCAGGCATTATCAAGGAAAGAAGGAGTGAGGTTTTGCATTAAGTGAAGGGACAATCTTTAAATGAGGGTCAGGTATGCATAGAACCAACTTCAGAGAACAAATTGCAGGAAATAAGAGGAGAATTAAGAAACCTCAGGGGAGATACAAACAGAGCCTTGATCATGTAGATAAACTTCAATTAAGCAACAAGGAGTTTGAATAATATGGTTAATAAGATCACGGTAACAGATATGGGCTGGACTTTGTATTCTCCAAACAATACACATTTTAAAGTGCTCTTGGAATATTTAGAAAAACTAATCATCTGTTAAATCTCAAGGGGAAAAAAAAACCCAATAGTTTTCAAAAAGCAGACATTGAACTGCCTAATCTCTGGCTGTAAGCAAACGTAACTGGAAATTAATTTTTAAAAGCTTTACCAAACAAACATTCAAGACAAACTCCTACCATGTGATAATTAAAAACAATACACAACTCTTAACTTTGGTCAAAGGCAGAACTCAACACTGCAAGGATAGATGTTTTAGAAGACAGGGGAGATGTGAATACAGACTTAAATGATTAAATAGAGAAGTCAGAGAAATGAGACAACGAATAATGAAACAAATCTACACAGGAAGAAGGAAATAATAAATTAATGGGGACTCACTGATTAGAAAACAAACAGAACTGATGATTTCAAAACTGGATCTTTTAGAGCTGCAATATGCAATAGGGTAGCCATTAGCCACAGCAAAATTAATTGTTTCTCAGTCACATCAGTTGGTTTCCAGCACTTGGTGGCTACATATGACTAGTACTAGTAGTGTTAGTTGCTTAGTTGTCTCTGACTCTTTGTGACTCCATGGACTGTAGCTTGCCAGGCTCCTCTGTCCATGGAATTCTCTAGGCAAGAATACTGGAGTGGACTGCCATTCCCTTCTCCAGGGGATCTTCCTGACCCAGGAATCAAACCTGTGGCTCCTGCATTGCAGGCCGATTCTTTACCATCTCAGCCACCAGGGAAGCCCCTACTGACTACCAAATTCCACAGTACAGATACAGATCTTTTCTGTCAATGCAGACTGTTTATTGGGCAGTGCTATCTTAGCAGGAAGACTATAGTGTAACTAAGGGAAAAAATATGTGGGAAGAATAAATATATATTAATAAAATAAAGACAGAACATGGAAATGTAACAAAACCCGCAAAAAGATTATAAAGCCAACTTTGGTAATAAATAACTTGCAAAATATTATTAAAATAACCATTTACTGGTTTAAGTGCTTATCTTATTTAGGTGAAGTTTTTAGTTTAGTTGATAATTTGTGTCTGACTCTTTTGTGACCCCATGGGATTTCCCAGGCAAGAATACTGGAGTAGGTTGCCATTTCCTTCTCCAGGGGATCTTCCCAATGCAGGGATCGAACCCATGTCTCCAGCATGGCAGATGAATTCTTTACCACTGAGCCACCAGGAATTTAAGTTAGTCATTTCCTTTCACAAGAAATTAAGGTTCTGAATTTGCCCCTAAGAACAGCTATGCCTGAATCTCCTAAATTGTGCTCTTTTGTTGTTAATTTCTAAATAGCCTGTAAGAGTTACATTGACTCAAGAAGCAGTAGGCTAAAACTGAGTAACTTTTAAAAAGTCATTGCTACAGTTAATTGCCTAAAGTGTGTATGGATTACATATATACATGAGGGAAATTTTCCAAAATATCCATCATAACAAACAAGGCACTTTAGCAAGAGTAGTTTTAAGCAGTGGGTGGGGGGTGGTGGTGGTGGTGGTGGTTTGAGGTGCAGCTTAGCAACGGGAAACACAGCAATCGCGTGCAGAAGCCCTGACATCCTGGACTCACACCACAGACCCAGATGGTCCAAGTCTGAGTCCCTACCTTCTTTTCTTAGTTCTTCCTGTGAGTCTTGTGCACCTGCCCAAACTGGAGACTTGGGAGTCATCCATGTTGATAAGCCTGATAACCCCACCTCCCCTGATGGCTTCAGAAGTCAGCCTCATTCTCCCTGTTGCCTCTTGTCTTCTTCATCCAGCTACCAGAGAGCCAGAATATTGACCCTGAATGTGGATCTGAAAGTGAAAGTCACTCAACCCCACAGACTGTAGCCCTCCAGGCTCCTCTGTCCATGGAATTCTCTAGGCAAGAATACTGGAGTGGGTAGCCATTCCCTTCTCCAGGGAATCTTCCTGTCCCAGGGATCAAACCCAGGTCTCCTGCATTGGCAGGCAGATTCTTCTTTACCATCTGAGCCACCAGGGAAGCCCGAATGTGTATCTGGTGGTACATTTTTCTGGCTGAAGCCCTTCTTTGGCTCCTACCGCGATGCAAAGTCCAAGCCCCTTGGCTCCCTAACCGTCCTGTCTGGCCTGATGTCCCACACCTTTTCCTCTGTACTTTGCCCTTCATCAGCTCTGAACTCTTTATACTTAAAGGCAGCGCTGATGATTCACACCTTGCACGTACTGTCCCTCTCCTGCTAGGATAAAACCAGTCACCTGATTCCCTCCACTTTTTTTCTCCCCTGTGAGTTTTACTGTGCACCTGCTGTGTGTGCATGGCACTGGGATGCAGTAATTCGACAGATGCAGTAATAAACCTCCCCTTCTCAGGACTTTCCTGGTGTCTCAGAAGGTAAAGAGTCTACCTGCAGTGCAGGAGACCCAGGTTCGATCCCTGGGTCGGAAGATCCCCTGGAGAAGGGAATGGCAAACCACTCCAGTATCCTTACCTGGAGAATCCCATGGACAGAGGAGGCTGGTGGGCTACAGTCCATAGAGTCCCAAAGAGTTGGACACAACTAACACTTTCACTTTTCACTTTCTCGTGGCTTGCCTGTCTCTTTTGCGCATCCTGGGAGAGAAGAGCAATGGCACCCCACTCCAGTACTCTTGCCTGGAAAATCCCATGGACAGAGGAGCCTGGTAGGCTGCAGTCCATGGGGTTGCTAAGAGTCAGACACGACTGAGCGACTTCACTTTCGCTTTTCACTTTCATGCATTGGAGAAGGAAATGGCAACCCACTCCAGTATTCTTGCCTGGAGAATCCCAGGGACGGCGGAGCCTGGTGGGCTGCCGTCTATGGGGTCGCACAGAGTCGGACACGACTGAAGCGACTTAGCAGCAGCTTAGCAGCAGGAGAGAAGAGATAATGTCTCCATCCCTTTCTGCAACCCAGTGCCAGGAAAGGCCCAAATCCAGGTGGGCCAGAGTAAGAAACACCATGAATTAAACCCGCAGTGTATCCATGGTGCCGCACCCTGGTCCTAGTCTCCCTGAGAGACCTGGGTTCCAACTGGCCCTGCTGCTTGCTAGCTGAACTAGCATTTAGCACAGCAGCCCTTATATGCTTCAGTGTCTCCATCTTATAACGGCGGTGGTTGTTCGAATAATAGTGTTAATAAGAGCTTATTAACTGATATAGGTTGAATGTTGTATTCAGCAAACAGAATATACATCTTAAAGTGTATTCACGTGGAATGGGGTGGGGGGGGCGTTAGAGAATGCCCATTCACTGCTTCGGTCTACAGGAATTGCAAGCAAAGGTGTGCTGTGTGCTTAGTTGCTCAGTCATGTCTGACCCTTTGCGACCCCATGGGCTATAGCCTGCCAGCCTTCCACTCCTCTGTCCATGGAATTCTCCAGGCAAGAATACTCCAGTGGGTTGCCATGCCCTCCTCCAGGGGATCTTCCCAACCCAGGGATCGAACCCAGGTCTCCCGCGTTGCAGGAGGTTTCTGAGCCACCGGGGAAGCCCAAGCAAGCATAGGTGGACATATTCAAATGCGGGGGCGAGAGGGAACATTGGTTGGAGGGCACTCCGAAAACAAACCTCGTAAGTTTTCTTAGGAATGTAATTTATGAGCATGGTGTTTGGTATTCTGGGCGCGTGGAGGGTAGAAATCTCGAGGGTAGGGTCCGAGAAGAGTGCGGACTCTCCTTGCCACACCCCCTAGCCCCCAGTTTGGTAGTTTTTGCTGTTGGACCCTGGCGAGCCGATGCCCCCCCTCTGGGCCCCTCCCGAATGAGGCCTGGGGCCAGGGCCCCCTTCAGCCATGCCGGGCGCTGCCTGCCACGCGGTGACCCGATCTCCTCCCGGGCACACGCCCAGTTCCGCGCGCGGCCCAAGCCACCCGGCGGCCTCTCGAGGCGGTCCGCACACTCGGTTTCTCCTTTTCTTTAATTTCTTCCAAACTTCCATCCTCTGCGGGCCTGCCCTGCAAGGTTTGCACCCTCGAAAGGGGCCCCCTCTTGGGGCCCCCGGCGCGGACCGCTCGGCGGCGGTCACAGCTAGAGCGCCAGTCGGGCGAGCCGAACCCCGCGCGCCCGGGGGGCGGGGCCAGAGCCCCAGCAGCACGCCCGCCCATTGGCTGAGCCCGAGGGCGGCGCTGCGGCTGCCGCCACCGCCCGGCCCGGATTCCAAGGAGCGGAGCGCACCTCGGGCTTTGTGCCTCTCTGCTACAGCCAGCTTGCAGGGGGCGGGGCTTCTCCCACCGTGGGTCCGCTCGTCATGAACACACACACAGACACACACACACACACACACACACACACACACACACATGTTTGGAACCAACTCATGAACATACACACACACACACATACACATAGATGTTTGGAATCAACTCATGAACACACACACACACACACACACACACACCTCAACTCATGAACATACACACACACACACATACACATAGATGTTTGGAATCAACTCATGAACACACACACACACACATACACACACACACACGTTTGGAACCAACCAATCCTGAGGCTGCCGTAGCGGGGAGCCACCCTCCCCCCGCCCCGCCCGCCCCTTGAGGCTCCGCCTTCTTCTGCATACGTCGTATTTCTGCTAAGAGCTCCGCCACTCGATTCCCAACGCATCTGGGAAGATATTCGCGCGGGCAGGGGCGGCATTGTCAGAGGAGGAAAGTGGAGAGGGGAGCTTGTTTGCTTCACGAACGCGAGCTCCTGCGGTCGCGGCTTCTCAAGGAGCGCAGACCCGAAAGGGCGTCTGGACAGTTGACCACCTAGCTGTCAAAAGTCACTCAGTCCCTCTATCCCACCGTTAAATCAACTGGATTCCAAGGGAGGAATTTACCGAGAAGGTGCTGCCAGCGCCCGGGGGCTTCGGGGACTCGAACCTCCGCTGTCCGATTCTGGGGCGGACGCGAGGGAGAAAGTCATAGGATGGCCTTTAAGGAGTTTATAAAATTCACACTTTCAGGGACGGCCACGGGGCCCTGTGGTTAATGTGTCCGCCGGTCTATGACGCCACTGTTTCGTTTGGAAATTTCTGGAAAGCAGTAATTTTTGGAATAATAAATCGAGTTGTTTTTTTTTTTAAACTACAGGCTTTGGAAAGGAGGGCAGTGTAGCAAAATGCTATTAACATATGTCGTGATATGGAAAAATTTAATAGTGGTTTTTTTTTAAGTTTTGTTTTTACCATATAACGTCTTAATTGAGAAAAACCAAATTGATTTGAACTTAAAAAGCCAAAGAAACCAAAAGTGGCTGTGTTTTTATAAGTATGTCATTTACCTCTGGGTCTTTGTCCCAGTATTCCAGCTTTTAACCTTGCTTGGATATAAATCGGTAATTTTTAATTTTGATGTAGTTTGCAAGTTGACAGAAGTCTCAAGAATTGTACCAAATTCACTAGTTTTACCTCTTTGATTTTATTATCTGTCTCGTGGATTTAGGTATACACATTATATATATATATATGTATGTATATATATGTAAAGAGAGAGAGAGATTTCCCCTCCCTGAATCATCCCAGAGTCAGAGGCAGGCAGGTGTATTATTCCTTTGCCTTTAATTCCTTGGGGGTTATATTCTAAGAACAAGAAAATGCTCTTACACAACCGTGGTACAATGTTTAAAATCAGGACATTAACACTGATGCAATATTTGAACCACAATCTATTAAATAAATTTCATCCGTTGTCCCAGTGTTGCCTGTCCTCAATAATATTACTTCCTGTTCCTAGTCCAGATTCCAATCTCGGAAAACACTTGGTAGTCAGTTACTTTGATTGTTGATTTTGTACTAAGGCAAAAAAAAAAAATATTGTAAGAGAAAACTTTGTAAAGCTCTCTCAGATGTCTGTCGGCTATTCTGACAGTCACTAGCGGAATATTTGCTAGTAGAATGATATAATGGATCAAAAACCTTAATCATCTAGCAGAGTTTTTTTATGTACTTTTACTTTTAAATTTTTATTGTATCCTTAATTTACAGTGTTGTGTTAGTTTCAAGTGTCCAGCGAAGTGATTCAATTACACTAAAAAAATGTATTTTTAAATAGATGTCAATTTCAGAAGGGTGTACCCATACATAGGAAAAGTGAAAAATCAACTTGTGCTTATATGTGAGTATGCCGCTACCCACCCTCTACTTCATCCACATTTCCTTTTCCACAAGAAGTAATGGGGCACATTTCCTGTGTCCCATCCAGGGGGACATATGTCCCATTCATCCTTTTCTTTCCCCCTCATTTGAAAATGTAATTTACATGCAGCAGAATTCACGTGTTTCTGTGTAATGTTCTGTGGGATCCTTATTCCCTGATGAGGGATCAAACCCGTGCCCCCTGCATTGAAAGTCTTGGAGTCTTAACCACTAGATCTCCAGGGAAGTCTCATTTTGACTGATTATTGGGCTTCCGTGGTGGCTCAGATGGTAGAGTCTGCCTGCCCTGCAGGAGACCCGGATTCAATCCCTGGGTCAGAGAAGGGAATGACAACCCACTCCAGTATTCCGTGGACAGAGGAGCCTGGTGGGCTACAGTCCAGGGAGTGGCAAAGAGTCGGACACAACTGAGCGACTAACACTTTTTTCTTTATGGTCATGTAACCACCACTACAGTCAAGATATGGGATGGTCTGGTCACTCCCCCGCTCCAAATTTCTCTCTGTTGCTTGCAGTCAGCCTTCCCCAGTTCCAGCCCCTGGTTACCACTAGTGTGTCCATTGTCTCTAATAGTTTTGCTTTTTCCAGGATGTCACATAAAGGGAATCATAGAATGTGTACCTTTGGAGACTAGCTTTTTACACTCAAAATGATGCATTTGAAATTCATCTCCCTGTTGTGGGAATCAGCAGTTAAATTAAAAAAAAATTTTTTTTTGAGTAAAGTTACTTTACAATGTTGTGTTAGTGTCTGCTGTACAACAAAGTGAATCAGCTATATGAATACGTGTGTGTGTGTGTGTGTGCTCATTCATGTGCTTTGCGACCCCATGGACTGTAGCCTGCCCCAGGCTCCTCTGTCCATGGAATCCTCCAGGCAAGAATAGTGAAGTGGGTTTCCTACTCTAGGGATCTTCCTGACCCAGGGATTGAAACTGCGTTTCTTACATCTCCTGAATTGACAGGCGAGTTCTTTACCACTAGTGCTACCTGGGAAGCCCCATGTATACATATATTCCCCCTTCTTTTTGGATTTCCTTCCCATTTAGGTCACCACAGAGCACTGAGTAGAGTTCCCTGTGCTATATAGCAGGTTCTCATTAGTTATTTATTTTATACTTAGTAGTGTATATATGTCAGTCCCAAAGAAAAAAAACAAATGTCAAATATTAATGCATATATGTGGAATCTAGAAAAACGGTACAGATGAACGCATTTGCAAAGCAGAAACAGAAAACAAAAGTATGGACACCAGGGGGAAAAGGGGTAGTGATGGTGGGAGATTGGGACTTAATTCTTTTTTGACTACTCTCTAGAGTTCATTGTATGGAGATACAAGGTTTATCCATTCCCCAGTTGAGGGATATTTAGTTTGGTTTCCAGTTTGCAGTGATGACGAATGTAGCCACCGTAAACATTCCCATGCGGGTCTTTGTGTGAACCTAAATGTTCTGCTTTGTTCTTCGCTTCACTTGGGTAAACCCCTAGGTTCTGTGGTAAGGATCAGAAGTATATGTTTCACTTTATAAGAAATGACCAAACTCTTTCCCAAACTAGCTGTCCATTTCAGAGTCCCACAATGTATGTCTCTTTCCTTTTTCCACTAACAAGCTGTAATCTTTAGATACTTTTTTCCCCTTAATGCTACCTTGGAAGTGATTCCAACATTAAAATACATCGAGCTGCCTCCATTTTCACAGCTGTGTACTATTCCATCTCTTTGATCCACATTAATTTATCCACACGGTCTCTTGTCTTGAACTTTTATGTTGTTTACAGGCTTTTGCTGTTGTAAACCCCAATGGCTAATGTCCTGTAGGGTACAGAATATCCTTGTCTAGGTGTCTAGGTGCACATATGCTCTCTTGTCTGCAGGATGATTCCTAGCAGTAGATAAACTGGGGTCAAACTGCACCTGCTTCCTTTGCTTCATACCACCCCTTTCTTTCTCTTTCTCTCTTTTCCTTTTTTGGCTTCTCTGGGTCTTTGTTGTGTCATGGGGGCTTTTCTCCAGTTGTGGGCTGTAGTTGTGCCGTGTGGGCTTTGAGCACACAGGCTCAGTAGTTGTGGCACATGGGCTTAGCTGCCCCCATGGCATGTGAGATCTTAGTTCCCCGGCCAGGGTTTGAACCCGCATCCCCCGCATTGGAAGGCAGATTCTTAACTACTGGACCACCAGGGAAGTCGCCCATATCACTGGTCTTAACCTAACTGGCATTTCTGTAGATTTCTCTCTGGAGAAAGAGTCATTTGGTCAGGAGCCTTCCACTTTATTTCAGGAAGTTCAACCAGAGGATGCCCTCTTGCGGTTTGTTTAGAATTCACTTTTCAATCTTCTCAGTGGGGTGGAGTGAAAAAGCCACTTGAGGTGAAAGTGTCAGGAAGGTAGTGGCTGCTTCTGCTCTAGTCAAGTTGGAGGCCAGGAGCTTTTGGAAACTTTAGGGAGAATTGGGAGGATATTGGGGCCAGCAGCCCAAGGCAGTTAGGATGGGAGGGTGGGGGACAGGAGGTGGGTGAACAAGGAACCCGTGTGTTTGGAAAGGGGAGGTCTGGGTGGATTTTCCATTACACACGAGTCATGAACCTGTCCTGGGAAGGTCCACAGCTCCTGGGCTTCTTGACATTTTCTTGAAAAGACTGCCATCCTCTCTGGAAGGAACAGCCTGGAGGCGAGGGCATGACATTTTGAGCCAGGGCTGCCGTGTGTTGACTGTGCTGTGTTGGGGACTCGTTTGGTATCTATGAACGAGGGCAGGGCAAGGGGCACAGGGAGGGGAGAGTCAGACCCCTCCTCCATTCTCATCTTGCCAAATGCCTGGTTTTCATAATTCAGCCTGGGTTGGGGGGTGGGGGTGGGGGGAACCACTAGTGGCATTTCTGTTAAATAAGATAAAGTACTTGGAAACAGAATAGAAGACACCCAGAACTGCCTTATTGTTATCAGAGTATAGTCTTCAAAAGTTAAAAAACACAACTCTTATGCAAAAAAACAAACAAATCCCCCAACCAGCCAGTCAAACAAACCAAAAAGAACCCCAGGCAGCACTTTTAACCCTTTAGCAAGGGCACTAGCCAGGATGGTAAAGCCAAAGCATTTGTCATCACTAAAGCAGGATCACAAAGTTGGATATGAGGAAGTTCATGTCCCAGGGGCAATAAACCTGTCATCATTGCAGATTATTTCTTCTATGGGATAAAAATGATTTACAATATGTCCATCTCTAAGTTACCATCTGGCTTTCTGGAGTTGAGGCCCTAACAGAAATAGTAAATCAATCACAGGTAAGTTTCACAGGGGAAGGGGTTGACAAATGATCCAGCCTATTGCCTGCTTGTGTAAATAAAGTTTTATTGGAGACAATGTGTTTGTACCCATAGGTCTTCTCTGAGGCTGTCTTCACACAGAGTGCACTTGTTGTGGCACAGAACATATGGCCCGAACATTTGCTTTGTGACCTTCTGTGGGAAAGTATTGCCAGCTCTTTTGCTGGAGAATGAGATTGTTCTCAGGTGGACCTCTTAGGCAGGGCTCCGGGAGAAGAGTGAATGGCCCTGTGGCAGCCTCTGGCCTTGTGTGTGAGCTTCGGGTCATTTTTTCTTAGCATTGTCTAGGCAGGAAGGTTTATGTGTCTGGGAAGTTTTTGGTAGGTCTTTGCTGACGGCTCTTTTGAACTGAAGCGCTGACTCTCAGAGGCAGCCCCAGCCCAGGAAACAGACTCCTTCCTGCTCACACGTGTGCTCTTCCAGAGGGTGGAGTCTTCATGGATCCTAGATAATTGTCTGCCTTCTGTATTGCTTCCTGCCATTGAGTTCCTTAGGTTCCCATGGACAGATTATTAATAATGATGAGAATAATATTGCCCACAATAACTGCTATCAAACCTACACTTGCCTATCAAATAATCAAGTGCCTTGCCCGCATCCCTTCTTTTAGGTGTGAGAAGGAGTTAAGAGGTTGTTATCATCCCCATTTGACAGACAAGAAAACTGAGGCTGTCTTGGATTCTTTACAGAAACCTTTGTGGCATGCCTGTGGGTGAAGAACTGTATGCGGGTCACTCTTCCTCCTGACTGGGTGGACGCTGTGGATGCCTGTTTCATTGTTTAAACCTAGGAGTATCATGTTCAGAGCCAAAAGATCAAAGTTATGGCTTTGGCCCTGCTGGGTCTCAGCTGAGTAAAAAGTCTTCTCTGTGAGATGGAGATAATGTTACTTACCTACTCTCCCTGCTGGAGTCTTTATTATAATTAAGTAAGACTCTAATACTCCAATACTTTGGCCGCCTGATGCAAAGAGCCAACTTACTGGAAAAGACCCTGATGCTAGGAAAGACTGAAGGCAGGAGGAGAAGGGGGCGACAGGGGATGAAATGGTTGGATGGCATCATCAACTCAATAGACACGAGTGTGAGCAAACTCAGGGAGATAGTGAAGGACAGGGAAGCCTGGCATGCTGTAGTCCATGGGGTCCTAAGAGCTGGACACGACTGAGCAACTGAACAATAACAAAGAATCTAATGGGGGGTATGTAAACCCTAAAGAACCTCCACAGACATTGGTGGGTTAACTCCATCCTGCTCCTATTACAGTTTCTTAGTTCTTTCTGGATCCACACAGAAAAATCAGATGATGCACTTGGGCACTGATGCTCCAAATTTTCCATGTAATAAAAAAAAAATAATATTTATTTATTTTTGGCTGTGCTGGGTCTCCACTGCTTCACGAGCTTTCTCTAGTTGCAGTCAGTGGGGGCTACTCTCTAGCTCCAGTACACAAGCTTCTCATTGCCTTGGCTTCTCTTGCTGTGCAGCACAGGCTCTAGGGTGCATGGGCTTTAGTAGTGGTAGTGCACCGGCTTGGTTGCCTCGAGGCATGTGAGATCTTCCCAGATCAGGGATTAACCCAGTGTCCCCTGCATTGGTAGGTGGATTCTTAACCCCTGAACCACAAGGAAAGTACCTTCACATCTCTTATTCAATGGCTTCCCCCCACCCCACCCCCCACACCTTTGCAACGTGACAATCTTGGGGAGAATTAAAATTCCAGAAAAATTTGCCTAAGAACCCCTTGCAAAGCTTGGATTTCCCCCCTTCTTAACCTATAGGATTGATTTTCATTGTATAAATTTCAGCGGCTACAGTTATTCAAGCTAGCTCATCTTATTGTGTATAGACATTTTCCTCCTTCTTAAGTTGTAGTCAAGCACCCAATTGGTGAAGGGCATGGCAACCCACTCCCAATCCTAGAGAATCCCATGGACAGAGGAGCCTGGTGGGCTACAGTTCATAGGATCACAAAGAGTTGTACACGACTGAAGTGACTTAGCACACACGCACGCAAGCACCCATTGGTGATGCTGTCAATGGGGATTCTGCCCCTGTTAAAAAGGGGATTCTGACACCTGCTACAATATGGATCAACTTTGAGGACGTATTGTGGTTTAGCCGCTAAGTATTTGTCTGATTCATTGCAACCCCGTGGGCCGAAGCCCCACCAGGCTCCTTTGTCCATGGGACTTCCCAGGCAGGAATACTGGAGTGGGTTGCCATTTCCTTCTCCAGGAGATTGAAACTGCATCTCCTGCATAGGCAGGTGGATTCTTTACCACTGAACCACCAGGGAAGTCCTAAGGACATGATGCTCAGTGAAATATGCCAGACACAAAAAGACACACACTGTTTGATTCTGCTCATTGGAGGTCCTGAGAGGAGTCAGATCTGTAGAGACAGGAAGTAGATGGTGAGGGTCAGGGGCTGGGGCAGGGGGTGGGGGAGTCAGTGATTCTTAGAGACAGAGTTTCAGTTTGGGAAGGTGAGAAAGTTCTGGGGATAGTTGTACAGCATTGTGAATGTACTTTATGCTACTGAGCTGTGTGCTTACAATTGGTTAAGATGGTCAGTTTTATGCATATTTTGCCACAATTAAAAAAAAATTTGTTCCTGGTTGCACTAACCACATTCAGCAGCCACAGGGAAGTGGCTACCGTTTTGGACAGTGCCTATCGAGATGATTTCCATCAACGCAGAAAGTTCCACCCGACACTGATCGTCATGTGGAAATGTAGCTTCAGAGGCCTTTTAAGTTCTCTGGTCTGGTTGGTGGTGTCCACGTGGGCCATAATGTTCACTGCGGCTCTCAAGGGGCCTGGGGATTCGGGGGTAAAGAACATGTCCCAGCTTCCAAATCGTGTTTTGAGCTATGCAGGAAGTGAGCAAAGAAGGCATCCTTGGGGAGCAGGCTCTGCTTGTGGCTGAGGTCTTGCCAGCCTCAGAGGAACCATCAGTCCAGGGGCAAATCTGCTGGCAGCCTGGGAAGGGAAGGCTGGTCATGGAGGTCCAGGCCAGATACTGAGGGACCAATATCAGGGGCAATCAGGAAGTCATGAGTAGTGAGATGTCAGGAGAAAGAGTGTGTTACAAGCTGCTGGAGAACGCCAGAGTGGAGTCCAGCCTTCAGTGGACAAGTTCAGTTGCATTAAATAAGAAACTCCAGGCATAGAAATACAAGCACAGTCTCTGCCCTGTTCATCATCTCCTGCAAGTCACAGCAGAAATACCACCTCCACTTACCTTCGGCACAGTGCTTGTTGTGTATGCAGTTATACTTTTTTTTTTAATTTAAAAATTGTTATTATTATTTTTGGGCTATGCTAAATCTTCAATGTGGAGTGCGGGCTTTCTCTAGTTGCAATGCACAGGCTTAGTTGCCTTACCATGTATGGGATCTTAGTTCCCCAACCAGGGATCGAACCTGCATCCCTTGCATTGGAGGGTGGATTCTTAACCACTGGACAACAGGAAAGTCCCTGCAGTTAGACTTTTAAATAATGAATATGCCTCCTCCATTAGACTCGTGATCCCAAAGGCAAGCTCTGTGGCCATTGTGTTCCCACAGGGGTTGTAAATATCTGGATCAGTGTAAGCAAACGTGCGTTGAAGCAATAAATGAACCTTTGGGACACTTGCTTAACCTCCTCTCACCTCAGTTTCCTCATTGTAAAATGGAGAAAAGGTAGATCAGGATATATCTGTTTATACCGGTATGGCAGCTACGTACAGAAGCAGACTTGCTCGAGGCAATTGTGTAATTTTCAGGAAATGTGCAGTCTGCTTCTTAAACAAGCTGGTAATTCTGTTTGTTTGTTTCTAGTCTTTTTTTTTTTTTTAAACTTTATTGGAGTATAGTTGCTTTAGAGTGTCGTGTTAGTTTCTACTGTACAGCAAGGTAAATCAGCTATACATAATACATATATCCCCTCTTTCATGGATTTCCGTCCCCATTTAGGTCACCACGGAGTCCTGAGTAGAGTTCCTTGTGCTGCACACTAGGTTCTCATCAGTTATCTGTTTTATACACAATATCAATCGTGTGGAAGTGAAAGTGTCAGTTGCTCAGTCATGTCCGACTCTTTGAGACCCCATAGACTGTAGCCCACCAGGCTCCTCTGTCCATGTAATTCTCCAGGCAAGAATCCTGGAATGGGTTGCCATTTCCTTTTCTAGGTTATCTTCCCAACCCAGTGATTGAACCCGGGTCTCCCACATTGCAGACAGATTCTTTACCATCCCACCCACCAGGGAAAGCCTGGTGTATATATGTCAATCCCAATCTCCCAGCAAGCTGGTATTAAAATTTAAATGACATCAACTTATAACTAAACAAATTATGTTAAAAAGCAAAGGAAATAAATACTTCATACTTACCACTTCCTAATCATCTCAGTACCTTTTTCTGTGATTATGCTTTTGAGGTTGTTTGCTACTACTGTTTCTATGTGATTGGATGTATTATTTAATGCTGTGCTACCGTAGATCTCTCGCTGGCTTCACATGCAGTAACTTTAGGTGGGGTAGCTTGAAAAGGACCCTGCTGGTAATATTTACACCATGGAAATTGGCCAGTGCTCTAGAGAAGTAGCTTCTCTACTCCACTCGACGAAGAAGTTGTTAAATGTTTAAGAGCACATCACTGGTTTGGGGGCTGAAACGAGTTAATAGTTATGCCAGGAAGTTGGGACATCAGAAACTAGCATTTTTTAAAATACATATTTATTTATTTTTGGCTGTGCTGGGTCTTTGTTGCCGTGTGGGCTTTTTCTCTAGTTGTGACGAGTGGGGGCTACTCTTTAGTTGTTCTGCATCAGCTTCTCATTGCGGCGGCTTCTCTTGTTGCAGAGCACGGGCTCTAGGGCGCACGGGATTCAGTAGTTGTGGCAAATGGGCTCAGTAGTTGCAGCTCCCGGGCTCTAGAGCACTGGCTCAGTAGTTGTGAAGCACAGACTTAGTTGCTCCTTGGCACGTGGGATCTTCCTGGGCCAAAGATGGAACCCGAGTCCCCTGCGTTGGCAGGTGGATTCTTTACCACTGAACCACCAGGGAAGTCCAGAAATTTGTATTTTTAACCAGCAGGCAACATGTGCTGTAGAAGTGAGCCATTGCTGACATGATTTTGTTTGGCTTGCACTGCCTCCCCTCGAGTTGCTGTCGTGGCATTGGGTAAAGCCGTTGACCAGCTGTTTTCTTTCTCTCTCCAGTGTGTCCGACCATCTGTAAGTCACATGGCTGCACCTCTGAGGGTCTCTGCTGCCACAGCGAATGCTTGGGCAACTGCTCAGAGCCCGACGACCCCACCAAGTGCGTGGCCTGTCGCAACTTCTACCTGGACGGCAGGTGCGTGGAGACCTGCCCGCCCCCTTACTACCACTTCCAAGACTGGCGCTGTGTGAACTTCAGCTTCTGCCAGGACCTGCACAACAAATGCAAGAACTCTCGGAGGCAAGGCTGCCACCAGTATGTCATTCACAATAACAAGTGCATCCCCGAGTGCCCCTCTGGCTACACGATGAATTCCAGCAAGTGAGTCCTGAGTGTGGGTTCCAAAGGGGCGGAGGGCAGGTTGTCAAGAGGGAAAGGAACATGGGGTTGGTGCTGCTAGCACCACCTGTTAAAATTGTGTGAGAAGCTAGAGTTGACTGGCTATGAGCGAGGAAGCTGCTGATGACGAGTGACGCAGTTAGGTCTCTCAGATGCCACCCTGGCCTCCTGGTTTGGGGCACTGGCCTTTGGAGAGGGAGTCAATGACCTTTCTCTCGCAAAGGGCCAGTTAGTAAATATTCTTGGCATCTTGCATACCAAAAATTGAAAGCTTTTATCATTGGAAACAGAAGTCCTTAGTTTCATATACAGTCCTTTATATGGCCTGATTGCTCCCACTGATGGAACTGTCTATCACAACCCAGGTCAGAGCTCAGATTTTTTAAATGTTTTCTCCAAACTGGATCTGGATCGTGTCCTGAGATTAGCCTGGAGTGCAAGGAAGAAGGACTCAATTCTAGATTATTCTCAAGGCTTTGTTGTCTTTTGAAGGACAATACCATCAAACCATTTCCTACTATTTGGGTGAGAAAAAGCAGGGTTTTCTCTCCCCAGGGGTGAGTCAGATTTCCTCCCCACACCTCAGACTTTTTGTTCATGCTGTTAGCTTCTCAGATGAGCTATTTTGGGGGCTTGGGGCTGGAACAGAGTTAAAAAAAAATCCATTTCCTGGTTTTTGTGTTGAGGGTCTGAGAAAAAAAAACGCCACAAAACAACACAAAAACAAATCAGAGATAGATGCACATCGAGGGGCCTTGAGCTGACCTGCTTACGTAAAACATCTTCCCTCTTCAGACTTGGAAATGAGCCAAGTGAGAATGTTCTGGTGGGAAATTTTATTTCCCTGGGTGGGGAGGGTGGGAAGGAAAACAACCTTTATTCTGGCTCCTAGGAGCTGCTCTCTGAATGTTTGCAAAAACTGCAAGTACAATATGTTTTGTTTCACTCATTTTTGATAAAACCTATCAAGTGGCTTTGTGGACCAAAAATAGACTCCTATAAATCACCTTTGCATTCCAGACAGAGCTATTTTTTTTTCTTTTTGGGGGCCAGTTTATCAGTAAGATTGGGAAAATGACCATATTCTTCTTGATTTTTTTTTCATGTTTGAAATTAAGCAAGGATATTAACATCTTCCACTGAAAGACACTGGCTTTAAATAGAAGAAGGGTTTTTTTTTTCTGATCATAACAAAGATATGAAAAACAGCGCAACTTCCTTTGATGTTTCCCTGATGGCAGTGGCCCCAGGGTTGAAGCCCCAGGAAATTAACCTCTTGTCCCATGATGCTTGGGACCTCTACTGAATGAAAGAGGGGAAAGAGAGGGATGTTAATTATGACCCCTTCTGGCAGTAGTTGAGGGCTTCCCAGGTGTTGCTAGTGGTAAAGAACCCGCCTGCCAATGCAGGAGACGTAAGAGACTTGAGTTCAATCCCTGGGTCAGGAAGATCCCCTGGAGGAAGACATGGCAACCCACTCCAGTATTCTTGCCTGGATAATCCCATGGAGAGAGGAGCCTGGCGGACTACAGTCCATGGAGTTTCAAAGAGTTGGACATGACTGAAGCGACCTAGCACGCAACATGGCAGTATGTTAGTCAGTTAAAAAAACTTCTTTTTCCTTCTGAAGCTTTTATTTTGTGGAAGACTTCAGTGCTGTCATGTTTTCTTATGTGGTTTGATATCACATAGGGCCAGATATGTTTTCTTTCTTTCTTGTGGCTTTATCTGGGAAGTAGTTCTTGGTGTTTTTATAGCAGAGGACTGTGAACCCGTGTGGGTTCGTTATATGCCATCCATGGTCACTCTGAGATACCTGGTGGGGTGCTCTTTAGTGAGATGAGGAGTATTAGATATTTGGGGTGCATGTTAAGGGTGTGATTGGTATGGGGCACCCCTGTCCTTCCCCACCGCCATGCCCACCTTCTAGAATTCTCTGCCTCTTGATCTTTGCATGGCTGGCTTCTCGTGGTCACCCAGGGCCTCACAACTTAAAATTCACTTCCTTTGAGACTTCTTTCCTGTGTGACCACCCTGCCCGAATTAACCATCTGGCTACTCTTTGGCACATCTCTCCATTTTAACTCTTTTCATGCTCTTTATCACTAGCTGATATTTTCATTGCCTGTTTGCTAATTTTCACCAGTGAGACTATATGCTTCAGAAATGTATCAGCTAGCTCTTGCTGTGTAACAAACCTCCCCAGCACTTTGTAATTTATAACAATACTCATTTATGGTTTCTTTTGATTTTGTGGGTTAACCAGAGGTTTGTCTGGCTTGGCATGGGTCGACTCTGATGGGATGGTACAGCCTAGCCTCTCATACCCTGCATGGGCAGCTGAGGCCCCTCTTCATGTGTAGCCAGGAACGGCAGGCTTTAAACTGTGTAGGTACTTCTTAAGCCACTGCTGTGTCACATGTGCTAATGCCTCATCAGCCAAAGCAATTCAGAGGGCCACGCCCAGATTCCATGGATGAGGAGGCAGACTCCACTTCTTTGCTGGAAAAGGACGTGTGGATTTCCCACAGGGAAAGTCAGTTGTTTGTTCACTTGTGTGTGCCTGCGGTTTACAACCGGCATTGGCAAAGGGCCAGAGAGTAAATATTTTCAGCTCTGAGGGCCATATGGTTGCAGTTACTCTCCTCTAGCCTCATAGAGTGATAATGGTCGTAGACGGTACTCAAACCATTGGGTGTGTTCTGATACATTACTAGTTACAACAACAGGTGGCCAGCTGGAGTTGACCCGTGGGCTGTAGCTTGCTTATCCCTGGCCCAGAGGATCATCTGTCACATGATAAGTGCTCAGTGAATATTTGTAGAACCAACAAAAGAACCCAAACATTTGGTCATTATTCTGTTTCCACCCCAGCTGCTCTGACACCAGCTGGGTGTACTACAATAGATGTCAACATCAACCACCTGGAGTTGGCATCGGACCCACAAGTTAAAGGCTTGGTCCTCCACCGGACTGGCTTTACTTCACATGCCAGCCACACTTTGGGGGTCCCCAGGGCAGCCACGTGGGCACTAGTGGTAAAGAACTCACCTGCCAATGCAGGAGACATAAGAAACGCCAGTTTGATCCTTGGGTTGGGAAGATCCCCTGGAGGAGGGCATGGCAACTCACTTCAGTATTCTTGCCTGGAGAATCCCATGGACAGAGGAGCATGGTGGGCTACAGTCCATGGGATCGCAAAGAGTCAGACACGACTGAAGCGACTTAGCACACACGCATGCAAGAGCACCCACACTGCTGATTGGTTGGCTATCAATTTTGAGGCTCCCACGAACCCACTGGGTTCAATAATTTGCTGGGACAACTCACAAAGCTAAAAGAAAAAGGCTCTTGGTCCAAGCCTATGGATGGTAGCACCCTGGGTTAGGGATGCCTACAGAGCTCACCTAAGCACACATCACCTATAGCAAGTTCTGCAGACACTGCCCCGTGGTGGGGGGGCGGCTATTTATGGCTGGGCCAACTCTTGTTGCGCTTCAGCAAGAAACCATCAGGGAACTTTAAGGAACAAGGTTTGTTATTCACAGGTCCTGGAGGGTCACACAGTGAGGTAGTGGGAAAGGGGAAGGAAGAAGGGAGAGAGAGAGACACACACACACAGAGGAAGAGAGAGAGGGGGGAAAGAGAGAGACAGAGAGAGTCAGAGAGAGAGGGGGAAAGAGAGGGAGAGAGGAAGGGAAAGAGGGGAAGTGGCCCTTGGGAGGTCTGCTTTTCTTAGGGTCTGAGGGCAGAGTGTCTGGGGTTTGATGGCTTCACTCTGTGGTGAATTTAAAGTTCAAGAGCAGGAATTGGGGCACAGGAAGAGAGAGGCAGGGTCCATCAAGTGGTCAGTTATCTAGGTTCCTTAGGGCTTTCTGAAAGAGGGATCTTCAAGGGTGGGGGCAGCCTTGTTCCTTATCTAGTTGTTTTCGTTACATTTTACTCAAGACAGATGTCTTTTGAAATAGATGCCTCAGCAGTCAAAAAGCTTCATGTCAGGCACTTACAGTTACAGCTTTATTTTTAAGGAGGCACACAGGATGAGGGCTGGGACAGTTCCAGACACAGGGCTCCCATCCCCGCAGGGAATCAGAACCATCACCCTTACAGCATAGCTGTGTGCTCACCAGCCAGAAAAATGGACTGAGTTGGTGTCCAGTTTTTCTTGGGGTTTTGTTATATAGCTGTGATCGATTGAATCACTGGCCATGGATATGAGCTCCATCTCCAGCCTCCTTCTCTCTCTGGAGGGCAAGGCGATGAGACAACCCTCCAAACCACACATTTGATCTTTCTGGTGACCAGCCCCCATCCCGAAGCGACAAGAGGTCACTGCTTCATTAGCACAACAAAGATATTTCTATCACTCAGGAAATTCCAAGGCTTTCGAAGCTCTGTGCCAGGAGCTGGGCACCAGATGTGTTCTTTATTATACCACCATGACAAAGATCCTCCTGCAAAATTGAATAGGCAGAGGTGTAGAAATAACAAGGGTAGCAATGATACCACTAGTAAAAAGTGATCATCATAGCAAAGGACTAATGATTTTTGTTTTCTGTGTGCCAAATACTTTAGATGGCATATATCATTCAGTCATTCAGTCCTCATCACCACCTGCCCTGTGAAGCAGATGCTGTTATCGTCTCTATTTCACAGCGTGTGCGCCTGCTAAGTCACTTCAGTCGTGTCCGATTCTTTGTCCATGGAATTCTCCAGGCAAGAGTACTGGAGTGGGTTGCCATGACCTCCTCCAGGAGATCCTTCCAGCCCAGGGATCGAACCCGGCTCTCCTGCACTGCAGGCCGTCTCCTTCATTGCAGATGGATTCTTTACCAACTGAGCCACTAGGGGAGCCCAAAAATACTGAAATAGGTAACCTATCCCTTCTCCAGGGGATTTTCCTGATCCAGGAATCGAACCGAGGTCTCCTGCATTGCGGGTAGATTCTTTCCCAGCTGAGCTACCAGGGAAGCCCAATTGAGCCACCAGGGAAGGTCAAACCCCATACAGAACAGCAGACATCCCATCACCTTGCAGTAGCAGTCGGAGTACCACTAGTTGGGGTAAAATCATTAACTCTGCATAATTGGTCACTACGGTTATATCAGGAATCCCATCAGTTCCTTGTAATAGCGTGAGTTCTGTCTCCAGAGTAGAACATGATTCTCCATGGGGTATAGTGGGAAGCCCCTCTCTTTGGGGTAAGGCAGGAGCCCCATGATTTTGGCATGAATACCCTGACCTTGGGGTAATGCTGTAGAACCTGTCACCCTGGAGAAATGCCCTAAGCCTATCCCTTTAGACAGTGGTTCTTATCTGGAGAGGGCTTTTTGCATCTCCTTCCCCAGGGGACAATGTTCAGAGACATTTTTGGCTGTCATGCCTTGGATGGGAGGTGGTGTTAGCATAGTATGGGATGACAGGGATGCTGCTTAACACCCCTCATGTGCAGGACAGCCCTCACCAATGGAGAATTCTCCAACCTCAATGTCAGCAGTGCTGTGGTTGAAGCATTCTGCCTTATGGTCACTTGGGACCCTGTGCAGCATGCTCTCTGCTGTGTGTGTGTGTGTGTGTGTGTGTGCGCGCCCTGATCTTTCTCCCCACTCTTTCTGCAGCTTGATGTGTACCCCTTGCCTGGGCCCCTGTCCCAAGGTATGCCACCTCCTAGAAGGCGAGAAGACCATCGATTCAGTGACATCTGCCCAGGAGCTCCGAGGCTGCACCATCATCAATGGAAGCTTAATCATCAACATTCGAGGGGGCAGTGAGTGCTCTGGGGGGAGGGGTTGCCGCCTCCTGGGATCCACTCTCCCTGTGAGCACACCAGGACAACAGCCCGGAGACCTATCAGTGGAGTCATGCAAAGAATAATGTGCTTCTAAACTTGGGGTTCACAGCTCAGTCCTGGACCCATCACAATATTGTAAAGAAATTAGCTTCCAATTAAAATAAATAAATTAATTTTTTAAAAATGGAAATACCTGATGTCCCAACTCTCAGCTTGGAAAATAAGAATCTTGGGGTGGGGGCAGGGAGGGGGGCAGGGAGGAGCAGGGAAGAGGGTCCAGGACTGAGCTGGGACATCAGGCATTTCCATTTTTAAAAATTAATTTATTTATTTTAATTGGAGGCTAACTATTTTACAATTTTGTGATGGTTTTTGCCATACACTGACATAAACCAGCCATGGGTATACATGTATCCCCCATCCCAAACCCCCCTCCCACCTTCCTCCCCACCTCATCCCAAGCAGATAGCATGACCTCTTTTGCAGGTCTGGGGACTGTGTTTCCAGAAATTCTATCATGGGCAAAAAGTATTCCTTTGTTTATTTATGCAGCAAACGTTTATTGAATACTCACAGTGAATAAGGCCAAGTCCATGCATGGTGGATCTTGCAAATAAACAAATTAATGTATAATATAAACCCAGGCAGTGGTTCCTGCTATGAAGGGAAACAAAGCAGAGTGATGGAGGGAGCAGGGGTCGCCATATAATAAATACATTCAGCTTTGCAGGCAGGACAATCTCTGTCATAACCACACTGCCTTATAAATGTGTTTGTAGCTGGGCTCGTGAAAATCATTTTCAGCCTGGAAGTTAACTCTTCACCATGGGAAATTCTGGAAAGGTTAAAATATTTTGGTAGAAACCCACTGGATATTCATTCTCTCCTTTCCTTAGACAACCTGGCAGCTGAGCTAGAGGCCAACCTTGGACTCATTGAAGAAATTTCAGGATATCTGAAAATCCGCCGGTCCTACGCCCTGGTGTCACTTTCCTTCTTCCGGAAGTTACGTCTGATTCGAGGGGAGACCTTGGAAATTGGGTATGTGGGCCTGATGCTGTATCTGTGGCCTCACTAGGGAGTTTGTGAGTAGAAAATCTTAGGTTTTTTTCTGTCAAGACATGGAAACAACCTAAGTATCCACTGATGGAAGGATGGGTGATGAAAGAAAACATGATGTGTGTGTGTATATATATATATATGTATATATGTATGTATATATGTATATGTAATGGAATATTATATAACCATTAAACTACCTTTTTTGCTAAAGATCACACCTTTTATTTGGGTTACTCCAATGACCTCTTTGCTGGTTCTAGAACTACTAGGGCCATCCCACAGAAATATAATGCAAGTCACATATGAGACTTTAAATGTTCTAGTAGCTACATTTTAAAAACTTTAGAAGAAATAGATAGAATGAATTTTAATAATACATTTTACAAAACCCATTAAATCTGAAATGTTATTTTGACATGGACACAATATCAAAAAATGATAAATAAGATCTTTTACATCCTTTTTTTCATGCTAAGTGTTTGAAATCTGTGGGGTGTCTTTGTTTTTTTTTTTTTAACTTCTGATACTGTTCAGAAAGGCCACATTTCAGGTGCTCAATAGGCAAATGTGGCTGGTGGTTTCTGTGTTGGATAACACAGGTCAAGCTGCTGTCCATTTCCCATTCATCATGTCCTGATGGCCCACTCATAATTCTAAGGCGTAAGTCTACCTGAGTTAATGAGTTGTTATAAAACCTTCAGTGGCCCCTCTCTGTCTACCGAGGAAGCACATGTGTTCTTGGTCTTGGTCTAGCATGCAGTATACTAGAGGGTTTGGCCCATGGTATCGCTTCAATATTGCCTTTCACCTGTTGTTCAGAACAAGCTACTTTGCTCTTCCCTGGGCCCAGCTCAGGTGCCTCTGTGTCTTCAATCTTTCCCTTCTGCAAAACCTATATCTCAATCTATCACAGTCTTGCCCTCCTCCCCTACAAGACTGATTTCAAGTATCTTCTGGCCTTGAAGACTTCCTCAGCTTCCCCTATACCTCTCACCCTCCATTCAACATGTAATGAGTATGTGTCAAGCAAGTGTTAGAACTGGGGATGGAGCACTGAATGAGATCAGTTCTAGCCATGGCCCTACTATCTTGGAGGTGGAGATGACAAGCTGATGAATGATTAGGTATGTGTGTGTTTCCATAGGAACTACTCTTTCTACGCCTTGGACAACCAGAACCTAAGGCAGCTATGGGACTGGAGCAAACACAACCTCACCATCACTCAGGGGAAACTCTTCTTCCACTATAACCCCAAACTCTGCCTGTCGGAAATTCACAAGATGGAGGAAGTTTCAGGAACCAAGGGGCGCCAGGAGAGAAATGACATTGCTCTAAAGACCAATGGGGACCAGGCATCCTGTAAGTGGCAATGCTCTCGTCCTCTCATGGACCAGACAATGTGACTTCCCCTACCTCCCCCACCACACTGGTACCCAGGGTGGGTGTCACTTACCCCCAATGAGCTAAAACAACTAAGTGTGTGTTAGACTTTCTGAAACACTGAGGACAATTGTTGTACATTAATCTCTTTGCCAAATACCAAATACAACGCCTGATGCTGGAAGATACCACGTAAGCATTGAATGAATGAATGTCGTCTCCCTTATATATATGGCCTTGGCTCAAATGCTACAGCAAAGTTCTGCAGTTGCTACAATTGGAGACTGAGAGCTGACCACCCTCCCGTGATGAGTTTTTCTCTTGAAGAAATAGCTGAGCATTGAGGTGCCAAGGCTTCCATGATACCCTCATGGAAGCTGTTTTGTTATGAGACAGTTTGATCCAAACTGTGGGAATTCAGGGGAGGGAGAGAGCAAGGTTGGGGTGGAGCTTAAGGGAGGGCTTATATTCCAGGCAGAGGGAATTACTGTCTCCAAGGCATTATCTTTCCAAAGAGTGGTCACTCCAAGATATAATGATCTGCACTCTCTCTAAACCCAGTCAGCTTGTATCCATTTGCACTGGAGTTACTTTTTCTGACATGTCAGGCATGAAAATCCACATGTAAGACAAATTGTGTTAGGACAAATGTTATTCTTGAAAGTGTCCTTTTCCCAGCACCAATTGGCCACTTGTCCTTCCCTGTTGGTGCCAACCACAGTTCTTTAGTTGAGCATCTGGTTAAGTAATTGACTTGCAGTTGGGGCCAGCCTGTATGAACTGTTCTTGCCTCTGAACAAGGGAGAGGCACGTGGAAATGAGACCTCACCAGGAAGCAGCAGATGGCCGTCTTCCTTCTTGTGGATTCTCTTGGAAGCGTGGGATCACCTGCTTTGGGCTGAAACAGATTATTTAAAATTCTGATACTGGGTGTTTTGGGTTTTTTTTAAACCTTTCTAGGTGAAAATGAATTACTGAAATTTTCTTACATTCGGACATCTTATGACAAGATCTTGCTGAAATGGGAGCCGTATTGGCCTCCTGACTTCCGAGACCTCCTGGGGTTCATGCTGTTCTACAAAGAGGCGTAAGTAGAAAGATAAAGAGGTGTGTGTGTTACATTTGTGCTCAGAGGTTCCCCCACTGAGGTTCTTTTCTATCTCCTTCTTATCCGTGCAATAAATATCATAGATCCCTTGGTGGGAATCTCACCAGTTGATGGTATATGACATCAATAACATTTCTTATTGTTGAAAGCCAGAAATTGAAGCAGGCAGGTTTCTTTTGGAGGTCTAGATTGGGGGGTCTCCTATAGAAATATTCTGTTTTGCTCCTTGTATATACATCTCACCAGACATTCTCAACAAAAAGTCACTGAGTCTACTTAGGAAGTGTCTTTTTAAAAAGTCTACTTAGTATGTGTCTTAGTATATATTTCTATTTAGTAGATATCTATTTAGTAGGTGTCTTTTTTAAAAAAAGGTTTATTTTTAAATCTATTTTGGATTTTTTCCAACACAAGTAATTATGGTAAAAGAAACATGAAATTGACCATCTTAGTGATGTTTAAGTGTACAGCTCAGTGGCATTAAGTAGATTCGTGATGCTCTGTGACCAACATCACTGTTCCTCTCCACAACTTATTCATCATCTTACGCTGAAACACTGTCATCATTCAGTGACAACTGTTCGTCTTGAGATATGACTGTGCTGGAGTTTTAAAAGGAGACAGTGGAAGTGGTGATCGTATTAACATGGATAATTGTTCCATCCCTTATGATTTACTATGTGTCAGGCTGTGTGGAGGAGTCAGCCCACATCCTCTCATGTGATCTTATCAGTAACTCGGATAGTATCATCATCATGATCACTATTATTATTACTGGGAAATTGAGACATAGGGGAAGCAATCCCTTTCTCTTTGACTGTTTCTGTGTCCTTTCTTCTTGTGGCAGAAGATTGTTGGTGAACAGGGTGCAAGCCTGTAGGAGGTAACTTCCCCCAGCCACATCTCTGGCCTTTAGAACTATAGTCAAGGAATAGTAACCATCTTTACCTGTTTGGTCTTGAAAGCCCTTATCAGAACGTGACAGAATTCGATGGGCAGGATGCGTGCGGCTCCAACAGCTGGACAGTGGTGGATATTGACCCGCCTATGAGGTCCAACGACCCCAAGTCACAGAACCACCCTGGGTGGCTGATGCGTGGTCTCAAGCCCTGGACCCAGTATGCCATCTTTGTCAAGACCCTGGTCACCTTTTCTGATGAACGCCGTACATACGGGGCCAAGAGTGACATCATCTATGTCCAGACAGACGCCACTAGTAAGCATTTCTTGTGAATGTGAATTTATGCGTGAGCTCAGACATCTTGCCTTTAACAGACTGACAACAGTCAGTCATATGAAATGCTTGTGTTGTTTTTTTTTTTCTGCATGGTCATTGGCTTCTAAAAGAGTCAGGCACTGAGATTTACAATTTCAGAAGATGAGGCAGTAGAAACAAGACATCAGAGAGGAACATATATTTCTTCTTACCATTATGGAAAATTTTCAAATATTTACGAAAGTAGGAAAAAAAAATAGCCCCCGTCCCTATGTAATCATCTCTTAGCTTCAATAATTAGCAATATTTTGCCATTTTTTGTTTCATCTCTGTTTCTTTCCTCTTCTCCATTTTTTTGAAATTAAAATTTTTTAATTGAAGGATAATTGTTTTACAATGTTGGTTTCTGCCATACATCAAATGAATCAGCCATAGGTGTACATATGTCCCCTCCCTCTTGGTCTTCCCTTCCACCTCCCACCCCATCCCATCCCCTAGGTTGTCACAGAGCACCAGTTTGAGCTTCCAGAATCTTACAGCAAATCCCCACTGGCTATCTGTTTTACATATGGTAATGTATATATTTCCGTGCTACTCTCGTGAATCATCCTACCCTCCCCTTCTCTCCCTGGGTCCACAAGTCTGTTCCCTATGTCCGCATCTCCATTGCTGCCCTGCAAATAGGTTCATCAGTACCATCTTTCTGGATTCCATATATATGCATTAATTATGATATTTGTTTTCTCTTCCTGACTCACTTCACTCTGTGTAATAGGCTCTAGGTTTTTTGGGTTTTTTTTTTGATGTCGACCATTTTAAAAGTCTTTATTGAATTTGTTAGAATATTGCTTTGGCTTTATGTTTTCGTTTTTTGGCCATGAGCATGTGGCATCTTAGCTCCCTGACCAGGGATCAAACTGCACCTCCTGCATTGCAAGACAAAGTTCTAGCCACTGGAACACCAGGGAAATCTCTCCCACATCTCCATTTTTTGGGGAGGAGGGGTCACTGGAATATTTTCTAGAGGGTGGGACCAGGGATGCTGCTCAATATACAACAGTGCACAGTATAGCATCCACAGCAAAGAATTATCCAGCCTCACAAAATCAGTAGAGAGAAATCCTATCCTATAGGATAGAGCCCAAGCTTCATGAACCAGCTCTTGTGACTACTACCCTCTTGTCCTGTATCCTCCAGCAAAACCAAAGGACTTAGAGTTCTGGAAACTTGCAGCTTCCAGGCTTTTGTACACGCTGTGTCTTCTGTCTGGAGACTCCTACCCCTACCCCTTACTGACTCCCAGCCACCTCCATTCTCCAGGGGAAGCTTTTGTGGAGCCCAAAGTTGATGCCTTTGGGGGGATGTGAAATGGACTGCCAGCTCAGTGATAGGTTTGAACGGCATCCCACTGCCAAAATTTTCCCCATGACCGGGTTCAGTTTGGGGTTAATGTTAACTGGAAAATGTGATTTTATGTATTCCCACCACCCTCCTTTTCCCCACCACCTTTCCAGTGCCTGGAAAAAAGAAAGCTTGCCTTTCCTTAGAGCTCTGTAAATGTTTGTTGCAAAAAATGGTGGAACGAGGAAATCTATATAGTCTGTGGTACTGCATGGATTGTAATTTTATAACCTATGCCCTTATTAGGCAAGTGTTCCATATGTCCAGGTGTCTCCAGTTTTCTCTGATGTTAAATAACACTGCAGAGAACATCCTCAGGATTTCTTTAATTGGCTATTCCCTCTCATGCCCACCTGACCGCTTGCACCCTGCCCCTCACAGTGGATCTGTCTGTCTCCTTTCTCCTTGGCAGATCCTTCCGTCCCCCTGGATCCCATTTCAGTTTCTAATTCCTCGTCCCAGATCATTCTGAAGTGGAAGCCTCCTTCCGACCCCAACGGCAATATCACACACTACTTGGTGTTCTGGGAGAGGCAGGCGGAAGACAGTGAGCTGTATGAACTGGATTATTGCCTCAAAGGTAAGTGCAGACAGGGGTCAGGGAGGGGCTGGTTTTCCACACCAGATCCACTACGTTCTTGTTTTCTGGGAAACTTCTCTCCCCTCCCATTTCCAGCATGTGCTTGTGGGAACACACACTGCATTTTATCTCAGACGAAAACACACACACGGGCATTCTTCAGAGGTGCCGAGGGTTCAGTTCCAGACTCCCGAAATGAAGCAAATATTGCAATAAATCAAGTCACATAAATTTTTTTGGTTTCCAGTGCCTATAAAACTTATATTCACATTATACTATAGTCTATTAAGTGTGCAATAGCATTATGTTTAAGAAAAAATATGCTTAAAATATACATGTGCATGGGTGCTAAGTCACTTCAGTCGTGCCTGACTCTTTGCTACCCCAAATAGATAATCAACAAGGACCTACTGTATAGCACAGGGAACTCTACTCAATATCTTATAATAATCTATAATGGAAAATAATCTGAAAAAGGATATATGTACATATGACAGTTACTTTGCTGTACACCTGAAACTAACACAACATTATAAATCAATTCTATTTCAATAAAAATTTTAAAAAGAAGAAATCTAGACTAAAAAAACCATGCACATACCTTAATTAAAGAATATTTTATTGCTTTAAAAAAATGCCCAAACAATTACAACAGTAACATCTACGATCACTGATCACAGATCATCATAACAAGTAGAATAAAAACGAAGAAGTTTGATACATTGTGAAAATTACTGAAGCATGACATAGAGATACAAAGTGATCAAATGCTGCTGGGAAAACGGTGCTAATAGTTTTGCTGGACGCGGGGTTCCCACAAACCTTCGATTTGTAAAAAGCACAGTAAGAGGAGGTCTGTCTGCCCGTTCACATTTCTAAACATCACAGGGTGCGGACAAGCTCTGAAGACTCATGTTGAAACCAGACACTCCCCACGTCTTGGCATCATTGCATTCTGGAATTTTCTCCTCTTCCCCGTCCTCATCCACCTCCCTCTGGTGAGGATGTAGCTGTGTTAACCCATGCAAGACTTCCCTGCAAGCTAGAAACACAACTAATGTGTGGAGTGGTGATTGACAAAGTCAGGGAAGAATTTTGGTCCCTTATTTTTAAAAATTTTTATTGGAGTATAGTTTATTTACAATGTTGTATTAGTTTCAGGTGTACAGCAAAGTGAATCAGTTATACATATATCCACTTTTTTTTTTTTTGAATTGTCTGTTTTGTTTTCTTTTTTTTTTTTTATATATAAATTTATTTATTTTAGTTGGGGGCTAATTACTTTCAGCCATGGGCCCACATGTGTTCCCCTTCCTGGACCCCCCACCCACCTCCCTCCCCATCCCATCCCTCTGGGTCATCCCATTCCCCTGGCCCTGAGCCCTTGTCTCATGCATCGAACATGGAATGGTGTTCTGTTTCACATATGATAATATACATGTATATATCCACTTTTTTGGTCTCTAGTTTTATTTTTATTTTTTACTTGTAATTTGTTTGCCCACATGGCATTTGGGATCTTAACTCCCTGACCAAGGATCAAATCCACCCCACCCTGCATTGGAAAGGTCCTAAGCACTGGACCTCCAGGGAAGACCTGGCCCCTAATTTTAGACCCTTAAATTTTAAGGATTGGAGACAGCAAAGAGTCTCCAATCTCTTCCTCCCTAGGCTTTCCATTAAAAATGTATATGAATGACACATATTTTCCAGTCTTTAATCTCGTTTACTTAATGGGCTTGCATCCATCTACAGAAAAAGGGAAAAATATTTGAAGCCTCAAACTGGTGTGTATAAATTAGTCTTACATTATTTTAAAACTGGGTTGTAAAAAAGTCCATCAAACTGAAGAAACAGAAGTCTTTTTCCCTCCTTTAGTTGTTTTGTTTGAGTCTGTATAAAGGGTTTTCCCCCCAATCCCTAGACTCTTGTATTTATTATTTATTTAAAAAAAAATTTATTGGAATATGGTGTCGCTAGTGCTAAAGAATCTGCCTGGGTTGGGAAGATCCTCTGGAGTAAGAAATGGCAACCCACTTCAGTGTTCTTGCCTGGAAAAATCTCATGGACAGAGGAAACTGGCAGGCTTCAGTCCATGGAGTCGCAAAGAGTCAGACACGACAGCATAACAAAAAATAGTTGACTTACAGTTTAGTATTAGTTTTGGGTGTACAGCAAAGTGGTTCGGTTATACACATGCATAGATTCATTCTTTTCAAAAAATATTTATCTATTTGGCTGCGCTGGATCTTCATTGCAGCACGTGGGATCTAGTTCCCTGACCATTACTCAAACCCAGGCCTCCTGCACTGCGAGCTCAGTCGTAGCCACTGGGCCACCAGGGAAGTCCCTAGATTCATTCTTTTTCAGATTAACTTCTCATATAGGTTATTACAGAATATTGAGTAGAGTTTCCTGTGCTAGGCAGTAGGTCCTGGTTGGTTATCTATCTTACATATAGTCGTGTGTGTGTGTTCATCCCAAGCTCCTGATTTATCCTTTAGCTGTTTTGTTGTTTGTTGCTTTGTTGCTGTTGTTCAGGCGCTAAGTCATGTCTGACTCTTTGCAACCCAACAGACTGCAGCATGCCAGGCTTCCCTGTCCTTCATTCTCTCCCCAAGTTTGCTCAAATTCGTGTCCGTTGAGTCGGTGGTGCCATCCAGCCATCTCATCCTCTGTCAACCCTTTCTCCTCCTGCCCTCAATCTTTTCCAGCATCAGGGTCTTTTCCAATGAGTTGTCTCTTCACATCAGGTGGCCAAGGTATTGGAGCTTCAGCTTCAGCATCAGTCCTTCCAGTGAACAGTCAGGGTTGATTTCCTTAAGAATTAACTGGTTTGATCTCCTTGCTGTCCAAGGGACTCTGAAGAGTCTTCTCCAGCACCACAATTCAAAAGCATCAATTCTTTGTTGCTCAGTCTTCTTTATAGCCCAATTCTCACATCCATACATGACCACTGGAAAAACCATAGCTTTGACTAGACTAACCTTTGTCGTCAAAGTGATGTCTCTGCTTTCTGGTCTGAGTTTATTTTCCTTTAGATGTTGTGAGTTACTGATATCCTCCTGCCTTGGGGCAGCTGATGACATGTGACTGAGGTCGGGAGCCTAAGGTTTTCTCTGCCCTGATGTAGGGCTTTGGACAAGTCACCCAGCTTGTCACTGGCTGCCTCCTTTTGGGGAAAAGGGGCAGGAGGCCAGATGATCTCCGGGAGCTGTCCCAACTCTAAGATCATGTGCTATATGTATGCCTGTGACCTCATCCCCCGCCTGAGCAGAGGGTTGCAAACGTGATTTATCTCCTCGGATGCTTTATATAACTCGAGAGCAAGCAAAGTCATGGGCTCAGCTGTGCACTCTTGGCCCTGCATTCGAGTAACTGAAACCACCAACTAGAATTGCCACCATCATTGGGGCAGGCAGTGTTTTCTTTCTTTTTTTTTTTTTCCAAGAGTAACAACTTTTATTCTGGAAGTCAGTCTGTCAATAGAAAGTGATGATTTGACACGATTTTATTTGTCATGATGCCCAAAGTTTACGGAATTAAAAAAACATAAACTTACTAAGGACAGATGTTGTCTGATTCCACTTATAGGAGGTCCCTGGAGGAGTCAGATCTATAGAGACAGGAAGCAGATGGTGGGGGCCAGGGGTGGGGGAGGGGATGGAGAGTTAGAGTTTCATGGGCACAGAGTTTCAGTTTGGGAAGATGAGAAAGTTCTCGAGATGGATGGTGGGGATGGTTGCACAATAATGTAAATATACTTACTGACACTGAATCACATGCTTAAAAATGAGTAAGACAGTAAATTTTTTGTTATGTGGATTTTGCCACAAAGAAAAACCCCCAGTACACACACAAATAAATAAACTTGATAACACACACAAGATAAATAATTTACTAACTGTGATCAGTAGTAGTTTCCTTTAGAATCAGAAGTGGGGTTTTTTTTTTTCAGTTTTATTGAGATATAATTGACCAATAAAATTGTGAGATATTTAAAGTGTAAATTGTGGTAACTTTTTGTGCATACACATTGGAAAAGAATTCCTCCCACCTAGTTAATACATCTATCGCTTCACATATTTATTATTTTTTTTTAAAGAAATCTTTGTTTATTTACTTAGTTTTGGCTGTGCTGGGTCTTCATTGCTACTCAAAGGCTTCTCTCTAGTTGCGGAAAATGGGGACTACTCTTCTTTGTGGTGCACAGGCTTCTCATTGCGGTGGTTTCTCTTGTTGCAGAGCACCGGCTCCAGAGTGTAGGCTCAGTAGTTGTGGTGGACAGGGTTAGTTGCCCCGTGGCATGTGGAATCTTCCTGGACCAGGGATCAAACCTGCGTGTACTGCATTGGCAGGCAGATTCTTTACCACTGAGCCACCAGAGAAGTCCCCTCCTTTTTTTTAATGAGAACTTTTAGCTTCTACTCTGGTATTGAATTGTATATTTCAATTATACAGTACAGTCTTATCAACTATACGGTTTTTTAATTGTAAAACTTTCATAACATAAAATTGACCATTTGAACCACTTTTAAGTGCACAGCTCGGAGGCATTAAGCACATTTGCATTGTTGTGCAACCATCCCCACCATCATCTCCAGAACTTTCTCATTTCCCCAAACTGAAATTCTGTCCCTGTGAAACACTGACTCCCCTACTCCCCCTATTTCCACTTTGTCCCTGTGGATTTGACTAGATGTGTCACTGTACCTTACAGTCACAGAAACCCACAGGGCACCAAGTGGCATGCAGAAAGGGTGACAGCTGTCAGGAGCCCTATCTGTGTCTGATCAAAAGTCCCTTCCTCCCCAGAAAAAGATCAGGAGCCTGCCCCCACCACCCCTTACTAAGGAAATCCTAAGTTTATTTTCCATCTATAATGCCATCAATAACCCCTCTAACAGCTAAGACATACACAGGCTATTCTGTGTCTATTAATAAACGTTAAGAAGTATGTTTAAGGATTTGCAAAGCTTTCGAGTGGGTACTCAGCATTCACAGGAAGATACTTAGAGCTCATTGTCTCCTGGAGCCACTAAAAGGGAAAGGAAGAGATGGAATTTCCCTTGCTCAGTAGACACGAGTAGGCACCCGGCATCAAGGGCATGGTTTTAAGCCTTTAAAGAGTAGCCTGCATCTTCTATGGGCTTCCCAGCGGGCTCAGCAGTACAGAACACACCTGCCAATGTTGGAGATGGAAGATCCCCTGAAGGAGGCAATGGCTACCCGCTTCAGTATTCTTGCCTGGGAAATCCCGTGGGTAGAGGAGCCAGTCGGGCTACAGTCCATGGCATCACAAAGAGTCGGGCAAGACTGAGTGACTGAATGCATACAAGACATGTGCACGGATCATTCTTTTACTTACTTGGGGACTGCTTAGCACCACTTTCTCTGAGACATTTGCCCCAGAGACCCTCTGTCCTTTTCCCCTGCCATGTGACACACAGCATATGCATTTCTTAGTTTATTGTGTATTCCTCCCACTCCCATGCACCTCATCCACTGGAATGTTAAGTTCCCCAAGGGCAGGGACATGCACAGTTACCTTTCACCTCCAGCCTTGTGGGCTTGTGGTGTCCTGGTGCATGCTGATATGCACCTTCTCTGTTGTCAGGACCCTCTAGTGAAGGATCTTATTCTTCCCAGGAGAACTTGAACCCACATCTCTGCACTGAGCTCTGTCCATGTGCCCAGCCGCTTTGAGAAGGTCCCCCTTGCTCTGCATGTGTGTGTGTATACATGTGTGTAGGTGGTGGTGGGGGGAATGGGATGGGGACTTGAGCCCTGCTCTGCTTTCCCTAGGGTTGAAGCTGCCCTCCCGGACCTGGTCTCCACCGTTCGAGTCGGAGGGGTCCCAGAAGCACAACCAGAGTGAGTATGAGGAGTCTGCTGGCGAATGCTGCTCCTGCCCGAAGACCGACTCTCAGATCCTCAAGGAGCTGGAGGAGTCCTCATTCAGGAAAACGTTTGAAGATTACCTGCACAACGTGGTTTTCATCCCCAGGTCAGGATTTGTTATTGGCTTGGGGTCTCGGGTCTTTAGGGAACAAGACAAAATGGGGGCAGATGCAGAAGATAGGCAGAGTCCACGCTGAGCCACTTCGCTGGATGCAGGAAGAGATTTTGAGATTATAACAAATGCCTTACCAGGAAGAGGAACTGCCCCCACTCCCCGCTCAAAAGGAGGAGTGTTTAAAAAATTCAGCCTTTGCTCTCTGATGTCTCATGAACCCAACCTCTGGTCTCAGTCTGAGTTCTGATGAATTCCATTAGATTATCGATGATTGATTATTACCTAATCAATTGATTATAGATAATAAATTCAATTGTTAGATGACAGAGCTGCATGCCCAGCCCAATGCTTGATTTATAGCTGAGTCTCAAGCTCAGTGCATTCCCTTTTTTTAATCTAAGGAAACTTCTCATCCTTCCAGAACTTTCCATGGCCTCGTCAAAACCCCAGAGTCTTCACTATTTAAATATGTTTCCTTTAGTGAGTGCAGGGGAAGTAAACAGAGGGTCTGCAGTAAAAATGACTCTTGTTTTTTTCATACCTCTTTATTCTTCCTGCAAGCTGAGACACTTAGGTAGAAGGCAAGTTTCTGTGGGTCACAGGTTGTTCTACCTCTCTCGGTGCCTCAGTTTATTCATTTGAGGAATGGAGAGAAAAATGGTTCCTATATTTTATGGTTGTGAGATTACACGAGTCTCACAGGGATTCTCAGCCGTGGTGTTGTTGACGTTTGGAGCCAGCTCATTCTCTGGGGTGGCACCATCCTGTGCAGGGTAGGATGTTAAGCTGCATCCCCGGCCTCCACCCACTAGATGGCAGTAGTACTGTCTGCATCTTAATAAGTTCATGAGTCTTTCTGGTAACCCACTGAAGCACTTGCCAACTCCCTTTTATGGGTCCAAAGCCTTTTGTTTCCCCTCTAACTATGCCCAGGTTTACAAAGCAAATGTGCTGGGAGCTTTCAGTTGCCCCCACCCTCTCCACTCTTGACCCTTCCCCCGAAAAGGCTTCACCAGATGGCTACTCAGAAGTGTCCAATACAATCGGTTATTTCCCAAGTGGATCAACCTCCTGCCCCCAAAGTTTACATTGAGATAAAACAAGATTAGAAAGTGGGTCTCTTCAGAGGCTCAGCATTGCTCCTGCTAGAAGCTTCATTAGAACTGTCAATATATAACATTTCTTTTCTCTTTCTTGCATTCTTATCTGACTCTGAGTCCAAAAGAGCACTAAATGGCACAGCCCAGGTGTGGAGGCAGTTGTTGTTTCACCCATTAAAACTCCACCGGACTTAAGGATAGTAGCTGAGTCAGTCGTAAGGTTTAAAACTAGTTTGGACTTTCCTGGTGGCCTAGTGATTAAGACTCTGTGCTTCCGATACAGGGGACACTAGTTCAATCCCTGGTCGGGAAAAATCCCACATGCTGCGTGCTTGTGTGCTCAGTCACTTCAGTCATGTCCGACTCTTTGTGACCCCATGGACTCTAGCCCACCAGGCTCCTCTGTCCAGGGGATTCTCCAAGCAAGAATACTGGAGTGGGTTGCCATGCCCTCCTCCAGGGGATCTTCCTCACCCAGGGATGGAACCTGCATCTCCTGCATTGTAGACAGATTCTTTACCACTGAGCCACAGGGGAAGCCATGGCATGACCCAAAAGAAAAAAGTAGTGTTACATTTAACATCTCATGGGAACCCCAGATGACCAGGTCTCAGGGGTGTTTTCTTGACTCCCTCCCCACCGACTGCTTGCTGTGTCCTACACACCTGCTGGGGAAGATGTTGTTCAAGTGATGGGAACAAGTGACCCATGGTCTGGGGCAGGTGCCCTTGGGCTGCTGGCACAGGGTGTCAGAAGCAAGAGGTCTGTCTGAAGAAGTTCCGTCTGTCCTCAAAGCGGCTGGTTTTGTTTTCACAGAAAATCATCTTCAGGCCCTGTTGCCGAGGACGCTAGGTACGACTCACCTGTGGGACGTCCGCGTGGCCCCTGGTGGCTGCACAGTGCAGGGCCAGTGGGCCCGCGGGGCAGGAAGCATGTTGAGCCCCTTTGAGATCCCCGGGGGCCTTCTGTGGTTTGATGCATGCATCGCGTTGTTCTGCCGAGAGGGGGCGCTTCACAAATTCACACGTTAAACGCCTTCACCCTGAAATGGAACCTGGGCATGATTGTGGGGGAAAATATCCTAACTAACACACTCTTACTAAAACATAGAATCGAGGGTGTACTTCCTAGGGCGCTTCCAAGATGCTGCTCATTTTTCCTCCATGTCGTGACACATTTATTTATCAAGCCTACCGTTTGTGCAGAGCTGTGCTGGGCACCCAGTCAGTCGAAACCACTTAGCAGCAGGTAGTGGGGAAAGCTGATCCGGGAGTGGAACATTTTTATCTGGGGTGACTAGTGCGGGATGACGAGCAGGCCTGAGCACAGGTGTGCTGTGTCCCTGTATCCCGCTGAGGACAGTCAGGGATGCTCCCCTTTGACGTGTGTCTTAGAGTCAGCTATGCTTCAGTGTGAGGAAACACTGGTGGCTCAGCTGGTAAAGAATCCGCCTGCATTGCAGAAGACCCCGGTTCGATTACTGGGTCGGGAAGATTCCGCTGGAGAAGGGATAGACTACCCACTCCAGGATTTATGGGCTTCCCTGGTAGCTCAGACGGTAAAGAATCCACCTACAGTGCAGGAGACCTGGGTTCGATCCCTGAGTTGGGAAGATCCTCTGGAAGAGGGAATGGCTACCCATTCCAGTATTCTTGCCTGGAGAATCCCATGGGCAGAGGAGCCTGGTGGGCCACAGTTCATGGAGTTGCAAAGAGTCAGACACGACTGAATGACTAATTATAGCACGCCTCAATTAAAAAAAGAGAGAGAGAGAAGGATTGAAGGATTGAGGGGGTGTCCTGGAGGAGAGGACAGGCAGAGAGAACGTGGCGAAAGAGAAGACGGTGGAAAGAATCCTGGACTCTTGGGAAGAACAGGAGGGGAGACTGGAAAGGCAGGGTAAGAACTATGAGGAAGGATTTTATTCTTGCAAAGGAGGGTTTATTTATTTTCAGGCAGTGTTCGGCCCCAGTCTGCCCTCTAGTGGCCATTTGGAATATTAGAACTAACACCCAAAAAAGATGTCCTTTTCATTATAGGGGACTGGAACGCAAAAGTAGGAAGTCAGGAAACACCTGGCGTAACAGGCAAATTTGGCCTTGGAGTACAGAATGAAGCATGGCAAAGGCTAATAGGGTTTTGCCAAGAGAACGCACTGGTCATAGCAAACACCCTCTTCCAACAACACAAGAGAAGACTCTAAACATGGACATCACCAGATGGTCAACACCGAAATCAGACTGATTATATTCTTTGCAGCCAAAGATGGAGAAGCTCTATACAGTCAGCAAAAACAAGACCGGGAGCGGACTGTGGCTCAGATCATGAACTCCTTATTGCCAAATTCAGACTTAAATTGAAGAAAGTAGGGAAAAACACTAGATCATTCAGGTATGACCTAAATCAAATCCCTTATGATTATACAGTGGAAGTGACAAATAGATTTAAGGGACTAGATATGATAGACAGAGTGCCTGAAGAACTATGGACAGAGGTTCGTGACATTGTACAGGAGACAGGGATCAAGACCATCCCCAAGAAAAAGAAATGAAAAAAAGCAAAATGGCTGTCTGAGGAGGCCTTACAAATAGCTGGGAAAAGAAGAGAAGCAAAAAGCAAAGGAGAAAAGGAAAGATATTCCCATCTGAATGCAGAGTTCCAAAGAATAGCAAAGAGAGATAAGAAAGCCTTCCTCAGTGATCAATGTAAAGAAATAGAGGAAAACAACAGAATGGGAAAGACTAGAAATCTCTTCAAGAAAATTAGAGATACCAAAGGAACATTTCATGCAAAGATAGGCTCGATAAAGGACAGAAATGGTATGGACCTAACAGAAGCAGAAGATATTAAGAAGAGGTGGCAAGAACAGAAGAACTGTACAAAAAAGATCTTCACGACCCAGATAATCACGATGGTGTGATCACTCACCTAGAGCCAGACATCCTGGAATGTGAAGTCAAGTGGGCCTTAGAAAACATCACTACGAACAAAGCTAGTGGAGGTGATGGAATTCCAGTTGAGCTATTTCAAATCCTCAAAGGTGATGCTGTGAAAGTGCTGCACTCAATATGCCAGCAAATCTGGAAAACTCAGCAGTGGCCACAGGACTGGAAAAGATCAGTTTTCATTCCAATCCCAAAGAAAGACAATGCCAAAGAATGCTCAAACTACCACACAATTGCCCTCATCTCACATGCTAGTAAAGTAATGCTCAAAATTCTCCAAGCAAGGCTTCAGCAATACATGAACCGTGAACTTCCAGATGTTCAAGCTGGTTTTAGAAAAGGCAGAGGAACCAGAGATCAAATTGCCAATATCCGCTGGATCATCGAAAAAGCAAGAGAGTTCCAGAAAAACATCTATTTCTGCTTTATTGACTATGCCAAAGCCTTTGACTGTGTGGATCACAATAAATTGTGGAAAATTCTGAAAGAGATGGGAATACCAGACCACCTGACCTGTCTCTTGAGAAACCTGTATGCAGGTCAGGAAGCAACAGTTAGAACTGGACATGGAACAACAGACTGGTTCCAAATAGGAAAAGGAGTACGTCAAGGCTGTATATTGTCACCCTGCTTATTTAACTTATATGCAGAGTACATCATGAGAAACGCTGGGCTGGAAGAAACACAAGCTGGAATCAAGATTGCCGGGAGAAATATCAATAACCTCAGATACGCAGATGACACCACCCTTATGGCAGAAAGTGAAGAAGAACTAAAGAGCCTCTTGATGAAAGTGAAAGAGGAGAGTGAAAAAGTTGACTTAAAGCTCAACGTTCAGAAAACTAAGATCATGGCATCTGGTCCCATCACTTCATGGGAAATAGATGGGGAAACAGTGGAAACAGTGTCAGACTTTATTTTTGGGGGCTCCAAAATCACTGCTGATGGTGATTGCAGCCATGAAATTAAAAGACGCTTACTCCTTGGAAGGAAGGTTGTGACCAACCTAGATAGCATATTTAAAAGCAGAGACGTTACTTTGCCAACAAAGGTCTGTCTAGTCAAGGCTATGGTTTTTCCAGTGGTCATGTATGGATGTGAGAGTTGGACAGTGAAGAAAGCTGAGCGTCAAAGAATTGATGCTTTTGAACTGTGGTGTTGGAGAAGGCTCTTGAGAGTCCCTTTGACTGCAAGAAGGTCCAACCAGTCCATCCTAAAGGAGATTAGTCCTGGGTGTTCATTGGAAGGACTGATGTTGAAGCTGAAACTCCAATACTTTGGCCACCTCATGCGAAGAGTTGACTCACTGGAAAAGACCCTAATGCTGGGAAGGATCGGGTGCAGGAGGAGAAGGGGACGACAGAGGATGAGATGGTTGGATGGCATCACTGACTTGATGGACATGGGTTTGGGTAAACTCCGGGAGTTGGTGATGGACAGGGAGGCCTGGCGTGCTGCGATTCATGGGTTCGCAAGGAGTCGGACACGACTGAGCGGCTGAACTGAACTGAAAGAAAGATCTGGGCTTCCCCGATGGCTCAGATGGTAGAGAATCTGCCTGTGATGCAGGAGACCCAGGTTCGATCCCTGGGTGGGGAAGATCCCGTGGAGCAAGAAATGGCAATCCACCCCAGTATTCTTGCCTGGAAAATCCCATGGACAGAGGAGCCTGGCAGGCCACAGTCGATGGAGTTGCAAAGAGTCAGAACGACTGTAGCACAATGGCTCAGCAGCTAAAGAATCCACCCGAAATGCAGGAGACAGGAGGTGCGAGTTCCATTCCTGGGAGGGGAAGATCCCCTGGAGGAGGAAATGGCAACCCACTCCGGTATTCTTGCCTGAAAAATCCCACAGACTGGAGCCTGGAGGGCGAAAATTCCAACGGGTCTGAAGAGTTAGACAGGCCTGAGCATTCAAGGCACACACCCACACACACCCACACACAAAGATCTATAAATTTAAGACCTTGATCCAATCATGGGGGTCTTCTGTGACCACATGGTGGTATTGTCCTATTGGATATAATCCTTTTGGTGTATGCATATTTGGCCTGTTAGAGGCCATTTATGTTTCTTTTTTGATTAGATAATCAATTTTTCAGTAGTTATTCGTGAGACCCCAGGTTCTGCATCATTTCTGGCTCATCTGTGCCTGTATAGAAATGTTTTGAATCTTGCTAGCATGGGTATATCTTTGGCTTATTAGTTTTGGTTTCCATTCAAGAATGTCAATGGTCTTTTCAGACAAAAGAACCACAAAGAAAATCTTAGTGAGTACCCCCAAAGTAAGGTTTGTTTTTGCTGACGATATGCAGATGACACCACTGTTATGGCAGAAAGTGAAGAAGAACTAAAGAGCCTCTTAATGAAAGTGAAAGAGGAGTGTGAAAAAGTTGGCTTAAAGCTCAACATTCAGAAAACTAAGATCATGGCATCCAGTCCCATCACTTCACGGCAAATAGATGGGGAAACAGTGGAAACAGTGGCTGACTTTATTTTTGGGACTCCAAAATCACTGCAGATGGTGATTGCAGCCATGAAATTAAAAGACACTTACTCCTTGGAAGGAAAGTTATGATCAACCTAGACAGCATATTAAAAAGCAGAGACATTACTTTGTCAACAAAGGTCTGTCTAGTCAAGGCTATGGTTTTTCCAGTAGTCATGTATGGATGTGAGAGTTGGACGGTGAAGAAAGCTGAGCACTGAAGAATGGATGCTTTTGAACTGTGGTGTTGGAGAAGACTCTTGAGAGTCTCTTGGACTGCAAGGAGATTCAACCAGTTCATCCTAAAGGAAATCAGTTCTGGGTGTTCATTGGAAGGACTGATGTTGAAGCTGAAACTCCAATATTTTGGCCACCTGATGCGAAGAGCTGACTCATTTGAAAAGACCCTGATGTTAGGACAGATTGAAGGCAGGAGGAGAAGGGGACAACAGAGGGTGAGATGGTTAGATGGCATCACCGACTCGATGGACATGTGTTTGGGTAAACTCCAGGAGTTGGTGATGGACAGGGAGGCCTGGCGTGCTGCGGTTCATGGGGTCGCAAAGAGTCAGACACGACTGAGTGACTGAACTGAACTGAACTGAACTTAACAAAAACTAAAGGTAAACTTCAAGAGCTCGAACAAAAAACTCTACTTCCTGGTGATTAAAAGTGGGTCACTTAGATTTCTACTGGGTGAAAGTTGAAATGGAAATTTTCATTAAAATCCATTTGGAGGGACTTCCTTGGTGGTCCATTGGTTAAGATTCCAGGCTTCCAATGCAGGGAGGCCTGAGTTTGAGCCCTGATCTTGAAGCTAGGATCGCATGCATGCTGCACAGTGCAGCCAAAAAAGAAAAAAAGATCCATTTGGAAAATATCAGAGACATGACCATCACATACCTTCACTTGTAGAATATTGTCAAAGCTGGACTTTGTTGTAAATTAGTAGACTTAAATGATTTTTTTGTAAATTAAGAAAAAACTATAAAATGTAAAATATAATGTGTTGCGGGGGAGGGAAAATTAATATAGCTAAATTTGCGGTAAATTCTCTGGGTAACCATGAGCTCTTCCATTTGAAACTTTTAGAGAAGTGAAAATTTTAACTTGTCTAAGCTAATTCAGGAAGCAGCAGAAAGATTAACTACCCTAATGACCTTGGGAAAAGACTGAAAAAAAAAAGTGTCAATGAATTTCTTCACAAAAAGGCCCCAGGTTTGGAGAGTTTTATAGATGAGTTATTTCACATTCTCAAAGAGAAACTATTTTCAGAAACTTTTCCAGAGCATAGAAATATATGGAAATCGTCCCAATTCATTTTGTAAAACAACACCCCTTAGCAGAACCTGATGAAGATTCTACATTGAAAGAAAACCCCAGGACCAACTAATATGAGATTTTAGATTCAAATGTCCTAAACAAAGCACTGTGCTGGGAATACCATCAATCTCATAATTGCAAGGATGGTTCAAGATCAGATGTTCTGATAGCAGAATCTAATTCGTCAAGAGATTCAATAAGGAAAATCATAATAATCTCATTAAATAACATTTATTAAAAATTATGGGGGTGGATCCCTGGGTGTCCAGTGGTTAAGATTCTGTGTTTACACTGCAGGGGATGTGGGTTCAACCCCTGGCTGGGGAACTAAGATTTTTTAAATTACTAACTTAAAGAAGTTGGAATCAAGATTACTGGGAGAAATATCAATAACCTCAGATATGCAGATGACACCACCCTTATGGCAGAAAGTGAAGAAGAACTAAAGGGCCTCTTGATGAAAGTGAAAGAGGAGAGTGGAAAAAGTTGGCTTAAAACTCAACATTCAGAAAACTAAGATCATGGCATCTGGTCCCATCACTTCATGGCAAATAGATGGGGAAACAATGGAAATAGTGAGAGACTTTATTTTTTGGGGCTCCAAAATCACTGCAGATGGTGGCTGCAGTCATGAAATTAAAAGACGCTTGCTCCTTGGAAGAAAGGCTATGACCAACTTGGACAGCATATTAAAAAGCAGAGATATTACTTTGCCAACAAAGGTCTGTCTAGTCAAAGCTATGGTTTTTCCAGTAGTCATGTATGCATGTGGGAGTTGGACTATAAAGAAAGCTTAGCACTGAAGAATTGATGCTTTTGAACTGTGGTGTTGGAGAAGACTCTTGAGAGTCCCGGGACTGCAAGGAGATCCAACCAGTCAATCCTAAAGGAAGTCAACCCTGACTATTCATTGGAAGCACTGATGCTAAAGCTGAAGCTCCAATAATTTAGCCACCTGTTGCAAAGAGTTGACTCATTGGAAAGACTCTGATGCTGGGAAAGATTGAAGGCAGGAGGAGGAGACAGCAGAGGATGAGATGGTTGGATGGCATCACTGACTATTGAGTTTGAGTAAGCTCCAGGAATTGGTGATGGACAGGAAATCCTGGAGTGCTGCAGTCCATGGGTCTCAAAGAGCCAGACATGACTGAATGACTGAACTGAACTGAACTTAAAGAAAGGCAGTGGGGGAGAGGCCTTTTATAAAGCTGCTGCTGCTGCTGCTACTGCTGCTGCTAAGTCGCTTCAGTCGTGTCCAACTCTGTGAAACCCCATAGACGGCAGCCTACCAGGCTCCCCGGTCCCTGGGATTCTCCAGGCAAGAACACTGGAGTGGGTTGCCATTTCCTTCTCCAATATCTGAAAGTGAAAAGTGAAAGTGAAGTCACTCAGTCGTGTCCAACTCTTCACGACCCCATGGACTGCGGTCTACCAGGCTCCTTCCATGGGATTTTCCAGGCAAGAGTACTGGAGTGGGCTGCCATTGCCTTCTCCATTTATAAAGCTAGGACTAGAAAACTTCTGCAACAAGATAAATATTATTTAGATGAAACCAACATCCAAACTAACATCTTTCTTAAAACTATTCCTGTTAACTTTGGAAGGAAGCCAATGTCATCATAACTAATTAACAATTTTCTGGCTATCTAGCCAATGAAGTAATGCAGAAATGAGAATTGAAATGGATTGTAAGGAATGGATTGTGGGAAACAAAAGCATTGACATTTTCAGGTATTCTGATTCAAGAGTAGACAGGAGGCCTGTTTTTGTCAATGAGTTTTATTGGAATGTAACCACGCCCACTTGTTTACATCCTGTCTCTGGCTGTTTTCAAGCTGCCATGGCTTAAAAGCCATTGCAAGTTGAACAGCTGCGACAAAAAACACACATCTGGCAAAACCCCAAATATTTACTATCTAGCATTTATGGGACAAGTTTACTGACCCTTTACTGATCCAAGAGTATTCCTTGAAAACCTAAGAAAATCAACCCTGAAACTCTTAGAACGAGAGTTTCAGAAAGTAGGTACAATATAAATAAACAAATAGGCAGCAGATATATCTGTGTGCTAAGCTGCTTCAGTCGTGTCTAACTCTTTAGGACCCTGTGGACTGAAGCCTGCCAATCCCCTCTGTCCATGGGATTTCCCAGGCAAGAATACTGGCGCCGGTTGCCATGCCCTCCTCTGAGGGATCTTCCCGACTCAGGGATTGAACCCGCGTCTCATCTCCTGCATGGCAGGCAGGTTCTTTGCCACTGTTGCCACCTGGGAAGCCCCTTTATGGGTGAAACCACCAGTCAGTTTAAAGGGTCTGGAGGGTAGCAATTTAGCTATAGGTATGAAGAGGCATAATCTAATAATTTCTTAGAATCTACACTTGGACAATGATCACAGTTATATTTATAATAGCAAAAAAATTGGGAATATGCTTATATTTAAAAAATTGGAGGATGACTAAGTAAATTATGGTTCTTGCATTAAATGGAATATTCTACATGTTTCCAAGGTTTCTGCAATGAGCATGTGGCATTTTCATAACAAGGAGGGAATATCTTCACGTTGAAGAAGAAAAAAAAATAAATTCCATCCTGCTTCAGACATTATGTTTTCAGGAAAATATTTGAGATTGCTTCTAATACAAGTGAGCCAAGTGGATTATAGAACTAGCTTGATCTCCCCATTATACCCATATGTAACATTCACATGAAAAAATAATTGCCCAAAGGACATAGCGGTCAGTGGAAAGCTGAGGAATTCAAATTTTCTTTATACCTTTTTTTGGGGATTTATAATTTTTTAGGCTGTTAACATTTTTCTTCGTATATCTTTTAAAGGGGAGAAAATGTGCCGATTGCATAGGCAATTTTGGGAGTTACCCTTAGCAATCTGAGTGTTAAGATTTCTTTTACCAAGGATTGAAGTTTAATCACTTAGATTATGCCATTGTCCTAAAGGGTCCTAAGAATAAGAAGATGTATTTCTCCTGGTTAAACTGATGATGGTGTCAAGTAGCTTGAACCATTTGGCAGGGCTAGACTCTTATACACTTTTAGCATCTCATTTTTGACACTGACCCTGGCTGGACTATTCATCTGCAAAATGAAAATCTGAAATTAAGCATGTTGAGGGGAATATTCGTGTGTCTACTATGGGTGGTCCCAGAGCCTCCCCACTCCTCTCTTGGGGTGGGCTTGCCTGACATGATGCCTAGGAGGGCATCTTCTTTAAAAAGGACTCTGGGTTATAATTCCTGGAAATTTACATTGTAATCTACACGCTCCTCCCCTTGAATCTCACTGCATCTCAGTCTTTGTTTTTAAGCCTTTTATTCTCCAGCAGCATTTTTTCAAAGATGGTGATTGTGTGACCAGGTGTGTCTTCCTGTCATGACAGGCCCTCGAGGAAACGCAGAGCCCTTGGTGATGTGGGGAATGTGACAGCGGCCATGCCCACTGTTCTGGGGTCCCCCAATACCTCCTCCACCGGTACGCCCACGAGCTTGGAGGAGCACAGACCCTTCGAGAAAGTGGTCAACAAGGAGTCGCTAGTCATCTCCGGCCTGCGTCACTTTACTGGCTATCGCATCGAGCTTCAGGCTTGCAATCAAGATTCCCCCGAGGAGAGGTGTAGCGTGGCTGCCTATGTCAGTGCCAGGACCATGCCTGAAGGTAGGTCGACTCATCGGAGAGCCAAGAAACCCAGGCTAACCAAGGAAGCTCTCCACTCTCTAGGCAGCATACATGAGACTTTATTTGCCTTCATCATTTTTCATTTTCCCCTGAGATGCAGTGGACATAAAACATTGTGTAAATTTCAGGAGTACAATGTGTTGATTTGCTCCGCTTACACATTGCAAAATATTTACCACAATAGCATTAGCTAACATCTCCATCAGGGCACATAATTACCATTTCTTGTTTGTGGTGAGAACATTTAAGATCTACTCTCTTAGCAGGTTTCAAGTATAAAACACAGTATTATTAACTTTGTGCTTCCCTGCTGGTTCAGACAGTAAAGAATCTGCCTGCAGTGCAGGAGACCTGGGTTTGATCCCTGGATTGGGAAGATCCCCTGGAGAAGGGACTGGCAACCCACTCCAGTATTCTTGCCTGGAGAATTCCATGGACAGAGGAGCCTGGTGGGCTATAGTTCATGGGGTTGCAAAGAGTCACACATGACTGAGTGACCCACACATACATTGTTAACTATAATCATCTTTCTTGTTGTTTAGTCGCTAAGTTGTATCTGACTCTTTTTCGGTATGAGTCATAAAAAAATAAAGTGAAATTAAGAAATACATACATATATAATATATTATATATATAGTATATTGTATATATAGTATATTATATATGTAGTATATTATATATATTAGGGTTCTCCAGAGGAATCTAACCAACACTATGTAAGATAGAGCAGTAGATACATAAATAGATAGCTAGATGGATAGATAGACATAAATATGTAAAGAATTCCACGAGAATGTCCATTCTCCAATAAGGGAAATGGAACACAGGAAAGTTATACAACCAGTTTAAGGTCGCTCAGCTGCTCAGTGGTGGAGGTGGGGTTTGATCTAGGGATCAGGTCCCCAACACTAATCACTGCTCCTTACAGCCAAGGCAGACGATATTGTCGGCCCCGTGACCCATGAAATCTTCGAGAACAATGTCGTTCACTTGATGTGGCAGGAGCCCAAGGAACCCAACGGTCTGATTGTACTGTATGAAGTGAGTTATCGACGATACGGCGAGGAGGTAAGATCCTTGATGCCTGGGGGTGTGCCTTCAAGGATGTTATTGGTACCTCCTTCCTTTTCATAAATTCTGGCCCGTGTGCTTCTCTCATTAGATGCTTTGTCATGAAGACTCAAAGCCTTGATATATGACTTTCCAGGGAGATGGGTCAGGTCCAACATTTTATTGTAGCTAAACTCTCCCCAGGGCTGTGTGTCCTGTGCATGCTAAATGCTTTGTACACGGTGTCTCATTTATCCAATTTTACCACATCTAACATGCGATAAGAAGCCCTGTTATTCTCATGGACTGCTCAGAAAGAAAAAGGTGCGGCCATTCTAACTGTAAGATGCATTCAGATTTCAGAAATGTCAAATGTAGAAATAATATGTCTCTTGGAATCAATGAAGTACAATAAATCCTCAGAAAACTCAATGAGCTTGGTACTGACTGAGGCATACAGACTTTAAATTGCATCCAAGGCTTATAAGAATAGAATCAGGATTTGAACCCAAGGCTATCTGATCCAGGGGTTGGCAATTCTTTCTGTAAAGGTCCAGATCCAAAACATGTTTGGCTTTGGGGTCAGATGGTGTCTGCAGCTACTCAACTCTGTGTTTGCATTGTGAAAGCCAAGTGTAGATAATATGTAAATGAAGGGGGATGGTTGAGTGCCATTAAAACTTTATATGCAAAAACAGGCAGCAAGCAGGTGGATTTGCTGGTCCCCATTCTAAGCTAGTAACCACTGTGGGGCAAGTCTCTATCCTCAGATATGGCTTGTCTACCTTGTGGCTCCGTGGTAAAGAATCCTCCTGCCAACGTAGAAAACGCAGGAGACGCAGGCTTGATCCCTGGGTCTAGAAGGTTTTCCTGGAGGAGGAAATGGTAACCCACTCCAGGATTCTTGCCTGGAGAATCCCATGGACAGAAGAGTTTGGCAGGCTACCGTCCATGGGGTTGCAAAGAGCCAGACATGACTGAGCGACTGAGCACGCATGCACGCCAGAGAGGCACTGCTGAGGCTTGGACTGATTGGGGCCACTTCTCCCATTTACTGGATGACTTCAGACAGATGTCAGGTCAGCTCAGGGAGCTGATCCAGAGGGTGTACCCTGCCATCATTTGAGCCCTTTGCAATGATCCATTTACACCTCACAATGACCCTACAAGGTAGGATCTGCTGGTGAGTGTCTCCCTTTATGGCTGAGAGAATGGAAATTTAGGGAGCCGAATAGACTTTCTCAAGGTTACACATCCAACACTCAAACCCAGACTCTTGAACTCTGGTGCCTTCCATCTGCCATTGAGGGTGATCACATGGATCAGAGGTAGTTTTCTATAAGGGGCCAGAGAGTGAATATTTTCAGCTTTCGGAACCATACTGTCTCTGCATCAACTGCTTGACGCTGCCATCATAGCTTCAAAGCAGACACAGACAGAATGAAAATGAATGGGCATGGCCATTTGCCAATAAAATTTTATTTACGAAATCAAGCAGTGGACCAGATTCAGCCTGTGGGCTCTAGTTTGCCAACCCCTAACAGGTTGTTGGCTTCCCCGGTGGCTCAGTGGTAAAGAATCCGCCTGCAATGAAGGAGCTGCAGGAGATGTGGGTTCAATCCCTGGATCAGGAAGATCCCCTGGAGGAGGGCATGGCAACTCACTCCAGATTTCTTGCCTGGAGAATCCTATGGATAAAGGAGCCTGGTGGGCTACAGTCCATGTGGTCGCAAAGAGTCAGACACAACTGACTTAGCACGCTCACAACAGAGGTTGGTGGGCACAGCTCGGCTTCCCCAAGCCAGAGATGACAAATAGACCTCCATCTGTTGATCCCTCCTGGGACATCTCTGGATGCCCAGATACTCAGCTTTGATGATAATTTAGAACTGAAATCAGCATACTATGATCTGTGGGCCAAACTGGTCCCTGGCCTGTTTTCATATGTCTTGCAGACAGTTGTCAAGAGAAACAGTTGTCAGGAAAAAATATGCACCAATGTGAGTCTAGTGGCTGAGCCCAGAATCAGTGTGGGAGAGGAGCCTTTGGGATGTATAAAGAGAGGCACAATTCACAGGGAGCCACTAGTGCACAGTTGATTTAATATCTCATCCCATATATATTAATCCCATTTGTTCTAAAGAAATAGTTCAGATTTGGGTTGGTAGCAAAGCTTTATACTTAAGAATTTCACCACTAGCAAAAAGTGCAAGCCACTAGATGTCCACCCATTGGAGAATGGATACACAGAAGATGGTGCATACATAAAACTGGTGTTTTTATGTTTAAAAACTTTAAAAGCCTTTTAAAGTTTTTATGTTGGGGGTGATCATGGTCCAGTATAATGAGGAGACTGATATTTCCAGCTCTATATTTTAGATTCTCTAAGCCGTCACTCTTCATCTTCCACCAGCAGCCACGAAAGTAACTTATGACAAAAGGGAAGCTTGTTAGCTTCCATAACCAGCTGATGGAGTTCAGGCACAGCTGGATCCAGTTTCCTTTGAATCTTTTGCGTCTCAAGGGTCCTTGCAGTGAGCCCAGTAGCTCCTGGCTGTCCTGTGATTTTAGAAGTTCTACAACCCTCATATTCTCTCAGCACCAAGCCTGGAAGAAGAGAGTCTGTGTCCCAGCATTTCCAGCCAGGCTGAGGTCACACGACATCCAGTCATACAACCAGGACAGTGCTGTGTGCTGATTGGGTTAGGCATAATAAGGGTTTTTAAATAACAGCTTAATTGAGATACATTCACACATGGTAAAATACAGCCACTTAACACATATTAATGTGAAGAACTGACTCATTTGAAAGGATCCTGATGCTGGGAAAGATTGAAGGTGGGAGGAGAAGGGGACAACAGAGGATGAGATGGTTGGATGGCATCATGGACTCAATGGACATGAGTTTGAGCAGGCTCTGGGAGGCCTGGCATGCTGCAGTCCATGGGGTCAAAAAGAGTTGGGCACAACTGAGCGACTGAACTCAACTGAACACATATTAATATAATGCCGTGATTTGTAATATAGTTACAGAGTTGTGCTACCATCACCACAATTCCAGAATATTTTCATCACTTCTCAAAGAAAGCCTACCTCCACATCCAGCCATTAAACCCCCAATCTTTCCTACTTCCTTTCCCTCCAGCCCTTGGCAATCACTAATGTGCTTTCTGTCTCTATGGAGACAGGTCTCTGCTACTGTGGCCATCTCATTCTCATTTGTCTGGAATTTCCCAAGTTTGAATACTAAAGTCCTGCATCCCAATATAACATGGGCAAACTGGTACAGGTATTACCCTATTGGCACTGGATCCAACCCTTCTCCCAGCTACCTTTGCTGGCCTGCCTCTCTCATTTATGAAACCTAAAGGTCACCAGTAGGGCTTCCTTGGTGGCTCAGCTGGTAAAGAATCCACTTGCAATGTGGGACGCCTGGGTTCGATCCCTGGGTTGGGAAGATCCCCTGGAGAAGAGAATGGCTACCCACTCCAGTATTGTGGTCTGGAGAATTCCATGGACTCTATAGTCCATGGGGTCTCGAAGAGTTGGACTCTTCACTTCCCAGGTTTGAACACTAAATTCCTGCATCCCAGTATAACATGGGTTACCATAATGGCACTGGATCCAACCCTAACTTCTCCCAGCCACCGTTGCTGGCCTGCCTCTCTCATTTCTGGAACCCAGGGGTCACCAGTAGGAATCTCTACCACCAATCCCCACCATAATCTCTGCCTGACCCTGATCCCAGACAGACCAGCCCTATTTGCTCTTTAGAGGAACAGGGAGTTGGAGGGAAAGTTAGCAGTGAGAGGTTGTAATACCTTAAAAGAAAAAAAAAACTCTTCGTGAACAAAACTGGTCCATTATTTCCATTTTCTTAAATTGTCTAGCATCGCTTTGAATAATGTGTGTGTATGCTCAGTTGTTCAGTTGTGTCTGACTCTTTGTGACCCTGTGGACTGTAGCCCACCAGGCTCCTCTGTCTATGGGATTTTCCAGGCAAGAATACTGCAGTGGGTTGCCATTTCCTCTTAAAGAGGATCTTCCCCACCCAGGGATTGAACCCATGACTCTGGCAACTCTTGTATTGACAGGCAGGTTCTTTACCACTGTAGCACCTAGGAAACCCTTGAGAAAGTAAAAAGTGAAGTTAAAAAAAAAGATTTTTACACCAATTGTACTATCGGGATGTAATTTTGCCAGGTTTACAAAATTCTCTCCAGCATTTGGTGGGAGGTCATTTTTTCCCCTCTTATTTGCTAGTTGAACAGCCAAAATCACCATTGTTTTTGATTCTGCATCTCCTTGAACTTTGCATCAGTCATTTTCCCCCTCACCACTTCCTCTCCCATCCTGGGACACCCTGGACCTGGGATCCATCTCCTCAGAAAGAGCATCAGTTTTCAGTTTCTGTGCACTTAACATCTTTGCTTCAGCATGTTTTTGCAGTTTTGAGCTGTTTTTCTTTTTTTTCCCCTTGTTTGCACAAACTTTTTTGTAATTGGCTTCTTCACACTTCATCAGACTTGCTTCTTGGTTGTTTTTCTTTTCTGGTGTCTCTAGTTCCTCCATCAGGCTCCCTTCTCCGTCCTCACCCCTCGAGGTACCCGACCAGCACGGGAGGCTATATTTTCCCTTTCTCCCCAGATAGCAGCTCCCTTTGGTTTCTATATTTGCGTATTTGTCCCTTTCCACTTGGTGACTCATTCGACTTGGAAGAACCTTTGGACTAGACTTCCCCACCCCTACCACTGGCCCGATCTGTTTTCTTGCTGTTTTTATCACATGATAAGCACGGGAGTTTTTACGCTTCTCTCCCTCCTCCCACTCACTCCTGAGATTTTCCAGTCCAGTTCCCTGCATGCACTATGAACTTGGAGCTGTTTTGGAAAGTTTTAAAACTGGCCGACGCTTACAGGTTTCATGATCATATTTCCCAGTGAGCCTTATGCTTCTCCTAATAAGCCCTGTGTTTCTTTCTTTTTACATGTTTATTGCTGGGGTGTGTATGCTTACTTATCTCTACCCTTCTTGCCAGACATTTAAGTAGATCCCAACTCCTTTAGATCCCCTGGAGAAGGAATTGGCAACTCACTCCAGTATTCTTGCTTGGGAAATCCCATGGAGAGAGGAGCCTGGCAGGCTACAGTCCATGGGGTCACAAAAAGTTGGACATGACTGAATGTGCGCATGCGTGTATGTACACACACACACACACACACACACACACACACACAAACTCTTTTAATAAATAAATCAAAAGTCTGCATTGTGAGAAAGAAGCTGTTTTAAAATTTGTCCTTAAGACATTAAGTCCATGTATCTGGTTCTTAGGTAATTTAGGAGATCTGGGTTCCTTCTTTCCTTCCCTCCTTGAGTCCTGGTGAAAATACTCCGTGGTGGTTTCAAGGAAGCCAGACAGTTGGTGGTTTTGGAGCCAGACAGTTCTGGGTTCAAGGGCTGCCCTGCCAATGACCAGCTGTGAGATCTGGGACAAATCATTTCAACTCCCCCAGCAGCAGAAGACAAACTATTTATGCAATGCCTGTTTTTGTACAGCTCATGAGCTAAGAATCACTTTAACATCTTCAAACAGTTGAAAAAAATTCAAAAGAAAAATAGTAGCTCATGTTTGTGTATGTGTGTATGTGTGTGTGTTAGTCACTCAGTTCTGTCCGCCTCTTTGTGACCCCATAGACTGTAGCCTGCCAAGCTCCTCTGTCCATGGATTTCTCCAGGCAAGAATACTGGAGTGGGTTGCCATTCCCTTCTCCAGGGGATCTACCTGACCTAGGGATTGAGCCTGGGTCTCCTGCATTGCAGGCAGATTCTTTACTGTTTGAGCTACCAGGGAAGCCCTAGTATCTCACATGTGTAAATTTCTGCGAGGTTCAGTTTTCAGCATCCACCGTGTCTTGTGGGCACACAGCCATGCCTGTTTGTCTACGGTTATTAGAGATTCAGGATATGGTTCTGACTGCTTTTGAGCTGTTGAAGGTTGAATTGGTAACAGTGACCACCTGGCCCCCTTGGAGCTAAAAATAATTTACTCTCTGGCCCTTTACAGCCAAAGTTCACTGACCTCTGCTCTAAGCCTCACTTTCCTTGTTTCTAACTAAGCTAAGTGTGACATTGTAAAGGTTAAGTGCCATGATCCAAGCCATGTGCTTGGCTATGGTTTTGGGATATTGGCTGTTATCAACAACAGTAACCTCTCTGAAAGTGAAAAAGTGAAAGTCACTCAGTCGTGTCCAACTCTTTGCAACCCCTTGGACTGTAGCCCACCAGGCTCCTCTGTCCATGGGATTCTCCAGGCAAGAATACTGGAGTCGGTTGCCATTCCCTTCTCCAGGGGATCTTCCTGACCCAGGGATCGAAGCTGGGTCCCTTGTATTGCAGGTGGATTCTTTACCCTCTGAGCCACCAGGGAAGCCCAATAAGCTCTCTATCTGTGCCTTATCCATAGAGCTACGGTTCTGAAATTCCATGAGGCTCAAAGTCGCTCACATCTTGCAGTGTTTATGCCTCACTCCCTCCATGTCATTTTTGAGTGGGATCTTTGTCTTTCAGGAGCTGCACCTCTGCGTCTCCCGCCGGCATTATGCTCTGGAGCATGGCTGCCGGCTGCGAGGACTGCCGCCTGGGAATTACAGCGTGCGAGTTCGGGCCACCTCCCTGGCAGGCAACGGGTCTTGGACGGAAGCCACCTATTTCTACGTGACAGACTATTGTAAGTCTGCACAGCCACTTCGATTGGTAGAGTCTGTGCTTGGTGCTGGGCCTAGCAGGGCATTTCAGAGGATGCTTGGGGAAGCCTAGAGGCTGTGGGTACTGCCTCTGACTTGACCTCGGGGTCCACTGGCTGCTGCTGTGTGACCAGGGCAAGATGCTTGCCCTCTCTGAGCCCATGCTTCCTCATCCGACTATGGGTATAATACTAGGACCACCAATGGAGGTGAAGGGAGGCTTCAGTGACATCATGAATGTCAAGTGGCTGGCACAGGGCACATGTGATAAGCACATTAGCTCCTGTTATTGGGGTCTCCAGCTTTGCCTTCAGATGGGCCATGTCCTCCAAGGGAGTATGTGGGAGCTTATCTACTCAGCCTTGGGCGTGCTGGCAGGAAGTGCTGCCATTGAGCGAGCTGGACACACTATGGACAGATGGGGAGAGCTGAGCTGGTCAGGGAGTACTTTCTGGAGGTGGTGACATCTTGGCTGAAACCTGGAAGAAGGTATAAGAGGGGACAGACCAGTGGGTATAGGAATCCAGACACTTAGAAGAGGGGGGCAATTCTAGACCAGGAGGAGTGGAAACTTGGGTGGGAGGGGGGCAGATAGAGCTTGTGCTTAGTTGGCTGGATTTTCATCTACCAGGCATGGTGAGAACGTGAAAAGTGGAAAGGGATTCTTGCTGGGCTGGTTCTGGTCAAAGTCGGGGTCAGGATGAGTGTTCTGACACCAACTGGGTACACAGCACTATGATTCTGATGTTTTCCGCTGGAGTTAGCCCAGACTCAACAAGTTAAAGAGCATGGTTCCCACCAAAACTACCCTCACCTCAGATGCCAGATGCAATCTTGGGGGTTCTCCAGGCCACCTGCACTTCTGACTGGCTGGCTACAAATTTGGGGGTTATCACAACCCCCTCAGATTTAGTTGCTTGCTAGAGAAGACTCTGATGCTGGGAAAGATTGAGGGCAGGAGTAGAAGGGGATGATAGAGGATGAGATGATTGGATGGCATCATCAAGTCAATGGGCATGAGTTTCAGCAAAGAGTTTTTATTGGGGTTTCATTATATCGGTGAGATTGATCAGTCATAAACCACATGACTGAACTCCATCTCCAAACCCCCTCCCCTGTCTGGAGGCCAGGCTGAAAGTCCAACCCCTCTAATCACACACTTGGTCTTCTGGTGACCAGCCCCCATCTCGAACTATCTTATCTCTTAGCATAAACTCAGGTGTGTTCCAAGGGCTTCATCAATAACAAAGACACTGCTAACATGGGTTTTTCAAGGATTTAGAGGGAAACCATGAACAAAATTCAAACGAAATTATCAAAGTGGGGAAAATATTTGTGGCCTCATTGACAAAGAGTTCATATCTTTAATACAAAATGAGTATGTATCTATGTCTCCTATGAGTAAAACATATATATCCTCACACAAAAATAAGCAAGGGATATAAACAGCAAATTTTAAAAGAAATAGAAAACATAAGGAAAAAAATGACCAACTTCACTCAAAACCACACCAAAAGGAAAAAAAAAAAGCAAATCAAAATGAGATAGAATTTTTAACTTATCAAATTGGCAAGTGTTTTGCTTGTTTCTGTTATTTAATTACACACACTGTTGTCCAAAAGTGCGGACACATGGATGTTATTTTTCATGGTAGGTGAGTCCTAAACCACAGTCCTTTAATAACATATATCAAAAAAAAAAAAAAGCTTATAAAAGCTTTTACTGTTTCAGCCGGCAATGGTGGCTCTAGAAATTCATCCTAAAGAAATGATTGGAGATTTCACCAAAAGATAAACGATTGAGGAAATTCAGCACAGCTTACTAACAGTAGCTAACAATGGAGAATTAAATGTTCAACACATTCGATTAGCAACTCTTTCTTAAATAATAAGGAAGCTGGCAAGACACCCAGGGTGTAAAATTTAAAGAGGCACTCACCCTCTGGGGCTGACTCTACCCCGGCATGGCCCAAAGCAAGAGTTCCTCTCAAATTTTGCATCCTGGCTGCCTCCCTCCCTGAACCCTAGTTCTGGTGGCCACTGGAATCTCAGGAGTGAGCTGGTCTGTGGGTCTGGGAAGCAGAGGTGGGGTGGGGTGGGTAGCATGACTCCCAGGTGTGCTGGGTGCTGGGCAATCAGTAGCCTCCACCTTTCCCCCTCCTAAGAAAAAGGAGAAGGGACATGCCCACTATAGCACATGACCAGATGGTTTCCATTTTTCATGTCCCATCCAACCCTGAGTATTCATTGAAAGGACTGATGCTGAAGCTGAATCTCCATTCCTTTGGTCACCTGATGTGAAGAGTCGACTCACTGGAAAAGACCCTGATGCTGGGAAAGATTGAGGGCAAGAGGAGAAGGGGGCGACAGAGGATGAAATGGTTGGATGACATTACCGACACAATGGACATGAATTTGAGCAAACTCCAGGAGACAGTGAAGGACAGGGAAACCCGGCCTGCTGCCGTTCATGGGGTCGCAAAGAGTCAGACATGACTGAGCAACTGAACAACAACATCCAGTCATCAAATATTTAGAGAAGCTTTCTCCATGTGGAAGGAGGCAGTTTGCTGTCAATTCAGGGAGGTCCAGGAGGACAAGATGTCTCCGGATAGAGCTGACTCCTAAGGGCAGCATGGAGCAGTGGTTAAGAACTTGTTCAGATGGCCTGGGTTCAAATGCCTGCTCCACCATGAATCAGCTCTTAGACTTGGGCAAGAACTCTCACCTCTCTGAGCCTCTGTGTCCCATTCTGTTAACTGGCATTGATGTTAGCACCCCCACCCCACCCCTGCCACTTTGGCTTATGGAATGATTAACTAAGATCTCCCAGGCAGGGCACTTCAAACAGTGCCTGGTATGTTCATAAGTGTTCAGTAAACTGTTACTATTAAAGACCTGAAGGACCAGGTTCCTTCTCTGTTTTCCCAGAACTCACTTTCTTCCTTGGCTTGGAAGCGTCTGAATACATGGGTGCATTTGTAATTACAGACAATTCAGCCTTGCATGAGAATTAGAAAGAATTAAGGCTGCATAATGTTTCTTCAGTTGGTTTAGTTCTTTGGGATGACCCCCTGGCACACACAGGGCACTTCTGATGGATTTTTCATCGGCCAGAGGGGCTGCTGGGATTGAAATAAGCTATTTAATTTGCAGGGTTCAGTGCAAACTGAAAAGAGGTGGTCCCTTGTTTAAAAAGTGTCAAGACTTTCAAGACAGGAAGAGCAGAGCATTAAACAGAGAGCAGGACCTTCTGAGGGCTTCCCTGGTAGCTTCAGTTCAGTTCAGTCGCTCAGTTGTGTCTGACTCTTTGCAATCCCATGGACTGTAGCATGCCAGGCTTCCCTGTCCATTACTAGCTCCCGGGGCTTACTCAAACTCATGTCCATAATGTCGGTGATGCCATCCAACCATCTTTTCCTCTGTCATCCCATTCTCCTTCTGCATTCAATCTTTCCCAGTGTCAGAGTCTTTTCTAATGAGTTGGTTCTTTGCATCAGGTGGCCAAAGTATTGGAGCTTCAGCTTCAGCATCAGTTCTTCCAATGAAATTCAAGACTGATCTCCGTTAGGATGGACTGGTTGGATCTCCTTGCAGTCCAAGGGACCCTCAAGAGTCTTCTCCAATACCACAGTTCAAAAGCATTAATTCTTTGGCGCTCAGCTTTCTTTATAGTCCAAATTTCACATCCATACATGACTACTGGAAAAACCATAGCTTTGACTAGATGGACTTTTGTTAGTAAAGCAATGTCTCTACTTTTTAATATGCTGTCTAGGTTGGTCATAGCTTTTCTTCCAAGGAGCCAACGTCTTTTAATTTCATGGCTGCAGTCACCATCTGCAGTGATTTTGGAGCCCAAGACAGAAAAGTCTCACTGTTTCCACTATTTTCCCATCTATTTACCATGAAATGATGGGACCAGATGCCATGATCTTAGTTTTCTGAATGTTGAGTTTTAAGCCAACTTTTTCACTCTCCTCTTTCACTTTCATCAAGAAGCTTTTTAGTTCTTCTTCGCTTTCTGCAATAAGGGTGGTGTCATCTGCATATCTGAGGTTATTGACATTTCTCCCGGCAGTCTTGATTCCAGCTTGTGCTTCATCCAACCCGGCATTTCACATGCTGTACTCTGCATATAAGTTAAATAAGCAGGGTGACAATACACAGCCTTGACATACTCTTTTCCCGATTTGGAACCAGCCTGTTGTTCCATGTCCAGTTCAAACTGTTGCTTCTTGACTTGCATACAGATGTCACAGGAGGCAGATCAGGTGGTCTGGTATTCCCATCTCTTTAAGAATTTTTCAGTCTGTTGTGATCCACACAGCCAAAGGCTTTGGCGTAGTCAATAAAGCAAAAATAGATGTTTTTCTGGAACTCTCTTGATTTTTTTGATGATCCAGCAGATGTTGGCAATTTGATCTCTCGTTCTTCTGCCTTTTCTAAATCCAGCTTGAGCATCTGGAAGTTCACGGTTCACATACTGTTGAAGCCTGGCTTGGAGAATTTTGAGCATTACTTTGCTAGCATGTGAGATGAGTGCAATTGTGCAGTAGTTTGAGCATTCTTTGGCGTTGCCTTTCTTTGGGATTGGGATGAAAATTGACCTTTTCCAGTCTCGTGGCCACTGCTGAGTTTTCCAGATTTGCTGTCATATTGAGTGCAGCACTTTCACCGCATCATCTTTTAGGATTTGAAATAGCTCCACTGGAATTCCATCACCTCCACTAGCTTTGTTTATAGTGATGCTGCCTAAGGCCCACTTGACTTTGCATTCCAGGATGTCTGGCTCTAGGTGAGTGATCACACCATTGTGATTATCTGGGTCATGAAGATCTTTTTCATATAGTTCTTCTGTGTATTCTTGCCACCTCTTCTTAATATCTTCTGCTTCTGTTAGGTTCATACCATTTCTGTCTTTTATTGTCTTTGCATGATATGTTCCTTTGGTATCTCTTGGTATCTCTAATATCTCTAATCTGGTAGCTTAGGGGTAAAGAATCCTCCTGCCAATGCAGGAGATCCAGGTACGATTCCTGGGCTGGGAAGATCCCTTGGAGAAGGAGATGGCAACCTGCTGCAGTATTCTAGCCTGGGAAATCCCATGGACAGAGGAGCCTGAAGGGCTAAAATCCATGGGGTCTCAAAGAGTCAGACATGACTTAGTGACTGAAAAACAACAAGGACCTTCTGAGTAGTGGACCTAGCTGATGGCTTGGGTTGCATGTCTATGAAGCTGGTGGTGAAGGGAGAAAGCTGGCGCTGGGCAGTGGTCTGGGGTCACTGCAGGGGACACTGACTCAGGAACTAGAGAAGGAGGACAAGGATGAGTGGCCCACTAGATGTGTAGATATGCTTTCTGGCATGACCTTTGATGTGAACACATTTTGATGAGAAACCTACATTTTCTTATTCTATTTCAGTAGACGTGCCATCAAATATTGCAAAAATCATCATCGGTCCCCTCATCTTTGTCTTTCTCTTCAGTGTTGTGATTGGAAGTATTTATCTATTCCTGAGAAAGAGGTGAGTGCGATGATGTGCTGGTAAGTGGTTAACAACCAGCTCCCTTGGGGAAAAGTATGCCTACATGTGTGTTAGTCACTCGGTCGTGTCCAACCCTTTGCGACCCCATGTACTGTAACCTGTCAGACTGCGTTGTCCATGGAATCCTCCAGGCAAGAATACTGGAGTGGGTAGCTATTCCCTTCTCCAGGGGAACCTTCCTGACCCAGGGATCAAACCCGGGTCTCTTGCATTGTAGGCAGATTGTTTACCATCTGAGCCAACAGGAAAAGCCACAGCATTATGATGGGATTTAATTTATCCATTTTTTAAAAAAGATAGACTTGATTTCTTAGTTTTCAGTTCACAGCAAAATTGAGGCAAAAAGATTTCCCATACACCCCTTGACCCATGCACGATCCCTTATTATCAACATTCCCCATCAGAGTGGTTATTTGTTATAACCGACAAACCTACATCAATACATTGTTATCACCCAAAGTCCATAGTTTATATTATGCTTCACTCTCGGTGTTGTGCATTGTATGGATTTGGACAAATAATACAATGACATGTTTCTACTGGGGCTTTCCCAGTGGCTCAGTGGTAAGGAATCCCCCTGCTAATGCAGGAGATGCAGGTTCGATCCCTGGATCGGAAAGATCCCCTGCAGAAGGAAATGGAAACCCACTCCAGTATTCTTGCCTGGGAAATCCCATGAACAGAGGAGCCTGGCGGGCTACAGACCATGGGGTCGCAAAAGAGTCAGGCACAGCTTAGCGACTAGATAACAACTACAGTGTAGTCACTCATCAACATATAGTATTTCTGCCATATGTATGCAATCATCTAAATAAATAAGGTAACAGAGATGGACTGAAGAGTGTCCAATATAGTAAGATATAGTGTGATAATTAGGAAGTGCTCAGTTTTGAGTACGCATTATGTTTGCTTTGAAGATAATATATTTAACTGTAGGCTTATATAATTTAATTTTAAGCAGTGGTTGTATTTAACAACTGGCTTGCAAATTTCCTGAAAATTCAACAGTTGTTTCTCATAAGCTGGAATGAGATGGTTTCAGAACAGCAGTGGGTGAATAGTTTTTAGACGTTATAATGACAACCATAAATTATAGTTTATGGGTAAGCTGTCCCACGCTGATGCACTTAAGTAGCCATCTGATGGGCTTCTGCTAAAAAAAATTAGACTCCCCCATCCTCACCACAGACTGTATCCAGGATTATGTGACTGCTGCTAATAAGGGTAGCTGTTTGCTCTGGGGAGGTTATGTCCTCCTGCTAAATATACACAGAGTCCTGTGAGTTTATCAAGATGGAATGTCTCCATTCTTCTCATCCAGGCAGCCAGATGGGCCACTGGGACCACTGTATGCTTCTTCTAACCCAGAGTACCTCAGTGCCAGCGATGGTGAGTTCTATCCCTTTGCCCGTGGGTGACCAGAACCCCTCTGTTTGGTTTCCTTTGCCATCTCCATCAACTGACAGTCAAGGGTTGGTACCCTGGGGGGCTGAGAAGAGTCTTCTTGTTCTCTTGAGTCAGCACACCTGCCCCTTGTGCAGAAACCCTGTTACCAGGAGCAATTAGACACCTGCCATCTGGCACTTGTTTGGATGGGCTCATCTAGATGATCTGGATGTGCTTGGGCTGGGCTGAGACACCCTGAACTTGCTGCTGCAGCTGTAGAGATATAGAGCGTGGGTCCTATGCTAGAGAGCGTGCCAAGGGTCAGAGCCAGAAAGTGGTGACAAAACAGGCCATCCAAGCCAGGAGGTGGGGTCAGAAGCCAAGATGGGAGACTGGAGATGAGGGATGGGGCAAACAAGAAGCAAGGACCAGATGGGGAAGATGGGAGGCTGGGTAGGTACCACCTGCACATCTGCCATTGGTGGCCACTGAATATGGGTGAGATGCTGATGCTGGTGACAGGAGCATAGGACCTATGAGCATATTCCCTTGATTGTACCAAAGGGCAGTGAGTGACCCTTGTAGATAAAGCTTCAGCTGTTCCTTTATACATGAAGGCAGCTATTGCATTACAACCTTCTAAAATGCTTCATGCAGCAAAAAAAAAAAAAATCAAAGAGTGACTTTCAAGGCATGAGCACTATTGCTTTGGGAGACAGGGGTGGTGTTTTTAAGGATACCTCAGATTTATTTCAAAGAAGTCTGTTAAGACATGCAGACATGGAAGTGACTGTCATGAGGAAGAAGTGTGGACTCACGGAGCCTGGCCAAACAGGAGGCAGGGCCACACGAGGAAGCACCAGGGTTGGTCAGGAGGCAAAGGGAGTGAGAGAAAAGTATGACAAAGAGGCTTTATTTTCTTTTCCATGGGAAAGGTGAGGTAAGACATAGGAGGGGCTAATTCAAGCTAAACTATTTCAGCAGGATCTGGGGTATATGAGCTGTCCCTGGTTGTCTCCTAACTGGATCTGGGATGATCAGGGCAGGGGGATGGTGACCCAGAGTGTGAAAGCCTGATGATGGAGGGGTTAGAATGTGGGCTCTGGACTGGCTGGTTTGCATATGAAAGGTGGACTCACAGGCACTTCATTTACTATCTGTGTGAATTGGCCACCCCTGGGAAGGGCAGTCCTTCCAGGGCCAGCAAGACCTCAAAGAATCTGAATAGAGAAACTAGACAAGGGAGTTATTCCAGGTGGGAATAGGCACAGAGTCCAGGAGCAAGAAGGGGTGAGTGTTGATCCAGAGCCTTTCTCTCTCTGTTTGGGTAATGGCATTGTTAACCATGTCAGAGATGGGAAAGCTGAACCCCAGGGCTGCCATCAACCCCCTCAGTGTTCTGCTTCCACTCTACTATCCTGCTTCCTTCTGGGGTTGCAGCAATGGCTGAGGGCACAGGGGTGCTCAGTGAAAGATGGAAGTTGCAACTCTTGGGTCTTTAAGGCCAGGATGTTCTGGGCCAAAAGATATACAAAGGGAAAGGTCCAAGTTCAGGGCTCTTGGGGGGTGGGGGAGGGACTCCCCAGTGAGTATCTGTAAGTTCATTTAGGTTCAGAGCTCTTGTATGATCCAATGTTCTCGTAAGAGCCATTGGTGATGGTATTGTGTTGCATGGACTGCTGTACTCAGACTAGGTGGCTTAGAAAACAATTTGATTTCCTCACAGTCCTGGAGGCTAGAAGTCTGAGATGAAGGTGTCAGCAGCATTGGTTTCTCCTGAGTCCTCTCTCCTTGGCTTGTAGATGGCCATCTTCTCCCTGTGTCCTCACATGGTCTTCCCTCTGTGTGTGTCTGTGTCCTAATCTCTTCAAGGACACTAGTCAGATTGGATTAGGGCCACTCTAATGACCTTATTTTACCTTGATCATCTCTGTAAAGACTCCACCTCTAAAAACAGTCACATTCTGAAAAACTTGGGTTAGGACATCAACATATAAATTTGTGAGGGATGCAGTTTTAGCATGCAACAGGTGCAGAGGAGGGCAGGGAGCATCATGGTTTTTCTTAAGACTGTGTATTTGTCTGCAAATTATTTGCTGCTGTATAACAAACCACTCCAAATTTAGGAGCTTAAAACAACCACTATCTATTGGCTCAAAATTTGGTGGGTTTGCCACCTGGGCAGTGCTCAACTGGGTGGTTTTTCTGGTCTCACTCACATGGCTATAGCCCTTTTGCAGATCCACTGACACTTGAGTTGTCTTGGATGGGCTCATCTACCTATCTGGTGGCAGGCAGGCTGGGTGTTCCCCTTTCCTTTTGGTACTTTGAAGAAACAACAGGCTTAGATGCGAAGTAGCATCCTTTCGTAAGGGGACTCTGAAACCAGACAGGAGGCATGCTCAGCTCGGCACGTTACTGGCTAGGACCCTGGACTGATTATGGCTCCTTCCTGAACCTCTGTCCATTCTGTTATTGGCCCTGTGCCCACTGCCCAGCACAAGGTCTGGACCACAGGAACCACTTAGTGAACATTTACAAGGAGAAGGTTGGGTGGGAGGTGGCCAGGACCCCCAAGGGATCTGCTGAAGGTGTGGTGTAGATAAGTGAGGAGTAGTGTTTCCATGCTCTGTGTATGTGCCGGACGAGTGGGAGGTGCCTCGAGAGAAGATCACGCTCCTGCGAGAATTGGGGCAAGGTTCCTTTGGCATGGTGTACGAGGGCAACGCCAGGGACATTGTCAAGGGTGAGGCGGAGACCCGCGTGGCAGTGAAGACGGTCAACGAGTCGGCCAGCCTGCGAGAACGGATCGAGTTTCTCAACGAGGCTTCAGTCATGAAGGGCTTCACCTGCCACCATGTGGTGAGTCCTCCTGCTGGCTCTGGGAGCAGACAAAGGCTTTATTTTTTAATTTTTATTTTAGTTTTTTAAATTTTTAGTTGGAGGATAATACACTACCATGTATTAGCAAAATAGCTAGCTAGTGGGAAGCTGCTATATAACACAGGGAGCACAGCCCAGAGCTTTGTGATGACCTAGAGCCTATGTACATTTATGACTGATTTGCTTGTTGTGTGACAGAAACCAACACAATAGTGCAAAGGCTTCCTTAACACGCATTCTCTCATCCTGTCTCCTGCATCCTTCCTCTTAATGCAGAGAGCTTGAGGATGCTGGGTGGGGACCTTCTGCCCAGCCCCCACTCTGCTGAGCACCCCAAAGGTGGCCCTTGCTTCTCATTTCTCCAATCCCATCCTTTCCCACCTCACCCAGAGTGAGACCCTTTCACTGTCCCATCACTTTCTAGAATCTTCTATCTCTTCCCTCTTCCTGGCTCCTATGTAACCTTTAAACACTGTGGTCTGCCCGATCCGTGCCCCCTACTCCCCAGTCAGCACAGACTCTGCCTGTCTTTCTACTCCCTTAGTTTCCCCTTGAGCCAGTGTCCTTTCATCCTTGCCCCAAGCATATTCTTGGATCACCTGCTCTATATGAGCTCCATTCTCCTCTCTGGGATGCAGCGGATGTCTGTCCTCCTGGAGCTCCCAATCCAGAGGTGGAGACAGAATCTAAACCCAGCAAGTTAACGATGTCATCCCATGAAGAGATGATGCTGTGGCAACAGGGGAGAGGAGGGCGGAGCTGGGGATTTTGGAAGGCAGCAGTGGAGAAGGTATATTTGAGCAAAGACTCCAGGATGTAGGACAGGTGAGGGGACAGAGCATCAGGCAGAGGGAACAGTTAATGCAAAGGTCTTGAGGTGGGCTCTGGCGTGTTGCTGTTTGGGAGCAGCCATTTATTCACTTCTTTAAGTAGTATTTGTGCAGACTGCTGCAGGAGATGTTGCAGGGACAAGGTTGAATGAACCACTGTAATTCTTTTGGCCCTTGTGAAGCTTGCTTTTCTTTTTTTGGCCTTGCCCCATGGCTTATGGGGTCTTGGTTCCCAGAGCAGAGTCCTAACCACTGGACTGCCAGGGAATTCCCTGTAGCTTGCAATTTTCATCTGTACCATCCAGGACAGTGGGGCTTCCCTGATAACTCAGTTGGTAAAGAATCCGCCTGCAATGCAGGAGACCCTAGTTCAATTCCTGGGTTGGGAAGATCCGCTGGAGAAGAGATAGGCTACCCACTCCAGTATTCTTGGGCTTCCCTTGTGGCTTAGCTGGTAAAGAATCTGCCTACAATGCAGGAAACCTGGATTCGATCCCTGGGTTGGGAAGATCCCCTGGAGAAGGGAAAGGCTGCCCACTCCAGTATTCTGGCCTTGAGAATTCCATGGACTGTGTAGTCCATGGGGTCGCAAAGAGTCGGACAGGACTGAGGAACTTTCACTTTCACTTTCATCCAGGACAGTAGCCACTAGCTCCCCCACCCCAAATCCAACAAGATGTTGACCTTGGTGTTTCTTCGGGACAGACCAGGGCTTCCTACAGGCCACTCAGGACCAGGGTACTGGGTGTGATGTAGGTACCAGACAGAAAGACCCAGGTGGGTGGACATCTTCTCACAGACCCTCATTCAAGAATCTCCCCCACCCCTGCCTATTCTACAGGTCCGCCTCCTGGGGGTGGTGTCCAAAGGCCAGCCAACGCTGGTGGTGATGGAGCTGATGGCTCACGGAGACCTGAAGAGTTACCTCCGTTCCCTGAGGCCTGAGGCTGAGGTAAGCTGTCTCCAGGTACCTGGCAGGGTGCCCAGCGCTCCCGGGCCTTGGGCACCTGTGTGGGTGAACACACCCCTCCTGTTTCAACTTTAGAATAACCCCGGCCGCCCTCCCCCTACTCTGCAAGAAATGATTCAGATGGCGGCAGAGATCGCCGATGGGATGGCGTACCTGAACGCTAAGAAGTTCGTGCACCGGGATCTTGCAGCCCGGAACTGCATGGTCGCCCACGACTTTACCGTCAAAATTGGAGGTGCGTCTGGCTTTCTGCCTTGAAATGAGTGACCCAGGCTTTTGGGCTTCAGTTGTCTATAGTGAGCACTTCAATCTTTTCTAGTAGTGGGAAGGGGCAGGGTTTGGGATGGGGGCTCACCCTTATGCTGTAGTTTAGTTGCATTTGTTCTTTACTTCATTCATTCACTTCTTTAAGTAGTATTTGTGCTGGTGGCTGCAGGAGGTGTTACAGGAGCAAGGTTGAGTAAGTCACCATAATTTTTTTGCCCTTGAGAAACTTGCAATTTTTGTCCTGGCCACATGGCTTCTGGAATGTTGGTTCCCAGCTCAGAGTCCTAACCACTGGACCCCCAGGGAATTCCTTGCAGCTTGCAGTTTTTGTCTGCACCATGCAGCACAGTAAAATAAAATAAATTCAGTAAAAGTAAATAAAAATAGTTTAAACTCAGTAAAACAAACTTAAAAAATTCAGGAAAATAAAATTAATTCAATAAAATAAAATAATTAAAATTCAGTGAACTAATTTAAATTAATTTAAATTCAGTACAATAGAATGAGGTTAATTCAGTAAAATAAAATAAATTAGTTCAGTAAAATAAAATAATTAAAATTCAGTGAACTAATTTAGATCCCAGGTAGCACTCGGGGTAAAGAACCTGCCTGCCAAGGCAGAAGTCATAAGAGATGCAGGTTCGATCCCTGGGTTGGGAAGATCTCCTGGAGGAGGAAATGGCAACCCATGCCAGTATTTATGCCTGGAGAATCCCATGGACAGAGAAGCCTAGCAGGCTACAGTCTGTGGAGTCACAAAGAGTCAGACACGACTGAAGCAACTTAGCACATACACACGTGGAGGTTGAGACTGTCTTGTCTGTGGGGTGTGAAGACAAGGGTTGTGAAGGGAGGACCCAGCCTTTGGTTTCTGGCTGTGCAGCTAGGTGGGTAGTGGGGCCAGATCCAATGGGGAACAGCAGGTTGGCTGCAGAGGGTGAAAAGTTCAGCATGGGTTACCTATGAGGTCGTAGGTAGGAAGGAAGTTTTGCTAAGATTGAGATCCCCATGTCGCACATCAGAACATCGCTTCTTTGCTGCTTTGTGGTTCTTTTTTTTCCTTTTAAATGGTGACCCACCCTCCCCCTCCATATCCCCCTGAGTACCCTCAGAATCCATTCTCACTGAATTTGGCTGTGACCCAGGTGAGCACACATCTGGAGCAGGTGAGCTCACACCTGGGGCAGGTGATCTTGAGAGCTCTGAGAAGGGTGGGGGAATAAAGACGGCAGACAGCTGGGTTGCAGGTGAAGGCTAAGAACATGTGAACTCTTTGTTGTCAGACTTCGGAATGACAAGAGACATCTATGAAACGGATTACTACCGGAAAGGGGGCAAAGGTCTGCTCCCCGTGCGGTGGATGGCACCTGAATCCCTGAAGGACGGAGTCTTCACCACCTCTTCGGACATGTGGTGAGTTATGGGTGGGCTGGCGGAAAGAACACTGCACTTGAATTCCAGGTTGCTCTGCTAGTATGACCAGCAAGAGAGGAGTCACTTAAGAACTGACTTCTTCATGGCTTCTCCATCAAGAAAAGGAAGGGATAGCATGTCTGGGGGACCCTTGCACAACTACTGTGACATTCCAATGAAGATTAGTCTTATAGGAATTTCTGAACTGCAGCATGAACTGTTTAGAGAACTGGCCAGTCAGGTTCTAATAAGCCAAGAAAGGGTGTGTGTGTTTATTTTAATGGCTTCATTGTTACTACTCCCAACTGTCATTGGCAGGTCCTTTGGTGTGGTCCTTTGGGAAATTACCAGCTTGGCAGAACAGCCTTACCAAGGTCTATCGAATGAGCAGGTGCTGAAATTTGTCATGGATGGAGGTTACCTGGATCAACCTGACAATTGTCCAGAGAGAGTGTAAGTGTTGAAAGGCGGTGCAGTGTGTGGGGTGCTCATTCAAAAGTCTGTGCCTTTTGCATGGATACTCGTGTTTGCATATTGTATGTCTATATGTATGTGTTTGTGTTTGCAAGTTTTATCTTTGAATGCACACTTGTGTTTTATATGGTGTCTATATGTGTGTTTGTGCTTGCCTTTTGCATGCACACTTGGATTTGCATATTGTGTCTACATATTAATACATGCTTGTGTATTATATCATTACATGTGTGCTTTATTGCCTTTCACACCTTTGGAAGGTTGTATAGGAAACTGCACAGCAGTGGTTATTTGGGGAATGAAACTGGAGAGCTGGGGTGGAGACTTACATTTAACTACATATTCTTTACACACTTAACATTTTGTCAGGAAAATAATACTGTGTTATAATAGTCAGTTGTATCTCATTGAAAATGGAAAAAAGAAATCACGAATTGTAAACACTAAAACTTCAAGGGTACATACAACATATCCCCTTCCAATATTTGTCTTAAATTTTTGTTGCAGGAGCAGATGTACAACACAAACATCAAATGCACATCAATAAACACTTGCAAAATTGTCCAGCATCATAATAGTCCAATAAATGTAAAGTAAAATAAAGGAAAGTACTATCTTCCTAAATTAGCAATAAAAAAAGGGGAGGGAGAGAAGGAAAGAAGGAAGAGTTATGATATTCACTGCTATCAATGGTATGGCTAGATAGTCATTCATATCACTCTATTGTAAGAATTTTTTGTTTGTTGTCATTTAGTTGCTAAGTTGTGTCCAACTCTTTCATGACCCATGAACCTCCAGGCCCCTCTGTCCATGGGATTTCCCAGGCAATAATACTGGAGTGGGTAGCCATTTCCTTCTCCAGGGGATATTCCTGACCCAGGGATTGAACCCAAGTCTTCAGTATTGGCAGACAGATTCTTTACCACTGAGCCACCAAGGAAGCCCATTGTAATAATAGCTACTCACAGAAATTTTATTTAAAGTCTCAAAAAAAAAAAAAAAAAAAGAAATGATCTAAATATCCAACAATATGAGAACTTGCAAGTAAATTGATAAAATAATCAATAAAGTAATTTGACAAAATAATACACTATAGCAATTGACATTTCAAATGATGCTTATGAAATATTTTATAACTCAGTGGTCTAGCTTATGTTAAAATATTAAGTGTAGTAAATGTGCATAAATTGCATTTCCAAATGTATCCAGACAGAAAAGACGAGATTATATCTGAAGGAGAGTTGTGTGCAAGCTGTATTTTCACTATATTGTTGGGTGTTTTCTACCTTCCTACAATAAGCATTTACTATGCATTGCATGTAATATTTCTTTACCAGTATTTCTACAAAAAAAAAAAGAAGTTTGCCTTCCTGAAAAAAATGCATAGAAGAAGGCCATTTTGATGCTTCATCCTTGAAAGAATATCAGTTTAGAAAACCTAATTTGAAGAAATCTCACATGCAAAAAAGTATGAAGCAGAGTTCCTTGGAAACACTGAGTCAAATATTTCTAAACATTGCTCCATGAAGTTTCTTTCCTGGCTATGTCAGGAGGAAATTAGTGCCCCTAGGGTGGGGACCTGCCAACTTTTCCTCTAAAGGGCCATATCGTATTTTCAGCTTTGTGGGCCTGGCAGTTCTCTGCCTTGTAGTTCAAATCAGCTGGGGACAATGCATAATTGAATAGGTATAGCTACGTGCCAGTAAAACTTTATTTACAAAAACACTCGGAGGACCAGATTTGGTCCAGGGGATGAAGTTTGCCAACTCCTGCTCTGGAAGAAGTTACAATAGTGAAAGGGAGAGGTAAAATGGAAATCCTGAGCCCCTGGGTCCTATCCTAAGTAAAGTCATAGTCCCCTGCCCCCTCCTCTCCTCCTCTTCTCCAGAGTGGGGAATGGGCTTGCAGAACACCTGCTCAGAGCTGGCCCTCTATGGTGGGTCCACCAGCTGCCCTCATTCTGAGCAACAATGTGTATATAAAATGATGAACCCACAGAAATAGACCTACAGACACAGAAAACAGATTAATGGTTACCAAAGGGGAAAGGAGGGGGGAGGGATAAATTAGGAGTTTGGGATTAATAGATTCACACTACTGAATATAAAATAGATAAACAAGGACCTACTGTATAACACAGGGAACTATATTCAATATTTTGTAATAACCTATAAGGGAAAAGAATCTGAAAAACGATTATATATACATGGGGTTGACCAAAGTGTTCGTTTCCATAACATCTTACAGAAAAATCTGAATGAACTTTTTGACCAACCCAATATATCTGAGGGCTTCCCTAGTGGCTCAGTGGTAGAGAATCTGCCTGCCAATGCAGGAGTTGCAGGTTCGACCCCTGGGTCTGGAAGATTCCCTGAAGGAGGCAATGGCAGCCCACTAGAGTATTCTTGCCTGGAGAAGTGGATGGACAGCGGAGCCTGGGGGGCTGTAGTTGTGGGGTCCTAAAGAGCTGGACATGACTTAGCGACTAAACAACAACAACAAAAATATATATCTGTATCCCTTTGTTGTACACCTGAAACTAACACAACATTGTAAATCAACTATAATTAAAAAAAATAAAAATGATGGACCTAGTTGGTCTTCACCAAGTGGCAATATCAGGAGAGGCACTTGTGGATCTGGTTTGGGAAACCCTTGGCTCTCTTTTTAAAACCATCTTTCGCGCCCTTAGAATGGCTGTTTCTGCTTGACCCTCCTGAGGTCAGCACTTGTCCGCGTGGGTGTGTGTGCACCGCAGGCACGCGGTGGGGGAAGGAGGGCCGCTTGACGGGGACCCCTGGGCCTCACCCTCCATGTGCCCCTCTCTGTCTCGCAGCACCGACCTGATGCGGATGTGCTGGCAGTTCAACCCCAAGATGCGTCCGACCTTCCTGGAGATCGTGGACCTGCTCAAGGACGACCTGCACCCCAGCTTTCCTGAAGTGTCCTTCTTCCACAGCGAGGAGAACAAGGCGCCCGAGAGTGAGGAGCTGGAAATGGAGTTTGAGGACATGGAGAGCGTGCCCCTGGACCGGTCCTCACACGCGCAGAGAGAGGAGGCCGGGGGCCGGGATGGAGGGTCGGCTCTGGGGCTAAAGCGAAATTATGATGAGCACATCCCCTACACCCACATGAACGGGGGCAAGAAAAATGGACGGATTCTGACTCTGCCCCGGTCAAATCCTTCCTAACGACCCCTCCTAGTGGGGGAAGGGTTCCTGTTTTCACTTCCCTCTGGTTCGAAGGCCTCCAGAAAACTCAGGATTTCCACCTAACTCTGCCACAGTGACAAACGGAGCTCAGAGATCACGACTATCCATTTCTGTTCCTCTTCTGACTTCAAACGCAGTGGTTCCATTGCCTATTTGACTTGTCATCTGAGCACTTAACTGTGAACCTGGATGGGGAAGGGGTTTCCACGGCTGCTGTCCTTTTGGGCCACCGAGGTTTCAAGCCCAGATGTTATGATTATTATTATTATTATTATTATTATTATTATTTTCCCTAGTAGTTTGAAAGAAAGCACCTATTTTTACAAAGGTTTTTTTTTTTTTTTTTGCTGGTGTCTGAGCTACAGTATAAAACATAAATCTTGTTTATGAAACAAAAGTTATAAAGAAACAAACCCAGTTCTAGTAGAATTCCAAGCTTTACGAAGTGGGCTTCAGAAAAGTATTTTTTCATCCAGGCTGAAGGATTGTTTTTTGTTTTTTTCCTTCACAAAACCAGTTCCTCAAATTGACCAACAGCTGCTGCTTTTGTATTTTGGATATGGGTCTGCAGTCCCGGTGTGTGGTTCATGTGTGCACTTATGTGTGTGTGTGTGTGCAAATCATGTGTGCTGAGTGGACACTTTGGGAATCAGCCCACGAAGGTTCAGCTCTTCTGGAGTGCGTGAGCCCCTGCTTCCCCCAGCCCCACCCCTTCCTTCTTATCTACTGGGAGACTGTGCCCTCAACAAATTCTTCTGTCCCAAATGGAGCCTCAGGATTCTTCTCTCCCTTAACTTTAGTGAAAAATGTTTTCTGGGAGCCATGGGAGTCATTTGGAGTGATAATGGATCTTTTCAAGACCAAACAAAGCCAGGACATAGAAAAGATTTTTAAAAAGAAGAAGAAAAGAAAAACAAGAACTGAGATGATGAAGAGTTTTGAGAATATATTTGTAACATATTTAATTTTTAAAAAATCTCCAGTATCAGCCTCATAAATTATTGACCGTTTCCTGGGGTGGGAGGTAGGGCGTGTGGGTTTGTCTGCCTGTGTGGAGCAGGAGGAGCCAGGCACCGGAGGCCTCTTTGCTTGGTCTTCAAGGCATCCATTTTTTCTGGGACGAAAGCCACGTTAGCTGCTAATCCTCTGGACATTGTGGTGAGGCCATGCTGAGCGTGTGGGAGATGGGGTTTGATGGATGATTTGGTTTCTGCTCTGAAAAGCTGAGCCCTGCCTTCAAACACACTTGTGGCTCCTGGATCTTCTGGTTCCCTGTGTGTACCTCTCAAGCTTCCTCAGTGGGGTGTCCATATCCCACAAGGATTGTGCAAATTCGGCCCCATCAGATCTCAAAGTGGGACAGCACGGGTGGACTCTGAAAACACTAGCAATATGAAGACGTGCCCGTCGGTCCCCTCAGCCCTCAGGGCATCCAATCGTCCTCAGAACTGAGCTCCCAGAAGCTGCTCTGCGCCCAGTGACCTCAACTGGACCAGGTGTGGAGCCTGAGCTGAATTCTCAGGTACTTAACGATCATGCAGTTCCTAAGAGAGTCAAGTCCGGAGGAGAAACCGCTAAGGACCTTCACACTACAGAGAACGTGAGAATGGGCGTGATGCCACAGTTGCTTCCTTTCTGGGGGAAGAATGACTGCTGCTCAAATACAGAACATGATGGACTCATTGCCATGATTCATCCAAATCATCACCCACAGGTTATCTCTCGAGTGCATTTTCTCACGAGTCTTAGACTGCTTTCCTTCTCTTCTCAAGAATTGTGGGCTTCAGAACACCTGGGATGCCATGGTGACCTCCAAACCTTCTCAGTTCTTGATGAAGAGCACAGGTAGACACACATCCCAGTTGCCTCTGGCTATCTTATTTATACAATTTCAGAAATGACAGCGTGTCAGAATATTTCCAGGGAGCCTCAGTGGTTGGGTACAAGGAGCACAGAAATTATTTTCGCCAAATTTATTTTGTACATAGACGAGGATCTGTATGTAAGTTAAAAAGGAACAAAACACGTAGATCTAGGTATTTTGTTCTTTTCATAGTAAATTTGTAGTGGCCATGTACTACAGTAGCAGCAATTTTCACATTTTTCTAATTCAGAAAGGTTTTCTTATATTAGGGGGAAATTATTTATTTTAATATATAAAAATCACTGTAAAAAATCACTTTCATAAGAAATGGAGAGCATGTAAAAATTTTTTTTTCAAAGAAAAATAAACAGGTGAATGTGGGGTAATGATTTTTTTTCCCAGCACAGTCTACCTCAGTGTATTGTTAGGATGAGGTTCAAAAATGGACATCTTTGAGACTTCAGAATTCTGTCTGGATCCGATCTGAATCAGAGAAGATTCATATCAGCTGATTCCGAATGCCAGGGACCAGTAAGAATTTTGAGGGAGGGATTGGGGCTGAAGTATGGCTTTCATGTGAGCATAGATACTTTTCCTGGCTGATAATATTCGCCTCTGAATTTAATATTCCTTTTTTGTTTGTTTGTTTGATCCTCCATCCATTGACACCGTGGCCCTCAAGAATGAAGCAACTTTCAGGCCATCACGATGTATCTGATGTATCCAGTTCTGAGCTACCCTTAGCTGATGAGGGAAGCTACAGTGTTGAGACAGAGACAGTCTTTGATCCAGCCAGCACGCTCCTTTCTCCTTAGAATCTCCGTGGTGTGAGCATCTAGGTGCCCTAGGCTCTCCATGGTTTATTTCCCATTCTTTTTAGGCTGAGATGCTTACTTCACTTTCACTTTTCACTTTTGTGCATTGGAGAAGGAAATGGCAACCCCCTCCAGTATTCTTGCCTGGAGAATCCCAGGGATGGGGGAGCCTGGTGGGCTGCCGTCTATGGGGTCGCACAGAGTTGGACAAGACTGAAGCGACTTAGCAGCAGCAGCCGCTTTGGGTGGGGAACATATCATTGTCTTGGGAGCTTCATACACAAGCGCTCAATGCAGTGTCTGTTGTTATTCTCTGAGTAGGAAGGGAGATGTTGAGAAATCTCAACCCTAAACCCACCAAGAGGCTGAACACATTTTTTTAGAAACAAAACCTTGGACCTCTCGTTTTGGTTTGGTTGACTTCAAGCTGATACTGTTTGACCTTAGGGATTTTGACAACCCACTTGTAAGCCTGGATGGGGCCAGCAGAAATGCTGTTGTATGCACCAGACCTCACTGCCCTTCCCATACCTGTAGGCACCACCCCATCAGAGTCACCTTTCTCCACTTGCCCTGGAGAAGTACTGCAAAGTGCTGGACCTGCCCTTTGTGAATGGAATTTCCCTGACTTCATTTAGCTATCTCTGCTGCTGCAGTGAAAGAACAAGCAGGCTTGGATCACAGCCTCCTTTTGCATCAGATAATGTGGACTCTGTCACAACAGAATTCAGTCCTCGAAATGGATGTCCTGGAGGATTGTAGTGATGGATTATTTAAAAAAAAAAAAAAAGCAACAAAGCCAGCTTTGGTTGAATTTTTTGTTGTTTGTTTTGCTTAAAACCCTTTTTATTTGTGTGGCAAAAATCAACATATAGTAGTTCCTCCCTGGATCAATGATGTCAAACGCACGTCTAGAAATGTTTGTATTCTGGGAGCTGTCCTGGGTGCTTTTCTGTCCTTTTACGCTAGTAAGAAGTGAGAAGTGTTGCTGGTTCTCTGGATAGATGTTGAGCACAACTGAAAGAAAATGTGGGAATTGATGCGAAGGTCTGCACAAACAACCCTGAGACCACTGGAGACTGCCTCCAATTGCTAGGCAGATCTCCGTCTCTCCAACCAGAGCAGATGGTCTGCTGTGAAATGTGCTTGTTGGGATAAGAGGTGTTTATCTGAAACAGCCATAAGATTGATCAGTGGGCAGGGTTTGGCCCCTGCTCTCCATCTGGGTACATGAGTGGATGTGCTGTAGTCCCCCAAATGACAATCTTTTTCTTCTTTGTGGTGAGTAGAGGTTGGGGTATGAGTGCCACTTGACACCACAGGCAATTCAGAACTGATGATATTGTTCGGAGTGAGGGGATGGGGTTGAGCTGATTATATGTGAATGATGCCGGTAGAATGATATCCCTTCAGAAAACCTTCTGGAATGTTCTTGAGAATAGTGATCTACACCAGAATTGAGGCTGAGAATAGAAAGTACAGATGGGCATTTGTTTTTTTAAAAGACATAAAGGAATGCAATGGATGTTCCAAGGCTGTACCTGGAGGTGAATGTTTCCTTAGGGTCCCCCAGAGACAGAGGGAACCAATGACTTCTTGAGCTCACTGTCATCTTCTCATACCAGTCAAGGTCCAGAACCAGGCTCTGGCCACATTTTTATTTGGGTTTGGGCCCTAAAAATCCTTGTTAAAACTCAAATCAGGAACCCAGGGCTCTTGGCACCATTTGAGAAGAAAGGAAACAGTATTCCCTCCCCCACCCCCAAAGCGTGTGTGTCCACACACATTCAGGAATGGCTTGTCTACTCTCTACCTTGTGTGCCTGGTGGGGTGGGGGCAGGGGTCCAAGCCCTGCCTGTCAGCAGCAGACACCTCCTGTGCCTCGGCTTATGCGGAAATCAACTCAGAGACACAAGACCCACCGAGAGCTCAATTCTTATATTTTTCAACGTTTTCCTACAAGAGCCAAGTAGCACCATATACAGAATATGCCTTTTTTTTTTGAATATCAAAATTGCTCTGCATGTAAAATATGGGATAATTACCTGTTTATATGAAAATTCGGAATAAATTATCTGAGAATACTCTTGTTCCTGTGTGGTGTCCAAGCCAGGACTTGTGAACTGTGTTATGGCGAATCCCTGGGGTGTTATGGGTATTTGTTATGAGAGGAGACAAATCCCTAGGTTCTTCATAACAGTGAAGCAGGAGGTTAAATATTGTTGCCATCAGGGTTAGTGATAATCCACTGATCTATACCTGTACAGTTGAATCAGCCCTTTACATACTGAACTATTTCTAAACTAGTTGGTAAGTACCTGCCAATTCAGGGACCCCAAACCTCCCCTAAGAATACCAGGGAACCCCAAAATCTTGCTCCATTCCACCATGCTGGAGACTTAGATGTGGAGTAGGTGACCAGTGCCATGTTTGCTACTGTCCTCTTGCCCAAAGGAAGTCACATAGATGAGCCCAGAGACAGCCTCAGGGGAGAGAGGTGTGTCTGAGGGTTTTGATTGAGGGTGTGTGTGAGTGAGAGTCAGTCCTGCAACAATCACCCACACTTCTCACTTTACCCTTCTGTGAGTGAAGATGATAGACCTTCCTTCATCTGACCGTGTGTGTGAGTGTGTGTGTGTGTGCATGCTCAGTCATGTCCAACTCTTTGCAATCCCATGAACTGTAGCCTGCTAGGCTCCTCTGTCCATAGCATTTTCCAGGTAAGAATACCGGAGTGGGTTGCCATTTCCTTCTCCATGGGATCTTCCCAACCCAGTGTCTCCTGCAACCCTATGGATTGTAGCCTGCTAGACTCCTCTGTTCACAGGATTCTCCAGGCAAGAACACTGAAGTGGGTTGCCATTTCCTTCTCCAGATTTTAACATTACAGCCCATCTAGTTCAAAAGTTAAATTTGAACTGCGTAGAGATTTTATAAGGTTTCCAATTGTGAGAAAGATTCACACAAAGTATTTTTAAGCTTCTTTAATGGATTTTCTGTCCTAGAGTTTGATTCATCTTTCTAGTACAGTTTTAGATTTTATTTCATGACAGAATTTCTATATTTACATGTTTTGATATACTCTGTCAGCAACCCACTCCAGTAGCCTTGCCTGGACAATTCCATCTACAGAAGAGCCTGGAGGGGTACAGTCCATGGAGTCGCAAAGAGTCGGACATGATTCAGTGACTGTGCACACACACATCAAATATATGAAAATCAAAATTTCTTTCTGCTTATATTTTCCATCCCCTCCAACTTACTGATGAATTTTGGTGAGCTTTGACTTCTAATATAGATTCATATGATGGAAGTTGCGATTTTTTATTATCTGAATTTAATTGTAGCAAAAGGAATAATTTCCCCCCCCATTGTAAAACTGCTCTATCTTTATTTAAAAATAAAGCTACAGGGACTTCCCAGGTGGTCCAGTGGTCAAGAATCTGCCTTCTAATACAGGGGATGAGGTTCAGTCCCTGATCAGGGAACAAGGACGCCACAGGCCACGATGAAGGAGGCAAGAGTGCAACTAAGACCTGATGCAGCCAAATAATTAAATGAAAAAATAAATGTAAAGAACAAATAAAAATAAAGCTATGTATTTTATTTTTGTTAGAAATGAAATTAAGCATTTAAGTGATTATGAAGGTGTTGACTCCAGCAAAAGACTGGGTTAAAACTGCCAGACAGCTCAAGAGTATATATTCCAACAAAGCACAGTGTGAGCAAGACTGGAAAACTCCAGGACAGAGTTAAAAGAGAAGTGAGATGTGATTGAAGCAGGGAGCAGAGGGAATCTGATGAGGAATTGATATCACAGTGAAAATATACACAAAGCATATTACAAACGGGTGAAAGACATCAACCCACACAAGCAATTAATTCAAAGGTCTTTAAGCAAAGAAAATACATGGGAAACAATAATGAGTTACACTTGGTCTAAAAATCAGAGTGAATATTAAAGATTTTAGAGAATACAAAATTTAAATAAGCAAGAAAATGCTAACTGGGAACGTCTGAATATAAATAAGGTAGAGGTCAACAGAACATCATTTTTTAAAAGATCAAAAATCATATCAAGTCAGAATCTATACCCAGCATCAGTATTGCCCCCAATAAAGATGACTTTAAAAACTTAGAGTGAAACATTTCCTTGTTAGCAGTCTTGAATTAGACAGACTAGTAGAGTGAATTATAAAGTCCAAAGGAAAATAATCTCAGATTGAAAACCAGGAATGCAGGAAGAAATGAAGGTAAAAGGAAAGAATAATTTAGAAATAAATAAAAATGAATTTTGTCTTATAAAGAAATTCTAGAACTATCTCATGGAGATTAAAACATGTAGAATTAAGATACATGACAAAAGCAATAGAAAAATCAGGAATGTTTAAATGGAACTGAAAGTGTTCTTAGGTATTAGCATTTGGGAGATGTGATAAAAGCAATTAACTGTATTATTCTATATTAAATAAAGGATTCAGAATTTGACCACTAAAGTAACTGCACATGTTTTGTATAAGATTGCAAGTAATAAGTTTATAGAAAGGAAATGGAATAATCATCATCCGTGAAATAAAGAGAATAAAAAGACTGTTTCGGTCAAAGGGTCAGGATATCTCAGATTTATCAGTGATTAGGTGAAATGCAAATGTACAGAACATTGAGTTCTTATTAATGACTCTGTAATATAGACTTCAAAGACATGTTAGCAGATTTTTTCAGCATTCTTTTATTGATAAACATTTAAACAATTTGTAGTTTTCTCTATGAAAACATAAGTTGTATGGAAATTTTAACTTATAGAAATGTCCATAACTATTTTTATAGACGGCATCCATAAAAGAAGAAACATTAAAATGTTGAAAGTGAAAGTAGTACCCCATTCACAAATGTGTTTAATTTTTAATATAGTATTTCATATTATTCAATAGAATCTAGTATTACCGATAGCCCCAAATTCTTGTGTTTGGGATAAAGACTCCAGACTCTCTCAAGTCCTTTTGATTTGAGACATAGGGTGTGTCCTCTGGATTGGATTGTCCCTTGATTGGGTTGTCCACTCTCTTACCCTATAAAAAGGCGAATCAGAGGCAGAAGTTACTGCACTTCCTAGCCAGCTACAGGTTGTCTGCATCTGTCTGCATCTCCAGAGTGGTCAGAGGAAGCTCTGGAAGATCTTGGAAGATGGAGAAACCTGCACAGAACGGATTTCCAAGCCATCCTCTTGTGGTAAGTGTGGAATCCATATTGACGGCAAGAGGGTCTATTAAGATGCTTTTTTTTTCTCTCGTGTAAAATCTAAGAAGAATTTAGTTCTTAAAACAAGATACATTCCTTATTTAAAGTTATTTCCCAAGTGTTACTGTTTCTTAAGAAATATTCAAGATTTTACATAGTTTTGTATATGAAGCTTTCTTGGGATAATGAAAAGTGTGGGTTTTTTTAACCAGAATCTTTGGGTGGTGAAAGTAGCATTTGGCCCTAGGGTAGTTAAATCTTTCTCTTCTGTGGACAATTCTTTGCCCACAAAGTGTTTGGTCTTTTTTTCCTCTTTTTTTCCTTTAAATTTCTGTTCTCTGCTTCAAATAGACCTTCTCCAATCTCTTTGTCATCCATCATTGTAGTTAATTTATTTTTCCTATTCTCCCTCCTTACTTCTCTTCCTCCTTCCTCTTTCTCTCTCTGTCTCTCTGCTGGCCTTATCGCCTACCATAGCACTTAATTACACTTAACACTATTATTAGACATTCCTTAGTCTATAGCCTTCTTCCCTCAACAAGACTGAAATAATCTGGGGCAATAACTTGGTTAAGTTAAATTCCAAGTTGTGGGTTTTAGTACACAACTCAGCATATAATGGCTGCTGTATAAATAGGCATTTCAAGTCATTTTTCTATCAAACATTCCTTTATATCTTAACTAATGCAAGGAGTAGCACTAATAATAACAATGGGAATAAAATGAGCTTTATGGTTTCTTTTTAAAAAATCTTCAGAAGACAGAAATATGAGATTTAAAAGGAAAGGTTGGCTAATGAGGTTTACAGTTTAAACAGATTAGTGTGAAGAGTCTTAATCTCAGTGACAATTGATTTTACTCTAGCACAAAAGAGATTAATTTATTTTACAGCTGTAGTCATGTGAATTTGTTAGAGAAATTTGTAAAGTGTTTTTTGGAATCTGCATAACGTCTCTAAAAATAAGACACATGAGCACCTTGAAAATCCAAAACAGTAAGAGACTATATCCATGGAAATATGAAATTTCTCATTATCTTGTCTTCATTGAGTACCCAACTTAGTGAGAAAAGCAATCGAAAAGTAGATAATACTACACATAAATAAATCAAAAATTTTTTAAATTAACGGAGACAATGTGAGATTAATATTGATATGGCATCAGGAAAGGTCATTCTGTGGAAATGGCATTTTGTAGATTAAATGAAAGGTAGCCAAGAATTCAAAAGTTGAGAATCTTCAAGTGGATTCAGGAAGGCAAATGGATGGCTAATTGGTATAAGATTATGGGGTGGTAGGGCATCCAGAATGCCATTTAAAGGCAGATGAGATATTAGTACCTTTAGTGAGTTTAGGGGACATTGAGATAAGGATGAATTATTTGGGAGAACTGATTGGTTCAGCGTGGGACCTGGTCACTGTGAGCTGAGTCATGAATATTATCACTGATGTGGATGGGCAGATGGATATTTGGGTTTCAAGGTTGAAGCCAAATCAGTGAATCTCTGAACACTTCTAGCTCATGAAGAATATTTGAAGCCAGGGAAATGGTTGAGATTGCCTGGAAGAAGGTGTAAATGTAGAACAGATGTGACAGCAGGGCCGACTTCTAAGAGCATTGTTCGTTAAGTGAAATAGGAGAGAGAGTAGTAGGAGGAGGGGAGGAAGGGGATAAAAAGGACTGTCTATGGTGGGAACAAAAGGAACTTTATGAAAAGACTCTGATGCTAGGAAAGACTGAAGGCAGGAGGAGAAGGGGACCACAGAGAATGAGATGGTTGGATGGCATCACCCACTCGATGGACATGAATTTGAGAAAGCTCTGGAAGTTGGTGATGGACAGGGAGGCCTGGTGTGCTGCAGTTCATGGGGTCATAGAGTATCAGACATGACTGAGTGACTGAACTGATGAAGAGAATATGGCTTTTTAAAGTTACTTTATGAGCAGGAGACTATTTGAGTGAAGATGGGACTTGGGTTTAAGAGCAAAGTATCTGAGGTTTGAGAGGCACTTGATCTCACTGAATATGAGGCACTAAAGGAAAATGAAAACCAGGTGACGGTGTGTCTTAAAGCAAAGTGAAAAAGATAAATCAAAAAGTTTAATGTCTTGGTAGTCAAAGAACCCTGTGATCTCTTTGTCCAGATGATGTTGGATTCAAGGACACTAGCATGTGTGTGATTGACAGTGACAGAGATGGGAAGAGGAAAATATCCTCTAAGGATGGAAATCTGGAATTGGTACTGGCTGACGACCTGCAGCTTTCTGTCCTTGACTCCTATCTGCTTAATGTCCCAGGATTCAGTATGGTGTCTTTACTAGCAGCATTAGCCACAGTTGGGAATGCTTAGAAATTCAATTTCTTGTCCCCATCCCAGACTTTCTTGCATTGACATACAGAAATCTGAGTTCTATCATCCTTTTGAATCAATGTGATGCACAGAGGAATTTGAGACCCCATTTCTTCAGGGAGTTATCCAAATGTGCTAAGAACATTCTCCGTGACTGGCAGTTGTTTCATCCCCTATTTTATTCAAATTTTACATCTCATTTTGTTTTCAAAGAGGCTCAGAAGAAATATGATGCCTGAAGAGCTGGAGAAGAGAAGACAGGAGCTTTTAGTCAAGGCCAAGCAGAGGCGTCGTGACAGATGTTTACTTCCTCTGAGGCTGACCAGCTGCATTTTCCAGAAGCCAGTCACAAGGATAACCTCTCATCCTGGCAATGTAGTCAGAAGACGTCGATGCGAGGGCACCCTGGAAAAGCCCCAGCAAGCCTTTGCATTCCAGAGACTGCAGGGGCTCCAAGCCTACAACCCTGAAGGAGAACCTTTCAGAACCATGGACAGCGCAAACGTTTCCGGGATCATTGCCCAGCGTGGTGCCGGTGAATCCCTAGGCTGTGCTGGTGCCTGGTCTCTGCACACTAGCTCTGAGCCCATCCTTGCCCAGTCTTCAGATGCGGCAGAGCTGAACCCAAGACTGGGGCTCTTTCTCCCACACGCCCTCTGCAGACGACCAGTAAAAGATGCAGATATTCGCCGACAGTCTCGGAAAGTGAAGAGAGCAAGGGAGAGATTGTCTGTGGCCTTGAGGGCAGACAGGCTTGCCAGGGAGGCAGAGAGAGCCAGGAGCTAGAAAGAATGTTCCAAAGAGGTTATTTTATAATATTAAAAATTAATGCTATAAATCTTATTAAGCTGGCTTTTACTTCTCATTTTAACATGAGTTGCCTCCTTTTTTTGTCATTTTTGTGCCAAATGTTAGATCAGACAGAAGACATTTTAATGTAAATCAATTAGTACTTATGCTACATATTATATCCTTGTCTGTTACCTAAATCTTAAGTGGGCATTTTTTTTTAAAGAATGTGATTTTTTAAAATGTTATTTGTTTATTTTCTTTTTAGCTGTTCTGGGGCACTGGGTCTTCCATTGCTGCCAGTTGGCTTTTTCTAGTTGTGGAGAGCAGGGACTACTCTCTGGTTGCAGTGCATGGGTTTCTCATTCCGGTGACTTGTGTTGCAGGGCATGGGCTCTAGATGCATGATTTCAATGGTTCTGTTACTGGGCCCTAGGTGTTCCACAGCATGTGAAATCTTCCCAGACCAGGGATCGAACTCCTGTCCCCTCCATTGGCAGGTGGATTTTAACCACTGGACCACTGTGGAAGTCCTAAGTTGGTATTTTGAAACATTGTTTTTGACCTTTGATTCTTAAGAAGGAACACGTTCTTTGGAAACATTTTCTTCTGAAAATGATTTGCCGGCAAGCTTGTTGCCCTGACTCAGAACTCAGTCCAGAGTCCCTGCATTTTTGCTTATAAACACTTCATTCAATAAACATCATAATTATTTCCACTGAACCCATAGAAAGTGGAATAAAGGTGTCATCCTACAGAAGTCCCAGGGGGACAGTATCAGGAGGGAAAAGAATGACATTTTCTGAACTTCCTTGTACAATTTTGATAAAGTTGTTTTATCAGTGGTGGAGAGGGAAGGCTGATGTAGCTCAAACCATAAATAATCCACCTGCAATACGGGGGACCCCGGTTCAATCCATGGGTCCAGAAGATCCCCTGGAGAGAGAAATGGCAACCGACTCCAGTATTCTTGCCTGGAGAATTCCACGGACAGACGAGCCTAGCGAGCTACAGTCCATGGGGTCGCAAAGAGTCAGACACAACTAAAGCGACAAAAACACACTAAGAGTAACTGAATAGAGGTGAGCGGTTATGCCTCCTGACAACAGGCTCTGGATTTAACTTAGTAGTAAGTCCCTCCTAGAGCCCAGAGCTTTGATGTGGGTCTGAAGCCTCCCCAGACGTACCAAGGCAGATACCAATTCTTCAGTGTGAACTAATCTGCATATTCCAACCCCCTTTCGTCCTGGGACTGGGGTGTCACATGACCTTTTCTGATCCAATAGGAACCAGGCACTTGATCCTTTAGGGAACAGGAGGTGGAGCCACGTTTATGCCTGGTTCTTATCTGCCAGTCCTGGGGTCTGGGAAATGGAGCTGTGTGAGGTCACCATGTAGGGAGGGCTGTCTGGGTTTGGGGCCACCTGGGAGCATTACATTTAAGGGTGAGCATGGAGAATGGTCAGGACGAGACCTGCCCCCCCATCTATATCTGTACCTGGACATAATTTACTCCCCCACAAGAAGTGTGTGTGTGTGCGTGTTAGTTGCTCAGTACCGTCCAACTCTGCGATCCCATGGACTGTAGCCCGCCAGCCTCCTCCGTCTATGGGATTCTCCAGGCAAGAAGACTGGAGAGAGTTGTCATTCCCTTCTCCAGGGGATCTTCCCAAAGCCACCAGGAAGTCCTCCCACGAGAACGGATACATGTATATGTATGGCTGAGTCACTCTGCTGTGCACCTGAAACTATCACAGCATTGTTAATCGGCTATACTCATATAAAAAATAAAGTTTTTTTTTTTTTAAAAAAGGGATGGTTTTGAAGTATTATGTAAGCACATACAAATTTTTTAAATTAATTTTATGTATTGTATCTTATCTATTAATTACTAAACGTGAAAGGGATGGAGAGACTCACCTTTGACTCAGTATTTCAAGATATTAATAATAATAATAATTTACTCCCCACATCCAGTTAACAGAAACTAATTTCTTTCCTCTTATGTTCTGTTAAATTATTTTATCTTAGGTTAATATACATGTGTGTGTGCTCAGTCACTTCAGTCATGTGACCCTGGAGAATGTAGCCTGCCAGGCTCCTCTGTCCACAGGATTCTCCATGCAAGAATACTGGAGTGGCTGTTATTCCCTTCTCCAGGGAATCTTCTCGAAGCCACTAGTAAGCCCTCCCACAAGAAAGGATACATGTATATGTATGGCTGACTTGCTCTGCTGTGCACTTGAAACTATCACAACATTGTTAATCCTCTATGCTCCAAGAAAAAATGAAGAAGTTAAAAGAATTAAAGGATGGTTTTGAATTATTATGTAAGCAAATTCAATTTTTAAAAATTAATTGTATTTATTATATTTTAACTATTATTAAATGTGAAGGGGATGGGGAGACTCACTCACCCTCTACTCAACATTCCAAGATAATAATAATTTCACTCCCCACATCCAGTTAACAGGAACTAAGTTCATTCCTCTTCTTATGTTATTTTATCTTAGGATAATATGCATGCATGCATGCTCAGTCACTTCAGTGTGTTCAACTCTTTGTGACCCTATGGACTGTAGCCCACCAGGCTCCTCTGTCCACGGCATTTTCCAGGCAAGGATACTGGAGTGAGTTGCCATGCCCTCCTCCAGGGGATCTTCCCAAGCCAGGGATTGAACTTGCATCTCCTGCATTGCAGGTGAATTCTTTAACGCTGAGCCACCGGGGAAGCCTTAGGTTAATACAGGTTCTGTTAAATTATTTTATCCTAAGGTCTGGAGTAGGGATGGAGAATTTTCATTTCTAAGAAGTTCCCAGGGATATACAGCACCACACGTTGAGAAGGGGATTCTGGGACATCATGAAGCCCACATGAGACAAATACAGAAAGATGGAGGTCATTATCCAGTGCCAAATCCAGACCAATTTATACAATAAACTATTCAAACACTGAACTTTAAATACTGAAATAATGAAAATCCATTCACTTAACTACATTTATGCAAAAATGTAATCTTTTGAGTGACAAACTGCAATAAATTAGCAGTGGCAGCTTAGATTCTACATCCTTTCTTCTTATAATCCAATCATTATATTCTAATCACTATCACCTGTTTTGTGTATGTGTTACTTTCTTCGATACAACAAAGTGAATCAGTTATTTTTATTTATTTTTTTCTGAACTCTCCCCCACCATAAGCTCTTCCCCTATCCCCAGTAACTACATCACAAGGTTTATTATGCCAATGTGTTTGTGTTTGCGTCTTTTTATTTTTTTATGTTTTAAACTTTATTTTGTATCGCTGATTAACAATGTTGTGAGTGTTTCTTTCTGCTGTAAAGCAAAATGAATCAGTTATTTTTTTAATTTATTGGAGTATAGTTGGTATACAATTTTGTGTTACTTTCTGCTGTACAGCAAAGCAAATCAGTTATACATGTACACATATCCACTCATTTTTAGGTTCTTCTCCCATGTAGGTCATCACTGTAACCTGATGATCTGTTTTAAATGCAAATCTAATCACGTACTTTAACAGAACAGTCCTTCATTTTTGTCTTCAGCTGATATTTATCCTGTTGCCCTGTCCTAATGATTAATACTACCCTCTTTATTCCCCAGTGTGTTCTAGCTTGGAGAGAAAATTCTTTGGTCACCCTGTTTGCAAAGAATCTACTATGTGCAATACAATAGTATAAAACCTGTGATCCGGAAATAAACTAAACAGATTCACTGCTCCTGTTTGATTGAATCCTCATGAGAGGAAAGAGTTAATAAGTAGAGCAAAGAATTTAGAACTTGCCATATAGAAGTATAGAGAAAGCGTATGTATTAGAGTTAGTTTCAGCATGTGTGTCTATTCATTTTTAAATGTTTTAGTGTGTGTACTTGGGCTGCCTGGGGGAGGGGAGGATTGTCTGTGAGGGAGGCTCTTAGGCATTGGAAAAGTTACTCCAGGTGCACTTTCTTTGAACTTTATTAATGTGTATCAGTCAAGGTTCTCTAGAGAAATGGAACCAATAGGACATAACGTCTACAGAAAAGGAGAGGTATTCAGAACTTCACTCACATGGTTATAACAGTGAGAAATCCCATAATCTGCTATTTCAACCTGGAGAAGCAGAAAAGGCAGGGATGGGACTTCCCTGGTGGTCCAGTGGTCAAGAATCTGCCTTAAAATGCAGGGGATGTGGATTGAACCCCTAGTCGGGGAACTAAGATCCCACATGTTTCGAAGCAAATAAGCCCCTGAACCACAACTAGAGAGTCTGTGTGCCACAATGAAAGATCCCTCGTCCCGCAACTAAGACTAAAAGCTGACACAGCCCATTAAATAAATAAGTAAATATCTTTTAAAAGTCAATGGTAAATTTCAATCCAAGTCCGAAGGCCTGAGAACCAGGAGCTCTGAGTCCAAGGGAAGTAAAAGATGGACATTCCCACTCAGGAAGAGAGAGTGGATTCACCTTCCTTCACCTTTTTTTCCATGTAGCCCTCAGCAGATGGAATAACACCCACCTCCACTGAGGAGAGTGGGTCACTTAGTCTATGGAATCAAATGCTGATCTGTTCCAGAAACATCCTCAAGGACACACCCAGAAGTAATAATGAGCCACCTATCTGGGCTGATCAGCCTTTGGATAGGCATCCATCCTGCCACCGTCCCCTGAATCCAGGTGCTGGCATCCAAAACAAAGCAAACTTTCCCTTCCACCAGCCGTGCCTCTTTATTGACTTTTGAGCAGTGAGCAGTTACAATTTAATGTATAAAATAAGCTACAAGAATATATTGTACCAACAGGGACTATGACCAATACTATATAGAGTATAACTTTAAAAATTGTGAATCACTCTACTGTATTATCTGCAAGTTATACAATATTATTCATCAACTATACTTCAAAAGGGCTTCGCCGGTGGCTCAGATGGTAAAGAATCCGCCAGCAATGCGGGAGACTTGGGTTCGATCCCTGGGTTGGAAAGATCCCCTGGAGAAGGAAATGGGAACCCATTCCAGTGTTCTTGCCTGGAGAATTCCCTATGAATAGAGGAGGCTGGCAGGCTACAGTCCATGGGGTCGCAGAGTCAGACACGACTGAGCAACTAAGAACAAGCACATACTTCAATTAAAAAAAAAATCTAAAAAACAGAAAGAACCCAAATACTCAAAATGAACCCATAGAAAAAGAAACCACATCTGGTTTACCTAAGCAGAGAATGCATGGGAGGAGAAACAGGAGAAGGGTTGTCGAAAGGCACAAATTCTCAGCTTTAAAAAAAAAAATGCGAAAGGGGTAATGAGTGACATGATGACTGCAGTTAATGTTGCTGTTCACTACAGTGCTGAAGAAATATGTTCAGAGTCAATCCTAAGACTCTCATCACATCAAAAAAAAAACCAAAACATTTTGAGATGATTAATGTTAAATAAAGGGCTTCTCTGGTGGTTCAGATGGTAAAGAATCTGCCTGCAGTGTGGGAGACTGGGGTTTGATCCCTGGGTCGGGAAGATCCTCTGCAGGAGGGCATGGCTACTCCCTCCAGTATTGTGTTAACTAAAATCACCGTGGTAATCATTTCATGATATAGATGTCACATACACTTCAAACATATACAGTAGCAGCAATTTTAAACTTTAAAAATTACCTGGAATAATAGAATTGTATAACTCTTCCATCAAAAGAAAACTGTATATAGTACTGTATGTCAATGATATCTCATGAAATTAGAAAAAAAACTGTTAAAAAGATAAAAATTAAAAGTGCAAAAGAGTATAAGTGAAAGAAGACAAACCACAAGTACTTTTTTCCTTTAGAATTATTTTATTAAGTCATAAATGTACAACGGCTTCATATAATTCTACATGTTAAAATTTAAGGAATAATGTTATTAATATATTTCATTACAGCATACTTCTAATAGCTTTTCAAAAACTGAGAAAAATCTTGCAAAAGATTTTTTAAAATGTAACAAGGAAATGTTAACAATTTACAAACATTTAACAAAATTTTAATGTTAAACAAAATTTAACATTACCAAAGAAGTGACACTTCTACACTCTGACAAAGATCACTAGAAAAAAACAATTAAGCTAAGAAACTGCCTCAAAGGCATTTCCCATACAGTTTTTCCTCTGCAGGAAGGCAATGTTCTTAAATAATTCAATTCATTCACAAATGGCTCTCTGCACCTGCTCTGGTGTCTTCAGCCACATCACTGCATGTTTATTCATAACCTGAAGCTGCCCAGTTACCTCTGGGCTCTCATCCTCTGCTATTTAGACAGTGAAGCCCGGGGCAAACAGGAAGAAGCTCAGTTTCGGCTTCGCCCTCTCAACCCCCACATTCCCCACTGCCTCCTGGACCAGAGTTTCCTTAACCATATTGAGCCCTCAAGTTCCAGCTACCAAAGTTTCCATTCCTCATCCACGGTAATTAGATTGCTGCTGATAATTTCCAAAGTCATTGTTAGTTCCACTTCCACAATTTCCTCCTCCATAGTTGCCATGACCACCTCTGCAGCCCCAATAATGGTTGCCAGATGTGGGACTTTCACTATCAGACTCTCTGTCTCTCCCTTCTCCAGCCCCATGATAAGCACTGCTAAATCTAGGACCATTTCCATATGCATCAGATCCTCCCCAGAAGTTACTTTCTCATCCTGATGCTAGTCCCAAATCGCTACCACCACCAGGATAAACCCCCAAACCAAAGGGGCCTCCTCCTCCACTTCTAGAACCTTGGACTTGCTGCATTTCCCATGTTAACAAAGCCTTTGCGACTTCTGCATGATGACCACTGATGGTATGGTTTTTCGGCAACACAGTCTTGTCCACAGAATCAAGGTCATCAAAAGTCACAAATCCAAAGCCTCTTTTCTTGCCAGACTGCCTATCAGTAATGATCTCAATGGTACCATTTTTCCATATTTCTCAAAGTAATCTCTAAGATGATGTTCCTCAGAATCTTGTTGAATACCAACAAACAGCTTCTTCACTGTCCAAAGGACACCCCGCTGTCCAGATGCTGCTCTTGGGACACATGTTTAGGTTCAAGCACTCTGCCGTCAATGGAATGGGGTCCAGTGGACATTTCATCCACCTCAGTCATGGATGAAAAGGTGACAAAACTGCACTGTCTTGATCTTTGGCTGGAAGGATCCCTCAGGACCACACAGTCTGTAAGTTCTCCACACTGCTGGTAACCGTTCCTCAGGCTTTCTTCTGTGGTTTCAATGTTCAAAACACCAATAAAGAGTTTATTAATTTGTTCAGCTTCTCTCTTTTGCCTCTTCAAAGCAACTGATTTCTCAGTTTTCTCCATCAGACTGGGTGCTTCAGTCAGATTTCCTATAGCTGAGGGAGATGAGAGAGATTTCAGAGATGAAGAGATGAATGCAGACTGGACATGTCCCAGCCCTGTGGTAAGAACCTGTGCTGCCCCAGGAAAATACCTCTAGGAGTACTTCCACCGTGACCCAGCGATGCTGCCATGGCCTCTCAGCTCCTGCCGCTCTTGAATCAATCCTGAGTACTTTTCCATCGTCCTGCAAAACATTATTTGAACAGAGGGAGCTTTCCAGACCCAGTCATCAAATATTGCATTTTCTCTTTTAGTTTTCCAATTGTGAACTGTATGTGTATTATCATCTCTTCATTTTATGTTAATTCTCTCACTAAGTTGGATACCCAATGAAAGAGTAATGTGGACCTTAGTGATTTACATTGGCATATATACTTGCTCACTTTGCCCTTAGAAGGGGCTCAAGACATATTTTGTTGAAAAAAGTATTTGAACTCCAAATATACTTTCTAAAGTTTTCTCAGAAAGTCACTCAACTTCAGTTATACAATCTTATCACCTCTTTGGTGGGAGAATGCAGTCAATTGTCACTAGGGTTTCACATCCTTTCTCTCTTAATCTATTTAAGACTTTAATCATAAAAATCTACCTAAAATGCAAACCTAATCAGTGCACGGTTTCTTTTGAAATCCATCATTTCTGTCTCAGAGGGTGTTTTTAGAGGGAGAAAATAAAAATATCTTAATCCTGTTGCCCTGCCATAATTACTAACGCCACCCCTTTCAACACCCAATATTTCTCAGTTTGGAACAAAAATCACTTGATCTTCATGTTTACAGAGCACCTATTACATGCCAAGTTGTGGACTAAGATCCATAATTCAGAATTTCACTGAGCAAAGTCATCGCCCCAATTTATCTGAATCCTGACAAAAAAAATTTTTTTAAACTCTAATCCTTGGTTCATCCAAAGCAATTACTTTACACAACAAAGAACAACCACAACATTATCTAAAAAGTTACAAAGTTACAAAACCCAAAACAGAAAATGAATAGTCCTGACTGTACAATAAAAGCCAAAAAAACAATATACACATTGCTAAGGTAACCAGCAGGACCATGAACAGCAACACAACTACCCTGGGTAGGGGTGGTTCTGTGATGACCCAGCAGAGCTGGCTTGAAACTTAACAATTTCAGAGAAAGGAAGGGTGTGTGTGTGTGTGTGTGTGTGTGTGTGTGTGTGTACTTATCAATTTCAGAGAAAGGGAGGGTGTGTGTGTCACATACATAACACAGGGTACCTGACCCTAGAGGTCTGAAGAGGACCCAAGCAGGGGTGCAGGGCCAGGCTAACAGGGATGCCATCATGATGGGCTCTGCCGGCGGATAGGTTAGGGCAGGACCAGGCACCGCATCAGCCCAGGTCGTCTGGGACATGGAAAAATGTGCTCCCAGGCCGGGGCTGTCCGTCCGCCTGAAGCCCCCTGCTCATCATCCCTGCTGGCCTTGCCAATTGCATGACTCCCAGGAACTATAGAAACTTGGAAGTTTTCCAGCCGGAACACTGGAGGGCATCTTTACAAGCACAACCCCAAACCAGCAACACCCCTGCAGCTGGAGCTCCAATTGCTCGGGGACACTTGTCAACTGCTGCCCTCACCTTCGGCAGGAGCTGGAGCCGCTCCAGTAGCGGGGATGGCGGGGGGAGCGGGGTCGCCGGCGCTCGCGGTACCTGCCCCAAGGGGAACGCGACCTGCTCCTCCTCAGCCTGCGCCACGTGGGGGGCGGTGGCAGCATTCTCCGGGGAGGGCTCAGTCGCCTGGGCGGTGGCTGGGGCCAGGAGGCCAGCACGGCTGTGGCCGTGATCTGCCGGCCGTCGATTTGCCCTCCGTCCATGTACTTGAGCGCCTTCGCAGCCTCTCCCGGATTCTCGAACTCCACGTAGGCGTGGCCTTGAGGCGGATGCGCGCGCACCCTTTCTCTGCGCAGGTCGACCGCTCTAACTCTCCCGAAGGTGGAGAATATCTCCCGGATGTGCTCCCTGGTCACCTTCCGGGTGAGCCTCGCGACGTGCACTTTGGTGGACTTAGGGGCGGGGCTGCGCCCTCTCCTTTCCTTCTCGTCTTGTCCCGGTGGTTTGGGTTTGGAACTGGACCGCCGCCTGTGGTCTCGGGGGCGCCAAGGCCTCGGAGAGCCGGAGGAGCTGCTGGAGCTGGAACTGCGGGACCCACTGGAGCGTCCCGAGCGGCCAGATGCTGAGGGCGAGCTGGAGCCGCGGCTGGAGCCCGCGCGGGACCGAGCCCCCGAGCTGCTGCTACCGCCCGAGGCCCTGCGCCGCTTCCGAGCTTTATCCCTTCCGCGGTCCTTCTCGCCGGACTGCTGGGTAGCGCCTGTATCTTTACAGCGATCCGCGGACTGCTCGTCAGAGCGCTCTTTGCGTGGGATGGAAGACGGAGTCATCTCGCCTCCGCGCTCCTCAGCCTCAGGAGAGAAAGGGGTTAATAGATTAAAGGCTGTTTCCCACAGTGTGAAGTACAGTAGAGTGTTGTGATTATCAATAAGGCCATCACAGAGGCAGAGAAAGAGGGAGATATGGAGGAAGAGATGTAAGAAGAAAGAAAAAATAATGACAGTTATTGATGAAGATATTGGGGAAGGGCAACCCTGTAGCTCAAACGGTAAAGAATCTGTCTGCAATGCAGGAGACCGGGTTCGATCCCTTGGTCGGGAAGATCCTCTGGAGAAGGGAATGGCAATCCACTCCAGTATTCTTGCCTGGAGAATCCCATAGACAGAGGAGCCTGGCGGGCCACAGTCTATGGGGTCGCAAAGAGTCGGACACAACTGAGCGACCAGCCATAATCGTTTAACTTGATGACACATATGGATCAGAGAGCTGAATTTTTTAAAAAACATTTTATTGTTTACTAAATATTCCCGGAAATACAAGAGCCAGTGATGTACTAGCTTATTTTATCCCAACATCAAAGCACGTTCCAGGTTTTTTTAGACAGCATTAAATGTACAAATTGAGCTTCCCTGGTGACTCAAACAGTAAAGAATCTGCCTGCAGTGCAGTAGACATCTCCTGCGTGCTAAGTCGCTTCAGTGGTGTCCAACTCTTTGCAACCCTATGGACTGTAGCCCGCCAGGCTCCTCTGTCCATGAATTTTCCAGGCAAGACTACTGGAGTGGATTGTCATGCCACACCCTAGGGGATCTTCCGGACCCAGGGATTGAACCGGTGTCTCTTAAGCCTCCTACATTGGCAGGCGGGTTCTCTACCACTACCACCTGGGAAGCAGTAGACATTAAGCAAAGAATTATAGGAACATCAAAATACACAAAGGTAATGGATTAATTTGGAAGAGAAATGAGATTAAGTTAGACATAGCTTCAGAGGATATCTCAAGTAGAGAAATCAAACAGTGGGAAAAAAGTAAAGTAGGACACTGTAAAATAACTTTTAAAAGTCACCTTGACCTTGCTGTAAGTGATATAGGCAAGTCACAGTCATAATCCTTAGCCCAAGTCCTTGCATCTCCCCTCCTTGTCACCAGGGCCCATGGATGTCCATTCTTTACTGTCTTCCTAGCAGCTCATGGCCACCACAGGGGAAAATAAACCACGAAGGGCAGACCCTGTGCTGATGTATCAGATAGATGGCCTGGAACATTCTCTCTTCTTCCAGCTTACAAATGGGACAGTCTAGTCTTTGTAGCTCAGCTACTTCAGAAAGCAATCTTATTTCATGGGAGCACTGCCTTCTCAGCCCACATTATAACCACTATTAATAGGAAGAAAAAGAAATCTGAAACTCAATATCGCAAAATCTGGGGCAGTATGAACCCATTCTTGCTATGGGGTCATCCTAGGCCTCTGCCTATAGTAAGGACCCTCCTGTCAAGTCGCAGAAAGCTTCTCCACCCAACCAGGGACAAGCTAGACCAGTGGTTCTCAGAGTACATCCTTAGACTGTGAGCAGGTGGACCAGTGATTCTCAGAGTGTATCCCTAGAGCAGCAACAGCACCTGGGAACTTACTAGAAATGGAGAGTCTCAGGCCTCACTCCTAGATGTGATGAATCAGAAACTCTGGGATGGAGCAGCAATCAGAGAGCTGAATTTAAAAAGAAAGAAAAGTGAAAACCAAGAAAAATAAACTTGTGGGTAAAACATTTTCCAGAGAGAACTATTTAAACAGAGCCCAGGCAAATACTACCTCTACTTCATAGTGATTTTGTTTAAAAAAAAATCTGGCTAATTATCCCAAGAAAGCTTCATACACAAACCTATACAAAACCTTGAATATTTCTTAATACATCAAAGAAATAACTTTCAGTAAGGTAACATTTTAAGAGCTACTATTTGCTTAATTAAAAAGATTGTACAAAAGGCAAAAGTAGATAGATGGACATCAATATGGATTCCACACTCACCAGGAGAGACTGGCTTGGAAATCTGGTCAATGCAGGTTCCCCCAGTTCTAAGAGCTGTCCACTGACCACTCCTGAGGTGCAGACAGCCAGTGTCTCAATGGAAAGTCTGACTTCTGCCTCTGCCTCTCCTTTTGTAGGGGAAGAAGGTGGACAACCCAATCAGTGGACAACCCAATTAGTGGACAACCCAATCTAGAGGACACGCCCTCTCAGATCCAAGGTATTGGAGACATTCCTAAATCTGTGCCCACAAACACAAGAATTGAGGCAGATACTATTGTAAACGAAAAAACTAAGAGTTCAGACAAATACTACTTCTATGTCATAGTGATCTTGTTTGTTTGTTTTTTTTTTTAAATCTGGCTAGTTATCCCAAGAAAGCTTCATACACAAACCTATACAAAACCTTGAACATTTCTTAATACTAACACCAAAGAAATAACTTGCAATAAGGTAACTTTTCATTTTAAAAGCTGCTGCTGCTGCTGCTAAGTCGCTTCTGTCGTGTCTGACTCTGTGCGACCCCATAGATGGCAGCCCACCAGGCTCTGCCGTCCCTGGGATCCTCCAGGCAAGAATACTGGAGTGGGTTGCCATTTTAAAAGCTACTGTTGGCTAAAACAAAGAGATTTTAGAAAAAGCAAATGTAGATGTATACTGTTTTGCCATCAGTGTCGACTCCATGCTCACCAGATAAGGCCAGCTTGGAAATCTGGTCTAGGCAGGTTCCCCCAATTTCAAGAGCTGTCCTCTGACCACTCCTGAGATGCATTCAGCCTGTGGCTCACTGGAAAGCACTGACTTCTGTCTCTGATTTTCCTTTAATAGGGTAAGAGAGTGGACAATCCAATCAGGGGATAACCCAATCTCCAGAGAACACACTTTCTTTCAGATCCAAGGCGTTGAATAGATTCTTAAATCTATGCACAGAAACACAAGAATTTGAGATGACTGACACTATCAGATACTACTGTAGATTAAAGAAACTCAACACTTTGGGCCTGGTTAGGTATTTGCAGTCCCTACCAACACTGTAATGTTTTCTTTCCCTCAGCTGGGATACATTCTACAAAAATAAGAGTGGAGTTTCTTTCTGCACTTCATAGTAGCTTTAGAAGGACCGGGATTCCAGGTCTGCTTTACAACTCACAACCTGCGTTAGCAACAGTGTAGATCTTCGTTTCCCTAAGAGACTACTGTGCCTGGAATTTCTTTACTATACCTTGTAACAAACACCAATCTACCTAAAGCACCAAAGTAGATGCAGAGAGTCATTTTGTGAATCCATCAGATTATTTTAGAATATTACCTTACTGTGAGGGCTTCCCAGGTGGTGCAGTAGTAAAGAATCCACTGTCTCCTGTCAGTGCAGGAGACACAAAACTTGAGGGTTCTATCCCTGGGTTGGGAAGATCCCCTGGAGAAAGAAATGGCAACCCACTCCAGTATTCCTGCTAGAAAATTCCGTGGACAGAGGAGCCTGGCAGACTACAGTCCATGGGATCTGAAAGAGTTGGACATGACTGAGTGTGTGGTGTGCACACGTGTGCACACACATGCATGCACACACACATACACATATTCTGAACTTACTGACTGGATATGCAGGAAAAGAGAAAGGACAGAACCAGAGATAACGCTGTGGTTTCCAGCTCAAGTGGCTGAGCAGATGAAGTGCCTTTTAAAGGAAAGAGGAAGTCAGGAGAGGTGGCAAGTACAATCTTAAGCAATTGGGGTGGGGGTGGGAGTTAGGGCCCAACCCCTCCACAGAGTTGAGAATGTGGGGATAACTCCATAGTCGGCATCCATGGTTCCACAACTGCACATTCAAACAACTGTTATTGAGTCCAAACTTGATCTGCTGGCCACCAAACAGGCCAGTTAATGGAGAAACTAGGTGCTGCAGCAAGGAGCACAACTTTATTCGGAAAACTAGTGACCGAGAAAAGGAAAGATATTCCCATCTGAATGCAGAGTTCCAAAGAATAGCAAGGAGAGATAAGAAAGCCTTCCTCAGCGATCAATGCAAAGAAATAGAGGAAAACAACAGAATGGGAAAGACTAGAGATCTCTTCAAGAAAATTAGAGATACAAAAGGAACATTTCATGCAAAGATGGGCTCGATAAAGGACAGAAATGGTATGGACCTAACAGAAGCAGAAGATATTAAGAAGAGGTGGCAAGAATACACAGAAGAACTGTACAAAAAAGGTCTTCACAACCCAGATAATCACGATGGTGTGATCACTCACCTAGAGCCAGACATCCTGGAATGTGAAGTCAAGTGGGCCTTAGAAAGCATCACTATGAACAAAGCTAGTGGAGGTGATGGAATTCCAGTTGAGCTATTTCAAATCCTGAAAGATGATGCTGTGAAAGTGCTGCACTCGATATGCCAGCAAATTTGGAAAACTCAGCAGTGGCCACAGGACTGGAAAAGGTCAGTTTTCATTCCAACCCCAAAGAAAGGCAATGCTAAAGAATGCTCAAACTACCGCACAATTGCACTCATCTCACATGCTAGTAAAGTAATGCTCAAAATTCTCCAAGCCAGGCTTCAGCAATACGTGAACTGTGAACTTCCAGATGTTCAAGCTGGCTTTAGAAAAGGCAGAGGAACCAGAGATCAAACTGCCAATATCTGCTGGATCATCGAAAAAGCAAGAGAGTTCCAGAAAAACATCTATTTCTGCTTTATTGACTATGCCAAAGCCTTTGACTGTGTGGATCACAATAAACTGTGGAAAATTCTTAAAGAGATGGGAATACCAGACCATCTGACCTGTCTCTTGAGAAACCTGTATGCAGGTCACAAAGCAACAGTTAGAACGGGACATGGAACAACAGACTGGTTCCAAATAGGAAAAGGAGTATGTCAAGGCTGTATATTGTCACCCTGCTTATTTAACTTATATGCAGAGTACATCATGAGAAACGCTGGGCTGGAAGAAACACAAGCTGGAATCAAGATTGCCAGGAGAAATATCAATAACCTCAGATATGCAGATGACACCACCCTTATGGCAGAAAGTGAAGAAGAACTAAAGAGCCTCTTGATGAAAGTGAAAGAGGAGAGTGAAAAAGTTGACTTAAAGCTCAACGTTCAGAAAACTAAGATCATGGCATCTGGTCCCATCACTTCATGGGAAATAGATGGGGAAACAGTGGAAACAGTGTCAGACTTTATTTTTTGGGGCTCCAAAATCACTGCTGATGGTGATTGCAGCCATGAAATTAAAAGACGCTTACTCCTTGGAAGGAAGGTTATGACCAACCTAGATAGCATATTTAAAAGCAGAAACATTACCTTGCCAACAAAAGTCCGTCTAGTCAAGGCTATGGTTTTTCCAGTGGTCATGTATGGATGTGAGAGTTGGACAGTGAAGAAAGCTGAGCACCGCAGAATTGATGCTTTTGAACTGTGGTGTTGGAGAAGACTCTTGAGAGTCCCTTGGACCGGAAGGAGATCCAACCAGTCCATCCTAAAGGAGATCAATCCTGGGTGTTCATTGGAAGGACTGATGTTGAAGCTGAAACTCCAATACTTTGGCCACCTCATGCGAAGAGTTTACTCATTGGAAAAGACCCTAATGCTGGGTAGGATTGGGGGCAGGAGGAGAAGGGGATGACAGAGGATGAGATGGTTGGATGGCATCACTGACTCGATGGACATGGGTTTGGGTAGACTCCGGGAGTTGGTGATGGACAGAGAGGCCTGGCATGCTGCAATTCATGGAGTCGCAAAGAGTCGGACACGACTGAGCGACTGAACTGAGTGACCGAGAAGACGGAGGACTAATGTCTCAAAGTGACCATCTTATCTGGGTCTGAATGACAAGTTCTTTTATAGAACAGAGACAGGAGGAGGTGACGAAGCAAAGTAAAACGGCCTTTAATCTTGCAAATATCTTCTGGTATAGTCTCAGGTAGGAGATGTGTTAACTTCTTCCTTCCTGCCATCCACAGGTGGACAGGGCACTGAACTAAGGTACTTTGGATTAATACTCAGGCAGAGAGGTGGAGGCAGGATAAACAGTATCTTTTTAGTGAACAAAAAGGATACAGTTAGAGAACCGTTGCTTCCCATTGCTTTTGTATAAATAATGTCCTTTTAGTAAACAAAAGCAACCAGAAGCAAAGTTAAGGGTTCAAGTAAAAGAAACAGATCCAACATGGAGTTAGTTCTTCCCTGTAACACAACCACAGGTTGTGTAGTACTGTAGTATGCATTTATTTAAAAAAAAAAAATAGGCTTATAAGAGGACTCATACAGTTCAAACTTGCACTGTTCAAGGGTCAGCTACAGAGACTAGGTAATATTATCATTTCTATTTTGGCAGAGTGTTGGTGAAAGTTGCAGAAAACTGGTAGTAGGTATCTTGACTATAGCACAGAATATGACACTAGAGCCAAACAGAAATGTAGGGTTTAAGATGTGATGCCACCAAAATAAAAGAGAGAAGAGAAAGAAGGAGAGTAGCACACCTTTATGTTTAAGAGAAGAGAAGGGACTCAAGGGGTAAAGGAGTTTCACAAGGGAGTGAATTAAGAGCGGCAGATATTATTGAAATGGAAAATGAGGACTGAGAAAACAGCATTTCCTCTGTCCTTGGAATTTTCCAGGGAAGAATACTGGATCAGTTTGCCATTTCGTCCCCCAGGGGGTCTTCCCAACCCAGGGTTTGAATCCTTGTCTCCTGTGTCTCCTGCATTGGCAAAAGGATTCTTTACCACTGTGCCCGCTGGGAAAGCCCCTTTTGAGTTTATACAACCTCCAGAAGAACAGCAACCCAGCCCTGCAAGATATTTCCCCCCAGAGGACACTGACTCTCAGGTCTCCAAAGCCCACTGCACTGTTGTATCAGGCCAGCTGCTTCAGGGTGGCTGGGGGAAGGAAGGACAGTGAATTCCAAAAGTGTTTGCTCATTCACATCTCATTTCCTGTGCAGTGAGTTCCTTTATCAGAAGCAGTGTGGGGGGGACACCAGGACGATAGATAAGACATCTAGGAACACTGCCTGCGGGGAAGGGAAATCTGTGTCCAAGGTGAATGTCTGTCCCCAAAGAAGGAAGCACCGCCCCTTCAATAATCAAATTTGTCCAAATTACCCCTGACAACTCAGGGCTGATCATCCCAGGGATTGGTCTGATCCCGAGGACCCTGTCTTGGATCTCATTATGAATGAAAAATGCCCACCTCACCTTCCCTTGCTTCTTTACTCAATGTAATTTGTTGAAACGTCTGTCTCTTCCCCACTAAATGAGCCTATCAGTCTTATTGAAGTTCACCTGACCATATATTGGAGGGAGTTTGTTGTTTCTTTGTTGTTGTTGTTCTTTTACCAGGGCTCTAGGCTTTATTTCAATTTTATGTACTCTAGTACCACACTGTTTAATTACTTTGGTGTAACGCTTTAGGGTGTTTTGGGATCAGGAGGTTTCATACCTTCAACTTTGATCTGCTCTTTCAGGATTCTTTTGGTTATGCAGGGAGCCTGAGCTTTCAAAACAAATGGTAGGATACATTTTTCTATTTCCACAAAAATGTCTTTGGAAGTTCAGTAAAGATTGCATTAAGTCTGTAGATCACTTTGTGTAGTATTGACATTCTAATGTATTAAGTCTTCCAATCAATAAAGTGGTATGTCTTCCTATTTATTTCTATGTCCTTTAATTTATTTCAGCAGTACTTTATAGTTTGGGAAATAAAATCTTTTGCCTCACTCACTGCTTGTATTTATTCCTAAAATTTATTCCTTTTTGAATTGTTTGTGCTTACTGTATATAAAAATAATAATTTTGTGTTTATTTTTTAGATATTTTTTAAATTTTATGTTTTTGGGGGTTTTTTTTTGCTTTGCCATGTTGCATGTGGGATCTTAGTTCCCAGACCGGGGACCAGAGTTCGAACCCAGGACACCTGCTTTGGGAGCTCGGAGTCTTGGCCACTTAACCAGCAGGGAGGTCCCTTGTGTGTTGATTTTTCATCCTGCAACTTTGCTGAGTTTATTTTTTGTGTCTAACTGTGTGCATGTGTGTCCCCTGTGTTTGTGCTGTGTCTGAGTGTAATCTAAGCGTTTCTACATATGACACCATTTCACTGTGAACAGGGATCATCTTCCTTCCTCCTTTTTAATGTAACTGTCTTTTCATACGGAGAAGGCAATGGCACCCCACTCCAGTACTCTCGCCTGGAAAATCCCATGGACGGAGGAGACTGGTAGGCTGCAGTCTATGGGACGCGAAGAGTCGGACACGACTGAGCGACTTCACTTTCACTTTTCACTTTCATGCACTGGAGAAGGAAATGGCAACCCACTCCAGTGTTCTTGCCTGGAGAATCCCAGGGACGGGGGAGCCTGGTGGGCTGCTGTCTATGGGGTTGCACAGAGTCGGACACGACTGAAGCGACTTAGCAGCAGCAGCAGCAGCAGCAGTCTTTTCATAACTTTTTCTTGCTTCTTTGTTTAGCAGGGACTTCCTGTGCTAGGTCGACTAGAAGTGGCAAAAGCAGGCATCCCTCTCTGGTTCTTAATCTTATAGTAAATATTTCCAGGCTTTCTTTACCAACTAAGATGACAGCTGCTGATTTTTTGTGTATGGCTTCTATTCTATTGAAATTTCCTTTTATTCTTCTTCTGCTGAGTGTTTTTGTTATGAAGGAGTGTCATAATATTATTAGCTATTGTATTGATTGGTTTTCATACACTGGATCATCCTTTTAGGTCCCAGGAATAAATCTCATTTGTCTGTCGTTCAGAATCCATTTAATGTGTTGCTACATTCAGTTTGCTGCTGCTAAGTCGTTTCAGTCGTGTCTGACTCTGTGCGACCCCATAGACGGCAGCCCACCAGGCTCCTCTGTCCCTGGGATTCTCCAGGCAAGAACACTGGAGTGGGTTGCCATTTCCTTCTCCAGTGCATGAAAGTGAAAAGTGAAAGTGAAGTCGCTCAGTCAGGTCCGACTCTTCGCAACCCATGGACTGCAGCCTACCAGGCTCCTCCGTCCATGGGATTTTCCAGGCAAGAGTACTGGAGTGGGGTACCATTGCCTTCTCTTTCAGTTTGCTAGTGTGTGTTAAACATATTTCTGTAAGTATTCACGAGTATATTCATCTAATAGCGTTCTCTTTTTGTATTGTCTGTTTCTGGATTTTGTAAAAGGGTAATACTGACCTCATGGAATGAGTTAGAGTTCTCTCCTCTTCAGTTTTTTCAGGAAGCATTTTAGAATCAGTATCGTTAAGTAATTTTTTATGTTTGGTAGAAATCAACAGTGAAACCATATGGTACAAGGCTGTGCTTTATAGGACTTTTTAGATTATTGATTCCACGGTCTTACTGGTTATAGGTCTATTCAGATTTTCTACTTCTTCTTGATTCAGGTTTGGGAGGAGCTTTTCCAGAAATGTGTTCATTTTGTCTGGATTATCTAATCTGTTGATGTACAACTGTACATAGTATTTTCTTCAAATCCTTTTTTTCCCTATAAATTCAGCAGTAATGCCCACAAATCCATTTCTTATTTTGAGTAACTGAATCTTCTCTCCTTTTTCACAGTCAGTGTATTTGAAGTTTGTCATTTTTGTGGATCTTTGCAAAGAACAAACTGTTGATTTTCCTTCTTATTTTTCTCTCCTCTCTTTTATTCTGCTGTCCATATAATCTGTATCATTTCATGCTCTGTGATAGATGTGAATTTAGGTTTTATTATATTTCCTAACACTTCATGGTATAAAATTAGGTTGTTAGTAAGATAGATTTCAAATTGTATTTGAGATAAAGAAAGTGGCTTTCTTAATTATATATGCCAAGATCAGTAATTGATGAATACATGTACTTTCTTGCTAAAGCATCAGTTGAAATTATTTTAAAGAGTCCTAAGATGATTTCAGACCAGCTTGTTTCTAACCCTGCCATGTCCCTCAGCGCAGTGGTGACACAAGCACCATGAGCTCTGTGCAGGGACATCAATCATGGACACAGGAGGGCAGAGCCCTCAGTGTCAGGATGGGCTTGTCTCCCCCACACCTCCTTCTCTGCTCCCAAGCCCTGAAGTTTGAGAGTCACAGACTATGATGCAATCACAGAGGGAAGGGGAAAACCATGTTTATGCTCATTGTTTTTCACTAGGATGGAGGGAGGCAGGTGCAGAGCCCCAGGACAGGAGCCTCCCCAGAGGTCCTCCACGGGAGTGACATGAAGCAGTAAGAAGAAGGGGAAGTCAGGCTGCTGGCGTCACGTGGACACTGAGGGTGAGGTCTCAGCACTGTGACTCCCTTATACACACCTGCTTTCTGATTCTACCTGTGCCCTGGTCTAGCACACCAGCCTGGCACACACCCTGCAGTTTTCACAGGCTGAGAGACAGAGCAGCAGCGGCACATGCTGTGCTCATGTGAGGGGAAGTTTTCCTTTCTGAGATCAGAGCCTACAGACTCTCTCCTGAGCCAGCTTCTTCCCAGCTCAGTTTAGACACAGGGTTTTGTCTTCCTGTTGTGCAGACCCTGCCATGTCCTTTCTGATTTGTCTTTTCCTCCTCCTGCATTTCTTACACACTGTATGTGAGCTGTATTATGGACATTGTTTGCAATTCCAGAAGCCACGAGTCTATAGAGATGGGGACCTAGTGATGGGTGGATTTTTTCCTCTTTATGAGTTGTACCAGGAATCAGACACATTTCAGCTCTCTTTTGTGGGCAGCCAAAAACAAGAGGTGAACAATAGGTAAATAAGTTCTTGTTTACATGTGCACATGGGTGTGTGTGTGCACATTTAATCCCACTGAGAAGATGCTAAGGTGTGCGCAGAAATTGCAGAATTGTAGGCTGACACACCCTCACTGGTGCTTTCTACATGGCGCTAGTGGTAAAGAATCCACCTGCCAAAGCAGGCGATCCAAGAGATGAGTGTTTGATCCCTGGGTCAGGAAGATCCTTTGGAGTAGGAAATGGCAATCCACTCCAGTATTCTTGTCTGGAGAATTCCATGAACAGAGGAGCCTTGTAGCTATAGTCTATGGAGATGCAGTCGGATATGACTGAGCAACGAGGCTCAGATTCTCATTGTTTTGATCTTCTTTATCTCTTTTCTACCTTAAATTTTTTCTCCCCACTCCCTTCAAGACAGAGGAGAGAGTTAGATAATTTTTGTGTCAGTTCCATGAGCCTATTCTCAATGATCATTCCCCAGAGGCCTCAAAACTAGTGAACCTGCTGGGACTTCACCCTCTGCTGTTGTCAGACCCTCCAACTGAGGCACACCATCCCTTGAGTCATTGATCCCCTGGTCTGAGGTCACACTTAGGAGAAAGTGGTGCAGTCTGGCCGCTCACTGCTGACAGGGACATTGCTGAAGTGTGCACCCCTGGAGATGTCCCTAAGTTCCTTAAATCCACAACCCTTAAACATTGTGACCCACTGGACATCAGTCATCATTTAACCCTAAAAGGAATGAGATATTCAGCCCGTTATTCTGGAGGCCAAACAAGAAAAGGGGATAACATTTCAGACCAGATTAATGCCCTTCATTTTTTATCCATTGCACTAATTTCTCCAGGAAAAAATGAGAACACTGCCTTAAAATCTGGACTTTATCCAACTGTGAAGCAGAAATGTTTCTGGTTTCGTTCCAATAATGATACCTAACAAGGGATTTCCCTCAAACCACCTGTGTGCTGTTCATGCTTTTTTGGTTGAAAGAATCGCTAGTGCCTCTGAAACATTTAACAACATGTCCAGGCTTCCCTCATAGCTCAGTTGGTAGAGAATCCGCATGCAATGCAGGAGACCCCACTTCAATTTCTAGGTTGGGAAGATCCCCTGGAGAAGGGATTGGCTACCCACTCCAGTATTCTTGGGCTTCCCTTGTGGCTCAGAAGCCAAAGAATCCACCCGCAATGCGGGAGACCTGGGTTTGATACCTGGCTTTGGGAAGATTCTCCTGGAGGAGAGAAAGGCTACCCACTCCAGTATTCTGGCCTGGAGAATTCCAGGGTCTCAAAGAGTCTGAGTGAGTTTCATTTTCACTTTGTATGTCCTTGGAAGAGTAAAGGGATGTGTAGGAACTCCACACTTTGTTTCCATGAGTTGTTTCTATCTGTACTAATTCCTTCTGGAATTTTAAATCTATAGTCATTTTGGCAGGTGCTCTTGCACTGGAGGGCTACTGACCTCTGGGGTTAGAATTTCAGTCTCTCCAGAGTTTTATCTGTGTGAGGACCTTTGTGTGTCCAACCTTGGTCCGTTCCAGCTGTCTCATTTCATGCTTTGTTTCCTCTTGGTTTCCTTCCATAACTTTAAAAGTAAGACATGGAATATTTTATGGAAATTATTTCAGGCACATACATTGTCTAGTTTGGCGAAAGCTACGGATCACTTGCCTTCTACCAGAGTTAGCGTGTCAGAAAGTGACTATCAGGGATGAAGTAGACCCTCTGATCCCAGGCACCGTGAGGGGAAAGAGGGAACCTGTTTTCTCCTTGAGGCCAGTGTTGAGGGTAGGGCAGTGGGAGTCTTATTAATGTCAAAGGCTGGAGGTGAAACTTTGTTCCCTTCTTTCTGTACTGGAAGCCAGAGAAATTTCTGGCCATCTTCATTTTGGACAGAAAAGCTGAAGGGATTATGTGATTGTCAAATTCTGAAATTATTTCTAAAAGTCTCTGGGTTAGTCCATGATTATATATGGTCAACTTCATTCTGTAAACAGATTTTCATACCTAACAGTGTATCATGAATGTAATTTAAGTGAATGTATACCTACATGATTATTGAATGGCTACAGAAATCATGTCATATGGATATGGCAACACTTTAGCCATTGTGATTAATGTTATATGACAATAGACGTGTGATAACTAATCCTTCTTAACAAGCTTGGGCATTTCTCTTATTGAGGTAATTGTAAAACTGCTGGGTCAAAACACAGGCACATTCATATAGCTCTTGGTGTGTGTGGTGTGTGGTCAAGGACCTGCTGGGAAACTAGCACTTCACAACCGGCCAGCAGAGGGCAGGCTCATCCTTTTTCTGTGTTGTGCAGTGCTTAGTCACTCAGTCCTGTCCCACTCTTTGTGACCCCTTGGACTGTAGCCCGCCAGGCTCCTCTGTCCATGAGATTCTCCAGGCAAGAATACTGAAATGAGTTGCAATGTGCTTCTCCAGGAGATCTTCCCAACCCAGGGATGGAACCCTTTTCCCACATTTTTACAAACTGAATATTCTGTTTCAACTTGGCTTCCTCAGTGACTCAGTGGTAAAGAGTCGGCCTGTAATGCAGGGGACTTGGAGATGTGGGTTCGTTCCTGGGTCAAGAAGACCCCTTGGAGAAGGAAATGGCATCCCACTCCAATATTCTCACCTGGAAATTTCCATTGCCAGAGGAACCTGGAGGGGTCCAGTCCATGGGGTTGCAAAGAGTCAGACACAACTGAGCATGTGTTCGGCATCAATGAGAGGCACAAATATAAGGCCATTTTTAAATTATTTTAAGAATTATTTCAAGGCCATTATTTTAATGTGCACATCTTTACTAATTAGAGTCACAGTATTGTTACCTATTGTTTTAGGACATTCTACCTATTTTTAAAGGTGTTTGTATGGTCATAGCCTTTATCTTCAATGATATTTCTACAGAGTATTATTCTGTTGCTAATTTATTCTTTTTTTTTTTCACAAAAACTATTTTTGTGCTATGCTGGGTCTTCGTCCCGGTGTGTGGGCTTTCTTAGCTCCCAGACCAGGGATTGAACCCATGTTCCCTGAATTGGAAAGTAAATAATTCCATTATTTGCATAACAATTACCTGAGTCCACTGTGGTATGTTTGACCGTCATTTATTCTCAGTCTGTTTTGACATTTAATCCTGTGTTGGTGTGGAGAATTCAGAAAGCATGAATTCCTCAGACTTTGCAGTTAATTTTTTTAAATTTTTCCACTTTTGCTTTACTTTTCATCTAACTCCAGGATTTATGTGTATCCATCTATACTGAATTTTTAAAAATAAATGCAATGCTTTATGGAGATATAATTCACATAAAAAATTCAGCCAAATGTAAGTGTACAGTTCAGTGATTTTTGCACACTCACAGAGGTGTGAAATCCTAACTCCTATCTAATCTTAGAATATTTGTGTCACCCGAAAATGCAATTTCATGCTCATCATTAATTTCTTTCCATTTTCATCTGCTCTCAACACACATAGATAATCTACTGTCTCTTTAGATTTTCCAATTCTGGAAGTTTCATATAAACCGGATTATGTAAAATGTGACCTTTTGTGAATGGCTTCTTTCACTTATTTTCTTTATTAATTATCTGTCTGGATGATCTATTCACTGTTGAAAATGGGATATTAATGTCCCCTATTGTTATTGAATTGTTGTCTATTTCATTCCCTTATGATCTGTTAGTATTTGCTTAATACTTAATGCTTCCATGAAGTAGGATGTTAAGTAGTGAGTTTTTCATACATGTGCTTTATCAAGTTGAGGGAATTCCCTCTATTCCTAGTTTGCTGAGGTTATGTTAGGAATAGATGTTAGGTTATTTGCTCTACATTGTTTGCAGTTACATGACTTTTTAAAATTGAAGTACAGTGATTGACAATATTGTGTTATTTTCAGGTGCACAGCCTAGTGATTGTGCTGCTCTGTGGATAGTATGGGCATTTTAACACTATTAACTCTTCCAGTCAAGAGTATGGGAAATCTTTCCATTTCTTTAAATCATCTTTGGTTTCCACGATCAGTGTTTTGTAGTTTTCAGCATTCAGGTCTTTCATCTCTTAAGTTTATTCCAACTATTTGTGTGTGTGTGTGATTTTATTTTGTTTAAGTTTTTTTTATTTTTTTAAATTTATTTCTAATTGAAGAATAATTGCTTTACAATATTGTGTTGGTTTCTGCCATACATCAACATGAATCAGCCATAGGTACACATGGCCCCTCCCTCTTGAACCTCCCTCCCACCTCCCATCCTATCTTAACACCCCTCTAGGTTGTCACAGAGCACTGGTTTGAGCTCTCTGAGTGATAGAGCAAATTCCCACTGGCTATTTATGTATATGTTTCCCTGCTACTCTCTTTGTTCGTTCCATTCACTGGTTCCCCTGCTGTATCCGCAAGTCTCTTCTCCATGTCTGCATCTCAATTGCTGCCCTGCAAATGAATTCATCAGCACCATCTTTCTAGATTCCATGTAAATGGGATGTATTTTTTTTTACTTTGTCTTTCTGATACTTCATTATTAGCATAAACAAATGCAACAGATTTCTGCATATTAATATTGTATCTTGCACTCTTGCTGAATTCATTTATTAGTTCTAAGGATTTTTGTGTGGAGGGTTTATGGCTCTGCATAGTGTATCATGTCATCTCCAAATAGACAGTTTTATCTCTTCCCTTACAATTTGGATACATTTTAGTTCTCCAAAGGATAAATGGATAAGCAATGAAGCAAGATTCAGTCATTAAAAGAAAAGAATTATGGGTATACATACAAACTTTAAAAACATTATGCTAAGTGAAAGAAACCAGACACAAAAGGGGAAATATTATACAGTTTCTTCCATAAAAAATGCCAGGAACAGGCAGATCTATAGACAGAATGTAGATTAATGACTGGCAGGGATTGTGTTTAGGGAGAAATGGGGAGTGACTGCTTAACTTCCACGGGTTTTTTGCGATGATGAAAATATTCTGGCACTAGAGAGTGCTGATGACTGTACAACATTTCATATGTCCTAAAACCCACTCAGTTGTCCCCTTTGAAATGGTAAGTTGTATGTTACATGAATTGTACCTCAAAAATTAAAGCATTCACTATTTCCCACAACAAAGTGACAAAAGCTCCTGTGGTTCAAGGATTAAGAGCCTAAATCAACAATTCCATTAATGCTCTATGAGTCGTAGATTTTAATTTTCTTCCATAGTGAGCATGTTTCACCTACTGTCATCAGACAGTCATCAGTTCAGTCAGTTCAGTCACTCAGTCGTGTCTGACTCTGCAGCCCCATGGACTGCAGCACACTAGGCTTCCCTGTCCTTCACCATCTCCTGGAGCTTTTTGAAACTCTTGTCCATCAGGTTGGTGATGCCATGCAGCCATCTCATCCTCTGTCATCCCCTTTTCCTCCTGCCTTCAATCTTTCCCAGCATCAGGGTCTTTTCCAATGAGTCTGTTCTTCACATCAGGTGGCTAAAGTATTGGAATTTCATTTTCAGCATCAGTCCTTCCAATGAATATTCAGGACTGATTTCCTTTAGGATTGAGTGGTTTGATCCCCTTGCAGTCCAGGGGACTCTCAAGAGTCTTCTCCAACACCACAGTTCAAAAGCATCAAAGATGACAAACACTGCTTTCAGAACTGAACAGCATTTTGAATGGCAACTTGGCCAATTAGCTTAGAATTCAACCTCTTGTCTAGCCGGGTCCCATGTGTTGTGTGTGTTATTCACTCAGTCATGTCCCGCTCTTTGCAACCCCATGGACTATAGCCTGCCAGGCTCTTCTGTCCATGGGATTCTCCAGGCAAGAATACTGAAGTGGGTTGCCATTCCCTTCTCCAGGGGATCTTCCCTACCCAGGGATTGAACCGTGGTCTCCTGTAGTGTAGACAGATTCTTTACTGTCTGAGCCACCATGGAATCCAGTCAGACAGTCATATTCTTGATCAAAAACATCCAAGTGCAGGATGAGGAAAAAAAAAATCCATGTTGTACCTTTTTGAGAATACAGGCATTTCCTTCCAGGAGCCACAAGCAAATTTGATGGGCCAGGTTTACCAAAACTTATAACAAAGGCAATGCTTTGAACAGTGTCTTGACTGCATTCAATTCCTTCTCTCCTTGTTTTCAGGATGAGAGGAAAAGTTCATGTCACTAGAGTCCAAGAGATGATAAACACCCAAACAAAACTCAGCTTCTGCCAACAAGGAAGCTTGAGTTTGGGGAGGTGGGAAAGTGCTTACTTTGTAAGTATAGCCCTTCCACCTCTAATTTGAATACACTTTCCATTTCCCAATCTTTCTTCTCCTCTAGCTTCACTCATTCCTGTATAAAATTCAATTTAGAAACAGTGCTGGGGAGCACATGTTCTTGGATGAGAAAAGAAGCCATGATGTGCAGTATGATATCATGAATGCTGTGAGTTTTCCAGGTGGTCTTGGGCTGCTAATTAAAGTGGGAGAGTTTGGCTGCAATAGTCTATATGATCAAGGCTTGGTGATCGAGGAACAGATGATGATAGAATGGCCTGTTGGATTTAAAGAGTTATGAGATCTTTTCAAGATGAGATATACACATTGTAAAACTATCAGAGGGAGTCCTCATATGATATTATGTGTGCACTCATTAAGTCAGCACTAAACTCATCCTTTGATTGCAAAATCTTAATTGCATACTATGTAGTCTACAGGTGTTCTGAACCAATGTCTAGCAGGAGCAGATTTGTATAGGTGACCATTATTTCTTCTTCCAGTTTTATTGAGATAGAAATGGCATACAGCACCATATTTTAAGGGGTACAGCATAATAATTTAAGTTATATACATCATGAAATTTTTACCTCCGTAAGGTTAGTGAACATCCATCATCTCATGTAGATACATAATCAAAGAAAAAGAATTTTTTTCCTTGTGATGAGAACATTTAGGATTTACTCTTTTAACAACTTTCATGTATAACAGTGTTAATTTTTTTGTTGTGCTGTACAGTACATCCCTAGGACTTAGTTTTCTTGTAACTAGAAGTTTGTATCTTTTAAGGGCCTTCACCCAATTGCACCCCTCAACCTGCCACTGGTAACCACAAATCTGAACTCTTATGAGTTTGTTTTTGAATATTTGGCTTATCATACTATGTTACTTTCCCTTTTTTAGTTCTTGTTACATAACATCATGATTCTTTCTATACATTTGAAAATGGTCACCACTATAGTTTTTATATATCACCATACAAAGATATTACAGAGCTGTTGACTATATTCCTCACACTGTACATCTCATATCCATGACATTTATTTTGCAACTGGAAGTTTGTACCTTCTAACCTTCCCCACCCATTTCTGTTTTTCTCCCAGCTTCTTCCCCTCTAGCAACCACCTTTTTGTTTCCTGTAACTGTGAGTCTGGTTTGTTTGTTTTGATGGTCATTTATTCGTTTGTTAAACATACATGTGAAATCATGCAGTTGTTGTCTTTTTCTGTCTGAGTTATTACATTTAGCATAATACCTCTTAGGTCCTCATGTTGCCACAAATGTTAAGATTTCATTCTTTATTAGGATAGAATAATATTTCAGTGTGTGTGTGTAAGTTTTGGATATGAAATATGAAATATCTCATATTTCATATCCAAAACTTACTTGAGTTTATCTAAACAGAAGTAGGACCTGTACCATATATTAATAAGGTTCTGGATATCCAATATGTCCACTACCTTTATTCATTTCATTTGAAGATGGGAGGAGAAGGGGACGACAGAGGATGAGATGGTTGGATGGCATCACTGACTATCAAGTTTGAGTCAGCTCCAGGAGTTGGTGATGGACAGGGAAGCCTGGCGTGCTGCAGTCCATGGGGTCACAAAGAGTTGGACACGACTGAGCAACTGAACTGAACTGATCATCAATCTTCATTCTACTTCGTTACCCAAAATATTAACTACAGTTTCCTTTAATTTTTGCACAGATGAAAAATCCCTGGTACTTTTTTGTTTGATTTATAAAATAGTAATCCTTTGTACCTTTAGTATGTTGCTAATTTTCTGACAAGCCAGTGCCAAAGCTGAGTCTGGACCCCAGAAGTGGGTTAGTAAAAATTTGTGCTTTGTAACACGCATTCATAGTCAACTCTTCCTGGCTGACACTTTATATATACACATAAAAATTTTTTTAATTTATTAATTGAAGGACAATTGTTTTACAGTATAGGTTGGTTTCTGCCAAACATCAACATGAGTCAGGCATTGGTATATATATGTCCCCTCCCTCTTCAACCTTCTCCCCCTCCCACCCCTCTAGGTCTTTTCAGAGCCCCAGTTTGAGTTCCCTGAGTCATACAGCAAATTCCCATTGGCTATCTGTTTTACATTACACTTACTTTTTAAAGATAGTTTTCATAGTGTATCTACTTCTCACATGAATAGGTTCTCTTACCTGCAACCCAGCCAAGTGTGAAAACATCTTCTGTCTATAAAATCTCAATATCATGACCACATAGATATTTGCATGGATAGAATTTGGAATGAAGTGGTTATATAAGAGAAAAACAAGATATGGTGCCAGGAATGTATGAAATAAAAGAAATAATTTTGTAAAAATTTGGTTGTCTCTGTTAATAGTTAAGAAGAAAGAAAGAAGTGAATAACCCTAGGGTCCCACACGTAGATGTGTAGTTAATATCACAAGGTAGGGGCTGGTAGGAGACAGAGAGATGTACAAGATGAAATAGCCTTTCTTCTCCTGGGAGAACTGCAAATTTCCTGTGTTAGCAGCTATGAACATGCAAAACTGTGACCAATGATTCCCAATTTTTTCTTTCAGATATCAAAATCTGTGCGTAGCCAGAGCTACAGCTCAGGATTCAGAAAAATTCTACAAGGAAGGCCAGTGTGCTGCTTTACTTGTGTTTTTTGTCCAGAGAGACATATTTCCAACCACACAGGTGTAAAAATTTAATCACCCAATGATAACTTCATCACTTTCCCCTTTCTCCTTAAAAAGGAGACCAAGGGCATAGGCAGGGTCATTGTGCACCAGCTTCTCAATTCATGCATTTATTCATTATTGGATCTACACATTTTATTGTGGTAAATATATATAAATTTTACCATTTTAATCAGTCTTATGTGTAGAAGTCAGTGCTACTAAGTACATTTTAATGGTTGTGCAATCATTTCTACTATCCATGTACAGAAATTTATCATTATTAAACTCTATAGACATTAAAAAGTAACTCCTTCCTGGAAGTCCCTTGTGAGCATTCTTCCACCTCCTTTGTCTATGAACTTGTTTATTCCTTGGCACCGCATGTGAGTAGAACCATACAATACTTGTCTTCTGGGGTATGGCTTATTTCACTTCCCATAACATTTTCAAGATTCATCCACTTTGCAGCATGTGTTAGACAATTTCATTGTTTTTAAAGGTTGAGTAGTGCTTCATTGCATATAGATACCACCTTTTATCATTTCATTTGTCCTTCACTGGACATTTGGGCTGCTTCCCCCCTTTAGGTTATTGTTAACACTGATAAGAATAGTGTACAAATATCTACTTAAGGCACTGCCTTCGTATCTTTTGGGTATATATCAATATTTAGAAGGGGGATATCTTATTCTTATGGTAATGTTATGTGTAATTTTTTGAGAAACTGACATACTGCTTTTCACTTCACTATACCATTGTATACTCCTTCCAGTAATGTACAAAGATTCCAATTATTTAACATCCTTAGTGACATTTGTTATTTTAACTATTATTTTGTAAAAGAATAGCCATCCTAGGGGTATAAAGTGGTTATCTCATGATTTAGTTTGCATTTTGTAACGCATATTGGTTTTGAGCATAATTTCATGTATTTAATAACCATTTGTATATCTTCTTTGGAGACATGTCCACACACGTCCTTTGTTCATAGTTTAAATTGGGTTGTATTTTTGTTGTGTGCGTTTGTAGGAGTACTGGATTGATTCCATATATTAATCCCCTATCAAATGAAGATGTACAAATATTTTCTCTTTTGTTCCACTGTGCCTTCACTTTCTTGACACTTACCTTGATACACAAAAGACTTTAATTTGGATAAAACCAAACTTAGCATCTTTAAATTTATTACTTTACTCATGTACTGGGGAGAGTAAAGAGTTAGGAAGAATCAGTGCCTTTGTTAACTGAACCACAAATGAGCACACCCATTTCCACCACGTTTCATTTATTCATTAGTAAATGTTTTTATTCCTGAAAGCATTGTCCCTTGGTGTTAACTTGGTTTGTTTGAAGGTAACCTCAGAGGGGATGAATATACACATCACAGAAATGGTGACAATATTCAAATGTGATAAAAATGAATCATGAAAATGAAATGCTGAGTCTTTCTCCCCAGGTGCACAGCATTGTGTCCAGTGCCCAGACCAAGAGTACCCAAACAGGAAGAGAAATCGCTGCCTCTCCAAAGTCCTGACCTTTGTGGCTTTAGAGGATTCTCTGGGGATGTCACTGGTCTGCACAGCTCTTTGCTTCTGTGTCCTCATGGCTGTGGTTTTGTGGGTCTTTGTGAAGCACCAAAACACCCCCAGAGTCAAGGCCAATAACCAGGCTCTCAACCATGTCCTGCTCATCTCCCTCCTCCTGTGTTTCCTCTGCTCCTTACTCTTCATCAATCATCCCCACACAGCCACTTGCATTCTCCAACAGATCACATTTGAAGCTGTGTTCACTGTGGCTGTGGCCACTGTTTTAGCCAAAACCCTGGCTGTGATCCTGGCATTCATGGGCAGGAAACCAGGAAGAACCATGAGGTGCTTGTTGGTAACAGGGCCTATTATGTCTTTCCCATGTGCCCCCTGATCCAAGGGATCATCTGTGGAGTCTGGCTGGGGACCTATCCCCCTTTCCTTGAGATGGGACACTCACTCTGAGCCCAAGGAGCTCCTCATCATGTGCAACAAGGGCTCGGTCACTGCCTTCTACTGTGTCCGGGGCTACCTGGGCTCCTTAGCCCTGGGAACCTTATCCTTGGCTTTCCTGGCCAGGAACATGCCTTACACCTTCAGTGAAGCCAATTTCCTGACCTTCAGCATGCTGGTGCTCCTCAGTGTCTGGGTCAACTTCCTCCCTGTCTGCCACAGAACCAAGGGCAAAGTCATGGTGGCCGTGGAGATCGTCTCCATCTTGGCCTCCAGTGCTGGGCTCCTAGGCTGCATCTTTGCCCCAAAGTGCTACATTACTCTCCTAAGACTTGAGAAGAACTCTCTGAAAAGTTCAAAGTATCAAACAGATTCTTAGAGAAATCTGCATTCAGGTTTTATCTCATAGTAAGTTGCAATTACACTTGGCTTTTGAACAGTATACCGATAGATACTTTTTATTCATTTCAATAATAGAAAGCAGTAAGTTGCTATTATACTTGGTTTTTGAGCAGTATACCAGATAGATAATTCTTATTCATTCCAATAATAGAAAGCACCAGAATTGCTTTACATCAGAATCTATTTCGCAGAGGATCTGTTTTCTCAAGAGTCTCAGTCATTTACAGTTACAGATAGATGTTCTATCTCAGATTAATGGCTCCTCAAAGCTCCTGCTACTGAATCTAGCCGGGTCCTCCATCATTAAGTATACAGTAACTACATCCTTATTGTTTCCTCCATTCCTGTATCCAGAAAGTTCATCTTATCTGTAAAAACATTTCAGACCACCCTTTACTGTATTATGTCTGACAACAGGAAAGATTCCTATTAGGAGAAAATACTGAAGGTATACATGCTTTTCACACATTAATGTAATTCTTTCAGAGATTTTTATTGAAAATAAAATTTTAACTGAAAAATATTTTTTTTATGAATGCAGAAAGTAGCCAATGAAAAATACTGGTAGCTATGGCGGATTCATGTTGATGTTTGACAGAAAACAAAATTCTGTAAAGCAATTATCCTTTAATTTAAAAATTAAAAGTTTAAAACTACTGGTAGTGCATTTTCTTCATTCAAATCATAATTTTGCAATTTACTTAAAATAGAAACTTAACTCCTGAGTTTCCAAATAAACATGTGCTTTTTCTGGAGTCTTTACATTAATATTCAGTTTGTTCAGTTTTTTCCTCCAATAATGAACTTTTGAGAAATACTTTGGTATGTTACTTTTCCCCCACATCCTCTCTCATCCCCCAATAAAAGTTGTTTCTCTTTGAATAAATTCCTTTCCTTGTAAATTTGAGAGTCAGCATCTCTAATTTCTAAAAATTATACTATGTTTCTATCTATATCATACTGAGTTATTTGTCTTAAAGAAAATGAGCTAATTAAAATGTTTTAATCATGGATAAAGATGGTATTCTCTATTTGATCAGGAATTTTATTTCCTCTCAATGCTTTAGTTTTTCTGTTGTTCAGTTGCTATGTCTGACTCTCTGGGACCCCATGGACTGCAGCACACCAGGCTTCCCTGTCCTTCACCATCTTCTGGAGTTGGTTCAAATTCATGGGTCCATTGAGTCAGTGATGCCATCCAACCATTTCATCCTCTGCAACTCCCTTCTCTTTTTGCCTTCAAGTTTTCCTAGCATCAGGGTCTTCTCCAGTGAGTCAGCTCTTTGCATCAGGTGACCAAAGTATAGGAGCTTCAGTATCAATCCTTCCGATGAATATTCAGGGTTGATTTCCTTTAGGATTGACTGGTTGGATCTCCTTGCTTCCAAGGGACTCTCAAGAGTCTTCTCAAGCACCACAGTTCAAAAGTATCAATTCTTTGGCACTCAGCCTTCTTTCCGGTCCAACTCTCACATCCTTACATGACTACTGGAAAAACCATAGCTTTGACTATATGGACCTTTTTTTTCAGAGCCATGTCTCTGCTTTTTAATATGTTATGTTTGTCATAGCTTTCCTTCCAAGAGGCAAGCATCTTTTAATTTCATGGCTGCAGTCACCATCCACAGTGGTTTTGGAGCCCAATAAGATCTGCCACTACTTCCACTTTTCCCCCTCTATTTGCCATGAAGTGATGAGACTGGAGGTCATGATTTTATTTTTAATGCTGAATTTTAAACTGGCTTTTTCACTCACCTCTTTCACCTTCATCAAAAGGCTCTTCAATTCCTCTTCAGTTTCTGATCAACCACCTCAGAAATGCATGTACTTTATTTATATTACATTAAAATACATAAAGTAATGACAGAATTACTAAAAAGAATTTGTTAATCCACAACCATGGTAGAGAACTTTAATCCACACCTATTGGTAATTATGTTAAAGAGAGGGGGAAAAAACCTGCATGTACATACTATTAATATATCAGAAAACATGTTTAGCTTGAGTTAATGAGAATACACTCTATATCTGAAAATTAGAGAATACACAGGTGGCTCACTGGTGAAGAATCCACTTGGCAAGGCAGGAGACACAGAAGACTCTACTTTGATCCCTGGGTCGGGAAGATCCCTTGGAGAAGGGAAGAGCAACCCACTCCCGTATTCTTACCTGGGAAATCCCATGGACACAGGAGCCTGGAGGGCTACAGTCCATGGGGTGGCAAAGAGTCGGACACGACTGAGTGCGCGCACACTCACACATACACACAGTTTTCAAATAATCTTGGACCATTTATAAAATGACCAACTAATATTATTATTCAGCAGGACATTAACAGACCACCACCTCAAAAACAAACAAAAAAGAATCACTTGAGTTTCAACCATGTAGGTTACTTCTAAATCATGTAAGAAGTCTAGGAATAAGCAGCCTGTAGGTGATAGAGCCAATCAGACCCTCTTAGGCAGCCCATTCATTGTGATTTTTGCCATACTGTGGTCATTGTCATCATGATCAAAATATAGTTCTTCCAACTCTACAGCTTGACTCCACCTTCACAAGAATGAACGGGTAGGATGAACAGGATATGGGAGAGGCAGACAAGCAGACGATGATGTGTCCCCCTGGCTCCCCTCTGTGACTTCCACCTACTTCTCATGGCCAGCAGAGCAGAAGAACACCTCCCTGGGCTTTGGGGATGCCCTGTGGATTGATTATTTTCAATACTACTCATCAATAACTTGAAAAAGAACTTAAAAAAATCTTATTCTTCTTTAAGAAAATATAGGGGAAAATGGACATTGGAACAGAGGCTAAAAAATAACTGCCATACTAGGATAGAAAAATAAAAAAGAATCAGCATCATAAAATCCACTCACTTAATAAAAATGCCATTAAATTAGAAAAAAGTATATAGCAATTTAGCTATTTAGCAATTGCTAAAAGGTGTTTAGCAATTATCCTAGCTTTTACTAGGATAAACTAAATCACTCAGGAAATAGTCAGAAATACCTTTATGAATATGCAGTGTATTAATAGTTTTAGAGTCAATGATGATAAATGTATTACATACAAAACTACAGAACATAACTTAAGGTTTATTTTAGGGCACAGCTGCAGACACAAATGTTGCTACTTAAGCAAAAAGACTGAAAATTAAAGAACTAGTTGCCCCACCCTAAGGATGAGACACTGAAAGGTAATCCCTCACTCATAACATTTATACTTTTCATTCCCATTTACAGTGGCTGTATTCCACAGCCACTCAGAGAAGAGCTAAGGCAATCTCATGTTGAGTACCTTCTTGGGCTCCCCTCCCGCCCCTCCCGGGTGACTTCTTACAATTCAACAAAGACGGAAGTCACCGAAAGACTTTCCAAAATCCACTCACAGGTTTTTGCATCCAGGAATTTCATACTTTTCCTAATGTAAGAGGTATCATTAAAGGCCATTCCCTCCTTCTTTATACTCACAAGTTTAAGGAATGTGGGAAACTGGAAGGCTTTCCAATACTGATGCCATTCATTTCCTGATTCAATGGTTTGTTCTCTCCAGAATCAATCCTCATGTCTCTTAAAAACTTAAAAGAATCCTGAAGGCTTTCCCATAGTACTTGGTACTTGAAATTTCATCTTCTGTACAGTTAACAACACTTGTGCTACAGGGTTTTCCACATTCCTTACATGAGTGTTCCTCTGTAGTGATTCCTCATACATGTTCTAAGGGACGTTTTAAGGGACAAGTGTCCCTAAAGGCTTTTACATTCTGATGATGTTCACTGGATTTTCCCTTTAGTGTGAACTGTCACATGACTCCCTAGATATCACAACTGTATTCCTCAGATTTATCCCCAATACATAACCTTTTGTGTACATTAGGGTGAGTTTGAGCTGAAAGTTTATCATGAAGCTTGGACTTATGAGGTTTCTTTCATGAGTGAATTTACACAGGAGTTACCGAATATGACTTCATATTGAACAGACTGAAAGAATGAGGGTCTCCTGAAGGCCCTCTTTCAGTGACTTCTCAGATGGTTCCCAACAATCTCTGTTTCCTGGTATTCACACTGAGCATGGTCTCTTCCCACAAGGTATCAGGAGTGATTTGTGTGACCCTTAAAGTACGGAAGAAGTGATGATATGTCCTTCTGGGACGAGGTCATAAAAGACACTGTAGCTTCTGCATTAGCTCTTCTTTAAATCAAATGCTTTGGGACGACCCTGCTTCTACATCATAAAGATATTTAACCCTGTAGAGAATCCAACACAGTGAGTAAATGAAGGTTCCCTGCCAAAAAGCAGCTACTACCTTGCCAGGTGTGCCAGTGAGCCATTTTGGAAGTGGACTCTTTAGCAATAAAGTGGAGGATGGTAGCTCCTGCTGACATCTTGATTGCAACCTCATGAGATCCTGATCAGAACTACACAGCTAAGCTGCTTCTGAATTCCTGACCTATAGATAATGTATGTTTGCTGTTTAAAGCCCTTATGTTTCAAGAGGAAATCTGTCATGCAGCAGCAGCTGACTCATACATCTAGTGTGAGTTGTCACAAATTGTGAGAGATAAGAAATCAGTTACTGCATTCATATCCACCTGTTATGTATTCTCTTGTGCACAGAAAGGTAAGAATTAGTGGTGAAAGATTTTCCACAATGATTACATTCATAGGGTTTTTCTCCAGTGTGAGTTCTCACATGTTTCTTAACAGCTGATAGATTATTAAATGCTTTCCCGCAGTTACTGCATTCATAGGGTTTCTCACCAGTATGAATCCTCTTGTGAACAGTAAGAGAAAAGCTACTGCTGAAGGACTTTCCACACTGGTTACACTTATAGGGTTTTTCTCCAGTATGAGTTCTCATATGCTGTGTCAGATATGAGCTCTTCCTAAAGGTTTTCCCACAGTCATTGCATTCATAAGGCTTCTCTCCTGTATGAATACTATTGTGCCCAGTAAGGGAGGACCTTGTGCTGAAGGCCTTGCCACACTGATTACATTCATGGTGATTCTCCCTCGTATGAATTCTCTTGTGGCTTTTGAGGTTACAACTAGTGCGGAAAACATGAAAACACTGGTTACATTCATAGGGTTTTTCTCCAGTGTGAATTCTCACATGCAGTCTAAGAGAGGAAGGATCATTGAAGGCTTTCCCACAGTCATTGCATTCATAGGGTTTCTCCCCGTTATGTATTCTCTTATGAATAGTAAGGTAAGATCTACTGCTGAAGGATTTTCCACACTGATTACAGTCATAGGGTTTTTCTCCAGTATGAATTCTTTTGTGCTGAGTAAGGTTAGATTTTGTGCTGAAGACTTTAAAACACTGATTACATTCATTGAGTTTCACTCCCAGGTGACTTCTCTCCTGTTGAGAGATGAATGAAAACTATAGTTTATAATATTTTTTTAATATTCAATGCTGTTATACAAATTTTCTCTCCCAGGAATTCTGTTACATTATTATCATGATGTTGTGGCTATCTATTTTAAGTGCTTGTTAAATGGCTTCTGCCCAGTCTGAGTTTTTACAAGTTAAGAAAAGATAGACAGATGCACTGCCACAAGTCCTTATCATATTTACAAAGCATTTTCTGATAAGTTTAAGACTACTTTATATTTTGACAGTCACATTTAAGGAAGTATTTACTTGTGGGAACTCTCAGCAAAGAAACAAATCTGGAGCTAATTTATAATTTTCTCCAAATTCACAACTGATTTACAGTATCTCTCCTGAGACACCATTATCTCATATGTTAATGACATTTCCCTATGACTCCCCTGATTATTTTGTTGCTTTTCTAACTTATGAAATTTTCCTACTGAGAAAAACCAGAAATTACCACGTTGGTCTTACCGCTCTAACATCATTAGAATGTTCTTTTCTAAAAATACGCTTCTTTGGAGTTAACCATTTTGCTTTAAGTACTGTCTCCAAATCTAAAATAAATTGAAAAGAAATTTAAGTTAATGGTGAAAAGAAATATGAGTAAAGACAAACTGAGGGATTAGGGTTTTTGAGGAGGTTTGCAAGGAATGGCATGTGAGTATACAAATTATGGGTACTAAAAACGGACTCTTTAGGATTAGGGTTGATCAGAGATTTACACTATGAGGAATTATCAGGAAGGTAAAGTTCCAGGAAGGAATCAAAAAAAGAGCTCATATGAGACTTATTTAAAAAGGAAAAGGGACATTTTTTTTTTTTTCCATTCTGAATCCAAAGTAAAGTAGGAGACACTGAACACAGGGTTAAAGAGGAAAGAAAGAAGGTGCATGAGGAAGCTCATATCAAATGTCTGTGGCCATCTCTGTCAGAAAAAAGCACATTTTAGGTACTTCCTAATGTAACACTCCCATGCCCTGGATCATTGGCTATAGCTACACCTCAAAGACTATTCCTCATATCCTCCTAGAGCTCACCTGGACAGGTGCCTGGGAGAATTCTTCCTTCCTCTGTCATCACCTTGTCTTCTTGCTCCAACTGGGAGATTAGACTGGGTTTATCAACATGATATCCTATTCATGGAGAAAAGACATGTGCTATTGGGGGGCTGTGCCAGTGACGAGCAACTCTATGAAACTGAAGCCAAGAATTCTGAAGATGGGGAAGTGTGGCTTTTGGAGCAATGGAATGCTGCTGCTGCTGCTAAGTCGCTTCAGTCGTGTCCGACTCTGTGTGACCCCATAGATGGCAGCCTACCAGGCTCCTCTGTCCCTGGGATTCTCCAGGCAAGAACACTGGAGTAGGTTGCCATTTCCTTCTCCAATGCATGGAAGTGAAAAGTGAAAGTGAAGTTGCTCAGTCGTGTCCGACTCTTTGCGATCACATGGACTGCAGCCCACCAGGCTCCTCCGTCCATGGGATTCTCCAGGCAAAAGTACTGGAGTGGGTTGCCATTGCCTTCTCCAAGCAATGAATTATATCTAAATTCTAATGACTACAGTAACTCTCAGGAAACAAAAGTACAAGCAACCTCGTTCAATATCCAGGGTGACAGGGCACACACAATCCCAAAGTCCATGCCCGTGTTTAAATACACAATGCAAAAGCTATAAAGCTTTTAACTATAGAAAATATAAAGTCAGGGGAAGGAATATTCAGCTCATAGCTGCTGCTGCTAAGTCGCTTCAGTCGTGTCCGACTCCGTGCGACCCCATAGATGGCAGCCCACCAGGCTCCGCAGTCCCTGGGATTCTCCAGGCAAGAACACTGGAGTGGGTTGCCATTTCCTTCTCCAATGCATGAAAGTGAAAAGTAAAAGTGAAGCCGCTCAGTCGGGTCCGACTCTTCGCGACCCCATGGACTGCAGCCTACCAGGCTCCTCTGTCCATGGGGTTTTCCAGGCAAGAGTACTGGAGTGGGTTGCCATTGCCTTCAGCTCATAGGGAAGGCACTAAATAGCTCTACGAGTATGGGGACCATATCTGTCTCCTTTATCACAGAGACAGAGACAAGCTTGAAGTCTTGTGAGAAAAAAACGACAATGAAAATCATGGAATATGGAACTTCAAAAGTCCCTCCCTCTACAGCAACAGTGACTAAACTGGAAAAACTATCAGAACAACTTTATCAGAACCCTAAAAACTTACCAAAAGTCTACAGAAACCAGGAAAATGCTTAATCAAGGACAAAAAATAGCTGACATTTTTAACTGACCCTTGACTCATCCCGTTCCGTGCTTTGGCTGTGACACTGAAGACAACTCCTAGTACTAGGGGGAGCAGGATAGACCCTATTCTCAACACACTGTGGTGGTTTGTTTTGACCTTTCTGGTGGCTCCTTGAAGGACTGGCTCAAAGGGTTTGCCTTTACTTATCTAACCCCAAACTCTCCAAAGGTTGAGCTGGTTACACAGTGGGCATGTGCTGAAGGCGTTAAAAAGGCAATATATTAGTCACTACTGCCTGAGGCAAATGGAAACAGCAGAGGAAAGCAAAAGGCAAACCAAGAAGCCTAGAATAAAAGTATAACCTAAAATGTTTTGGGGAATTTTTATAAAGCTTTTTGAAAAGCTCCCTCATATTCCTTTGAATCTGGAAAGCCACATGCATACCCAGGCTTGGGCATGTGCTCAGAAAAGACATGCGAGGGCACTAAGTCCTCACCTCTGACAGACTTTCAGGCTTGGCACAAGGAGGAAGTGAAAACTAAGGTAAAGTTGTAAACTGCCTGAGTTTGAAGGTATGCCCCTGTATAAAGAGACTAGGAGCTTTTTTCTTTTTTGTTCCAACTGTTTAAGGAAATCTCTAATAAATCATTAGTTAACCATTAAGCTGGGGCTTCACTGGTGGCTCAGCGGTAAAGAATCCACCTGTGAAGACAGGAGCCAGAGGTTTGATCCCTAGCTCACAAAGATCCCCTGGAGAAGGGAAGAGCAACCCACTCTACTCTTCCTGCCTGGGAAATCCCATGGCCAGAGGAGCCTGGTGTGCTACAGTCTATGGGGTTGCAAAGAGTTGGACATAGAAACTAGAACAACAACAACAACCATTAAGCTAACAGAACAGTTTTCAGTGGCCATGTACAATGAATACTGACATTACAAAAATGAGTTCAAAAAGATCAATAAACATGAATATCACACCAACTGGAACAAACAACATCAACAAACTCTAGGGATGGGGAAAGAATGATTCCAGAATTATGTTACAACATTCTAAATGTCTAGTTTTCAACAACAACAAAAAACTATAAGGCAGGCAAATAAACAAGTAGCTAGACAGCATATTAAAAAGCAGAGACATTACTTTGCCAAGAAAGGTCCATCTTGTCAAGGCTACGGTTTTTCCAGTGGTCATGTATGGATGTGAGAGTTGGACTATGAAGAAAGCTGAGCGCTGAAGAATTGATGCTTTTGAACTGTGGTGTTGGAGAAGACTCTTGAGAGTGCCTTGGACTGCAAGGAGATCCAACCAGACCATCTTAAAGGAGATCAGTCCTGAGCGTTCATTGGAAGGTCTGATATTGAAGCTGAAACTCCAATACTTTGGCCACCTGATGTGAAGAATGGACTCACTGGAAAAGACCCTGATGCTGGGAAAGATTGAGGGCAGGAGAAGGGGGCGAGAGAGGATGAGATGGTTAGATGGCATTACCGACTCAATGGAGATGAGTTTGATTAGACTCTGGGAGTTGGTGATGGACAGGGAGGCCTGGTGTGCTGTGATCCATGGGGTCGTGAAGAGTTGGACACGACTGAGCGACTGAACCGAACTGATGGTCCATTACAGGAAAAAAAAATTAGTGAAACTATCCTTGAGAAAGCCCAAATTTTGGGCTTGGTGACTACACCAAGAATTTAAATTAACTATTTTAAATGTGATCAAGGACCTAAAGGAAACCATAAAAACAAATTCTGATCAAAGAGAAAATATCTTAAAAGAGAAATTATAAAACAAAACCAAACGGAAATTATGGAGTCAAAAAGTACAATAACTGAAATGAAAAATTCAGAAGAGGGATTCAACAACAGACTTGAGCAAGAAGAAAGAATCAGTAACTAAGAAGATAGGACAATTTATAGTACTCAGTCTGAAAAACAGAAGGAAAGAAAAGAAACAAAATACAACCAGCACCTAAAAGACCTACAGAATACCAACATACACATAATAGGAGTCCCTTAAATGAAGAAGGGAGAAGGCAGTGGCACCCCACTCCAGTACTCTTGCCTGGAAAATCCCATGGACGGAGGAGCCTGGTAGGCTGCAGTCCATGGGGTCGCTGAGAGTCGGACACGACTGAGCAACTTCGCTTTCACTTTTCACTTTCATGCATTGGAGAAGGAAACGGCAACCCACTCCAGTGTTCTTGCCTGGAGAATCCCAGGGACGGGGGAGCCTGGTGGGCTTCCGTCTATGGGGTCGCACAGAGTCAGCCGCGACTGAAGTGACTTAGCAGCAGCAGCAGCAGCAAATGAAGAAGAAAACGGACAGAACGAATATTTAAAGAAATAATGGCTAAGAATTTCCCCAAATTTGATGAAAGACATAATGTACACAACCAAGAAGCTTAACAAACCCAAGACAGGATAAACTCAAAGAATCAGAATCCATCCTAAAACACAATATAATTAAATGCTGAGAAGTCAAAGAGTATTCCTGACAGCAGCAAGAGAGGTGATTCAACACATACACAGAATCATTGGTAAGAGTAATAGCCAATTTTGGATGAGAAAGCATAGGCAACATACATTGGAAGATATATCTAAGCTACTTAAAAAAGAAAAGTTAACCAAAGATTCTATATGTAGCAAAACTGCCCTTCAAAAATAAATCAAGACATTCCTATAAACAAAATCTGAATATTTGTCATTAATATATCTATCCTACAAGAAATGCTAATAGGAAAATTTTAAGCTTGAAATGAATGGGCAATGAATACTGACTCAAATCCACACAAACATAGGACACCAATAAAGGAAAATACACAGGTAAATATAAACATCAAAAACAATTGTTTATTTTTGGATTTTTAACTCCTTGTTATTTTTGGCTGTGACTCCCCTTTTTTTCCAATATGATTTAAAAGAGAAATGCTTGTGTTAATGGAACACAACGTATAAAGATATAATTTGTTAAAAAAAAAAAAGTATAAGGAGGGGTGCAGCTATACAGGAGCTAATCTTTTGTATACGGAAATAAAGTTGATATTAAATCAGAACAGGCTGTCTAAAATTAAAACTGGAATCCCTCCCACAACCACTAAGAAAATAACTAAAAAACAGAAATAGAGATGAAAAGGGAATCAAAATGGCCCACTAGAAAATACCTAAATAATGGAGGAACAAAAATGATATAGAGCATACAGAAAACAACACAATGACACAACTAAATCCTTCTTATAAGGAATTCCATTAAAAGTAAATGGATTAATCTGTTAAAAGGCAGATTTTAGCAAAACAGATAGGAAATAATCAATGATACGTGATCTATAAGAGACTCATTTTATATCTAAAGACACTAACAGGTTGAAAATCAACAAATGGAAAAACAAATTCTATACAAACAAGAGATAAAAAACAGAGAATGTGGCTATACTACTATGAGGCAAAATAGACTTTAAGACAAAAACTGTTACAAGACACAAAAAAAGATATTACACCATGATTAAGAGATCAGTTAATCAAGAAGATATGATAATTACAGACATATACTACCTAACAACTAAGATCTAAAATGTATAAATTCAAAACTCACAGAATTGAAGGGAGAAATAGATCTACAATATTAGTTGCAGACTTCAATGCCCCACTTTTAATAATGGGTAATGGGTAGAACAACTCATTAAAAGACCAATAAGGAAACACAGGACTTAAACAATCCCATAAACTTACTAGACCTCACAGACATAAAACACTTTATTCAACAACAGAATATACAGTCATCTCAAGTGCATGTGAAAGATTCTCTGTAACAGAGCATACGTTAGTTCACAAAACAAGTCTACATAAATTTAAAAACAATAAAATCATATAAAGTATCTACTGGACCATGACAGAAGCAAATTAAAAGTAAGTAACAGAGGATACATATTGAAAAATTTAATATTAAGAGGACAATACTAGGGCTTCCCAGGTGGCACTAGTGGTCAAGAACCCACCTGCCACTGCAGAAGAAGTAAGAGAAGTGGGTTCAATCTCTGGGCTGGGAAGATCCCCTAGAGTAGGAAATGGAAACCTGCTCCAGCATATTGGTCTGGAAAATTCCATGGACAGAAGAGCCTGGCAGGCTACAGTCCATATGGTCGCAAAGAGCTGGACACAACTGAGTGACTGAGCACACACCCAAGATGAGAATACTAACCAAAATCATCTACAGATTCAATGAAATCACCATCAAATTTCTAACAGCCTTTTTTTTTTAAATAAATGGACAGCTGATCCTAAAATTTATATGGAATTCCCAAGGGATCCTGAATAGAAAACAAGCAATCTTGAAAAAGAACTAAATAGGAAGAATCTCATTTTCTGACATTACCTCAAAGTAACAGTAATGAAGACAATGTGGTACTGGCACAATGACAGACCCATCAGGTTATGTCAGGTTTCCACAGGTTAATGGAAGGTAACTGAGAGTACATAAGCTCATATGCTTACAGTCAAATAACTTTTGCTGGCTGAGCCAAAACAATTCAATGGGGGAAGGAACAGTCTCTGCTACAAAGGTGCTGGGACAACTGAATTGATTGATATATGCAAAAGAATTAAGCTGACAATTTCTCCAAGCCATATAAAAATTAACTCAAAATAGGTAAAAGATTTCACTGAAAAAGTAAAACTAGAACATTTTGGAGAAAAACACAGAAGCAAAACTTCAGGACCTTGGACATGGCAATAACTAGGTATGATACCAAAAGCACAAGTAAAAAAAGAAAAAAAGTACATAAACTGGACTTCATCAAAATTAAAACTTTTGTGTATCAAAGGACACTATCAAGAAAATGAAAAGATATCACACAATGGGAGAAACCATTTGCAAATAGGGTCTAGTATTCAGAATATAATAAACTTCTAAAACCCAAAAACAAAAAAGATAAACAACCAAATTAAAAAATTGGCTTGAAAAGACATTTCTCCAAAAATGATATACAGTCAACAATTACATGAAAAAATGTTCCATTTCATTAGTAATTAGGGAAATGCAAATCAAAACATGTAATAGGAAATGGCAACTGACTCCAGTATTCTTGACAAAATTCCATGGACAGAGGAGCCTGGCAGGCTACAGCTCATGGGATCACAAAGAATCAGACAACAGAGCACGCACTCAAACCAAAACAGGTGAGATACCACATTATACGCAAGATGATGGCTATCTTCAAAAAAGCAAATATTGGGGGAAGATACAGAGAAATTGGAACTCTCCTATATTGGTGCAGCTGCTGTAAAAAACAAGTTGGTGGTTCCTCAGAAAACTAAACATAGTAATATAAAACCCGAAATTCCACTCCTAGATATATACCAAAGAGGAACTGAAAATAGGTGTTTAAACAAAGGCTTGTACACAAATATTCATAGCAGCATTATTTAAACTAGCCAGTAAGTGAAAACTACCCAAATGTTTATTAACCGATGAATGAATAAACAAAATGTGGTATATCCATAAAATGGATTATTCAGTCATAAAAAGGAATAAAGAATCTATAAATGCTACAACACAGCTAAACCTTTAAACATTAAGTTGCCTGAAAGAAATGGGACAGAAAGATCACATATTTCATAATTCCATTGATATGAAAATGTTCTGAATAGGCAAATCCACAGAAACAGGAAGCAAGTTAGTAGTTGCAGGCAGTGGGGGGGTGGGGAAGATAACAGGTACTGATCACTTAATGGGTACAGGTTTCTTTTAAGGGTAATGAGAATGCTCTGAAATTAGACAGTGTTGATGGCTGCAGAACTCTGACTATATCAAAAGCCAAGCAATTATCCTTCAATTAAAAAATAAATTAAAAAAATTTTTAATGATTAAAATGGATTTTATGTTATATGAATGATAGATACCTCAATTTTAAAAAAGTCTTGTTATCTGAGTCATTAAATAAATGCAGGAATGATGTAGGGCTTACCAAGCGATGCCAGGTTCCTGCAGTTCTCCAGCATCACGTCTCTATACAGTTTTCGCTGAGAAGAGTCTAGCAGTGCCCACTCTTCCTGGGTGAACTCCATGGTCACATCCTCGAAAGTCACCAAGTCCTAAACCACCATAAACACTGTGGCTTAACTAAGGACCATCCCCACCAATGCTGAGAGAAAAAGAGCCAAGGACAACAAGAGTAGGAAGAGAGAGTCCAAAGCAGGAGCTGTATGGGCAGGGTTCTGGGCTTTGCTCTCAACTGCTCCTGGGCTCGGCCCTGGACACTCATCTCCTGTCTACTCATGTCCACCCCCAGGGCCACATGTGCCCCTAACACACAGGCAATTTTCTTTCCCAGTGAGACCGTGATATACTGCAATTGAATTCCCCTCAACCTCAAAGGCTGAGCACAGGCCTAAGACACTGCAGAAATCAGAGAAGTACTTGGCAAATGGATGAAAGATGCCCCAGTGGCCACCAGCAACTGCTTGAGTTTAGGACACAGTCATGTGTTTCCTTAGCTTCCCTTTAAAACTCTCCGGGGCAGGGAGGGAAGGAGTGGGAGTTTGGGATTAGCAGAGACAAACTATTATAAATAGGATGGATAAACCACAAGTCCTACTGTATAGCACAGGTAACTATATTCAATGTCCTGTGATAAACCATAATGGAAAAGAATATGAAAAAGAAAATATATGTGTGTGTGTATACCTGAGTCACTTTGCTGTACAGCAGAAATTAACATTGTAAATCATTAATACCTCAATAAAATTAAAAAAACAAAACTCTTAGCAAAACATGATGTAGACAGTGACCTTGGAGGAAGCTCGACATGGCAATAAATGCTGACATGTGCTGACGTTGTTTGGGTTGCCCCGAACCCTCCACCAGATGCCTGAAAACCTGATCCAGATCCAGGTCATTGAAGGGACAAGTCCAACTTCTGGTCAAAGGAATACAATCTGGAAACAGGAATGTCTGACTCACCTGTAACCAGTCTGTCAGAAAGCCACTGGCCAACCCTTCCTCCTCCGTGTATCCTTTCTGGTGAGGGGCTGTGAACAGGGACGACTGAGCTGGAGAAGAAGAAATATCCCAAGAACTCAGGCTTGCCCACCGTTCTCACTCACAAACCTAGAGGCTTAGGCTTCCTCACCTACTTGTAATTGACTGTATCCCCAACACACAGAGAGGACATACCGACACCCAAACACCCACACCCAGCTTCCCCCGGAGGAACAATGGAGCTCTGTCTCATTTGGGGTCAGAAATTAGGGCCAAAGGTCTTACACCACACTAGAGGAAGAAAGGACTATTACTGTTTTGCAGATGAAGAAACTGAACTGCCAAAGGATACCACTGTTACTTGCTCAAGTGTATACAAAGAATCAGAAGTATAATTCAAAAGCTCCCACGCATTTGCGACACAGATGACGTCTCCCCAGATTCACAAACCAGCTAAATCCCAAATCCCAAGAAGCAGAGAATCAGGCATCCGTGACCTTGGGGCTCCAGGGGTAACACTCACATCTCATCTGCTCAGTCCCCTCCCTCCACCTGCTTTGTGGTGCATGAGACTCTAGCACCTGGTCAGTTCTGAGGGCTGACCCTCAAACTCACCACAAGTGGGGGACAGGACCACGGTCGCCATCCTGCAATGCAGACAGTGACGTCTTCCTCAGCAACAGGGAGCTGGAGAACCAGGACGCCCCTCCTCTTGTCCCCACAGTGCACTCAGGACTGGGCTCTGGAACGAATGGGAAAATATGAAGTTGTCACAGTCTCTCTCTCCAGGCTACTTCGGATGAGCCTTTCTTAGACTGTCCACCAAGTCCTCCATCAAAATGTAGTATGTGTTTGTACATACTGCTACCTTTAAAATGCACTGGCATGCACATTCTTAACCACTGAGCCAGCAAGGAAGCCCAGCAAAGGATTACTGTTTTAGTTACTAAGGTTGGGGATGATTTGTCACACAGTGATAGGTAACAAATACATCCTCACTTTCAGCAGATGGTCCTGCATCCTACTTCTTAGTCATCTTCATGAGAAGGAATCTACCTCCCCATCTTGTCACCAAAACTGTATTCTGCACCATGGTTTTCTCCCTCTTTGGTTATAAACCAGCACCTGGCTTCTCTACAATGCCGGGTGGTGCAGCTCTGTTCTGTGCTCCATCCCTTTTAGGAGCTGGACACCAGTAATTATCTCTACTTTGCCCTTCCTTTCAAGCTCTCCCACTCTACTGGACTCCCTCGCACCATTTATACTTCATGCAGTGTTTTCAGTAGTGAGACACTACTATTCTAACCACAGAGTTTTCTTTCTAGTTACCACCCAGTCTCTCTCCCTCATCACAGCCAAAGTTTTTTTTTCACCCTCTATCTCATTTTCTCATGTCCCACCCACTCTGAGACACAGTTTTGTTCGGTTTCCGCCACTACCTATTCAATTGGTAGAATTGCCACTGATCTTATTTACAGAACAAAGACAGAGATTGCAACTACAATGATACCATTTCTTATCTGTCAGACCAGCAAAGACACAGGGGACCACATCTTTCATTGGCAAGGCTGTACAGAAGAGCACTCTTATACACTATTGGGGTACAAATACAGCCCCTATGGAAGGAAATCTGTCAACCTCAAGTGAAACGCAAAACATTTATCATATTCCTGTGAATCATACTACAAGGCATCTATTTGAAAGACTGTTGTTGTTTAGTTGTTAACTCATGTCCGACTCTTTGCAACCCCATGGACTGTAGTCTGCTAGGCTCCTCTGTGCATGGGATTTCCCAGGCAAGAATACTGCAGTGGGTTGCTATTTCCTTCTCCAGGGGACCTTCCCAACCCAGGGATCAAACCCATGTCTCCTGCATTGGCTGGTGGATTTTATACCAATGAGCCACCAGGGAAGCCCCTGTCAACATCAGCAGTTCACATTTTCTATTTCTCTGATGACATATAAAATCTGAACAGACTGATCACTAGCAAGGAGACTGAATCAGTGATCAAAAACCTCTCAGCGAACGAAAGCCCAGGACCAAGCAGCTGCACAGATTAACTTTACCAAACATTCCAAGAAGAACTAACACCAAGCCTTCTCAAACTCTTCCCAAAAATAGAAGAGGGGGGAATTCTTTCAAACACAGTTCACAGGGAAAGTATTTCCCTGATACTGAAAACCAGACAAGGAAGCAACAAAAAAAAAGAAAATTACAGGTGAACAGCCCTGATGAACAGATTCAAAAATCCTCAACAAAATATTAACAAACCAAATTCAACAATAAATCATACACCATGGATCACACACCATGATCAAGTAGGATTTATTCCAGGGATAAAGGGGTGGTTCAATTCATTCAATCTGGTATACCACATAAACAAAATAAGGAAAAAAATCATATAATTATCTCAACAGATGCAGAAAAAGTATTCAACAAAATTTAACATCCATTTATGATAAAAACTCTCCACAAAGCAGGTACTAAGCAGGTACAGAGGAAACATACCTCAAGATAATAAAGGCCATTACTATAAGCCCACAGCTAACATCATACTCAATGTGAAAAGCTGAAAGCTCTTCCTCTAAGATCAGCAATAGGCAAGGATGCCCACACTCTTGTCACTTCTATTTAACATAGTATTGGAAGTCTCAGCCAGAGCAATCAGGCAAGAAAAAGAAATAAAAGACATCTAAATTGGAAAGAAAAAAGTAAAACCTTTTCACTATTTGAAGATGGCATGATTTTACATATAGAAAACCATAAAGATTTCATCAAAAAACTTATAACAATTGAATTCAGTAAAGTTGCAGAGTACAAAATCAATACACATAAAATCTGTTGTTTCCTTACACTAATAATGACCTATAAGAAAAATAAATTAAGAAAACAATCCCATTATACATTTGCATCAAGAAGAATAAAATACCTAGGAATTTAACCAAGGGTGTGAAAGACCTATATATTGAAAACTATAAGCCATTGCTCTTGCACTTTTGTACAAATTTTAGGTGTTCTATTTCTGTAAGAAATACCACTGGATTTTTGATAGGGATTACATTGAATCTGTATATTGTCTTGGGTACTATGGACATTTTAACAATATTAATTGTCTCAATCCATGCCAGTCCTAATCCTAGTTTGAACCCAAAATATTCTGTGTCCTGGCAAAACCCTCATGCATGAGGGTTCAGTCATTCAGTCACGTCCAACTCTTTCCAACGCCATGGACTGTAGCCTGCGAGGTTCCTCTGTCCATGGGATTTTCCAGGTAACAATACTGGAGTAGGTGAGTTGCCATTTCCTTCTCTAGGCAATCTTCCCAACCCAGGGACCAAACCTGGGTCTCCTGCGTTGGCAGGGGGATTCTTTACCACTGAGCCACTTGGCAAGCACGGCAAACCCCTCAGTCTTGAATAAAAGAGGATAGTTGATTACCATAAATTGTGCACTCAAAGCATATCTATTGCATGACAAGCAAGCATTCCCCTTAAGAATGTTACAGAAAAGACATAATGAAAAAGGCACACACACAAACACAATTAGTGAAAACCAACAATATAATATTACTCAAAATGATTCTCTGCAATATAAATCACCAGACTGTTATTTCAGAAACAGTTGAAGAAATAAAGTTAATTCTTATTAGAAGGCAAGGTGTAGAGTATAACCTGTAGAAACTACTGCCCTACCCTTCCATCTACAAGCTGTTGCTCCATATTCCTCCAACTGATTTTTAAATCTCATGAAGATAAAACAAAACAAACAAAATACAAAATAAAACCCAACACTTGCTCAAAAGACATCTGGTTGCTGGTTGATTCAATTTTGAATTTCAGTTGCCAACATAAAAAAGTACAAATTACTTTTCCCCCTATGCACCCTATTTTGAATCTTTGTGGAAGATTTATAGGGTTTTAGAAGTCAAACTGAACCAAGCCTGAGGAATGTTGCTGAGCAGTCCTGCTAGTTTTTAGTGGGATGACTTTTAATACTACAGATACACATAAAAAAAGTACATATTTATACTTAAATATATAAAATATACTTAAAATATATAAAATCCTACAATTTTCGGTATTATGGAATGCAAGTAAATCTATATTTGTTACTTATGTATAGTTATTTACATGTTTGTTTAATGTGCATTTATTTGCACATAACTGTATTTACTTATTTACACATGCATCACTACACTCCTTACTATCTTTCCCTTGAATATAATTCCCATCAAACATACTTTTTTTTTTTTTTAAGATACTTTTACTTTCAGTGACTCCTTGTGTTTACAGCCTGAGCACAGGAAAGGCCTATTAGCAGTTCTGCATAGCTGAGGCTGCTGGAAATTGTTTTTACAAGATCCACATGGTACTCACCTGGTCACACAAAAATCCATGTGTCCATGAGGACAGGTGAACCTCGAGACTGGTTTTAACTCAGACTTGAACTCCAGAGATAATTTACTTGTCCGTTGGGGGCAGCCGGGGAGAAAAAGGATACAAAGATTTCTTTTGAGATGTTTTTGGGGGCGTAATACAATTACTGGATGGAAGGGCCACATCATTCACTTTTCTTTCTTTGTATTTACTGTACCGATTTAACACGTAATTGCAGGTTACGACTAGATTTTCCTGATTCTTGTCCAGCCATCTGCCCTCTGAGTAGGAGGAAGTGGCTTCACACGATGTGCATTCATTTGCCGCGCTCAACTCTTCTAACTGGATAGTGACTGTCTTTTTGTGATTCCAGACACTTTTAACAAGACTCGTCACTCAAGGGCACTAAAAGTGTCTCCGCTAACCTTTTAAGTTCATTCAGGGCTTTGAAGATTTTAAGATCCTAGAACAGGGTTTCCAAACCTCAGCACTATTAATAATGCTTTGTCACGGGGGCTATTTAGTGCACTGTCCAATAGCATCCCTGGCTTCCACCCACTTGAAGCCAGTAGCAGCCCCTCCCATTTGTAACAACCAAAACAATGCCTCCAGACGACTAAACGTCCCCTAGGAGGCAAAAAACACACCGGGGAAAGATGCTGGGGAGATGGAGAATTCTGAGGAGGGGACAGCGGTGCCCAGAGCTAGGAGGAAACCGAGGCTATGCGCCGATCTGCCGGAACACCCCGAGGCCGCAGAGGTGGAAACGCGGCTCACGGGAAAGTGGGAGGAACGCGATAGCCCGTGACCGGGGTGCCCCAGACTCATGCCCCTTCCTAGACTCCTACGGGAGCCCAGGAGTGCCGGCAGCCCACAGAGTCCTGCCTCTTGCAAGGATGCCGAACGTACCACGTGAATCCAATCCCCCAGCGGAGAAAACCGTACCCACAGTTCAGCGAGCCGCCCCGCTATTTCGTCCTCTGTACCATCGACGCTTCCGCTTCCGGTCTTGGACTGGAGCAGGGGCTTCAGTTTCCGGCATCTAGCCGCCGCGGACAGTGGGGCCCAGCAGGGTTGAGGCGGCGGGCGACTGCGGCCTTGCACCCAAGCCTCAGATGAGGCGTTCTCGTTTGCGTAGTAAGTCCAAGGCTGGGCCGTAGTGTGGGTCAGAGTCGGGGACTGAAACCGGCTCTAGGGGCGGGGTTGTGGGCGGGTACCAGCTTGTGGGCGGAACCAAGCCTGAAGGGCTCAGTTGTGGGCGGACACCTGTCCTGTGAGGGGAACTAAGGACTGGGCTTTGACTGGGTACGGATCTGGGGGGCGGTGCTGAAGTCTCACAGCCTAAAGCTGGGCAGAGACTAATTCCAGGGACGGGGATAAGGCCGAGGTGGGGCTTGGATAGGCAGGCTGGAGAGCTGGAGAAGGCGGCTCCGGGGACCGGATTGAAGGCGGCGTGTTGGCGGGGGTGTGGGGGAGAGTCCATGGATTCCCCAGGCTGTACAGGTTGCTGGGTGCGGGTGGCGGTAGGGGTCCCTGGTTGCTGAGTGATAAAGAATCCACTTGTCAATGCAGGAGAGGCTGGTTCGATCCCTGGGTGGGGAAGATCCCCTAGAGGAGGAAATGGCAACCCACTCCAGTATTCTTGCCTGGGAAATCCCATGGACAGAGGAGCCTAACGGGCAAAAGAGAGAAATATGACTTAACCACTAACCAACAAGTTAGATGAAAGCTAAACAAACAGCTTTTCTTCAGTCCTTTCCCCATGTTCGGGAACCTCACACGGCCCAACAAAACCACATGCCATATTTAGCATTTTTTTTTTTTTACTGCTGTCCTTAAAGTTTTTATAAAATTGGGTCGTATATTCACTTTTCTCTTTAACTTGCTTTCACAAACCAGTAGATAGGGATCTAACGCTATTTTATTTTAATTTTTTGTGGGAGAGGGGGCTAGGTCATAGATACACATATAGGAAATCTTCAGACAGTGGTACAGTCAGTAAAATGTTCTGTCTCATACCATCTCCCAGTCCTTTTGCCCAGAGATAACCATAATTTTCTCTTCTAACCATCCAGATACAGTGTATATAGGTATGTCTGTGTATATGTTTGTACAATCCGAAGAGGGAAGTCCCTTAGCAGGAACTGAAGCTGACGAATTGCATCTGGATCTACTGAAAAGAGATTTAAATTTATACTGGAGAAAGATAAACCAGTAATGAATTCTTAGAAATTAAACAAACAAGAGGTATTTACCATTTTGATGATCCAAAGGAAAAAATGAGAAAGAAAATGTAATCATAATATCTGGATCAGACTCAAGTCTTAAAATGGTAAACATCTATGTAATAAAACAATAGTCATTGACTTTCAATTTATCCTAACGTATTATATAATTATATTGGGGGAAGGGGAATTACATTTTAACATAGCAAGAGAACTACATGCTAATTTTCTCAGAGAAGATTATTAGAAAAAATCAAAAGCTATGTAAGTAGCTAATTTAGAAATACAGAATTACAACCAGAAAAACAAAGAATTACTTTGTAGAAGTCAGAATAAAGACTGGGTAAGTAGCTTTTCATAAGGCTTAAAGTTTTGTAGATATAGGTGTGTAGATACACACAAACACACACACATACACACACACACAGAAACGTGAATTTTTATTCCAAAGGGCTCATCAAACTTGGTAGAATTTATTTAAAAAAGGATCTCTTTGCAAAAATAGAATTTAAGAACCACAGACTTCAAGCATTAAAAAAAAAAAAAGATAATCACCCTGGTGGAAAAATGAATAGCACATTACATTGCACAATACATTACAAGCATTTTATGTACATTGTTGTTTAAGTCACTAAGTTGTGTCTGACACTTTGTGTCCCCATGGACTGTAGCCCTCCAGGCTCCTCTGTCCATAGGACTTCCCAGGCAAGAATACTGGAGTGGGTTACCGTTTCCTTCTCCAGGAGAATCTTCCTGATGGAAGGATTGAACCTGTGTCTCCTTCATTGGCAGGTGAGTTCTTTACCACTGAAGCCACTTAATGTACTTTACTTCTGAGTATTTTCACAGCAACCCATAAAGAAGATACTATTCTCTATCTCCATTTTACAGATAAAGAAATCAATGGGAGCGTATTGCTAAAATGTAACTATTTCATTGACGTTTTCAATAGTAATTTTATTTCAAAATCATTATTGAACTTTATTTTCATTAGTAAAATAATATCTCATTATAGCAAGCAAAAAAGTATGTAGAAAACAGTTTAATAAAACTGCAGTATTCTTCTGATGTAGTTAAATATATCAATCACTTTATTTATTTACTAGATTTCTGTCTCTAATCTAGGAAGGTACTTCCTATCCTAGAGGTTTACTACAGTTCAGTTCAGTTCAGTCACTTACTTTACTAAATACTCAAGTATCAGGAATCCCATATTATGCAAGCTTCCTGAACATAAACACACACACAAAAATCCATTATAACAAAACCTTTGATGCAAAATTCTTAAATTATTAATGAATTGATATTAATACAGATCATAATCAGGCAAGATTTACTGTTAAGTAACAAATAAGTAACAGCTTATTAAAAAGCAGAGACATTACTTTGCCAACAAAGGTCCCTCTAGTCAAAGCTACGGTTTTTCCAGTAGTCATGTATGGATGTGAGAGTTGGACTATAAAGAAAGCTTGAGCGCAGAAGAATTGATGCTTTTGAACTGTGATGTTGGAGAAGACTCTTGAGAGTGCCTTGGACTGCAAGGAGATCCAACTAGTCCATCCTAAAGGAAGTCAACCCTGACTATTCATTGGAAGGACTGATGTTGAAGCTGAAACTCCAATACTTTGGCCACCTGATGCTGACTCTTTGGAAAAGACCCTGATGCTGGGAAAGACTGAAGGTGGGAGGAGAAGGGGACGACAGAGGATGAGATGGTTGGCATCATCAACCCAATGGACATGAGTTTGAGTAAACTCCGAGAGTTGGTGATGGGCAGGGAGGCCTGGTGTGCTGTAGTCCATGGGGTTGCAAAGAGTCAGACACGACTGAGCAACTGAACTAAACTGAACAAATATTTACACTTTAGAAATTTAGAAATGTAATTCATGACATTAATGACGTTTATCCCATGTCATAAATTAATGACATAAATTAATGTAATTTATAATGTTAATGCATGTAAGAATTTTTTCCAGTCTTACTAACCGCCAGGAAATCATTTTAAAAAAATGCATTGCAGCATTATTAAAAATAGCAAAGAGATGTAAACAACCTAAATGTACTTTAATGGATGAAAGAATAAGGAAAATGGGTCATATACATACAATGGAATATTATTTAACCTTAAAAAGGAAGGAAATCCTGTTATATGCTACAACTTGCGTGAGCCTTGAGGGCATAATGGTAAGCGACATAGATCAGTACAAAAGAACAGAGGTTGCATGATTCCACTTAAATGAAGTATCTAAAGTAGTGAAACATAAGAACAAATTAGGAAGGTGGTTTCCAAGACAGGGGTAAGGGGATCTGGGGAGTTGTTCGGTGAGTATAGAGTTTCACTCATGCATAATGCTGGGGGGGCATTTCTGAGAATTCATTGCACAACAGTGTGCATGTGGTTCAACATAATGTAATATGTGCTTATAAATTGTTTGCAGGGTGAATTTTATGTTGTGTGTTTTTTGTCACAATAAAATAAATTTAAGACGTAATACCCATCCTAATATGTAATTCAAACAATAGAAATAGATATTAAAATAGAAAATATTAAAATAGTATTAAACCCTTAAAAAAAGATATGCTTTCTGGTCCTGGATAAGACAGTGTAGATTCATTTTTTTGACTCTCTATGCTAAATACAATTAAAAACCATGAAAATAATTAAACAGACTATGTGTGGAAATTGAAAGAAGAAAAGAGGAAGACAGACTGGGAAAGAACCTCTGCATTTGAGGAATAACACAACTGTGAGGTCTTAGGTTTTATTTCAGACACAAACAAACAAAAAGAATCTGTTTTGCTGAAAGTTTTACTTTCATTTTAGGTTTGAAGGATTTTTTAACAAAGAAACCACTCATTATACATATAAACCATTTCAACTTTGTATAGAAGATTATTTGACTTAATTTCAATCTACAGTCATTAAAAGAAAAGAAATAGAAACAACAGAGAAGTAACCATATAAATCACCAAACTGGGCCAACCTACATCCAAACTTAAACAGCACTAGGAAGTCCTTATCTTACAGCAATCTGGAGTCCCAGTTTGAAAAGGGCCCCAGGGGGCCAAGGGGTTGGGAGTGCATCTACCCCACAGATGAGACTTCAAATCACAGTTTTGGGAGCTCCCACCACAAACAGATACCATCATCAATTTTCCCACAAAAGTGCAGCTCTGGTTTTACTTTAACCTCTTTATAATTTTTTGCTGTTTTGTTTCACCTTACAAGTCATAGGATTTCATTAGACCCCAGAGGGTTGGCCAGACCTCCAGGGGCTGAAAAATTCCAAGATTCACTTCCTTTCTTATCTAAAGTGCCCCCTGACCAGCTGTGCTTGCAGGCAGGCATGGAATCCAGAAGTGTCCGGGAAGGTCAGAAGCAGGTCAGAGGCCTGCTCCCCTGCTTTTGAACCCTGAATGAGACTTCCTCCATTTTAATCCCCCTAACAGAACCCTAAGGAAGACCTGTTCTCTTTGGCCAAAAGATTAGAACATGGGACTCACAGAACAGAAATATTTTTGACAAAACTTGCCCTATACCACCCAAACACCATGGCTAACCCCCTGATGTCAGTGGGAACTAAGTAGGAAGTATAGATGCCTGTTACCCATCTAAGGTCATCAGGTAACATAAGATATGTTCCTTCCTGCTGACCCAGGCTTCACTGACTCTCTAGTGCCATGACAGCAAGTGACCTAGGAAGTTACGCTATAGGCCCGCTGGGCAGTGTCAACAAGAGTAAGTCAGAAAGCTGCTCTCCTACTCACCCCACCTCCAGCAGAAGTCAGCCAGCAATCCAGGTGGGTGCTTTCATATTCAGTATGTATCAGTGGAGACAAAGCTGGGAGTTTGTCCTATTGTCTCCCACAGGTGTAGGATATACCCCAGTGGATCTGTATCAGGGGAAACTAAGAAGGAAGTCTGGACATTTGCCCCCATGTAACTGCAGCAGGAGGACTCCCCAGGTGGTGCTAGTGGTAAAGAACCTCCCTGCCATTGAAGAGACATAAGAGATGTGGGGTACAATCCCTGAGTCAGGAAGATCCCCCAGAGGAGGGCATGACAACCCACCTTAGTATTCTTGCCTGGAGAATCCTATAGATAGAGGAGCTTGGTGGGCACAGTCCATAGGGTTGCACAGAGTCTGACACTACTGAAGTTTCTTGGCATGCACGCAATGGCAGCAGGAAACCCAGGGTGACATGTCCTTTTTCTTTTCTCACTAGATATGGAGTCCAAACTTCTACTCCCACCCAGAGGTGGCATGGGGCATCCTTCATTCTCTCAGAGAGGAAGGGAGCAGGACCTTGGAGAGGAAGGAGCTCAGGAAAGGGACTCTTCAGTGCTACACAAGAAGTGCTTGTCAGTCTCCTCATGAAGAAAATGTGAACTGATATAGTATGCCCAAACTATAAAATCTGAACTGCAATGTGAGAGCCTATGCTGTCTTCCAAGGCAGGACAGAGTGGCACTCCAAGAGCTCTGAAAACTGCATTGTCTTGGGAATCATGGCACACAAAATGATATCAGGACCAATGTAATAAACCTAACTGAGATGGATGTTTGTGAAAATGGAAGATTAAATAGGATCTAGAGTATCTCAATATGTAAAAAGCCCAAGAAAGAATAAAAAGTATAGAAAAATCATAGATTATGTCAGGGACCAAGAAAATTACTAATAGGACGCAGACAGTCATAGGATGACTATCCTTGAATGACTATCATAAGATGCTATCCTTGGAACATCTCATATTTTGGAATTAAATTATGAGAATGTTAGAGCAACCATCAATTTTTTCAATTAAAAATTAGGAAAAAATCTTGAAACAAAAATACAGAAAATGCCAGCAAAGAAATAGAAGGCACAAAACCAAATGAAAACTGTAGAGTTGAAAAATATAATAATTGAAAGAAAAAACTCTGGGTGAGCTCAATAGTATATTGGAGTTGGCAGATGATAGAAGTGGTGAATCTGAGTTTGGATCAATAGAATTTAATGTATCTAAACAAGACAGAGAAAATAGATTGGAAAAAAATGAACAAAGCCTCAGAGACCTGTGAAAATATAGCAAATAATGTAATATTTATGTCCTTGAAGTCCTCTTAACAGAAGATTAAATATGTGAGGCTGAGAAATAATTTAAGAACTATTAGCTGAAAATATCTCAAACATGGAGAAAGGCATAAAACTATAGATTTTAAGCTAAGCAGGACTCAAACAGTTCTTTTGCCCTTACCCCACAGAAAGACTATGCCAAGACACTATAATTGAACTGAAAGCTCAAGACAAAAAGCTTTGCAAGCAAATAAAGAGAAAAGAACTAAAAAAGGAACTAAAGAGCCATTGATGAAGGTGAAAGAGAAGAGTGAGAAAGCTGGCTTAAAACTCAACATTCAAAAAAGTAAGATCACGGCATCCCATGCCATCACTCATGGCGAACAGAAAGGGACAAAGTAGAAGCAGTGGCAGATTTTGTTTTCTTGAGCTCCAAAATCACTGCTGACAGTGACTGCAGACATGAAATTAAAAGATGCTTGCTCCTTGGAAGAAAAGTTATGACAAACCTAGGAAGCATATTAAAAAGCAGAGGCATCATTTTGCTGACAAAGGCCAGTATATTCAAAGCTATGGTTTTTCCAGTAATCATATATGGATGGATATGAGAGTTGGACCGTGAAGAAGGATAAGCACCAAAGAATTGATGCTTTAGAATTGTGGAGCTAGAGAAGACTCTTGAGAGTCCCTTAGACTGCAACGAGATTCAACCAGTCAATCCTAAAAGAAATCAACCCTGAATATTCACTGGAAGGACGAGTGCTGAAGCTGGGGCTCCAATACTTTAGCCACTTGATGGGAAGAGCCGACTCATTGGAAAAGACCCTGATACTGGGAAAGATTGAGGGCAAAAGAGAAGAGGGCAGCAGATGATGAGATGGTTGAATGGCATCACTGATTCGGTGGACATGAATTTAAGCAAACTCTGAGAGATAGTGAAGGACAAGGAAGCCTGGCATGCTGCAGTCCATGTGGTTGTAAAGAATCAGACATAGCTTAGGACTGAACAACAACAACAACAACAACAAAAATAGAAAACCTAGTGGAAATTTTAAAATGGATAAAAAGTAATGAATATGAAAATGCATCATGTCAAAATTTCTGGAATGCACATAAAAAGGTGCTGAGAGGGAAATTTATTGCAATATATGCTTACAAAAACCTTCCCAAGTGGCTCAGTGGTAAAGAATCTACCTGCCAATGTAGAAGACTCAGGTTCAATCCCTGAGTCAGGAAGACTGACCGGAGAAGAAAATGGCAACCCACTCCAGTATTCTTGCCTGGGAAATCCTATGGACAGAGGAGCCTGGTGGGCAACAGTCCATGGAATCGAAAAGAGTTGGACACAACTTAATGACTAAACAACTACAACAATGTACAAGAAATGTCTGAAAACAATAATCTGAGCTTCTTTCTCAAGAAATACAAAAGAGAAAATCCAAATAAACTCTGTGATTGGAAGGAAGGTAATAATGAAAAATGACAAATCAATGACTTTTAAAACAAATGTAATAGAGAAAAATAAAAACTAAAGCATTGAGAGGAAATAATATCCTGATTAAATAGATAATACCATCTTTATCAATGATCAAAACATTTTACATCAGCTATACCCCAATACAAAATAAAAAGTTAAAAAAATTATTTAAAATAAAATGTAATAATTTGTCTTTAAAATTTTTAATGAGCTTATTTTCATCCAAAGAAAGTGATTCGGTATAATAAAATTGGAAACATAGTATAATTTCTAGAATTAGTGATATTGATTCTCAAATTCACAAGAAAAGGAATTTTGTCAAAGTAAAAGAGGAATTTTTATTGAGGGATAAAACATTAGAGAGGATATGGAAAAAAAGTAATATACCAAAATATTTCTCAAAAGTTCATTATTGAAGGAAAAACTGAACAAACGAATATTGATGCAGAGGTTCCAGAAAAAGCCCATTTTATCTGGAAACTTGGGAGTTGATTAAGTTTCCATTTTAAGTAAGTGGCAAAATTATGATTTGAAAGAATGAAGAAAGTATATTACAATTATTTTTAACTTTAATTTCTGTATTCAGAAAAAAATATCTTTTAAAATACATTTTTAGATTAAAACTTAAATTTAAATTAAATTTAAATTAAAATCTCTAAAAGAATTCCATTAACACATGTGAAAAGCATGTATACTTTCAATATTTTCTGCTAATATGTATATTTCCACATCAGCTGATGAAACCAAACAGACAAAATACAATAAAAGGTGGTCTGAAATGCTTTTACATATAAAATGAACCTTTTGGATACAAGAATGGCCAAAACAAAAAGGGTGTGCTTACTGTATACTGGAGGTTCAAACGGTAAAAAATCCACCTGCCATGCGGGAGACCTGGGTTCGATCCCTGGGTTGGGAAGAGCCCCTGGAGGATGGCATGGCAACCCACTCCAGTATTCTTGCCTGGAGAATCCCCACGGACAGAGGAGCTTGACGGGGTACAGTCCACTGGGTCACAAAGAGTCGGACATGACTGAGTGACAAAGCACAAATAAAAAAGATGCTATATACTAAATGACGGAGGACCCAGCTAGACTTAGTAGCAGAAGCTTTGAGGAGCCATTAGTCTGAAATCAAACAATTATTTGTAACTCTTAATGACTGAGTGTAGTTGTACACAGAGACTTTAAAAAAAAGAAAAGAGAATCCCCTGCTGAATAGAGAGGAAGTAGTTTTGATTGACTCTAATATCTGAATGAATAAGGTTATCTCTCTGAGTGGTATATTATTCAAAGCAAATGTAACAGAGACTTATTGAGATAAAATCTGCATGCCAATTTCTCTTGGAATCTATTTGATTCTTTAAACCTTTCAGATAATTTATCACAGGTCTTAGGAGGATAATGTAGCACTTTGGGGCAAAGATACAGCCTAGGAGCCCAGCACTGGAGGCCAAGATGGAGAAGGTCTCCACGGCCACCACGACCTTGCCGTTAGTGCTGTGGTAGATGGGGAGAAGGGTGATCCGGACACTAAGAAACACCAGCATGCTGAAGGTCGGGAACTTAGCTTCATTGAAGGCATCAGGCAGGTTTCTGTCCAGGAAAGCAAAGGACAAGGTCCCCAGGGCTAAGGAGGCAAGGTAGCCCAGGACACAGTAGAAGGCAGTGACTGAGCCCTTGCACACAATGAGGAGATCCTTGGGCTCAGAGTGAGTGTCCATCTCAAGGAAAGGGGGAGAGGTTCCCAGCCAGACTCCACAGATGATCACCTGGATCAAGGGGCACATGGGAAAGATAATTAGTAGCTCCTGTTACCAGCAATCATCTCATGGTTCTTCCTGGTTTCCTGGCCTTGAATGCCAGGATCACAGCCAGGGTTTGGGCCAAAACAGTGGCCACAGCCACAGTGAACACAGCTTCAAATGTGATCTGTTGGAGGATGCAGGTGGCTGTGTGGGGATGGTTGATGAAGAGTATGGAGCAGAGGAAGCACAGGAGGAGGGAGATGAGCAGGACATGGTTGAGAGCCCAGTCATTGGCCTTGACTATGAGGGTGTCTTGGTGCTTCACAAAGACCCACAAAACTACAGCCATGATAACACAGAAGCACAGAGCTGTGCAGACCAGTGACATCCCCAGAAAACCCTCGAAGGCCAGGAAGGTCACAACTCTGGGGAGGCAGTGATTTCTCTCCCTGTTTGGGTACTCTCGATCTGGGCATGGGGCAGACTGCTCTGCATCTAGAGAGAGAGCAGACTCACCATTTCATTATCCCAATTTTTATTTGTAAAACATTTAAATATGTGGTAAATAGAAATAACCATCTCATGCAGTGTGCATATTGATCCCCTCTGATGAAATATTCAGACATATCAAATTAGAAAGTGTTGCTGAGAAAGTTAAAATGGAACCTTTGTACCTTCTTGATGGGAATGTAAAATGGTGCAGCTGCTGTGAGAAACAGTCTGGCAGTTCTTCTTAAAAATTTAACACAGAATTACTGTTAGAGTGAGCAATTCCCATATAGGTGTATACACCCTAAAGTTGAAGGCAGTGAATTGGATAATATCTTACCAGCATTACTTACAATAGCCAAAAAAACCAGAAACAACCCTGATGTCCATTGAGAGATAAATGATTAAACAAAATGAGGTACATACACACAATGCAAGAATGTCCTGCCTTAAAAAGAAATGAATGTATCTGCCACATGCTACAACATGCATGAACCTTGAAAGTCTTATCCTTCTGAAAGAAGCCACATGCCAAGTGAGGAATATGCTTTTATTTATGGATTTACTTAGAATAGTCAAATTGATAAACACAGAAAGCGGAATGATGTTTACCAGAGAATTGAGAGTAACTGTTTCATGGTAACTGATGAAGTTAGGGGTGATAAGTTCTGTGGAAGAACAGTGGAAAAGGTGGTACAGCAATAGAAATTTATTAATGTCCTTGAATTGTACTCAAGAATAATTAAAATGATAAATTTTAATGTGATATATATTTGAGTGTGATAAAGATGAAGAGGTCAAAAAATGCATAACTACATGAATTGAGAAACTAATGCCTAGTGACTCCTTTCCCAAAGGGCTCAGTATTCTTTCCATGGTGAAATAGGTAGGAGGTGGAGTTACCGTAGACCATTATGAAATATTTTACCTATGTGGTTGGAAACATATCTCTCTGGACACAATGCACAAGTGGAAGCAGCAAACAGGTTGTCCTTCCTGTGGGGTTTTTCTGAATCCTGAAATGTAACTCTGGCTACACAGAGATATCGGTGCCTGGAAGGAAAAAGAGAGAGTCTTTGGTCAAATTTGGCACATGGTTAGCTGCTGCCAGAGGATGTCTCTATTTCTCTCAAAAGGAAGGATGTTTCCTCTTCTGTGACATTACTAGGTCCCCTCCCCAATCCCAGCCTTGTCACCTTCTCCAGAAATCTAAGTATGAGATACTAAGTGATGTTTCCACATTCTTTCTTCTGAAATATTATGGAGACAACCCAAATTTTACCAAAGTATTTAAAGGCTTTTGTTTCATATATTCCTGGCAACATAGCTTAACTTTCTCTTGTTAAACCACCTAGTCCAAAAATCTTGTCAGTGAAACTGAAGATTTATGTGCAGAAAACTATTTTCTGTGTTCTCCTATTGGCTGCATAGAGGATGTAGGTTTTAGGTCAAAGAACCTAACAATGTGGAAAGCAGGCACACTACGAAAAGTGGCTTCATAAACAATAGGTGTAGACTGTGAAGACACCAACTGTGAGAGAGTGTTATGAACTGCAGATTTTGATGAACACAATTCATGGCTCCTGACAGGAATGGCACAGATTTGCAAAACAATTCCAAATACTTTTATGTGCAAAATGTTAAAGCATCACCTTAAAATTAGCCTGGAGTTTTCAAATGTAGGAAATTTTGTGAAAATAGTAGTCAATGCTTTGAAATATGAATTAGAAAGAAGTTTGATGATCCAGTAATGTGCATATAACCATAGGAAAGTGTAAATGGAATCTACAAAGAAATAGTTGACATTCATAATCTACTTGTGTTTATCTAAACATAAGAAGGGAGTGAAGGGGGGTAGTCCTAAGATGGTGGAGGAATAGGATGGGGAGACCACTTTCTCCCCCACAAATTCATCAAAAGATCATTTGAACGCTGAGCAAATTCCACAAAACAATTTCTGAATGCTGGCAGAGGACATCAGGCACCCAGAAAGGCAGCCCATTCTCTTCAAAAGGAGGTAGGACAAAATATAAAAGATAAAAAGAGAGATAAAAGAGTTAGGGACAGAGACCTGTCCCAAAGAGCGAGTTGTGAAGGAGGAGATGTTTCCAAACACCAGGAAACCCTCTCACCGGCAGGTCTGTGGGGAGTTTTGGGATCTCAGAGGGCAACATAACCAGAAGAAAAAAAAAACAAAACCCACAAATTACACATCTAACTGCAACTCCCAGCGGAAAAGTAGCCCAGACGCTCGCGTCAGCCAGCAGCTAGCAGGGGGCTGAACAGGGAGTCGCGGGCTGCATTCTTAGGGTAAGGACCGGGCCTGAATGCCCTGAGGACAATCTGAGGGAGTTAACATGAGATAGCAACCCAAACTGTGGGATAGCCAGAGAGAAAAGAAAAGAGAGAGAGAACTTTCTCACAAAAAGCTCTAACCAAAGGCACTGCCAGGCCTGCTCATAGAACAAAGGACTGAGCGAATACCAGAAGAGAGCTAGCAGGCTGTGGACTGGCCCATCCCCCCACCGGAGGCAGAGAGGCAGGCGGGCGACAGCCAGAGCCAGAAGGCGAGGGGCAATCTTGGCCCCAGAGACGGCATCCTCCACCAAACTGTGAGCAGGCTCCCAGTTGCTAACCAAGTCTTCCTGGGATCCTGGATGGTTGACATCTGCCAGGAGGGTCACAGCCTGAGATCAGCTCCCCAGAGGAGACACACGGCACACCTGAGATGGCCCTCTTGCTTCGCACACAGGAAACTGAGGGGCTGGGACCGGGGAGGTGATAAGATGCACCGCCCAGCTGGGACAGTGCGTTCACCAAGCACATGGTCGCCTGAGCTGCTCGGACCTGGGAAGGGCACAAAACCCAGGCCCAACCGAGTCTGTGCCTTTGTGGAATACCCAAGAACCTGAACCTGAGTGGCTTAGACCTGGGAAGTGCACACAACCCAGGGCCCACTTTAGACAGTTCCCTGCAGAGCAACCTGGAACCTGAGCAGTGTAGACCGGGAAAGCACACACGCTGTGAGTGGGGGCAAACCCAGTGTGGCCCAGACACTGCGAGCAATCCCCACAAACGCCAGTGATATTTGTTTGCAGTATACCTCCCTCCCCACAGCACAACTGAACAAGTTAGCCTAAATAAGTGACCACCTTCGACCCCTTGTGTCAGGGTGGAAATTAGACACTGAAGAGACTTGCAAACAGAAGAAGCCAAAATAAACAAAGACGAGGGAACTGCTTTGGAAGTGACAGGTGCAACAGATTAAAACCCTGTAGTTAGCACTGACTACATTGGATGGGGCCTATAGACCTTAAGAAGAAGTATAAGCTGGAACAAGGAACTATCTGGAACTGAACTGACCCCACACTGCCCTCAACAGCTCCAGAGAAATTCCTAGATATATTTTACAATCATCATTTTTAAATTTTTAATTTTTTTTAAGTTCTTTATTACTCCTTTAATTTTTATAACCTATTACCTTGCAAAAAAAAAAGACCCTATTTTAAAGCAAATTTCACATATATATTTTTTATAATTTTTGTGATTTTCTTTTGTTTCTTTCATATTGTATTTTTGAGAGTCTAACCTCTACTCTAGATTTTTAATCTCTGTTTTTTGGGTTTAGTTATCAATTTTGTACCTTTGAGAATCTAATCTTCAGTACCCATTTTTACTTAGGGGTGTGATTACTGCCTTGATTGCTCTCTGCCCTTTTGACTCTCCTTTTTCACCTACAGATCACCTCTATCTCCTCCCTCCCCCTTCTCTTCTCTACCCAACTCTGTGAATCTCTTTCAGTGTTCTGGGCTGTGGAGAACACTTGCTGCTGCTGCTGCTAAGTCGCTTCAGTCGTGTCCGACTCTGTGCGACCCCATAGACGGCAGCCCACCAGGCTCCTCCATCCATGGGATTTTCCAGGCAAGAGTACTGGAGTGGGGTGCCATTGCCTGGAGAACACTTAGGGAACTGATTACTCACTAGATCTATCTCTCTCCTTTTGACTCCCCCTCTTCTCCTCCTGGTCACCTCTATCTGCTTCCTCCCTCTTCTCTTCTCCATCTAACTCTGTGAACCTCTCTGAGTGTTCCAGAGTGTGAAGAGCACATAGGGAATTAATTACTGGCTAGAATGCGCTCTCCCTTTTTGATTTCCCCTCTTCTGCTCCTGGTCACCTCTATCTCCCTCCTCCCTCTTTTCTTCTCCATGTAACTCAGTGAACCTCCCTCGGTGTCCCTCACTGTGGAGAATCTTTTCACCATTAACCTAGATGTTTTATCATCGGTGCTGTATGGATGGAGGAGTCTTGAGGCTACTGTAAGAATAAGACTGAAAGCCAGAGGCAGGAGGCTTAAATCCAAAACTTCAGAACACCAGAAAACTCCTGACTTCAGGGAACATTAATCAACAAGAGCTCATCCAAAAGCCTCCACACCTACACTGAAACAAAACTCCACCCAAGAGCCAACAAGCTTCACAGAAAGACACCAAGTTAATCCTCCAACGACACAGGAACATAACCCTGAGCATTATAATGCAGGCAGCCAAAAGTCACATCAAACCCATAAACACCTCAAAACTCACTACTGGACACTTCATTGCACTCCAGAGAGAAGAGATCCATCTCCACCCACCAGAACACCGACACAAGCTTCCCTAACCAGGAAACCTTGACAAGCCACTAGTCCAACCCCACCCACAGGGAGCAATCTCCACAATAAAGAGGAACCACAAACTTCCAGCATACACAAAGGCCACCCCAAACACAGCAATCTAAACAAGATGAAAAGGCAGAGAAATATTCAGCAGGTAAAGGAACACGATAAATGCCCACCAAACCAAACAAAAGAGGAGGAGATAGGGAGTCTACCTGAAAAAGAATTCAAAATAATGATAGTAAAGATGATCCAAAATCTTGAAAACAAAATGGAGTTATGGATAGTCTGGAGACAAGGATTGAGAAGATGCAATAAATGTTTAACAAGTACCTAGAAGAATTAAAAAAGAGTCAATCAATAATGAATAATGCAATAACTGAAATCAAAAACACTCTGGAGGGAACCAACAGTAGAATAACTGAGGCAGAAGATAGGATAAGTGAGGTGGAAAATAGAACAGTGGAAATAAATGAAGCAGAGAGGAAAAAAGAATTAAAAGAAATGAGGACAACCTCAGAGATCTCTGGGACAATGTCAAACGCCCCAACATTCGTATGATAGGAGTCCCAGAAGAAGAAGACAAAAAGAAAGGCCATGAGAAAATACTTGAGGAGATAGTAGTTGAAAACTTCCCTAAAATGAGAAAGGAAACAGCCATCCAAGTCCAAGAAACCCAGAGAGTCCCAACCAGGATAAACCCAAGGCGAAACACCCCAAGACATATTAATCAAATTAATGAAGATCAAACACAAAGAACAAATATTAAAAACAGCAAGGGAAAAGCAACAAATAACACACAAGGGAATTCCCATAAGGATAACAGCTGATCTTTCAATAGAAGCTCTTCAGAAGGGAATGGCAGGACATACTTAAAGTGATGAAAGAGAAAAACCTACAATCCAGATTACTGTACCCAGCAAGGATCTCATTCTAATATGAAGGAGAATTCAAAAGCTTTACAGACAAGCAAAAGCTGAGAGAATTCAGCACCACCAAACCAGCTCTTCAACAAATGCTATAGGATCTTCTCTAGACAGGAAACACAGAAAAGGTTTATAAACTCAAACCCAAAACAACAAAGTAAATGGCAACAGGATCATGCTTATCAATAATTACATTAAATGTAAATGGGTTGAATGTCCCCAACCAAAAGACAAAGACTGGCTGAATGGATACACAAACATGACCCCTATATATGCTGTCTACAAAAGACCCACCTCAAACCAAGGGACACATACAGACTGAAAGTGAAGGGCTGGAAAAAGATATTTCACCCAGATGGAGACCAGAAGAAAGCTGCTGCAGCTGCTAAGTCGCTTCAGTCGTGTCTGACTCTGTGCGACCCCATAGACAGCAGCCCACCAGGCTCCCCCGTCCCTGGGATTCTCCAGGCAAGGGCACTGGAGTGGGTTGTCATTTCCTTCTCCAATGCGTGAAAGTGAAAAGGGAAAGTGAAGTCGCTCAGTCGGGTCCGACTCTTCGCGACCCCATGGACTGCAGCCTACCAGGCTCCTCCGTCCATGGGAGTAGCAATACTCACATCAGATAAAATAGACTTTGAAATGAAGACCATGGAAAGAGACAAAGAAGGACACTACATAATGATCAAAGGATCAATCCAAGAAGAAGATACAACAATTATAAATATATATGCACTTCCCAAATTCAGACTTAAATTGAAGAAAGTAGGGAAAACCAATAGACCATTCAGGTATGACCTAAATCAAACCCCTTATGATTATACAGTGGAAGTGAGAAATAGATTTAAGGGTCTAGATCTGACAGACAGAGTGCCTGACGAACTATGGATGGAGGTACATGACATTGTACAGGAGACAGGGATCAAGACCATCCCCAAGAAAAAGAAATGCAAAAAAGCAAAATGGCTGTCTGAGGAGGCCTTACAAATAGCTGTGAAAAGAAGAGAAGTGAAAAGCAAAGGAGAAAAGGAAAGATATACCCATTTGAATGCAGAGTTCCAAAGAATAGCAAGGAGAGATAGGAAAGCCTTCCTCAGAGATCAATGCAAAGAAATAGAGGAAAATAATAGGATGGGAAAGACTAGAGATCTCTTCAAGAAAATTAGAGATACCAAGGGAACATTTCATGCAAAGATGGGCTCAATAAAGGACAGAAATGGTATAGACCTAACAGAAGCAGAAGATATTAAGAAGAGGTGGCAAGAATACACAGAAAAACTGTACAAAAAAGATCTTCACAACCCAGATAATCACGATGGTGTGATCACTCACCTAGAGCCAGACATTCTGGAATGTGAAGTCAAGTGGGCCTTAGAAAACATCACTACAAACAAAGCTAGTGGAGGTGATGGAATTCCAGTTGAGCTATTTCAAATCCTGAAAGATGATGCTGTGAAAGTGCTGCACTCAATATGCAGCAAATTTGGAAAACTCAGCAGTGGCCATGGGACTGGAAAAGGTCAGTTTTCATTCCAATCTGAAAGAAAGGCAATGCCAAAGAATGTTCAAACTATCACACAATTGCACTCATCTCATACATTAGCAAAGTAATGCTCTAAATTCTCCAAGCCAGGCTTCAGCAATATGTGAACCATGAACTTCCAGATGTTCAAGCTGGATTTAGAAAAGGCAGAGGAACCAGAGATCAAATTGCCAACATCTGCTGGATCATCAAAAAGGCAAGAGAGTTCCATAAAAACATCTATTTCTGCTTTATTGACTATGCCAAAGCCTTTGACTGTGTGGATCACAATAAGCTGTGGAAAATTCTGAAAGAGATGGGAATACCAGATCACCTAACCTGCCTCCTGAGAAATCTATACGCAGGTCAGGAAGCAACAGTTAGAACTGGACATGGAACAACAGACTGGTTCCAAATAGGAAAAGGAGTACATCAAGGCTGTATATTGTCACCCTGCTTATTTAACTTATATGCTGAGTACATCATGAGAAATGCTGGGCTGGATGAAGCACAAGCTGGGATCAAGATTGCTGGGAGAAACATCAGTAACCTCAGATATGCAGATGACACCACCCTTATGGCAGAAAGTGAAGAAGAACTAAAGAGCCTCTTGATGAAAGTGAAAGAGGAGAGTGAAAAAATTGGCTTAAAACTCAACATTCAGAAAACTAAGATCATGGCATCTGGTCCCATCACTTTATGGCAGATAGATGGGGAAACAGTGGAAACAGTGGCTGACTTTATTTTGGGGGGCTCCAAAATCACTGCAGATGATGACTGCAGCCATGAAATTAAAAGATGCTTACTCCTTGGAAGGAAAGTTATGACCAACCTACACAGCATATTAAAAAGCAGAGACATTACTTTGTCAACAAAGTTCTGTCTAATCAAGGCTATGGTTTTTCCAGTAGTCATGTATGGATGTGAGAGTTGGACTGTAAAGAAAGCTGAGTGCTGAAGAATTGATGCATTTGAACTGTGGTGTTGGAGAAGACTCTTGAGAGTCCCTTAGACTGCAAGGAGATCCAACAAGTCCATCCTAAAGGAGATCACTCCTGGGTGTTCACTGGAAGGACTGATGTTAAAGCTGAAACTCCAATACTTTGGCCACCTGATGCAAAGAGCTGACTCATTTGAAAAGACCCTGATGCTGGGAAAGATTGAGGGCAGGAGGAGAAGGGGACAACAGAGGATGAGATGGTTGGATGGCATCACCGACTCAATGGACATGAGTCTGGGTAATCTCCAGGAGTTGGTGATGGACAGGGAAGCCTGGCGTGCTGCAGTCCATGGGGATGCAAAGAGTCAGACACGACTGAGCGACTGAACTGAACTGAACTGAACATAGGAGCAGCATATCTAAGGCAAATGCTAACAAGTATGAAAGGGGAAGTTAATAGTAACACAATAATAGTGAGACTTTAATACCCTACTCACACCTATGGATAGATCAACTAAACAGAAAATTAGCCAGGAAACACAAACTTTAAATGATACAATGGACAAGTTAGACCTAATTGATATTTATAGGACACTTCACCCCAAGACAATGAATTTCACCTTTTTCTCAAGTGCACACGGAGACTTCTCCAGGAAAGATCACATCCTGGGCCATAAATCTAGCCTTTATAAATTAAAACAAAATTGAAATCATTCCAAGCATCTTTTCTGATCACAATGTGGTAAGATTAGATGTCAACTACAGGAAAAAACTATTAAAAAAGCAAACATGTGGAGGCTAAACCACACGCTTCTGAATAACCAACAAATCACAGAAGAAATAAAAAAAGAAATGAAAATATGCATAGTAACGAATGAAAATGAAAACATGACAACCCAAAACCTATGGGATTCAGTAAAAGCAGTGCTAAGGGGAAGGTTCATAGCAATACAAGCTTACCTCATGAAACAAGAGAAAAACCAAATAACCTAATTTTACACCTAAAACAACTAGAAAAAGAAGAAATGAAGAACCCAGGGGTTAGTAGAAGGAAAGAAATCATAAAAATTAGGGCAGAAATAAATAAAAAAGAAACAAAGGAGAACATAGAAAAAAATCAACAAAGCTAAAAGCTGATTCTTTGAGAAAATAAATTTTAAAAAATAGACAAGCCATTAGCCAGACTTATCAAGAAAAAAAGAGGGAAGAATCAAATCAACAAAATTAGAAATGAAAATGGAGAAATCACAACAGACAACACAGAAATACAAAGGATCATAAGAGACTACTATCAGCAACTATATGCCAATAAAATGGACAACTTGGGAGAAATGGACGAATTCTTAGAAAAGTATAACCTCCAAAACTGAACCAGGAAGAAATAGAAAACCTTATCAGACTCATCACAAGCACGGAAATGGAAACTGTAATCAGAAATCTTCCAACAAACAAAAGCCCGGGACCAGATGGCTTCACAGCTGAATTCTACCAAAAACTTAGAGAAGAGCTGACACTTATCCTACTCAAAGTCTTCCAGAAAATTGAGAAGAAGGTAAACTGCAAAACTCATTCTATGAGGCCACCATCACCCTAATTCCAAAACCAGACAAAGATGCCACCAAAAAAGAAAACTACAGGCCAAAATCACTGATGAACATAGATGCAAAAATCCTTAACAAAATTCTAGCAAACAGAATCCAACAACATATTGAAAAGATCATACATTATGAACAAGTGGGCTTTATCCCAGGGATGCAAGCATTCTTCAATATTCACAAATCAATCAGTGTGATACACCACATTAACAAATTGAAAGATAAAAACCATATGATTATCTCAATAGATACAGAGAAAGCCTTTGACAAAATTCAACATCCATTTATGATAAAAAAAAAAAACCCTCCAGAAAGCAGGCATTGAAGGAACATACCTCAACATAATGTAAGCCATATATGATAAACCCACAGCAAATATTATCCTCAATGGTGAAAAATTGAAAGCATTTCCCCTAAAGTCAGGAACAAGACAACGGTGCCCACTCTCACCACTACTAGCCACAGCAATCAGAGAAGAAAAAGAAACAAAAGGAATCCAGATTGGAAAAGAAGAAGTAAAACTCTCACTGTTTGCAGATGACATGATCCTCTACATAGAAAACCTGAAAGACACCACCAGAAAATTGCTAGAGCTAATCAATGAATATAGTAAAGTTGCAGGATATAAAATTAACACACAGAAATCCCTTGCATTCCTATGCATTAACAATGAGAAAACAGAAAGAGAAATTAAGGAAACAATTCCATTCACCATTGTGACAAAAAGAATAAAATACTTATGAATAAATCTACCTAAAGAAACAAAAGACCTATATATAGAAAACTATAAAACACTGATGAAAGCTATCAAAGATGACACAAATAGATGGAGAAATATACCATGTTCATGGATAGGAAAAATTAATATAGTGAAAATGAGTATACTACCCAAAGCAATCTATAGATTCAATGCAATCCCTATCAAGCTACCCACAGTATTTTTCAGAGAACTAGAACAAATAATTTCACAATTTGTATGGAAATACAAAAAACCTCAAATAGCCAAAGCAATCTTGAGAAAGAAGAATGGAACTGGAGGAATCAACCTGCCTGGCTTCAGACTATACTACAAAGCTGCAGTCATCATGACAGTATGGTACTGGCACAAAGACATAAATATAGATCAATGGAACAAAATAGAAAGCCCAGAGATAAACCCACACACCTATGGACACCTTATCTTTGACAAAGGAGGCAAGAATATACAATGGAGAAAAGACAATCTCTTTAACAAGTGGTGCTGGAAAAATGGTCAGCCACTTGTAAAAGAATGAATCTAGAACACTTTCTAACACCATACACAAAAATAAACTCAAAATGGATTAAAGATCTAAATGTAAGACCAGAAACTATAAAACTCCTAGAGGAAAACATAGGCAAAACACTCTCTGACATAAATCACAGCAGGATCCTCTATGATCCACTTCCCAGAGTAATGGAAATAAAAGCAAAAATAAACAAATGGGACCTAATTAAATTTAAAAGCTTTTCCACAACAAAGGAAACCATAACCAAGGTGAAAAGACAGCCTTCAGAATGGGAGAAAATAATAGCAAATGAAGCAACTGACAAAGAATTAATCTCAAAGATGTACAAGCAGCTCATGCAGCTCAATTCCAGAAAAATAAGTGACCCAATCAAAAAAATGGGCCAAAGAACTAAACAGACATTTTTCCAAAGAAGACGTACAGATGGCTAACAAACACATGAAAAGATGCTCAACATCACTCATTATCAGAGAAATGCAAATTAAAATCACAATGAGGTACCATCTCACGCTGGTCAGAATGGCTGCTATCAAAAAGTCTACAAACAATAAATGCTGGAAAGAGTGCGAAGAAAAGGGAACCCTCTTACACTGTTGGTGGGAATGCAAACTAGTACAGCCACTATGAAGAACAATGTGGAGATTCCTTTAAAAACTGGAAATAGAATCGCCATACGACCCAGCAATCCCACTGCTGGGCAAACACACCGAGGAAACCAGAATTGAAAGAGACACATATACACCAATGTTCATCTCAGCAGTGTTTACAATAGCCAGGACATGGAAGCAATCTAGATTTCCATCGGCAGACAACTGGATAAGAAAGCTGTGTTACATATACATAATGGAATATTACTCAGCCATTAAAAAGAATGCATTTGAATCAGTTCTAATGAGATGGATGAAACTGGAGCCTGTTACACAGAGTGAAGTAAGTCAGCCCTAGGAAATTTCAAAGACACAGGAAATAAAGGAAGTCTTATATTAGTCCATTAGAGAGCCACCAGGTAGGTTAAAAAAAAAAATTATGATTTTTTTAGAATAAGGTTCATATAGCTCCTTCTGGTACTAGTAACCTGTGTGAAGAAAGTGGGGTGTTGTTTAACAGGTCTCTTTTGGGAAGGAAAGTAACAAATGGTACCCGCTTAAATTAAAACATCATGAAGCTTTATAACAAAATTCAGCTCTGTCTTTTTACTCTTCATTAAGAATTCCTCATGTTGGAAACTAGAGTTTGGATGCCAAGATCCTGACATGTTTCCTTTAAATTTATGTTAAAAGCTATTAAAAAATAGGTACTTTATTTGATCTGATTATTTTATTTGATTTAATCAACAACTTGACAATATGTATTTGTCTCTTGTGTTTGAGGACAGAAATTTCTAAATATATTCTGAAATGGATTTGTAGATTCACAAAAGCCTGCATTAATTCACTTCTAAACCATGTAACTTATTTTGAGTTTGTAATTATCACCAGTGTTCTCACATTTTAAATTGTATGCAGATTTCATAGGAATCATTTCAGTTCAATTCAGTCGCTCAGTCGTGTCCGACTCTTTGAGACCCCATGAATCGCAGCATGCCAGGCCTCCCTGTCCATCACCAACTCCCGCAGCCTGCCCAAACTCATGTCCATCGAGTCGGTGATACCATCCAGCCATCTCATTCTCTGTTGTCCCCTTCTCCTCCTGGCCCCAGTCCCCCCCAGCATCAGGGTCTTTTCCAATGAGTCAACCCTTCGCATCAGGTGGCCAAAGTATTGGAGTTTCAGCTTTAACATCATTCCCTCCAGTGAACACCCAGGACTGATCTCCTTTAGGATGGACTTGTTGGATCTCCTTGCAGTCCAAGGGACTCTCAAGAGTCTTCTCCAACACCACAGTTCAAAAACATCAATTCTTCGGCGCTCAGCTTTCTTTATAGTCCAACTCTCACATGCATACATGGCTACTGGAAAAACCATAGCCTTGACTAGATGGACATTTGTTGACAAAGTAATGTCTCTGCCTTTAAATATGCTATCTAGGTTGGTCATAACTTTCCTTCCGAGGAGTAAGTGTCTTTTAATTTCATGGCTGCAATCACCATCTGCAGTGATTTTGGAGCCCCCAAAAATAAAGTCAGCCACTGTTTCCACTGTTTCCCCATCTATTTCCCATGAAGTGATGGGACAGGATGCCATGATCTTAGTTTTCTGAATGTTGAGCTTTAAGCCAACTTTTTCACTCTCCTCTTTCACTTTCTTCAAGAGGATTTTTAGTTCCTCTTCACTTTCTGCCATAAGGGTGGTGTCATGTGCATATCTGAGGCTATTGATATTTCTCCCGGCAATCTTGATTACAGCTTGTGCTTCTTCCAGCCCAGGGTTTCTCATGATGTACTCTGCATATAAGTTAAATAAGTTAAATAAATATTCACAGGAATAATTATATCTAAAAATAGTTCATTTTCCAGGGTCAATAGAATATCAGGGAGACCTCATTTCTGTCACAACAATCATTTCATTGAAAATTTGGACAACAGCATATACACAACTATAGATGAAAGTGTTGGATTCTGTTATGGTAATTATGTCAATACTTCGTGACATTAAGTACACTCCAAGGAAATGTTTAGATTTTTACAGTTTTATAGTTTTCATATGTTTTGTTAAGTCTCCTCTGGATATTTTACTATATTACATTCTAAACTAGGACTATTTTTCCAGCATGCATTCTAATACATATAATTAGAAAGTAAAGACACTCTTCCATGGTGAAATCCCTCAGTCGTGTCTGACTCTTTGCGACCCCATGGGCTATACAGTCCATGGAATTCTCCAGGCCAGAATATTGAAGTGGGTAGCCATTCCCTTCCCCAGGGAATCTTCCCAATCCAGGGATCAAACCCAGGTCTCCCACATTGCAGGCAGATTCTTTACCAGATGAGCCACAAGGGAAGCCCTAGAACATGGACTTTATCTAACTGTGTGACATGCATATCTCTAGTTGAGTTAGTGTAATTCATCCTGATAGAGGTCAAATAATTAGTAGCTTCCACCAAACTAGAAAATGTACATACCTGAAATATTTCCATCAAACACTCCATTTCATATTTTGGTAAAAGAAGCAGAAGCAAACCATGAGGAAAAAAAACATGAAATGAGACAGCTGGAAGGGAAAAAGATTTGGCAGAGGTCCTCACACAGAAGAGTAGAAACAAGATTGTCATTCTCCCCTCAAATCAGCAACTCTCCAGTAGCAGGGCAGCTGCCAACAGAATTAGCGTTGAAAAAAATTCCAAACGTAACTAATAAGGAAACAAGGTACACAGCTTCTAAACATGTCTTCCACTTCTGAGGATATGGGCATGCTGATAAACACTACAGAACCATTAGAAACTCTATGAACCAGCAAAACATGAACAGAAAACAGGCTGCTTGATGCAAACCCATTGTTAAGCCCTGCTACACTAACTCAGCTGGAGACATTCATGCCACACAGTTAGATAAATCCATGTTTTAGGGCAGAATTCATCATTTTTCCCAGAGAAATTAATGATATAGATAAAAATGAAGGGCTTTACTGTCTTCTGACATAGTATCTACTTTTTTTCTTTTGCTTCCAGAATATTGGGCTGAATACCTCACTCTTGGTGGGAGTGAATTAATAATATTAACATTTGATGGGACTCATGTTTTTTAGGGTGGAAAATCCAGGTCAGTTCAGGTGTCTCCATGGAGGCACATTTCACCAATATCTCTGTCAGCAGCCAACATTCAGGCTGAGCCACTTTCTCTAAGAGTGGCCCCAGGCCAGGAGACCAGTGTTTCAAAGGGATTGTGTGCCTCAGTCTAAGGGTTCTAGCAGCAGGAGGGGCTGGGATTCAGCAGTCTTACTAATTTTAAGACCTCCAGGAACAGAGCTTGGAAATCCTTCTGGTGAGTAGAGAAGGAAAGATGCATAATTCTCTCCTCTCTTGAAAGGAGTAAAAAGGAAAAAATTTCAGATAATAGAGGGACTAAGGATAAAATATTCAGAATCTTTTGGTCTACATCTCTGCCACTTCTGTGCACACCTCAGATCATTTTCAAGGGGATGAAACACACATACATGCAAATGCAAACAAGAACTTACTCATAAGGTATTATCAGTTGCTTTGGCCTTCTCAGGAAGAAGATCTGTAATATACACCTGCTTGTAGTTTAAATGTATGGATGGGGGAAAACCCACCACCACATCCCCATCTTTATACACTCTGTGCTTCAAGCAATCTGCATAAACTTCAAACTATCCCACATGCAGTGTGTAAAGACTGCAGGAGCAAGGAAAGATAAATTGGAGAGAACGACATAATAGGAGATACCCAACCAAGAGACCAAGCCCTGTATCTAGACTCAGCTCATGAGAAGAGGGATCAGCATCTGATCCTTGCTCTGCTCTCAAAGATGAAGATGGCCCTCACATTGGCCCAGCCTATGCCCACGACCCCTCTGTCTCTCAGCCTGTGGAAAACTTGCAGGGCATGTGCCAGACAGGTGTGCCAGACAAGGGCACACTTAGAATCAGAAAGCAGGTGTGTATAAGGGAGTCACAGTGCTGAGACCTCACCCTCAGTGTCCCCGTGACACGGGCAGCCTGACTTCCCCTTCTTTTTACTGCTTCATGTCAGTCCCATGGAGGACCTCTGGGGAGGCTCCTGTCCTGGGGCTCTGCACCTGCCTCCCTCCATCCTGGTGAAAAACAATGAGCATAAACATGTTTTTCCCCTTCCCTCTGTGATTGCATCATAGTCTGTGACTCTCAAACTTCAGGGCTTGGGAGCAGAGAGGGAGGTGTGGGGGAGACAAGCCCATCCTGACACTGAGGGCTTTGCCCTCCTGTGTCCATGATTGATGTCCCTGCACGGAGCTCATGGTGCTTGTGTCAAATACACCAAAGGGAAACTTTTCTGCGCTCTTGGTGAGAACATCAATTGGTGCAGCCATTAAAAACCCAGTACGGAGTTTCATCAAAAAATTAAAATTAGAACCGCTGTAGGAACCAGCAATTCCACTTCTGGGTTTGTATCAGAAAAAAATGAAGCCAGTATCCTAAATAATCATTTACACTCATATGATCACTGCAGGATCTTTCCAATAGTCAAGACATGGGAAAATGACCTAAATATCAAAAGATGAGTATATTTTAAAAGAGTGATTTTATATTTTATGCATAGGTAGATATCTCTGTATATACTCACACATACACAAAGATTTTATACACACTTATAGAAACATACACAGGGCTTCCCCTGTGGCTCAGTGGTAAAGAATTTGCCTGCAATGCAGGAGCCACAGGATATGTGGGTTCTATCCCTGGGTTTGATTCCTGGGTCAGGAAGATCCCCTGGAGGAGGGCATGGCAACCCACTCCAGTATTCTTGCCTGGAGAATTCAGGGACAGAGGAGTCTGGAGGGCTGCAGTCCATAGGGTTGCAAAGAGTCAGACACAACTGAAACGATTTAGCACAGCACAGCACAGATACATACATATACACATGCCATGGAATACCAGTCTTCTGTAAAGAAATTCTCCATTTGAAACAACATGGATGGGACATTAACTAATAAATCAGAGAAAGACAAATATTGTAGGATCATATTTATTGATTAAATCCAAAAGAAAAGATTAAACTCATTGAAAAACATCATGCATCATGCTTGTGGTTACTAGAGGCAGAGAACTGGTTGGAGGAAACATAAGATGAAGGTTGTCAAAAGATACAAACTTCTAGTTACAAGATATATACAAAACATGTGATGCACAACAAAAACTCACACACCACAGTAACAAAGAATCAAACTATCATATACACTAAGGAACTGAATAGACATTTATCCAAAGGCGATATATAAATGACCAAATGACAAGTTACTCAACATTATGAAAGATGTAATGTACAAGATAACCAAAATTAGCACAGCTTTAAAATACGTAAAAATACCTGTGTGCATGCTTAGTCGTTCAATCGTGTCTGACTCTTTGCAACCCTTTGGACTGTAGCTCACCAGGCTCCTCAGTCCATGGGATTTCCCAGGCAAGAATACTGGAGTGGGTGGCCATGCCCTCCTCCAGGGGATCTTCCTGACCCAGAGATCCAACCAACGTCTCCTGTGTCTCCTGCATTGCAGGCAGATTCTTTACCTGCTGAGTCATCAAGGAAGCCCCAGAATATATACATACATATATATATATACATACATACACACACACACAAACTACTACCATTTCACCTTTAAAATTATTTTATTAAATCTTCAATGTACAATAGCTTCTTTACACATGAACTAAATTTTTTTAGAAGAATGATGTTATGTATTATTACACGGTGATTCTAGCTAGTAGTTTTTCAAAATGTTGGGGAAAATCTTGAAAAAGGATTTTCACATGTCACCCAAAACTTTGAAATTTAACATTATCAAAGAGATGCTTCTACACTCTTGAACAGTGGCCACTGGAAACACATTTCAAAAGGAAAGAATTGTGTCTCAAAAGCATTTTTATATGATTTTTTCCTCCAAGGAAGGTAATGTTTTTACATAATTAAGTCCACTCACAAAATGGCTCTCTACACGTGCTCTCATGCCTTGGGCTACATCACCAAATATTTATGCGTGACTGAAATGAGAGTTTCCTTGACATTGTTATTTCCATAGCCTGAAGCTGTTCTGTTAACTCCGGGCTCTCATTCTCCCTGATTTATACAATCAAGCCCCTGTCAAATAACAAGCTCAATATCGCCTTCTCTCCATAACCCCCACTGCCTCCATGGCCTCCAGGACAATAGTTTCCTCTACCACATGATCCTCCCATATTCCTCCTACCACTCAGTTTTCTACTCTTCAGTAACTCATACTTTGAAGGTTTCTGCTTATAATTTCCCAAATTATTCCAATTCTGACTTTCATCGTTCCTTCCTCCACAGTTGGTATAACCAGCTCTGCAGCCCCCATCCTGGTGGCCATGTCCAGGTCCTCCTCCATCACAAACTCCTTGTCCTCCTCCATAACCAGGACTAACCGTCCAACTATCACCTCCTGGTCCTCCTCCATACCCATGGTCACCATCCCCAGATTTACCACCGCTTCCACCTCCATAAGATCCTCCTCTAAAATCCCTTTCTTGTCCTGCTCCAAAATTTCCACCACCACCATGCAAGTATAGGAAATCAACCTTACCTCCTCCCCTTTCTATTCTAGAATGCTGGAGTTCCTGCATTTTTTGTCTAGACAAGGCCTTTCTTACTTCTGCATGATGACCATTGACAGTATGGTATTTCTGCAATACAAGCTTATCCACAGGATCGTGGTCATCAAAAGTCACAAACCCAAAGCCTCTTTTCCTTCCAGACTCCCTATCACTAATGATCTCAATGGCATTGATTTTTCCATATTTCCCAAAGTAATCTCTAAGATGATGCTTCTCCGTGTCTTCTCCAATTCTACAAACAAACAGCTTCTTCACAGTGACAATAGCCCCTGGTTTGCCATAGTCCTCTCTCGGGACAGCACGTTTGGGGGCGACCCTTTTCCCATCAATGGAATGAGGTCTGGCCGCCATGGCAGCATCCACCTCAGCCATGGAGGAAAACGTGACAAAACCAAATCTTCTTGATGTCTGGCTGGCGGGATGTCTTATGACCACACAGTCTGTAAGATATCCCCACTGCCGGTAGTAGTTCCATAGAGCTTCTTCTGTGGTTTCAGAGCTCAAGCCACCAACAAAGAGTTTGCGGAATTCTTCATTATCTCTCTTATTCCTCTCCAATGGGTCAGATGTTGACGTTTTCTTCATCTCGGGCTTGGTCGCTTGAGCCATTTTTCTGAACCTGAGGGGGGTGAGGGAGATCTCAGAGACTAACAGGAACCTGACCAGTCCCAGCTCCCGGCTCCGGAAACAGAGCCTCCAGGAGAACCTCCACTTCCGGGTCTTGGGGATGCTATTACTGCCTCTGGAGCCTCTGCCGCCCTTGAATCAGTCTTGAGCAACTTTCAATTTTTCTGCAAAACATTATTTAACAGAGTGACCTTTCTTGATGCATATTACCTTCTCTATATTGATTTCTTCCCATTTTTAATTCTATATGCATTATTCTCTATTTATTTTACACTTTTTCTCACAAATGGTACATTCAGTGAATAGATGACTAATGTGGACTTTAAGGTTTTACGCCAAGTTATTTACCTTTTACTTTGCCCTTACAGGGGCTTGCCTGGTGGCTTCAACGGTAAAGAATATGCCTGCAGTGCAGGATACCCAGGTTCCATCCCTGGGTGGGAAGATGCCCTTGAGAAGGGAATGGTTACCCACTCCAGTATTCAAAGGAGCCTGGCTGACTATAATCCATGGGGTCACAAAGAGTTAAACACAACTGAGTGACTAACATACACACACATGGGGGAAGTGAAGCCAGAAAGGATAAAGGGAGGAAGAAATTAAAATTACTGATGATGAAAAGATTAGTGGTGTGGTGGTTTAGTTACTATGTTGTGTCTGACTCTTCCAACCCCGTAGATGGGCCATAGCCCACCAGGCTCCTCTGTCCATGGAATTCTCCAGGCAAGAATACTGGAGTGGGTTGCCATTCCCTTCTCCAGGGGAAAACCTAACTGAGGACATATTTGAGCAGAAAACTTAACTGCAAAAAAAAAAAAAAAAAGAGAGAGAGAAAGAAAGAAAGAAAAAGACTCAACCACAATGTGGGTAAAGAATTTTCCACAGAGGACAACAATTTAAACAAAGCAGAGCCAAGTATTGTTTCCATTTCTTGGTGATGTAAATTTTTTTTTTACTCTGTCCTGTTATTCAAAGAAATTTTCAAATGCAAAACTATACAAAACCTTGAATATTTTGTAACAGTAACACTTAGGATATACCTTTCAATAACATAACTTTTCCTTGTAAGAGCTAACTCTAGGAAATTTCACCAAGAAAAGAATGCAAATGAACACTGTTCCCATCAATATGGATGCCACACTTACCAGAACAGGCTGATCTGTGAAAGAGGCCGATGCTGGTTCCCCCTGACTCGAGAGCTGTCCTGTGACCCAATCCTGAGATGCAGACTGCCTGTAGCTTGCCAGAGAAAGCAGTGACTTCTGCCTCGGCTTCCCCTTTTATGGAGGGAGTGGGTAACCCAATCAGTGGATTTTTCAAAGACACACCCTATCTCAGATCAAAGGGATTTGAGAGATTCTTCAGTCTTCATACACAAATGCAAAAATAGGAGGCTATTAACACTGTCAGAAACTATCCTAGATGAAAAAAATGGGACTTCCCTGGTGGCACCATGGATAAGAATCTGTCTGCTAAAGCAAGGGACACAGGTTCCATCCCCAGTCCGGGAAGATTCCACATGCTGTGGAGCAACTAAGCCAGTGTGCCAGCTCAACTACTAAGCCCGCACTCTAGAGCCTGTAGTCTGCCACAAGAGAAGCCCCAGTTCACTGCAGTTAGAGAAAGCCCACACAGAGCAGGGAATACCCAGCACAGCCAAAAAAAGAAAAAAATGTTTAAAAAATGTAATACATTTATGTATGGAGTGGTATTTGCTGTTCCTATCAACAGGTTAATCTTTCCTTTTTCTCCCACTATGGATACAGCCAACAAAAATGGGAACAGAAGTTTCTATCTATATACAAAGATTTCCAGAAATTGATGTTATAATAGCAAAAAGGAAAAATAGAGACCTTTTAAATGTTTATCAATAATTGTTGAGGTTGTTTATTCACTAAGTCCTGTCTGTGACTCTTTGTGAGCTCCTGGACTATAGCCTGCCAAACTCTTCTGTTCATGGGATTTTCCAGACAAGAATACTAGGGTGAACTGCCATGTCCTTCTCCAGGGGATCTTCCCAACCCAGGGATCAAACTGAGGTATTCTGCTCCAAAATGTTGGTTGACAAGTCTGTAATGTCTATATCACACAGCCATTCTTTTAAAAGGTTTGTATTTTGTACGTTTACCCTTCAACTAATTCCTGGTTAATGTTTGATGATTTCAATCACCTAACTCTTTTCTGATCCTTTGACCTAATTAGTCTCTCTACTCCCTTTACTTCACTGACTAGGGTTTAACACTTTTATTAATCCACTTTTTGTCTGGAAACTTGTCAGTCACAATCATACACACATCACTACTAGTAATTACACTATAAATCCTTCACTTAATAGTCTAATACAGATAATTATTTTTAGCACCTTTCCCAAATGCTAATAATACCTTAGAACACTTTCACTTCCATTTTAACTTTCTTGACTCTTCTATTACTGTTGTCATTGTTTTAATGCTACAGATATTTTAATGTCCCTGAGATAAACCTAGAAGTGCTTTTTGAAGCAAAATTTATTCATAATTATTTTGAAAATATCCTTTCTTTTCCTATTCATGCTTTTTCCATTCCTGGTTTTTAATATGAAATTATTTTACTTTGGACTTAACAACTCACTCTAGTATTTTGTCTGATTCAATGTTGTTCACAACGAAGTGTTTCACTTAAGTTTTGGCAGACATCTTTAGTTGGGGCAATGTTGATGCTAGGTATAAAACTCTAGTTGGATTTGATTCTTCTTAGCTTATTATTTGATTCTTCTTAGCCATTAAAAATGGTGCTCACGGGACTTCCCTGGTGATCCATTGGTTAAGACTCTGAGCTCCCAATGCAGGGAGCATAGGTTCGAGCCCTGGTTGGGAAACCAAGATCCTGCATGCCTTTTGGCCCTATCCCACCCCCCCCAAAAAAGTATAAAAATAGTAATCTCTTGTTATCCATCTTGTTTTTCCTTAGACATCACCAATTAGCCTTTTTCTTGCTTGTTTGGCCTCCGTATTCTCTAAAAGTGCATTACATTAACTTTGGCTTTTAGACCATATATTAGCTCATTATTGTATCCTGTGTACATACAATATTTGACTCAGGATGTTGAGTTATTGCAACCATTGGGTGATTTCTTTTTAAACCATGCTTGTGTATTTTCATTTCTGCTATCAATTTCTCCCCACTTTCTCTCTACTCTCCTTTTTATCACATCTCACTTCTCTTCTAACTGTGTTCTGAGTTTTCCAAGATTATCCCCCTTGGATTCTATTGGGATATTTGCTCTTGAACTGTCTTGCTGTTTAGTAATCTGGTCTGTGCTGGAATCAATATATTCTTAGCTACTTAAGTTCTTCATTTCAGCTCTAACATAAACAATATGCAACTTTAAGCTTTGAAAGAAAACAGTTGTTCAATGAGGAGAAAATGGGTTCCATTTAGTACAATCAATCTCAAGTAGATAAGGGAAATTTGTAATTTAGATCATATTAAAATATTTTAGGCATCTGTAGTCATCAAAATTCATCTGTAAACTTGAGCAGAGGAAGAGATTTTCATTACATTTCTTAGTCAAGTACATCAAACTGAATACTATAAATATAATAATTCTGTCTGATGAAACAAAATACTGAAAAAACACTGGGAAATGGGTCAAACTGTAGAATAGACATGCCGTAAGAAAGGATAAGTTAATACTTAGTGTGAGTCTTCTCTTAGAACTGTCAGTCTTGTGAAATCTCAATGTAGGTCAAGAATAATGGATCAGATTTCAAATTTAACTTTTGACTTAACACAGATTGTAATCATAAGACACCAGTTTTCAAGGCTCAGAAAGAAGAAAAGGATATATGTTTTCTGATGTGGACGACATTTTGAAATATTTCTTTTTGTTTCTTTAAGTATCAATATTTTCGAAACCAGTGTCCTCTTTCAATTTTCTTTCTTTAGTATGCTTTCTACAAAATTTAGAATTACATAGATCATATTGTCATTTTCTATTTGTGTTGGCTGGATAGACCTATGCTTGGTAGTCACTTTTTGTGTGTCCACTTGATTGGGCTAAGGGATACCAAGATAGTTGGTTAAGCTTTATTCCTGGGTGTGTTGAGAGTATTTCTGGAAGAGATTAGCATTTGATTCCATAGACTGAGTAAAAGACCTCATCAGTGTGGGTATTATCTAATATCCTGAGGACCAGAAGAAATGGAACAAAAAGATAAGGTAGGGTGATTCCACCCCCTCTTCTTGAGCTGCAATGCCTATCTTTTCCTGCCCTTGGACATCAGAGCTCCTGGTTCCCAGGCTTTCACACTTGGATTCAATTATACCACCAGCTTTTCTGCTTCTCCAGTTTGGAGATGATCATTTATGGGACTTCTCCATCTCAAACCTATAAGACAATTCCTATAATAAATTTCCAGATAGATATGAAAAGTTAAGGTTGACTCAGGTTTTTTAAATATTTATTTTATTTATTTGGCTGCTCCAGGTCTTAGTTGTGTCATGTGGGATCTTCAGTTGTGACACGTGTGATCTGGTTCCCTGACTAGGGATCAAACCCAGGCCCCTTGCATTGTGAGCACAGAGTCTTAGTCACTGGGAAGAAAGTCCCTCACCCAGGTTTGTATTTCAGCTGGATAATTGTGTCTAGATCTCTTGACTAGATAACAAGGAGAAAGGATTTGGAATCTTAAGCTATAGTGGCTAATTTATTGTGTGAATTATTGATTGAAGGAATCAGGTTATCTTTCAAACTTCACTATAATTGGGGTTTTGACCATTGACACTGTAAGGGATCATTTACTTTTACCTTGTGCATCTAACATTCCAGAAGAGTCATAGTTGGGCTTAGAGGTACATGTTTTCTTTGGGGTTTAGGGCAAGAAACACTCATATGTGGTGTTATAGCCATGCACCAGAAGACAATACAATGTCTTCATTGCAGTTTTAAAATTTAACTATTATCTGACAATTGCACAAATCTGCTCATTTCTTGGAGGAGGAAATGGCAACCCACTCAAGCATTCTTGCCTGGAGAATCCCATGGACAGAGGAGCCTGGTAGGCTAAAGTTCTTGGGGTCGCAAAGAGTCGGACACAACTGAGCGACTTTGCTTTCACTTTCACTCATTTCTTACTGCCACAATGACTGACAATATTAAGAGCAGAGAAAGATTTGAGACAATCGTAACTCTCATCCGTTGCTAGTGGAAATGCAAAATAATACAATCTCTTGAGATATCGCTGTGGTATTTTCTTTTATTATTTATCACACAGTGATTGATACAGCTTTCCCACACAAGATAGTTGTTTTTCAGGGACAAAAGCTAATGTTCATAAAAAAAAAAAAAAACAAACTCCATATAGAAATGCTTCTTAGGGGCTTCCCTGGTTGTCCAGTGGTTAAGAATACGCCTACGAATGCAGGGGACATAGGTTCAATCCCTGATCTGGGAAGATCCCACATGCTTTGGAGCAACTAAACCCATGCACCACAACTGCTGAATCCCTGCTCTAGAGCCCAGGAGGTGCTAGTACTGAAGCCCACATGCCTAGAGCCTATGCTCCATAACAAGAGGAGCCACCGCAATGAGAAGCCCATGCTACAGGGAAGAGTAGCTCCCTGCTCTCAGCATCTAGAGAAAACCTTCATGCAGCAGTGAAGACCTAGTGCAGCCAAAAATAAATAAATCTTTTTAAAAGAAAAAGAAAAAATGCTTCTTAGAAGCTCGATTTATAATTGCCAAAACTTGGATGGGACGCGAACGTCCTTCACTGCATGAATGGATAATCAACAGGACCCATTCCTGCTGCAGCATACCTCATGGTGAGAGAGTCATTCCCTAGGCAAGTTGATAAGAAGTCTAGGGGTCCCCAAGGAGAGAGGGGTCTAGAATTCTCAAGGAGGAAGAAAGGACAAACTTTTTTTCCCCTCTACATTCCTTAAGATTATATAACAATAATGTATCCTGCCTGAGGACAGTCTCTGGATTAAACCTTCTGGTTAATCCTGTTATCCTAAAATGTAAATTATGAGAGTAGGTCTGGTGAGGTCTTTTACAACCTCCAGACATTCTTTTGATTCATTAGAGAGTATATAACTACACTGCTAACACTAGCAAGGGGGTACTCTTTCTGCCCCCTTCTGATGCCTATGTCAGAAGCTTTCTCTATCTCCTTTATACTTTAACAAAACTTTATTACACAAAAGCTCTGAGTGATCAAGCCTCGTCTCTGGCCCCAGATTGAATTTTTCTCCCCTGGAGGCCAAGAATCCTGGCGTCTTTTGGTGGGTCAGCAATAATCTTTCAATGGAAATAATGGGACGTGATTTTTTTTTTTTAATTTGTATTTTTTTATTTCTTTGACTGCCTCGGGTCTTGGTTGCAGTACTCGGGGTCTTCTTTGCAGCATGCCAGATCTTTCTGTTGCTGCAAGGGGGCTCTTGGTTGTGGTAGGTGAGCTTCTTTCTCTACTTGCCCCATGCCAGCTTCTCTCTAATCGTGGCACTGGGGCTCAGTAGTTGGGGCACGTGGGTTTAGCTGCACTGGGACTTGTGGGATCCTAATTTCCCAACCAGGGATCGAACCTATGTCCCCTGCATTGGAGGGTGGATTTTTAACCCCTGAACCACCAAAACATGATTTTTTGAAAACTGATTTCAATTTTTACTAATGTAAAATGACTCTATATATTGAAACAGCCAAAACATGTAAACAATAATAATAATTTCCAGTTACATTTTTTATTTGATCGATTCATTTTTGGCTGTGCTGGGTCTTTGTTTCTCCCCAGTGTTTTTTCTAGTTGTGGCAAGTGGGAGCTACTCTCCAATTGTGGTGCACAGGCTTCTCATTTCAATGGCTTCTCCTGCTGCAGAGAAGATGGGCTTCAGTAGTTTCATCACATGGGCTCAGTAATTATGGCTCAAAGGCTCAATAGTTATGGTGCACAGGCCTAGTTGCTTAGTGGCATGTGGGATCTTTCCGGACCAGGGGTGGAACCGATGTCTCCTGTGCTGGCAGGCAGATTCTTTACCACTGAACCACCAGGGAAGCCCCACAAATCATTAGGAAGTTACAAATCAAAACCAAAAGGAGTTATCACCTCCAACCTGTTAGAATGGTTGTTTCCAAAAAGACAAGAAATAACAAATGTTTGCTGAGGTGTAATGAAGAGAAAAACTTTTGTTGCAGTGTTTGTGGGAATGTAAATTGGTGCAGCTATTGTGAAAGTCAGTATGGAGGGTCCTCAAAAACTTTAAAATGGAACTACACAGGAACCAGCAATTCAACTTTTTAGTATATATCTGAATAAAGCCACTGTCCTGAATAACCATCTAGACACACATGATTGTTGTAGGATTATTTACAAGACTCAAGATATGGATATGACCTAAATATCTATCAAAAGATGAACGTAAGGAAGAACAGTGATTTTATATTTTATATGTATGTAGATATCTGTATATATGTGTATACATACACATATACATAAATATTTATGTGTGTATATATACATATATATATACAAAGATACAGTGGTATAGTATTCAATCATAGAAAATAAGGAAGTCCACTATTTGCAACAGTATGGATGGTCCTTGAATGCCTCATACTAAGTATAATAAGTCAGAGAAAGACAACTACTGTCAGATCTCCCTCATAGGTAGAATTAAAAAAAAACTCAAATAAAAAAATTCATAGAATTTTGATATTTGTGGTCACCAGAGGGAGAGAATTGGTGAGAAGAGAAATAGGATGAAAGTTGCCCAAAAGTACAAACTTCCCGTTGTAAGATGAATAAATACAAAAGTCGTAATGTACAGTAAGATGATTGTAATTAACACAGCTCTATGCTATGCCAAAGCCTTCGACTGTGTGGATCACAATAAACTGTGGAAAATTCTGAAAAAGATGGGAATATCAGACCATCTGACCTGTCTCTTGAGAAACTTGTATGCAGGTCAGGAAGCAACAGTTAGAACTGGACATGGAACAACACACTGGTTACAAATAGGAAAAGGAGTATGTCAAGGCTGTATATTGTCACCCTGTTATTTAACTTCTATGCAGAGTACATCATGAGAAACGCTGGGCTGGAAGAAGCACAAGCTGGAATCAAGATTGCCGGGAGAAATATCAATAACCTCAGATATGCAGATGACACCACCCTTATGGCAGAAAGTGAAGAAGAACTAAAGAGCCTCTTGATGAAAGTGAAAGAGGAGAGTGAAAAAGTTGACTTAAAGCTCAACGTTCAGAAAACTAAGATAATGGCATCTGGTCCCATCACTTCATGGGAAATAGATGGGGAAACAGTAGAAACAGTGTCAGGCTTTATTTTGGGGGGCTTCAAAATCACTGCAGATGGTGATTGCAGCCATGAAATTAAAAGACACTTACTCCTTGGAAGGAAGGTTATGACCAACCTAGATAGCATATTTAAAAACAGAGACATTACTCTGCCAACAAAGGTCCGTCTAGTCAAGGCTATGATTTTTTCCAGTAGTCATGTATGGATGTGAGAGTTGGACGGTGAAGAAAGCTGAGCGCTGAAGAATTGATGCTTTTGAACTGTAGTGTTGGAGAGGATTCTTGAGAGTCCCTTGGACTGCAAGACGATCCAACTAGTCCATCCTAAAGGAGACCAGTCCTGGGTGTTCATTGGAAGGACTGATGTTGGAGCTGAAACTCCAATACTTTGGCCACCTCATGCAAAGAGTTGACTCATTGGAAAAGACCCTAATGCTGGGAAGGATTGGGGGCAGGAGAAGAAGGGGACGACAGAGGATGAGATGGTTGGATGGCATCACTGACTCGATGGACATGGGTTTGGGTAAACTCCGGGAGTTGGTGATGGACAGGGAGGCCTGGCGTGCTGTGATTCATGGGGTCGCAAAGAGTCAGACACGACTGAGTGACTGAATTGAACTGGACTGATGCTATATGAAATTTCTTAATGAAATAAAGCCTAAGAATTCTCATGATAAGATATAACTTTTCTTTTTTTATTTTGGTAACTGTATAAAATTCACTGTGGTAATCATTTCATAATATATGTAAGTCATCATTATACTGTACACTTTCAACTTTGATACTTCATAAAACTAGAAAAAAATTTAAAAATAAAAATGTTTAAAACACTGTCACTGAAAGAGAACACGTTACTCCTGTTTAGCTTTCAGGTTATTTTTATTTAACCATAAAAGTTTAACAGCTTCTTAACCCTACACATCCAGTAGAATTTTTCAAAGGAATAATATTATGTCTTATTGCACCATGACTCTGGCTAAGAGCCTCCATTATTAGGGCCACCTCGAAAATTACCACCTCTAAGTCCTCTTCCATACCCATGATTGCCATCTTCCACATCCCTCAGATCCTCCTCTAAAGTCCCTTCTGTGTCCTGCTCCAAAATTTCCACCACCACCATGAGGCTCTCCAAAGGCAAAATGGCCTCCCCTTCCACCTCTAGAACTTTGGATGCCCTGCTTTTTATATCAAGAAAATGCCTTTCTTCTACACAATGACCATTAATGGTATGAATTTTCTGCAACACTATCTTATCCACGGGATTGTGGTCATCAAAAGTCACAAGCCCAAAGCCTCTTTTCCTTCCACACTATCAGTAATTATCTCAGTGGCATCAATTTCTCTGTATTTCCCAAAGTAATCTCTAAGATGATGCTCCTCAGTGTCCTCTGCAAGTCCATCAACAAACAGCTTCTTCACAGTGACAAGAGCCCCCAGTTTTCCATAGTCCTTTCTTGGGACAGCGCGTTTGGGGGTGGCCCTTTTCCCATCAATGGAATGAGGTCTGGCCGCCATGGCAGCATCCACCTCAGCCATGGAGGAAAACGTGATAAAACCAAATCTTGACGTCTGGCTGGTGGGGTGCCTTATGACCACACAGTCTGTAAGTCTTCCCCACTGCTTACACTGTAGGTCCTCAGACTTTCTTCTGTGGTTTCGGAGCTCAAGCCACCAATAAAGAGTTCACAGAATTGTCCCTTTCCTCTCTTTTTTGTGTCCAAAGGAACAGATGTTGAAGTTTTCTTCATCATGGGCTTAGTCACTTGAGCCCTTTTCCAGAAGCTGAGGGGGATGAGGGAGATCTCAGAGACTAACACAAACTAATGGGTCTCAGCCCCAAGGTGAGGACAGTGCCTCCATGAGAACCTCCACAGGGACCCAGTGATGCTGCCACTGTTGCTGGAGCCACTGCTACCCTTGAATCAGTCTTGAACAAACAATATTTGATTTTTCTGCAAAACATCATTTAACAGAGTGACTTTTCTTGATCCAGTCATCAAAATTCTCATTATATTTTCTCTACATTGATTTTTCCAACTCTTAATTTTTATGTATTATTATCTATTTTTGATACTATTTTATTCACTAAATTGGCTATTCAATGAAGAGATTATTAATGTGGACTTTAAGGATTTACACGGATATATTTATCGATTGAGCATCCCAGGTGACGCTAGTGGTAAAGAACCCACCTGCCAGTACAGGAGCCGCAAAATATATGAGTTCAATTTCTGAGTTGGGAAGATCCCCTAGAGGAGGAAATGGCAATCCCCTCCATTGGGGGTTGAACCTGCGGGTTCAACCAGAATTGCCTGGGAAATCCCATGGACAGAGGAGCCTGGCGGGCTACAATCCACAGGGTCACAAAGAGTCAGACACAACTGAGTGAACACAAACACATGGGATCTAGAAAAAATGGTAGCAATGAACCTATTTACAGGGCGGGAATAGAGACACAGTCATAGAGTAAATCATAATTTTTAGGTGTGTTTTATGTCCCAAAATATGGTTTATTTTCATGAAAGTTCCATGGGAACTTGAGAAGAATGTGCATTCTGTGTTTGGCTTAAGTATTGTGTGTATTTACTTAAATCCACTTCCCTGGTGGTTCAGATGGTAAAGAATCCACCTGCAATGAGGGAGACCTGGGTTCCATCCCTGGGCTGGGAAGATCCCCTGGAGAAGGACATGGCAACCCACTCCAGTATTCTTGCCTGGAGAATCCCCATGGACAGAGGAACCTGGCAGGCTACAATCCATAGCATCACAAAGAGTTGGACATGACTGAGTGACTTAGCACAGCAGAGCACTTGTTTGATGGTGCTATTTAATTTAACTATGTCCACTCGGATTTTCTATCTGCTGGAACTCTTAATTACTGATAGGATGGGTATAGTGGGGGGCAGGCGGGGGGGGTGACTAAAGTCTCCAATGATAATAGTGGATTCATGTATTTCTCCACACAGTTCTATCATTTTTTTCTCATGTATTTTGCCAATCTGTTGTTATACATATACCCACTAAGGATTGCTTTGTTCTCTTGGAGAACATTATCATTATATAATGTTCTTCTTTACCTCTAAGTTTTTCTCACTCTGAAGCCCACATTATCTGAAATTCATATAGGTACATTCACTGTCTTTTGTTTAATGTTGACATGGGATATCTTTCTCCATTTTTCAAATTTTTTTCCTAATTGAGATTTTATTGGCTGTTTTGAGGATCACTACACAGAGATTTCAATTTGTACAGAATTCTTAACATACACACCAAAAATCTAAAAAGATCGTGTAGTTGTTATTCTTTTCTGAACAGTTATTCCAGTGACTTTCCAGCTTAAAATTTGGAGGCAAAATTTCCTTAACAGGATATCAAGTACCAATGTCTTCAAATGTTGATGTGCTGTTACATCATAAGTCCCGCTAAATCACAATTTAATATCATATACACTTTTGTTGCTGTTTAGTAGCTAGGTTGTGTCCGACTCTTTGTGACTCATGGACTGCAGCATGCTAGTCTCCTCTGTCCTCCACTGTCTCTCAGAGTTTGCTTGTACTCATGTCCATTGAAAGTTGGTGATGCTATCTAACCATCTCATCCTCTACTGCCCCCTTCTCCTCCTGCCCTCAGTCTTTCCCAGCATCAGGGTCTTTTCCAATGAGTCAGTTCTTCTCATCAGGTGGCCAAAGTACTAGAGCTTCAGCATTAGTCCTTGCAATGAACATTCAGGGTATGTAACATACTCAAATTTTCAATTCACAGAACATTAACAAAGTTACTAGGAAAACTGCATTACCATAACTGAAGATGTTAGAGTGCACAAAATTCTGACAAAGAGAATCAAGGTGAAGGAGTGATTTGCTGTAGGAAACAATTATACCAAAAACAACATGAAAAGAGAAGTAATTTAAAGTGTTTAAGACATTAAATCCACAACTGACTCCAAACTGCCATTTAGTATGCATTATATTATAGGATATAAAAGTTACCCCCACTTATGGAATGTTAAGCTGACACTCAAGACAATCAAAGCCTCCCATATTCAATACCGGAATTTTGATCCAGTGGATAAGACTCCGAGCTCCCAATCCTGGGGGTCTGGTTCAATCCCTGGTCAGGGAACTAGATCCCACATGCCACAATGAAGATCAAAGATCCTGCATGCCACAGCTAATACTCAGCACAGCCAAATAAATAAATAAAAATAAATAGACACTTAAAAAAATCCCACTGTTTTCTGATTACACCAAAAAAATAAACAACCAGCAAATGATTTCACCTCTTAAAAAAAAAAACTCTTTACACTCAAAAAAAAAAGGTGGGGGAGGGATGAGATGGGATTCTGTCCTTCTTAAAAATGTTCCTAGGGATATCAAAAAACTTGCATTTGCAAAACAGTTGGTAAAAAATAGTCCTATGGATCGTACAAGAAAGGGGGCAAGGACCAGTGATAAGACGTTAGCTAGACTTGGCTTCTTTCTCTCCTGCTTCAGAGGTTAGGCTCTCTGGTTTTTCGTTTTTCCATTTTCAGCAGGTAAATCTTTAGTCTCTTGGTTAACTGCTGCAGACTGTTTTCTCTTTGCTTAGCAGACAATCTCGCCATCTACTCTTGGGCTCCTCCTTCGATACCCGGTAGGGGGAGCTGACCTTCCTGTTAGGCATCTTGGTGGCGGGACAGCACTTGCCAGCGGGTAGCAGATCATGACCCCTCGCCAAACTGGGCTGCCCCACCCGCACCCCTGGCCCTAGCCTCACCGTTGATTTCGGGGCCCGGAATAAGTGAGGCGGGCTGTCACTCAACCACTGCACCCGCCCCTCTCAGTTGCCCCGCCCCGTCCTAATCTCAAGGAGCCTCAGATCCAGCCCTTTACTTTTAATCTGTGTCTTTTTATGTGAAGTGTGGGTCTTGCAGACAGCATATAATTAGGCGGTTTTTTTTAACCCGCTGTGATAGTTTTTGTTCCACTTATTGTATTTGAAAGTGAAGTCGCTCAGTCATGTCCGACTCTTTGCGACCCCATGGATTGTAGCCCACGGAGTTTTCCAGGCAAGAGTACTGGAGTGGGTTGCCATTTTCTTCTCCAGGGGATCTTCCTGACCCAGGGATGAAACCCGGGTCTCCCGCATTGCAGGCAGAGGCTGTACCTCTGAGCCACCAGGGAAGAAAAGTATTTAGACTTTTGACATCTAAATGATTATTGGTATAGCTGGATTAATATCTACTATATTTTTACCATTTTTTATTTGTTCCTCTTGCTCTTTGTTTCTTTCTTGTCTCCCACTTTTCTTCTGTCTCCTCTTCCTTTTTTTTTTCTTCTCCCTTTTTTTGAGGGCATTCTAGCTGATTCCATTTTTTCTCTTCGCATATCATAACTTTTTTCTTTTTAACATTTGTGTTTGAGCATTGAGTTTGTAGCATACATTTACAACTAACCCAGGTCCTCTCTGAAGTAACTGGGTGTGCAAATTCTCTCCCTGCCCCTTGTAACATTTCTGTCATTCATTTCACTCATCCAAAAGGTGTAATCACTGAATATGTTGCTGCTGTTATTATTTTCAATAAAATGTTATCTGTCAGATTAATTAAAAATAACAAAAACAAATGATTTAAGATTTAATTATTAGTTTCACTTGTTCCTTCTCTAACACTTAACCTTTTTCATTTACCTTTTTCCTGATGAATTTCTTTTAACATTTCTTACAAAGCAGGGGTATTAGTGACAAATTCCCTTAGTGTTTTGAAAATCTTTTATTTCTCACTCACTTTTTTTTTTTTTGCCATGCAGCTGGTGGGATCTTAGTTCCCCCACCAGGGATTGAACCTATACCCTTGGCAGTGATAGGACAGAGTCCTAACTACTGGACCAACAGGGGATTCCCTCTCCTTCAACTTTTGAAAGATAATTTTGTTTGACACAGAACTCTAGTTGGGTGGTTTCTCTTTCAACACTGTATTTTAAAAAACTCTCCTCCTGCTTGCATGGTTTCTGAAAAGAAGTCCGGTTTACTTCCTATCCTTAGTTCTCCATGGTTAATATCTGTTTTTTTCCCCCCTGACTTCTTTAAAGATTTTCTTTTTGTCTTAGATTTTTCTTGAGCTTGACTTTTTAAGTTTTATCCTGTTTGGTGAAATTTGAACTACCCAGATCTGCATTTTTGGTATCCATTACTAATTTGGGGGGAAATCTCACTCACTACTGTTTTACTTATTCCGTTCCTTTCTTCTCTTTCATGTATTCTCATTTTGTATATGTTACACCTTTTATATAATTTATTTATTTATTCGTGTATTTATTTTTGTCTGACGGCGTCTTCATTGCTGGGTGGGCTTTTCTCTAGTTGTGGTGAGTGGAAGCTACTCTCTAGTTGCAGTGCTTGGGCTTCTTATTGCAGTGGCTTCTCTTGTCGCAGAGCACAGGCTCTAGGGCGCACAGCTCCCAGACTCTAAGAGCACAGGCTCAAAAGTTGTGGTGCACAGGCTTAGTTGCCCCATGGCATGTGGGCTCTTCCCGGATAAGGGTTCAAACCCATCTCTCCTGCATTGGCAGGTGGATTCTTTACCACTGAGCCATCAGGGAAACCCTTTTTTAATTGTCCCAAAGCTCTTGGATTTCTGTCGAATTTTTACCCTTTTCTTAACTTTGCATTTCAGTTCAGAAGGTTCTGGTGACAGCTCTGCAAGGCTGCTGATTCTTTTTCCTCACACATTTGCACAGTAATGATAAGGTTCCCCAAGCAAAGAATTCTTCATTTTTGTTCTGTTCTTTTATTTTTCATTTCTTTAATTTCCCTTTCAGTTCTTTCTTAGAGTTTTTGCCTCTGTATATGTTACCTATCTGTTCTTGCATATCATCCATTATTTCCATTCGAACACTTAGCATATGAATCATGGTTGCTTTAAATTACTGATCTGATAATTCCAACATATCTGCTACATCTGAATCAGGTTCCTTTGTTCGTCCTAATCCTGGAGATGTGTTTTTTAAATCTTTCATTGTGTCTTTTAATTTTTTGTTGAATATCAGACATAATCTTACTGCTAAAATGAATTGAGTTATATAGGCCTGTAGTGTGAGATTTTAGTTTATCTGAGAAGGGTTTGGGCTTTGTTTATTATTGACTGTGGCTACCAGGGGCTAAAATATCTTCAGATGTCCTTGCTTTTGTTTCCCATGTCATCTTTAGGGGTACTACATAGATTTGTAAATAAGTTCTGAAACATACAGCTCTTTTAGTGTTTTATACTGCTATTAGACAGGAGTCTTCCTTTTTTCATTTTTCTTTATTTATTGGCTGCACTGGGTCTTCATTGCTGCATGCAGTCTTTCTCTAGTTGCAGCGAGCAGGGGCTGGTTTCTAATTGTGGTGCTCAAGCTTCTCATTGCCATGGCTGCTTTTACTGCGGAGCACTGGTTCTAGGGCACATGGGCTTCATAGTTGTGGCACACAGGCTTAATCGCCCCATAGCATACGGAATCTTCCTGGACCAGGGATTGAACCTGTGTCCCCTGCATTGGCAGGCAAATTCTTATCCACGTACCACCAGGGAAGTCCTTAGGAGACTTCTTCTTAAAGTACCAAATGAATTGTGGTGGGGAAGGATGGACAGACAGAATTCTCCTACAAGAAATGATCATAGATAAAATGGAACAGACTTTTTTTTTTTTTTTTTTTTTAGCGCTGTGGGAGTTGCAGAATCTTAGTTCCTGGGATCAGGGATGGAAGCTGTGTCCCTTGCAGTGGAAACACAGAGTCCTAACCTCTGGACGAACAGGCAATCCTCAGAAGGAACTCATTATTACCAAATAGTGAGGACACTTTCAAGTGTCCGTGTTCATGAAGAAGGGTCCCAGTTTCCTGCCCGGTCTTGCAGCCTTATGGCTTGATGCTATAATATGTCAAGAATATATAAATGTTCCTACAGAGAGCACTTCCCACCCACTGCGAGGACCTGGTCTGTCCAAAGACACGCCCTCCGGCCTCCTGTCACTCAGGCACAGGGGGCGGGGCCTTGCAAACTGTCCAATCAGGGGAGCCGCTGATTATTTTACGTGGTGACGCCTCTCGGATGACTTGGGAGGTGTGGATCGCGCGCTCAGTGTAGATTTTTCTTCTGAAGCCAGCCGCATCAGCTATTCCTGACTTAAAGCCCCAGGTGGCTGTGTCGCATTATGTGTCGTCGTGAGAGCACTTGTCGCGGAGTGTCGTCGGGGGATGACTGGAAACTCCAGAAACCGAAAAATGTTGAATGTGCGGAGTCAGGTGTTGGGAGAGGGGGGCCTTAGGATTGATGGAGCCCGGTCTCCCCACAGCTAACTCCAGAGTCTGCGGACCCGGGTTCGCCGGTTGCGTGGCACGGAGCGTGGGGACTCGGCTGACAGAAGGGACCCCTGGACATCCTCTCCTGTCACTGCAAGCCCAAGTCTCCCCTAGACTGCGCGATGGCCATGGGGAGGGACACGGGGAAATCGTGACTCGGTCTCAGGGGTTCGCACGCGGGAGCAGCTGTGGTCTGTAGGGTGTCCTTTTCTCCCTTTCTCTGCGGGAGAATCATTTTACTCTCACTTTCTAAAATGAGGAGCAGGTCCTCAAATTCACGAACCTGTCCTCCCAGCCTAGCCTTTCCTAGGACTGGCAATAAATCCTTGAATTTCCAGATCTTTCCTCACATTCCCAAATGCCATCTTCCCCTCTGCAGTTCACAGTATCACTTTTACCTATTTTTCTTCTTGGTACATTTCAAAGTGATGTGGTATTTTAATTGTTTATTATTTATCCACAGAGCCATGGATGGCTCTTTTTAAAGATTTGTTTTTATGGCTATTTACTTGAGACGAAAACAAAAAACAACCACCTGGAATATGTTATGAAATCTTTGAAATTGAAATCTTTGTGCCTCTCCTTTCAAAATCTGTCTTGCTCACAGACATGAAGACTTTTGGCTCGAGGATCCTTCTGAATAACTTTCCTAGGTGATCTGCCTTTTCAGCACTGCCTCTGTTCCGGAGTTTCTCACTTTGAAAAGATGTATTCACTTATTTGAGACTCAGTTTTTCAATAAATTTGAATTTTATTTGCTCAATAGATCTGGGGAGACAGTGTAAAGCTTTTCCAAAGAGGCAAGAAAGGTGAATCTCAGAAAAAAGAATCTCATTATTACATTCTACATGTTAAATTTTTATTTAATATTTTTTTAACTCTGAGTGGATGTAGTTATAGTCTGAGGCCTTTTGGGTGACTTCAAATGGCATATCAGGACTTAAACTTGCAATATCTAAAAGTGTTCCCCGTGATCATTTACAATTCGGTTTCGTTTTTTGGAAATAAGTGACCTCTTCATTTTCTGATAGGAATAGATATTTCGGAGTTTGCCTGTTGAACAAATAAAATTGCGTCACAATTTTCTATCTTCCTTTACACATAAACACTGGGTTGAGTGCTTTTGCTGGATTTCTTGTGAAGTATCATTTTGTCAATTCAGTGGTAATTCAAAGTATTGTGACTGTAGAGCAGAGCCTGAGGACAGTGACTCCAAACTAAAGCTCCCCACTCTTTGAAGCAGAGCAGACAGTGGGGGTTTTCTTTGGCATAGATGTCTTTACATGTTATGTTTGAGTTCTGCATCTATGATGTAGGTGCACTCAGAGTGTATTTTGTGTATTGAAAAAGTCTGTGGTCAGGAGTTCTGTCTCCTGGACAGAGAGCCTATGAATTGGGGAGTTATTTTGAGTCTGATCTTAAACTGAATCTTCCTTGAGAGTCTCCCCACTTGTGAGGAGGTGAGGAGAGTTCGCTCCAGTGACGGCTCAGGTGTCCCTATCCTCCTTCACCAGGGACTGACCCACCTTAGGGATTATATCTCAAACTGGGGGTAGGGCTTCCCAGGTGACACAGTTGTAAAGAATCCTCTTGCCAATGCAGGAGATGCGGAGACACAGTTTCAATCCCTGGGTCAGGAAGATCCCCTGGAGAAGGAAATGGCAACCCACTCCATTATTCTTGCCTGGGAAATCCCATGGACAGAGGAGCCTGGCAGGCTACAGTCCATGGAGTTGCAAAGGGTCAGACATAACTTTAGCGAGTGAACAACAACAGATAAATGTCCAGTGATATCTATTTTTATTTTTTAGTAATTTTTATTGGAGTGTAGTTGCTTTATAATGTTCTTAGTTTCTGCTGTATAGCAAAGTGAGTCAGTTATACATGTATACATATATCCCCTCTTTTTCAGATTCTCTTCCCATTTAGGTCACCACAGAGCACTGAGTAGAGTTCCCTGTGCTATACAGTAGGTTCTCATTAGTTATCTATTTTATACATCATATCAATAGTGTATATGTCAATCCAAACCCATCCTATCATGCCAGCCTTCTTGGTTTCCATATGTTTTCTCTCTATGTCTGTGTCTCTATTCTGCTTTGTAAATGACATCTGATATTTGTTTTATTTGCAATTTCCTAATGACATTTGATGTTGAGTGTCTATTCGTGTGCTTATTTAACATCAGTATATCTTCTTTGGTGATATGTGTTCAAATCTTTGGCCCATTTTTTTAGCCATGTTTGGGACTTTATTTTTTCCCCCCAAGGATTCTTGCTTTATTTTCAATTTTGCCATTTTTAACTGGTTGTTTATCATCTTACTATTGTATTTTAAGAGTTCTTTGGATATTTTGGATACCAGTTCTTTGTCAGATATGCAGTAGGAAATGGCAACCCACTACAGTATTCTTGCGTGGAAAATTCCATTCACAGAGGAGCCTGGTGGGCTACAGTCCATGGGGTTGCAAAAGTCGGACACGACTGAGCAAAAAAAAATCTTTGTTCTGCAAAGATTTTTTTCGCAATCTGTGACTGTCTTTATATTCTCTTACCATTGTCTTTTATAGAACAAGGGATATTAATGAAATGAAGCTTATTTTTTTCTTTCTTGGATCTTGCTTTTGGTGTTGTATCTTAAAATTTGTCAATTGACACAAGATCCCCCAGATTTTTTCCTGTTATCTTCTAGAAATTTTTTGCTTTTGCATTTTACACTTAGAACTATGGTCTACTTTTTTCTGTAAGTTCTGTGTGTAGATTCACTTACTTGTTTTTTGCATATGAATGTCCACTATTTATAGCACTATTTGTTGAAAAGTCTTTCTTTTCTCCAATAAATTGCCTTTTAGTCCTTTATCAAAGGTCAGATAGCTACATTTCTCTGGATCTACAAGAAAACAGTTGACTTCTGTATCCTCAGTCTTTCCATACTCTCTTATTAATTGCTGGAGTGATTTCTGGTGTTATGGATCCTTTCAGATATTTTACATAGAAAATCATGTCATACCCAACAGAGCCAGTATTATTTCTTCCTTCCTAATCTGTTTGTATTTTATTGCCTTTTCTTGCCTTATTGCATGAGCTGGGCCTTCCAGTATAGTGTTGACCAAGAGCAGTGAGAGGACATCTTACCTAGTATCTTAGTATCTTACCAAAAAAAGCCTCTTATTTCTCACCATTAAGTGTGATGTTGCCTACAGGTTTGATGCAAATGTTCTATCTTAAGAGGCAGAACTCCCCTCTATTCCTAGTGCATTATCATAAGTGGATGTTAGGTTTTATCAAGTGCTCTTGTCTTATGTTCCTTTCATTTCTGATTTTAATAATTTCTGTCTTCCCTCTTTTCTCATTTAGCCTGCCTAGACCTTTATCAATTTTACTGATTATTTCAAATCACCAGTTTTTCATTTTGTTGATAGTCTATCTCCTCTCGGCCGCCACTCTCGGCCGCCACCCCCGGCCCCCGGCCCGGCCTAGCTCCTCTCGGCCACGCTTCTGCGCGGAGCCGTCACAGCCGCCTTGCTTCTGTGCGGAGCCCTCGCAGCCGCCTCGCTGATCAAGGCGCTGCCTGACGACCCGGAGTCGCTGATAGCCTGCCACGTTTTGCACGCTGAAGACCCCAATCAGGAAAGACTGCTTGGCCCCGAGGCCCTGGGGAGGGTCCGAGACACCCGGGAAGAGTGGTGGGGCTGCGGGCGCCGGTACCCCACGTTAAGGAACGTTGGCTTAAAGCTCAACGTTCAGAAAACTAAGATCATGGCATCTGGTCCCATCACTTCATGGGAAATAGATGGGGAAACAGTTGAAACAGTGTCAGACTTTATTTTGGGGGGCTCCGAAATCACTGTTGATGGTGATTGCAGCCATGAAATTAAAAGATGCTTACTCCTTGGAAGGAAGGTTATGACCAACCTAGATAGCATATTTAAAAGCAGAGGCATTACTTTGCCAACAAAAGTCCGTCTAGTCAAGGCTGTGGTTTTTCCAGTGGTCATGTATGGATGTGAGAGTTGGACGGTGAAGAAAGCTGAGCGCCGAAGAATTGATGCTTTTGAACTGTGGTGTTGGAAAAGACTCTTGAAAGTCCCTTGAACTGCAAGGAGATCCAATCAATCCATCCTAACGGAGATCAATCCTGGGTGTTCATTGGAAGGACTGATGTTGAAGCTGAAACTCCAATACTTTGGCCACCTCACGCAAAGAGTTGACTCATTGGAAAAGACCCTAATGCTGGGTAGGATTGGGGGCAGGAGGAGAAGGGGACGACAGAGGATGAGATGGTTGGATGGCATCACTGACTCGATGGACATGGGTTTGGGTAGACTCCAGGAATTGGTGATGGACAGAGAGGCCTGGCGTGCTGCAATTCATGGGGTCGCAAAGAGTCGGACACGATTGAGTGACTGAACTGAACTGAACTGATAGTCTATATTCCTGCAATTTTTATGTCTTCCCTAGTTTGGGGGGGGTCATTTTATTTTAGTGTTATTGTGATATAACTGACATATAACATTGTTTTCAAGTGTATAACATAATGATTTGATATTTGCATATATTATGAAGTATTACAATAAGTCTAGTTAGTTAACTAAACTAATATTATCACACATGGTTACAGTTTTTCTTACGATGAAAAATTTTAAATTTCCTCTGTTAGCAACTTTCCAATATACAATAAAGTATTATTAACTATAGTCATACTGCTGCCTATTATATCCCCTGACTTATTTTATAACTGAAAGTTTATAACTTTTGATCTGCCTTCACCTATTTCACCCACCCCTTGACAACCTTCTCTTCACTTACCCCCTCTGGCAACTACCAATCTGTTCTCCATATCTGTGAACTTGGGTTTGTTTTTTTTTTCTTTTGCATTATTTGAAGGAAAGCCCTGTGAATCCTTTGTATTATATAATCATGGACAGATTCACCAGCAGACCTCTATGGACTTGAGTGAACTCCTGTGCAATATGGAGCTCTTAACATATATGGAGTTCTTAACATGTTCCTCAAGGTTAGCAAGGGCTTTGACTGAAAAGAGATCTTTCAGTACTTTATCATTTCATTCTGTATGCTAAAAACTGGTGAGAAGCAGCCCTGAGGCTCATTGTATATAGAATTTGTGGAGGTCTAAGGTGTTAACGTCTTTTTAGCATGTAATATCATGGCAAATTGTCTGAACCCTAAGTTCTAAATAACTTCTTAGCTCCACGAATGGGAGAGAGAGAGAATGGAGAAACAGTCTGCAAAAAAAAAAATGTTACACAAACTGAAAGTACGAGAATATTTTAATCTGGCCAGTTACATCTGGCTAATTCAGGCCAATATGGCTAAGTGGTCCTCATTACAAGTTGTATTTCCACAGGCCTCCTGGATTCTCATGTTTGGTGATGGGAAGAGAAGGAAAAGCTCCAATTTCTTCACTGTGTTTTATTCATTAAAAACTACTACAGATTTGACCTCCTACATCATGGCTTTTTGCTTTGCATGTGCACTTAATCACGTCCAACTCTTTTCGACCTCGTGGACTGTAACCCATCAGTCACCTCTGTCCATGGGATTTCTCAGGCAAGAATATTGGAGTGGCAAAATGGATTAAAGATCTAAATGTGAGACCAGAAACTATAAAACTCCTAGAGGAAAACACAGGCAAAACATTCTCTGATGTAAATCATAGCAGGATCCTCTTATGACCCACCTCCCAGAGTAATGGAAATAAAAGCAAAAATAAACAAATGAGACCTAATTAAACTTGAAAGCTTTTGCACAATGAAAGAAACTATATGAAGCAACTGACAAAGAATTAATCTCAAAAATATACAAGCAACTCCTGCAGCTCAATTCCAGGAAAATAAGTGACTCAAAGCTCAACATTCAGAAAACTAAGATCATGGCATCTGCTCCCATCACTTCATGGCAAATAGATGGGGAAACAGTGGAAACAGTGGCTGACTTTATTTTGGGGGGCTCTAAAATAACTGCAGGTGGTGATTGCAGCCATGAAATTAAAAAATGCTTACTCCTTGGAAGGAAAGTTATGACCAACCTAGATAGCATATTAAAAAGCAGAGACATTACTTTGCCAACAAAGATCTGTCTAGTCAAGGCTATGGTTTTTCCAGTAGTCATGTATGGCTGTGAGAGTTGGACTATAAAGAAAGCTGAGCACCGAAGAATTGATGCTTTTGAACTGTGGTGTTGGAGAAGACTCTTGAGAGTCCCTTGGACTGCAAGGAGATCAAACCAGTCCATCCTAAAGGAGATCAGTCCTTGGATGCTCATTGGAAGGTCTGATGTTGAAGCTGAAACTCCAATACTTTGGCCACCTGATACTAAGAGCTGACTCGTTTGAAAAAACCCTGATGCTGGGAAAGATTGAGGGCAGGAGGAGAAGGGGATAACAGAGGATGAGATGGTTGGGTGGCATCACCGACTCAATGGACATGAGTTTGGGTAGGCTCCCGGAGTTGGTGTTGAACAGGGAGGCCTGGTGTGCTGCAGCACATGGGGTCGCAAAGAGTCGGACATGACTGAGCAACTGAACTGAGCTGAATCAAAAAATGGGCCAAAGAACTAAACAGACATTTCTCCAAAGAAGACGTACAGATGGCTAACAAACACATGAAAAGATGCTCAACATCACTCATTATCAGAGAAATGCAAATCAAAACCACAATGAGGTACCATCTCATGCTGATCAGAATGGCTGCTATCAAAAAGTCTACAAACGATAAATGCTGGAGAGGGTGCGAAGAAAAGGGAACCCTCTTACACTCTTGGTGGGAATGCAAACTAGTACAACCACTATGGAGAACAGTGTGGAGATTCCTTTAAAAAAACTGGAAATGAACCGCCATATGACCCAGCAATCTCACTGCTGGGCAAACACACCGAGGAAACCAGAATTGAAAGAAACACGTGTACCCTAATGTTCATTGCAGCATTGTTTACAATAGCCAGGACATGGAAGCAACCTAGATGTCCATTGGCAGAGGAATGGATAAGAAAGCTGTGGTACATATACACAATGGAATATTACTCAGCTATTAAAAAGAATGCATTTGAATCAGTTCTAATGAGGTGGATGAAACTGGACACTTTTATACAGGGTGAAGTAAGTCAGAAAGAAAAACAGCAATACAGTATATTAATGCATATATATGGGATTTATAAAGATGGCAATGATGACCCTATATGCAAGACAGCAAAAGAGACACAGAAGTAAACAACAGACTTTTGGACTCTGTGGGAGAAGGCGAGGGTGGGATGATTTGAGAGAATAGCATTGAAACATGTATATTATCATATGTGAAATAGATCGCCAGTCCAGGTTTGATGCATGAGACAGAGTGCTCAGGGCTGGTGCACTGGGATGACCCTGAAGGATGGGATGGGATGGGGAGGGAGGTGGGAGGGAGGTTCAGGATGGGGAACACATGTACACCCATGGGTGATTCATGTGAATGTATGGCAAAAACCACCACAATATTGTAAAGTAATTAGCCTCCAATTAAAATTTTTTAAAAAAGGGAATACTGGAGTGGGTTGCCATTTCCTCCTCTAGGGGATCTTCCCACCCCATGCATCAAACCTATGTCTCTTGTGTCTCCTTCACTGGCAGGTGGATTCCTCACCACCATGCCACCTGGGAAGCCCCCGTACATCATGGAGGGCTGAGTTAAATGGTGTGTGATACAAAGGAGATGAGTTTTTTTCAAAAGAGATTGATGTGTTTAAAATGATAGTTGATTCAATTGTGTAGCATTTTACTCATTTCTCCAAGGCACTCTAGACCCTGACATTAGAGAGCAGTAACATTTCAAGTGGTCACAGTAAAAACGCATAAATAGTTTGCATGTTCGTTATGCTGTTAAATTCATGATGAAATAAGTATGGACAGAAAGTAAGTTCTGATAACCAAGACAAAAAATAAATGTTTGAAGGTGATAGAATCATATATAATCTTCCTATAAATTGAGCATAAATCCCAGAGTTCTGTCACTCACATTTCTTACTGGAAACATTTGTAATGTTTTAGGACACAGTGACTTTTGAGGATGTGGCTGTGAACTTCACTCCTCTGGGTTATGGCTTTACTGAATCCTTTGCAGAAGAAACTTTACAGAAATGTGATGCAGATATTCTGGGGAACCTGGTCTCAACAGGTAAGAATAACAACATTTCTTCACTTCTTTGAGAACAAGTATTCCTTGCCAATCAACATTGTTCCAAGATGTGGAATGTGGAAAAGAAATACAGTAGTCCCTCTTATCTACATGGAATACATTCCAAGACCACCAGTGGATGCCTGAAACCACAAATAGTACTGAATCCTGTACATACATACCTATGATAAATTTAGAATTTGGTGCACAGTAAGAGATTGATATGGAGAAGGAAATGGCAGCCCACTCCAATATTATTGCCTGGAAAATCCCATGGACAGAGGAGCCTGGCAAGCTCCATAGGGTCGCAAAAGAGTTGGACATGACTTAGCAACTAACCAACAATAGCCAAGAGACTGATAACAATAACTAAGAATGGAACAAGTATAATACACATGCACTTAACACATGTAAGTGTTAAGTGTGTGTAACTTTGCAGTTCAAGATGAGACAGCAAAATAAGATTAATTTCTTTTTCTTTCACAATTTAATAACAGAAGATTAATTTCTCCTATAGATCTCAGCAACATCAGTATATAGCTTTTCTTAAGTTGGAATTTTCATCTTTTCATTAAAAAAGGACTTTACAGTTTCTGTTTGGCATACCCTAATTCTTGCATCACTATTCTTGCATTTTGGGGCCATCATTAAGAAAAATAAGGAGACTTATCCTGATGGTCCAGTGGCTAAGACTCCACGTTCCCACTGCAGGGAGGCCAGGTTCAATCTCTGTTCAGAGAACTGGATCTCACATGAAGCAACCAAGACCCAGTGTAGCCAAATGAATAAATATTTTTAAAAAAAATTTAAAGGCATCATATTAGAGTCTTCTAAAGTTTGTTAAAAAAAAAAAAAGAAAAATGAGGATTACTTGAACACAAGTATGGGGATATCACCACAGTGATCTGACAACTGAGATGGCAACTAAGTGGCAAATGGGCAGGTAGCATATACAGCATGGATGCAGTGGACAAGGGGATGATTTATATCCTGGACATGACAGAGGGGGGTGTTGCAAGGTTTCATCATGCTACTCAGAAGGTGCACAGTTTAAAACTATGAATTGGTTACTTTGGTGATTTTCCATTTAATATTTGCAGACTGCAATTGACCATAGGTAACTGAAACCACAGAAAGCAAAACTGTGGATAAGGGAGGACTACCATACACTGGTAAATAAACTAAGCTCATTGTGGACCTAGAATCTAATATTGTTCTATAATTTATAATAATTTGCATTATTTTTCTGGGTCTGCATTTTAGGGAAAAAATGGGACAGTCATAACATTGAAGATTGGTACAAAGCCCAAGGGAGGAAACTAAGATATGTTACACACACAGTAGACAGTGCCCCACATGAGAGTCCTGGTATGTCATAAACTTATTTATTTTTATTATTTTTATTTGTTTATATATTTATTTCTGGCTGTCCTAGGTCTTTGTTGCTGCACAGGCTTTTTCTCTAGTTGTGAAGAGTAAGGGCTACTTTCTACTTGCAGTGCATGGGTTTCTCATTGCAGGGGTTTCTCTTGTGGAGCACATGCTCTAGGGTATTCAAGCTTCAGTACTTGCAGTATGCAGGCTCATTAGTTGTGTGTGGCACATGGGCTTAGTTGCTCTGTGGAGTATGGCATTTTCTCAGATCAGGGATCCAACCCATATCTCATGCATTGGCAGGTGGGCTCTTTACCCCTGAGCCACAAGGGAAGCCCCTATCATAGCTTTTTAAAATAAGCAAATAAAACAAAATAATCCCAGCTTCAAATTTATTTATCCTTAATTCTTTTTCCACTGAAAGTATTTATTGAAATGTGACATGAGTGTTCACTGTTTGTAACTTTATCCACTTTGGGAAACAATATTAAAAAACTCCATATATTAATATCATTGTTTTCATAATAGCTATATTATGAAAACACTGTTTTCATAATAGTCCTGTTACAGAGCTTTCAAACAGTTTAGAAAAGGCAAAAAACGTTCACTTTTTCTATAAAATATAAAAATGTAGTTCTAATACCCTACTAATAAATGTGAAATTATTAAAGAAATCAATAATTTCTCATTTTTTACAGAAGTCATGTGGTAGAAAAACTCTGTGAAAGCAAAGAAGGTAGTCAACATAGAGAAACTGTCAGCCAGATTCTAAATCTTAATCCAAACCAGAAAACTCCTTCTGGAGTAAAACCATGTGAATGTCATGTGTGTGGGAAAGTGTTCTTACGTCATTCATTTCTTAATAGGCACATCTGATCTCACACCGTACAGAAACCATAGGAGTATCATGAATGCGAGGGGAAACCGTATAGATGCAAGGAATGTGGGAAAACCTTCAGTTACCACAAATCTGTTCACAGACATGAAATGACTCACGCTGGAGAAGGACCCTATAAATGTAAGGAATGTGGGAAAGACTTTAGTTGTCCCACTTCATTTCGAGCCTATGAAAGAACTCACACCGGAGAGAAGCCCTTCATATGTAGACAGTATGGTAAATCCCTCAGGTCTCCTCTAGGCTTGCAAATCCATGAAAGAAACCACGCTGGAGAAAAACCCTATGAATGTAAGCAGTGTGGTAAAGCCCTCAGCTGTCCTAGTTCCTTTCGATGACAAGAAAGGATCCACACAGCAGAGAAACAATATGAATGTAAACAATGCAAGAAAACTTTCAGTTCTTCTCTAGGTCTGCAAATCCATGAAAGAATTCACACTGGAGAGAAACCTTATGAATGTAAAGAATGTGGGAAGGCCTTCATTTCTCTTTCAAGCATTCGTACACATAATAACGCACACTGGAGATGGATCTTATAAGTGTAAGGAATGTGGGAAAGCATTCAGTTTTCCCAGTTCTTTTCAAATTCATCAGAGGAGTCACACAGGAGAGAAACCCTATGAATGTAAACAGTGTGGCAGAGCCTTCAGTTGTTACACATCCTTTCAAACACATGAAAAAACTCACACTGGAGAAAAACCTTATGAATGTACAGAATGTGGGAAAGCCTTCATTTATTGCACTACTTTTAGAGGGCACATGAGAATGCACACTGGCGAGAAACCATACAAATGTAGAGAATGTGGGAAAGCCATCCCAATTCCTTTCAAAGGCATGAAAGATCTCATACGTTGTAGAGGCCATAAGCCAAGCAGTGTCCTTTTACCTTTCTTGTGTAAATTCTTTTAGTTGTATACATTGGATCACCAATTGGTCAAACTGTTTCAGTTTTTTTTTCTTTTGCTTCCTCCCTCCCTTCCTCCCTGACCGTATTTTCATCACTGGATATACCTCAGGGGAAGAGGTGTCCTCTCTACCCTGGTGTTTGTCATTTTTTTCCTCCAGAGAGCTTCACATCAGTGCTATTAATGTTAGGGGTCTCTCCCTATGACAGCTGGTTGCTTTATGGCTTAGCTCAGGTTTGAACTAATAATACCTTTGCTGACCACAGGGGTGCCATGGTGTTGTCCCCTAAAACCTCAAGGGTAGGATCTTTGCTGCAGTACAGGTAGGGGCTACAGCACCAGAGGTACCCAAGAGTCTGGTGGTGGTGTTCCGTCATTAAGTCATGTCCAACTCTGCAACCCTATGGACTGCAGCATGCCAGGCTCCTCTGTCCTCTGGTTTCTCACGGAATTTGCTCAAATTCATGTCCATTGAGTCACAAACGGCTAGAGTCCATAGGGTCACAAAGAGTTGAACATGACTGAAGCGACCTGGCATGCACACACTAGTGTTTCGTGGTTGAGACTCTGAGCTTCCACTGCAAGGGGCATAGATTTGATCCCTGGTCAGGGAACTAAGAGCCCTCATGCCACATGCTGCAGCCAAAAATTTTTTTTCTAGTTTTATAATAAAAATCTTACTCTCACAGGAAATAAAATTGCAAACTGCTGAGGAAAATCAGTTACAGGGCCTTAATAATCAACAGAATCACAAATATTCAAATCAGCTGAGATAAGCAGTCCACAGCTCAGAAGGAAAATCTACATTCTGAAGGCTTCCCAAGTGGCTCAGTGGTAAAGAATCAGCCTGCCAATGCAGGAGATGTGCGTTCAATCACTGAGTTAGGAAGATTGCCTGGAAGAGAAAATGACAACCCAGTTCAGTTTTCTTGCCTGCAAAGTCCCATGTACAGAGGAGCCTGGCAAAATACAGTCCATGGGGCTGCAAAGAGTCAGACATGATTGAGCAACTAAGCGTGCACAAAGGTGAAACACTATCAAGCTTTGGTCTCCAGACTCCTTGTTGAAATTGAACTACTGGCCCAGGTCAGTCCCTAGAGAAGCAGGATGGGGCCACCAGAGCAGCCACAGGAGTAAACAACTCTGGGAGCTCTGCCCACCCTCCTTTCCCTGGGAAATAATGGGGGAAAGCTCACTCTCTGGGGCTTCCATTCTCACAATGAGGAAACCCTCACCCAGATTCACCTAAAAGTTCTGACCCAAAGGACTCTCAAATTCAATACCTTCTGCCAGAAGACAGAACACGTGACCTTCACAGATTTTTTTTCCAATGGGCATAAATTACTCAGAGTGCACCTACATTGTGAATGTAAAATTGTAAACCACATCTTTTCTTTTTTATTGGCTGTACCAGGTCTTAGTTCTTGTGTGTGGGATCTTCAGCTGTGGCATGCAGAATCTAGTTCCCTAACCAGGGATTGAACCTGGGCTCTCTGCATTGAGAGTATGGAGTTTTAACCACTGGACCACCAGGGAAATTCCTCCAACCCACATCTAGAAACAGGCACAAAGGAACCATAGTTAAACTTTGAGAAGGGCCTCACCAGGCCACCCCAACACTGGTGCATCCCCAGCTTTCCAAGGTTATGCTTCTCTCAGTAGCAAGAGCTCTTTCTCAGGTGGGTGTGAGCAGGAACACACCTACAAGGGAGGTTTTCAGGAAGAATCATTTGGCCTGTAAGTTCTCCCCTTTGCAGCCTCAAGGCAGGGACTTAGCTTGAAGACACTGACCTCAGGCTCTGCTCCCATTCAGGTTGCTCTGGACCAGCATTGAGATTTTAAAAGTGACAAACCCATTGTTTGAAGAATCCAGTGCATGCATGCTAAGTCACTTCAGTCATGTCCAGCTCTTTTCAACCCTAGAGACTGTAGCCCACCAGACTCCTCTGTCCATGGGGTTTTTCCAGGCAGGAATACTGGAGTGGGCTGTGGTGCCCTCCACTAGGGGGATCTTCCTGACCCAGGAATCGAACCCATGTCTTTTATGTCTCCTGCATTAGCAGGCAGTTTCTTTATCACTAGTGCCACCAGGGAAGCCTGAGTAAAATCACTCAAACCCAGTGTTAATATGTAAAAAAGGGAAGAAAATTGTAAGGCACTTTTTTTAGTTCATCTAGAAAACTCACAACTATATAATGTCTATTCCTTTCATAAAATGAATATGGCAGTTGTTATTTCCACAGAAAGAAATCACTTGGAAAACTATCACATTAGAACCCATCTAAGTGTGGCAAGTCTAAGCCCTGATAGTCCATTTGAAACAACCCACAAGAAAAGGACAGACTGTAGCAGGGGCCATCCCAGAACAGAAAGCACCCCACCCAACCCCCCCCACCCCTGCTGCCACTCCTAGCCATGTCCTTCACTTGCCTCTTGTCTGTAGAAAAACCTTAGCCTCCTAGGCCTTCCCCAAGTTCTAAAGAGCAAATTTAATCAGAGGAGTGAGAAAACGCAGAAAGAAAGGTTAACAGTTGAGCAAGACAAAATAATAATACTTCAGCCAATAAAGTCAAGGACTTTCATTCCTCCTCAAGTGCATGCTAAGTTGCTTCAATCATGTCTGACTCTTTGCAACTTCATGGACTGCAGTCTGCCAGGCTCCTCTGTCCATGGGATTCTCCAGGCAAGGATACTGGAGTGGATGGCCAGATCTTCCAGGGGATCTTCCCAACCCAGGGAGTGAAACCTTGTCTCAGGCATCTCCTGTATTGCTAGGCAGGTTCTTTACCACTAGCACCATCTGGGAAGCCCTGCTCCTCAAGGACTATAGGTAATATTCTGAGCCATATCCTCTAAGCTGTTTTGCAAATACTGAAGCCCCCACCAAGTGGAAGAAGTTAACCGTATGCAGCTCACAAGCAAATAGACCTCAGATTGGTTGGAACCAGAAAGTTGATGATGTTGACTTCCAAAAACATCAGAAGAATGTCTGCCAGCTGATCATGCACCCCACAAACCCCTCTCCCTCATCCTATCTTTAAAAATCTTTCCCTGAAAGCCTTCCAGGAGTTCAGGACTTTTAAGCACTAGCTGTCTGGACTCCTTGCTTGATGCCCTGCTATAAATGCCATACTTTCTTCAACATATCCGAGTGTCAGTAGATTCACTTTTCTCTGCTGGGGTGAGTGAACCCAAGTTTGGTTCCTACCAAGACCTCAGAATAGTTATGCACACTCCCACAGAAATAAAAAAAAAGGAAGAATTCTTAGCAAATGGAATGTAATAACACTAAAATCATTATTTCACTTTTCTGAAACACTCCTTTCTTGCTCATTTTAAATATTTTATTTTTATTAATGGCATTTTATAAATAGAAAAATGAGACTCAAGTGAATAAATTTTTCAAGGTGACAAACAGCAAGGGGCAGGTACTGACAGGTGAGTTTCCGAAGAAGAACCTCAACCCAAATGCCTTTCCCAAGGATGTCTGTGACCAGGAAAGATCTCAGAGGGTTTATACAACACAGTTCCAGGTGGTTATTCTCTGCTTAGCTCTCATGTAAAATAGCCAAACAAAAAAATAAATCTTTTTAAAGTGAGCCAAACATTGACTGTGGGGAAATGACAATTAAAATATTGGGTCTGTTTGAAATGATCACGGAGAACGAATAGCTGATGATGCTGTGATTTAGAGCGGACAAGTTGGCTATGAGAAGGCGGGAGGGATCTGAAAGTTTAGGGATTTATTGCCAGCCCTAGGAAGCGTTAGGCAAGAGGGACAGGTGATGGACTTGAGGTCCTACTCCTAAATTTTTGAATAATTCAAAAGACAATGAATGCCGCTTGGGAAGGGAAAGGGGACTGGGGACCCCACAGACCACAGCTGCTCCCATGCACCAACCCCTGAAACCGAGTCACAACTGTCCCCGGCTGATCCTTCCTGTGGTCACCGTATAATCTGGAGGAGACAAGGGACTGCGGGGTCAGGGCTGCTCAGAGAGGATCCGGAGCCAAAGTCGCGGGGCACAGTGAAGGGACAGGACCCCCAGGGTCCCGGCTTTCAGCCCCGCCCCCACTAGCAAGCCTGAGTGGACTGAGGTCCCAGAGGTGCCCTCAGCCCACCTAGGTCCAGAGACTCCAGAGCTGACTGCAGAGGGGCCCGTGTCCCACCACGGCCGGGACCCACTCAATCTCCCCTCCCCACACACTTCCTGTTTCCCGACTTCTGGGGTCCTCCCAGCCTCCCCAATTCCACTCCCGAATCCGGTGCAGGTCTAGGCGTAACAAAAGCTCCACCTGCGGCGGGAAAGCGCAAGTGAGACGCAATCCCCAGCGCATCCACGAGGAAGAACAACATCCACTCCAGGCAGAGAGTGGCCCCACGCACCTGCCCTTGATGCGCTCCCTAGAGGACCCTTCGAAAGGACGCTCCCTCCCCACCACCATCACCCTGCCCCCATGGGTAACATCAGGTGGAGGTCACGTGGCCAAACAGACCTGGCTTCTGCCCTGACCCTCCAAGGATCCTTGCGTTTAAGCGGAGCCAGCTCCAGACCTGAATGGGACACAGATGTGTAAGCAGAGAACTCAAGGCTGTTTTTAGTGGAATGGACCCCTTCAGGAGCAAGCCCAGAGCACATGGGTTGCCTGGGTCAGGACAGCCTGGAACAGGAAGATCTCCTCCCACCAATCACAAGTGATGAGATGTCTTCCTTAAATTCTTAGGTATACACTTTACTCTGGCAGGAGACTGACTTCATATTAGTTTCTGAGTGTGTTCTTAAAGCGCTTTGAGATGTGAACAGCTATAATATTCCCACAGCAAATTTCCTATTTTCTCTGATATAAGAAAAACAATAAAGGGTTATGTAAATGTGGGATGTACCCAGAAACGACTAATATACTTAAGAGAGTTGATTGATGTTGCTATTGTTCAGTCACTAAGTCTTGTTCCACTCTTCAGGACCCTGTGGACTGCAGCACACCAGGCTCCTCTGTCCTCCACTATCTCCCGGAGTTTGCTCAAACTCAAGTCCATTGAGTCGGTGATGCCATCCTACCATCTCATCTTCTGTCGTCCCCTTTTCCTCCTGCCTTCAATCTTCCCCAGCATCAGAGTCTTTTCCAATGAATCAGTTCTTCACATCAGGTGACCAAAGTATTGGAGCTTCAACTTCAGCAACAGTCCTTCCAATGAATATTCATGATTGACTGGCTTGATCTCCTTGCAGTCTGAGGGACTCAAAGAGTTTTCTCCAGTGCCACAATTTGAAAGCATCAATTTTCAGGCGCTCAGCCTTCCTTATGGTACAAAACTCTTAATGCATTTATCCATTTATTTGAAGGGCTTTGTTGAGATGCAATACACATACTACATACAATGGGCCACTTTTAAATGGACAATGCAGTGGTTTTCAGTATATTCACAGATACACGCAGTCATCACTGTGGTCCATCTTAGAACATTTATATCATCTCAAAAAGAAACCCCTGTACCCTCTAGCCATCAGTGTCTTCCCATCTTCCTCCTCCAGGCCCTAGGCAATCACTAATCTGCTTTCTGTCTCTCTAGGTTTCTATATTCACTGACTTCATATGAGTGGAATTCTATAATATGTGGACTTTGTGGTTAATTTCATTTACTTAGCATAATTTTTCAAGGGATATCCAGGTATTGATACTTCATTTCTTTTTATGGCAGAGTAATATGCCATGAAATTAAAAGATGCTTTCTCCTTGGAAGGAAAGCTATGATAAATCTAGACAGCATATTAAAAAGCAGAGACATCACTTTGCTGACAAAGGTAGATATAGTCAAAGCTATGGTTTTCCCAGTAGCCATGTACAGATGTGAGAGTTGGGCCATAAAGAAAGCTGAGCACCAAAGAATTGATGCCTTCGCACTGTGGTACTAGAGGACTCTTGAGAGTTCCATGGACGGCAAGGAGATCAAACCATTCAATACTAATACCTGAATATTCATTGAAAGGACTAATGCTGAACCTGAAGCTCCAATACTTTGGTCTCCTGATGTGAAGAACTGACTCATTAGAAGAGACCCTGCTGCTGAGAAAGATTGAAGGCAGGAGGAGAAGGGGATGACAGAGAATGAGACGGTTGGATGGCATCACCAACTCGATGAACATGAATTTGAGCAAACTCAGGGAGATAGTGAAGGGCAGGAAAGCCTAGTGTGCTGCAGTCCATGGGGTTGCAAAGAGTTGAACACAACTTAGCGACTGAACAACAACAATAAAATATTCTATTGTGTGTCTATAGCACATTTCTGTATCCATCTGTTAAAGGACATTGGACTATTACTACTTCTGACTATTATGACAACTGTTGCATTTGTAAAAAAATAAACAGAAACCTCAATTAGAGTTAGGAGACCACAAGGGGGAGCTCTCATATCCTGCAATGGTAGCAGAGCCAAAGAGAAAGAAGGAAGTTTCTTTCCCTGCAAGCACTCAGCCAATGAAAAACCATAGACTTTTTTTGCTATCACCCTCATAACGTCCTTTTCCCTCTGTAAACACATCCTCCTTCCCTTGCTCTGGGGTGACTGGCTCACAAGTCACCATGGTTTCAGGTCCTAAAGTGTAATTCTCTGCCAATCCCAAGTAAGCCCATGTTTGCTGGAGAAATATCTGACAGTTCATTTCAAATCAATGTATTCATGTACAAGTTTTTGTGTGGACGTGTGTTTTTATTTCACTTTGATACATGCCTGGGAGTGGAATCAATGGGTCATGTGGTAATTCTACGTTTAATCTTTGAGGAACTGCCAGACTGTTTTCCAAAGTGACTGCATCATTTTCTATTTTCCACCAGCAGTGTATGAAGGTTTCAGTCTCACCATATCCTCGTGTATACTTGTTATTCTCTCACTTTTGATTCTAGCCATTCTAATGGATATGTAGTTGTTTCTCACTGTGGTTTTTTAATTGAGTTATAATTAGCATATCACATTATATTGAGTTGGCTAGTACTACCTTAGGGAAAAACTTGAATAAACTTTTTGGCCAACCCAGTATTAGTTTCAACTGTACAGCATGATAATTCTATATTTGTACGTATTGCAATATGACCACCACAATGAGCCTAGTTAACATCTCTCACCACACATATCTACCAAAAAAAATTTTTTTTCTTGCAATGAGCACTTTTAAGCTCTACTCTCTTGTGCTCATTTGCTCAGTTGTGTCCAACTCTTCATGATCCTTTGGACTGTAACCTGCCAGAGTCCTCTGTCCATGGAATTTTTCAGGCAAAAATACTGGGGTGGGTTGCATCTCCTCCTCCAGGGGATCTTCCTGGACCAGGGATTGAATCCAGATGTCCTGCATCTCCCATAATGGTGGGCAACTTCTTTACCACTGAGCCACCAAGGGAAGCCAGTAAATGTTGTTTAGTCACTAAGTCATGTCTAATTCTTTTGCAACCCCATGGACTACAGCCTGCCAGGCTCCTCGGTCCACTTTCAAATATGCAATACAGTATTATTGACTATATTGCTATACTGCACATTACATTCCTGTGACTTATTTTATAAATGGGAATTTGTACTTTTTGACCTCCTTCACCAATTTTGCCCACCACCCCCACCCTCACTGTAGTTTTGACTTGCATTTCCTTGATGTGTAATCATGTCCAGAAATCCTAGCATATCTTCCTTGGAAAAATTTCTATCCAGTGTTTTGCCACCTTTAAATTGGATTATTTGGCTTTTTATTATTGATTTGTAGGAGTTCTTTATATTTTATCCAAGTCTCTGACCAGGTATATAATTTTCAATTTTTTTGCTTTTTGTGGGCTGTTTTCACTCTCTCACTTTAAGAGTTTTTACTTTTGATTGTGATCACATACACATACTATAAAAATTTGTATCTTAACTATTTTAAGTGTACAGATCAGCAGTGTGAAGTACACTGACTATGGAAAACCAATCTCCAGAGCTGTTTTCATCATGTGAAACTAAAAGTCTACTCACTAAACAACTCCCCATTCATACCTTCCTCCAGCCCCTGAAACCACTGTTCTATTTTCTGTCTTATGAATTCCACTGCTATGGGAACCTCACATAAGTGGGATCATGCAGTAGTTGTTCTACTTGAATAGGCTTATTTTACTTCACATGCTGTCCCCACGGTTTATCTATGTTTTAACATGTGTCAGAACTTCCTTTCTCATTGAGTGTGTACTCACTTGCTCAGTTGTGTGGGACTCTTTGCCACCGCATGGACTGTGGCCCGCCGGGCTCCTCTGTCCATAGGATTTCCCAGGCAAGAATATTGGAGTGGGTTGCCATTTCCTCCTCCAGGGGATCTTCCCAATTCAGGAATTGAAGCTGCATCTCCTGCGTCTCCTGCATTGCAGGCAGATTCTTTACCACTGAGCTACTGGGGAAGCCCCCTTTCTCATTAAATCTAAATAATAATCTTTTACATAATAATATTCTATTACATTCTGAATAATATTCTATTATGCTCCATCTTATTGATCCAGTTGTCCTCGATGGACTCTTGAGTTGCTTCCACATTTTTGTTATTGTGCATAATGGCCCTATGAACAAGTGTACAAGTATCTGTCCATATTTTAGATTCTTTTGAGCGTACACGCAGTAGAGGAATCGCTGAATCACATATCACCTCTGTAACTTCTGAGGAACCATCATATTGTTTTCCATACCAGAAGAATAATTTTATATTCCCACCAATAGTGCACAAGGATTCTAATGATGTGTTCCCTTTCTTGATGGTGCCCTTTGGTGCACAAAACTTATTAATTTGGTGAAATCCAAAATATCTTTTCTTTTTGCTCTATTTGCTTTTGGTGTCATATCTAGGAATACTTTGCCAAATCCAAGGTCATAAATATTTCCTTCTGATTGAAAGGTGATAGGATCACTCTTTATCTGGCTTTTCTGGGTTTGACATTTAAAAGAGAGGTTCTAACGGAGTAAAGACGCTGAAACTAAGTGATGGGGCAAGTGACTGCTCAAGGGGCAGCAGAGCCAGATCCAGAGTCACCTTCTAGCCCTTGTTTAGGTTGAACTTAGGTTCAGCCAAGTGCTTAGCATAGCGCCTTGCACAAATTTCAGATCAAGTTGCTGGAATAGGCAGATCCTGTGCTCACCTCCTCCCAGGGACACACCAAAACTACAATCACATATAGAACCGCCACCTCTGAGAACTGACCTGAAGACTAGCACGACAGATCTTCTACACCTAAGGGTATAAGGAAAAGGCCACATTGAGAAAGGTAGGCGGTGCAGAGTCCTGGTCTAGTGAGAACCAACTGCCCCCACACTCCTGTGAGGCAACCCTCATACAGGAGAGATATCACAACCACAGAGGTACCCCCTGATGAGCAGGGGTCCAGGTCCCATATCAGGCTCCCCAGCCTGGGGAGCCTGCACTGGGAAGTTGAGCGCCCATAACAGCTGACTTTGAAAACCAGCAGGGCTCACATCTGGGGGAGCCCAGGAGCTGTAGGAAAGGGAAGAGACTCCACTCTTAAAGGACTCATGCAGAAACTCACTCACTCCAAAGTCCATCACAAAGGCAGCAGCTTGAAAAGCACCTGGGCCATACAAAAAGGAGAGTCATCGGCTACTTTCAGGGTGTGCACCAGAGGGGCAGGGGTCCAGTGGAACTTTAGGGACAGAAGTGCTGGCAGACGTCATTTGTTTTTTACTTTCTTTCCACGTAGCTGGCCTGGTGCTGGTGAGCACCATTTCTATCAGTCTCCATCAGCCTAACTAACACCACCTGCCCTGCCCCTGCTTTCTCCTAAGAACTCAAGAGGCCAGGCCCATGCACCAGCACCCCCTCCTCAGAAGCAGTTCAGCCAAGGCCTGTAGACATTTGGACCAGGGACCAGCTCGACCTACTAAGGCCATCTGCAACAGTCACAGACAGGTCTGCCTGGGGACAAGCCTCACCCACCAGCATGCCTGCAACAACTGCTGTCCACCCATCACAGGAGGGCACATGCAGGGGGTGCCCCCGGGGCACCTGGCTTTGTGGACCAGGGAAGATGGCACCACTGGATCCTATAGGACACCTCCTACATAAGGCCACTCTTTCAAGGCTGGGCGACATAACTGATATACTCAGAAACAGAGTTAGGCAAAATGAAGGAACTACAGAATCTTTCAAAGAATATCTTTCAAACACGAGGATCTCTCAGAGAAACAACTAAACGAAGAGGAGATAAGAAACTTATGAGATAAAGAATTCAGAGTAACACTTGTAAAGATGTTCATCAGACTCAGTAGAAAACTGGATGAATTCGATGAGAGAATCACCAAAAGCCTAGGCGAGTTGCAAGCCTCCTTCAGCAAAGGGCTAGAAACTATAAAAAAGAAAGGTTTAAAGCTTTTGAATTCATTTACTAAAACCAAAAATACTGTAGTGGAAACCAGCAGGAGGTCAGAGAAGGCAAGAAAACAGACTGGTGATCTGGGTGACAAGGGTAGTAAAAGTCACTCAATCAGAAGAGCAAAAAGGAAAGAGAATAAAACCAAAAAACAAGAAAAGGGCCCATGAGGAGTCCCAACTTCTCCAGTAGGGGAAGGAGCAGCCATGGCCAAGCAGACCAGCTTCGAGTCCTCTCCCCACTCGCAGCATGTGCCCACCCTGCTGCCAGGGTGCCCCAGAGGAAGGTCAGCTCCTCATCGGGGATGGGGAAGGAGGAGCCCAAGAGGAGACCTGGGAGGATGTCAACTAAACCTACTCCTGCCAAAGTGGAAACAAAGCCACAGAAGGTAACAAATAAGGGGACAGAAAAGTGCGAACAAAAGGGGAAAAGGGAGCAAAGGGAAAACAGGTGGAAATGGCCACCCAAAGACTAAAGATTTACCTGCATCAAATGGAGAGCCTGAAAATAAGGAGAGCCCAGCCTCTGACAGAGCAGGAAAGAAAGAAGTTACGTGTTATTAGTATCACCCTCTCGAGCCTATCAGTGGTTCCTGTCTACCTTCTTGCACGATACAAAGGGATATTTTTATCAATTATTTTGTAAATACAAAGGTTTTTAGTAGCTCTAGTAGTATTTTTAAGAAGATAGAAATCCTACTTCATCCATTTTTAAGGTGCAAATGCTTTTTTTTAATTTGAGCATAGTTGATTTACACTGTTGTGTTAGTTTCAGGTGCACAGCAAAGTGAATTAGGTATATATATATATCCACTCTCTTTTTTTAGAGTATTTTCCTAAACCAGAGTATTGAGTGGAGTTCCCTGTGCTATACTGTATACTGTGCTATACAATAGGTCTTTATTTTCTATTTGATAAATAGTACGTGTCTTTGTCAACCCCAGTTTATCCCTCCCTCCCCCCACCCTGTAAGCATAAGGTTGTTTTCTACATCTGTGACTCTATTTCTGTTTTGTAAGTTTATTTGTGCCATTTTTTTAAGATTCCACAAATAAGTGATGTCACATGATATTTGTCTTTCTTTGTCTGACATTACTCAGTTTGACAATCTCTAGGTCCATCCATGTTGCTGCTATAAATACTTTTTACTTAAGAGTTGAAATTATTTCCTGGTTGGTTGGGTTTTTTTTTTTTTTTCTTTTGGTACAACCAGAAAATACTAGTATGTTGAATGTGGGAAGTTTTGATTGTGTTTGGTGTCATCTTAATGTTCCGTAGATGGGTTAGCTTTTATATCCTATGATACAAAGCATATTAAATGGCAGCTTTGAGTCAATAGTGCATTTAATGTCTTAAATTTTTTTTTTTTTTTTTTGGCTGTGACACGCAGCATGAAGGATCTTAGTTCCCTGACCAAGGATCAAACTCATGCCCCCTGCATTTGGAGCATGGAGTCTTAGCCACTGGACTGCCAGGAAAGTCTCATTGAACACTTTAAATTTCTTCTCTCCCCCTTTTGTTTTTGGGTAGAATTGTTTCCCAAAGCAAACCACTTCTTTATCTTGGCTCTCTGGTCAGAATTTTGTATGCTCTGTAACACCTTGGGTCATGGTAGTCCGATTTTCCTAGTAACTTTGCTAATGTGCTGTGAACACATGAAAAACTTGAAAAACTTCACTATGTATTGTATATGATACTAAGTTGTGAATTAGTGGGACTTATGATGTAACAACATATCCACATTTGACTCAATTACAAGCACTGAAATTGAAGCTGTGATCAAAAATCTCACAAAAAACAAAAACCCAGGACCAAATGGCTTCACAGGAAAATTCTATCAAACATTTAGAGAAGATCTAATGCCTATCCTTCTAAAACTCTTTCAAAAAATTGCAGAGGAAGGAACACTTCAAACTCATTCTATGAGGCCACCATCACCCTGATACCAAAACCAGACAAAGACAACACAAAAAAAGAAAACTGCAGGCCAATATCACTGATGAATGTAGATGCAAAAATCCTCAACAAAATTTTAGCAAACAGAATTCAGCAACACATCAAAAATCTCATATACCATGATCAAGTTGGATTTATGCCAGGGACACAAGGATTCTTCAATATACACAAATGAATCAATGTGATATACTATATTAACAAATTGAAAGATAAAAACCATATGATAATCTCAATAGATGCAGGAAAAGCCTTTGACAAAATTTAGTACCCATTTATGATTAAAACTCTTCAAAAATAGGCACAGAAGGAACCTACCTCAACATAGTAAAGGCCATATATGATAAGCCTACAGCAAACATTATTCTCAATATGAAAAACTGAAAGCATTCCCCCTAAGATCAGAAACAAGACAAGGGTGTCCACTTTTACCACTATTATTCAGCATAGTTCTGGGAGTCCTAGCTACCACAATCAGAGAAGAAAAAGAAATAAAAGGAATCCAGATCAGAAAAGAAGAAGTAAAGCTCTCAGTTTGCAGATGACATGATACTGTACATAGAAAACCCTAAAGATAGTATAGAAAATTACTAGAGCTAATCAGTGAATTTAGCAAAGTTGCAGGATACAAAATCAATACACAGAAATCACTTGCATTTCTATATACTAACAATGAAAAATCAGAAAGAGAAATTAAGGAATCAATCCCATTCACCACTACAACAAAAAGAATTAAATATCTAGGAATAAACTTGCCTAAGGAGATGAAAGAACTGTACACAGAAAATTATAAGACAGTAATGAAGGAAATCAAAGATGACATAAACAGATGGAGAGATATTCCATGTTCCTAGGTAGGAAGAATTAATATTGTGAAAATGACTATACTACCAAACACAATCTACAGATTCAACGCAATCCCTATCAATTACCAATGACATTTTTCACAGAACTAGAACAAAAAATTTCACAATTCATATGGAAACACAAAAGACCCCGAATAGCCAAAACAGTCCTGAGAAATAGAATGGAGCTGAAAGAATTAACCTTCCTGACTTCAGGTTATTCTACAAAGCAACAGTCATCAAGACAATATGGTACTGGCACAAAAACAGAAATATAGACCAATGGAACAAGATAGAAAGCCCAGAAACAAACCCATGCACCTATGGGTACCTTATTTTTGACAAAGGAGGCAAGAATATACAATGAGGCAAAGACAACATCTTCAATAAATGGTGCTGGGAAAACTGGACAGCTACATGTAAAAGAATGAAATTAGAATACTTCCTAACACCATACACAAAGATAAACTCAAAATGGATTAAAGACCTAAATGTAAGACCAGAAACTACAAAACTCTTAGAAGAAAACATAAGCAGAACACTCGATGATATAAATCAAAGCAAGATCCTATATGACCCACCTCCCGGACTAATGGAAATAGAAACAAAAGTAAACAGGTGGGACCTGATTAAGCTTAAAAGCTTTTGCACAGCAAAGGAAACTATAAGCAAGGTGAAAAGACAATCCTCAGAATGGGAGAAAATTATAGCAAATGAAACAACTGACAAAGGATTAATTTCCAAAATATACAAGCAGCTCCTACAACTGAATGCCAGAAAACAAACAACCCAATCCAAGAGTGGGAAAAAGACCTAAAGAGACATTTCTCCAAAGAAGACATACAGATGGCTAACAAACACATTAAAAGATGCTCAACGTTGTTCATTGTTAGAGAAATGCAAATCAAAATCACCATGAGATGTCACCTCACACTGGTCAGAATGGCCATCATCAAAAAGTCTACAAACAATAAATGCTGGAGAGGGTGTGGAGAAAAGGGAACGCTCTTGCACTGTTGGTGGGAATGTAAACTGATGCAGCCCCTATGGAAGATGGTATGGAGATTTCTTAAAAAATTAGGAATAAAACCACCACATGACCCAGCAATCCCACTCCTAGGCATATACCCTGAGGAAACCAAAACTGAAAAAGACATGTGTATTCCACTGTTCATTGCAGCACTATTTACAATAGCTAGAACATGGAAGCAACCTAGATGTTCATCGACAGATGAATGGAAAAAGTTGTGGTACATGTACACAATGGAATATTACTCAGCCATAAGAAGGAACACATTTGAGTCAGTTCTGATGAGTAGATGAACCTAGAATCTATTATACAGAGTGAAGTGAGTCAGAAAGAGAAAGATAAATATCCTATTCTAACGCACATATACGGAATCTAGAAAAATGGTACTGAAGAATTTATTTACAGGGAGGCAATGGAGAAACAGACATAGACAATGGACTTATGGACATGGGGAGAGGGGAGGAGAGGATGCGATGTATGGAAAGAGTAACATGGAAACATATTACCATATGTAAAATAGACAGCCAACGGGAATTTGCTGTATGGCTCAGGGGCTCTGTATCGACCTAGAGGGGTGGGATGGGGAGGGAGATGGGAGGGAGTTTCAAAAAGGAGGAGATATATGTATACCTATGGCTGATTCATGTTGAGGTTTGACAGAAAGCAACAAAATTCTGTAAAGCAATTTTCCTTCAATAAAAAAATAAACTAAAAAAATATTTCCTCCTACATTTTTTGAGTGTGATAGTTTTTGTTTGTTTGTTTAGTGCACTGGGTCTTCAATGCTGTGCCCAGGCTTTCTTTAGTTGCGATGTGAGCAGGGGCTACTCTCTAGTTGCAGTTTGTTGCGGAACACAGGCTCCAGGCAGGCAGACTCAGTAGTTGAGGTTTGTGTACTCTAGAGGGTGGGCTCAGGAGTGGAGTGCAGGCTTAGATGCTCCACAGCATGCGGGATCTTCCCAGACCAGGGGTCAAACCCATGACCTCTGCATGGCAGGTGGATTCTTAATGACTGGACCACCAGGGAGGTCTCTACTTGTGAACTGTTCATGCTAATGATATGGTGGGGCACTCAGAACTGGGTTTTCCATGGCTTCAAGCACCAGACTGAAGGACTTGGGCTTGCTCTACAGAGCACTAGAAAGTAGGGGCAAACCAGAGAATCTTAGCAGACCTGGGTGGATGACTAGGAATTGAAGGCTGGGACAGGTCATATAGTTAAAGCTATGGTTTTTTCCAGTAGCCATGTATGGATGTAAGAGCTGGACCATAAAGAAGGCTGAGTACCGAAGAACTGATGCCTTCGAACTGTAGTGCTGGAGGACTCTTGAATGTCCCAAGGACTGCAAGGAGATCAAACCAGTCAATCCTAAAGGAAATCAACCCCGAATATTCATTGGAAGGACTGAAGCTGAAGCTTCAATGCTTTGGGCCACCTAATTGGAAGAACTGACTCACTGGAAAAGACCCTGATGTTGGGTAAGATTGAAGGCAGGAGGAGAAGGGGACAGCAGAGGATGAGATGGTTGGATGACATCACTGACTCAATGGAAATGAGTTTGAGCAAACTCTGGGAGATGGTGAAGGACAGGGAAACCTGGTGGGCTACAGTCCATGGGGTCGCAAAGAGTCAGCCACGACTGAGCAACTCAACAACAACAGACACTGCCCAAAGACAGGTCCTCCGAGAATCTCTCCCATTTGCAATTTTCTGAGAAGCCAGCTGCTCATCAGACTGTCCTGCAAACATCTAAATCCCCGCGTAGCTCACTCATCCCTCCCTGGGGAGTTACTCGGGGGCAGACCTTGACTGGCTGCATCGCAAGACCCCCTCCGCGCCTCGCACAAGGGGGCCCTTTGCGCACCCAATAGAGAACGCGGTCTGCAGGACGTTGCTGCAGTTCAGGATGTGGCCACGCGGGAGCAGTAGTGTCCAGGTCAAAAGTCTGAGAAAGGCGCCCGGCGTTCTGCAGGCTGCGGGGAATCACGCGAGCTTCCGAGGTCAAGACTTCAGGCTTTTTTTAAATGGCTTTGGGGGAAACCACCACGATCTGGTTTTTTCCCACCTGCCATACCCACCAAGTAGCTATGTCTCGCAGCCCAGCAGCTGGTGGAAGTTACGCAAAACCTATTAGATTAGTTTCACCTCTGCTCTGAATTCTCCTTGGCGCCCACCTCACTGGGGGAATCTCTTCCCTGCAGCCCCCAAACCCCACCACACCCCATCTTCGTTTCCTCCCACTTTTCCCCTTGCTCCATCTGCTCCAGCCACACTGGCTTTTGGGTTCCTCAAATCAAACTCATAACAGTGTTTGATTTGGGGAAGCTTTTATGCCTAGAAAAACCCATCTTTGTGGTCACTTTGTAAACATACAATTTAAATCATACCTTTAGGAACAAGAGTTTCCCTTAAGTGTTTGGTTCCAAGGATAGCTACCCTGTTACTTGTACACCTGTCAAAGCGGACTATCATTTTCAAAGAGGTCAGTGAGTGCATCTTTGAGTCCATTCAGAAATGTAGTGAATTGAAATCTCTTAAATATTGTAGATAACATTTTTACAAAGTAGTATATTTTGATTCTTTCATCTTAAATGCCTCCACCAAGCAAATGCTTCTGAAATCCTTAGCCACTGTTACAAATTTAAAAATTAAACATATACAGGAATTTAAAATGTTCTTTAAAAAAAAAAAAGTTCTTTTCAACATTCTGATAATTCTTCTAAACTCAGTCAGATCATCATATCACTTTTTTAATGTTTACTTATTTATTGTTGGCTGTGCTGGTTCTTCGATGCTGCACGGGCTTTTCTCTAGTTGCTTCAAGCAGAGGCTACTCTCGAGTTGCAATGTGCTGGCTTCTCATTGCGGTGGCTTCTCTTGTTTCAGAGCATGGGCTCTAGGGCATGAGGGCTTCGGTAGTTGCAGCACATGGGCTCAGTAATTGCAGCTCCTAGGCTCTAGAGCAAGGCTCAATAGTTTTGTGGCACACAGGCTTAGTTGCTCCGTGGCATGTGGGATCTTTCCGGATCAGGGATCCAACTTGTGTCTCCTGTATTGGCAGGTGGATTCTTCACTGAGCCACCAGGAAAACCCTCATACCACTTTTGTGGTATCACAATGCTCCTCTCCCTCTAGTCATCCACAGGTGCATAGAACCCCCACCTGCTGATTTCCTGTGGTAGCGGATCAGGATTGGGCTTCCCTGGTGGCTCACACGGTAAAGAATCTGCCTGTAATGCAGGAGACCTGGGTTCGAAACCTGGATTGGGAAAACCAGTTGGAGAAGGACATAGCAACCCACTCCAGTATTCTTGCCCTAGAGAATTCCATGGACAGAAGAGCCTGGCAGGCAGTCCATGGGGTCGCAAAGATTTAGCTCACAACCTCCCTTTCCCTGGGCTTCCTTGGTGGCTCAGACAGTAAAGAATCCTCCCACATTACAGGAGACCCGGGTTCCATCCCTGGGTTGGGAAGATCCCCTGTAGAAGGGAGTGGCAACCCACTTCAGTATTCTTGCCTGGAGAATTCCATGGACAGAGGTGGGCTACAGCCCATGGGGCCTCAAAGAATCTGAAGGGACTTAGCATCCACACAGTCCCTTTCCTTCCACCTGCCTTCCACACCAGGGTAAATTCAATGCTTAGGTTCCTCTGTTGGTCATCTTTGAAATTTTCCTGCAATATGCTTACCTCTTTATTTCTTTTTCCACCAACTGTAATTGCTTTCACTGTTCCAACTGGGTAATACCATAAGTGTTTTTCAAGGCACTTCTTACATGCCAGGCACTCCACAATATCTCTATACAGATTCACCCATTCAATACCCACAACAACCACAGTCAAATCTCAGACAGGTACCCTTACTATTCCCATTTTGAAGATGAAAAACTGGGGCCCAGAAAGGTTAAAATACTCTCTCCAGGTCACAGAGCCTTGCAAGCAGCAGAACCTGAGCTGCCTCCATTTACTTTTATTTTTTGTTTTGAATCTCACAGGAGATGAGTAAGTTATTTCCCCTGTGGTTGTAGCTGAGGTTTATCAGAACTCACCCAGTGTACACTTAAGACTTGTACATACCATTGTATGCAAATTTCACATCAAAGAGAAGAACTGTAAGCCAATATCGAGCTTGAGTTAATGGTATAAGCACAGAAACCATGGCAGGGAAGTGTGCAGAAGTCTGCAACATATTAAAACAGGTAAAATGTAAGATGGATGAGTGAATGGATGGTGAGATAGATATTAAAGTGTGCTAAGTAGTTTCAGTCATGTCTGACTCTTTGCGACCCCATGGACTATAGCCCACCAGGTTCCTCTGTCCGTGGAATTTCCCAGGCAAGAACACTAGAGTGGGTTGCCATTTCCTTCTCCGTGGGGTACTTCCCGACCCAGGGATCAAACCCATGTCTCTTACATCTCCTGCATTGGCAGCCAGGTTCTTTACCACCAGTGCCACCTGGGAAGCTCCCAGATATTAAAGCAAATAAATTCAAATGTTAATTGCAGTTTCTAGGAGCAAGTGTGTGGGTGTTTGCTGGACAATTCTTTCAACGTTGCTGTGTGTTTGAAATATTTCAGAATACGATGCTGGGACCTCTGTCCTGCGTTCCCCACAGGAAAACCTGTGTTCTCCTACCCAGACAAGCAAAAAGACACTCACCCTCAATGTATCCACACTTAGGTTTGTCCAGTTCCCCCAGAATGTTCCTCTCCCTAAGTTTCTTCCTTGGCACTGAGTTCCCAAAAGTTAGGGGTTGTCAGAGATTCCCCCATCTCACCACTGGGATCCAAGATCTTCCTTAGGGTGACCAACTGTCTGGTTTACCCAAGACTGAGGGAGTTCCTGGGATGTAGGACTTCCTATGTTAAATCAGAAAAGCCTCAGGCAAATGGGTATGAATTGGTCCCCTAGCCTCTCAGTGCTGCCTCTTAAACATGTTAGGTTTATACAAATTGCCACTGCCCTGTGTGTTTAGTCGCTTCAGTTGTGTCCAACTTTGCAACTCTTCAGTTGTGTCTGACTAGAGCCTGCCAGGCTCCTCTGTCCATAGGATTCTCCAGGCAAGAATACTGGAGTGGGTTGCCGTGCCCTCCACCAGGGGATTTTCCCAACCCAAGGATTGAACCCGGGTCTCATGTCTCCTGCTTTGGCAAGCGGGTTCTTTACCACTAGGGCCACCTGGAAGCCGCTGCCGTAGTCAATAATACACATAATAGTGATGATGATAATAACAAACAGTGGTAGCTAGCTTATAGCAAGAGCTGGCTATGTACAAGTTCCTCTTCTGCATGTTCCATGTGGCAGGACTTGTGATGCACATGACACTCAGCATCGAACATCGCCTGTGGTACAGATGAAAAAGCCAGGCACAGAGAGGTAAAGCCCCCAGCCCACCATCACACTGCTAACTAACAACGGGGGAGCTGGAATCTGAACTCAGGCAGACGGCTCAACCACCTTCAGACAGCTATCCTGGAGAGCTGACGCCAACATACCAGCTGCCTGAGGTTGGGGGTGAGGGTCCCCCTCACTGTAGACTCACCCTCCGTCAACAGTTGTCTGTGTTTTCATTAGAATGGTCATCTAGGTAAATGCTGTTTTCCTGATGACAAAATCTTTATTAGCTTATCATTTTTAAAGATGAATTCAATAAAAACATTAATAAGGTAGAAATGAATAATTCCCCAAGACACCCATCTCCAGAAGATTTCGCTCTTAAACTGGTTCCTGTGGGCACCAGAATTATTTCTTCTTGGTGAGCAGCAACCAAGCACTTGTAGTTTTCTATCAAGATACAGTGTAACAGGGACTTCCCTGGTGGTCCAGTGGCTAAGAGTCCACACTCCCAATACAGGGGGCCTGGGTTCTATCTCTGGTCAGGGAACTGACCCACGTGCTACAACTAAGACCTGGCACAGCGAAATAAATAAAGAAAAAAGTATATATACATATGTATATATATAAAAGGTGTGAAAGTGAAAGTGTTAGTCACTCAGTCGTGTCCAACTCTTTGTGACCCCATGGACTGTAGGCCACCAGGCTCCTCTGTACATGGAATTCTCGAGGCAAGAATACTGGAGTGGGCTGCCATCTCCTTCTCCAGGTGATTTTCCCAAGCCAGGGATCGAACACAGCTTTCCCGCACTGCAGGCAGATTCTTTACCCACTGAGCCACCAGGGAAGCCCTTATAAAAGGTATAACATGATAAATAATAGATAGGTAGATAGATGGGCTTCCCTGGTGGCTCAGTGGTGAAGAATCTGCCTGCCATGCAGCAGACATCTCTGGTCTAGGAAGATCCCCAGGAGAAGGAAATGGCAACCCAATCCAGTATTCCTGTCTGAGAATCCCATGGACAGAGGAACCTGGCAGACTACAGTCCATGGGATCGCAAAAGAGTCAAACACAACTGAGTGACTGAGCATGCACGCATTCACAGATAAAACTATTAAATAGATAGATAGCAGTAGTTAAATGGATACAGATAGATATAAACAGATAAAGAGAAACGGATGATACAGATCTGTCTGTGACTTGCTTTTTCCCAGATTGATCTTATAAAAACATAGCTTGGACCCTATCCTCCAAACCTATCGCCTTCCAAATCAAGTCCACACTCCATGACTCCAGGCCCTTGTCCCTGTGATCCTTTTAGCCCCTGATCCCCGCCTCCTGACATCTCCCACTTCAGGCTCTCCTCACCACACATGCCAGTCTGGCGCACACCTCCCTTCACTGACTCGTGCTTGTCAGAAGTGATGTTAACCCCATTCTCCCTTCTCCCCCATCAAGTGTAGATTTCTTGTCCACCCAGATCTGCTTTCAAGGGAATTCCTGGACTGAGGGTGGGGGGATACTTGACAGACTAGAGACCTGGGAATAGGTGATGAGGGTGTGTGTTGAGTCCAGATGTCCAGGAGGCTTGAGGAAGTGGTATGGCATTGAAGTCAGGTACTCAAGGACAAGAAGGTGGGCAGAGAGTGGGCCAGAGGAAGGCCCACAGCAAGTGCAAAGGCCCTGAGGTAGGAATTTGTTGTTGCTGTTTGGTCACTAAGTCATGTCTGACTCTTTGCAACCCCACTGACTGCAGCATGCCAGGCTTCCCTGGCCTTTACTATCTCCCAGAATTTGCTCAGATTCATGTCCATTGAGTTGGTGACGCCACCCAACAAACTCATCCTGTCATCCCCTTCTCCTCCTGCCCTCCATCTTTCCCAGCATCAGGGTCTTTCCAGTGAGTCAGCTCTTCACATCAGGTGGCCAGAGGATTAGAGTTTCAAGTTCAGCATCAGTCCTTCCAATGATAATTCAGGGTTGATTTCCTTTAGGATTGACTGGTTTGATCCAGGACTATGGATCAAATCCACAGGACTTGTAAGAGTCTTCTCCAATACACTGTCTTTAGTGTGACTTGTGCCCTGTGGCCCAGACAGGAAGGAGATGCAGACGGTGACGTATTTCCAAGAGTCCTGTATTATGAAAAACAGCAACAACATTTGGGAATTCCCTGGTGGTCCAGTTGGTTAAGACTCCATGTGCTTCCAACGCTGGGAGTGCAAGTTTGATCCTTGGTCAGGAAACTAAGATCCCACATGCCGTGCAGCTGGGCCAAAAAGAATGTTTAGATGAAGCAAGCTGTAAAGGGGTGGTTGTGCTGTGCTGTTCTGTGCTGTGTCGCTCAGTCATGTCCTACTCTTTGCCACCCCATGAACTGTAGCCTGCCAGGTTCCCCTGTCCACGGAGATTCTCCAGGCAAGGATACTGGAGGGGGTTGCCATGCCCTCCTCCAGGGGATCTTCCCAACCCAAGGATCAAACTCAAGTCTTCCACATTGCAGGGAGAGTCTTTACCATCTGAGCCACCAGGGAAGCCCTGGTGGTCAGTGGAGTGGTTAGTAGGATGAAACGGGGAAGGTTCGGGCCGGCTGCACATTCAGACTGGAGGTAAAAGCATGTTGTGCAAGGGTGTCCCCTTCTTCCACCTTTCCACAGATAATTCCTGAGCAGTTGCCATGTGGGCCCCAGATTCTAGATGCCAGAGAAACAGCAGCAAACATGACTGACCAAGACAGTTCTTATCGCCTCAGACAGACCTCATTCATCTGGGGAGACAGACTGAAAACAAGATAAGCAGAGTGTGGTTCAACAGGCAGTGATAAGGGCTACGGATAAAACTACCGCAGGATAAGAGGGATTCGGGATGGGGGTGGGAGGGGTGCTTTTTAGATGAGTTAAAGGAAATTCAATACAGTAGAGAGGCAGCCACAGGGGTAGCTGGAGAAGGAAGGATCTTCTACCAAAATGGAACAGCAAGTGCCAAGGCCCTGAGGTCAGAGCGAAGGCTCCTTTTCCAGGAAGGGAGGGTGAGAAAGCCAGAAGAGTGGTCAGAGCTGTGGCAGAGCAGGCAGGGGAGGGCAGGGAGGAACTCAGCCATGGGATTGACGTTGCTATTGGGAAGCAAGGCAGGAGTGGAGGGGGAAGGAGGCTCAGGGCCAAACCCTGATCCACCTCCACAGACAATCAGAACCAGAACTGGGTTCCCTGGAGTGAATAGAGAGGAGTTTGCTCAGAACCCCAGAGGTGACCTGAAAGGCCTAACTGAGGTGTCGCAAGTTTCATTACACACTCCACACAAAGCCTGATTTATTTTCATATGCATGCGCTTTTGTACTTTTTTTATTTAAAAGGTACAGAAAAATGTTTAGGTACATGTTAACTCTTCAGAAATAAATGTTATTTTAAAAACCTTAAAAAAAAAAATAAAAAGATACAGAAAATGTTAACCTTTGACAAGGTCAAAAAGTGGTATCAATAGGACTTCCCTGGTGGTCCAAGGAAGGGCTCCAAGCTTCCACTGCAGGGGGCAAGGGTTCAATCCCTGGTCCAGGAACTAAGATCCCCACATGTCACACAGCAAAGCCCCTCAAAAAAATGCTATCAATTGCATCCCATTCTTCAGAAGAAAAATGTAGGCAGAGAAAAATTAAAAAAAAAAACAAACACTGAATGGTGACCCTCTAGGCAGACGAGTGTAATCACTTCCCTTGTGCTTTTCAGTATTTTCTGACGTTTCTACAAAGACCACGTAATACGATAGGATAACAAATATTATAGTTTTGTGTGATCTCAAAAAATACAGAAAGCATAGAAGATAATTCTTCCAACAACCCAGACCTGCTACATGAAGAAGCAAATTTAACAATGGATTCTAATTGCTTCCGATCATTTAGTTTTCCTTTTTCGTGAAAGGAAACAGTAGAGATAAATTTGAAGCCCCTTTTCTGGACACCCCTCCTTACCCCTGAGCCCCAATTCCATTCCCTTCCCTGTCTCCCCAGAAAAACAACCACTTCCCTGAATCTGGAGTGAGGTCTTTGTTTCCTGTGTTTACATTCAGACTGCAGATGTTAGGAGGACGTCTGCATTTATTCTGCCGGCAAAATAACTAAGCACTTTTCAAGCAAAAATCCAAACAGTACAGAAAGTACGGGTTTCCCCCATAGGTGGCGCAGTGGTAAAGAATCCGGCTGCTAGTGCAGGAGATGCAGGAGACTGGGTTCGATCCCTGGGGTGGGAAGATCCCCTGGAATAAGAAACGGTAACCCATTCCAGTATTCTTGCCTGGGAAATCCCATGGACAGAGGAGCCTGGCAGGCTACAGTCCCTGGGGTCCCAAAGAGTTGGACATGACTGAGTGACTGAGCACAGCACACAGCACAGAAAGTATAAAATGGAAAGAGAATGCCCCACCCCACACCCAAAGAATGGAAAGTAATTAACAGCTAGAATATAAATTTCACCAGCACTTGGGGCCCAGCAGAGCAGGTTTTTCCTGATCTGTCTTGTTCCCTGCTGTGTCTGTCGGGTACTGGGCATATAGCCGGTGTTCAATGCACGTTGAATCAATGTTTAAGTTTCTTGGATCATGCCTATTTTCAAAGTCAATTTTTTTATTTTGGTATAACTTTAGATTTACAGGAAAATTGCAAAAAAAATTAAACATTAAAAAACAGTGCAAAGAGTTGCTACACTGTTGCTTCAGTGACTAGCATCCTGTACATGTCACACCTGTAACCACTCCAGGATTGTTTCTTAGTTGTGTTACTCTTCGCAAAACTCTGAATGTCACCAGATTTTCCATAAGTGCCCCTTTTCTGGCCCAAGATCCCCATGTTCAGTTTGTCCTCCCATTTCTTGGGTCTCCTCCAGTCTGTGGTACATGTTAGTCACTCAGTCATGTCCAACTCTTAGGGACCCCACAGACTGCAATCTGCCAGGCTCCTCCATCCAAGGAATTCTCCAGGCAAAAATACTGGAGTGGGTAGCCATTCTCTTCTGCAGGGGATCTTCCTGACCCAGGATCCAACCCAGGTTTTCTGCATTGCAGGCAGATTCTTTACCATCTGAGCCACCAGGGAAGCCCACCGTCCCTCAGAGTTTGCTTTTTCATGACTGCGCCATTTTTGCAGAGTTCTAGGCAGGTTTTCTGTACAGTGGGTTTCCCAGGTGGTGCAGTTGGTTAAGAATCCACTTGCCAATGCAGGTGAGGAAAGAGACTCCGGTTCCACCCCTCCGTCAAGAAGATCCTCTGGAGAAGGGAATGACTACCCACTCCAGTCTTCTTGCCTTAAAAATTCCTTGGACAGAGAAGCCTGGAGGGCTGTAGTCCCTAAGGTTGCAGAGTGGGACTTAGTGACAGAACAACCACCACCAGCTTCACAAGAAGGCGGGAAGGGTTGTGTCCTAGCTCCTGGAGAGTGTTTCAACATAAATTATTTGCACATCTAAGGAAGACAGAACTTTCTGCCTTCACGCATAATTTAAAGACCAGGAAACTGAGGTTGAGGACGACAGACTTCCTCCCTCGAGGGTGGCGGCAGTCCATGACTGACGCCCCACCCAGCGCTGCGATAGGGGGACCCTGGGCACCCCAAGTGTATAGGTCCCAAGGGTGGAGATTCTGCGTGCGGGCGGGGAATGGAAACCGGGACCCCGAGTCACTCTCCCCAGCCAAGCTGCAGTGCAGTCGGCCGGGTCTCGGCCGTCCTCCGGGGTGAGGTGCGTCACCCCCAGTTACAGAAGCGCTGCCTGCACCCCGGAGGCGTGGTGACGCGGGGTGACCCAGCAGGATCCCCGGGTGCGGCCGGCAGGGCCAGGAGGTCCAGGCTCCAGCGCTTCCGGCCGCCGGGGATCACCTGGGCCGCCCCCGACCGCCGCGTCCTTTAAGCCCGGGCAGCCCCGACGGCGAGCGCCCGGCATTCCCGCAGCTCGGCTCTCTCAGCCGCGCCTGGCCTTGTCCCCGGGCCCCGCCGACTGCAGGTGAGACTGCCCGGCGGGTGTAGACTGGAGGCCTCCACCCGGGGAAGTGGTCTCCGCCTAACCTCGTGACCCACTTCCTGTTTATCTGGGCTGCCTGTGTCTCAAGCCTGGGGATGGGGCCCCCATCCACCATCGCAAGGGGCTGTAGAGAGCCATCGTGAGTGCCTACGGGTCCATGGGGCCGGGGAGAAGGGAGGCAGGGAGGGGAGGGGCTGGTCAGAGAGGCCTCAAGAGCAGCGGCTGAGGGTGTGAGGGTCAAAAGCCTGTGGTCACCAGCTCCCTCCTGCCTGGGTTCCTCCTGCAGGAATGAGGGTGGCGTGAGGCAGAGGGGAAGGTGCAGGCAGGACTTCCTGGAAACGGAGGCCCCTGCTGTTTAGGGGAAGGGGGGGTGACCCTGGGATTGGGGCTCACATCGGATGTTTCACACACACCTCACACACCAGACCCACAACTCAGCCGAGAGACACAACACACACACACAGCTGGACTGGGACACAAGGCAGGGATACACCGGTCCTCGTTCCCCACACTTAGTTCCACTTGAGGACTCAGGCGCGCACCCCTGGCACGCCACACAGGGTCTTGCCGGTGGCTCAGTGTCCACTGCCATGGGGACATGGGACAAGCACACAGCAGGCATGTGACCAAGGCAGGCACGCTTGGCTACACGCAGATAACAGTGCAGACACGCCCAGACATGGGCAGACAAACACGTCCACTGAGGACGTGGACACAGGGTGGGTGACTGGCTGGGAGGGGTGCACCGATAGAGTTTAGCGCGCACTCGAGGGCCCATGACACAAACGCGCTCCCCTGGGCAAACGCGGGGGCTGTGCGGGCAGGCGAGGTTGTCCTGGAGTGCCAGACCCCACCTCGAATCCCGTGGCCAGCGCTGGGGAACTAACTCCCAGGCTCACATGACCCAAGGGGAGGGCTCCTGGAACCGAGGGGAGGGCTCCTGGAGAAACTGCCTCATCCTCTCTAATGAGCCATTTCCGCCCCCCAGGAAATAAAGGCTCGGTGCCCAGCCGCTCGACAGTGGAGCTCACCTGCCTCTCTGAGCCCCCAGGCAACTGGCTTGTGCCTCCCCCAGGGTGAGTGCTGGGCCCCTGCACACCCAGCCCTCCCTACCCTGCTGGCTGGATCCTGCTTGCCGGCCCACTGACCCTCCCAGCCAGCTCTTGCCCTGAAGCCCTGGGAACTCGGGCACCAAGCCAGCCCTGCAGGGCACCCGTCTCTTCCCCTCCCAGAACAGGGTGAATGGTGGGTCTCAGGGTGGCCTGCTGCTCAAGCCCCAGACGCCTGTCTCTCCCCTCCCAGATGGACATGTGGACAGTGCTGCTCATCCTGCAAGCCTCGCTGGTGCTCCCCCAGACCGCTGCCGCCGCCGCCACCCCTGCCCCCATGTTGCGCTTTGTCGCCGTGGGTGACTGGGGAGGGGTCCCCAATGCCCCGTTCTACACAGCCCGGGAAATGGCCAATGCCAAAGAGATTGCCAGGACAGTGCAGATCCTGGGCGCAGACTTCATTCTGTCCCTGGGAGACAATTTCTACTTCAGCGGTGTGCAGGATGTCAACGACAAGAGGTTTCAGGTGTGTGCCTCTGGAGTGGTGGGGGTGGGGAGAGGGCAATGCATGGAGAAGCCTCTAGACCTTTTACCAGAGAGGGCAGAGCGACTCTGATGGTTGTACACACCGAGCAGGCACAGCTTCTCCCTTGTTCCTGGCCCCCGAGTTGGTGGGAGCAGCCAGTGGCTGCTTGAACCTGGGGTGGGTGCTGCCCTTCTCTCTGTCTGCTGCAGGAGACCTTCGAGGATGTGTTCTCTGCCTCCCCACTCCGCACTGTGCCCTGGTACGTGCTGGCTGGCAACCATGACCATCTGGGGAACGTCTCAGCCCAGATCGCCTACTCCAGGGTCTCCAAGCGCTGGTGAGCCTGCCCCCTCCTGTCTCTCCTTCCCACCCCGCACCAGCCTCCTCCCTCAGGTGGGCAAAGAGGCCGACTGGCCAGAGCTGAGCCCGGGGCATCTCCACCCGAGGTGGGCACCTACCGCCTCCTCCATACCATCCGCAGGAAGTTTCCCAGCCCTTACTACCGCCTGCGCTTCAAGATCCCCCGGTCCAACGTGTCCGTGGCCATTTTCATGCTGGACACCGTGACGCTGTGCGGCAACTCTGACGACTTTGCCAGCCAGCAGCCCGAGAGGCCCCGCAACTTAGCGATGGCCCGCACACAGCTGGCCTGGCTCAAGAAGCAGCTGGCAGCGGCCAAGGAGGACTACGTGCTGGTAGCCGGCCACTACCCTGTGTGGTCTATCGCCGAGCACGGGCCCACCCACTGCCTGGTGAAGCAGCTGCTGCCACTGCTGACCGCGCACAAGGTCACCGCCTACCTGTGTGGCCACGACCACAACCTGCAGGTGAGGGTCCCGAGGGTGGCCTGGGATCCTGGTAAGGGGAGGATGTCCCCAGCCCGGCCAGTGTGACACAATGGGTGGCATCGGGGTCCTCCTGTTTGTGTGTGTGTGCTCAGTCATATCCGACTCTTTGCAACTCCATGGACTATAGCCCGCGAGGCTCCTCTGTCCATGGGATTCTCCAGGCAAGAATACTGGAGTGGGTTGCCATGCCCTCCTCCAGGGGACCTTCTCCACCCAGGGATCGAACCCCATCTCCTGTATCTCCTGCGTTGGCAGGTGGCTTCTTTACCACTGAGCCACCTGGGATTTCCCCTCCTGTTTGGGGGCCTCTCAATTATCACTCTCCCTCTAACTCTATGCTTGCTAACCAGAAAACAGCCCGAAGTTCCCTAAAAGCCTTCCCAGGGGTCCCTGTTGCCAGTTGCTTACCCAGATCAATATGCTCCCAGAGGTGAAGAAACTGGAGGCTTGGCGGGGGTGGCAAGGGGTGGGGGGCCGGGGTTATGTTCCTTGCTCAAGGTGACTCTGTGGTGAAGCACAGACCTGACCCTGCACCCAAGACAGGTGGGCACCAAGTCCACAGTCCACCTAACTGAGGGGCTGGGGGCTCCACTGACCCTGTGTCCTCTGTCCACAGTACCTTCAGGATGAGAACGGCTTGGGCTTCGTGTTGAGCGGGGCCGGGAACTTCATGGACCCCTCGAAGAAACACACGCGCAAAGTCCCCAATGGCTACCTGCGCTTCCACTATGGGGCCGAGAACTCACTGGGTGGCTTCGCCTACGTAGAGATCAGCCCCAAGGAGATGAGCGTCACTTACATTGAAGCCTCAGGCAAGTCCCTCTTCAAGACCAGGTTGCCGAGGCGAGCCAGGTCCGAGCATCAGCACCGCCGTGGGCTGCACGCTGGGGCCTGAGTGAGAAGGCGCCTCCCTGCCGGTGGGTGGGTGGGCCCCACTGGGACACACACACACCCCCTCCCTACTCCCCCTGCCCATGGGCAGGCTTTCTCAGGAGCCCATGGTGTGATGGCAGAGCAGGAAAGAGAAGGGCAGATGAGGAACTTGTGACATAGATGCCCGTGGCTGAAAGAAACGTGGACACACGTACGGGCTAGAGTGCCAGGCCCCGTGACTGGGCTCGCCCAGCCTGAGTTCTGGGCATTGAGGGGCAAGGAGGGAGGGAGGCAGAGCTCTCTCCTGGATCAGGCATCCTTCCGTCACTGCCGAATAGACAATAAAAAAAAAACTTGCAAAGGCTGAACGTGTGTGTTGTGAGCATCTCTTTCCTTACCTCCCTGGCGAGATGCAATACTTGGGGTTGGAAAGGTTGGGGCTCCCCCACCATCCTTGCTCTACACCTCCATCTCTCAGTCTCATCTGTAACCGACTGGCCTCATCCATGAGTACAATTTTAAGGCCAAACAGGAACTTAAATTCCTGGTGGTCCAGTGGTTAAGAATCTGCCTTCCTAAGTCAGACGAGGAGAAATACTATATGACATCCCTTATATGTGTAATAATAAAAAAAAAATGATACACATGAACTTAAAAAACAGAAAGAGATTCACAGACTTAGAAAAAGAACTTATGAAAAAAAAAAAATAAATAAATAAATAAAAGAAAAAGAACTTATGGTTGCCGGGGGTGAAGGAATAGTTAGGGAGTTTGGGATGGACATGTGCACACTACTATATTTAAAATGGATAACCACAAGGACCTACTGTGGAACTCTGATCAATATTATGTGTCAGCCTGCATGAGAGAGGAGTTTGAGGGAGAATGGATACATGTGTATGTATGGCCAAGTTCCTTCATTGTTCACCTGAAACTATCACAACATTGTTAACCCCGATTCAAAACAAAAAGTTAAAAAAAGAAGAATCTGCTTTCCAATGCAGGAGACATGGGTTCGATCTCTGGTGGGGAAACTAAGACCCCACATGCTGTGGAGCAACTAAGTCTGTGCGCACAACTACCCAGCAAGATCCTGAGTGCCTCAATAAGACCCTATGCAGTCAAATAAATTCATTTTTTTAAAAAAGACCAAATAGAAGGGTACAACATGAAGCAAGCTTCCTCCTCCAGTGTTCTTCCCTTACATAATTAAAAAACTCCCCTTTTTCACAAAAAGCATCTCCACACACACACAGTTCTGCATGCATTCTATCTAGCCACAAGTCGAATGTTCATATCAGAACATTCTTTTTTGCTCATTTCAATATGGGATTGGTGCTATTCATACAGTTCTAAAATCTAAACTTTGTAGAAAGGGAAACTATCTCACCCACCTCATGTTTGTTCCTACACCTTTCTAGAAAAGAAATAGTATTTTTAGAAACGTCTTGGGCTTCCTTCGAGGATTTCTGTGTGCAAATAAAGGCAAACCTGAATGTTTTTTTCTCCCCTTTCCCATTTATCTGCACCTTGCTTTTTTAGTTTTTGTGTGTTTGATTTTTTTGGCTGTTCCTCAAGGCATGAGGGATCTTCCCTGACAAAGAGCTATGCTTAGTTGTGTCCGACTCTTTGCGACGCCATGAACTGTAGCCCACCAGGCTCCTCCGTCCATGGGATTCGCCAGGCAAGAACACTAGAGTGGGTTGCCATGCCCTCCTCCAGGGGATCTACCCAACCCAGGAATTGAACCCAGTTCTCCCGCATTGTGGGTGGATTCTTTACCATCTGAGCCACCAGGGAAGCCCATGAATGCTGGAGTGGGTAGCCTATCCCTTCTCCAGGGGAAGTTTCTGACCCAGGAATCGAACCAGGGTCTCCTGCACTGCAGGCAAATTCTTTACCGTGTCTCTGCAGTGGGTCCATGCAGACTTCACGACTGGACCACCAGGGAAGTCCTTGCACCTTCTCTTTTGGTTTTGATTTTGTTTTCTTTTTTAAATCAACTTCAGTGAGTTCTCACGGACACATTTTAAAAGTGTGCAGTTCAGTAAGTTTAGACAAAGTCACACACTCCCAAACCCAACGCCGCAATCAAGAAACAAGCATTTCCTGCACCCGCAAAGGTTCTCTTTTGCAGTTTGCTCTTTCTGCCCGTTGTACCTGGAGATCTGCCCACTGGCCCTCCAGGGAGCTTATTTCTGCTGCTACAGAGGCCCCACTGGGTGCCTGGTCCCATTGTCTGTCTAAACAGCCACCTACCAAGGAGTGCCCAGATGGCTTCCAATAATTTTGCTGTCCTCAAATCATGCTGCCATAAATGAGCCTGCACATTTATTTCCTATGTATGCAGAAATGATTGTAGAATAAACAAGATACATTCCTAAGAGGAAGATTGCCCTGCTTTTTGACAGCCACGGATTTTCTGCCTTGTGTCACCAGCTCCTCGCTGGGGCCTACAGAAATCTTTTCCAGTCCTTCCCTCTCACCAGTACAGCCACCTTGGACACCCCCGGACCGGTGCTTTTATACATCTGTGCAAGTATGTACGGGGGAAATTTTCCAGAATTATTTCAGAGCCTGTTCCTGCTAAAGAACGATGAAAGCAAAATGCTCACCCTGAACCGAAAGCTGCAGAGAAATGCATTTAGTTCCCCTCTGGGCTTCTCAGTTGACTAAAACCCACCCACAAACAGCCTGACCCAGCCAGTCACAGGAACTACTTTCTTGGCTCACCATCAACACCCACTTCAGCTGCTATGGGCCAGGGACCCAATTGTTTGGGAAATGGCATCTTACACTTGCTACTTTGTAGCAGTCAGTATTGATGAATTTGTTACACAATACATGTGTTACTTGGAAGGATTGATGCTGAAGCTGAAGCTACAATACTTGGCCACCTGATGCAAAGAGCCAACTCATTAGAAAAGACCCTGATGCTGGGAAGGATTGAGGGCAAGAGTAGAAGGGGGCGACAGAGGATGAGATGGTTGGACGGCATCGCTGACTCAATGGACATGAGTCTGAGCAAACTTCAGGAGATGGTGAAGGACAGGGAAGCCTGGCGTGCTGCAGTCCATGGGGTCGCAAAGAGTCGGACACAACTTAGCGACTGAACAACAATATGTGTTACTATGCTTCCCAGGTTGTTCAGTGGTAAAGGATCTGCCTGCCAATGAAGGAGAGATGGGCTGGATCCCTGGGTTGGGAAGATCCCCTAGAGAAGGAAATGGCAACCTACTCCAGTACTCTTGCCTAGAGAATCCCATGGACAGACAGCCTGGCAGGCTACAGTCCATGGGGTCACAAAGAATTGAACAACTGAACATGCACACACACACATACACATGTGTTATTACTAAAATTAAGCAAAACTGGGGACTTCCTTGGTGGTTCAGCTATTAAGACTTTGCCTTCCAATGCAAGGGGTGGAAGTTTGATCTCTGGTCAGGGAGCTAAGATACCACAAACCTTGTGGCCAAAAAAAAAAAACAAAACCACAAAACAGAAGCAAATTAAATACTTTTAAAATGGTCCACATCAAAAAAAATCTTTCAAAAAAATTAAGCAAAACTGTCTTACCAACATGCCAACCCTGAGTTCTTTCCAGCTGGTATTACTACCAGCCAAGTTTTATACCAAAAAAAAAAACAACCCACCATCCCAGCACTTCCCTGGCTGATCTGTGGTTAAGACCCAGTGCAGAGGGTACAAGTTCACTCTCTGGTTGGGGGAAGTACTGCATGCCTCATGGTGCGGCTGGAAAAAAAAGAACAAAAAACACACCATCGCTTCTAATCTTGACTGAGGAGGAAAGGGCCAGCAGTATCCTGGCTTCTCAGGGGACAGAAGCTTGACAGATTAAGTCAGGTGCCCAAAGTCCTGCTCAGGAAGTGGCAGACCCTCCATCTTAACCAGGACAGTCAAGGCAGCTCACAGCCACCCTGCCTCTCCCCACTGACTCAGAGACTCCAGGCAGGCAGGAGTCTGAATCAGAAGTCAGCCTCGTGTCCCTGTTTGCAGGGCCCAGAGTGTGGAATTAGCCCAACAACCCGGTTCACAGGGCGCAGAGAATGGAAAGGAGAAATGACACATCTAAGCTGACACAGGTGGGAAGGAAAACTAGTTCCCCTCCTCCACAAGGGCCAAGCACTTCTACCATGCACGGAGGCCCAAGTCCTGAACCAACCCAAGGAGCACCCGAAGGAACAAGACAGGGTGGACACACGCCCTCAGAGAGGGCTTCCATCCAGCTCGGGGTGGGGGACAACATCCACGAGCACACGGCCATGGTTGGAAAGCTGCCTTGTCAATTACAGGAAATAAGATGGCAGAATTCCTTAAGATCACAGTCACAGAGTTTCATCCCTTCCCTCTCTTCCCAACCAACTGCATCTGATTCAACCATCACGGATATTGTCAACTCTGAACTCCATTCCTCATACCAGGTGCTGGGTCTGGCACCAGCACCCTCACCCAGCCAGTTGGCTGTCAGCGGAGAGTCAGGTCATACGTACCCTCCTCAACAGCCTCTGAGGTCAAGACTCCTGAACAGTGAGGTGACACCTGCCTGACCAAACAGCAAAACGCACATTCATCCACACAACATGACCCTGGCTCCAGGAAAACATCCAGAGGGAATCCAGAAACAAACAGGAGAGAACGATGACATGATGTAGGTTAAGGTGATGTTGCAACGTTGCAGGAAAGATGTTATCCGCCTTGTCGGTTTGCCCAGAGCAAAACAGCCTGACCCCTACTTCAGAGTGTGTGCAAAAATGAATTACAGGGGACTCACATGTTTTGGTGTAGAAATAAAATACAGTAACTCAACTATATTCCAAAGTAAAAGTAAAATTAAATTAAAACTACAGTGAAAGTGAAGTCGCTCAGTCGTGTCCGACTCCTTGCCACCGCATGGACTGTAGCCTACCAGGCTCCTCTGTCCATGGGATTTTCCAGGCAAGAGTACTGGAGTGGGTTTCCATTTCCTTCTCCAGAGGATCCAGACCTAGGGATCGAACCCAGGTCTCCTGCATTGTAAGCAAGACCGTCTGAGCCACCAGGAAAGTCAAAAAACTACAGTAGAGTAATTCACCTATAATCAAAAAATGAAGTAAAATATACAGTAGAAAATGAACACCCACACAGAGATCTGAATAAGATAGCTCATAGTAGCTTTATACATAACTGTCCCAAACTGGAAACAACCCAAATGTCCATTATCAAGTGAAAGGATAAACAAACTGTTCTCCATCCATACAATGGAACACAACTCAATGACAAAAAGGAACAACTACTGATATACACAACATTTGTTGATGTCGTTTAGTCACTAAGTCCTGTCCAGCTCTTTTTCGACCCCATGGACTGTAGCCCCACTAGGCTCCTCTGTCCATGGGATTCTCCGGGCAAGAATACTGGAGTGGCTTGTCATTTCCTACTCCAGGGGATCTTACCAGAACCAGGGATCAAACCTGCAGCTCCTGCATTGACAGGCAAATTCTTTACCACTGAGCCACTAGGAAAGCCAAACACAACATAGACATAGGGAATTCTTTGGTGGCCCAGGAGTTAGGACTCTGCACTTTCAATGCCTAGGACACAGGTTCAGTCCCAGATCTGGGAACTAAGATCCTCCTAAGCTCCAAAGCCAAACCATCCCCCCACCAAACCAAACCAAACAAAACAAAACACAGACATGTCTCAGACATACTAAGACTCAAGAGACTTCATATTGTGTGATTCTGTTCATGTGACTTCCTCAAGAGCACAAAGTTATAGGAACTGAAAACAGATTAGTTGGTGTCAAGGGCTGGGGGGTGGGGTAGGAGTTGACTACAAAGAGACATAAGGACTTCTTGGCGGGAGTGCAAACATTCTCTATGCTGATCATGGAGATTGTTTCACAGGTGTACGTATTTGTCAAAACGTGCAGTTTGTCGTCTGTCAATTATATCTCAATAAAGATGTGAGAGGAGGGAAGGAATAGAAGTAGAGAGAAGAAAGGAAAAAAAAGAAAAAGAGAGAGAGAAGAAAGGAAAAGGGAAAGAAAACAAAAAAACAACCAGTGAACTTGGCAATCATGAGGGAATATAGAATTGTCCAAATATATACTATGGCATTCATGCAATAGCTACCTGTAGGTGTATTGGCCACTACCAAGTGGAAATATCAAGTTGCAAGGTAATATTATGGTATAAGGTAATAGCTCAGATGGTAAAGAATCTGCTTGCAATGCAGGAGACCCAGGTTTGATCCCTGGGTTGGGAAGATCCTCTGGAGAAGGAAATGGCTACCCACTCCAGTATTCTTGCCTGGAGAATCCCATGGACAGAGGAGCCTGGCAGGCTACAGTTCATGGGATCACAAAGAGTCCGACACAACTGAACGATTAACAGTACTACTACTACTATGTGTGTATCCAGGTTTCTACAAGCAAGATTAAACCAGTCAATTCTAAAGGAAAGCAACCCCGAATATTCATTGGAAGGACTGGTGCTGAAGCTGAAACTCCAATACTTTGGCCACTTGATGCGAAGAGCTGACTCATTGGAAAAGACCCTGATGCTGGGAAACATGGAGGGCAGAAGCGGACAACAGAGATGAGATGGTTGGATGGCATCACCAACTCAATGGACATGAGTTTAAGGAAATTCTGGGAGATGGTGAAGGACAAGGAAGCCTGGTGTGCTGCAGTCCATGGGATCGCAAAGAGCCGGTGGGACTCAGTGACTGAACAAGACAAGATAAGCGGGAAGAAAGAGTCCTCCAGAGAGGCACTTCCTGGGGTGAAGCTTGGCAGTTCCCAGAGGAACACTGCCCCCTAGAGGACTTCTTGGGGATAGGTTTATTGGAAACAATCTCGTTACAAATTCTTTTCTTAAACACTCTCAATGAAACAGTTCTTATCAAGACTGCCAAGGACCAAACACTCGCCAAAGTCAACAGTCAACTGTCTTTCATCTTACTCAAACTCCCAGCCACATGTGACAACAGTTGATCACTCTTGTCTTGAAATACTTTCTTTCTGAAGACTTCTAGGAGAGGACAACCCAGGTCTTTCTCCTCCAATCTCATTGGTCTGGCCAGTCTCTTACTGGCTCCTCCTCCTCCTAATCTCTAAGGTTGAGGAGCCCTGGTCTCCTTTCTTTAAACTTATTATTTAATATTTATTTATTTGGCCGTGCCAGGTCTTCTTGCAGTGTGTGGGATCTAGTTTCCAGACTAGGGATAAAACATGGGCCCCCTGCATTTAGAGCACAGTCTTAGCCATTGAACCACCAAGAAAGTCCCTGGTCTTCTTCCATTTTTGTTTTGTTTTGTTTATAATAATTTTATTTATTTTTTACTGTGCTGGGTTTTCGTTGCTGCGCAGGCTTTTTTCTAGTTTCACACAGAGAGCAGGGGCTACTCTCTAATTGTAGTGTGCGGGCTTTTCATTGCAGTGGCTTCTCTTGTTGCAGACATGGGCTCTAAGACAGGTGGGCTTCAGTACTTACAGCACATGGCCTTAGTGGTTGTGGCTTCTGGGCTCTAGAAAACAGGCTCAATAGTTGTGGTGCATGGGCTTTGTTGCTCTGTGGTATGTGGGATGTTTCCAGTTCAGGGATCAAATCCTGCATTGGCAGGCAGATTCTTTACCACTGAGTCACCAGGAAAGCGGTTCTTAGCCTTCTTTTGCTGCACTTGCCCTTTACCCCTGAAATCATGTGACCTCCTCTGGCCCAAGGCTTTAAATCATGTCCATATGTAGATGACTCTCAAAATCACATCCAACTTCTTCTTCTGAGCCCCTAATATCCCTTCCAAAGGCCTGTTCCATACCCTCTCTTGCCTCTCTCAAACTTGTCACAGCCAAACACAACCCTTGACCTCTCCTCCAAATCATTTCTCTCAAGCCTTTCCTCTTCTGAGTAAGAGGCAGTATCCAGGGTCTCCAATCTTGATTCTCCTCTCTCCTTCACTCCCTCTTTTTTTTTTTTTTTAAATTATTTTGACTGTGCTGGGTTTTTGTTGCAGCTTGGGGGCTCTCTAGTTGCAGAGTACCAGCTTAGCTACCCAGTAGTATCTAGGATCTTAGTTCCCTAACCAGGGATCAAATCTCGGTACCCTGCACTGGAAGGTGGATTCTTAACCACTGGGCCACCAAGGAAGTCCTCCCTCTTAAGTTCTACTTCTGTGTAACTTCTACTCAGCCTCTGGATTTCATCCTGAGCAGCAGCCTCCAGGGGAAACCTTCTCTAACCTCCCAGACTAGTTGGGCAACCTTCTTCACCATCACAAGTTCTGAAATCTACACACTCCCCTCTGCTGAGCTGAACAGTGTAGCAACTGATCCTTTATGTTTCTTTTTTAATTAGATAATTGCTTTACAATGTTGTATTGGTGTCTGCTGTGCGACATGAATCAGCCATAAGTATATATATGTCCCCTCCCTCTTGAGCCTTCCTCCCACCTCCCCCCATCCTACCCCTCTAGACGGTCACAGAGCAGGGGCTGAGCTCCCGGTGTTACACAGCAGCTTCCCACTAGCTGTCTTACACATGGCAGCACATATATGTTAATGCTACTCTTTCAATTCATTCCACCTGCTCCTTCCTCAGCTATGTCCACAAGTTATGTTTCTGTCCAGCCTCTTCACTACATTGTGGGAATTGTGGAATTTTGTTTTCCCCTCCCCTCGCCCTTACTGCCTGTCCAATTCATGTATTATAGCTTCTACACTCAAAATTGACCAAGACAGGACATCACCAGGGAGTTGGTTAGAAAGGCTGACTTCCAGGTCCCACTCCTGACCTAATGAGCCAGAATCTGTATTATAATAAGATCCACAGGTTCTTGTTAAAGTTTGACAAGAGCTTCTTACACGCTTCTCTCACACTCTGATTCAGCCATACAGTTCTTTGCATGTCCTTAGCACTGGGATATATGTATGTGGCTGACGTCTGGGAGGCCCATCTGAGCTGCAAAGGGCTGGGGCTTGAACTGGGAGAGAAGATAAGTAAAGATGCTGCAGTTAAGGGCGAAGGTGCCTTTCCAGGGCTGCTATGGCCGGGTCCACCTCTCCTGAAACGCGGTAACTGCCAGTGCGGGAGCGCACCAAAGTTGTGACCACAAGCGCCGGCTCTAACTACCAAGTATGGTCAGACTCTCGTGCAGGGACGATGCGTTCCTGCCACCGGGCCCGAAATGGGAGTACGCGTGCGCACAGAGAAGATGCTGGAGGAGGCGGGGCTTCCTCCCTGGGCAGTCCCAGCCTCGGGAGGACGAGAAGGCGGGGAAGGTAAGAGATTTCCGCTTCCGCCGAGAGCCGGAAGTCACTGTCTCCCGGGTGAACGAGGCGGCGGCAACAAGGGTGTGAGTGCAGGTAAAGGTTCGCGCGGGCGGACGTTGGGGCCGGGTGGGGCTGGGCGCTCTGCGACCCCAGGGCGCTCACGGGGTCCTGAAGGAGGCGCCGAGGGCCCAGGGCTCGGGGAGCGGCCCATCAGGGAACTTGATTGCCTCAGGTCACTGCAGGTCCCAGCCCGCTGCTCGGAGGCCTGGATGCTAGCGGGAGGCGACACCGAAGCTTCGGTGAGCCTGGAGGAACAGTCTTCCCACCGCCTCTTGAGTTCCGCCACGGGCGATGGCTGAGCTCTCATCCATCTTCTTGGAGCGCTTTGAACTTAGGTCGCCACATAAATACAGTCCCCGGTCCTCGGAACTTTACATGCAGTCCATACCCCTTTTCTGCAGTGTAGTTGGGGGCACTGTAGTCACCGGGAAAAATGAGATTCTGGGGCCCATCTCTAGCTTCAGGAGACTTGTTTATATATTCAATAGATAGTTATTTAGCACTTAATGCATACCAGGCACTAGGCGTACTGCTGATTCGTTGTTTAGTTGCTCAGCCCTGTCCGACCTCATGGACTGCAACACTCCAGGCTTCTTTCCATGGGTTTTCCCAGGCAACAATACTGGAGTCGGTTGCCATTTCCTTCTCCACCGGATCTTCTCGACCCAGGGATCAAATCCCAGTCTCCTGCTTTGGCAGGTGAGCCACCAGGGCTGCTGATTCCAGCCATGGACAAATCAGGCTCCCACCCCAACCCGCAGAACTGACATTCTAGTTGGGGGACGTCTGGTGTGAGGTTCAGAAAGTTGCATTTTTCTGAGCAGCCCCAGGTGATTCTGTGGCAGGTGGTACCCAGGGTCTGGCTCTGGGGAAATTTTTTCAACAAAACACTCTGGCCAAAGGTGGGAGCCTAGGCTGCCCAAGTGGCTACAGTTTACTAAAGCCTGCAGGGTCTTGTGGTCGGCCTGCTGCTTTCATCTTCTGTTGCATCTCACATCCATCTCCCTGTTGCTCACTGGGCTTCAGCTGTACCAGTCTTCTTTCTGTTTCTCAAGAAAAGCTGGTGCTTCCTTGAAGCATTTCCAGCCTCTGCCTGCCCTGTCTTATGTGGATTTTCTTTCTCTCATCGTTCAGTCCTCATTTTAAATGACCCTTCCCCAGGGGATCCTTCAGGCTCCACCCTTGAGTGGTAGCCCTGTCCCAGAGAAGTTCACATAGCCTTGTTTTTTGTTTTTGATTTTATTTATTTACTGGATGCCCTGGGTCTTTGTGGCTGCGCTCGGGCTTTTTCTAGTTGCGGTGAGTGGGAGCTACTCTCTAGTTGCACTGCGAAGGCTTCTCACTGTGGTGGCCTCTCTTGTTGCAGCTCACAGGCTCAGTAGTTGTGGCATACAGCCTTAGTGACCCCGCAGCATGTCAGATTTTCCCAGACCAGGGATGGAACCCGTGTCCCCTGCATTAGCTACTGGACTACCGAGGAAGTCCCACGTTGCTCTGTTTTATTAACCTCGTAACGCTTGCCAGTGGCTTCCCAGGTGTTGCTAGTGGTAAAGAACCTGCCTGCTAATGCAGGAAACATAAGAGATTTGGGTTCAATCCCTGGGTGGGGAAAATCCCCTGGAGAAGGGAATGGCAACCCACTCCAGTATTCTTGCCTGGAAAATCCCATGGACAGAGAAGTCTGGCAGGCCACAGTCCATAGGGTCACAAAGAGTCAGACACAACTGAAGTGACTTAACACACACACACACACGGAGCGCTTGTCAATATTCGAAATTTTTTCCCTTATTAGTTAGCTTAAGGGTCTGTCTTCTCCACCAGAATATCAGTTGCACAAGAGCAGACACCTCACCTTCCCTGATTACGGCACTGCTGTGGCTTGCTGTAGGCCTGGCATTGGTTGGTTCATTCATTCATTCAGTAAATATTTGTTGAACACCAGCTCTGTGCCATGAACTGTTCTAGGCTCTGAGGATACAAAGAAAAGACAGAAATCCCTGCCCACAAGGAGTTCACATTCTGAGGGTGATGGGCAGGGAACCAGTGAGGAAGCTGTTGTGATCATCCAGGCCAGAGAAGACCTGGACTCTGGACTCAGACCACAGAACTGGCCCCGGGAGTGGTGAGAAGTGGTCAGATGCTGGACATCTTCTAAAGGTAGAACAGTAGGGAACTTCCCTGGTGGTCCAGTGGTTAAGAATCTGAGCTTCCACTGCAGGGGCACAGGTGCCATCCCTGATTGGGGAACTAAGATCCTGCATGCCTCAAGGTGTGGCCTAAAATAAAAGTAGAACAGTAGGGTCAGGGTGAGATAAGAGGTGTTCAGTTCAGTTCAGTCGCTCAGTCGTGTCCAACTGTTTGTGACTCCATGAACCGCAGCACGCCAGGCCTCCCTGTCCATCACCAACTCCCTGAGTCCACCTAAACCCATGTCCATCGAGTCGGTGATGCCATCCAGCCATCTCATCCTCTGTCGTCCCCTTCTCCTCCTGCCCCCAATCTTTCCCAGCATCTGGGTCTTTTCCACTGAATCAGCTCTTCGCATCAGATGGCCAAAGTATTGGAGTTTCAGCTTCAACATCAGTCCTTCCAATGAACACCCAGGACTGATCTCCTTTAGGATGGATTGGTTGGATCTCCTTGCAGTCCAAGGGACTCTCAAGAGTCTTCTCTAACACCACAGTTCAAAAGCATTAATTCTTCTGCTCTCAGCTTTCTTTATAGTCCAACTCTCACATCCATACATGACCACTGGAAAAACCATAGCCTTGACTAGGTGGACCTTTGTTGGCAAAGTAATGTCTCTGCTTTTAAATATGTTGTCTAGGTTGGTCATAACTTTCCTTCCAAGGAGTAAGCATCTTTTAATTTCATGGCTGCAATCACCATCAGCAGTGATTTTGGAGCCCAGAAGAATAAAGTCAGCCACTGTTTCCACTGTTTCCTCATCTATTTGCCAGGAAGTGATGGGACCAGATGCCATAAGGGGTGTGAGAGGGGGCAAAAGGAATTGAGGTCGAGTCCAGGGTTTTTGGAAAAATGGACTTGCTGTCTGCTGAGCTGAAGAAGACTGCAGGAGAGCAGATTGAGGTGTTTGGAGCTGGGTTTTGGACAGGTCATGTTCAAACATTGGTTAGCATCAGGTGTGGCTGAGGCAGGTGGTCAGGAAGGCTACAGTTCAGAGGAGGCAGTGGAAGTGGTGACGCGGGGTGCGATCTCCATGGAGGTGAACGTATTTGGACAAGGGAGGGGCCCAGAGACTGAATGAGTGGATTCACTATCCTTAGCAAATTACAGAGGTGGGGTGGGGTTGCAGCAGCAGAGACTGCCAGAACCTGGCATCGAGGAGTGAGTGGGGAGAGTCCCGGGTCCTGAGAGCCCTGTGAAAAGGGTAGGCGGAGAAACCGGTGTGTCAGTGTGCTGAGGAGTGAGGACTGCCCCGTGGGGCGGACAGCATGGCACAGGCAGTGGAGAGAGAACCGGAGGGAAGGCAGACAGCTCTATTAGAAAAACTCGAAAAATGAAGAGGTTGTTTTTAATGATGGGCAAAGTCATCCCAAGTGTGTTTGTTAATGATCCAGTAGAGAGAGCAAGTGTGATGCTGGGATCCAAGGCCCAAGGTAACCAACTGTGTTTGTGGGGAGCAAGGCCATTCTTGCATAGCAAAAGAGGGAAGGTCAAGTGGGTGGTCACCGCCAGCTGCTTCTGTTTACTCAGTGAATTGGAAGCACCCTTAATTTAGAACAAGGACATCAGATAGAGAGTGATCACACATGTGAATGAAACACTGGTCTTTCTCTGGCAGGCTGCTGACCTCTGCTAGTCATGGAAGGATGAGACCAGAATCAGGGCTGGATGGGGGTAGGAGGGATGCTTCGGGAGGTTAGCCTGGTGCCTGACATGGGAGATTGCACTCAGTGTAGCTGCTGCTGCTTCCCTGCCCACCTGCCTCTGAGGCATCTTCCCCTGGACGTGCCGTTTGCCCCAGCACCTTGCTCTTCCTTTGTGTCAGACATCAGAGAACAGGGCCCCTTTTCCCCTGAGCCACCACCTCCATCCCCCACCACAACCTTGGGAGTCAACCCGCACCCTTCCTTCTCATGCTGCTCACCCACTCCCCTGGAAAAACACCAAGCAATTTCATCCCTACACTCCCACAGCCTCCAGCATCCATCCAAATATTCAGAACACTCCCACCTGCTCCCTCCCCACTCCCTCTCTCCCCGCAGCTTGCCCCTCTACCCAATCCGCATGGTCCCCAAACCCTGGCCAGGCCCTCAGCCTTTTATATGGTGTTTCCTTCCTCCAAATACATGTCCCCATTTCTCTGTCCAGCAGCCCCTCATCTGCAGAGAGCCTGCCCGAGGGGCCCCCCAGAAGACTCTGTCACATCCTTTCAGTGTCATTCCTCCTGGGTGGCATTGGCCTGTCCCGTGACAGAAGGAGCAGCCTGAATAAAATCTCTGGCTCCTGAGCACGCCTGTGTGACCGGCCTTCACAGAGTCTCGTCCTCACCAGGAATGGCAGCCTCCTGTGTAGTTGCTGGCAGCAGACAGGCCAGGCTGTTACCATATGTCCTGTTGGCCCTCCCCGTGAGACCAGGCTAAGATGGAAACCTCATGCCACTTCATAGACAGGAGACTGAGGCACAGAGAATTTAAGGAACCCACTTGGGATCCTGTAGGAAGTGGGGGAGCTGGGGTTAGAATCCAGGCCACCTGACCCCATAGTGCACTGGGGTGGTCTGCCTGCCCAGCCCCTGGGAGCCTCAGACAAGACCTCCCTTCTCCAGAGGCAGCCAGCCTGCTTCCTAGGGCATCAGGCTGGGGGACTGCGTGGGGCCCACGAGTCACTGGCTTCTGTCACTTCTGCCCACAGTTTCACTCCCCTGTGGACATGGGGCGCAGAAAGTCGAAACGGAAGCCACCCCCCAAGAAGAAGATGACTGGCACCCTGGAGACCCAGTTCACCTGCCCCTTCTGCAACCACGAGAAGTCCTGTGACGTGAAAATGTGAGTGTGGCCGGGCATTCTGCCTCATGGGGCCACTTCCTCTTCCTCAGGTGGGGTATGGCTTACCCCTCACCACTACCCTGTCCTCCAGTCTGCCCCAAGCCCTCCTGCTTAGGGGGATCATCACCCACAGACAGAGGCCCCTTCCTTCACTAGTCCCTGCACCTCCTCCTGTTCCAGGGACCGAGCCCGAAACACTGGAGTCATCTCTTGTACCGTGTGCCTAGAGGAATTCCAGACGCCCATCACTTGTATCCTTGGGAGACTGGGCTTTTTCCAGGAGATGGGTTGGGGGTTCTGGGCCGTCCTGCCCAGAGTGGGCTTCTCGGGGACACCCAGCCCTGCAGCATGCCCTGGGGGCGTGGCCACCGAGAGGAACCAGCGCCAGGGGCTGACTTACGTGGTGTGAACCGGGTTTGGGGCAGTGGTCTGGCTAACAGTGGCCTGGGCTATAGAAAAGTACATGTGGGAAAGGGGTCCAGTGCTACCAGTTGCCCTTGACCGCAGCGGCTCAGATCTGTCAGAACCAGTGGACGTGTACAGCGATTGGATAGACGCCTGCGAGGCTGCCAATCAGTAGCGACGCAGACGACCCACCCCCTTGGCAGCCCCGCCCACTGGGTAGCAATCGAGAGACATTCCAGGGTGTCCAGGGTGTGGGTCCAGGGCCTTTGCAGCCTCGAGTGTGAGTGTGTGCAGAATGGGTATGTGTGTGTGTGTGTGTGTGTGTGGCTGCAGGTGCGACTGCGGAGGAGTCTTCGTGGGAAGCGGGTAGAGTTGAAGGGTGGTGGGGCCCCGGGGACCTAAAATGCTTGCTCAACAAGCCTTTGACTGGCCCCAGCCTCTAGCACCTGGGCCACCGGCTTCAGGGCCCTGTTTTCTCTAGAGGCCTGCGTCCTGGCCCCCTCTGCAAGGGCAGGCCCATCGGAGGCTGCCACCAGCCTCTCCAGCGCCTTCCTATACCTCACCAGCACTTGGCCATTGAATGGGACTGACTACTCCCCCTCCCCAGCTGCCTTCCCAGGCCTGTGGCCTGGGATTCAAGCCACAGTCCCATGGGCCCCCTGGCGGGGCAGCCTGTTTTCATGTTCCCTCGCTTTTGTAGAGGAGGGAGGGGCTGGTCTGGGGACAGCTGTCTGTCACAAGCCCTTAAATAAAGCAGCAAACACAGAACTCCTAGTTCTCTGATTTCCTGGGCTCTGGGTCAGACCCAGGGGCTCAACACAGGAAAAGGGGAGACTGAGGCGTTCAGAGGTGGCCCAGCGGGCCGTCTGAAGTGGGGTTCAGTCAGTCCTTCAAATTATCCCATGTTTTATCAACTCTACAAGGACTCAAGGTGAAACCCGGGCAGCTGGTCTCAGGGGACAGGGATAAACGCACAGACATCTGGCCAGGCATCTACAGTCACGGTGGAAACCAGGGCCAACAGAGCCTGGGGTGGGGGTGGGGTGATCAGAGAGGGCTTCCTGGGGGACCCCCCTGAAGAAGGTCATGCTCCAGGGCCACTCTGTTCCTGAGGCTCTTCTCAGGTGCCTGCCTTCCCACCATCTTCCAACAGCCACCCGGGGAGGAAGATGCTCACAGGTGAGGAAGCAGGCCAGAGATAGGAGGTCATGGGCCCAGGGTCCTGCAGCCAGCAAGCTTCACAGCCCAGGGTCTCATTCATGAGTCCAGGGTCCAGGCTAAGGGAACAACTCCTGGCTTCCTGGGGGCTGAATGGGGTGAGGATCCCTGGAGGGGAATAAGGGACCGGACTGTTGTCCTAGGGTGGTGGGGAGACTGGAGGTGGGGCCAGATGCACATGTTTAGTGTAACAAATACTGGTCTTGGCACTTGCCTTGAAGTCCAGGGGTTGGGACTGCAGGCTTCCACTGTGAAGAAATGTTGGTCTTTGTCCCTGGATCCTGGCACAAAGCTAAAACACTTGGAATTTCCTGGGTAACCAGAGTATCTCTCGTCATTCATAAAGAGCCCATTTTTGCTCGCTGGTGAGATTATGCTAATGAGGTGATTTAGAATGGGGCCCTAGACATCCTTGGGGCTTCCCAAGTGGCCCAGTGGTAAAGACTCCACCTGCCAGTGCAGGAGACCCAGGTTCAATCTCTATCGGGAAGATTTTTTTTAAAGGAGGAAATGGCAACCCATTCCAGTATTCTTGACTGGAGAATTCCATGGACAGAGGAGCCTGGTGCGCTGCAGTCTGTGAGGTTGCAAAGAGTCGGACACGACTGAGCAGCTAGACAACAACAAATCAGCATTACCCATAGTGTTTGAAGTAACGTGAAAGTCCCTCAGTTGTGTCCGACTCTTTGTGACCCCATGGATTATACAGTCCATAGAATTCTCTAGGCTAGAATACTGGAGTAGGTGACCTTTCCCTTCTCCAGGGGATCTTTCCAACCCAGGAATCGAACCGGGGCCTCCTGCATTACAGGCAGATTCTTTACCAGCTGAGTCACAAGGGAAGCCCAAGAATACTGGAGTGGGTAGCCTATCCCTTCTCCAGTGGATCTTCCGGGCCCAGGAATGGAACCGGGGTCTCCTGCATTGCAGGTGGATTCTTTAACAACTGAGCTATGAGGGAAGCCCCTCATAGTGTTTAGTATGCATTAAGTGCTCAATAACTAACACAGCTGAAGTGACTGAGCACTCAACAGCCTCAGCATGGGGCTGATTCCTGAGTAGGAACTCTCAGCCACACCTACCAACCTTTGGGAAGGGGCCTAAAGGAGATCAACCTGACTATTCACTGGAATGGCTGATGCTGAAGCTGAAGCTCCAATCCTTTGGCCACCTGATAGGAAGCCGACTCACTGGAAAAGACCCTGATGCTGGGAAAGATTGAGGGCAGGAGGAGAAGGGGGACAGCAGAGGATGAGATGGTTGGATAGAATCACTGACACAATGGACATGTTAGTTGCTCAGTCATGTCCAACTCTGTGACCCCATGGACTGTAGCCCACCAGACTCCTCTGTCCATGGGATTTTCTAGGCAAGAATACTGGAGTGGTTGCCATTTCCTTCTCCAGGGGATCTTCCCAACCCAGGGACTGAACCCATGTCTCCTCTGTCTCCTGCATTGCAGGCAGATTCTTTACTCACTGAGCCATTGGGGATATGAATCTGAGCAAACTCCAGGAGATAGAGGAGGACAGGGAAGCCTGGAGGGCTACAGTCCTGGGGCCGCAGAGTCAGACATGACTTAGCGACTGAACAACAGCAAGGGGACCTACAGATGAAGTGCTATGAGAAGATTTGATGAACTTCTGCCCGTGGTGAACACTTAGAGGTGCTGGAACACATGGAAAGGATTCGGGAGTTCCACACCCCTCCCCACACCTTGCTCTCTGTGTCTCTCCCTTCTGGCTCCTCCTGAGTTTGATCCTTTCATAATAAAACCAAAATAATAATAAAACCAGTGACCTAATAAAAAGTAAAATGTTTCTCCAAGTTTTGTGAACTAGTGTAGTAAATTAACAAAATCTGAGGAGCGGGTGGAAGGAACCCCTCCAATCTACAGCTGGTCGGTCAGAAGCACAGGGAACAACCTGGACTTGTGATTGGCTCCTGATGTGGGGGAGGGGCAGTCTTGAATGGAACCCTTATCCTATGGGATCAGATGCTGTCTTCAGGTAGTGTCAGAATTGAGTTAACTGATTGGTGGTGTTGGGAAAAAAACACACCTGAACAAGTGGACGGCGAGATCCCAGACAATCTGGTGATCCTGATGCTCTGGCAGCACGGGGCAGCTCAAGCTCCTCCACGCAGCCCCATGAGCCTGGGCAGCAAGTGGAAGGATGATGGAACCTCTGTCCCAGGGCCACCCTGACACAGTGCCAGCAGATGGTGACTCACCAGGGCAGCAAGGAATATGAACAGCAGAGGAAGATGCTGAGCTGGCCAGAAGCCCTAGCCACCAGGCCCAGCCACTGGGTCTGACGGGTGTCCCCCGAGGCCCACCCTGCCCTGACATGCCCCAACCCGATCCACCTACCTTCCCTTCCAAGACCTCAGGTGGGATCCCGTGGCCAAAGCAGGACCCAGTGGACATAGGCAGAGTGATGGGACAGGCACCTGGGTGGGGGGCTGCTCTCTGGGGTCCAGGGAAAGGGGCCTTGCTCTTCTGCCAACCAGGGCCCGCCTACCCCAGTCTCACAGTCTAAGTGCTAATATGGTGCTGTTTTCCCGAGGAGGCAGGGCCCTGGGCCAGGCAAGGATCCTCCTCAGCATAGCTTCCCCCCACTGGCCCTGGGGGAGCAGGACTCAGGGTAGCCAAGCCAAGAGCTCCTGGAATCTACTTTATGAGGCCCCAGGGGTTGTGCAAGCAGAGGGGGCTTCTGATGTCCGTCCCAGCAGGTCCCCCCATTCCAGCCTTGCCCTGCCCTGTCCCCCACCACTGGCCCACCCTGGGGAGGGAAGGGGAACTGCTCTGAGGCCCCAGCATGGCAGGCCACATCCTCTCCATGGAACCCTGGCGGTGGGTAACTTCCAGGCAGGAGAGCGGGAAGAGTGGGGTCCCCCCTGAAATGGGGAGAGTTGGGACCTCGTCCAGACTTCTGGGATCCCGGGCTGGCAGGCCGGGATTGGAGATGAGCCCTGAGCACAGGGCACAGTGTGAGCCAGGCACACAGGCCAGCTGCACCCTGTGGTCAGCTACTTAACTGCTCTGTGCCAGTTGGTAAAAGGCCATCGCCCTGGGCATCTGGAGTGCCCATCTTCCCCACTGCCCTGTCCTCTCCCACCTCCCTACAGTTTGGCTGTTGTTTAGTCGCTCAGTCACGTCTGACTCTTTGCAACCCCATGGACTGTACCCCCACAGGCTCCTCTGTCCATGGAATTTCCCAGGCAAAAATACTGAAGTGGGTTGCCATTTCCTCCTCCAGGGGATCTTCCCAGACCAGGGATTGAACTCGAGTCTCTTGCATTGGCAGGTGGATTCTTTTCCACTGAGCCACCACGGAAGCACCATAGTCTACTCCAGGACTCAAGGATTCTCTCTGCCCACAGGGGCCTCCAGGACCGGGCTTGTGGTCCATTCTCATGATCAGTGCTAAATACCACCCCCTATCTAGAGGCGTCATTTCACTGAAGCTTCCTGTGACTCCCACAGGCTTCAATGTCCTCATTTTCCTGATGGGAAAACAGACCTAGGGAGGAGAAGTGACTTGCCCAAGGTCACTTGGCTGGCCAGCTCCAAAACTGTGATTCAGATCGTATCTCACCTATCCCAGTGCTGACCTTGATATGACCCACAGGCTCCCAGGGTAGGTACATGGGTGCTGAGCATGTGTGTGTATGTGTGTGTGTATTGTGTACCTGTATGAAGGTGTGTGTTTTTTGTCTTGGGTAGGTGTGTGTACTGCATGTGTGAGTATCTGTGTGTGAAAAGGTGTGTGCACTAAGGCTGAAGGGAGTGTGTGTACACCATACACATGAAGTGTGAGTTTGTGTGGATTTTTTGTGTGTGGGGGGGTGTGAGTCCTGAGTCCACTGAGTACTGTGAGCTTGGTATGTATATCTTAGGGTGCCTGCGTGTGAGTGTGTGTACACCTGTGCAGATGTGTGTGCACGAAATGGAGCGTACCCTGCGCATGCGCGGCAGCCACACAGGCCCTGGGACAGAGCAGCCCTAAGTCCTTAGGTGATTTTGATGGTTGATGATGTTTAGTCGATAAGTCGTGTCCGACTCTTTGCGACCCCATGGACTATAGCCCGCCAGGCTCCTCTGTCCATGGAATTCTCCAGGCAAGAATACTGGAGTGGGTAGCCATTCCCTTCTCCATGTAATCTTCCCAACCCAGAGATCAAACCCGAGTCCATGTACATTGCAGGCAGATTCTTTACTGACCAAGCCACAAGGGAGGCCCCTCGGGTGATTTTACAGCCATTTATTGTGCTCCAGTGAAGTAGAAAAAGAAAGTGCTCGCGTCACAAACGCCGCTGTCATATCCCGTAAGCCAGCTGCAAACCAAACCGCGTGTGTCCGCCGGGGGTCTGGGCATGCAGTTTGCACCCGCTGCGGGAATGGGGTGGGGAGGGGTCGAGCCTGGGCTCTGGGGGCTTCGCTTGGGAGGGCTTCTTGTCCTGGCGGGGGGGGGAACCCATCTATGGGGAGTGGGGGACAGCGGGGTAGCTTTGCTCAGTGCGTCCTTTGGGTGCTGTGGGGAACACCCAGCTCCATGTTGGACCCTGCAGCACACCAGGGAGGAGCCCCCTCTCCACAGCCCCCCCCCCACCGTCTGCTTCCCCCAAACGCTAACCCTGTAGGCAGGTGCCAGGGGGCCGGAGGAGCCATGCAGGGGGAGGGGGTCGGCAGGCCGGGCCAGGCCCTGCCAAGAGCAGCAGCCAGCCTCCCTGGGGGAAGGCGGGAGGCCCGGGGCCCTAGGCGGAGTTGTAGTAGTTGTGCGGGTGGTGGTTGTGGGCTGGCTCGCCCAGCTCAGGGTACTCAGGCGTCAGGCAGTACTTGGGGTCGTAGACCTGGCGGGGCAGCCCGTACACCGTCATGCCCCGCTGTGAAGCTCCCTTGTTGCTGCCCATCTGCAGGCTTACATTGAGCGTGTCACAGTGCTCCATGCCCAGCCCTGGCTCGAAGATCTGCCGCTTGGTCCCTGGTGCAGTCATGCCAGCCTGCAGAGAGCAGCACAATGGTCAGGCTGTGGGGGACCCCGAGAGCCCCACGAGCCCGCCACACACACGGCCCGCCTTGCCCCACAACATACCTGGCTGGCTCCCTTGTTGGTGCCCATCTGTAGGCTGATGGTGGCCTGGTCCAGGGGCTGATCCGTGCCCAGCTTGGGGTCGTAGAGGTGGCGCCGGGTGCCATAGGCCGTCATGCCCTGCTGGCTGGCAAACTTGTTGGTGCCCATCTAGGGAGCCAGGAGGAGAGTCATCTGGGGGTTACAGGATCCCACCGAGAGCGACCAGACATAACTGATGTCAGCAGACACACGGCCCTCTAATGAGGCCCTGTTTCCACCCCCCTGGGACACCAGACTGGAAACTGAGGCTCAGAGAAGCTGTGTCACATGACTGCTAAGTGGCCTGATTTCCAGGGTTCAGCTACTCATCACCTGAGCAATCCTAGCAAGTGGGCTAACCTCCAGGCCTCAGTTTTCCCATCTGTATAAAGGGTATGACGGTAACAGTACCCACCCCCTAGGACTGTCAGAGGAGTGAGTTAGGGTACCAAAAATGCTAAGCATAGAATTTCCTAAAGGCCAAATATTCTGTCCCCCTCGCCAAAGCCTGCAGGGACCAGGGTGCCCTCCTCAACCACAGCTCATCAGTAAGACCCAGGCGAGGAAGGGGCCATACCTGCAGCCCAATAATGTTCCGCCCTTCTCTTAGCTTCTCTGGCTCAAATTTCCGTTCCTGCTTCTCCGCGTATTTCACTCCCACGTTCACCTTGTTCCCTTTCGTCTTGGCCTGTGTGGGGAGGGGAGGGCCAGGGACTGACAAAGGAACCTCTGGGCCACACAGTGGCATTGAAAACCCTGAGAGGCACCCGCTTTCCCTCTCCCACCCAAGCAGGGACTGGGGTGGGAGTACCACGCAGGGGGCGGGGTACAAGAAGCTCCACCCACATCCCAACCCAGAGCGCCCACCCTTCACCCACACTCACCATGCTGGCCAGGGCCAGGAGGGTGGACTGCACTTGCGTGTGGTTGGTGTTCTCGAACAGGTCGTTGGCCTCAAAGATATCGTGGGGCTTCACCCCGTACTTGGTGATGGCCTTGATGAAGTTGCCGATGTTCTCCAGCTGGAGGAGAGCCGGCAGCGGTGAGGGGTGGGGTGGGAGGGTCGTGGGCGGGGCTGGGTGGGGGTGGGCGGGGCTGGGTGGGGGTGGGCGGGGCTACGGATGGAAGTGGGAGGGAGCTACGGGCCAGAGAGTTAAGAGACTGAAGAGTTGAGAGAGTCTGGGCTCACCTGATGCCAGTTCTGGGTGGACTCATTTACTTTCTTCACGGAGCCTGGCTGGAGCTTATTGATGAACCTACAAGGCATAGGGGAGGGGGCTGAGGCAGGGGGACTCCCTGTTGCCCGTATCCAAGCCCGGCCCAGCAGGACCAGGGGTCAGGATGACAATCAGGGGGCGCCAGACTTTGTGCTGTTTCCCACTGCAGTCAGACCTCAGAGACAGCCCCACCACAAACCACCCAAACACGCGGGCAGGACCCAGATGGGAAACCAACCTCAGGAAGCTTTACCTGTTCTGGTCAGAAAGTCTCCCTACGGGAGGTGGAGAGTAGTCTTCTGGGGTGCCCTCGCCTCACTGGTGACCATGTTTAGGTTTCATTTTCTTTTTTTTTTTTTCCTTTGGCCGCACTGCACCGCATGTAGGCTCTTAGTTCCCTGACCAGGGATCGAACCTCGGCCCTCAACAGTTCAAAGCCCTGAGTCCTAACCACCTGACCGCCAGGGAATTCCCCAGGCTCCTTTTCTCATTCAAACCACTAGGCCTGGGAGAGCCCACAGCTCAGCACTGGGGCCTCTTCTCAGGCCACCATCACCCTGGTGATCTCGTTGAGTCTCTTGACTTTTTATTTATTTGGCTGCTCTGGGTCTTAGTTGCGGCACGTGGGAAGTTTTTTTTTTTTTAGTTGCAGTATGCAGACTCTTAGTTGTGGCATGTGAATCCAGTTCCCTGACCAAGGATGAAACCCAGGCCCCCTGCATGGGGAGTGTGGAGTCTTAGCCACTGGACCACCAGGAAGTCCCCAGTCTCTTGACTTTAAATGCCACTCATATGCCAAAGACTTCCCCAAATTTTCCTGCAGCCCGCCTCCCACTCTCCATTCCATCTCCCCATGGAGTAATAGTATATTTGCTCAGTCGTGCCTGATTCTTTGCAACCCCATAGACTGTAGCCTGCCAGGCTCCTCTGTCCATGGATTCTCCAGGCAAGAATACTGGAGTGGGTTGCCATGACCTCCTCCAGGGGACCTTCCCAACCCAGGGATGGAACCCAGGTATCCCACATCACAGAAGGATTCTTTACTGTCTGAGCAACCAGGGAAGCACATCTCCCCATACATGTGGGTCTCAAATAAATGCATTCCACCGAGACTCCTGATACCCACCTCCCCCTACAGAACTCCCTCCATCTTCCGCAGCTCACTAAAAGCCCTCCACTGCCCTTGACACTCCTCTCCCTTTTTCTCACCCCACATCCAATCCCTCAGCAATTCCTTTGGCTCGGCCTCCTGAAGACTTCCAGAAGCCCACCTCCACCCCGCTCCGAGCCACCAGTGTCTCTGTCCTGGGCTCCTGCCATGACCTCCCTGTGGGCTCCCAGTTTCCATCTCATCCCCTTCAGATGTTCGTAACCCCACAGCTAAAATGCCCTTCTTAGAACAATTCCAGGGGCTTCCCCAGTGGCGCTAGTGATAAAGAATCTGCCTACCAATGCAGGAAATGTAGGAGACTCAGGTTTGATCCCTGGGTCAGGAAGATCCTCTGGAGGAGGAAATGGAAATCCACTCCAGTGTTCTTGCCTGGAAAATTCCATGGACAGAAGAGCCTGATGGGCTACAGTCCATGGAGTCCCAAAGAGTCAGACGCGACTGAGCACACACACACTCTCAACCCTCAGGGCCAGGGTTTGATCCCTCACTGGGGAGCTAAGATCCTGAAAGCTGTGCAGTGTGGTCCCCAAAATTTCCATTATGGTTTATTGTAGAATATTAAATACAGTTTTCTGTGCTATACAGTAGGACTTTGTATAACTTTGCTGTACAGCAGATGTGAACACAACCGTAAATCAACTATGTGCTCAGACACTCAGCTGTGTCTGACTCTTTGCAATCCATGGACTATAGAGCACCAGGCTCTTATGTCCATGGGATTCTCTCAGCAAGAACACTGGAATATGGTGCCATTTCCTCCTCCAGGGGATCTTCCCAACCCAAGGATTGAAACCACATCTCTTATGTCTCCTGCATTAGCAGGCAGATTCTTTACCACTAGTGTCAACTGGGAAGCCTGTAAATCAACTATACTTCAATTAAAAAAAAAATCCTAAAGCAATTATCCTCCAATTAAAAGAAAATATTGGAACCTTGAAAAATAAAAAAAAAAAATCCAGTTACTACCCAGTTCAAAACACTCCCAATGCCTTGAGAATAAAAGCCTAACGCCTTAGCATGTATGACACAGAGACCCTGCACCATCTGGCCTCCAGCTAACTCCCTCCACTTTCCCTGGTCATTCCAGCCTCTTCAGCATCCTTGAACCCATGAGGCATGTTCCCACCACAGGGCCTTTGCACTGGCTATCCCCGCTACCTGGCCCACTCTTCCCTAAGATGCCCCAGCAGCAACTTCCCTCACTTCATCCGAGTTTCTGTTCCAGTGCTACGTCTTCAGAATGAACTTCCAGGCCATTCTGTACAAAACAGCAACACTTCATTCCTCCACCCACCCCCCATCCTTCCCAGCTTGACTCTTCCCCATGGTACTTCCCACCACAGGCTCGTATGTGATTTTTTCATCAATTATTTGTTCAATCATTTCCAGCAAGACTAAAGTTCTGTATGCGCCCCAAGTCGAGTCTGTTTTGTTCACTATCCCCAGTGCCTATACCTGGCTGGCACACAGCAGGCGCTCCATAAATGCACCTCCTCCATAAACAGGTGGGTGGCTCTGCACTCTTTAAGGCCTGGGACACCAGACCATCCCCCCATTCCTTGGATATGGTTGAACAGCATCCCCCAGTCCCTCCCTTTCCAGCAGCTAGGGCTTGGTAACAAGGTGACTTTGGGCAGCTTCTGGAAGATTCCCAAGCACAAGCTCTGGCCCACATGGTTACCCTCCCCTGGGTCAGACTCAGAGATGCAGACCCAGGGTGGACTCAGGGTTTCTACCCAGAAATAGGATTGTGGTGAAATCTAGAAGGTAGAATCTAGAGTCAGGGCTTGGGAACTGTGAGGGCTGACCTCTCTCTTGGTGATTAGGTTTTGAGAGGAGGAGAAAATCAGGACCCACTGAAATTATTGTGGCACATCCCTCAGGTGTGTGCTCTCAGTCCCTAAGTCGTGTCCGACTCTTTGAGACCCCATGGACTATAGCCCACAAGGCTCTTCTGTCCATGAGGTTTTCCAGGCAAGAAAGAATACTGGAGTGGGTTGCCATTTCCTTCTCCAGGGGGGATGTGGCTCGGTGCCTTTTAGCTGTGACCTCCCATTCTTGGGACTCCGGAGACAATAAATGCGGCTGCCATGTATGCCTGGAAGTTCAGACTCTAGGTTCTGAAGTCATTTCTGTTGGCACAGCGTGGGACTTTGGGTGACGTGCTTTACCTAACTGGGCCTCTGTTTACCTTACTGTTAAATGGGTACAATGATTATCTGCCACCTCAGAGTTCTGTTTAGAGGTGTCAGATATCAAGGGTCCAAGCTCTGAGCTCATGGTCATTTTGAAGGGTTCAGGGAGTCAAGATGAGGGGTTGGGGGCAGCCCAAGTGGGCCACGATTGCCCCCACTCACTCGCAAAGAATGATGCCGTCCTTGAGGCCATCCATGAAGTTGTTGCCGATGCGGCGCCCCGTCACCCCCTCGATCCACTCTCGGAGCTCCTGCTCCCGGTGGTGGTCATACTTCTGGGCCAGCTGGGGGGTAGGGGGCAGAGAGAGAATGGTGAGGACACAGCGGGGAGTAGGGCTGGCTCCCTAGCCCAATCTGAGGCTCTCTAGTTCTGATCTCTTCCCCCATCTCTTCCCAACTAAGGCAATTCTGTCCCAGCGTCCAATGGAGGGGGGTGGGGGGGGGCGCTGAGGACCAGGGTTGAGGTGGCACCTGCCCAGGGGGCCATTCCAGGCATTCTGAGGTTTGGCACCAGAGAACATGGTCTAAGGGGTGGAGAGCGAGATACTCAGAGCTGAGTGGGGGGCGGCGCTTGGCCTCTTAGTTCCCCCTCCGGACCAAACTTGGGGCTTAGCTTCCCCTGGCCCTGCCCCCTCCCTCTCTTGGATGCTTCAGGCAAGGGAGGAGGAGCCCAAAGGAGGTGCCTCGTATGCCGCCTGGCTGGGGACTGGTCTGTCTCACATCCCTGTCTCAGTGTCTCTCCAGGTCCTCAGCGCTGGGGCTCCCTCTCGGACTGGGGGCGAGAGTCAGTCTTTGTCTCACTGCGGGCCCCTTGCATGTCTGTATGTCTCTCTCTCTCCCCATGGTAGGATGTCCTCAGTCTCTCTCCCAGCTCTTTCCTTGGCCCTGTCATCCTGTCCCCATCTCTGCGTGTCTGGCTGGGGGTGGGGCTGGTGGTTCGTCCATCTCTGCTTTCGTAGGTCTCTCTCTGTCTCTCCGACTCCAGGTTCCCTGCTTCTGATGGGGATTCGGGGTGGAGGTGGAGGACTCGGCCCTCTCTCCGCCTCTTCATCCCTGTCTCCGTCTTATCTCACTCCAGGCTCGCCCTCCCCCATCCGTCTCTCTCATGCCTCAGGCTTCCAGAATCTGTCTGCGTCTCTCCCTCCTGTCTCCCACTTTGCACCCTCTCCGTATTTCCAGAACCCTCTATCCCAGCCCAGACTGGCTCCCGGCCCCTGGGGGACCCGGCTGCCCCTTCTCCTGGGGGGAGGGAAGGAGGAGGGGCGGCCCCCTCACCTGGCCCCGGCCCTGCCGCCCCCCTCCCCACCAGCCCGGCTTTATAAAGCAAACCGGCCCTTATATAGCGCGGCCCCGCGGGCCGGGCTCCCGAGGCCGCCTTATATGGCGCGGCGGCTCCGCACGGCTCTGGGGCCGGCGATGGGGGAAGGGGGGGGCGCGGTGCTGGGATCCGTCTCCCGCCCGAGCACTCGCCCCCCATCTGCCCCCTCCTCCAGCTCCGAGAATCCCCCCGACCCGAGTTCCCAATCCCAGCTCCTCCCTTCCTGCGTGTGAAACAGGCAACCCGAGCCTCAGTGTTCCCTTCTGTTAAATGGGATAGGGATTCTTACCCTAGCAGCGCACATGGGAGCGTTCCAGTGGGCTGGGGACTTCAAATTTGCAGCCCTGGAGACGCTGACCCCATTTTGATGTGGGGGAGGGAGCAGGTTCAAGGGCCCAATTCTTTACCTCCCTCATATAGGACCTGAGAGATTTGTCTTCCCTCTCTGAACCTCAGTTTACCCATCATAGCATGAAAGCCATGTGTCTTCTCGGCTCCAAAATCAGGAGACTGCGCTGTGTCCCTAATGCCCACCCTCTACCCCTTCCCAGCTGTCTCCCTTTTCTTCACAGTTTCCCACACTTTGGGGCCTCACCTCCCAGGAACCCCAGCTCTGGAGCACACCCCCAAAGTCAGGCCAGGAGTGTGCAAAATCAAGTCTTTGCTCTGCTCCCCAGGAACAAAGAGGTTAACAGGGAACCCTGACAGGCGGGGTTTTCCCAGTGGACCCACCGCCTCAGTTTACCTGTGAGCGCCTGCGTGCCCACACCCCATTTACACCCCAACAGTATAGCTGAGGGCTTTGGGATGCTCAGGCCAAGGAGGTAGGCAGCCCCCTCCCCATATTGGTCCTTTTTCTGTCTCAGGTTCCAAGTCACTTGGGACAGGCTAGAAGGGGGTCAAGGGAACCCCAAGAGCCAGGCCCCTGGCCTGGCAGGGCAAGTGGGCCAGGCTGGGGTGGGAGGCCCTCCAGCCCTACCTTGTTCTTGACCTCAGCCGACAGCCCATAGGCGGGGCCTCGGTTGAAGTGAGCGGAGGACATGCTGGTTGATGGTGGGTGGGCAGCGGTGGCAGCGCGCTGGGGCAGTCGGCAGCAGCTGAAGCTCCGTCTGCACGCTCTTCCCTCCTCACACGTTTTTGAAGCTCTGGAGGCGGCCCGGGCCTCTTCCAAGCCCGTCCCATTGGCCGTAGGGACCTGCCAAGGGGCGGGGCGCCCCCCACCTCAGCCACCCCCCCCTTCGTGATGTCAGGGCCTTGGTATTGGGAGCCGATTGTGTCATTGTTTCCACCTAGGGGGGCGGCCTGGGTTATTCTTTTTTTGTGGGGGGGTTTGCTTGGCCAGGGGCTTCCCTGGTGGCTCAGACAGTAAAGAATCTGCCTGCAATGGAGGAGACCTAGGTTCGATCCCTGGGTCTGGAAGATCCCCTGGAGGAGGAAATGGCAACCCACTCTGATATGCTTACCTGGAGAGTTCCATGGACAGAGGAGCCTACACAGGCTACAGTCCATGGGGTCACAAAGAGTTGGACATGACTGAGTGACCTACACTTTTCACTTTCAGTTGCTTGGCCAGACAGAGACCAACCTTGCCCCACTCTCCCCTGTTTACTGGGCCTCCGGCTGGGTCTCTTAATTTCTATTTGTCTGTCTCTGAGACCATCACTCTTTGTTTCTTACCAGTCTTGAGGCAGGACTACCACCTGTGGTAGTTTCTGAGTGCCACCCTGGATTTAAGTCCAGACACCAGCAGTCTATAAATGTAGGCCAGTCCTCTCAAAGCCCCTGTTGCCACATCTGGAAAATGGACTAATGATAGTGCTCAGGAGAGCGGTAAGAGGATCAGAAGAAATAATGCCTGGGAATTCCCTGACAGTCCAGTAAAAAACTCTGTGATTCCATTGCAGGTGGCACAGGTTCGGTGCCTGTTCAGGGAGATTTGCATGCCACGGGGTATGGCCCCCCAAAAAAACCACAGGAAGAAGAAGAAGAAATAATGCCTCTGACATGTCTAAAGCAGAGCTGGTACAGAAAGACTCAGGAAATAGCAGTATTTCTGCTGAGAATCTGGCACCCCACTTCTCTCCTCTCCAGCCCCTCATAAGGATCTGGGGGAGCAGAGATCCTGGCTCCTACCCTACTCATCTACATGTGGGCTGTCTGAACCATGAAGTGGCTGTGTTATGGGTTCCAGGCCATGGGCACCCCCACATATCCCCATTCCAGCCAGGCTGACCTGGAATGAACACCTGTCAGCAGCCTTGCCTGGCCAGGTCTCACCCCTGGACCACAAGGGTGGATGACATGCCCACATCATGCCATGTAGGTTTAGGCCATGTTCCAACTGTGGTGCTGGAGAAGACTCTTGAGAGGCCTATGGACTGCAAGGAGATCAAACCAGTCAATCCTAAAGGAAATCAACCCTGAATATTCATTGGAAGGACTGATGCTGAAGCTGGAGCTCCAATACTTTGGCCACCTGATGCGAAGAGCTGACTCATTGGAAAAGACACCGATGCTGGGAAAGATTGAGGGCAGGAGGAGAAGGAGACGACAGAGGATGAGATGGTTGGATGGCATCACCGACTCAATGGACATGAATTCGAGCAAATTCTGGGAGATAGTGGAGGACAGAAGAGCATGGTGTGCTGCAGCCCATGAGGTTGCAGAGAGTGTGACATGACTGAGTGACTGAACAACATCACCACCAACAAAAGTGACACTTGAATAAAATGCCAGCAAACTGTGATGTATCATACACATGATATGTTAAGGAGATGCAATTTGCTGGCTACATGCTAAGGGCACAGTCATGATATACTAATAGGAAAACAGCCCTTATGTCAGACCCTGGCCCAAGTGCTGCACGTGTCATACCTCACGACACACTCAAATGTGGATGTTGCTATTATTATATGCACTATTCACATGGGGAAACTGAGGCACGGGGTGTGGACTTCCTTTCGAGTATCACAGCTCACTAGTGGCAGAGCAGAGTTTGAACCAGGGCCTCTGCCCCTAATACTATGAGGCTAAGGCAGGGCTTCTCAATTTTGGTACTGTTGACATCCAGACTGGATAATTCACAGTTGGGGGGGGGGGAGCAGGGCGCTGGACATTGTAGAACTTTCAAAGTCTTTTTTTCTTTCGGCTGCACTGCGGGGTATGTGGGATCTTATTTCCCCACCAGGGATCGAACCCGTGCCCCCTGCAGTGGAAGCACAGAGTCTTAGCCACCTGGCCACCAGGGAAGTCTCCTTGGGCCCCCTCCCCCTAAACAGAAATGTCTCCAGAGGTTGCCAAGGGTCTCTGGGAACAGTATGGGGGTGGGAGGGGGTGGCGGCAGATCGCTCTCATTTGAGACCCCCGGAGCTAAGGCAACTAAGGACAAGTTGATGGAGTATAATGATATGTTGAAGATAATGCTATAATACATAAAATGTAGCTAACAATTAGCTCCTACTAAGTACTGAGTGCTTTGGATCTGTTAACTCATTCCTCACAGAAGCCGTATGATGTGGGGTCTAAACGATGCACAGAGAGGTGAAGCCGACTGCCCTCAGTCACACAGCGCGAGGGTGGTGGAACAAGGATTCCCCCGCGCGGATTCGGAGACCCTGCCCAAGCTGAGCGGCCCTCGGCGGGTCACAGGTCGCTACTGCGCATGCGAAGACCTCGGCCGAGCATGGGGCCGGCGCCCCCTGGCGGATCAGGAGGGTGGGGTCGGGGCCTGGCGGCATCCGGGCAGCGATGACGCCACGCGCTGACTCACTCGGCCCCGCCCCCAGCCCGCGGCCGCTTGGCCATTTATAGAATCCGCTCTGGCTCTGAAGTCACGGCCCAGGCACGACGGGGGCGGGGTGGGGGAGCACTTGGCAGCCCCCCAGACGGGGCAGCCCGGGGTCTCCCTAGGGGCATTCCGTTTTGGGTCCATTTGTCCCTCCAGTTGCAGGTCGGTGTCTTTATCTCTTGCTGTGTCTTTTGGTCATTCTGTATCCGTTTCTCTGCGTCGCCTAGCCTTTTTCTGTCACAGCCTTTGTCTCTGCGTCTCTATGAATTTGCCTGTCTCACTGTCTCTTTCTCTCTGTCCCCATGTCTCCTCTATCATCTCTCCGTCTTTGTGTCTCTGTTTCTGTTTCACGCCTCTCGGTCACCGTTTTGCCTCTGTGTCCCTGCCTCTATCTGATGGATGGGGCTAGAGGCGGAGAGAGGGGCCTGAACCCCATCCCGAGGCCCCAGTCCTAGAGGATTCCCTCATCACTGGCCGCTCGGCGTGCAGCCCACCTACTCAGCTCCTAGGTGGCGCTTCCCAGGCCAGCAGCCCCTCTGTGCCTCAGTTTCCCACCTAAATGAGAAGGATGGGTTTTGTAAGTCATAGTTGTCAGAAGAGTCCCAGAACAGTCATGAAAGAAAAGTTCTGTCTTTCCTTAATCTTAGGAGATTCTAGAAACTTTCTGTCAGAAATGTCTCACTCACACACACCCTTCTGTTCCTCTCTCCAGGAGACTCAGCCCTTTCTCCCTACACTTGCCTATCTTGGCAGTCCTGGGTCTGCCAGCCTACCCCGCACCTAACTTTCCCCTCCTCAGATGGCTTCTGTTTCTGGAGGGCTCACTCCATGCCGAGTAGCTTTCCAGGCACAACCTCATTTAAGAGATTTAATCTCTTAAGTGAGATTTAAGATAAAAATTTCATTAAATGTAATTTCCACACTCTTGGGGTGGAAAGTCTTAGACTCTTTTTTTTTTTTTGCCTCACAGCATGTGGGATCTTAGTTCCCTAACCAGGAATCAGATCTGAACCCCTTGCATTGGAAACACAGAGTCTTAACCACTGGACCTCCAGGCAAGTCCCTTAGACTCTTTTTATAGATAAAGAAACCCAAGATTCAGAGAAACCAGGTCACTCTCCCAGAGTCACACTGCTCCTGCTGCTTCCAGATCCTTCCACGCATATTTCTTAGGCACCCAAGCATGCTCTCACCTTTGTAGTCCCTTCCACCTGGACCCATTTACACAAGATGCCTGTGTGCCCTCTCCCTCGTTTCCTCTGCTCAGGTGTCCCCTCTTCAGAGAGGCCCTCCCTGACCACCTGCTCTAAAATAATAGCATCGCCCACCCACAGGCTGAGTGCTGTTCTGTTAAGGGTTTGCACCCGGCAGTGGGTATGTCCGCCTCCATAAAAACTTCCATTTGAATAAGTGATTTTAAAAAGCCCCCCACCCCACCCCCTGCACAGCCTTCCCTGATGGTACAGTGTAGAATCTCCCTGCCAATGCAGGGGACACGAGTTCGATCCCTGGTCAGGGAACTGAGATCCCACATGCCCAAGATGCAGCTAAGCCCAAAGGCCACAGCTATGGAAGCCCACAGGCCCTAGAGCCCCTGCTCTGCAACAAGAGAGGCCACCGCAATAAGAAACCTGCATGCTGCAACTAGAGAGTAGCCCCTGCTCATCACAACTAGAGAAAAGCCTGAGGAGCTACGAAGACCCAGCACAGCCAAAAAAAATTTAAAAAGAAGCTCCCCCACCCCTGCTCTTTATCTCCATTTCTTACTTTCTTTTACTTGTCATCTCCTTCTTGCTTATTACCTCTCATCCTGCAAGCACAGAAACTCCACAAAGGCAGAACTTTGCTTGTTTTGTTCACTGTTTTATCCCTAATACCCAGGAGAGGGTTTGCACACAGCAAACAATGCTGAGTAAATGGAATTAAAATCAGTGAGCCAGGACTCGAACCCACATGAATTTGAAATGTTGGTGCTTAACCACTCACAAAGGAAGGGCATAATTGCCCAGATCCTCTTGGACTGAGGGCAGTTGAGATGGGGTCCCCTTTTCATTTTCATTCCAGCTCTTCCCAAAAGATCAGTTGGAGGGTGAAGAGAGGATTGGGGCACAGGCTGGGGTTATCCCAGGCCTGTCTACAGTTGCCGACTCCCTTGTCCAGCCTTGAGCTTTGCAAGAAGATGTTTTGTAGGAAAAGCATCTGGTTGAACAAGAGAGCTTTTCTTTTTCTTTTTTTTTTAGTATTTAGTTATTTAATTAGTTGTGGCATGCTTGATATCCTTGAGGCACGCATGATCTTTTAGTTGCTATGTGCAGGATCTAGTTCCCTGATCAGAAATGGAACTTGGGCCCCCTGCATTAGGAGCACAGAGTATTAGCCACTGGACCACCAAGGAAGTCCCTATCGACTGTAGCCCACCAGGCTCCTCTGTCCATGGGATTCTCCAGGCAAGAGTACTCAAGTGGGTTGCATTTCCTTCTCCAGGGGATCTTCCCCACCCAGAGACCAAAACTGTGACTCTTACATCTCCTGAACTGGCAGGTGGGTTCTTTACCACTAGTGCCACCTGGGAAGCCAGGGAGTCCCTAAGAGACCTTTTTTAAAAAGTGGGCCAGATTGGCAAAAATCATAACACCTGACAACACACGATGCTGGGAGACTTAGGGAACATCATTGATAGGTGTGGCAGTTTGTCCATAGCTTTCAAAATGATAAGTGTCCTTATCTTTTCTGGTGACTGCTTTTACATGTCAGGTCAATTGGGCCAAGGGGTGCCCAGATACGTGGTCAAATGTTATTCTGGGTGTGCCTATGAGGGTGTTTTTGGATGAGATTAATATTTGAATTTGCAGACTGAGTAAAACAGATTGCCCTCCTCAGTATGGATGGACTTCATCCGATCAGTTGGAAGCTTGAATAGAACAAAACGTCTGACCTCCCCACCCCCTCCATTCAGTAAGAAGAAACTCTTCCTGCTCAACTGCCTTGAACTGGGACATGGTTCTTTTCCTGCCTTTGGACTGAAACATCAGCTTTTCTTGGGTCTTAAGGCTGCTTGTCAGTTCTCAGACTGGAACTTATACTGTTGGCTCTCCAGGTCCTCAGACCTTTGTTCTTGGACTTGAACTGCATCACCTATTCTCCTGGGTCTCCAGCTTACCAACTGCAGATCTTTAGTCTATAGCCACATAATAAATCTGTCTCTCTTCCTCTCTCTCTCTCTCTCATATATTCACATTGGTTGACCAAGATGTTCATTCGGATTTCTCGTATGAACTTTTTGACCAACCCAATATATACACATATACATTTTTTTCTATTGGTTCTGCTTTTCTGGAAAGCCCTGACTATCTAATATATTTTCTGAGCCACCAAATCTCTTTTTTAGAATATTCTTACGACGAATATGTGTAGGTGTGAAGCGATTTTTTTGCAGGGGCCTTTTAAAAACAAGTCACACTGTAGATCTGTCAACAGGGAACAGGTGAGAGTCAAAGATGATGGCAGAATATGAGCACTTTGTTTCAATAAAAGAAAAGCACTATGGTACTGTGGTTAAGAGTGGGGGGCTCTGGATCCATATTCCATGGGTTTGGGACATGCCCTGGTGGTTACTGGCTCTGTGACCTAGGACAGGAGTCTTATCCTCTCCGTGCCTCAGTTTCCTCCTCTGGAAAATGGGTATATTAATAGCGCCTGCTTCAGTAGGCCTGTTTGTTTTTAACTTTTTTTGTTTTTGTTTTTTGTTTGTTTGTTTCACCGCACTGCAAGACATGTGGAACTTCTCCACCAGGGATCAAACCTGTGCCCCCTGCAGTGGAAGCCCTGTTTTTAACTTTTTATTTGGAGATAATTTTAGGCTTACAGAAAAGTTGCAAAAAATAGCACAGAGAGTTCCCAAATACCCTTCACCCTGTTACCCCTGCTGTTAACATCTTACATAACCATAGTACATTTATCAAAACTAAGAAACTAACCTTGGCACAATACTATTAATAAACTACAGACTTGGTTTGGATTTCTCCAGTTTTTTTTAACTCATGTTCTTCTGTTTCAGAACCCAATCCAGGGTCCCTTGTTGCATTTAGTTGTCATATCTTCTTAGACTCCTTTGCCTGTGTTAGTCCCTCAGTCTTTCCTGACCTTGACACTTTTGAAGAGTACTGGTCAGTAATTTTATAGCCTGTCTTTCAGTTTGGTTTTTCTTGATTAGACTGGAGATTTTGAATTACTGAAAAGGATACCATAAAAGTGATGTTCCCTTCCCATACCAAGGGCTGATGATGTCACTATGACTCATTGCTGGTGATGTTAATGTTGGTCCCTTGGTTAAAGTGATGCCTGCCAGGATCCTCCACTTCGAAGCTGCTATTTTCTTCCAGTTATTTTGAGAACTGCATGTTTAAGGGTCTACATAAGGGCTTCACACATATTGTGCTCTGTGTTTTTAAAAAATAACAAAATATATGTATAAATGCCTGTGTTTGAATCAACTACTTCTGGAAGGATAAATAAGGAGAGCCGCATCTGCCTCAGGAGGAAGAGAAATACTGAGGGCAGTTAAGGCTGTGACCACATTGGTGACTCCACCACCGCTGGCCCACTCGAGCTTTCTTCACCCACAGCCCAGCTGAGCAGAGTGAACGCCACCCACTCAGGGGTTGGTATGCCCAGCAGAGGGCAGTAGTACGCCCAGCGGCTGTCCACGTGGCTGTCAACGTGCTGGGGCGGGGATGCGCAAGCCCTCCTGGACCGGCAGTTGATTGGCTGCAGCCCCTCTTAGGTTGGCCAATCACAGGAATCTTGGGAAGACAGATGTTCTGCGGCTGCGCAGAGTCGCTGAGGCATCTTAAGGATGGCTGCATTTTTCTGTCCCCCTGTCTGCGCCCTGCTTCATGAAGGCCAAGGGCTTGCAAAAGTGGCTTTATGGGAGCGGAGAACTGTCCTCTCCGGGAGCCTCTGCTACTGCCAACCCCCCTTATTTTTTGCTAATCTATTTGGGTTATTAACAGCCTAAAACCAGGACTTTCTGGGGGCAGCCCAGGAGCCCCTCACACCACGCTGACCTCCTCATATTCCCCTGTTCATTCCAGCCAGTCACAAAGGGCCTTTGCAGTTGCCCCTTGTACTCTGTGTGTGTGTGTGTGTGTGTACACGTGCACGCGTGCTCAATCGTTTCTGACTCTTTACAACCTCAGACTGTAGCCCGCCAGACTCTTCTGTCCATGGGATTTCCCCAGCAAGAATACTGAAGTGGATTGCCATTTCCTCCTCCAGGAGATCTTCCCGACCCAGAGATAGAACTCGTATCTCATATGTAGGCAGGCAGATTCTTTACCACTGAGCCAACTGGAAAGCCCCATGTTAAGGTGAGTCCCCTGTAATATATAGCAATATATATACACAATTGTAATATATTGTAATATATAACAATAGCATAGGGAATCCTCTTGTGGTCCAGTGGTTAGGACTGGAGGTCCGAGCTTCCACTGCAGGGGGCAGGGGTTTGAGCCCTGGTAGGGGAACTAAGGTCCACACGCCAGCATGGTGCAGCAAAAAAATTTTAAAAATACCCCCCCCAAAACCCGCATACACTTATATCGCTGTTTGCATAGATAAACTCAATTAAATCTCATACAAACAAACAACCCTATAAGGTTCTTATGATTGGCCCATTTCAGGAGTGAGACAATCAAGGCACAGATGGAGTAAGCACTAGCCCAAACCCACGAAACTAGATTAACAGAGCCTGTCTCCACTTGAGCTTCCCAGGTGGCGCTAGTGGTAAAGAACCCGCCTGCCAATGTAGGTTAGACGTAAGACACACGGGTTTGATACTTGGGTCGGGAAGATCCCTGGGAGAAGGAAGTGGTAACCCCCTCAGGTCTTCTTGCCTGGGAAATACCACGGACAGAAGAGCCTGGTGGGCTGCAATCCATAGGGTTCACAAAGAGTGGGACACAACTGAAGCGACTTAGCACGCACAAGCACATCTCCGTCACTAATGATAATAATGAAAACTCAGTGCCTGGCTCAAACATTTGTTGAACAAGTGAAGGAATCCACATCACTTCCACCTTTAATATTTCATTCCCACATTTCAGGTGGGAAAACTGGGGCCGCCCAGTTGAATTCACAAACACACCCCTCCGCCTCTTACCCCCACCCCTCCCCCCACCCTCCAAGTCCAGCCTTGCATTGCTCAGTCACTCCTTCCCGAAGCAAACTCCTAAGTCCCCTGCGCTGTTGGCCTAGTCAAAGGTGGGGTCTGCCTCCTTAAGAGGCGGGACCAAGGACTTTCCACTTTTCTATTGGCGTTTCTCCCTCTGGGGCGGGACCTCTCTAAACCGGCGGTCTTGATTTGCTGTCTCCCTGGCGGCCCGTGACCCGGAACATCTCTGGGCAACATGGCGGCGCCCAGCGGCAAGACCGAACGGGCAGGGATTCCGCGGCCAGCCGCGTGAGTAGGTAGGTCGCGCGTGGGGAGGCAAGCGCGAACTTCTGGGCACCGGGGAGGCTCGTTCTGGGCTGGCAGTGCGGGAGGGAAGCCTCGAAGGGCCCCGGTTTCCGGGCCAGGGCACCATGACCTTTCGGCGTACCGGGCCGGGATGTGCAGGCAAAGCCGCACTATGCTTACCTACCTCTCCACGTCCCTACTCTCCAGTTTTGCAGAGGAGACAGCTGAGGCTCAGAGAGATTACAGCCTTCTTTCACGGTCACGCTGCAAGTCGGCCGCTAGGCTGGAGTTCGACCCCGGGTCTGTCGCTGTCACCCAAAGGAGTCAAAATCCTGGCAGCCAGCCTCAGAGCTGCTGTAGGTACATCCTGCCTAGGGGTTCAGATTTTTAGAAGTTTGGTAGAAATTTAGTTCTTTCTGATTCAACTGATGCTTGTTGGGTACCTACATTATACCAGGCACTGTCCCGGGTGCTGGAGACACAGCAATAAGGCGCACACACACTCTCTCTCTCTCTCTCTCTCTCTCTCTCTCTCTCTCTCTCTCTCTCTCTCTCTCTCTCTCTCCCCCCCCCCCCCCCCCAAGGGAGACACACACACACAGTCTCCCCAGGGAGCCAGACACACACGCACACACAATCTCCCCAGGGAGCCAGCCAGACACTGAACAAAGCAGAAATAAGTGAAACATATGATTTCAGATGCTAATAACTGTTTAAAATGCATTCATCAGGGTAATGGGGCTTTAGATTGGGAGTGGGGTGGTGATCAGGAAAGGCTTCTTATTTGACTATAGACCTGAATGACCAGAGACTGATCTGGGGGAATAAATTTATGAACAGAGAGAAAAGCAAGTTCAAAGGCTCTGAGATTAGAATAAAGCCAACTTGTTTAAGAAACAAGTGTAGCTGGAGCTGCCAGTAATAAGAGGTGAGTTTGGAGGGGCAGATTCTGTCTGATTTAATTTTGTGTGCTGTATCAATGATGTCAGGCAAAGAACACTAAATTTACTTTACGTTTTAAAAAGCTCCCTCTGACCACTGCGGGGAGAAATGACTGGAGGCAGGTAAGGAAAGAAGTTGAGATGGGATAGGTGAAAAGAGATCATGGACTGGAGTGGTGGCCTGCAGATGCAGAGAAATGGATGCATTTAAGATGGATTTGGAAGCAACAGGAGTAGCTGATGAATTGGACTGGGGGAGTGAGGGACACAATGGACTCAGAATTCCCAGGTTTGTGATCTGAATGACTAGCAGTGGTGATGTCACTGGCTAAGATGAGGAGGGACACGTTTAAGCAGGGATATGATTTGGAGCAAAATAAGTTTGAGATGGCTGGGGAAAATACCAAAGTGGCAGTTAGATCAGGAGACTTGGGTTCAGGACTGGTGATAAACATTTAGGAGCATCAGCATATTGGTCATCATTTCTCAGACCTTAACACACAGAGGAGAAACCTGGAGTTTTGTTAAAATGCAGATTCTGATTCTGTAGGTCTGGATTAAGGCTGAGATTTGGCATTTCTAATAAGCTCCCAGATGATGATACAAATGCAGCTGGTCTCATAGATACTCTTTGAATAGCGAAAGTTTGGAATAAGGTCTTAATCTCAGGTGCATGTTAGAGGCATTGGGGTGCTTTACAGTGCTAATACCTGGGTCCTACTTCTATATATTTTGATTCAGTATATCTGGGGTATGGCCTGGGCATGGGAATTTTTTAAAGCTCCCAAGATAATTCTAATATGAACAAAGTTAAAAAACCATTAGAGCTGCCTACAGGAATACAGAGAGGAGAGGAACACCTCTTTTGGTAGTTGAATGATGTCTTAGGGTAGCAGACAGATAAATTCAAAATGTGGGCTTCTTCGCAGCCTTATTACTCAAAATTCGGTTTCCAGACCAGCAGCAATCAGCATCACTTGAATGTTTGTTAGAGGTACAGTTTCTGGCTCCACTGGACCTGCTGAATCAGGATCTGCATTTTAATAAGATCCTCAGTGATTCATCTGCACATTCAAGTTTGCAAACATTGCAAACTTTAGAGAAGGAAGCAGGGCTTGCTGACTGGCTAAAAAACAGGCCTGGGTGCTAGGAAGAAAATCAAGAGTGTCAACATGGGAGGAGGGCCTCACCCATGCAAGATACTTCTGAGAAATTGAGCAAAATGAGGCCAAAGAAATAATAACTAGCTTTGTTAAATGGAGAACACACAAGGGGTCTTTACAGGAGTGGTGTCAGTGGAGTGGCTGGCGCAGCAGCCAAGTAGGAAAGAGTAAGAAAGGAGTATAATATACAGACACCTCTTGGGAGAAGCTGTGCTATCAATGGAACAGAGATGTGGAGCAGAGGCAGAAGGAGATGCTAGAGAAAGTTTAAATGGTGGTAAGAGGGAACCAAATACTTTCCAGCTCATTTTATGAGGCCAGCATTACCCTGATACCAAAGCAAACAGACATGACATGAAATGAAAACTCTAGCCCAGGTTCTCTTATGAATATGGATGCAAAAGTCCTCAACAAAATACTTGCAACCCAATCTAGCAGCAAATAAAAAGAATTATACAGCATGACCAAGTGGAATTTATCAGAGAAATGCAATATGAGTTTAACAGTTGAAAGTTAATGTAATACACGATATTAATAGACTAAAGGACAAAATTCACATGAGTTCAATAGATGCAAAAAAAAATCATTTGACAAAATATAATGAATGCCCTTTCTGATAAAAATTCTCAGCATCTAGTAATAGAAAGCAATGTCCTCAACCCAGTAGGTCATCTGTGGACAATCCAATGGCTGACATCATAGTTAATGATGAAAGACTGGATGCTTTCCTCCTAAGATCAGGAACAAGACAAGGATGTGCACTCTGGCCACTTCTATTAATCTTTGCACTGGAGGTTCAGCAAGGACACCTGGGCAAAAAAGAGAAATAAAATGCATCCAGATTTGAAAAGAAGATGTAAAGCTATCTCTATTTGCAGATGACATGATCTTGGATGTAGAAAATCCTAGGGAATCCAATTAAAAATATATATATATTAGGACTAATGCAAGTTCAGCAAGGTTGCAAGATACAGGATCAACGTATAAAAAATAAACTGTGTTTCTATACACTAGCAATGAACAATGTGAAAATGAAATTTCACAATAGCTTCATAAAGAATAAGATACAAATAAACTTAACAAAAGAAGTAAAGGGCTTCTACACTGAAAACTGTAAAACATTTTTGAGAGAAATTAAAGAAGATCTAAATAAATGGAGGGCTTCCCTGGTGGCTCAATGGTAAAGAATCTACCTGCCAATGCAAGAGATGCAGGTTCCATCCCTGGGTCAGGAAGAGCCCCTGTTGAAGGAAACCCACTCTGGTATTCTTGCCTGGGAAATCCCATGGTCAGAGGAGCCTGGCAGACTACAGTCTATGGGGTTTCAGAAGAGTCGATCATGACTTAGCGACTAAACCAACAACAACAAATAAATGGAAAGGTATCCCATGTTCATGGATCAGAAACCTTAATATTATTCAGTCAGTTCAGTCGTTCAGTTGTGTCCGACTCTTTATTTCCCAAATTGATCTACAGATTCAACACAATCCCTATTAGAATCCGAGCTGACTTTTTTTTTCCAGAAATTGACTGCTGATTCTTAAATGTATATGTAATGAAGGATCCAGAATAGCCAAATAATATTGTAAAAGAAGAACAAAGTTGTAGGACTTAACACTTCCCAATTTCAATACTTACAAAACTACAATAATCAAAACAATGTGGTACTGCTCAACATATAGATCAATAGGACAGAATTGAGAGCCCAGAAGTAAGCCCTTACATTTATAGTCAGTTGATTTTCAACAAGAGTAACAGAAAAAAATAGTCTCTTCAACAAATAGTATTAGGACAACTGGATATCCTTATGAAGTGAACCCCTTCCTCACACCATTTAGAAAGATTAGTTCAAAGTGGATCAAAGATTTAAATGTAAGAACTAAAACTCCTAGAAGAAAACGTAGCAGTAAATCTTCATGACCTTGAACCAGGCAACGGTTTTTTTGGATACAACATCAAAAGCACAGCTATAAAAGAAAAACAGAAAACTGGACTTTGTTGGAATTAAAAATGTGTGCTGCTGGAGAAGGAAAGGGCAACCCACTTCAGTATTCTTGCCTGGGAAATCCCATGAACAGCGGAACCTGGTGGGCTATAGTCTATGAAGTCACAAAGAGTCAGACATGAATGAGCGTGCACACACGAGCACCCATATGCACCCACACACATGCACAATAGTAATAACAACTAACACTCAAAAAACATTTCCTAAGAGCCTTTCCTGTTCTAAACCTCTTATTTAAACAACAACAACAACAACAACAAATTGTGCTGCAAGAAATAACATGAAAGTGAAAAGACAACTCAAAGAATGTGAAAAAGTAGTTGAGAACCATAAAGGTCTGAGCGACTGAACTGAGCTGGTCCAGAATATGAACAACTCAATAAAACCACTCAATAGTAAAAAAAAGATAAATAACCTAATTTTCAAATGGAGAAAGAATCTAAATAGACATTTCTCTGAAAAAGATACACAATGGATAGTAAGCCCATGAAAAGATGCTCAACCATTACTAGTTTTTAGGGAAATGCAAATCGAAACCACAATGAGATGCCGCTTCACACCCACTAGGATGATGTCTATAATCAAAAAGGCCGACAGCAACAAGTATTGGCAAGAAGGCAGAGAAACTGGAACCCTTATACATTGTTGGTTGGGATACACTGCTGGTGGGTATGTAAAGTGGTGCAGCCGCTTTGGAAGACACTTTGGCAGTCCCTCAAATGATTAAACATAGAGTTACCATATGTCCCGGCAAGTTGATTCTAAGTATATACCCAAGAGAAGTGTAAATATGTGTTCACACGAAAACTACACAAGTGTTCATAGCAGCAACAGTCATAATAGTCAAAAAGTGGGAAGAAGCCCAAATGTTCATTGGTTGATGAATGGGTAAATAAAATGTGGTTAAATCCATATCGTGAACATTTTTTTTTTTTTTGGCAGTTGAAAGGAAGTCTGTTAGATGTTACAACGTGGATAAACCTTGAAAACATGTTAAGTGAAAGAAGCCAGTCACAAAAGAGCACATATATATGATTCCAATAATATGAAATTCTCCAGGCAAGAATACTGGAGTGGGTAACCATTACCTTCTCCAGGGGGTCTTCGTGACCCAGAAATTGAACCTGGGCCTCCTGCATTGCAGGCAGATTCTTTACATTTAGGTTACAAGGGAAGCTCAATGAAATTCCCAGAGGACACAGTAGATTAGGGGTTGCCTAGGGTTGAGTGAATGACTGCTAATGGATATAGGGTTCTTTTGGGCAGGGGGTTACAAGCGTGTTCGAAAGTTAGATTTAGTGATGGCTGCACAATTCTGTGAATATACAATCGACCCTCGAACAATGTAGTGGTTAGGGGTGCCAACCCTCTGCACAGGTAAAAATCCAAATATAACTTTACAATTGGCCCTTCATAGCCATGGTTCCACATCCTTAGATTGAACCAACCACAGATCATGCTATACTGTAGTATGTATATACTGAAAAAAAATGAGGGACATCCCTGGTGATCCAATGGGTAAGACTCTGTGCTCCCAAAGCAGGGGGCCCAGATTCAGTCCCTGGTTGGGGAACTGGATCCGGCATGCCACAGCTAAGATTCAGCACAGCCTATATATATATTAAAGTCTTCATTGAATTTGTTATGGTATATTTCTGTTTTTATGTTTTTGGTTTTTTGGCCATGAGGCACCTGGAATCTTAGGCATGTGGTATCTTAGCTCCCCAACTAGGGATCATACCTGCACCCTCTGAATTGGAAGGTGAAATCTTAACCACTGGACTGCCAGGGAAGTCCCACAAAAATAAATATGAAAAAGAAAGAAAGAAATCAGCCTATAAGTGGACCCATGCAGTTCAACCCAGTGTTGTTCAAGGGTCAACTAGTGAAAGCACATTTAGTTTTATACTAAGGGTCAACTCTATGGCATGGAAATAAAGGTATTAAACAAAACACAATGATCTGGCAGGGAGGGGAACCAATGCAGAAGCAAATTCCTCCAGACAGTAAAGGATCTGGTACAGGAGAACAGGGACCCTGATTGTAATCATCACTCCTGCTCCACTTTGTGGATGAAGAGAACAGTGGAGCCGGTGTGTTAGCCATGCCGTCAGGGACATGGCCTCTGCCCAGGAGAGAGGTCTCATCGCCTTCAGCGGGTGGGCTGCCAGACTGATGCTGTCTCTTTTCTCTTGCCAGGTGGTTGTCCAACAGGCAAAGGCATGAGCTGGGCCCAAGCCATCCTGCTGGCCCGGGGCCTCTCCCGGGGCTGGGGGGGCGTCTGCAGCACTGCCTTCACAGGAGCCCCCTTCTCTCAGGTAACCACTAGTCTTGGGAGGGCGGGCGGAGGAAGAGGCAAGCAGGCCTGGGATCTGCTCCCAAGCCCTCACCATGCACCCAGTGAAGCCAGCCTGAAGAGTGGAGGGGGGAGGGGAGGGGCAGAGGGTGTTTGTAGGGGGCTGGGTCTGGGCTGTTCTGTCTGCTCTGAGTGCTAGTTGAATGTCTCTTACTCATTGTGCTTAGTCACTCAGCTGAACCTGACTCTTTGGGACCCCATGGACTGTAGCCTGCCAGGCCCCTCTGTCCATGGGACTCTCCAGGCAAGAATACTAGAGTGGGTTGCCATGCCCTCCTCCAGGGGATCCTCCCAACCCAGGGATCAAACCTGGGTCTCCCGCATTGCGGGCAGGTTCTTTACCTTCTGAGCCACCAGGGAAGCCCAAGAATACTGGAGTGGGTAGCCTATGCGTTCTCCAAGGGATCTTCCTGACCCAGGGATCGAACTGGGGTCTCCTGCATTGCAGGCAGATTCGTTACCAACTGAGCTATCCAGGAAGCCCCTCCTATTCATTATTTTTTTTTTTTTGGCTGTACCACATGGCTTGCAGGATCTCAGTTCCTTGTCCAGAGACTGAACCCGGGCCCCAGTAGTGACAGTGCTGAATCCTAACCATTATTCCACCAGGGAGTTCCCGTAAATTATTAAATGAGTTCTCTCACTCATTTTAAGAAGTGTTGGTGGACTTCCCTGCTGGTCCAGTGGTGAAGAATCTGCCTTACAATGCAGGGGATGTGGATTCCATCCTTGGTCTGGAAAGATTCCACATGCCCCAGGGCAACTAAGCTGGCACGCCACTAGAGAGTTAGTGGGCCACAACAAAAGATCCTGTGTGCTTCAACTAAGGCCTGACTCAGCCAAATAAATTAATACATATTTTTTTTAAAAAGTGTTGGTGTCCCCATGGGTGAGGGTCTTGAATTTAAAATTAAGAAGGTCTAAGGTGAGTGGATTTGGGTGGCGACTCTGGTTAACTCCTGCATTTACTTATAAAGATGTGACCAGAAAATCTAATTTCCTTCCCTTACCCTAAGTGATCATGACCATAAATTACAACAAGGATGATGATGATGGTGACAATATTAATAGCTCCCTTACTGAACACTTCCGGTGACCCAGACCCTGAGTTATGCATTTCATTTGCATCATATCATTTGTAGTGTCTCCCCTTCTTTGGGGCATTCTAGAATTTGCTTTTCTGCTTTTTGCCCTATGCTCATATCACCTGTAGTAGTGCCTACACTTTCACTTTACCTGAATGCTTTTGTTTTTTTTTTAAATCTCACCTAAGCAGGATATTGGGATGGTTATTGGGTGCAGTAGGACTGAGGGCTGCAGTCTCGGCTTTGCTGCTTTGCAACTGCGTGACACCAGGCATCTTGTGTCATCTCCTTGGGCATCAGTTTCCTCTTCTGTAAAATGGGTACATGAAGAGGCACTCCTTCGATGGACAGTTGGAAAGATTAAATGAGCCTCACTCTCAGAAATGCTCCACAATGCCTGGAACAGAAGACTATTCCATAAGGGACTTCCCTAGAGGTCCAGTGATTAGGACTCACCTACTGCCAGGGCCCAGGTTCTATGCCTGGTCGGGCAATTAGTTCCCTCAAGCCATACAGCACAACCAAAAAAAAGTAAAAGGACACTTGTTGACTGCAAGGGAGCTGAGACAAGAAGGCAGAGCCTCCTCTTATTCCACTTTAGCTGGGACTATGGGTGGTGGGAGACTCAACTACATGTGTCTGCAAATGGCCAGAAAATGCCTTGAGTATTAGCTTTTGAATTACAAATGAATTTTAGCAAGTAGGCAAATTCTCAAACATGGAATCTGCAAATAGTGAGGACCAAATATATATCAGCCTTTTTTTTTTTAACACACATGTGATGCTATTGTATACACCGTTTGACACTTTCCTTTTTTTCATTTAATGATATACTTTGGAGCTCACTGCTGGTCACAGGACACCTCCTCCACGTGTCTTACAGCGGTGGGTGCTCCTTGTCCAGGCTCATGGCCACTTGCTTAATTTTTTCCTTGCTGATGCACATTTGGTCCATTTCCACTGATGCAGCAGATATACAAATGTCATCTGAGGCAGATATGTTTAGAGCGGTTGAATTTAAATACCAGATGCAAGATTGCTGTGTCAGAGGGCGTGTGTTCATCACCGTGGTGAACGGTGCCTCAGGGTAACTGATAACTTGGTGATGGCACCTGGTCGTGGGTCTGTAACCAGGGCACCACAGTTCTTCGGAGGCCATTAGGGATGCCTGCTGGCACCTTTCCCAGCAAGGAGCCGACTGGGCAGCCCCCCGGGGGCGCCGGGAGGCGCCAGGTTCCAGCCGTGGTTCTCCCTCCGCAGGTGCCGCCCCAGGCCCCACGGGGCCTCCGTTGCAGTGCAGCCGCCTACAACCCCGACTCGTCACTGTTCCCACGCCCACCTGAGCCCCCGAGGCGGCCCCTCAAGGCCCTGGCACTCCACGAGGAGCTGTTTAGGCCCGCGCTGGACGGGGCACGAGACAAGGCAAACTTCGTGCGGGCGGTGCAGAACTTTGCCGAGTACAACGTGCACAAGCGCGGCCATGTGGACTTCATCTACCTGGCCCTGCGCAAGATGCGCGAGTACGGCGTCGAGCGGGACCTGTCTGTCTACAACCTGCTCCTTGACATCTTCCCCAAGGAGGTCTTCCGGCCTCGCAACATCTTCCACAGCATCTTTGTCCACTACCCACGGCAGCAGGAGTGCGGGATTGCAGTCCTGGAGCAGATGGAGAACCACGGTGAGGCTTGCAGGCCTGGGTGGGGCCAGGGGCTGCCTCCGTCTCTCATGTCTCGGCCCTCTACCCACTCCCTGGTTCCTCAGCTCTGACCTCTCCTGTCTCTCAATCTGGAGTCCACCTCTGCCCACCCATCCCCCATCTCTCAGTCATCTCTCTCTCTCCTGTCATCCCTTCCCTCTTCTTCTCCCTCCCTGAGGCTCTGCCTGCATCTGCCTGGCACAGGGGTGATGCCCAACAAGGAGACGGAGTTCCTGCTCATGCAGATATTTGGCCGCAAAAGCTACCCCATGCTCAAGCTGGTGCGCATGAAGCTGTGGTTCACACGCTTCAAGAATATCAACCCTTTCCCCGTGCCCCGGGACCTGCCCCAGGACCCCGTAGACCTGGCCAGTTTGGCCCTGCGGCACATGGAGCCTGACCTCAGCGCCAGGGTCACCACCTACCAGGTAGTCACCCCTGGCCACACCCTCGGCCACCTCCCCAGGGCCAGTCCCCCTTCAGGAACCAGAGTGATTCTGGAAGACAGGCCCTGATTCCCTGGTGCAGCCTTCTCTAGATTCCAGGGCCCTTGGCCCAGCTGGACCTCTGCTCCTATCCCACCTCCCTACACTCACTGTATTCTGGGCATGGCCTTCCTGTTTCTTGAGCGGTTTGTGGCAGCTCCCTTCTCAGTGACTCAGCCAAGGTCATATAGACAGTGGCAGAGGCAGGATTTTCACACAGGTGGGCTGGCTCCAGGGTTCCCTCCCCATGAGAATCTCCAGGGTCAGTGGCTTTGGCTCAATCTGATAGAAGCAAGAAGGTGGTGGTCTTGAGTGATGTGTGGGAGGCTCAGTATTTATGCCTCAGAGGGGCCCTGAATTCACTGGAATCCCCCTTCCCCATTTCTCTCTCCCCCGGCCCCCCGTAGGGGCTGTGGGGGCCACAAGTGTCCACCCCTGCTTTCCTTACAGATGCCTTTGCCCAAAGACTCCCCCAACACAATGGATCCTACAGAGACCCACATCGTAGGTAAGTAAGTACCCCACATCGTAAGTACCCCATGGAGGGAGGGGGTACTGCATTCTCACTGAGCCTGCTGGGAGGGCTCTCTGGGCCTTGGGGCACAACCCCTGAGCCAGAACTACCCCTCACCCCTACCCCATGGGTGTCTGTCTCCACACCAGGGATCCAGAGTCCTGAGCAGCAGAGTGCCCTGGCCCGCCACCACCCAGCCCGCCCAATTTTCGTTGAGGGCCCCTTCTCCCTGTGGCTTCGAGACAAATGTGTCTATTACCACATCCTCAGAGCTGACTTGCTGCCCCCCGAGGAGCGGGTAAGGGCCCAAAGTGGAAGTCAGGGCAGTGGGAAGAGTGAGTTGGCTCAGAAGTCTGGAGGGGGATGGGGGGGTGGGAGAGCAGGGACCAGGGAAGAGGCCACAGGTGGCTTCAAGGCCCAGGGCCTCTGACTCTGCCTGTACCACCTCCCTGGGGTAGGAAGTGGAGGAGATTCCAGAGGAGTGGAACCTCTACTACCCAATGCAGCTAGACCTGGCCTACGGGAGGAGCAGCTGGGATGATTATGAGTTTAACATTGATGAAGGTAAAAACCGGGACAGGTCGGATTCTGAACACTGCATGGGATGGGGTACCACCTCTGGAGTGGAGTGCTGAGAGCCAGGCCAAGACCTAGTCCAGTTACACTCACCCTCACAAACCTAGCCGAGGCCCAGGTACACAAACACATGAAAGCACGAAACTCCCCACTCAGGGGCTTTAGACCTGTCAGCCCCCTGTGACTTTCTCCTTCAAACATCTGTGGAACATCCCTGTGCTGGCTACTGGCCATGACCAAGACAGGTCCAGTCCCTCCCCTCAGGTCAGTGGTGGAACAGACATGTTACATTCTTGGGGTCCCCAGGAGGAGGTACACAACTTAATCTCTGGTGGGGGTCAGGAGGACTTCCAGTGGAACCCTGAAGAATCAGGAGGCATCACCCAGGTGAAGCGTGGAATGGGCAGGCTAAGGTGGAAGGGATCGAGTGTGCAAAGGCTTGGACATACACAAAAGGCAAAGGGAGCTAAAGAGTGTGGGCATTAGGGGGCTGAACAAACTGAGGGCCAGTCCTCACTGCACAAACTGAGGGCCTGTCTCTCCCAACAGTGGAGGAAGGGCCTGTCTTTGCCATATGCGTGGCGGGTGCCCATGACCAGGCCACACTGGCCAAGTGGATCCAGGGCCTTCAGGAGACCAACCCAGCCCTGGCCCGGATCCCAGTGGTCTTCCGCCTGTCAGGGTCCTCCGGGGAGCTCCTGGCATCCTCCTCAGAGCTGGAGGAGCCACCCCCACCCCCACCCGAGGGCCAGGAAGAAGAAGACAGTCAGCAGCGACAACAGCAGGGCCAGAGCTGACCCTGGGAGGTCATGAGAGCATAGTCCGCGGACTAGTGTGAAGGCACGAGATGACCTTTGCGTGTACAGCAAATAAAAGTCTTCCTGCGTGGGGCTGCCTTGCCTCCTCTCTGGCATGTGGTGTCTCTGCCCTTTAATGCTTGATGTCACGCCTTTTCAAGGGCTTTCCCCGAACTGACAGCTCCCTGTCATCCCCGCAATGCATTCAGGATAAAGGTACAGAGGAAGAATCCCCTATCCTCCGGGGGTCTACGGGTTCTCTTCGCTGTTTCCTCCCCGGTCAGCCTCATACCTTCAACTACCCCTTTTTGCCTCTGTTTACTCAAAGGTTCAACAGAAGGGATGAAGAAGAGAGGGGGTTGTTGCGAGCGTTTGTTGCGCGCATGCGCAGCTTCTGCTCTCGGTCTCCTTTTGACGCCGTGGGGCAGTGAGAGTCCATCAGAAATTTCCCGCCGGCGCGGAACATGCGCGCCACTTCCGGCCGGGCTCCTAACAACGGGGGAGGCTGGTAACCAGGGAGGGGGGGATGGCGGAGCGGGCGCCGGAGCCCGAGGCGGAGGCGGAGGCTGAGGCGGGCGCAGGCGGGGAGGCGGCCGCCGAGGAGGGCGCGGCGGGCCGCAAGGCGCGGGGTCGGCCGCGGCTCACGGAGTCGGACCGGGCCCGGCGGCGGCTCGAGTCCCGGAAGAAGTACGACGTGAGGCGCGTGTACCTGGGCGAGGCGCACGGGCCCTGGGTAGACCTGCGGCGCCGCAGCGGCTGGAGCGACGCCAAGCTCGCCGCCTACCTCATCTCGCTGGAGCGCGGCCAGCGTAGCGGCCGCCACGGGTGAGGGGGCCCGGCCTGAGGGTGGGCGGGAGCGAGGGAGGAGACGCCCCCATCCCCCGCTGAGCCTGGTCCCGCCCCCATTTGCCCCCAGGCCCCGCCCCTGGCACCTGTGAGCCCCGCCCGGCGCCCCGGCGGCCGGCCTGGGTCTCGGACTGCAGGTCCTGGGACGCGCCTGGCTCGCGGCCCCGCCTCCCGTCGCTCCGACTGCCCAATCCTAGGATGCGTCCAGCCTCTCGACCCGCCTCCTGGGCCCTTGGCCACGCCCCCTAGGGCTCTGGCTGCCCAATCCTGGCATGGGACCCACCTCCAAGCATTCTAACGGCCCAGTCTCTGAGGGGCTGCCCCGCCTCCCTGAAGCCTCATGGTTCCGAGGTCCCCACTGGCCCCAGGAACCTCAAAGGCCTCATCCCCTTAAACGTCCACAGTGTAGCCTGGGGCTGTGACTGAACATCCCAGGCCTCCCAGTCCTACCTGTCCTGAGGTTCCAGTGACCCACCTGGCATTGCATGGGGTCCACTCCCAGAAACCAAGGCCGCACACTCCAGAGGACCCCTTAAAATCCCTAAACCTCTTGGCTCTTGGGGAACACCTCTGCCTAGGGAGACTCTGGTGAAGAGGAAACCCCAAGTTAGCTGCTCAGGTGGAGGGCGGAGGTCTTTACAGAACCTCGGTCTTAAAAATGACCTGTAAAGAAGGAATTTTTCTCTTTCTGCCTTATAGTTTGATGTGATGATGAAATGAGTTAAATTACACCCAAATGCTTAGAACAGCACATAGTGAGCTGTCCGGATATTAGCTGTTACAATGTTTGTTTCCTATCGCAAGCATGCTGCAACAAAACCCTTGATCTGCCCTGGTTTTCACTTGTATACATTCACACGTTTCTCTCAGAGGAGATTCTGGGGATCAGGACAGAACCTGCTGAATTATACCCACTCCCTCCCCAGGGTAGCAGGCTGGCTTATATGCCCAAGAAAGAGCAGGTCAGGAAATGCTAGGAGCTTATACAACTTCAGGCCAGTGTCACAACTATTGGAGTTTCTCATTCAGTTAGTCTGGGTAGAGTTGCAGATCCTATATTTTTTCTGAAGAGCTGAAGCTGTATAGCTGGAGTTGAGAACCACTGGCCAGAGGGATCCCCTGGAGGTTCCTAATCTGAAAATGATGTTTACAGAAGCTTGTCTGACTCAGCTGGAGCTGTGTGGGCCTACAGGACTGGGGCAGGGGCACTGAGACACCCAAGGCTGTGTGTGGTGTGGCAAAACCTGGCCTCGGGGCACAACACATGAGTAATCCAGAAAATATACTCAAGGATATTTCTTCCTTTAATCTGCATGGAAATTCTGTGTGGGAGGCACTGCAGTTATCCCCACTTCACAGATAAGAAAACTGAGGCCCAGAGGGGACAAAACCTGCTTGAGATTACATAGGCAGTCAGTAGCAAAGATGAGACTTGAACTCCCGTCTGAGTGACACCAAGCCTGTCTCCACCACAAAGTGAAGTTCCCAATACCCCAGCCATGGTGAGGCTATGAATGAGTGGAAGTGGTCGTGGGTGTTTGGATTTGGGTTTGGGTGAGAATTGAGGCAACCAGTCTGGCCCCTTGGAGGGGAGGTGGGGCCATGGGAGGGTATAGAGGCTCCTGGGTTGGAACGCTGGGGCACGGATTCCTGGGCAGAGCCTGGGGAGAGGAGCCCAGAGGACCTGTCCTGGGACCAGATATGAAGTATGGAAGCTGAGACTTGTCATCAGGCTGGATAAGGGTCAGAGAGGGTGGGCGTTGGAGCTGAAAAGAGACCCTAGACCGGCTGTCAGGATATTTGTGGTAAGAGGGTGGTCCCAGCCACAGTAAGGAGACCAGAGTCCCAGGTCCTGGCTCTGTGACAATATTGAATCATAATGGTCATCACTGGGCTTTCCAGGTGGCTCAGTGGTAAAGAATTCACCTGCAATCCAGGAGACTTAGATTTAATCCCCTGGAGGAGGAAATGGCAACCCACTCCAGTATTCTTGCCTGGGAAATCCCATGGACAGAGGAGCCTGGCGGGCTAAAGTCCATGGGGTCGCAAAAGAATTGGACATGACTGAGTTATTAAACAACAATGTGATCATTATCACCATTTGCTGAGTGAATAATTACCAGGCTCTTTACAATGCCTATAATGTAATGCCGGCCCCATGAGGAAGGTACTATTATGAGCCCTACTACAGATGGGCAAACTGAGGCACGGGGAGGCAGGGTTGCTCACCCACAGTCCCAGAGCCTGCTGGTATGGTTTAGATGAGGAAGAGCAGAGAAGCAGTCTGAATCAGGTGGGCAGACCCTGAAGCATTGTGGCAGGAAGGTGGAGGGAGGCCCTGGCCAGTCCAGGAGAGATGGCTCTAAAGCCTCTCGGAACCTGTGCTGGACCGCAGCTGGGAGGCCCGCATGGGGTCAGGAATCTGCTTGGCAGATCTGGTGGCCATCCTGGTATAGGAGACCATGGGATCTCCCCTGCCTTTGGGCTCCCCCAGGCCGTGGCCCACTGGGGCACACAGTCAGTGTGGGGACCCAGGCAGGGCGGGGGAAAGCTCTGGAGGCAGGTGGACACAATGGCATGGCCTTTGGGCAGGACCCTCGTCGAGCAGGCCATTAGGGCCTGACTGTCTCCCCAGGACTCTGGTCCAGCCTCAGGGCCAGAATGTGCAGGACCTTGGATGGGGCAGTCTGAGGTCAAGTCTATGATGATGCTGTTGGGTAGCAACTGACTACAGACTCAGTGGCTTTAAAAGTACACAGATTTATGATCTCACATTTCTGCAGGTCAGGTGTCTGGCACATTGTAGCTGGATCCTCAGCTCAGGGTCTCAAGGCTGAAATCAAGGTATCAGCCCGATATGCCATTGTCGCCTAGAGGCTCACCCAGGGAGAGACCTGCTTCTAAACTTGCTCAGAGCTCTGGCAGAATCGATTTCCTCAGGGCTGTACAGCTGGGGTTCCTGCAGTCTTGCTGGGCCATTTTCAGGTCCTGGCCCCTCACAGGCCCCCTTGCTCTCTGTCTCCAGTCTCTGACTTCCGGCCCTCTTGCTCTCTGTCTCCAGTCTGTAGCTTCAGCAGTGCACTTTATTATTATCATTATATTAGCTTTACTCATTTACTTTTGGCTATGCTGGGTCTTCTTTGCTTCTAGGGCTTTTCTCTAGTTGCGGAGAGCAGGGACTACTCTCTAGTTGTGATGTGTGGGCTTCTCACTGCAGTGGCCTCTCGTTGCAGAGCAGACTCCAGAGTGCGCAGGCTCCAGTAGTTGCAGCATGTGGGCTCTTTAGGTGCGGCTCCCGGGCTCTAGAGCACAGGCTCAGTAGTTGTGGCCACAGGCTTATTTGCTCCACGGCATGTGGGATCTTCCCGGACCAGGTTTTGAACCTGTGTCTCCTGCACCAGCAGGCTGAGTCCTCACCGTTGAGCCAGCAGTGCACTTTTAAAGTCTCCCCTGACTAGGTCAGGCTCCCTGAATAAACTCCCTCTTGATAAGTCTATTCCCCAGCCTGGGGACCCTGGGCGGGCGGCCTCACGCTGAGGGCCTCAGTTTCCCACTCTGTGAGGTGGGTGATGATGGTAGACCCCATGCCAGGGCAGCAGAGCCCAAGTGAAGCCGCCATGGGCAGCAGGCCAGGGCCAGGAAGCAGAAGCTCCCATGCTGCCCCACACGAGCAGGATTAGGGTCTCACCATCATCAGTCCCCAAGGTCACTCCCCACTGCCTCCTCTCTCTGTTACAGGAAGCCTTGGGAGCAAGTCCCTAAAAAGCCAAAGCGGAAGAAAAGTAAGTGGGGCTGCAGCCAGGGTGGGGGTGGTGATGGGAGTAAGTGGCTTTGTAGCTGGTTCCCACCCTCCCTCCCTCACAGATGGATTATGAAGGGCCCACGTGTGCCAGGCACCATGCAAGATGGGGCAGACTCAGCCCTGCCCTCCCAGAGCCCACAGTCTCACGGGAAAGATGGGGAGGGTGGGGGCAGGCCAAGCAGGCCTGGGGTGGGGATGTAGGGGCACCAGGAGGCCCAGAGGAGAGGCCTGACCCAGCCTGGGGCCGGGGTGGGAGTGGGGCCAGGAAGGGTCGGAGGCAACCTGAACCAGTGCTGTGCTCAGCGGGAGTGCTCTGATTGCCCCCATCTGACCAGAAAGGCTGAGTCACTGCCCCAGGCTGCACAGCCAGAAAGTGGCCAGGCCAGACTGCAAACCCAGGTCCATGTATCTCCCAAGGGGTCTCGTCTGCTCCTCTGCTCTCCTGCCCGGTGCGTGGGAGTCAGCCGAGGAGGAGCCAGGCAGAGCAGAGGGAACTATTTGTGCCCCAGCCTACAGGACGTGTGGTGTGCCAGGCTTGAGGGGAGCCAGGTATGGGCTGTTGGAACAGAGGCTGGAGCTCCTGGTCCCAACCCCCTGACCAAGACCCCGAGCCCTGGGGCAGTGGGTCTCAGGCCACATCCAGCAGGGTGAGGGCCTGTGGTCCAGAGACATCGTCTGATGGCAGTGAGCCCCTCCTCTTCCCCTTCTCATGGTCAGAGGCAGAAGCTGAGCTAAGACCATGACTCCCAATGCCAGAGGAGATAAGGAGGCAAGTGCTGGGCGGGAGAGGTGGCTGCTGGTGGTACCCCATGATCATCACTGGGTTGGTGGCCCCAGCACCATCCCTAGCCCCCAGGACCTTTCCTAGACCCCATCTTCATTCCCCAGCCTGGAAAGTCAAGGGCACACCTTCCTCCCCGTTGGCTGCAGGACTAGGATCATCGCAGGAATCTTAGGTACCATTACCTGTCCTGGGCCCTATGAATGTCGTCACTCCCTGCCCCCAGCAGCCCTCAGGAAGTGGGGACCATTATCCTCCCCCGGCCCGGAAGGGGAAACTGAGGTTCAGAGAAGCTGAGTCGCTTACTGGGAAATGGCAGAGCTGGGATTTTAGCCCAGGCAGTCTGGCTCCAAGGGCGAGGGGCAGGGCAGGTGTCTGGAGGAGGAGGGCAGAGCCCTTGCAGAGGCCCTAAAGCCGGACCATACTTCTGTAGGTGAGGATCTGGGAGGAGGCCCTGAGCCTAGAGTGGAGTGATCAGGGGAGCAGTGGGAAGAGGTGATGGCGAGAGGTGACGGGGCAGGACACTCAGGGCTTGGGAACCCTCGGGGAGGACTTTGGCTTTTTCCCCCAGTGAGATGGGAGCCCCGGTAAATTCTGAGCAGAGAAGGGTGGTGACTTGCCCCAAGTGTTCAGAGGCACCTTCTGTCGGCCGTGGTGGGTAGGGGCAGAGGTGAAAGCTGGGAGACCAGGGTGCAGCGACTGAGCTGGGCAGGCAGGAGACGCTGAGTTGATGAGGACGATCCTAACTAACTATAACTAGCAGCTGACGGGTGCTGCGCACCTGCCAGGCACCAGACTTTGTCGTGTATAAGACTCGACCCCAGCAATGAGGACAGTCCCTGGCCAGCCTCTGTTGTCTCCAGGGCAGGTCTCACGTTTCTGAGCCTCAGTTTCCTCATCTGTATGCTGGGGACAGGCCTCGAGAGGACTCAGGAGGGTGTCTTAACCTCCAGGGAGCCATAAGGCCGAGGATGGTTCTAGGGGCCCCGCTGCTGGGCGGGGTTGGGGGGCAAGCACTGCCCCTCACGCTGCCCTGGGCCTGTGTGCGCAGGGCGGCGACGCAACGTGAACTGCCTGAAGAACGTGGTGATCTGGTACGAGGACCACAAGCACCGCTGCCCCTATGAGCCACACCTGGCTGAGCTGGACCCCACCTTTGGCCTGTACACCACGGCTGTGTGGCAATGTGAAGCCGGGCACCGCTACTTCCAAGACCTGCACTCCCCGCTGAAGCCGCTCAGCGACTCGGACCCCGAGAGTGATAAAGGTGGGTCTGCTGGGGGAGCAGGGAGGGCGCACCATGGCCTGCGGGGTCTGGGGCCCTGCCAGCATCAGGCCAGAATCACAGACCTCACAGCAAGTAACACAGCCCTGGAGCTGGGTGACCTTGCCGTCCTTGAATCCTTATAGAGCCCGAGAGCTGGTCCCCATTTTGCGAAGGGACCACCAGGGCGTGGCGCAGTGTGCCCGAGATCAGAGGCAGGTGGGGCTGGGATCCAGGAACCCAGCACAGCGGCTGGAAGGACTGGCAGGTGCTGGGCCTCCCCTGGCCTCTTTGATCTCCTTTACTTCCTCCGACTCTTTCTCAGGAACCTCATCCTCTTGCCCTCCCTTCAGCCTGTTCTCCTTCTCCCTGTGCCCCATTCTTTGCTCTTGACCTTTCTCTGGTTCCCACTTCCCCCTCCTATCTTTCTGTATTTCATCCTCACTCTCTTTGCCCCCCACATCATCTCCTGCCTTTTTCCTCTTCCCCCCACTGTCTCTCCTCCATCTCACTCCCATTTTCATCCCTTTATCCCTCCCCCACACCACTGGCCCCGCCCGCTCATCTCTCACTGCCCCAGCCCTTCACCTGCCATCCCACATCGCGCGTGCATACACACACACATGTGAGCCAGCGGCCTGCTCAGGACTAGGAGGGCCCTGTTGGCTCTGGTTGGGGAGCAGAGGAGACGTGGGTGGTGAGGGGCTGCCCACCTGCCTCAGGGGCTTGGCACCAGAAGGAACCTGGGGCCCACTGCCAGGCGCCCTGCTGGAGCTGAGGGTGGGGTCAGCCACCAGGGCTGGCAGGCATCTCTGAGCAGGTGGCGTCCCAGCTGGCCGAGGGGAAGCCGTGGGCAAGAGGTGTTCCGGGTGGGCACCCCGGCCAACGGCTGTCCCATGGTGTGTCAGCCAGGCTCCCAGAGAGCAGCCAACCCCTTGGCCATCTTGTCCTCCCAATGCCAGGCCCTGCTCTGAACCACCCTGGACCCTCCCACTGCCCTGTCATTAGCAGTTGAGGAAACCAAGGCTCCTGGGAGTCACGTGACTGGCCCATCTGGCTCTGTGTCTGGCTAGGTTGAGAGTGGTACCCAGAAGGGTCCCTTGACAGCCCAGCCCAGCTGTGAAACCAGTGGCTTCTGGGTCTAGGCTCTCAGGAATGAATGCTGGAAGCAATTGGCCAGGTCTGTTGTGAGCACTGGCCGGCGGGGAGAGGGAGGGAGTGGCTGAGTCCCTGTGCCAGCCCTGGCCCCTCAATAGCACCCTTACCAGCTCTCTGCCAAGGGCGGACCTCCCACCAGGACCACGGGATGCTGGTGGGTGCATGGCCAATTCTGTCATTAGTGTCATTATTAACGGCAAGAAGTCTAGTGTCCGCTTAACAGCTGGACATTGTCATTGGGGATCCAGGCACATGCCCTGGCCAGGCCCCAACTCTCTAGGAAGCTACCCCCACTCCAGGGTGGAGCCACAGGGCTCAGTCCACCCTAAAGATTACAGAGTGTTAGAAGGAGGGGCAATCAGGACTTCCCTGGTGGTCCAGCAGCTAAGACTTCCCTTACTCCCAATGCTGGGGACCTGGATTCGATTGCTGGTCAGGGAACTAGCTCCTACATGCTGCAACTAAAGATCCTGCATGCTGCAACTAAGACCTAGTGCAGCCAAATAAATATTTACTAAAAAAAAAGAGGGGCAATCCCCCCCACCCTACCTCTGCTGCTGCCTAGGGATGAGTCAAGGATGGGTGGGGGAATATTATTATTCTATAATAACTATGATGGGGAACACTGATGAGGTACTTACCATAAGCCCTACTGTCCTATTTACTCATTTAAATACCCCCCCAAACCCCCTGGGTAGGTGCCAAGTTAGCCCCAGGCCCAGAGAGGTTAGCAGGCACCCCCACTTTACACAGGTGGAGGAGTGGGCACTGGGATCCCCCTCCAGAGCCTGTATTCTCCACGTGACCCTCTGGGAGCATAGATGTGATATGTAGTACCCAGCCAGTATACCCCAGCTTTGTCTCGAGTGAGTAACTGAAGGGACAGTCATTCATTTGTCCAGTCCCCAATTTCTTCCTGCGTGTGGACGTTAGTACCAAATGCCTGGGTAAGATGCCTGGCCCCCTTGGCCTTCATCAAGCTTTGGTCTTGGGTTCCCTCATTCCTACAACTTGCCTGGAGAATCCCAGAGAAGGGGGAGCCTGGTGGGCTGCCATCTATGGGGTCGCACAGAGTCGGACACGACTGAAGCGACTTAGCAGCAGCAGCAGCATTCTTACAAACCTGAGCTCAACGTGGACCAATCAGCTGGTACCCTGTGCACAGGGATCTCCCCATCTTTGTGGAGTTTACCATCTAGAGAAGCAGACAGTAAACAAGATAAACAAGTAAAACCTAGAGTGCAGTGGAAGGTGGCAAGTCTTGGGGGAAAAACAGGAGAGAAAAGGGTGCAATCTGAGACAAAGTGGTCTGAGGCATCCCTAAAGAAATACCTCTTGAGGAAGGTTGTGATGGAGGTGAGGGAGGAGCCCACGCAGGCATCTGCAGAAAGAGGATTTGGCAGAGCGAGTGGCCAGTGCAAAGGTCCTGAGGCAGAAACCTGCCTAGCATCCCCAGGTATGGAAGGGAGGTCAGTGGGACTGGAGAGGAGGTGACGGGGGCAGATTGCAGGCTGTGTGGCCATGGAAGAGTTTGGCTGCTATGCCAAGTCAGTTGGGAAGGGCATTAACTGAGGTAAGGCCAGAGGCTGACACAAATGCACCCTACCTCCTGTGACCTGACACAGCTCACTTCCACTCTTGTTCCACTGGGACTCAGCTGTATCGCCACACCTAACAGCAAAGGCTGCTGGGACATGTAGTCCACCAGGTGTCAGGAGGAAGAGATGGGGTGGGGGGGCTCAGTGGGGGGTGTTGTTCAGTGAACAGCTGGCCTGTCTCTTCCACAGGAAGCAATGAGCAGATTCTTAGAAACGGAGGTGACCTAAGCAGGTGTTCACAGCCTCCCTCTGACCCTTGAAGACAAGACAGACTTGGTGCGGGACAAGGATGGGAGCAGGGGCACCCAGGAGAAAGAAGTGCATGTTCTGGGCTGGTGGGACTCTGCCCAGGATTTGCGGGGTGGGGGTAGGAGAAGCTGCCTGCCTGGGAATGTATTTTGGAAGCAGGGCCAACAGGTTTTGCTGACAGATTGGAAGTGGGTGTGAAAAGGAGAAGTCAAGGAGAGCCCCAGGACTTTGGCCTGAGCAACCGGACGGGCACAGCTGCCACTGGCTTAGATAGGGAGATCTTTGAGCCTTTCTCTGAGGGGAGATTCAAACCAGAGTCTGAGACGCCCATAAGACCCCCCCCACACCAGAGAGCAGTGGAGGATGCAGTGAGGTGTGACAGTCTGCACCTCCACGGGAGGTTCAGGTGAGAACTGTCCACCAGAGGCACCAGGCTATGGGGAGAGATGGCACTATAATAAAAATAGATGCAGGCAGACCTAGACGACATTGCAGACTTGATTCCAGACTCAATAAAGCAAATATCGAAATAAAGGGAGACCCATGAGCTTTTTGGTTTCCCAGTGCATGTAAAAGTTATGTTTACACTAAACTGTGATCTGTTAAGTGTGCAGTAGCATTGCAGGGGAAAAGAAAGGTACATTCCTTAATTTAAACATACTGTATTGCTGGGGAATTCCCTGGCAGTCCAGTGGTTAGGACTCTGATCCCACTGCAGAGGGCATGAGGTTGATCCTTGGTTGAGGAATTAAGATCCCGCATACTGCACACCTGGGGAACAGTCCAATGAAATGACTCAGGGAGGAGTCCCTAGATAGCTTTAGGATGGGAGCCGGTCACCGGTGGCAGCTCTCAGCCCCACCCCCAGCCCCCAGAAGTAGATGGGGGCTGGAGAAAGTGAAATTCACTCAGTCGTGTCCAACTCTTTGTGACCCCAGGGACTGTAGCCCGCCAGGCTCCTCCGTCCATGGGATTCTTCAGGCAAGAATACTGGAGTGGGTAGCCATTTCCTTATAAAAACTTTTGGGAATTCCCTGGCGATGCAGTGGGTTGAGACTCTGTGCTTCTACTGCAGGGGTCGCAAGTTCCATCCCTGGTCAGGGAACTAAGATCCCGCACGTCTTACAGCACGGCCAATAAATAAATACATAAAATTTTAAAAACTCTTTTAAACAGTGAGGTTCTGAGAGTTTCCAGGTTGGTGGACATGTTGAGGTGCTTGGAGACTGGTGTGTCTGTAGAGAGCCTGGCAGCTCCATGACAGGGCCCCCCCCACACACACACACAATTACCTTGCCCTGCGTTTTTCTTCCATCCGGGAAATGCTGAGATATATCCTGTATAATAAAACTGTCATCAGAAGCAGATCACTTTCTTGAGTTCTGTGAGTTTTTCTAGCAAATTATTGAAACTGAGCAGAGGGCGGCCGGAACCTCCACTTTATAGCCGCAAGTATGGGTGATCCAGGACTTGTGACTGGTATCTGAAGTGAGGGCAGTCTTGTGGGACTGAGCTCTTTAACGTGCGGGGTCAGACACGGTCTCCAGACAGATGGTGTCAGAACTGAATCCAATTGTTGGACGCCTGGCTGGTGTCCAGGAGGAGGGCGGTGTTTAACGCGGCCAGCCCGACCAGTATGCTGGGGTGAGTGGAGAACTGAGGAGAAGCCCCAGCGAGAGCTTGCCAGGCCCATAAGAACAGAAAAGGCTGAGAAGGAGCCACTAGGGAGGAACCAGGAAGCCCGAGTGTGGGTCTAGGGGCTGAGGCAGGGGAGTATCCCAAAGTGCAGGGGCAGCAGTGGAGGATATGGGACTGAGCTGACCACTCTTACAGGAGAGTCGCAGTGCCCAATCCCTGGGGCAGGGGGAGCTTCAACAAATACCAGCTGCTGCTGTTGTACACTGTTGTAACCATCCCTTCTCCTCTGTCACCACAGTGGGCAATGGCCTGGTGGCCGGCAGCTCCGACTCGTCCAGTTCCGGGTCTGCCTCTGACTCCGAGGAGCCCCCTGAGGGCCAGCCAACCAAGGCGACAGTAGCCACGGCGGCAGTCACTCCCACCAGCCCGGCAGGCAGCAGTGGGCTCATCACACAGGAGGGCGTGCACATCCCCTTCGACGTCCATCACGTGGAGAGCCTGGCCGAGCAGGGCACCCCACTATGCCCCAACCCGGCCAGCAATGGGCCAGAGGCCCTGGAGACAGTGGTGTGCGTGCCCGTGCCCGTACAAGTGGGCCCGGGCCCCGGCACCCTCTTTGAGAACGTGCCCCAGGAGGCACTGGGCGAGGTGGTGGCCAGCTGTCCCATGCCAGGCATGGTGCCCGGGTCACAGGTGATCATCATCGCCGGCCCCGGCTACGACGCCCTCACGGCCGAGGGCATCCACCTCAATGTGGCAGCCGGCAGCAGTGCCCCCGGAGGGGGCCTGGGCAATGAGGTGCCCTGTGCCATGATGGAGGGCGTGGCTGCCTACACGCAGACAGAGCCGGAGGGCGGCCCACCCAGTACCACAGACCCTGCTGCCATGACAGGCATTGAGACCAAGAAAGGTCTGGGGGGGCCATGCCAGCCTGGGGGCTGGAAGGGGGGTGCACACTGGGACCTGGCGAGGGGAGGGCAAGGAGTGGCCCCAGAACAAGCTCCTCAACAGCCTTAGTCCCCGCAGGCACTCACTCTGTGTCCACCCCCGTAGAGAAGGAGGACCTGTACATACTCAAGAAGGAGGAGAAGGAGGAGCTGGTGGCCCCCGAGATGGCCGAGCTGGCTGCGACAGTGCCTGAGAGCGCCGAGCCTGAGGCCGAGGCTGACGGGGAGGAGCTAGAGGGCAGCGACATGTCCGCCATCATCTACGAGATCCCCAAGGAGCCCGAGAAGTGGGTGCCAGGGCGGGCGGGGCAGGGACTAGGAGCAGCTCCTGGCGCAGGAGCTCTGATGCCACAGGCCTCTTTCCCTCTAGAAGGCGGCGGAGCAAGCGGTCGCGGGTGATGGATGCCGATGGCCTGCTGGAGATGTTCCACTGCCCCTACGAGGGCTGCAGCCAGGTCTACGTGGCCCTTAGCAGCTTCCAGGTGAGCCCACCACCCAGGTAGGCCAGGCGGGGCTGCCTGTGCAATGCGTCTGGGCACTGTGGCTCATGGGGGCGAGGCCTCCAGGTACCACTGGCCTGTCTCCCATGCACCCACCCAGCCCCAGCTGATCTCAGCCTCTCCACAGAGAGGCAAGCATCACCTCTGTGCCTTCCCCTCCTGTTCTCCAGCCCCACCCATCCTGCCTCCTTCTGCCAGCCACTGCCTCTCTCTGCTCACCCTATATCCTGCCTGGTCCCAGGGGCTCCCCCCACACTCCCCCTCTTCTAGCACCTGAACTCTCCCCGCCTCTGCCCAGGCCACCCTATCAGCTCAGGATGCCTTCTCTCCAAGCTTAACTCTGGATGTCCCTCTGCCAGGAAGCCCACCCTACTCCCCTCCTCGCCCCCATCACTCACTGCACTACCAGGACATACCTGCAGTGTGCCCTCTGGGATCTGGAAAGGGTGCCCTGAGAGCAGAGACGGTCCCATCACAACCCCACTCCTGAGGCAGGACATGGCTCCAAGAGAACTTTGAATTTGCCAAGTCATGTTTTCATTAAGCACATATTGAACCCCGTCTGTGTGCCAGGCCTGGTGCTGCATGCTGGAGCAGTTGTGCCTGTGAGTTAAAGAATGAAAGAACAAAGGAATGAATGACTTGGGGGCTGCCTGCTGCAGGCTCTGGGGGCAGCTCAACAGCACAGAAAGAGTTACTGTGGGGCTGACAGCCCTGGACTCCAGTCCTAGCCCTGTCACTGCCCTCCTGTAAGACAGGACCAAACCACTAAGCCTCCAGAGCCTCAGTTTCCCCATCCACAAGCTGGGCTAGTGGCAGCCCCTTCCCATGGTTCTGACATGGTTCTGATGAGGCTGACCCATGCCCCAGCCCAGAGCCTGGCTGGAGCAGATGCCCAGTTAAGCTGCTCTTTGATCCCAGTTGTGCCCCTGGGCCCCAGCTTGGATGTGGGAGTCCGTCCCAAGGGCAAGGGCAAGCCCCAGCCGGCCGCCATCTGTCCCCACCCTGCAGAGCTCCAGAGGTGGGCCTGTGACACCCACTCCTGCCCCTCTCACCCCTAGAACCACGTCAACCTCGTGCATCGGAAAGGGAAGACCAAAGTGTGCCCTCATCCTGGCTGCGGCAAGAAGTTCTATTTATCCAACCACCTGCGGCGGCACATGATCATTCACTCAGGTCAGGCCCAGGACTGGGCTGGCAGCTTGAGCTGCAGGCAGGGGGCCCTGGGCCTGGAAGCCAGGGCTGGGAGCAGGGTGAAACCTGGGCCTGGGACTGCCTCTCTCAGAGCCTCCTCGATGTCCACCACAAGGGCTGGTGTGAGACGGTGGAAGTAAAGCATTTCACTGGGCACATCCCCAGTGGTCAGTAAGCTGGAGCTGCATGGTCACAAGGAAACCTGCTATTATTATAAGTCATGTGTACCTGGGCAGGGGCCGGCTGTCTCTTCCCTAGCTTGGCCCCTGGGCTCCCCACTTCGCAAGCAATTCTCATGTGAGAGCTGTTTCAGGACTGAGCAGGGACACTGAACCACCCCAGGATAGGGAAGTGGACTTGAGACAGGATTTCTGTTCCCTCTGCCTCAAGCACCTCCCTGACCCAGGTCATAGCATATAGGTCCCATGGGGAACGCTGGTGCCTCCCCACGTGCCCAGCGGGAGGGCACGGCTTCAGATTTTTCAAGAAGCTGGAACTTTGAATTTTTATGTGAAATCGCCCCAATAGGTGAAATATTCGGGTCAAACTCAGGCCCACTCTGGCTTGGCAGTTTGCGTACTGTGCCCCTCAGGGATCCGAGTTCAGATTCCTGCTCTGCTCAGTTGCCTTCCTAGGCAGCCTCTGAGCCTCCTGCGAAGATGTAGCTGCGCTTCATTTTAGCTGCTTTAGTTATCACAGTCTTCTTCAGGTGTCCGTGAATTCACCTGCGAAACCTGCGGCAAGTCCTTTAAGAGGAAGAACCACCTGGAGGTACACCGGCGCACGCACACGGGCGAGACGCCTCTGCAGTGAGTGATGGGCTTCCGGCGAGGGGCTGGGAGGAAGGGCATCAGGGCCTGGACCCGCCCAGGGCAGTGCCTAGGCGGCCCCCAGCGTTGCCTCTGGGGTGTCCAGAGTATGCGCGTCCCCAGGTGGCACTAGCCCTTTCTGGGCCGGCCCCGCCCTAGTGGTTGGGCCGCGTGCCAAGGCGAGGCAGCCCCTCCCCGGTGCTGCTCTTCGGCCCCGCCCACTCTGACCTCCCTCCCCCCCCCCCGTGCCTCCTGCTGGCTCTCCCCCAGGTGCGAGATCTGTGGCTACCAGTGCCGACAGCGCGCATCGCTCAACTGGCACATGAAGAAGCACACGGCCGAGGTGCAGTACAACTTCACGTGCGAGCGTTGTGGGAAGCGCTTCGAGAAGCTGGACAGCGTCAAGTTCCACACGCTCAAAAGCCACCCAGACCACAAGCCCACCTGATCCGCCTGGACCACTCAACGCCCCTATTTATTCGTCCAATTGGACACCATGCCCGGGCCTATCAGGGCCGTGACATCCGCGGGGGGCCGCCCGGACGGCGGGCCGGAAGGAGGCGCCCCTGCTCCGCTCTAGGGCTGGGCCCCCGGGGCAGGTCCCCCACCCCCGCCCGATTTCTGGAGCTGGCCCCTAGGGTTGCACTGCTGGAACTGTGTCAAGAGAGAAGAGCGAGATTAAAGAGCAAGAAAGGAGATGTTCTTCCCTAGGCTTGATTATTGGGGGAAGGCAGGCGGGCCCCTCTCTGTCTCCAGCCTGGTCCTTTCCTGAGCAAGGCGGAAGCGGACAGCACCCTTTCCTGTCAACCTCTGCTCTGCCTCGGCTACCTGGGCCTGGCAGGCCTGTCCACTCCCTCCTCTGACAAGGTCAGGGATGGAATGTTGGGGCCCTGGAGGCTATTGAACATCTCTCAGGGCTCGGGATCTGACTCCCTCTCTTAATTCCATCAGAGAACACTCATTCTCACTCGGACAGCTCAGGGACTAGTTGGGGAGATGTTCAGTAAACCCCTAAGTTAAACATCAACAGCTGTGACAAGCGCCGCGCAGAAAGTAGAGTGATAATTAAGTTCCTGGGGCTGCTGTTTAGGTTGGTGGTCGGGGGCAGTGGGGGGAGGGGGGCTCTCTAGGGAAATGGCATTTGAGCACAGACCAGAATGATAAAGTTTCCATCCCTGAAGGAAGCCGGAGGAGGCAAATGCCCAGCCGAAAGAACAGCCAGTGCCAAAGCCCTGAGTTAGAATTGGGCTCGGCGTGTTCCTGGAACAGGAAACCGCGGAGGGTGGGGAGGGATTTGGCAGCGGCAGGGAGGCTGCCTTGGCCCCATTTCCCAGAGGAGGATGCTGAGGCGGCCGCCTCCTCAATGCGGGACTTCAGGGAGAGGGATGGGGAGAGATTCCAGGCCCCGAGGCCGCCAGGTGGCGCGCAAGCCGCGTGGGCCCTGGTGGCCGCAGCCACGTGACTCCGGGGACCGCAGCCGCGAACCGGGGCACGTGCCCGGGGGAGCCCTGTGGCGCCACGCGCAGATTGGCCCCGCCGGTTCCTCACCAGCTCGTGGGGGCGGGGCCGCAGCTAGGCCTCATTTTATTCTTCGTACTGGGAGCTACCCCAGCCGGGGATGGATGAGTCGGCGAGGATGAGCGAGTCCGGCTGCTGGGGCCGCCCCCGCGAGCCTCCCAGCGAAGCTCAGCCCCCTTCGCTATCCCCGCACAACCGGGAGCCAGCAGTTTCCATGGGAACTGCAGCCAGGTCTGCGCGCCCAGAAGTAGCCTTCCCGGCACGAGCACAGTTTCCGATCCGACAGGAGCCAGGAGGAACACGCAGCTGGGCACAAGCCATCGGTCGGTGTGCCTGGGGTCGGCAGCGAGATCGCCGAAGCAAATCCAAATAGGGCCAGCCGGGGACCCGCATCGCCACCACCCAGACTGCGCGGGCCATTACGATTGGCCTTCCCTTTCCATCGGCGTGGCCGCGCTCTCGGCTACTCGCACTTCCATTGGCTCAATCTCGAAGGTATCTTCCATCAATTGGCCCTCTAGGGGGCCATCCTTGATTGGTTAAATTAGGCTTTCCTCCTTGGGTTTGGTGGCACTCTCAGACAGTCTGGAACCTAAAAGGGCGTGCAGGGACGAGGATAGAATTTAGGTTGCGACTCTCAAGTTAGGGGATTCGGGCTACCCCGCCCGCAGCGCCCTGGACCGGGCCGTCGGACCGCTGTCTGTGGTGCTGAAGCCTCACTCGAAGCGCCCCTAAGTGCTCTAGTGAGAACACCTCCTGTTCTCACTACCGCCCCGACAAAAACGTGCACTCGCGCTCCAAAGGAGACTGCGTTATCCCGTATCGCCTGAGAGAAAGGCCAGGTCCGCCCCCTAGTAGAGAGGGAGCGGGACTCCACAAGAGGATCAATCACGAGCCCCGGAAGCCAGAACATTCACATGGCAAAACCGTCCACCCGAAGTTTATGGGGTCTGAGAAGGGCCTGATGGTTTTCCGAGTCTGTAGGACACCAGCGGGGTTTGCCTAGAAGCCTGAGCCCCCAAGTTCTTCACTCCCTTTGGAGCAGGGCCCCTGACTGTGGTATGCCCATTCCCCACCCACTTTGAACTCTAGAGAACCTACCCTGCTCAAAATCCACAGGGTCCCAATTCTTTCTGCAGGCAGAAAAGGTCTTCAGCTACCCCCACCTTCCTCCATGTGGTTCTCCCAAATCTGGGAGGGACCCAGGAGACCCAGGCCTCTGTTCAGTGAAGTCCTGGTTCCTCGTGCCTCTACAGTCTTCTACGTGGACAGCACCTTCTAAAGGCAGTACAATCGAGCCATCATTACCTCCTCACCCTCTCTGCTTCTTCAGCTCCGGGTACTGGACAGAGGGGAACGCTTCCTGTCTTTCAGGCCAAAAGCCCGCCCAAGAAGGGGCGCCAACGCAGAAAGTAAGATCCGTGAGGGCAAAAGGGCCCGAATCTGGCAATTGGAGCCCCCAGGTTGTCTGTGCTTTCTGTGTGTGCGAAGTCCTGGCCAGCGCGCGCTCGCTTCCACCTGCCGCGCCGTCGGGCGCCGCGAGGAGGCGGGGCTCGGTTGCCGCAGCCAATAAGCGACGCCGGCGCTAGCAGCTGCTGCTATAAAGGGCTGGGGGCGGCGGCGGCGCGGCCCAGAGCGCGGAGCGCGCAGCGCGGGCCGGAGGGAGGGAGGGAGGGCGGGCGAGGGGAGAGGACTGAACACCGGGGACCGGTCCTGCAGGGCCGAGGGGCGGCGGCGAAAGACAGAGCGCCGAGATCTCTGTCGGGAAGCTCAACCTCCCCGGGCCCCGCGGGGCCGCGCAGGGGGCGTTCTCAATCCCGCGCCCGCTCCCTCTTTCCATCCCCTGCTGCCCGCAGGCCACCCCGGGGCCCGGTTATCCGCGCTCGCGTACCCGGGCTCGGGCCCGTCCCCGGCCCTCGAGGGAGCCGCTGCCCTCACCGAGACCTCTGCAGCGGCTGCACCAGAGGCCGCCCCGGCAGGACCCCGGCGTGAGCATCGAGCGCCCCCCAAAGAGTGCACGACCCCCGGAGCCGCCCTCAACACGGACCGCGCCCGCCGGGCACACAAGAATGGTCACTGTAGGTATTCCCTTGTCGCTGAGACGGAACCTAGTCGGAGAGGGTTTAGGCACAGGCTCCGAGGAGATGGGAGGGGGGGGTAGGACCAGGCCTAGCTAGGCCCGGGTGGGGGGGGTAGGACCGAGCCTCGGGGCCTAAGTGTGGGCAGAACCGCGCCCAGAGTGCTGGGGGCGCTTAGACTTTGGCTTGAGAGGCCTTAGGGAATCGACTGCGATTCGGGGGACATCCTACGGAGCCCTGGGGGCGGGATTGCCCCCCTTCAGAAGGCCTGATGGGGGAGGGGCCGCGGCGGCGGAGGATGCCTCCTCCATCCAGGCCCGGACTCAGCAGGCCTCCCAGGCAAACGCAGGGCCCCAGTCACTGTTGCTGGGCCAGGACCAGGCAGCAAGGAGTCCCCGAGAGCCCCAGGGAAGGGGTGGCGTCGGATCGCGCGCCCTGGGCCTCGACCGCGCCCGGGAGCCGGGCATCTCGTCCTCGAGCCCGTCGACCTTGCGGCAAGCGGGGAGGGGAGAGGAGGGGGCGCGCCCGGAGGCCCCGCGGGCCCGCCGCCACCGCCGCCGCGTCCCTTTGTTTCTCGGCGCTTCTTCGCGGGCCGTAGCCTCGCGCGGGCGCTTCAGGCTGCGGGGAGGGGGAGGGGAGAGAAGGGCCCGCGGGGGGGTTAGTGCTCCGCCGCTCCTGAGCCCCCGCCTCCAGGGGATGGGGAAAGGGGCTCAGGCAGATCCCCTAGGCGAGGTCAAGGCGCCCCACCCTGCCAGAGCTTAGGGCCGCGGGATGACCTTGAACGCGCCCGCCGGCCCGCCCGCCGGCGCCCGTCGCCCAGCGCCTGGTGCTTTCAGCAGCTGCCGAGCTGGTCAGCTCCCGAGCGCCCAGCCACGCCCGGCCACGCCCTTTCTTACCACGCCCCTGCCCCGCCCATCTAGACCCCGCCCCCGGGGCCCCAGGGGCCCGGCCTCGCCCGAGCCCTCGGATTTCCACTCCACTCGGCAGCCCGGGCGTATCCCGGGGGCGGGGCTGGCCAATTTTAGCCCCACCCCGGCTCCACCCCCGCCCCCGCCGCGCGACTCTGCTCCCCGCGCCGCCGAGCGTCCTTTGTCTGGTCCCAGCGCCCGGGCCTCCTTCTTTCGCTCTTTCTGTCTCTCATGTCTCTGCATGTGTGTCTCTGTACCCTATATCTCTTTATGGACCTCTTTTTCGAGTAGTAGCGAGCCTAATGGGGAGGGCGGGGGGATGTTCATCACTCCCTCCATACCTGGGCCTCTCCCCTTCCAGACCTTGAGACCCACTCACCTGGCTCTGAGAAAGGAGGCCTGAGAGAGGCCACCCTTTTCTGCTGTGTGATCTCAGGCCAGCTCCTTTCCCTCGCTATCTCACGCTCCTCACCCAGGTCTAGGAACACGAGTGAGGCCTCCTGAGGACCCTCAGCACCCCCAGAACAGCCCAGCATACATTGCTCTGATCTCTGCCCCCATTTGAAAAAGGGAAGCTGATGCACAAAGGGGGGAACGTGTGGTCAGAGGTCACACAAGGGCCTTGGATCTCTCGGAGTCCTGGTCACTCTGATGGAGAGTACTCAGGCAGAGACCCACCACGGAGACGGGCTGGGAGGAAGTCAGAGGATGAGTTGAGACAGTGAAGGCCCTGCATGAAGGGAGAAGGACCCAGAAGTAGGAGGCTCACTTAGCACCACGTGGTGGTCCAGCCTTACCATGCATAGCCACTCAATGCCCTATTGTCGTGGGTGCCCAAGCATCTGTCACTGTGACTAGGACCAGGGGCACAGCTGGAGGCCAAGGGGGTGTGACACAGCAAAATGATCTCAGGTGTGTTCACTGCAAAAATCCATATGTCAGATGTTTGTATGATGGTACAAGAGTTGGAGGAAGAGAGAGAGGGAAGGGGAGACAGAGAAGGGTTCAGTGGGGAAAGAAGGACGGAGGGGAAAGACTCAGACAGAGGAGAAGAGAAACAGGAAAAGTGTAGCAGAAAGAGGGAAAGACCCAGAGAAAGAGTCAGAGAGAGTGTGGGTGGGAAGGGGCGGGTAGTTTCCCACTTGCTCCATCTTTAATCTGCCTTCCTCCCTTCTGACTTCACCTCTCCATCCCTGTCCTGGGACAGCCCTCAGCCCTCGAAGTCTCTGTGATCCCTGTGTCATCCTGGGCCATGCATTTGCTGTGGGCTGAAGCCCGAGAGGGTGTGGCCTCCACCAATCCGATCCCCATTAGCAGCTCAGCCGGCTCAGCCTCAGAGGAAATGCGACACTGATCCCTTTAAGCACTGGCACAGATGTGAGGGAGATGGGGTGGGGGGAGGTTAAGACTAGCAGGCTGGGCTTCAAGATCCCTAGTGGGAACCCCCCAATCTCCTCTTAACCCCATCCAAGTTGAGAATAGCATTCAGGGAGGTGGAGAACCAGTAACCTTGGAGGCTCTAGGGTCATCAGATCAAGGAATCAAACCCAAAAATCATCCCTGCCACTTCCTTGTCATCCTGGGCAAGTCACAGTTTCCTTTCACCCTAAATTTCTCCATTTGAGAAATGGAGATGATCTCCAGCTTTCAGCATGATTGTGGAAAAGCAATGAAAATTATACATATTTGGTGCACGTAGTAGGGCTTCCAAAGCTGGAATCAGATGTGTCTTGCGTACTATGTCCTGCTTTTTTGGGCTTCCATAGACATCATCAACTGATCACAGAATTCTAGCTTGCTGAACCCAGACATAAATTCAGACTCCAGCTCTCCATACATGGGGAACCTCTGTGACATATTTTTAGTGGTCGGACAAAGGCCCAGAGAGGCAGCATGAGTGTCAGAGGACACACAGTGAGGAGGGTGGAAGCAGCAACTTGATGGCAGCTAGTAAATAACTTGTTGAGTTGAATAAGTAGACTTGGCCAACAGAGTAGGTTTAAACATAGTGATGCCCAAGGCTTGGTGTTGAGTGGGTGCTCGGCTTTGCTTTGTTATTATTATTATTACTATTATTATTGGCCATTTCACTAAGAGAGTGGGCTCTGGAGTCTAAACCCCAGATTTGAATTCTTGGTCCACTTTTTGCGTGCTACCCAAGCTTGTTTCAATCCCTTCTCCTTCAATGAGACTCAGCTTTCTCATCTGTCATCTGTTAAATGATGAAAAGAGCTTCATAACGTTCAATGTTGGGAGAACTGCCTGGGAATTTTCACATAGAGAATATTGTCTGACACATAGCAGGCCCTCAACTCATGGCTATGTTATTAGTAAAGTGTTATTTTAAGACCAGGATGCTGATGTGTGGAGTGTACGTTATTGCTTTCTTTCAGGAGCCTGTGGCAGACATTGCTAATCAACACAGTCTGTGTTCCTGGTGAGCCTGGATGTGGCTTCAGAATAATCTTCCAGGGAATTCCCCAGTGGTCCGGAGGTTAGGATTCCATGCTCTCTCTGCCGAGGGCCCAGGTTTAATCCCCCATCGGGGAACTAACATCCCATAAGCTTCATGGTGCAGCCAAAATTGGAAAAAAATAAAATCAAAGAATAATTCTCCAGGGAGATCTCTCAGACAGCCACTCCCAGCCAACTGGAGCTGCAGGGGAGTTGACCCTCTGACCCATTCTTTATATAAGAATAAATGATAAGGAAGCAGAAGCCCAAAGAAGAGCTAAGATTGTCCCTGAGGACATACAGCCATATGGTGGCAGAGCTGCCCCCAAGGTACTGGCCAGTCATTAAAAACAACTCTGAAGTCCAACATATCCAGGTTTGAAATCAAGTTCTCCATTTATATCATGCAGTGTCTCTGAATTCTTTCCCTCTGAATTCTTTCCATTGACATGGGAGGTGTCAATGGAGCAGGATGATTATTAATAGCAGGACTGGTGGAGAGGACAAGCCTGCTTCCACTTCCCATGACCGTGTATATGGCAGACATAGCCAACCGATCCCAGAATGCTTTCTAGCTGCACCCACGATTGGTTTTAGATTGTTCTCTGGTCACTATACTGGTAATTTGTTGGAGTTTTCAACAAAATGGGGCAGAGGTCCAGAAGTGTGAAGCAGCATACCTAAGGACACAACTGGAAAATGTGAGAGCCAGCACTAATCCTCGTTGGCAGTAGAAGTCAGAACTACAGACTTCTAATCATTAAAGCTCATGTGCAAATCCCTGTTTGACCATTTAGGGACTGCATGATCTTGGTAATTTTTTAAACATCTTTGAACCTCACTCTCCTCATCTGTTGTCTTAGTCAGCCCAGGCTGACTAAAATACCATTAACTGGGTGGCTTAAACAGTAGACATTTATTTCTCATAGTTTTGGAGGCTGAGAAGTCCAAGATCAAAGTGTGGGCTGATTTGGTTTCGTGGTGAGGGCCAGCTTCCTGGTTTGAAGATGGTTATGTTATCACTGTCTTCATACGGTGGAGAGAGATCATCTGTCCCTTTTTATAAGGCTCCATCCTCATGACCTAATTACCTCCCAAATTCCCCACCTCCAAATACGATCTCATTGGGGATAAGGGTTTCAACATATGAATTTGTAGGGACACAAGCATTTAGTCCATATGCATGCATACTAAGTCGCTTCATTCCTGTCCAACTCTTTGCAAATCTATGGACCGTAACCCATCAGGCTCCTCTGTCTGTGGGATTTTCCAGGCAAGAATACTGGAGTGGGTTGCCATGACCTCCTCCAGGTGATCTTCCCAACCCAGGGGTCAAATTGCCATCTCTTAGTCTCCTGTATTGGCAGGCAGATTCTTTACCACTAGCGCCCTCTGGAAAGCCCATTTAGCCCACAGTATCTCTCTCTCTCTCTTTTTTTTTTCCTGTAGCATCTCTTAAGCAGGCTTCCCAGGTGGCTCAGTGGTAAAGAACCTGCTTGCCAATGCAGGAGATGCAGGTTCAATCCCTGAGCCAGGAAGATTTCCTGGAAAAGGAAATGGCAACCCACTCCAGTTTTCTTTCTTGAGAAATCCCATGAACGGAGGAGCCTTGTAGGCTACAGTCCATGGGGTTCAAAAGAGTCAGATAAGACTTAGCACCTAAACATTTCTTAAGCTGAGGAAATAAAACCCTCTTCTTTTCAGAGTTGTGAATAAGAAAAAAAAAATGCCTGTAGAGGGCCTTTCTCTGTGCCTAGTACACAGTATGCCCAAAATTTGGGAACAACTATGGTATTATATTTTGAGGCAGGGATGACTGAGATGGTGTGAACCTACTGGCTCTTTCTAATTCTATCACCACAATAGACATTGCTAATCAATCACACAATGGTCTTTCCTCCTGAAACTGAATATGGCTTTAAATCCTTCTTAATTCATCCCTCTAGGAAGACTCTACCAATCTATTTGGGTTTCTAGGTGAGGGCAACCTATTCACCAGCTGTGCCATAGGAGAAAACCTAAGGAAATGCTGGCTACTTTCCTTTCTCATGCCCATGACAGACAATACCAACCAATCCCAGCACTGTTTCCTTCTGAGCCCAGATATGGCTTTAAAATTCTTCTCTACATGACTCTTAAGATAGCCATGGCTAATTTTTTGAATTTTCAGCAAAGTGAGTCAGAGGCCCCCAAGAGAATAAGGAGCACAAAACAAGGAGTAAGAGCTGGTTCCTGACTGATTGACTATCATAGAGACTGGTAGAGAGTGGTCTTCAGGTGTAGACAGGTCTGCATTTACATTCCAAATGCCACCACTGATATGCTCTGTGACTTCAGTAAGTTCCTTAACATCTCTGAGCCTCATATTCCTTGTCATAGCATAATTAACTTCTACTGAGCTGTTGCATGGATCAAAAAACATAGTGTCCGACTCCTTGTGACCCCATGGACTGTAGCCCACTAGGTTCCTCTGTCCATGAGATTCTCCAGGAAGAATACTGGAGTGGGTAGTATTCTACCCACAGTGCTGGGATTGGTTGGTATTGTCTGTCATGGGCATGAGAAGGGAAAGCAGCCAGCATTTCCTTAGGTCTTCTCCTATGGCACAGTTGGTGAATAGGTTGCCCTCACCTAGAAACCCAAATAGATTGGTAGAATCTTCCTTATATATGGACTTTTTCCGGGCAAAAGATCCCCTTCTCCAGAGGATCTTCCCAACCCAGGAGTTGAACCAGGGTTTCCTGCATTGCAGACAGATTATCTTTACCATCTGAGCCACCAGGGAAGCCTGTTCTTGAACATAGAGGTTAAAAATCCCAAACAAAGAACCATCAAAAGATATGGCAAATCAAATCAAGCAATGTATATAAACAAAACTGCAACATGACCAAGTTTAGTTTAGCTTAGGAAAGTTGACTAAATATTAGGAAATCAATTAATGCAATTCATGATAGTAATATAGTAAAGCAAAAAAATCATTTCAATAGATGTAGAAAAAGATAGTCAATAAAATTCAATATCCATTCCTTAAAAAAATATCTTGTTAGGATACTAGGAATAAAATTAAACATTCTTAACTTGATAAAGGTCATCTACCAAAAAACCTATAGTAAAGATCATATTTAGCTGTGAAATATTTAAAGCATTTCCTTTAATGTTTCAGGAATAAAAAAGCCACTATCACAAGGTAGCCCCTGCAATAAGACAAGAAAAGTAAATAATAGGTATAGATTGGTGATAAAGAAAAGTGTCATTATTTGCAGATGTTATTATGTTATACATAAAAAATCCAAAATGGCTCAGTGGAAAAACAGGTGGGGGGTGTAAATGCCTCGTGGGAAAATTATGCATGAAGCAAAAGAAATATTAACATATTTGGATAGGACTTGCCTTTGGTGAGAAGAGCAAAGTACAAGGTCAGGAATGGGATTATGAGGGTTTCAAAGCAAATTAAAAAGGTTGCAATTTTAAATCTGAATACCAAAGTATTCATTTCATTATTCTAAAAATGTAGATTGATTTTAGACAAACAGGCAAGCATACATGCAAATGGGCTCATATGGCATTTATATATGGACTTTTTCCACATAAAATCACACATAAAATGCTTTGCCCAGTGCTCAAGGAGCGGGAGGGGCTGTAAGAATAATACCGTATCCCCTCTGAATGTTCAAGCTTATGTCAGACATGACACATCTGTAACCACAAACCCTGGCGTGGGGACTGGGCCATGAGTGGGTGTGGCCTGTTGTCTCCAGCAGATACTCGGCGCCATGGAGTCTCAGGTGGCAGGGGGCCCGGCCGGCCCGGCCCTGCCCAACGGGCCACTCCTTGGTACAAACGGAGCCACTGATGACAGCAAGACCAACCTCATTGTCAACTACTTGCCCCAGAATATGACCCAGGATGAGTTCAAGAGTCTCTTCGGCAGCATTGGTGACATCGAGTCCTGCAAGCTGGTTCGGGACAAGATCACAGGTGTGGCTTCTGGCGGGTAGGGGTAGGGGACAGAGATGGTAGCCTGAGAAGTACATGTGTGGTGTGGAGCCAGAGGTGACCCCGGGTGGGAGGTGATGAGAGCAGGTGGGACCCTCCTGGGATCTGAGGTATGATGGGGAGCCAGGTGTGAGCCCAGGTAGGAGCAGGTGGGACCTTGGTAGAGTGTGAGGTGTGATGGGGAGATAGGTGCAACCCTAGGTGGGATACTGGAGGGGTCTGAGGTGTCCTGGGGATAGGGTGGTACAATGGCGGAATAAATAAGGGTGGAATCTTGGTTCTCATAACCATGGTGGGGGTGGTCAGCCTCTCAGGCCTGGGTCTGGGAGGACCCTGGCAGGTCATCGTCCTGGTCCTGCCTGCAGGGCAGAGCCTCGGCTACGGGTTTGTGAACTACTCTGACCCCAACGATGCAGACAAAGCCATCAACACCCTCAACGGCCTCAAACTGCAGACGAAGACCATCAAGGTCAGCGCCCTCGTTCCTGTGACTCCCCATCTTGGCTGTGCCCATTTCCTCTTTATTACCACCCACCTGAACTGACCCTTCCACTGCCACCCAACCCCTTCAGCCATACCCTCCCCACATGTCCATTCCCCCTATGGCCACCCATCCTCCCCCATGGCTCATCCCCTAAGGGGTTCAAATCATTCCCCAAAGGCTTTCTGGCTGGGGCCCCAGAGCCAATGACTCTGCCTCTGAATCTCAGTTTCCTCACCTATTGATGGGGAGATGATCAACCCTACATTCTCTGGCAACTCAAGGAGTCAGCCAGGCCCTGGAGGTACCCACCCCCTGAGCTGTAGGAGAGAGTGACCATGGTCTGGTGTGCAGCCCCCTCCCTGCCTTTGTCATGGAAATGGGGGAGGGGGGCCCATCTGCCATCTGGAGCCTAACTAGGGTCTGGGAGGGTGGGATTAGGGGTGGGCCCTTCCCCCACCTTTGTGCAATGCCCCTCCCCCCATGACCTCCCCTCTCAGCAGCTGCAGCTGGGACCCTGCGAGCCCAGGTTCCCTGGGAAGGCGGGGGTTGGGGGGCAGCAGGGGGCGGGAATCACCATGGAAACCCCCTCTCCGGGTTTGCCTGGGGGTGTCTGGGCTCCGCCCCACAAATCTGCTTCTGAATCCTGGGGGAGGGTAGGCTGGGGAGGATGCCCATCTGGCCCCCAGTTTGCCATAAAAACAGAGGTGCTGGAATCTCTTCCTCTCCCTGATGTGGAGGCTGACAATGGTCTGATGGGTCCCTCTATGGCCAAGTAGACCCAGAAGCCCCCAGGTTGTGAGGATGGACTCTAGTGATGAACTGTATGACCCAGAGGGCTACTGTATGCAGGTGATGTGGCATGTGTGTGTAATGTGTGGCACCCTAGGCTGTAAGACATGGTGTTTGTGGGACCCCGTGGCTATGTAAATGGCTGTTATCATGTGGGTCTGGCTGTTATAGACTCAGATTGTGTTATTATGTGTCTTGGGACATGGTATTTTTTTTGGTAGGTGCTTTGTGACACATTGCAACTCTGGCTGTGACCTGGTGGGGCTGCGTGGGTGTGTCTTGCTGTGACAGGGTGTTTGTGTGTTATGGTGAAATTGTGTGGGTGTGTCTACCTGTGCCCCATTCGGGGTGGAGTGTGTGTGACACTGAGGGCTTGTGCAGTGGTGTGACAGGTGTGTGGTTGGTTCTGTGATTCTTACTGTAATTACCCTGGAGTTCCATGAATGTGGCAATGGCCTTGTGTCACCCTCCTGGTGGTGTAGTCACCGGAGCTGTGCAATGGGTATCCCAGTGTGGCCCTGCGTGTGTGTGTGCCTGGGTGGCTGTGGTGTTTGGCTGGTCCTAACTAGGTGTTCCAGCAGGTTGTGCCCCAAATATTTCCAGCCATCCATCGTGTGCCAAGCCCTATCCTGGTCAAGGGTGTAGGAGGAGCCCAAACCCAGGTGAAGGACCTGGGTCAGCCCACGTCATGGAAGGATGGGAAAGGACCCTGAATGCCGACTCTGCCTTGGATGATCCCTGACCCCAAAACCCACCCAGGAGCGCAGCGTCCCTTCCCCTGTCCCCCAGCTCCAATCCATCAACAAGTCCTCGTCTCTAAAAAGGGCACAGCCCCGAGGGTGGGGAAGAGTGGAAGCCATCAAATATATTGCCATGAGTTTTCATTGTTATTACAGAAATAATAGTGGCTGTGGTGTTTGTCTTTTAGTTTTCTGGAGGACCCCAGGTGTGCACAATTGTATCAATTAGAATCCCGCTGCCCCTATCCCAGGAACAATATACTCTTGGCCCAATTTATTCATTTTGTTCATTTTTTAATTAGTGACTTCTAGTGAAGTAATATGCCCTCGCAACTCACCTCCCTAAACAAAAGCTGGACCCTTGACAATGACCTCCTCTACCCAGAGGTTAATTTACATGAAACAGAAAGATAGACATCAGCAGAAGTAATGGAGGAAGGAGCTTATCCTACCACCCCCTACCCCCAATAGCGTAGCTCACCCTGTTAGCGTTTGGGGGTGGGCCCTCTAGACCATGTTTCCAGGACATTGATAAACACACAATGAGATGGGGTCACACAATAGTCGCTGCTCTGTAAATGGACTTTTCTTTCCCCCACTTTACAATACTCACCACTGTTTCGGGGAAATAAATATACACGTCCACCATTTTTCAAACAGTTGCAGAGAGTTTCATTGTTGGGCTGGACCACAATTAACGAATCGAAGGGTCACAGGGAAATGTGTCTATTTCATAACTGAGAGAAGGGCCTTGAGAGAGAGGAACGGGGCTAAGGGTGGAGGACCAAATGTGGATGGGAAAGGACTGGGAGGATATTTCAAATGAGGCATGGAGGAGAAGAAAGGCGAGAAAGAGGGCTGGAAGCACAGGGAACAGCAAGTGCAGAGGCCCTGAGGGTGGAGCAAACCTAGTGTTTGGGGCACGTGGAGGGAGGCCTGTGTGCCTGGAATAGAGATGTTGAGGGGGACCATGGGCTGAAATGAGCGGGGGGGTGGTGATGGGCCAGGTCGTGCAAGGTCCTGTGGGCCATGAGAAGCACTTGAATTCTGAGGAAGGTGGGAGACCCAGAGGATTCCAAGCAGAGGGATGTGACCTGGTTCAGATGCTCACAGGTGCCCCCTGGCTGCTGTGGGAGGAACAGCCTGTGGGGGATGGTGGAGTGGAGCCTGGAACCAGGGCAGAGCCTGCTACACTGGTCTGGATGAGCAATGGGAGGAAAATGGGGAGAAGTATGTGGATTCTGGAGAAGGAGGAAGGTGGAGCCAATAGGATGATGGTGTTTAGACGTGGGTGTGATAGACACGTCGAGGACAACCCTAGGCTGGGGACCTGAGCACCTGGAACGACAGAAATGTCATTACTGAGCGAAGGCAAGTTGGGGTTGCTGAGTGTGACTCCCCACCATGAAGCCTCCTCACAGGACACCTGGAGGCAGGTATCACGCAGGTGTGCAGTTTGGGGACCAGTCCCAGTGCTGGCTCAGACATTTTGGAGCTGTCAGGATTGAGCTGAGGGCTAAAGATCTGAGTGACCCTGAGGGTGCCCAGTGTAGTAGGGAAGAGACAGGCTGGCAACCCAGATTGACTTTCCAAAGAAGTTAGATGTGTCGATGTTGACGGAACGTCCCGCCTGAGAACATGAGCTAGAAACGTGAAGGTCTCCAAGGTCCCCAGGGAGACACATGACCCCAGAGGTGCAGGTATTTGTCATCGCTCTATGCAGGCCGTGCCACGTTCATTATCTTGGTCACAGCCATGTCCCCTCTCACCACGCCCCAGTTGACTTCTGCCCACTGCCCATGGTGACTGACTACTCATGGTATTTATTGAGTAAACGGATGAGGGATGTCTGTCACCCAGAGGCAGTTTGGGTGTTGCCTCACTTTCCCTTCCTGTGAAATGGGTCTTGCCCTCAGCCCTGTCTGCCTGACCCGCTCCCCCAGGTATCCTATGCCAGACCCAGCTCTGCCTCTATTCGAGATGCGAACCTGTACGTCAGCGGGCTCCCCAAGACCATGAGCCAGAAAGAGATGGAGCAGCTCTTCTCCCAGTACGGCCGCATCATCACTTCTCGCATCCTGGTGGACCAGGTCACAGGTCAGGCTGCCGGGGAGGGCTCACCTGACAGGGGCACGCAGGTCAGAGACACCCAGGTGGGACCAGAGTGGAGAAACAGATAGCAGCGAGGAGGGGGGTGTGGTCACACAGGAGGGGGCAGGGTCCCCATGAAGCCCTCGCGCCCCACTGCAGGTGTCTCTCGGGGTGTGGGATTCATCCGCTTTGACAAGAGGATCGAAGCCGAGGAGGCCATCAAAGGACTGAACGGGCAGAAGCCACTGGGTGCGGCTGAGCCCATCACGGTCAAGTTTGCCAACAACCCGAGTCAGAAGACGGGCCAGGCCCTGCTCACCCACCTCTACCAGTCCTCCGCCCGGCGCTACGCAGGCCCCCTGCACCATCAGACACAGCGCTTCCGGTGAGCCCTCTGCTGCTCCCTGCCCCCTAGATACCCCAGACCCCCAGAACCGGGTGCCCTCGGCTTGCAGGTGACCTCCTCGAACCCCGTTCCTGCAGAGTGGAGAGACACCAGGACGGTGCCCACACTCTGGGGCTGCTGAAGGCAGAAAAGAGGAAATGTGGAGGCCTGTCATGTGTTGAGGCCAGGCCCCTGTACACAGCAGGCACTCAATGTGCACAGGCCACTATGAGTATTATCATTGGCGTCAAGAGTTCTAGACCCACCCAATCGGGTCAGCCCCAGCTGCCCCCTCCCTTGGGCACGTGGCTCCAGCTGGCGGTTCCACAGGTGCAGGCCACAGAGTGCTCCCTGGGGGGCAGGCACCCTTACTTTTTCTGCTCAGTGATGCCATGAGATCAGAGCCCATCTTGTCCCCTGAGGGACAGAGGGTCCCCAGGGACCCTGAGGCTCAGAGAGGCCATGTCACTTTCCTGACCCAGGCACTTTGGAGAAGAGACTTGAAACTTCCCTTCTAGGGACCCAAGAGCTGGAGTTGGGGGCAGGTGTGTGGGGGGGTGCGGGAGAGCTAGACTGGGTGTCTGGTGTGGGAGGGCGAGGATGCCAGTGAAGAGTGGGTAGCGGCAGGACAGGCAAGAGGCGGTGCCCGAGTAAGTGACCACGGTTCCGTGCCAGGCGGTGTCCAGCCGGGCGGGGAGCAGGCGGGCGGGGGCAGGGCCGGCGGCACTGCTGGACTGCTGGGTGGGGGCGGGGAGGGCAGGCTGGCTGCCCAGTGTCACAGCCAGGGGGTGTGTCCAGAAGCCACCAGTGACCACCCCTTCTGCCTCCACAGGCTGGACAATTTGCTCAACATGGCCTACGGAGTCAAGAGGTAAGAGTGCCCCTGCCCCACTGCCCCCAGCCCCTCAGTATTCCCTCCTGGGACCTTTGCCCTGATGGAACCCTCCCCCACCTCACCCCCAGGACTGCCCATGTATGGGCATAGTGTGGCCATCAAGAGATCTGGGGGATATTGAGTCTGCTAAGTGCCTAGAAAGGACTACTATGAAATTTGGACCCAAAGGGCCTATCTGTGGCCTTCTCCATTCCACTGAAAGGCAGGCAGGGTTGCCCGGGTCACGACTGTGCCCCCACTGGCCACTGTTGGTCATCTTTGCTGAGGGTCACGGGATGCCCCCTTTCCACCTCTTAGCTGGCGAGGAACCTTGAGGCCCCTGCTACACTGTACACATCCCTGACCCTCTGAAGGTCCCTGTGTCTATAGCATCAAGAGCTACTGAGCACATGCTGAGTGCCAGGAGCATGGCTTGAGGCTGGGGACCCAACGTGGCCCAGTCAGACTTGGCCCTGGTGGCCCTGGTGGAAATGGAATGACACTGAGCTTGATGCTTGGCACACAGTGCGGGCTCGCTCAGTAAAAGGCAGCAGCTCTTATGATTATTGTTAATATTATTACTTATTTCAGTCCTTTGGGGAAGGAGACAGATGAACAGTGATCTGGGAGGTGAAGAGGGTAGGAGACAGGTTGATGGGCATCCAATAGGGACATCACTCAGGGCCAGAAGAGAATCAGGGTTCCTGGCAGCAGAGATGGCTTTGCAAAGTCCAAGAGGAGAGAGTGAGCCCAGCAATCATACAAACAGCTAAGGCCCTTGGTGTCCTGGGTCCTGAGGTGCTCAGAAAGACAGGGAGCCAGCGCGGAACGTGGTGAAGCCAACTCTGGCCCTTCCTCTGTTCTTTCACTCCACACACCCCTCCAGAGGGCCGACTGGTGCTGGGAGCTGTTCTAGGCCTGGGCGCCGAGGGAACAGAACCTTGCAGGGAAGGTGGAGCTGAGAATAAATATCCGATTTAAATAGGAAAAGGCCCGGGGTCTTCCCTGGTGGTCCAGTGGTTAAGACTCTGAGTTTCCACTGCAGAGGGAGCAGGTTCAATCCCTGGTTGGGGAACTAAAATCCTGCATGCCTCGAGCCAAAAAAAAACCCCAAAACATACATATGTACATGTGTGCCTGCTAAGTCACTTCAGTTATGTCCGACTCTTAGCAACCCCCTGGCCTGTAGCCCGCCAGGCTCCTCTGTCCATGGGATTCTCCAGATAAGAATACTGGAGTGGGTTGCCATGCCCTCCTCCAGGGGATCTTCCCGACCCAGGGATAGAACCCAGGTCTCTTACGTCCCCTGCATTGGCAGGTGGGTTCTTTACTACTAGCACCACCTGGGAAGCCCACATATGTACATATGTATGTACATAAGTAGGAAAAGGCTGGAGAGGGCCAGAGGGAGGAGATGACCACTGTATGAGTCAGAGGAAGCCACCCCAGGAGGTGACATCTGAGCTGAGACCTGAATAACCAGCAGGGGACACTTAAAGGCCACACTCGCACCCTGGTTCCAGCACTGCCCTTCCGGGTGGGCCTCCTCCTGGCAGGATGGCCAGTGTGGCAAAAGAGGCGGCATTGCCAAGGGTGAGGTCAGGGTGGTGTCTGAGTGGGTGGTGAGGACAGGAATTGGGTGGGAACAAATGCCAAGGGGAGAGTGGTAGCCAGGCGAGGGGAAGGGGTCAGGGATCAACAGGGCTGAGGACCAGGTGGGGTCCAAGGTCATGGGCTCAGGAGGTGGGTTGGGGCTCAGGAAAGGATCATGGGTGAGGACCTAACGTTTAGAGAGGGTCAGAGGTCAGGACAGGGCTTCAGGTCAGGATGGAGATGGGGGGCCTAGGGTCTCAGAGTGGCTCAGAGTATGAGGTTTAAGGTGGATGGGGTCTCAGATGGAGGTCACGGGGCCAGTGCAGGGGTCACACAGTCCTGAGATCACTGCACAATCAGAGGTCAAGACGGGGTCAGGGGGCATGCCGGGGGTCAGGGCAGAGCCCGCGTGACCCCCAAAGTAGTCCCCTGTCGCTCATCGCCAGGTTCTCACCCATCGCCATCGATGGCATGAGCGGCCTTGCGGGCGTGGGCCTGTCGGGGGGTGCAGCGGGCGCTGGCTGGTGCATCTTCGTGTACAACCTGTCTCCGGAAGCGGACGAGAGCGTTCTGTGGCAGCTGTTCGGGCCCTTCGGGGCAGTCACCAACGTCAAGGTCATCCGTGACTTCACCACCAACAAGTGCAAGGGCTTCGGCTTCGTCACCATGACCAACTACGATGAGGCGGCCATGGCCATCGCCAGCCTCAATGGCTACCGCCTGGGCGAGCGCGTGCTGCAGGTGTCCTTCAAGACCAGCAAACAGCACAAGGCCTGAGGCGCCGCCGCCCTCCCCACCCTCCCCGGGCAGCAGAGACAGAGAGAGAGAGAGAGAGAGACAGGGGGCCCGAGAGAGACAGCGCAGGCAGACCACGGACGGCACGAGGGCCCTGCGTCCCTGCAGAAGCCACAGGGTGAGCACTCGGTGGGAGGGTCTGCAGGGAATGGGGGGTGCCTGGGGGGGCCCCCTCCCCCATCCTAATGCCCCTCCCCCCTAGGCTGGGCTGTTCACTCTCTCGTCTTGGTTTCGTTCATGGTGAAGGTTTTTGTTTCCTTTTTCGGCTAAAATGAAAGCAGAGATGTGCCCCTAGCCCACCCCTCAACCACCTTCCACGGATGGCTTGGGGTGGGGGGTATTGGGGGTGCCCTCTCAGGCCCCCTTGCCCAGGCCTCCCCAGTTACGTAGGTGAGCCTGAGAGGGGGGGTACAGGTTTAAAAATCCCCAAAAAAGTGAAACATGAGAGGGGTGTGGTCAGCCCTGGCCCAGAGCCCCCTGGTGTGGAATGTGAGGAGCAGGGGGAGGGGCTGGAAACAGAGACAAAATGAAAAAAAAAAAGGGGGGGTGGGAGGGGAAGAAAAACTCTATTTTTGTAAAAAGGGAAAAAAGACCTCGTGGAGAATTTTTACTGGGGATTCTTGAACTTGAAAAAAAAAAACCACAAAAAAGACAAAAAAAAATATTTTGGCAGGTTATGTTTACCAACTGGGGCAGGGACAGGGAGCAGGGCTTAGGAGCTGAGGGTCCATGGGGCCACACAGAGAAACACAGCCACGCAAAGATACACAGGGGCAGGCACATGTACACACCGTCCAGGGACACACACAGCAGCACAGAGGGACCCAGAGACACGCCTCAGGAAAACTCCTTGGCCCAATAAACATGGAAGAGCAAAGTATGGGGCTACACACGCATGGCCCTGGTGGACTCGGACGTGGACAAATGTGGCCAAGGGCAGAAGTGGCCACAGGTGGGTGTGGCCAAGGACAAATGTGGACACGTGAACATGGGAACATTACCCCACGTGCACGTGGCCATGTGGAGACAGATTCATTTGGACATAAATCTAGACACCCAGGCATGGAGACACATAGTCACAACACCCAGAGACACACAGACATGCCCACAGCATCGTTCAGGCCCAGGTGAGCAGTCACAGCCCAGACCCCAGCCCAGTCCATAGCCCACTTCCTAGCAACGCCGGCCGGCCCCACCCCCTCCACACACTTCGGCCCCAACGGCCCCGCCCCAGGTTCTCTGCAGAGATCTCTCCTGGCTCCTCAGTGGTCCCTGCTGCCCACGATCACAGGCGTGCACACACAGCGTCCATGCATCCAGACACAGGATACCTCGTTACCCTTTTGGCATCATGGTGGGCTGGAGGCAGCCCCCCCCCACAACACTTGAGGCCAAAGGAACCCCCACCCCCGACCCTGGGGCTGAGCCTCCCTGGGCCAAGGCCCTGGCCCACAAGGCCAAGGGGGGGAGGCTGGGCCCTGAGCCTCCCCGCTCAACAGCCTCCCCCAGCAGCAAGCGCCCACCACTCTCCTGGACAGGCCCAGGGTGGACTGGCCCAGGGGCCCAGCCCTACCTTCTCTTCCCACTTGTCACCCCCTTTCAGTTTGTTGGGTTTTTCTGTCTTTCCAGATCAGTGAGGGCAGTGGACGCAGCCCCCATCCCAAGCTCCAGCCTCGGCTTCTGTCTGGACTTTTCCATCCCCCTAGTTTTCATTCTTTGTTTAAAAAAAAAAAAAATCCAACAGAAGCCAAAGGCCGGAGCCCCCGGGAGCCCTCGCAGCCCCTCACCCCCACAGTGGGCCCAGTCAGAACCGAGAATGGCAAACCCCAGTTTCAGCCCCTCCTCCGGTGTCCCTGCGTTTGGTGTCTGGCCTTGGCCCCATCTGACTGCCCAGCTCTCTCTCCCCCACCCCCTCCCGGTGTTGTTATTAAACGTCTGTGGAGCTTCTGCTGCAAGGAACAAAAAGAAAAAAAAAATCAAAAAAGCGACAAAAAAAACAAACAGAAGAGGAAAAAAGCGACAAAAAAAAAAAAGGAAGAGAAAAAAAACCACACACACAGAAGAGATTTAAAAAAAAAGAAAAAAAAAAGACATAAACTGGCACCAGTTAACTTTCTTGTACTTTTTTGCCGAATTGAGCTTCTTGTAGTTTTAACTTATTGCTATGTTAACTATTTATCCTTGTTGCCCTGTAAGGACATTTGTGTATATTTCTGTTCCTTCATCCAGTTTGCAAGTTTAAAGGAACCACGATGTTCTCTTTGTTTCTTTTAAGTTTTGCCGAGACGTGGTTATGCCTAATTTATTTATAAAAGGGGAAGTGGAATCATTAAAGTAATAATAATTATTAATAACAGTAATGGTAGCCGAGCGGCGCCCCGTGGGGGGGCCTGTGCTCTGCAGGGCGGTCCCTGCAGCCAGCGACGTCCGGGGTCTTTAATGGGATTATTTTTGCTCGTCTTGAGAATTTTTTCAGTCCTATTTAGCTGGTGAAACCCTAGCTTGTTCTTGATACACGAACCTATTTATTCTTGTGGTTTTTAAGTCCTCCCCAACCTCCCCGCTCCCCTCCAGCAGGGCAGGCCCCCCAGCGGGTCCATCCCTCTCCCTCTGTTTTCTTGGGGCTTTCTCCCCTCTGCTGTCCGCCCGCAGCAACGCGTGTCCACACGTGGACAGCGTGGCGGAGGCATCTGTGAGCAATAAGGGCTGGGTTTGTCCCCCACCCTGGGGGAGGCCGGGTTCCAGAGAGGGGGCAACTCCCCACACCCCCTCAACTGAGGCCCTGGGCCCCTGCCACCCCCAACTGGGAGGGGACTCCTTTTTCTAAAACACAGAACTCAGCCCAGCCAGCCAGGCCCCCTTCCTGGAGGCCAGCCCCTCACCCCAGGGGAGGTGGGGCCTGGGGTCTTCCGCATCCCTGCGTGGGGCAGGGGCAGGGCCCGTGGGAAAGGGGCTCAGGCCCTCCAGCCCTCCCCTCATCCTGTTATTTATTTGGATGGTTTCAAATCAAGACAGAGTCCATGTTGGAGGTGATAAAGAACTGTTAAAAAAAAAAAAAAGACAAAAAAAAACCCAAAACCCAACAAGAACACTTTGCGTTGAGTTTAGACACTATTTATTACCGAGATTACAGGCCTGGCCGCGGTAACAGACTTTTACATGGAATTGTTTAATTATTTGTACTTTTCATGCCAGAAAAATAAAAGTTCAGAATCTTATGGCCTCAGGTGTCTGTGCTTCCACACACCAGTCGGCCCTGCTGTGTGGCTGAGTGCAAGCCACTGTCCCTCTCTGGGCCTAGCTCACACCTGGAGCCCCCGGATTCCCCACAGCACACGTGTGATTGGGATGTGGGGTCTGAGACCAGCAGGTGGAAACCGAGACAGAAGTATCTCTGCTGACCACAGGGCATCTCAGGTGAGACCCTCAAATTGTGGAGCCAGCCCCCCAGGACCTGCACAGCTGCTTCCCGTGTTCAGCCCTCTCCACCCCCAGCCCTTCCACACCCCAGCAAAGCCAGACAGACACAGATGAGTTGGAGGGATCATGTTTATTGTTTGGGGGTCACAGGTCAAGTCACTTCCCCACCAAGAGGGAAGGCAGATACCCTGGGTGGGGGACAGGGTGGGCCAGGCCACCAGGGTGTGGGGGTCCAGGTAGGACAGGCTCCTTTATTCCATCTGTGGAGGCAGCCGGGGCCTGGGAACGTGGCTCTGCCCCGCTGGCCAACCAAAAGCAGGGCATGGAACCTCACCTGCTTCCTGCCCTGTGGGGTAGGTGAGGTGACCCACAGGGGCAGGCCTTGGTCCACAGACTGAAGGGTGGATGGGCAGCACCACTAGGGGCTGGTTCCATATCTTGATTTCTAGGACCAGAGAGAAACCAAATGAGACAGATGAAGGGAGATGCATGGGGGAGCAGCCATGTCGCTGAGAGGACCTCCCCCCACGACCATGTCCCCAAGCGGTAGGGGACGGGAGCGACCTCCACCTCCCCACCCACCTCTGCGCTGGGCAGGGCGGAGCAGGGCTAGAGCTCATCGTGGTCACCCTCCACAGGGTATTCAGGCGGGGGCTCTGGGCAGGCAGCTGGCGTCATCAGCTCCATGAGGTACTCGCAGCGGCTGGGCTCTGTGGTGCTGGTCACCACCGTCTCCTTTCCACACAGCAGGCGTACCTGGGGTGGGCAGGTGGGGCTCAGGTGGGCTCTGTGGGCCTGGGTCCTCACTCCACTGCCCCCAGCCCGCAGGCACTCACGGTGGTGGAGCGATTGGGGCCTTGCCAGCAGCCTGTGCCCTGCTCATACTTCATGGCGCTGAACTTGTCGTGGTCAGGGCCAGCCCACGAGCCCCAGGTGCTATGGGAGAGTGGGGCACTGAGAGGGGCCGGCCAGGAGGGGCTGGGAGTGGGGATGAGGGGCCGAGAGGGGGGCCTAACCCAAGCTCACTCACCCAAGGCTGGTGGGGGAACCGCCGAGTTTGGGTTTCTGCGAGACAAGCTTGAAAGGGCAGAGTCTGTAGATGTACCTGTCATGGGATGGGGCTGGTGGGTGGGAAGACAGGGGTCCCAGCCTCCACAACATCCCTCCCCACACAAGGGCCATGCAGGTACCTCAAATCCCAGTGGCTGCGCCTATGCCCACCCCCCTCCCTCCCCACCCCCTCCTTGCTCAGGGCCAGACCCACCAAGCCCACCCACCACACGTGCCCACTGGGGACGCACTCATTGGTGGTGAGCTCATAGCACTGGCTGTAGAGGTAAGCGAACTCGCCGTTGGGGCCAAAATCAAATGAAATCTCCTGTTCCAGGTTCCTAAAGGGGAGGCCCGGAGGTTAAGGGGCAGTGAGGGATGCCAGCCCAACTCAGGACAACACAGGAAGGCCCGCTCCAGTGGCGGAGGGTCTTTCAGGGCCTGAGCTCCAGTCCCCACCACCTGGGGATTCTCCCTGCAGGAGCCACCGCCAACTTGCAGAGGTTGCCTGAGTAACTTGCCCATCGCCACCGCCTCTGGGGAGTCGGGCAGCAGGTAGCCATGGGGCAGTGGAGAAGTGGCCTTGCTGCGACCGCATGGGCACCCCCATACCTGATGGATTCTTCCATGTCCTTCAGGGACCGCTCAGCCTCTTCAAACTTGTTGCGGGCCTCCTGGGCAGCTGGTGGGGTCAGGAAGGTCAGAGGTGCCCACACCCCATCCATGAAGAGAGGGCAGGGGGTGGCACAGACAGGCCTGATTTCCCCAGCCCCAGGGCTGGCTCTGGGTGAGGACAGGGCCCAGGAGGACCCTCTGGGCCTTGCCAGCCGCCAGGCAGACCCCACCCCCCCGCCCAGGCTCTCAGCTCTTGAGGGAGCAGGGCTGAGGCTCCTGGGGCCCTGCCGGTTCCTCGCCTGCCAAGGGTGACACAAACAACAGCCACTCGTAAGGAGGCAGAAGAGCCCCTGGGACTGGTGTGGTGGTGCCAGCTTCTCCAGGCCCCAGAAGCCCCCTCTAGGTGGCCTGGAGTCCTCTAGGCTTGCCTGGGCCAGCCCCAGGCCACCTCGGGGAGCAGGCAGGGCCTGTTTCTTGGGCCCCTGCACCTGTTGGCAACAGGGAGGGGCTCCTCCCTCCCAGGCTCAGCCCTCACCGTTGATGAAGGCCTGCGTCTGCTCATCATACGGCGGCATTCTATCCTCCTCGGTGGGGCTGGCCGTCTGGGGGGCTGGGACTGGGGGTGGGGAGTCCTGGGGGAGGGGGGACAGAGTGAGCGAGTGACCCCACTCCCACCCATCACCCTCTTCACCCCTAAACACCCACCTTGGGCTGCTCCCCCTGGGAATCCTCGTCCTCCTCATCCTCATCCTCCTCTGTCTCCTCATCCTCCTCGTCTTCATCCTCCTCCTCTGTGGGCGGTGAGGGCATGGGGGGCTGCTCCTCCTTGGGCTCCATCACATCAGGCGCAGGAGGCGATGGTGGGTACTCAGTGGGCAGCACCTGCCAGATGTGCGGAGAGGTCGTGCAGAGGACTTGGGGGTCCATCCCCACCCCCAGGGCCAGGGGCCAGGCTCCCACCATGGCCCAAGGGCGGCCTTGTGTCTCCACCCCTTCCAAGGAGCCTAGAGAGAGGGAAGGAGGGACAGACAGCTGGGGGCGGGGTGGCTTCTGTAGAGGAAGTGGGGCCGCCCAGCTGGCCAGGGTGGCCCAGTGCCAGAGCTGGAGGCAGTGCCTTTGTGAGGCATCCAGGGGCGGGGCGGGGGTGGCGGGGGGGGGGGCCTCAGATCACATCCCTTCCCCTCCCTCTACTGACCTCGGACCGGTACTTGTCCCTGATGGCGGCCCAGACGCGGTCATAGAAGAAAGCAGCATCCATCTGCGCGTCTCCCCCAAGGAGGGTCTGTGCACGTCAGGTTGGGGTGGGGTCAGGGGCAGGACCTCCACGTGCCCCCCACCCCCAATCCAGGCACTCTCGTAGTGGGTGCGGGGGCCCTCAGGCTGTGGTGCCAGGCACAGCACGCGCTGACTTGCCCAGGGCCAGACTGGAGCCCGGGCTGGGTGAGGAGAAGCTGCCAGAAGGGGGCAGCACAGGCCTGTGAGAAAGAGGAGGGGGCCAGAGAGGTGCGGGGGTGGGGACTGGAGAGAGAGAGAGAGAGAGAGAGAGAGAGAGAGAGAGAGCGCGCGCGCGCGCGAGAGAGCGAGAGCACCGAGGCAGGGCTACAGCACCAGAGACAGAGGCCAGGGTGCAGTGGGGAGTGAGGGCCAGCAGGGCAGCAATGCGTGGGGACCAAGGAGCAGGGCTCCAGTCCAGTAAGGACAGAGAGCTGTGAGGGCGACCACGTATGTGCACTGGGGGGCGGGGGGGGGGCGGAGCATGGTTATAGGGAACCTAACTCTCCCCACTAGACACCCTGAGGCACCCACATGACTCCACTAGGTCCCACAGGGAAGGGAGAAAGGCCCTGGGCAGCCCCTCCTAGTCCCCAAGCAAGGCCTGGCCACACCAGCCAGGCTGGGCCCCCCCAGAACCCTGGCCCTGGGCCAGCAGGGAACTTTCCATGGGAGCAGCCCACAGAAGGCCTGCCTCTGGCCACCCCCCGCCCCCCACCCTGAGGTCACCCTGGGACAATCCCCTCCAGGAGTCCCAAGCGAAGGGGTGGGCTGAGTACCTGGGCTTCCCCTTCTGATAATGCCCCGTCCCCATCCGTGTCCAGCTCCGGGTGGGTCTGCAGCTCAGCCACTGAGACCCTGTGGGGACAAAGGCAGAAGCCGATGGAGCAGAGAGCCCATGGGCTCCTGGTCAACTGCCCCCCAACCCCCACCCCGGGCCAGGGCTCCTCCTGAGAACTTGCTTCAGGACCTTGGGGTAGGGAGAGAGGGCAGGCAGGAAGGTGGGAAAAAATGAGGTCTGGGGTTAGGGCCCGGTCTGGTCTCTAACCTGGGAAAGGCAGGTCCTAGCCACCCCGTTCCCTGCCTCCTACCCGCTCCTGAGGCTCCACAACCCTGAGGAGCTCAAGGGAGGGACAGGCACAGGGGTGGGAGTAGGAGACAACCCTGTGTCCTCAAGACCCAGCTTCCACTTCCTTCCACCCTTAGAACCGAACACAGGGAAATGCCCTTGGCCTGGTATCCTCCACCCCAGGAAACCCAAACACCTATGATGGCCCAGGTCCCACATCCTGCCCCCATCCCGCCACCCACCGCCACTGCTCACCAGGAAGGGGACCGCCATGCCCATTCTCTCCCCAGGAACCCTCCAAAGTCCCAGGCCTCCCACCAGGGGGCCTGCCCAGCCTCCTTGTTCCTGAAAGCCCACCCTCCACTGAGCCGTTGGCCTGGAGTTGGCCAGCAAGTTCAGGGGCACTGGCCAGGATTTCGTCTTTCACTAAAGCGTCCCAGGCCACAGAGTAGGCTTTCGAAAAGCACTGAGATCCCCAGTCCCCCTGTCCAGCTCGAGGGGGTGGTTTCCCTCATCTCTTCCCCACCCCCCCAACCCCCCAGGGGATCAGGCTCCAGGGCAAGGAGGTGGGCTCTGGCTGGTTTCCTAAAGGCGGGGAGAGGGAGGAGGGAGCCCAGGGCAGATGGCGCTGGCACACTCACGCCCCATCCATGTCATCGTCCAGCTCCTGGAAGGCGCTGGCTGCCAGCTCCCGCTCCCGCTGCTCCTTGGAGGTAGCCTGCTGCTCTGTGGAAGGACCAGCTCCATCATTCTCCGTCCCCAACACCCCCCGGGCTCACTGTGTGCCCGGCCCTCTGGGTGCTGGGGCTGGGGCTCTGAGTCAGGCCATTGTGGGGGGCAGACTGGGGGTGGGAACTAGGCAATGAGAAGGGCTGGCCTGTGTGGGGGTAGGAGGGCCGAGGAGGTGGGCAGTGCCAGATGGATGGGGGATCCAGCAGGGGCAGCTGGTGGCTTCTGCAGAGTCTGAACAACCCGTGATGGTACGAGGGGTAGGACCATAGGTGTGCCACGTTCAGGAAGCCCCCAGGAGAAGAGGTCAGGGGACAGAGGCTGGGGTGGGGGTGCAGCCAGGTGAGGCAGATGTCCTGGGGGCCCCGCGGAGTGTCTCACAAAGGGGGAGAAGCCACCAGCACGGAAGATGGGAACTGCACCGTGGCCAGAGGACACAGGGTGCTGCAGCCCCACACGTGCTCCGATGGTCTCGCCTCGGCCTGCCCCAGCCCACCCGGCTCAGGGGGCACTCAGGAAAGCACCCCAGGTGCAGCTACACTATGAGGCTTGGCCCTCTCCACCAGGATGAGCAGCCTATGTCCCAGGAGACCCCAGCAGACAGCCGACAATGTCCTCATAGATGAGGGCTCCAGGCTCAGGTGGATGAAAGGACCTGGCCATGGTCACCCGGCTGGTGAGGGGCACAGCCGGGGGCCAAGCCAGGCCACATGCCTCCAGAGCCCACGCTTGTCCCCACTACCCTCTAGGAATCCCGGTGAAACTGCCGTGGCGTGCCACCCCTGAACCTGAGTCAGCAACTCCACACTAAGAAGCTGGGCACTAGTCTGCCCGGCCTTGTGTAAAAGGATGCTAGACGTGGTGCAAAAGAAGGTGGAAACAGAAGCAAAGACCAGAGTTCATTCACTTTCTAACATGTGGCCCAGGAAGAAAGAGTAAAGGAACCTGGCACCAAAGGTGAGTGAGAAAACCTGCAACTTTAGTCACAAAGGGCCAGGCCCTTGACACCCAAGAGCCACTTACAAGCAGTGGAGACCAGAACCAAAACCCTGATGGGAAAAATGGTACCTGGATGAGATAAACCCCACCAGGGTGATACACTGGGATAGACAACAGCTCTTAAACAGGAAGCAGGGTCCCGACACCGGGCTACAACATGGATGACCTTCCACAATACGACGCTAGGGGAAAGCAGTCACAAAGGCCACTCACTGCCTGACTTCTTGATGTGAAATGTCAAGAGCAAGTCAATCCATGGAAATAGGAAGCCATCATGTGGGGGCCGGGGGCCAGGGGCGGGGCCAAGGGGAGATTTAATGGGCCTGGGGGTCCCTCCTGGGGTCATAGGAATGTTCTGGAACTAGACAGCAGCGATGGTTGCACAACAGTGTGGACATACCTAACACCACTGAATCAGACACTGAAAACTGGCTGAAATGGTGAAGTGTAACATGACTGGGATTTTACCGCAGTGAGAAAAAAATGAAGGGCAAAGAGTAAAAGGAAACGAGGCACCCGGGGACAGAGCACAACACTCGTGTACCGTGTAGACCAGTGCTGTCCAGTAGAATTTTCTACAGAGGTGGACGTGTGTCACTGCTGAGCACTGGGCCTGCAGCCCACTCGACACATGTCTGCAGTGGGCATGGCTGGAGCAGAGGCCTGGGAGCAACAAAGAGCAGCAGTTTCGCAGGGCTGGTGGGGGTGTGGGCAGGCAATCAGACCAACATGGCAAGTACACAGGGTACAGAGAGCAGGGAGAAGCCCTCAACGGCAGGGGGCGCTGTAACCCGGCAGTGGTGGCCCAAAGGCTATCCCACCCAAGGCACTGAGGAGCCAGGAAGACTGCTGGGCCAAAGAACGGCTTGGCCTGATGGAGGGAGGCCATCAGGAGGCCAGAAGGGCCAGAATGGGCCCAGGGACTTCCCTGGGGGTCCAGTGGTTAAGAATCAGGCTTCCAGCAAAGAATAGGAATCTGTACAGGGGAAACGGGTTCCATCCCTGGTCCGGGGGGATTCCACATGCTCTGGAGCAACTAAGCCTGAACGCTACAACTACTGAGCCTGTGTGCCGCAACTACTGAAGCCCGTGCACCTAGAACCTGTGCTCTGCAACAAGAGAAGCAGCTGCAACGAGAAAGCCCCATACCCTAACAAAGAGTAGCCACGCCTGCCGCAACTAGAGAAAGGCTGTGAGCAGTAACGAAGACCCAGCATGGCCAAAAGTAAATATAAATTAGTAATAAAAACTCAGCCTTCTGATTCTAATAATTCTAATAAAGAATAATTTAACAGAATTTAATAAATAGAAATTTAATAATATAATAGAATCTAATAATCCTAATAAAGAATCAACACAGGGACACATTTCTGGCTGGGGAACTAAGATAACACATGCCATGGGGCAACTAAGTCCGCTTGCCGCAACTAGAGAAGCCCCCACACCATGCAACAAAGACCCAACACAGGCAAAAAATGCTGGGCCCTGAGCGAGGCAGGAGCAGGCTGGTGATTCAAGCCTGCGGAAAAGGGACAGAGTCTACAATTGGACTAATGTGGCCATCAGTCTAGCTGGGCAAGCCAGTGGCCTCTTTGGCCTCAGCTTCCTTGCTTGTGAAATGAGGTGATGTCTGGGAAAGGGGAGCAGGGGCAAAAACACAACGATCCTTGTGAAACAAGCACTGGGTACTCTGGTCTACCCACCGTCAGTGTGGGAGAGAATCAGTTCAGTTCAGTCGCTCAGTTGTGTCCGACTCTTTGCGACCCCATGAATCGCAGCACGCCAGGCCTCCCTGTCCATCACCAACTCCCGGAGTTTACCCAAACTCATGTCCATTGAGTCGGTGATGCCATCCAACCATCTCATCCTCTGTCGTCCCCTTCTCCTCCTGCCCCCAATCCTTCCCAGCATTAGGGTCTTTTCCAATGAGGCAACTCTTCGCATCAGGTGGCCAAAGTATTGGAGTTTCAGCTTCAACATCAGTCCTTCCAATGAACACCCAGGACTGATCTCCTTTAGGATGGACTGGCTGGATCTCCTTGCAGTCCAAGGGACTCTCAAAAGTCTTCTCCAACACCACAGTTCAAAAGCATCAATTCTTCGGCGCTCAGCTTTCTTCACCGTCCAACTCTCACATCCATACACGACCACTGGAAAAACCATAGCCTTGACTAGACGGACCTTTGTTGGCAAAGTAATGTCTCTGCTTTTAAATACGCTATCTAGGTTGGTCATAACCTTCCTTCCAAGGAGTAAGCATCTTTTAATTTCATGGCTGCAATCACCATCAGCAGTGATTTTGAAGCCCAGAAAAATAAAGTCTGACACTGTTTCCACTGTTTCCCCATCTATTTCCCATGAAGTGATGGGACCAGATGCCATGATCTTAGTTTTCTGAATGTTGAGCTTTAAGCCAACTTTTCCACTCTCCTCTTTCACCTTCATCAAGAGGCTCTTTAGTTCTTCTTCACTCTGTGCCATAAGGGTGGTGTCATCTGTATATCTGAGGTTATTGATATTTCTCCCAGCAATCTTGATTCCAGCTTGTGTTTCTTCCAGCCCACCGTTTCTCATAATGTACTCTGCATATAAGTTAAATAAGCAGGGTGACAATATACAGCCTTGACGTATTCCTTTTCCTATCTGGAACCAGTCTGTTGTTCCATGTCTAGTTCTAACTGTTGCTTCCTGACCTGCATACAGGTTTCTCAAGAGACAGGTCAGATGGTCTGGTATTCCCATCTCTTTCAGAATTTGCCAGTTTATTCTGATGCACACAGTCAAAGGCTTTGGCACAGTCAATAAAGCAGAAATAGATGTTTTTCTGGAACTCTCTTGCTTTTTTGATGATCCAGCGAATGTTGGCAATTTGATCTCTGGTTCCTCTGCCTTTTCTAAAACCAGCTTGAACATCTGGAAGTTCACGGTTCACGTATTGCTGAAGTCTGGCTTGGAGAATTTTGAGCATTACTTTACTAGCGTATGAGATGAGTACAATTGTGCGGTAGTTTGAGCATTCTTTGGCATTGCCTTTCTTAATACCGGTGTCTTTATCAGGGGTCAGCGAACTTTACTGTAAGAACCCAACACTAAATATTTTAGGTTTGGCAGGTCATAAGGTCCCTGTTGGCAACCCCTGAACTCTGGCTTTATTACAGAAGCAGCTGATGTTATGTAAACAAAGAGGGTGAGTCTCTGCTCATTCACCAACATGGTCTCAGAGTGTGTGTGTGTGTGTGTGTGTGTGTGTGTGTGTGTGTGTGTGTGTGTGTGTGTGTGTGTGTGTGTGTGTGTGTGCATGGTCTCAATGTATGTGTGTGTGCACGCTGCTCAGTCATGTCTGACTCTTTGTGACCCCATGGACTGTAGCCTGCCAGGCTTCTCTGTCCATGGGATTTCCCAGACAAGAATACTAGACCAAGTTGCCATGCTCTCCTCCAATGGATCTTCCCAACCCAGGGATTGAACCTGCATCTCTTGAGTCTTCTGCATTGGCAGGCAGATTCTTTACCGTTAGCACCACCTGGGAAGCCCATGGTCTCCTTGCTGCTCCTTAAAAACTAGACAAGATGCACCCTCACCACCTTTGAGCCTGTCCCTTCTACAGGCAGAGGGCTTCCTCCGTCTTGTTCAATGCCGTACTGTGTGCACCTGGGGTAGGCCCGGTACATTACAGGCACGCAGCAGATGCTTGTCAGATGAACGACTGAATTATTGATTATGAGAAGTCAGGAGAGAGAAAGGGAAGGGCGGAAGGACACAGCAGATGCTCAAAGAGATGGAGGACATCACAGCATGGCCTCAGAAGGCTACCAGCCACCAGTCACCACCCTATGACTGGCTGGGGCCACAGCTCCAAATGCTTCTGGCAATGCTTGGTCTTGGTCTTCTAACTAGTCTGGAGTGGGTTTCTGCCCCACCTCTCCCTTCTATCCACCTTCCGCCATGTGTGTCCCTGCACAGAGCAGACTGAGAACAAATGCCAAGGCTTCAGATTATCCACAACAACGGCACAACCTGCCAACAGCAAGAAAATGCTGGACCAAGCATTAAAAAAAAAAAAAAAAAAATCACCTTAAAACCAACCCCAGGCAGTAGGAGTTGCCAGGGCAAAGAGGAAGTGAAGAAGATAAGAGAAGGTAGAAGCTGCTTTCATCCTAAGGGATTTTGCCAGGCCTGGCGAACGTGGATGTCCATTTTGATAACTTGTGAGGGACGGGAAATGAAAATCAAGGTCCAAGGTGACCTGCCACATAACTATGACCCCACGGCGCTCCCCTCGGGGCTAAGCTGGGCCAGGAATCAGCCCTTGCCTGGACCTCGGCTCACTCTGCCTGGGGGGCTGGAGGAAGCTCCAGCCTCAACTTCAGACTCGAGGTCCCTGAATCCAGTGTTGCCACAGAGAAGGCAGAAAGAAAAGCCCCTCTTCTTGAGAGAAGGATCTCTCATCAAAGCTGCAAGTTACTGCTATAAATGACTTTTAAACACAATGACCAACACGCAGTTGAAGATAATGAGGCACCTGGGGAACTAAAGTGCCGTGACTTAAAAAAAATCAGTGGAACAACAGACAAGAGACAATGAGCAAGAGACTCCTGGGCCCAGAATCTTCCCTGCCAGGAGCCAAGGGGGAGCCACCCCGGGACACAGCGACGTACCTTCCCACAGCTTACGGTGCTGGTCTTTGGCCTCCTTCTCTGGCTTCTCGGCTTCCTCCTTCAGTGTTCGCAGCATCTCCACCTGGTCCTCCAGTGACTTCTTTCCAGCCTGCAGCTCAATGAGCTTTTTCTGGGAAGACAGAAGACAGGGGCCGGCTCTCATCCTGTTCTTCCCTCTTCCTCTCCTGCCTCTATTCCAATTATCTTTTCATAATACACATCCCTCCTGGATCTCCCCCCACCCCTGCTGCTGTGGTTCTCTGCAGCCCACTGGAGAGAAATCCGCACACACCTCAGTTACCCCTGAGGCCCGGCATAACCAGGACCCTGCCCACCTCTCCAGCCTCATCCACTCCTTTGCTGTCTTAACTACCCTAACAACATTCAAAGCCCTCCACACACTCTGCCCCCAGTTTTTCACACAGGCTTTCCTTCTGTCTGCAACACTCTCTCTGCCTGGCTAACTCTGAATAAACCTACAGATTTCAGTTTAGATGGAGACCACCTCCTCTAGGAAGTCTTCCTTGCTTCCTGTGCCCCAAGGCGGGTTCAGAGAGCAGAGGGACCAAGGCAGGGAACATTCGTTTGATCCCTGGCCCAGGAAGACTCCACGTGCTGAGGAGAAGCTAAGCCCATGCGGCACAACTACTAAGCCTGTGCTCTAGAGCCTAGGAACTGCAACTACTGAAGCCCACATGCCTAGAGCCTATGCTCCACAATAAGAGAAGCCACTGAATGAGAAGCCCGCCTGTCACAACTAGAGAAAACCTGTGTGCAGCAATGAAGACCCAGCACAGCCAAAAATAAAACAAAATTCTTTTTAAAAACTGATTGCTCTTATTTAAAAAAAAGAAAAGAAGGGATTTCCCTGGTGATTCAGTGGCTAAGACTCTGCACTCCCAATTCAAGGGGGCCAGTTTGATCCTTGGTCAGGGAACGAGATTCCACATGCTGCAACCAAGACCCAGCACAACCAAATAAATAAAAATAAAAAATATTAAAAAAAGAAGGAAGGAAGGAAGGAAGGAACGTGTGTGCTGGGTGGGCTCCAGCCTAAGAATGGGGGTCCTAGGCTGTAGGGCCCCTCCCAAGACTTTGGCTGACACATCAACCTGGTCTGCTTCCAGGGTCCTCCTGCTGGCCCAGGAGGTCAAAGGTCCCTTGGCACCAACTTCACCGTGTGGCTAAGCACAGGAAGGATCTCATTGGCCCTGAATACACTACTGCTGCTGCTGCTAAGTCGCTTCAGTCGTGTCCGACTCTGTGTGACCCCATAGACAGCAGCCCACCAGGCTCCTCTGTCCCTGGGATTCTCCAGGCAAGAACACTGGAGTGGGTTGCCATTTCCTTCTCCAGTGCATGAAAGTGAAAAGTGAAAATGAAATCGCTCAGTCGTGTCCGACTCGTAGCGACCCCATGGACTGCAGCCCACCAGGCTCCTCCATCCATGGGATTTTCCAGGCAAGAGTACCGGAGTGGGGTGCCATTGCCTTCTCCCCTGAATACACTGCCCACTATGAATTTGGGAGGTACCTCACTAGCCAGGCCATGGGGGTGGGAGAGGAAGACCCGACCCTTCCCTGGTCTGAGAAACAGAACTGGGGCCCTTGCTCAGGGGGTTAAGGGGGAGCCCTGAAGGAGAGTTGAGAAGTCTGACCCACCAGTTAAGGGGGTAGCAGACAAGCAGGGAGAGACACACCCCTGGGGACTCATCCTCTTCGGCCCTCCCCCGACACATCCCCAGCACCCACCCTACTGAGCTAACCTGGCTGTGGTTGAAGGACCCTGTCTCGAGTCCTCCCCCAGAACTGGTAAGGCATGCAGTCACTGGCCTTAACTTACAGATGAGAGTACCCTGGAACCTGGAGGGGAAGCATCCCTCCTCCGAGCCCACTTTGGTCTGCACCCAAGGCCTAGGTCCATGCCTCTACTGGCTGCGGCCCACCTGGAACCAACCTAAGCAACAACTAAACGTCAAGTGGACACAAGGGTCCAAGGCGCAGACAGACAGCAACTGGCTCCAGGACACCACTGGTCGGGAGCAGACGTAAACCCCAGCCAGCCTCGCCAGCCTCCAGGTTGTCCTGGGTCAGCCCCACCAGGCCCCTCACCTGCTTCTCCTCCCGGGCCTTCTTCCAGTCCTCAATCAGGATCTTCTTCAGGCGGAAGCCCTCGCGGGTCACCTCTGCCATCTGCTGCAGTGTCTCTCTCTCCTTGCGGCCCTTCTCTCTGGGGGGAAGAGAGACACAAGCACCAATGGGAGGGCATTTAGTGCCCACTAGGTCCACCTTTTCCAAAGGGATTCAACCCCCTGCCATCACCCCATTATGTGGGCAAAAACAGGAGCTCAAACACTCCTGCTCCCTCCTTCCCCAGGTTCCCCTGGCTTCAGAGTCCCTCATCCCTGTCCTGGAGAGGAGGGGCAGTGGACAGGGCTCGCTCACCCTCAGGGTCATGGGAGGGACTAGAGGGTGCTGGGATGTGGGGCTGGAAGGAGGTTCCCAAGAGAAGAAAGAGAAGAGCACACAAGTCACAGACTCCCTGACAGAAGGGCCGTCTGGCCAGTAAGCAAAATCTGCTCAGTCTCCTCTCTACTTAAGAGACCTTCCATCAGAAGGGTTTACGGAACTGTCACGATGCTCAGCTTCTCTGAAAAACACATCCGGTCCTGCCACCTGCTCCCAACTCACAGGAGTGGAGGGCAGCTGTCCCTTATAAATGCCACGATCCCTATCACTCCCTGACTGCCTTAAACTCAGCCTGAGTGCACTTGCTTCCATCACCTGCCTGTGGACATTTCAGTTTTCAGGTCTGCTGCAGTGGTACAATTAAAAGCAGAGAGTCCCAAGTTAGACCGAGCTGGATTCGAGTCCTGGTTCTGCTATCTCTTAGCTATGATACCGAGGAAGTCATTTTCCTCTCTGAGCTTGAACTCCCTCACAAGCTGAACAGGCAAACAGATTGCACCCGGTTCCAGGCCAGAAGGAAAACTGCTGATAGAGCATTCACAGAGCACCTGGCACCGGGTGAGCCCTCGATACACAAAAACAGAGGAGAGAGGGAACCTGATTCACCCAGCAAGGCGAGGAAAGGTTTCGGGGGAGAGGGGGGCAAGGGAAGGGGGGGATGTATCAGCTCCATACTTGCAGGTGTTCTCACAGACGATCCCACTGTTGTATTCGTCGGTCCCGTCGCAGCAGTCTGAGGGCAGACGTGGGGGTGATGTCAGGACTCCCCCCCACCCCGCAAGGCCTTCTTCCCTCCGCCCAACACCCTGTCCCCCATCCTGGGGCCAGTTCATTCACCACACACTCCATCGTTGACCCATCTGGAGGAGATGTACAGGGGCTTGTACCCCGTGTTGGTGCAGTGGAAGCTGCCGTTGGGACAGGCAGCTGTGCCTGTGGGGAAAGAAGGGAAGGAGGGTTTGTGGAGTGGGTTCAGGATCTGGCAGGTCACACCCACCACATGCACACGGGAGCGTGAGAAATGTGAGAATAACTGATGCCAAGTAAGGGGAGGAAGGACTGCTGCACTTTGGGGGCCTGAAACAAAATGCTCCTGGGCTCCCTCCTGCCTCTCCATGCCGGGGCCCTCCGAACTGGGCCCTGCCAAGCCCTCCCCCACCGCCTCTGGACTCCCATAGCACCTTCCCATCTCCTCACCAAACCACTGACCCACTTTCTTCTGTGCCTGCTTGCCTCCACTCAACAGAGAGCTCTGTGGGGACAGGACTGGGTCTGTCTGGGACACCACACAGGACGTAGCACTCACCAGCTCAATAAATGTACAATGAATGAGTGGATGGATACATGGATGAATGGAGAAAAAGCTCACCTGGTTCATCTGAGCCATCTTTGCAGTCACAGTAGTCGTCATTGACCTGATCAAAGGGGATACTGGCAGAGCCATCCAGGCAAGTGAAAGGCTTCGACTCGTCGTAGAAGTGATGGTCTGGGGAGGGGGACAAGGGGCCCAGTCCAGGGCAGGAAGAGAGCCCTTTCCACCCAATGGTACCTCTTCCCACTCCCACCGGCTAAGCATTGCAACCTTCCTTGCCTAGAGTCCAGAACAGAGACGGAAGGCTCTAAGTGCCTATCCCGGAAGCCTCCCACATCCCACCCCCACTTCTGGCCACCTCCAGTGGCTCACTCACTGGTGAGGGAGACGCCCCGGGGTCGCTTGACCTCCACGGCCCAACACACGGGCAGCAGCAGCAGCAGTAGTAACATCTCGCTGAAGCCTCGGAAGCCGGAAATGGGTTCTGCCAGAAGGAGGCTACTGGGAGATGCACTGTGACCCCACGCTGCAGCGAGAGAGGGGCGGCAGGTCAGTGGGAGAAGGCTCCTTCCAGCAGAAGGCGCCTCTCCCTCCAGTCAACTGGATTCCTTCATCGCTCCGGGCAAAGAGGTCTCACTTAACTTCCCACACTGGGGGCACGGGGGCAGGGGCGGAGGCAGTGGGTGGGGGGGGTCTCCCCAGTCCTACCTAGTGGAAGGGAATCTTATTTGGCCCAAATCAATGGTGAACGGAACTCAAAACCTCCGCTCCCTATGGGTCGGGGGGTGGTTCGCTATCCAGTTCCCGCCAATGGGCCAAAAGGGTTAACATTTTCCCCCTCTCCAAACGCACACCCTTCGATTGCCCCTAATAGGAAATTGTGGGGGCCTCCCGCCCACTAGTTCACCACGTACACGAGGCTAGGGCAAAGGTCAATATCCACCGCGCCCCCCTGACCCAGCAGCCAACGGTTCCTCCTGCAGAAAGAAAGCGGAAGTGTGTGAGAACCGTCACTTCCGGCACCATGCTCCGCTCCCGGAACGGCGGGTCCTGGCTGCCATGTTGGTAGTGGCATGAGGCAGGCTCGGACCCCAGTCGGCCATCTTGCACGGGACTGAAGCCTGAAAGGGAATAGTTCTGAACGTTCGCGCTTAATGGCGGCGCAAGGTGCCTCCATCTTGGGAGTGGCGGGTTCTGCAGCCGGAACAGAAAGTTCCTGAAAAATGCCCGCGAAACCCCACACTGCCGCCCCTGGTGGGGTTGGGATGGAGAGGTGGGGAGGAAAAAGGGTGAGCACGTGACTCAAAAGTACCCTCCCCCATCTTTCTGCAGACTTGCTGACTGCTCTGCTCGGTACCCTGCAGGGCTCGCCCCTCCGCTCAACGTCAGCCAATAAGAGTCGTAGACTGGAACGCGGGCGGTTTCCATGGGAGCGCTGGCGGGAGGCGGGGAAGGTTAGCTAGCAACCGGAGATCCGGCTAGGTCCCGCCGAGCGGTCGACAAGTGTGTTCCCAGAGCCCGAGGAACCTGAGTTGACGGATCCCAGACAGAAGCAATTCCCCTGACCCTCAGGGGTCCTCGGCCTCAACCCAATCATGACGTCTCCCCTGTGCTGGGCTGCGGCCTCCAACGCCATGCCTTCTCAGGAACAAATTTCAACCCCCTCCAAAGTCAAGGCCACTCAAGTTCAGCTCAAGCCCTACCGCTCTAGAGGCAAGGGCTTGCTGCCTGTCTGGCACTCACTTCATTCCAAGACAGGACCCTTCCATGCCAGCGAGGGGAAGTCCGCTGTGAACATGCAGGTGGCTGAGTTACAAAGGAAGATACAACTGTTAGGTAAGGTGACTCCAGAGGGCCCAGAATGGTCAAGAGTCAACAGCCCTCTGACCTGGCAGGAGTTCTTTAACTAGCGTTCGTCCAGGTGTCCAGTATCTGGAGGCAAAAATTCATGCTTGCTCATGATTTTCCTCATCTTATACAACTTTTCCTGAGCTCAGAACCGACTGAACTGTCTTTCATACTTTTATGTGTGTGCATGCTAAGTCACTTCAGCCGTGTCCAACTCTGTGCGACCCTATGGACTGTGCCCTGCCAGGCTCCTCTGCCCATGGAATTCTCCAGGCAAAAATACTGAAATGGGTTGCCATGCCCTTCTCCAGGGGATCTTCCCAACACAGGGATCCAACCCACTTCTCTCACGTCCCCTGCATTGGCAGGCGGGTTCTTTTACCACCAGTGCCACCTGGGAAGCCCCTGCTTTATGTACTTTAAACTTTTCTATCATGCATGGGAGGATGAAGGATATAGATTCTAGAGGCAGATTTTCTGGGTTCAAATATACTAGCTCTACATGTGCTATTCGGAGAAGGCAACGGCACCCCACTCCAGTACTCTTGCCTGGAAAATCCCATGGACGGAGGAGCCTGGTAGGCTGCAGTCCATGGGGTCGCACAGAGTCGGACATGACTGAGTGACTTCACTTTCACTTTTCGCTTTCATGCATTGGAGAAGGAAATGGCAGCCCACTCCAGTGTTCTTGCCTGGAGAATCCCAGGGACAGAGGAGCCTGGTGGGCTGCTGTCTATGGGGTTGCACAGAGTCGGACACGACTGAAGCGACTTAGCAGCAGCAGCAGCACATGTGCTATTAATAATTGTTTGATCTTCAGGGACTAAGAATAATGTAATTGCTCTCAGCTTGTCCAACCATTAGATGAGGATAGTAACAGTACCACCCCATAGGTAGTTGAAATGTGTAAAGTGCTTAGAACAGTGTCTGGCACAGAGTAATACTATGAAGAGTGAACCAGTGGTTCTCAATGGAATTGGGCTATTTTGCTCCCCAGAAGACACTTGGCAATGTCTAGAGACATTTTGGTTTGTCACATTGTTTGGGGAGGGGGGGTGGTTGTTACTGGCATCTAATGAGTAGAGGTCAGGGATGCTGCTCAACATCTGACAATGAACAGGACAGTTCAACACAGCAAATAATCATCTATCTCAAATATCTGTTGTGCCGAGGTTGGGAAATCCTGGTGTAAACTTATTGCTTTGTTGTTAGGAGGTAATGTTTCATAGTGGTTGAAAGTATGTGCTGGGGAGTCTGACTGCTCGTGAACTTGAACAATTTAATAAGCACGAACCTTCTCATGTGTGAAATGGGTATAATATGGATATGGATATGTACATATTGGCACATCCTGTCTGATACCTAGAAAATGATTAGTTCATCCCTAGCTTTCCAGTGGTTAAGATGCTGTGCTTCCACTGCAGAGGGTGTGGGTTTGATCCCTGGTTGGGGAACCAAGATCTCACATGCAGTGCAGTACAGAAAAATAAAAGAAAATGATTATTCCAGCATCTCTGCTTGCATACTCAGTCACTCAGTCGTGTCCAACTCTTTGCAACCTCATGGACTATAGCCCACCAGCCTCCTCTATCCATGGGATTTTTCCAGGCAAGAATACTGGAGCCGGTTGCCGTTTCCTACTGCAGGGGATCTTCCTGGACCAGGGTTCGAACCTATGTCTCCTGAAGCCCCTACACTGGCAGGTGGATTCTTTACCACTGAGCCACCTGGGAAGCTCCAGTCCTGCATCTAATGCATAACAAATGCTCAGAGTAAAATATTGTTATACTGTTAATAACTACTAAAAGGTCTTCCCTCTGGGAAGTCCCCCCTCCCATGATGCTCTCCTTCTGCCTGCCCACCTCACATGACCCCAGAGGGTGACCGGAAGGCCTTTTATGAGAGCACCCAGTGGAACATCAAGAAGAATCAGGAGACCATTAACCAGCTCCGCGAGCAGACCAGGGTACTGCAACTACAGTTGACGGACCTGCTCCAGGTGAGGTTGAAGAGGTTCCAGGGGCAGGGAGGCAGCATCCCCAGGGGATGCTCTCAAGGAGAGGGTGGCCTGAATTTGTAATGTGACCTGGGCTCTTCTCCCTGCAGGGAGATGAGAAAGTGGTCCAGGCAGTGATTCGAGAATGGAAATCAGAGAAGCCATACCTGAAGAACAGGACAGGCCAGGTTTGCCCCATTCCCATTCCTCTGACCACCTCCCTTCATTTCTAGCCTGGGTCCCCATGCGACTCCCTGACCCCCATCTTACCCTCTTCAATCCCTTCTCCACACCAGCTGCCATAATTTATTTCTCAGTCTTTATCACACACTGATCATGTGCCTGGCATGGCTTTAGGTATTGGTTGCCATATGGTGAAAAACACAGACCATGTCCCCACTTCCCAGAGTCTCATCTTGGTGGAGAAAGCAGACACCCCCCCCCCAAGAAGAGAACAATAAACATAGAAAGAAAGTAATTTCCAGTGGTGACAAGAGAAATAATAAAATAAAACAGAGTGGCTCACTAGGGATGGATGGGGGTTAGGGGTTTGCCCTTTAGATTGTGAGGTGGGGATCTTTGCTTTCTCTAGGAAGGTGATATTTGAGCTGAGAAGGGGTCAGGCAAGTAGTAATCTGGGGAAAAGCATTCCAGACAGATGGAACAGCAAGTGCAAAGTCCCTAGGGTAGGAACAAAGGTAGAGTGTTGGAGACACGGAGGAGGTCATTGTGACAGAATGGGAGTGAGTGAGGGGGGCTCCATAGGAGGTGAAGTTAGGGGGGTCAGCAGGGGCAGAACCTTACATCAGGCTTTGCTGCACGAGTGCAGATTTTATACTAAGAATCAGAGAAGTGAGGGACTTCCCTGGTGGTCCAGTGGCTAAGACTCTGCACTCCCAATGCAAGGGACCTGGGTTCAATCCCTAGTCAGGCAACTAAATCCCACTTACCACAGTTAAATATCCCATGTGCTGCAACTAAGACCTGGTACAGCCAAATAAATATTAAAAAAAAAAAAAAAAAGAATCAGAGGGGGGCTTCCCTAGTGGTCCAGTGACTAAGACTCCATGCTCCCAGTGCAGGGGCACCAAGTTCAATCAGTGATCAGGGAACTAGATCCCACATACCCCAGTTAAATATCCCACATGCTACAACTATAGACCAGGTGCAGCCAAATAAATATTTTTTTAAAAAAAAAGGAAATTAGAGAAATGGAAAATGAGCTCTGAGGAGGCAAGAGTTAGAAGCCATCCAGAGGAGTTTATCAAAGTGAAGGATGATGCTGGCTGCACTAGGACAAAAGAGGTAGAAATAGGAAGAAAGAGATCTATCTGGCTCAGTCACATCCAATGCTTTGTGACCCCATGGACTGTAGCCCACCAGACTCCTTTGACCATGGAATTTTCCCAGCAAGAATACTAGAGTGGGTTGCCATTTCCTCATCCAGGGGATCTTCCTGACCCAGGGATTGAACCCATGCATCTACTGTACTGCAGACAGATTTTGTACCACTGAGCCACCAGGATCTCTCTGGAGGAACCTTTGAGACAGAACAGAGAATTGCTAACAAACTGGGTGTAAGTGGGAGAGAAAAAGAGAAGATGAGGATGACATTATGGTTTGGGACTTGAGCACCTGGAAGGACGGAGTTGCCATGAGCTGAGATGGGGAAGATTCAAGAAGGGCAGTTTTGGGGAAAGATCAAGGATATACTCAATTTTGGACAGATAGTTTTGAGCTTCCTGTGGAGACATCTAGAAGGCAGTGTAGATGTGGATATACGAGCCTCAGGGGGAAGGCTAAATTGAGAAGTCTTCAGTGTAGAGGTGGGGCTTCCCAGGTGGTGCTAGTGGTAAAGAACCCACCTGCCAATGCAGGTAGACATGAGAGACGTGGGTTCAATCCCTGGGTCAGGAAGATCTGGAGGAGGGCATGGCAACCCACTCCAGTATCCTTGCCTGGAGAATCCCCATGGACAGAAGAGCCTGGCAGGCTGCAGTCCATAGGGTCGCAAAGAGTCGGATAAGACTGAAGCAACTTAGCACGCACTCATGCAGTGTAGACGTGACTCAGGAAACCTTGAGACTGGATAGGGTTAAGTGGTATGTGTGGTCAGATGAAAGAAGAGCCTCTTCAAAGGCAAAGGAGATAGGTAAGGGGCAGCCAGGGTGGTGAAGTGGAAAACCAAGGAGTGGGTCCCCTGGAAACCAGCCCCTCCCCCCCAAAAAAAGAGAATCTGCAGGAGAAGTGGGATCAGTCAGGTTTCAGATGCTCTACCAAGAGACAAGAGAGATGAGAACCAAGATGTGGGAGAAGGAAGGACTAGGTGGGGGTTCAGGCCCCTACTGTTGCTCCCCTCTCTCCAGCAAGCCCTGGAGCATCTGGACCACCGGCTGAATGAAAAGGTGAAGCAACTGAATGCTCTTCGGCACCAGCTGGGACTGCGGCAGAAGTGGCTGGAAGAGCTCCAGCTGCAGCACAGTTTACGAGAGCTGGAGATGGCCGAGGCACAAGACAGCAACACCGAGGTGGCCAAGGTAGGGCCTGTGGGGTCTGCAGAGGCCTCAGTCCTGCAGGAGGCACTGAAGGGGGAAGGGATCCAGCCCAGGCTTGCTTCCCTCTTGTTCAGTTTGCTCAGGCATGTCCGACTCTTTGAGACCCCATGCACTGCAGCATGCCAGGCTTCCTTGTCCTTCATCATCTCCCCAAGTTTGCTCAAACTCTTATCCATTGAATCAATGATGCCATCCAAACTCACTATCTGTCACCCCCTTCTCCTCCTGCCTTCAATCTTTCCCAGTATCAGGGTCTTTTCCAGTGAGTCTGTTCTTCACATCAGGTGACCAAAGTATTGGAGCTTCAGTTTCAGCACCAGTCCTTCCAATGAATATTCAGGGTTGATTTCCTTTAGGATTGACTGGTTTGATCTTGCTGTCCAAGGGACTCCCAAGAGTTTTCTCCAGCACCACAGTTCGAAAGCATAAATTCTTCAGCGGTCAGCTTTCTTTATGGTCCAACTCTCACATCTGTACTGAAAAAACCATAGCTTTGACTGTATGGACCTTTGTTGGCAAATTGATGTCTCTGCTTCCCTCTAGACCATGCGGAACCTGGAGAACCGCCTGGAGAAGGCCCGGATGAAGGCAGAGGAGGCTGAACACATCACCAGTGTGTACCTGCAGCTCAAGGCCTACCTACAAGTAGGGACCAGGGCGACTGGGGGTGGGTGGGGGGCAGCAAATGGGAGGGCCAGCCAGGTTAGGGACATCGGTCACAGGCTCACCCATCCCTCACACCCAGGAGGAGAGCCTTCACTTGGGGAACCGGCTGGACTTTATGGAGGCTGAGGTAGTGAGGACGAAACATGAGCTGGAGGAACTGCACCTAGTGAATCAGGAGGCGCTCAATGCCAGGGATATCGCCAAGGTGCCAGCCCACCGGCCCCTGGGAATCCTGTCCTGCCACTGCCATGGTCTCCTGGCCTCAGCATCTGAACCCCAGCTGCCTGGAAACCCATCCCATCTCTGTCCTAGGACCCCACAACTTGCCCCAGTTGTCTTGAGTTGGGCCTGCAGCCCTGGCCCAGAGCCCTAATAGATGCCAGCAGGTCCTGTAGTTCCCCCGTCCACCCTCCAGAACCGACTGCAGTATCTGGAAGAGACCGTGTTCCGAGAGCGCAAGAAGCGCGAAAGCTACCTAACCGAGTGCAAGAAGCGCGCGGAGGAGAGGAAACTGCAGAACGAACGCATGGAGCGCAAGGTGGGCGCACCACGGATACGGGGCTGAGATCCCAGCCTGCTCCTGCTTGGACCCGGACCTGCGAGGTCCCCGCCCCCAGCTCCCCAGATGCCAGGGCTCCTCCTACGTCCCTGACCCCGCCCTCCAACCCTCCCCTTACTCTCCTGGGGTCCTCATCTTTCCCTGCCAAACTTGCCCATATCCGAAATTGATCCCGCCTCTAACCAGCCCCTTACCTGACAGGCCCCCCCCCCCCACGCTCTTGACCTCGCCCGCTGGCGCCGCCTCTGAAGCCTCCCTCTAACCAAGACCCCGCCAAGCACTCCTGACCCCTACCTGGATGCCCTGCGTGCGTGCATGCTAAGCAGCTTCAGTCGTGTCTGACTCTTTGCGACCCCATGGACTGTAGCCTGCCAGGCTCCTCTGTCCATGGGATTCTCCAGGCAGGAATACTGGAATGGGTTGCCATGCTCTCCTCCAAGGGGATCTTCCCGTCCCAGAGACGGAACCTGCCTCTCTTGTGTCTCCTGCATTGGCTGGTTCTTTACCCCTAGTGTCCCCTGGGAAACCCTGACTTGGTCCAAAGCTTGGGCCCCACCCCCTTCCTGAACCCGGTCCGGAGATATTTTCCCAACGCCCATGGCCTCTGCCCTAAGCCCTCAGCTGCGGACTGACCTGGGCCCTGACCCCCACCCCTGAGCAGACCCAGCGCGAGCACGTGCTGCTGCAGTCTGACGACACGCTCCAGGACAGCATATACTCCAAGGAGGAGGAGCTGAAACGGCGCTGGAGCATGTACCAGATGGAGGTGCTCTTCAGCAAGGTCAAGGACGCCACCGGCGTGGCAGAAACACACGTGAGTGTGCCCTCAGCCTTCAAGCTCCCAGATGGCCTGAGCTGACCCTGGGGAGCCGACACACCCAGGCTCCTTTTTCTGCCTGGTCAGTTCCTCAGTGTACAAAAGACACCCCTCCCTCTACCAGCTACTGCCCCGTTTCTCTGCTACCTCTCACAGCAAAACCGACACGAGTTATCTACACTGGCCACCATCCTCTCTTCTATTCATTTTTTTAAAAAATAATTTTGTTTATTTATTTTTGTCTGTGCTGGGTCTTCATTGCTGTGTGGGCTTTTCTCTAGTTGCCGGGAGCAGGGGCTACTATCTAGTTACGATGTTTCATGGGCTTCTCATGGCAGTGGCTTCTCTTGTTGCAGACCACAGGCTCAGTAGTTGCAGCCCCTGGGCTCTAGAGCACAGGCTCAGTAGTTGTGGTGCACAGGCTTAGTTGCTTTGCGGCATGTGGGATCTTCCCAGACCAGGGATGGAGCCCATGTCTCCTACATCGGCAGGCAGATTCTTTGCCACTGGACCACCAGGGAAGACCCTCTCTCCTGTTCCTGCATACACTGGCACTGACTTCTTTGGCATGTCAGCACTAGGAGAATGGGGAGTGTTGTCTCTCCTCTCCTATATCTTCAGCCTCTATAGCAGGGTCTGGGGCCCAGTACCAGCCTCCATTCCAGAGAAGCTGGGCTCCTTCCTACTCTGGGGCCCGCGCTTGGCAGCATCTTCCTCAAAATTTTCTAAGACTTTAGGTCCCCAGCTGTGAAAGTGTGAAAGTATTAGTCACTAAGTCACATCAGACTTTTTGCGACCCCATGGACTGTAGTCTGCCAGGCTCCTCTGTCCGTGGAATTCTCCAGGCAAGAATACTGGAGTGGGTAACCATTCCCTTCTCCAGGGCATCTTCCCTATGCAGGGATAGAACTTGGGTCTCTGACATGGCAGGCAGATTTCTTTACCATCTGAGCCACCACGGACGTCTCCGGCTGGTCAACACTAATTCCCCTGGATCCCTGTCTGATTTCTCTGGGGCACTCTCCAACCCACCACTCATCCCATGAGGTGACCCCCAAGAACTTCCAGGAACTGGACGTATGGGGTCATCTGGAGCGCTGTGGCCAGGCACCTTTCCAGAAATTGGCCTTGGGGGTGGGTTGCTCCCAGGACCAGTCATATTTTCTCATGAGAGTGGGCGTTGCTGGCACATTGATTTTGGGAAGCAGCTCTGCTCACTGCTGTCGCTGCCCTGACATCTGATTTTGGCTGATTCATTTTCCTTATATAGACAAAGAAAGGCCCGCAAAAATCATTCGTTCGGGGTTGCACACCCTTAAGGCAGCCCTGAGTTCAAGGCTCACAGAGTGCCGAGACAGCGCTGTGCAGAAGCCATCATCAGCTCAGGCGACTTGTCCCGCGCATCTCTGGGAAAGAAGGAGCGGGACAGGCCCCTGGCTCTGACGGGTCTGTCTGGGCCCCCCAGGCAGTGGTGCGGCGGTTCCTGGCTCAGGGTGACACCTTCACGCAGCTGGAGATGCTCAAGAGCGAGAACGAGCAGACGCTGCTGAGACTGAAGCAAGAGAAGCAGCGGCTGCAGCAGGAGCTGGAAGACCTCAAGTACTCAGGGGAGGCCCTGCTGGTGAGGTGAGGCCCCATGGTGCCCGGTGGGGACCGGTGGGGAGCAGGGCCGGTGTGGTCAACAGTGCCCCAGTGGTGGTCTCCCTGCTCCCTACAGTGAGCAGAAGCGGCAAGCCGAGTTGCAGGGGCGCCTGAAGTTGGAGGAGCAGCGGCGTGCTGAAGCACAGGCTCAACTGGACCGAACCATGAGGGCCTTGCAAACGACCAAGGAGGGCCTGAAACACCTGGCCGGCAAGCTGAACCACATTGTAGTGGCAGGTCCCACCTACGAGGAAGGCTCGCCCAGAGCCTCCTTAGATGCAAAAGGCAGTGCCACCCCACAGGTGGGGTTCCCACCCTGAAGTCCACTCCAGAGAACCCACCCCAGGCCCTGTTCAGGATATGAGAGCCCTGAACACATGGGAAACCCCAACCCACTCCCGAGTCTCCGCCCCCCATCTCAGGAGGCACCCCCTTACTACTCAAGAGGCCCAGGACTTCAGAGACCCCTGTCCCATTTCAGATCCCACTCCCATGGGAAAGTCCCATCTAGCCCCCACATACACACTCAAAACTTAAAAGAGACCCTGCTCCAATACTGAAGCAGCCATAGACAAGAGAGGCCCAACCTGCCCACTGTGGAATCCTATTTCTTTCTTTTTTTTCATTTTCACCAAAAACTTTATTGAACAAAGTATTCGCCATTTTGTTTCACTACTACCTGCCATTTCTCAGTTGTCATTGTTGTTTAGTCGCTCAGTCGCATCCAACTCTTTTGCGACCCCATGGACTTGAGCCTGGCAGGCTCCTCTATCCATGGGATTTCCCAGGCAAGAATACTGGAATGGGTTGCCATTCCTTTCTCCAAGAATCTCATTTCTTAAGAAGGTCTTCCGGCAATGACCTCTCTCCAGTTAATATCCCAGCCTGCCCTCTCACTAAAAGGCTCCCCCTCTCCTTCACCCCCCTCCCCATCCCTTGGCTTGGGTCTCTGGAGTTCGGAGGCCTTGCCTCACAAGCGTAGCCCTTGATGGCAGAGTCCCTACCCCACAGAGGATAGCACCACTCTTGTGGATGGCCCCTAACTTCAAGGCCCTGCCCCCTGGGTGGGGCCTCCCAGAGGCCCCGCCCCTCCAGGCTCATCCATCTCTACCCCCAGCCGCAGGAGACTGGAAGCTCTGTTGGAAAGGAGCTGGATCCCAAGGCGGATGACTATTTGCCCAACCTGCTGGGCCTGGTGGAGGAAAAGCTGTTGAAGCTACAGTCGCAACTCGAGAACCACAACGTGCCAGAGATGCTGCGCCACATCGTTGACCGCGAGGTGCCCATTCAGCCCGGGGCTGGGGCGACAAAGAGGGGGTCGGGGCAACCCCCTGGAGACCAGGGAGGAGGCTGATGGGCCAGGAATGGGCCTTAGGGACAACGGGTGAGATTTAAGGAGCCAGGGATGAGCCAGGAGAGTTACCAGAGGTAACTCTGATAACCTGGTAACTCGGCAGGCCAGAAGTCAAGGCCGCAGGGTGAGGGGTCGGGAATCTGGGGTCTGCTCTCTAGAGGACAAAAGGTGGGACCTAGAGACCAGGGGCGGGCCTGGAGGGGAGGCAGGGGAGGCTGGGTATCAGGGTGCACGCTGAGAACAAATGATGGGGCTGCACCCAAGGAAAACTTTACTAGAGTGGGTAGAATTTCCCTGATGATCCAGTGGTTAGCGCCCTCTTCGCTTCCAATGCAAGGGGCTCGGGTTCGATCTCTGGTTGAGGAATTGGATACCACACGCTGCATGGCGCAACCCCTCTCAAAAAAAAAAAAAAAAGACAAAAAGAGAGGCAGAGGAGTGGGCAGAGGTGATGAATAGAGTCGGGGTACATCTCAGAGGGGGGTGGAGTGAAGGAGGGGACATGGACCTCACTCTACTCCCTGCCAACTCACATCTGTCCCGCTCCCTCCTCCCATTAGTTCTACGCCACCCTCGAGGGAAAACTGCCTCTGTACAACACCCGCATCGCCCTGCCTGTCGCCGGTCCCAAGGACAAGTTCTTTGGTCAGTACAGGAAGGGAAAGGGGGCGAGGCTTGGGGCCCAAGCAGTGCATCGGGAGGTGGTCAGGGCCCGGACATACAGGGCCCAGGTGAGGATGGGGTGATAAAGGCCGGGGAGAGAAATTTGATCCGGGAATGGGAAACTCGATCCCCTCCTCGCCCGTCGCAGACGAGGAGGAGAGTGAGGAAGATGACAGCGACGTGGTGACCCGCGCGGCGCTCAAAATGCGTTCCCAGAAATTAATCGAATCCCGCAGCAAGAAGCGCAGTCGCTCGCGGAGGTCCTAGACGCGCGCTCGCGCCCACCTGGCATTCCCGGGCCCCTACCAAGGGGCCCACAGGCCCTTTTAAGGGCTGAACGTGGCCCGGACAGGGGAGTGGAGCTGGCAGGCGATGCCCAGAATGGAGAAGGGGGCTGGGCCGCCGGATGTTCCCACAGTAAATTTCCCCAGGCTTGTCCGCGCCAGTCTCGGAATCGCGCAATAAAGGTCACCGGCCAGCCCCTTGAGTATTCGCCTCTCCTTGATCCTGCACCGCCCCATAGACGGCTGCCTCTCAAACCCAGGGCCACAGCCTGAGCCGCCTCCGACCCGGGAGTGATGACTCCCAGGGTTCAGGACACAGATTGGTCTCCTCCGCCCCTCCAGAGAAACGAGATACCGCCACACCTGGGGCAGACCAGCCCTCCCCATCTGAGCAAGGGGACTCCCCTCCTGGGGACGCAGACCTGTCCCTGTGTTAGCTTTACACACTAACTCCCCCACACCTGGGGACACAAAAAAATACCCCTCCCCTGGTGGGGAGAAGTGTCCTTTCCCCGGGGCTCAGATTCACACACGTTTATCGGGAGAACCCGGACCGCTTCCCAGGAGCCTGGGTTGGGCGCTGGGGTCCGGCAAGGGCATCCGAGAACTGTGAGTCCACTCCGCCCCGCCCCCGCACGGCCCATCCGCCCCGCCCCGCCGGCCCAGTGCCCCGCCACTGCTGCCCAGCCGGCCCTTCCGCCTCACTCAGCCGTGCAGCAGAGCGGGCCGGGCGCGGACCATGGAGCGCACAGCGGCGGGCAAGCAGCTCGCCCTGGTAAGGGGTCCTGGGGTCCCAGGACCCTACATCCCTGGCGACCCAGGGTCCAGAAACTCCAGGCTCCCAACCGCCCCCTTGGACTCTCTCCACAAATTAGGCTCCTTGGAACAGCCTGGGGGTTTCCTACCTCGGGCCTCTGGGCCCCTGACCCAGTGAAATGGCTAGTTCCTTTTCGGGGGGAGTCTCTGAACGCATCTACGGGAGAGATCATAGACAGACTCCGTGAGACTGGACACTGGGAGGTCCCCAAAGTGCCACCCCATCCTTCCAAGGACCAGAGAGGAGGGTACCCGCGGCGCCGAGGGGACTTCCCTGAGCCTGGGCCGGGAAGGGAGGATGAAACTGGAGGGCCCAGGCTTGAGTCCAGTGGAGAGGTGGGCAGTGGTCCCAGGACCCTTCCCTTCCCCGCTTCCTGAGCCCGCCTCCGCGTCCAGGCGCCGCTGCAGGACTGGGGAGAGGAGACCGAGGACGGCGCGGTGTACAGTGTCTCCCTGCGGCGGCAGCGCAGTCAGCGTTCGAGTCCGGGGGCAGGGCCCCGGGGCACCCAGGTGAGGAAGGGGTAGGAGGCTGGAACGGGGCGGAAGGCGACCAGGTGAGGGCGGGCTGAGTGGAGGGGCGGGACTGGGGCCCGTAGGAGGGGCGGGGCTTAGAGGCGACCTGGTAAGGATGGAGTGGGGTCTAGGGGCGGCCAGGTGAGTGGTATAGATGAGGAGGCGGGGCCAGGTGAGACCGGGGTGCCCAGCAGGACCTGGGGACTGAACTGGATGTCTAGGCTTAGGTAAGCCAGGTTTAATGGGGCGGAGCTGGAGAGGGAGGAGGGGTCTTTAAAAGTGGCCGGGCGAGGGCAGGGTGGGGCGGAGAGCACGGGAACGCGCCAGCGAAGCGAGGCCGCAGAGCTGAGAGCAGCCTGGGGGTAGGGATGGGGGTGGGGGTTTGGGGGTTGGGGGTGCCTGGTGAATAGAGCAGAGGGCGGGGCGTAGCCTGGGCGATGAGGCTGTTCAGGGCGGATTTCGGGTGTCGTTTGTGCACGGTACAAAATAATGAACTAAGGGAGCGGGGTACACAGGAATAGACAGGGTCAGATGCAAAAGCGATGTTCCCCAAAGACACATGGAGATGGGTGCCGGGGCCTATTCCTCTGTGTCTCATTGCGGTCCCCCTGGCCCTCAGGCCCCCAACCCCGCGGCCGACACCTTCCTTCATTACCGCACCAGCAAGGTGCGGGTGCTGAGGGCGGCGCGACTGGAGCGGCTAGTGTGGGAGTTGGTGTCCGGAGACCCCGAGCAGGACCCAGGCTTCGTGCCCGCCTTCCTGGCCACCCACCGGGCCTTCGTGCCTACTGGCCGCGTGCTGGGCCTCCTCCTGCCGCCACCGGCGCCGCCCCTTCCGCCGGGGTCAGTACCAACGGGAGATTCTCCAGTGCCCACCCCAGACTCTCACCTGGATGCTCGATCTAGTCTCTCTGGAGCCCTCCCTCTCCCCCCAGAACCTTCCTCCTAAGTCCTCTCCAGCCCCTCCCTTCTTCATCTGATTTGGGTGTGGGGGTGTCTTTCCAGAGTAGAGATCAAGAAAACGAAGGGAAGAGATCTGACTTTCAACAAGAACCTGAGGTTTGCCTCCAATAGGGTAGGGGCTGGTGGGGCGGGGGGAGGGCAGAGGTCAAAGATCGGATCTGAAATGTAGGAGCTCCGGGAGTCTGGAACTGTAGGATGGGCTCTGAGGTCCCGCCCCTCTTGACCAGGGCTGTGGTGTCAGTGCTGGGCTCATGGCTGCGGGACCACCCTCAGGATTTCTGGGACCCCCCTGCCCACTCGGACCTAGGCAGTGTTTGCAACTTTCTGGGCTGGGCAGCTCCATCAGGGACTGAGGCCCGGGAGGCTGAAAAGCTGCTGGGAGATTTCCTGAAGGAGGCTGAGGCAGAGCAGGAGGAAGAGGAGCAGTCCCAGACACAGGCAGGTGAGCAGACTGGGGGCGCAATAGTGTCCTGAGCAGGCATTCTCCCTCCCCCAGGGATATTCTCCTCTCTGGAACATCTACAGATCTTGGGCAAGGTCCTTAGCCCTGCCTGAGCCTCAGTTTCCCCACCTGTAAAATGGGGATAATAACCCAGTATTGTCATTTATCCCTCACCTCCCCCACCCAACACATAACAGCTATAAAGATATTCCATCATGGGGTCAGGATATCTTGAGTTTTTGGCTATAAATCATCGTATTGCTACTTGCCTTAGGAGCCACAGAGACCTGGGTTCAAATCCCAGTTCTGCCATTTGCTAACTGTGCAACCTTGAATAAGTCACTTCACCTCTCTGAACCTATTTCCTTATCTTCAAAATGGGGGCAATGACAGTACTTACCACATTGGCTTCTTCGTTCATTCAACAAATATTTAGCCACTGGCTCTGGGCACATAACTGTGGATAGGAGCTCCCTGTTCCCTGGGGAAGACAATTAGTGGACAAGTAAATAAGTAATGAGGGCTTTGCAGGAAGATCCTTTACTGTCTGAGCCACCAGGGAAGCCCAATAAAGGCTTGACAAATAGTATTATTTTCATTACTGTTGGGTGTCAGCAAACTATCTGGCCTTTAATAGAAAAGTTTGCCAAGAATTTCCTGGAGGTCCAGTGGTTAATACATTGCACTTGTGTGCAGGGATGCACGTTCAATCCCTGGTTGGGGAACTAAGATCCCACATGCTGAGCTTGCCAACCTCTATTGTAGAGAGCTTTGGAAGGAAGGAAAAATATTCACATACTTCATTCAAACCTTTGTTCGATTGTCACCTGCTCAGATGTGCATTCTCAGATCTCCTCCCAACAAATACAGCCTCCCACTATGAGTCCTCTTACCTGCCTTATTTTTTCTTCGTAGAATCCATTGGTCATGTCCCCAACTCTGTCCCCAGAGTCAGTTACAGACGGATTTGTGTATTAAATAATTCCATCGTGCTTATAAAGTATCATCTTTTACCCATCTGTGTTTGATCTGATCCCTATCACAAAAGCTTCGTAACCCTAATCCATTCTTTAATCCTTAGACTAAACTAGCCACATTTCTCTCTGCTTTACAAAGTAGCAGCCACTTCTCTCCCCTAAAGACAAAGTCTCAGCTATTTAAATATGTTTTATCCCTTTGGCTTCTCTCTTGATTACTAAATATCTTTCTTCCTTTGCCTTCAAGATTTCTCCAGCTTATTACAAGTCATCCAAGCTGCACAGACTAGTAGGGTAGCCACTAGCCCCATGTGGCTATTGAAATTGAAGTTAATTAACATTAAATAAAAATTAGAATCAGTTCTTCAGTCACACTAGCCACATTTCTAGTGCTCAGTAACCACATCAGGCAGCACAGGTAGAAAATATTTTCACCACTGCAAAAAATTCTATTGAAAAGGCTACCCTAAACTGTGAGTATTTAAGGTCAGAGAAGAAAATGAACATTTATTGACTGCCAACTGTATGCCAGGCTCTGGGAACTTTAACATCTTTGTTTGCGAGTTACTTTTTACCATGATTTCAGACACATGCAGAAATAGAGAGTAGTTTAAAGAACACTCAAACACCCCTCACTCATTTCCAACAATTATCAATTTAAAAATATTTATTTGGCTGCACAGAGTCTTAGTTGTGGCATGCGGAACCTTCAATCTTCCTTGGGGCATGCGAGATCTTTAGTTGTGTCAGGTGAACTCTTAGTTGGGGCATGTAGGATCTTATTCTCTGACCAGGGATCGAACACAGACCCCTGCATTGGGAGTGCAGAATCTTAGCCATTGGACCACCAGGGAAGTCCCTCCTATGCTCACTTTTAAAAACTAATATTTTGCAATACCACCTGTCCTAATATGAAATGAAAGACAGATAATTAAATGAACTTACACCAATAATTTAAAAATAATAATATATTGCAACAGTAATAGGAAGGAGAAATAAGACAAAAGCAATTTACACAACAATGTTGGTATGTCAGTGTTTGGGCATGCCTCACTAGAAGACATAATGAAGTTGTCCAGTGCCTTCACCTGCCGTAGCATCACAGTGAATATGGAAACCACACTAATGCAGGGGAGTGTACCAATGACAAAGATGCTGTAGCATAGATGTTAGTGACATCGATTTCCAAAATGGTGAACAACACTTGCAATTTCCATATTAAACAAAGTCCAGGCTCTCACAGTCCTTGCATTCCTGGAGCCAAAATAGTTAGTGTTTATGAGCAAGACTGGGCTTCCCAGGCGGCTCGATAGTAAAAAATCCGTCTGCCAATTCAGGAGACACAGGTTCAATCCCTGGGTTGGGAAGATACCCTGGGGAAGGAAATGGCAGCCCACTCCAATATTCTTGCCTGGGAAATCCTATGGGCAAAGGGAGCCTGGCAGGCTATGGTCCATGGGGTTACAGAAGAGTTGGACACAACTAAGCGACTAAATTAGAGAAGGCAGTGGCAACCCACTCCAGTTCTCTTGCCTGGAAAATTCCATGGATGGAGGAGCCTGGTGGGCTGCAGTTCATGGGGTCGCGAAGAGTCGGACAAGACTGAGCGACTTCACTCTCACTTTTCACTTTCATGCATTGGAGAAGGAAATGGCAACCCACTCCAGTGTTCTTGCCTGGAGAATCCCAGGGACGGGGGAGCATGGTGGGCCGCCGTCTACGGGGTCGTACAGAGTCGGACACTACTGAAGCGACTTAGCAGCAGCAGCAGCAGAGTGACTAAATAGCAACATGAGGAAAATAGTTGGGTTCTAGGTGCAGATTATTGTAAATAGGTTTTTTAAAGACACAAATTTCTTGGAGGGACATTTGGAGGCTGGGTGTTAGGATTCTTCACTATGCATGTCTGCATTTCCAAAGTGTCCCCTAGGGGGCGCCACTATTGACCATCCACCTTGAGAAAAATCATTCATATTTATTGAGTACTTTATAGAAGTCTGGTATGCGTGATCTCATTTGATTTTTTTTAAAATCCATACTTTTGATGAATTAATAATGAATTAATGTTTTCACACTTGGACACTTTGAAAAAATAAATCCAGATGAGGAAACCAAGGCACAGAGAGGTTAAAGTCTTGTTTTAATTCACACAGCTAGCCCAGTGGATCAATTTGGATTCGAACTTGGGACATTAAGACAATGTCTTAACCTTCCCTTAACCACAAGGTTGGGCTTCCCTGCTGGCTCAGTGGTAAAGACTCTGCCTGCCACTGCAGGAGATGTAAGAGACAAGGGTTCGATCCCTGGGTGGGGAAGATCTCCTGAAGAAGGGAATGGCTGCCCACTCCAGTATTCTTGCCTGGAGAATCCCATGGACAGAGGAGCTTGGTGGCCTACAGTCGGACTGAGCGTTTAAGCTCAGTCAATGCTCCCTCAGGACCCCCTGGGGCTGCCCAGATCCTCTGCCCAGACTCCCCGGTGGGCTGCCTGGAAGAGGAGGAGGGCCTCGTGTGGGAAGGCCCCGAGCTCCTGGACTTCAGTGTAGACGACGTGGCGGAGCAGCTGACCCTGATGGACGCGGTGAGTATCAGAGCCGGCCCACGCAGGCAGGGGCTGGGATAGGGAACGGGTAGCGGGTAGAGGAAGGAGGAGGAGTTGGGGGAGGTCCCTCTGAGCACAGATTCCACCCTCGTCCACCCCCTGCTCAGGAGCTCTTCTCGCGCCTGCGGCCCTTCGAGTGCCTGGGCTCCGTGTGGTCGCAGCGGGACCGGCCGGGGGCCACAAGCACCGCCCCGACTGTGCGCGCCACCGTGACCCAGTTCAACACAGTGACCGGCTGCGTGCTGGGCTCGGTGCTCGGGGAACCGGGCCTGGCCGCCCCGCAGAGGGCGCAGCGGCTGGAGAAGTGGATCCGCATAGCTCAGGTGCGCCTCTGGCGGGAGCGTGGGGGCGGGGAGTGGGCGGGGCGTGGGCGGGGCGTGGGCGGGGCCGAAGCTCAGTGAGACAGGCTGGGGGCGGGCGGAAGGCCAAGGACTGGGGCCTCTGGGTAAGCCGAGGGTTGAGGCTGGGAGGTGCCTAAGGGAAAGTCCAGCACGTGGCCTTGAGCCGCGGAGGGTTCAGTTCAGTTCAGTAGCTCAGTCGTGTCCGACTCTTTGCGCCCCCCTGGAACGCAGCACGCCAGGCTTCCCTGTCCATCACCAACTCCCTGAGCTTGCTCATCTCATCCTCTGTCGTCCCCTTCTCCTCCTGTCTTCAATCTTTCCCAACACCAGGGTCTTTTCTAATGAGTCAGTTCTTCGCATCAGGTGGCCAAAATATTGTAGCTTCAGCATCAGTCCTTCCAATGAATTCAGGGCTGATTTCCTTTAGGACTGACTGGTTTGACCTCCTTGCAGTCCAAGGGACTCTCAAGAGCAGCCGAGAGTACTCCATGCTGATTAAGGAATAATAAGCATGGGATGATGGGCTTCCATTGTAGTTCAGTTGAATGGGCTTCATTGTAGCTCAATCTGCCTGCAATGCAGGACACCCTGGTTCAGTTCCTGGGTCAGGAAGACACCCTGGAGAAGAAAATGGCAATCCACTCCAGTATTCTTGCCTGGAGAACCCCCACAGACAGAGGAGCTGGCAGGCTACAGTCCATGGGGTCACAAAGAGTCAGACAGGAGTGAGCGACTAAACCACCATCACAAGGATGGGATGGGGTTACTGGGGAAGGAATAGGCTTGGTACCAAACCAAGAAAAGGAGGTGGAGGTCTTGAAAGAGTCTGGGTGGAGATGGGGCAGGAGCCTCTGGGTAGAGAGGAAGAGTAGAACTGGGGCCCCAGAAAGGGAGTGGGGGTGTGGCAAGGCAAGGGGACTAGAGGTTGACACCTGGAGTGAGACTTAGGTTGAGGGTGAGGAGTCTGGAGCTAGGAGAGATGCTATGGGTCCGTCTAGGGCCCAGGGAGAAGTAAGGAGTGGGGACACGGAAAGCCAAGTTCAGAAGAAGGGTATGGAGAGGTAGGTGGGGGAGGAGGCTGAATCCAGGTAGCTTGTCAGATGTGGGGCGAGATTTAAGGGTCTGACCTGGGGTCATGAGTCACAGGATCAAAGGTGGATCATACTTGGGGATCAGGCAGGCTTGAGGTGTGACCGGTGCCCCCTCCACCCCAACCCCAGCGCTGCCGGGAACTGCGGAACTTCTCCTCTCTGCGCGCCATCCTGTCCGCCCTGCAGTCTAACCCCATCTACAGGCTGAAGCGCAGCTGGGGCGCCGTGAGCCGGTGACCGGGGGCTGGGGCTGGGGGCGCTGGGGTGGGACCTCTTGCCCACCGCATCCCCGCTCTGACTCTTCCCACGGCCACCCCTGACTCCTCTCTTGTCCTCCCCAGGGAACCGTTATCCACTTTCAGGAAACTTGCCCAGATTTTCTCCAATGAGAACAACCATCTGAGCAGCAGAGAGATTCTCTCCCAGGTACAGATGGGTGAGGCCCCCGCAGATCCCAGGCCCAGGAGAGGGATGTTGCTTGTCATTGTCATAACACTCAGTGTTCTTTCCCATACCTCTCGAGAATGGCCTTCCTCCTGTTTGTAGGCAGCCCTGCGTTTTTACTGCCTCTGCTGCCCTCATCAGAACTCACACTTGATGGCTGCCTTATTTATTCATTCAACAAATACCAGAAGCTACAGGGAAAAGGTCACTGAAAGTCAGAGTCACAGCAAAGAGTGAAAAAAAAATTGCGCTAAGGACTTGACTTTTATAAGCAAAACAAAACAAACAAAAGTGTGCCAACGAGTCTGACTTATTGCAGTCAAGATTTAGGTTCTGACTGCAATTAGGTGCTGGTTCTTGGGGGTGAATCCAGAATAGAGACTTCCCTGGTGGTCCAGTGGTTAAGACTCTGAGCTCCTGATGCAGGGGACAGGGGTTTGATCCCTGGTTGGGGAACTAAGATCCCACATACTGCAGCACAGTCCAAAAAATGCAGAATAGATGGCACTGGAAGTCTGTTCTTTTGCCAAGAACGTTCTTCCCACGCCTCTGCAGGTGTCTCCCCAAATGTCCCCACCTCTGAGAGGCCCTCCCTATATCCCCCACACCTCCACTCTATCCCGTTGCCCTTATCTCTGCCTGTCCTTAGATTACACATCTAGCTTGGTTGTTGCTGTTTCGCTATGGCTGATGTCTGCTCTATGAGGCCAGAAATTTTGTCTGTTTTGTTCACTGCTGCCTCCCCAGCACTTCAAACAATGCCTGGCCCAGAGTAGGTGATCAGTAAATAAAGTGAACAAATGTCTCAAATAAGAATGAAAGCTCAAGGAACTCTGCATTAAGCACATAGTGTGTGCCAAGCAGTTGCCATGGGGCTCAGCCACGAAGACACAAACACACTTTCCTCCCCTTGGAGGGCTTCAGGCCCCAGATGGGGACACACACAATTTAGTAATTGCCCCAGCAATTATATCACTAATTACCAGGCAGAACAATGCTGTGAAGGCAAAGTTCAGGGCATTGCTTGGGAGGGGTCACCAGGTACAAGGATTCTCACCTGTGTTATAGGCCAGCCTTGGGGTCCACGGCATCCACAAGCCCCATCTCTCATCATCCCCTGTGGGGCCTGCCCTCTGCTGCTTATCTGCTCTCTCCTCCTCCCTGTTCACTTTCCCTTGGGTATGTCTGTGATGGATGTATATTCCCTGAGGGAGGGGTCAAACAGACCCCAGGACTGCTCAGTCCTTCTCCTCCCCCTCAGTTCAGTTCAGTCACTCAGTCACGTCCAACTCTTTGCGACCCAATAGACTGTGGCATGCCAGGCTTCCCTGTCCATCACCAACTCCCAGAGCTTGCTCAAACTCATGTCCATCGAGTCAGTGATGCCATCCAACCATCTCGTCCTCTGTCGTCCCCTTCTCCTCCTGCCCTCAATTTTTCCCAGCACCAGGGTCTTTTCTAATGAGTCAGTTCTTAGCATCAGGTGGCCAAAGTATTGGGGCTTCAGCTTCAGCATCAGTCCTTCCAATGAATATTCAGGACTGATTTCCTTTAGGATCGACTGGTTTGATCTCCCTGCAGTCCAAGGGCCTCTCAAGAGTCTTCTCTAACACCACAGTTAAAAAGCATCAGTTCTTTGGTGCTCAGCTTTCTTTATGGACCAACTCTCACATCCATACATCACAACTGGAAAAACAACAGCTTTGACTAGACAGACCTTTGTTGGCAAAGTAATGTCTCTGCTTTTTAATATGCTGTCTAGGTTTGTCATAGCTTTTCTTCCAAGGAGCAAGTGTCTTTTCATTTCATGGCTGCAGTCACCATCTGCAGTGATTTTGGAGCCTAAGGAGTGATTTTGTTTCCAGGAGGCAACTCAGGGGCCCCAAGAGGAGGATGCCCCTGCAGGAAGCCCGTCCTCGGTGAGTGATGTGGTTTGGGATGAGAGACAAGTGGGATACTGGGGCAGAGGGTGGAATCTGATGAGGTCACTGATGGCTGAGAGTGACTGGAGCTCCGGGGGCCACAGAAACTGCCCCCAGGCCCTGTCCCCTACCTTGGCACCTTTCTCACGGACCTGGTAATGCTGGATACCGCCCTGCCGGATATGCTGAAGGTTTGAGCCCTGACTCTTGACTCCTTACCCTCAGCACAGTGGGCCTCCTGACCTCTCACCCTTGACCTTGCCCATGCTTCCTGACCCCAGCCCCCTTAGTGCATGGGGCTTCTGATAGCCCAGCCCCTGACCTTAATCCTCGACCCCTGATCTTAGAGTCTGAACTGTCTCCAGTTCAGACAAAGTTTGCCCCCAGGGGGATCTCATCAACTTTGAGAAGAGGAGGAAGGTAAGGGGGAGCTGCGGTGGGCTGGGGTGGAGGTGGGGAGGGGGTCGAGGGTTGGGGCAGAGCATGGGCGGGGGTCTCAGAAGCCGCCCCCTCAGGAGTGGGAGATCCTGGCCCGCATCCAGCAGCTGCAGAGACGCTGTCAGAGCTACTGCCTGAGCCCCTGCCCGCCCATCCTGGCCGCCCTGCGTGCCCAGCACCAGCTCAGCGAGGAGCAGAGGTGACAACTTGTGGCCTGGTCTGACAGTGCCCCGCTAACCCTGCCACTGATCCTGGATGACTCCCCAGATCCACCTACCCCATGCACTTCCCCAGCTCCTCCTAAGATCTCCTCCTGAGCCTTCACCTCACCCCCCACCAGCTTGTCACCTGACATTGTCCCCAGCCCAGTCGAGGGCCCCAGTTGCCCTCTGACCCCAAACTTTGACCTCATCTGACTTTCTTTTCTTTCTTTTTTATTTTGTTAAAAAGTAATTTTCTTTACTTTTGGCTGTGCTGGATCATCATGGCTGCTTGGGCTTTTCTGTAGTTGCAGTGAGTGTGGTTACTCTGTTTCTGATGCGCTGAGTTCTCATTGTAATGGCTTCTTGTGCTGTGGAGCATGGGCTCTAGGTGCACGGGCTTCAGTAGTTGTGGCTCCTGGACTCTAGAGCACAGGGTCAGTAGTTGTGATGCCTGGGCTTAGTTGTTCCACAGCCTGTGGGATCTTCCCAGACCAAGGATGGAACCAGCTTCTCCTGCATTAGCAGGCAGATTGTTTACCACTGAGCCACCAGGGAAGCCCTCATCTCACTTTCGGACTTCAGCGTTTAATGTGTAGCTAGGTGTTCCACTCAACCATCCTATCTTTTCTCTTCCCCACCTCTGGCCCTATCTGACCTGTGACCCTCCTCTGACTCTCTGAGCCCAATCATTGACCCCTAGTTCTGAGCAACTGACTCCAACTTTGACACATGTCTGACTTATGACCCCCAGTCAGTTGACCCCAATTCAACTGTACCAACTCATTCTATTGAATCCATGACCCTGATCATTGACCCCAGTGATTATCTGATCTTGAACTCTATCCTTGACCCAATTTGACTCCTTAGTCCTACTCTGTGAATCCCTGTGTGTCCTGCTAACCAAGCCATCTCATCTAATCCCTGATTAGACCCTGAAACTGTAATATCCACATATATTACCCTGATCTTGACATTGGGTGCCTAATTCCTGGCTGTACCCTCCCTCCACCCACACACACACCCAAAACCCAGCTCCTGACTGAATCTAATTCATTTCCCAACCCACCCATCCATCTACATCTTGACCCCTCAGCTACCGCATCTCCCGGGTCATTGAGCCACCAGCCTCCTCCTGCCCCAGCTCCCCACGCATCCGACGGCAAATCAGCCTGACCAAGCGCCTCAGTGCGTGAGTTGCAGGGAGTATGTGGCGGGTGATGTGGGCAGGGATGGGATCTGCTCCCGGGGCTGAGTTTGGTCTCCACCTCATCCCGTTCCCTATTTTCAGGAAGCTGTCCTGGGAGAGAGTTTCATCCCCTGGTGGGAGTCCTGGAGACCCCTCATCCTCCACCTCAAGGTGAGCATCCCATCTGATGAAGGGACTGGAGAGGGGTCAGAGTTCAGGGCAGCCAACCCACTTCAGACTCTGTGTCTCCCCCAGTCTATCCCCAGCATCCCCTCCATCCAGTCCTAGAACCAAGGACCCTCCTACGGGCAGTCCTCCAGCCTCTCCAGGGCCCCAGAGCCCTAGCACCAAGGTACCAAGACTATGTGTACACATGGGACTGCGGGCACCCAGGGCTGTTGTGTGTGTGTGTGTGTGTGTGTGCACACACACACACAGGATTTCACAGCCAGGTATGTGCACAGGAGACCATGAACACAGTTGACTCAGCACTCTGAGTGTATATCTGGGAAACTGCATGCATCTCCATGGACCCACTTAAGGGACTGTCCGTCACTTACGCTCAGATCTGGACAAGAGCTTCCACTTACCCACAAGGCACTCTGGGGTGCAGTCACTACTTTTGTAAGGATATGTGTTTTCCCAGGAATGGGCTTCCCTGGTGGCTCAGCACTAAAGAATCCACTTGCGATGCAGGAAACACAAGAGACACATGTTCAATTCCTGGGTCAGGAAGATCCCCTGGAGAAGGGCATGGCGACCCACTCCAGTATTCTTGCCTGGAGAATCCCATGGACAGAGGAGCCTGGTGGGCTATAGTCCATATGGTTGCAAAGAGTTGGACACGACTTAGCACAAACACAGAAATTTGCATACCTGGAGGGGAAATGCTGGCATGAATAGCCACAGTATCCATGGGCCCTGTGCAGGGCTTTTTGTGTTCATGGGCTTGTGCCCATCCAACAACTGTGAGCAAATGTGGGCACTCGCTGCTCTCAGGTTACACTGGGTTTCTTGTGTACACCTCAGGAGTCATGTGTGAATTCCTGTAACAGCATGAAGGTCTGTATGTGATGGAATGGCATAGATGCGGGCTTGTGTATGTACCCTAATTGCACATCCCCAGGCTAGGGGTGTGCAGGAAGATGTGTTGAATACAATGAGGGAGGGGCCTCATGCTCTCCCTCGCTCAGCCCCCACCCCCGCTGTCTACAGCTGCCCCTGAGCCCGGACCTGCCAGGCCCCTGGCCCCTGGCCCTGCCCTTGAGTGGCCCTCATATCTCCCTCCCCGGGCAGCAGGGCTCAGAGGCCCGCATCATCCGGGTCAGCATCGACAACGACCATGGCAATCTGTATCGGAGCATCCTGGTGAGGAGCTGAGCCTGAGACCTGCTGGGGACAGCCCTGCCCTTGGGGCTTGGGTGGTCATCCCTTACCTCCCACCCTTTCTTTCCAGCTCACTAGTCAGGACAAGGCCCCCAGCGTGGTCCAGCGAGCCTTGGAAAAACACAATGTGGCCCAGCCCTGGGTCCAGGACTATCAGCTTTTCCAAGTCCTTCCTGGGGACAGGGGTGAGCAAGGACAGCTTGGAGCCTGGGCTAAGAGGCAGTTGGCTGGGGAGGATGGCAGGCTGACCAGGGTGGTTCTGGAACAGAGAATGGGTAAGATGCAGCAGGGTGGGGTTAAGAGGCAGAAAAATATTGATGCCTCCTTTAAGTGGGATCATGAGGTTGTCCTAGCTCAGTGTGAGGGAAGGGGGCACCAAAAGTGTCTTCCTAGGATTTATGGGGAAATGAGATTGTCTGGAACCAGTGGGAGAGGGACTTCCACTTGGAAGAGCCCAAGGTCATCTGGGCTTCGATTTGTAGAATTGTGAGGTTGTTCGGGCTCAACCTCGTGGAGCACAAGACTGAAGGGGGCATCTGGGCTTGGATCTGAGGGGAAATGAGTTTGTCCAAGTTTGGTGTGGGGGCTCTGAAGTTACTTGAACTTGGCATGGGAGAGGGCCACGTGGTACTGAAATTCAGGGTAGGAAACATGAGATTGTCCAGTGTAAAGTGAGTAGGAAGTTGTCTAGTTTTAAAGGGAGAGAGGTAACAGGTAACTATATTGAATATCCTGTGACAAACCATAATCGAAAACAATAGGTAAAAGCATATATGTGGGCTTCCATGATGGCTCAGATGGTAAAGAATCTGTCTCAGTGCAAGAGACCAGGGTTTGATCCCTGGGTTGGGAAGGTCCCCTGGAGAAGGGAATGGCAACCCACTCCAGTATTCTTGCTTGGAGAATTCCATGGACAGAGGAGCCTGGCAGGCTACAATCCACAGGACTAGAACACAACTGAGCGACTAACAGTTTCACTTTTTTCACATACGTATATATGTTTGAATAACTGAGTCACTTTGCTGTACAGGAGAAATTAACAACACATTGTAAAACAACTGCACTTCAATTAAACGTTTTAAGAAATGAAAAATATATATGTATAAAGGAAGGAGAGGCAAGACATTGACATGCTAGGGAATTCCCTGGCAGTCCAGTGATTAGGACTCCATGCTTTCACTGCTAGGGGCCTGGGTTCGATCCCTGGTTGGAGAACTAAGCCCCTGCAAGCTGTGTGGTGCAGCCAAAAGAAAAAAAAAAAAAGACTGACATGCTAAAGGGATATATGAGGTTGTTCACGTGACAGGTGTGAGGGTTGTACAGGCTGGAAGTGGGAAGTCAGAAGTTGTCCTAGTTCATGGTGAGAGCAGCATGAACTTGGCTGGGAGTTGGCTGCAGGGGGGAGGGTGGGCTGAGCAGGAAGTTGATTGGGGTGGGATGCCTGACTTTGTTCAAGCTTCTAGTGCAGGTTGTCTAGACTCCAGGGGAAATAGGAGGAGGTTGCCCAGGTTCATGGTGGGGGAGACATGAGGTTGTGCAGGCTTGGAGTGGGAAGTTGTCTAGATTCCCAATGAGAGGGGAATGAGGTCGGCTTAGCACTGGCTGAAGGGATTCAAGATTGTTCAGGTTGCGTGGTGAGTGGTAGAAGGTTCCCTAGGCCCTTTGTGGGGGAAGTGCCAGGTTGTGTGGGCCTTTCACCATCTTCTCCATGCTTGGCCAGAGCTCCTGATTCCTGACAACGCCAACGTGTTCTATGCCATGAGCCCAGCCTCTCCTGGAGACTTTGTGCTGCGGCGGAAGGAGGGGGCCCAGCACACAACCTCAGTCTCCCTACCCCCTCCTCCAGGACATGGGCCTCATGGGCAGCAAGGGGTCTGGCTTCTATCACCAGGAGGCAGGGAGGGGGCTCCTCTATGGAAAGCTCCAGTTCCCCAGTAAAGGTCATTGTGCTCCATACCCTGTAACCCCCTCAGTTTTATTGGACCTCACCCCTCTGACCCTCTTGGCACCAGATCCCTATTCCAAAGACACCAGCCCATGGGGTGGCTGGTAGAGAGCTTCATCTTATAGAAAGGGGTGGGGTGTCAGGGGTCAGATCCTCCCCCAGAGAAACCTTGTAACTGTTGGAGACACACCAAAAGTGACAAAAATGGACAAAAATAGTGACCAAAGTTATGAAACAGGAGTCAGTCTTGTTTGTTCTGCGCCTGTGCCCCAAGTCCACTCTTCATTAGGATAAAAGTTTAAATAAGAAAAGAAGGGTTTCCCTGGTGGCTCAGTGGTAAAGAATCCACCTTCCAACACAGGAGACACGGGATCCATCCCTGGTCTGGGAAGATCCCACATGCTGTGCAGCAACTAAGCCCTTGTGCCACAACTTTTGAGCCTGTGCTTTAGAGCCTGGGAACCACAACTACTGAGCCCATGTGCTGCAACTCTGAAGTCTTCAAGCTCTAGAGCCTGTGTTCCACAACAAGAGAAGCCACCACAATAAGAAACCTGCACGCCATAGCTAAAGAGTAGCCCCCACCTGCTGCTTAAAGAAAATCCTATGCAGCAATGAAGACCCAGCACATCCAAAAATAAATAAATAAAAATTAAAAAAGAAAAGAAAAACTAAGAGCCCTAAGAAAGGGGTTGAGTGAGGCATGGCTGACACCAGCAGGGGGTGGGGGTGGGGTTCTGTCACAAACAGAGGGTTCAGGACTCTGTCCCTCAGCATTGTTGGGGTAATATAATTCTTTTCTGTTGTGTATATGGAAGAGTGAAGAAATGAAATTCCATCAGAACTTGAGACAAATAACATCATCATGTGAAACACAATCATAACAACAACAGCAACAACAATAATAATACCCAGTTATGAACTCCCACTCTGCTAGACATCAACTATGGGCTTTATATCTAACTGTTTTAATAAGGGTTCTTGCTTTTTCAAGTGGTCAAAAGCCCAATCACACAGGTAAGGCCAAAAATGGAAATGAATGCCCCTGTAATTGATAAGTTCCATGGGACCAGCTTCAGGCACTGTTGGATCCAGGGACTCAAAAGATGTCACCAGGACTTTGTAACAGAGTCTCTTGCCTCTGATTTGCTCTGAGAATGAGACTGTCCATTGACTCCCTAAATCCAATCACCTCCTATGGTTACAGAAACACTGATTTTTCAGCTGGCTACCCAGGGTAAAGACTGCATTTCCAGTCTCCCTTGCAGTGAAATGTGGTCATATGACTAAATCTCAGCCAATGAGTTGTAAAGGAAAGGATGTGGGTACATTCCAGGCTCTGCCCTTAAAGAGAAGGGATGTGTCCTCCTGCCTCCTTTTGCCTTGGATTGATTAGAATGAAGATATGGAGTGGATCAGCTTGGACTGGGTGGTTCACACCATCTGAACAACTGAGCTGCAAACTGGAAGGATCATGGCCCTCTGAGACCAGGGAGAAAACATACTGTATTGCTGCTACTTGAACTGTTACTATATATATATATATATATATATATATATATATACCTCAGGACTTCCCTGGTGGTCCAGCAGCTAAGAGTTTGAGCTCCCAATGTTGGGGGCCTGGGTTCCATCCCTGGTCAGGGAACTAGATCCCACGTGCTGAACACCACAACTACAGATCCTATGAGTTGTGATTAAGACCTAGCACAGCCAAATAAATACACATTTTTCTTAAATGCCCAGCTTATTTAAGCCATCAGTATTATTTGAGTCTCTGTTACAGTAGCCAAAAAAAGAAAAAATTTAAAAAATGATTATTGCCCCACTCCAAGGAAGGATCACCCTCGTGGGGCAATGCCAGTCTTACATCCCACCAGTTCCACCTGCCATGCAAGGAAAATCCCTGGGACTTCCCTGGCAGTCCATCGGTTAAGAATCCCCCTTGCAACGCAGGGGACATGGGTTTGATCTCTGGTGAGGTAACTAAGATCCCATGTGTCTCAGAGCAACTAAGCCTGAATGCCACAACTAGAGAATCTGTGTGCTACAACAAAAGATCCCACATGCTGCAACTAAGACCTGATGCAGCCAAATTAATTCATTTAAAAAAGCAATTGGATGTAAGTAACAGTATTTTTAAATTGTTATTGTTGTTGTTCAGTCACTAAGTCATATCAGACTGTTTGCAACCCCATGGACTGCAGCACAATCTTCCCTGTCCTTAAGTTAGCTTAGCAAATAATTGCTATCCTTACTGAGCGCTTACTGTGTACCAGGCATGTTCTCATAACTTGATGTAATCTATTCATAATCCTCACATAAGCCTTATGAGGGGGCATTATTATCATCCCCATTTTATACATGAAAAACCGAGACTAGGGAGGGTTAAGTAACTTATCTAAGGTTGCAGGGCAAGTGACACATGGAATGCATCAGAACATACGCTCTTACCCAGGGAGCTAGCTTGCCTCTCATAAGAACAGTTTACAGTTTCTGCCTCTCTCTCTCTCTCTCTCTCTCTCTCACACACACACACACACACAAACACACTCAATCCAAATGCCAATTTCCTGAGGAAGAGATTCTCATTGACTTCTGTTTTTTTGTTGTTGTTCCATGGCAAGGCATGTAGGATTTTAGTTCCCCTACTAGGGACCAAATCCACGCCCTCTGCAGAAGCACGGAGTCCTAACCACCGGACAGCCAGGGAATCCTGCCACTTCTGTTTTTAAAAATGCAGGAGGTTAAAAAAAAAAAAAAAGGTGCAGGAGTGCTCAGGAATAGCTCTCTCCAGTGGCTAACACAAGGTCAGCTGTCTCCCTGCACCTCTCAGCTTGCTTTTTCGCTCATCTTTTACTCCACAAATATTTCCTGACCTCCTATTGTATGCCAGGCTCTGTTGTAGGTGCTGGGGATATAGAAATGAACAAAACAGACTAATGAAGGTGGTGAATCAATAACAAAACATCAAATACATATTACATATTTAATACAAAAAGTACAGGGAATGCAAAATGCTGCTGCTGCTACTACTACCAAGCCATTTAAGGACTGACGTGTGGGGTGGGGGCGGTGAGAGGGTTTCTATTTTAAACAGGGTGATCCAGGAGGACTTCACTGAGGAAGTGACATTTAGTTAGAGTCCTGAGTAAACTGAAAGTGAGCCGCATGTACATTTAGAGGAAGAACCTTGCAAGTGGAGGGAACAGACAGCACAGAAGCTCACCTTAGCTTCACTATCAGACAATTTTTTTCCTCCTAATGACAAAGATGTCTCTGGCTACTCCATCTGCCTACCTCGTCATCCAATAGAAAGCGGCACCTCCTTTCCCAGCTACTCCAGGAAAAGTCCCAGGATGGAAGCTCATTGGATCCCCTTGGGTCACATGCCACCCCTGAACCAGTTATCGTGCTCCAGGGAATGGGGCTCTCTGATTGGCTAATCTGGGGCCGGCTGACGCAATAAGGTAGGTATCCTCTGTTTCCCCAGGCATGTATCTTTTGGGGGCGGAGGGTGTTTACCCCAGTTTAAGCTTAGCCCAAGAGAACAGCTTTTATGATTCGTTCTATACTTTCCAGATTATTGAAATAACTGCATGTTCCTTGTAAAATAAAATCCCAAGAGTATATAAACGTAAGCAGAAAAAAAAAAATGCCCCCAAATCACAAATAAAATCTCGCATTCCAGAATACATGTAGTTTTTACAAATGCAAGCTGTTTCGTACTTACTATGTGGTAGTACTTCCCAACATTGTGCAAACATTCAACGGCTACTATTAGGCTTATTATATTCCTACCCAGACTGGGAAGAGATGTTGATTAGTACGATAATATCAGTAGTTGTAGTTTACATTTTTTGAATGCTTGCTGTGTGCCAAGTCGGATTTTATAGATGAAAAGGCTGAAGCTCAGATAAGGTAAGTAACCCGTCCAGGGTCACACAGCAAGAAAGTGTGTCTGAGGCAGAAAGCAGAGACGTTCCTTCCCTCCACCCCCAAGGGGGTGCGGAGCCCTAGAGGGCCCCTGCTCTCTGTAGCCAGGCCGCGCAGGGCGCAGGGCGGCTGCCTCCCTCTTATCTCAGCTTGGGCTGCCTGCTGGTCCCGCCCCCTCGGGGGAGCTGCCACTTGGAGGCTCCTGGCCGGGAAGGCCTGGTCAGCTGTGTCCGGCGGAGGCAGCTGCTGACCCAGCTGTGGCCTGTGCCAGGGGCGGAAGAAGTGGGGGGGCAGGAGCCCTGGGCCCCTGGTGGCAGGGGCTACATCATGTATCATCTCCCGGCACCCCTCCGGCCTGGAATTGGCTTCCTCTGCCTCTTGCTCGCTGGGGCAGCCTGGGCTCCCCCGCCCAACCCACTGGACCCCAAGTTTGAAAACAAAGGTAAGGGTGGAGTCGAGTGTGGACCCCAGCACTGGATCTTAGAGGGCAATATTGGGACCCGAACTTCCTGCCCGGATCCTTGGGGCCACCCAGGTTCTCATTCTGAGTCTGTGACCTGGGGCCCAAGACGGTGTCTGAACCCCTAGACTGGGATCTCATATAGCATGCTGGGGTCGATATCCCCAGACTGGGTTCTGGGGAAGAAGCTAGAAAGGGGCATAAGAGTCCTGCTTTATCTCTTCAACGAACTTGGGACGTGCTAAACGCTAAATGGTGCAGGGGTGGTGCTGTGGTATAGAGTCTTGTATTCTAGAGTCCCTGAACTAAGGGGATCTAGCCGACCCTTCAGGCGGGGAGGGAGGATAAAAACCGAGCCGCAGGCGACTGTAAACACGGTTGGCACGCGGGCGCAAGATCCCTGGGTCCGCGGGGTTGAGGGAGGGGAACGGGGGGCACGGTTGGCGCTATCGGGCCTCCGGGAGCCTGCCGGGGCTGATAGGGGACCCCGCCTCCTGCACACACACTCACCCGCACTGAAGTTCCTAGGCTGGGGCGGGGCCGGCAGCGGGAGGCGGAGGCCTCGAATGCTGCGCTTAGCAAAGCTGGTCGCGGGTGGGCGGGCGGCGCGTGTGTTGGAGGGAGACAATAAGACACGCAACCTACGCTTGGATGTTTGGGGGGCACTACTTCGACGGACCCCTCGAAGGGCCCCGCTGGAAGAAAGGGGGCGGGGCTTTTTTCCTTATCGGTCGGCACAGGCGGCAAGAGGGAGGAAAGCATGCTGTGGCTCGAGAAAGGGGCTCGGGTCCCTTGACCCCCTCCCCTGACCCCATCCCCAGCGGCCCTGCTGACAGCTCGCGAGCCTGATGAGTTTCTGTGCTTCACCGAGCGCCTGGAGGACTTGGTGTGTTTCTGGGAGGAAGCGGCCAGCGCCGGGGTCGGCCCGGACAACTACAGCTTCTCTTACCAGCTCGAGTGAGTCGGACGAGGTGGGGTCAGGTGGAGCGCCCCATGGGTGGAGGGGGCGGGCGGGCTGGGCAGACCTCCCAGGAGCTCGAACGTTGGGATGTTTCCTGGTGCCAGGGACCGGATGGCATCTCTGATGGTGAGCACTAGTGGGAAGCCCACGGGGTCAGGGCTGACATGCACCCTAGTGGTCGGGGATGGAACACTCTCGTCGCCACTGCTGGAGGGCAACCCCAAACTTCAGGGCAGGAACAACATCGCTCCAAAGCAGGACTTAAGGCGTCGCGTACGTCGGGGCTGGGACGACCCCTGGTGGTGGTGTCCAGAAACGCGCCCTCGGTCCCCGCGAAACCTCCAAACTTGATCCCCCTACACTCGCTGGTTCCCGGTTGAACAGGGGTGAGCCGTGGAAGCCATGCCGCCTGCATCAGGCGCCCACCGCCCGCGGCTTGGTGCGTTTCTGGTGCTCGCTGCCTACAGCCGACACGTCGAGCTTCGTGCCCCTAGAGCTGCACGTCACTGCGGCCTCCTCGGGCGCTTCACGCTACCGCCGTACCATTCACGTCAATGAAGTGGGTAAGTGCGCTGGAAAGGGGGATTGGTCGGGAGGGAGTCCCAGTTTCCGCCCACCTAAGCAAACCCCTCTCCACAGTGCTCCTAGACCCTCCGGCCAGGCTTGTGGCTCGGCGGGCCGACGAGGGCGGCCACGTAGTACTGCGCTGGCTCCCGCCGCCTGGGGCACCCATGGCAAGCCTTATTCGCTATGAGGTGAACATCTCGGCAGAGAACGCCGCAGGGGGCGCACAGAGGGTGAGGCCCGTTCCTATGACCTAGCCCCAAAGGGCTCTAGAGTCGACAGGCCCTCTAAGTCTCACCCAGACTGTCACTAGGGCCCTGCCCCCTTGGCCTCGTCCCTTCCACGCCCTGCCCAAGACATCTCCAAGTCCACTGACTTGTCCCCTTTCCCAATGGTCCCCTTTTCCCAGCCCACCTGGACTCAACCTTTCTTAACCTTTGCCCGGAACCCTAGACCGCTCCAGTGCCCACCCTGTCTGTTCACAGGCCCCGCTGTTAAATAACCGGAGTTCGCCTGTTTTTTTTTACCCAGGGCCCCATCCTGATTGGCCCCAAGCCTTCCTGGGCCCCGCCTCCTACTTTCATTGCCCGCCTCCCCATGCTTGGTTTCTGTTCTTCCTTTTTCTGATTGGCTGGCTCCCTCAGAGTCCACCCCCTCCACATGCCCTCCTTGCCCACCCCGCCCCTATTGGCCACACCCCTCACCCGGGTCCCGCCTACAGGTGGAGATCCTCGACGGCCGCACCGAGTGCTTGCTGAGCAACCTGCGGGGCGGGACGCGCTATACCTTCATGGTACGCGCGCGTATGGCCGAGCCCAGCTTCGGTGGCTTCTGGAGCGCCTGGTCCGAGCCTGCGTCACTGCTGACGGCTAGTGGTGAGGCCCCAGGCAAGGGAGGTAGGAGGGGCTGGGCGGAGCATGGGGGCCAAGCTCACTGCCCTGACTTCTTCCCTGTTCCCCCAGACTTGGACCCCCTCATCCTGACGCTCTCCCTCGTCCTCGTGCTCATTCTACTGCTGCTGGCCGTGCTAGCCCTGCTCTCCCACCGCCGGTGAGCGCCCCACTCGGCCTCTGGCTTAGACTCCTCTCCACTAACTTTCCCCTTATCCTGTGAAAACCTAGGCTCAAAGAAGGGCAGGCTCTTGCCCAGGGTCACACAATGAAGAGTCGGTGGCAGGGTCGGGATGCAAGCCAGGTCACACCCAGACTCTTACTTAAAATTCTCTGCTCTTGGGCATACTTTTTGGATTTTCCTCCTACCTCAGTGGCTGCTCCTTCTCGGGTTCCCTTGTGAATGTGCGTCCGTGCTATGCTAAGTCATTTCAGTTGTGTCTGACTCTTTGCGTCTCCGTGGGATGTAGCCCGCCAGGCTCCTCTGTCCCTGGGATTCTCCATGCAAGAACACTGGAGTGGGTGGCCATGACCTCCTCCTGGATCTTTCCGACCCAGGGATGGAACCTGTGTCTAACTGCATCTCCTGCCTTGTAGGTTGATTCTTTACCACTGAACCAACGGGGAAGCCCTTCTTTGTGAATACTTTTTTCCCAGTTTCATCAATTTCTGTAAAGCCAACCAAATGGGCTTCATGAAACGATTTAGCCCCCAATGCCTCCCATCCGTTGTCAAGCTCCTTAGATGTTTTACGACCAGCCATCCTGAGGTTTTTGTAATTCAGTTTTTGTAACCCAAGTAATACCATGTGTTTTCACACCCCCAAGCCTTGGCATACACTGTTCCTTCTGCCAGGAATGTCCTTCTTGCCATGCCTGCCAAGCAATCTCCTAGTTCTTTCAAAGCCTTGTTTATTTACTTGATTGGGAAATACTGAGTGCCAGCTATGTGCTAGGCACTGGGAAGAAAGCACAGAACAAACCAGATGTGTCTCTACTCTTGTGGATCTCATAGCTGAGTCACACAATAAGGGAACCAACAGATATATGATTATAAATTGTGATGAGAGATAGCAGAAATATCGGGCTTCCCAGGTGGCACTAGGGGTAAGGAACTCCCCTGCCAGTGCAGGAGATGTTAGATTCTCAGGTTCGATCCCTGTGTTGGGGAGATCCCCTGGAAGAGTGCATGGCAATCCACTCCAGTATTCTTGCCTGGAGAATCCCATGGACAGAGGAGCCTGATGGGCTACGATCTGTAAGGTCACAAAGAGTCAGACATTGCCAATGTCCAATGTCGCAGAGTGGCCAGGGAGGCTGGGCTGTTTACCCTGGAGACCTGGCCAGTCTGTGATCCCACAGGAGCAGAGTTATCTTCAGAGCCCCGAGTGACTGGTTTTAGTCATCTCAGATTTGTCATTTTACTCATCTCTAATAAAGGATTTTTTGGAGTAAAAAAAAAAAAAAAAGAGTCAGACATGACTGAAGTGACTTAGCATGCATGCACATGGGGACATGACAGAATAGATAGGTGAGAGGAGGTGACATCAGAGCAGAAACCTGAATCCTGGGAAAGAGGCAGCCACATGAAAAGCAGGGAGAGAAAAACAGCAAGTGCAAAGGTCCTGAGATGGGAATGAGCTTGGAACATTGAAGCAGCTGCAAGAAAAGCTGTATGCTTAGAGCGGAGTGTGTAAGGGGGAGAGATGAGGGAGGTAACAGGGATCAGATCATGCAGGGTCTCACGTAGGAAGAAGTTTGGGCTTTATCCTGAATGCACTGGAGAACCATGGAAAAGAGTGAGGAGAAAAGTAGCATAATGGACCTTCAGACAAAACTGGGTGGGTTTTAGAGGGACAATAAGGCAGTGTATATTGAACTCCTATGTATCCTTCAAAACCCTGTTCCCATTGCCCTTCTGTAGGGCTTTGCAGATGCTTTGGCAGAACCCCTGTTCCTCAGTCCCATGCACTCCTCTGCCTTCAACAAGATCACAAGGGACTAGGAGTATCTTTGCCCCATGGATGGTGCTGAGGGGTTGTTGGTGAATGTTCAGTGACAAATGCCCAGGTATCTGTTTGTTTTGGTTTCACCAGGACTCTGAAGCAGAAGATCTGGCCTGGCATCCCAAGCCCTGAGAGCGAGTTTGAAGGCCTCTTCACCACCCACAAGGGTAACTTCCAGGTAGGCGGCCTGGTTGTTTCTTCCAGGCCTGGGGCTTCCCTGCTCCTGTGGCCGAACTCCAAGTCTCTGAGCAAGCTGGTGCTGTTTCCCCAGCTGTGGCTGTACCAGACTGACGGCTGTCTATGGTGGAGCCCCAGCACCCCCTTCCCAGAGGACCCACCTGTCCCCCTGGAAGTCCTCTCTGAGTGCTGCTGGGGGGTGACGCAGGCAGTGGAACCAGGGGCAGATGATGGGGGGCCCCACCTGGAGCCAGTGGGGAGCGAGCATGCCCGAGACAGCTACCTGGTGCTGGACAAGTGGTTGCTGCCCCGGAGTCCTCCGAGCGAGGACCTTCTGCAGCCTGGTGGCGATTTGGACATAGTGACCATGGATGAAGCCTCAGAAGTGTCCTCCTGCACATCCACTTTGGCCCTGAAGCCTGGGCCGGAGGGGGCCTCTGCTGCCAGCTTTGAATACACCGTTCTTGACCCCAGCTCCCAGCTCTTGCGCCCAAGGGCACTGCCCCCTGAGCTGCTCCCCACCCCACCCCACCTAAAGTACCTGTACCTCGTGGTGTCCGACTCTGGCATCTCAACTGACTACAGCTCAGGGGGTTCCCAGGAAGCCCAGGGGGGTTCATCCAATGGCCCCTACTCCAACCCTTATGAGAACAGCCTCATCCCAGCCCCCAAGCCTTCACCCCCGAGCTACGTAGCCTGCTCCTAGGACTCCAGCCCTCAGAGGCACAGGGACCCAAAATGACCCCACTGCTACTCCAGGCCCAAGGTTTATCCAGCAGGGTCAGTGACGCCTGCTGACCTTGGCTTTCTGCTAAATTCATCCTGCTCAGAAAGTCACAGCCTTGCAGTATTTTTAAATGTACAGTTTTTTGTGTGTAGATAGATAAATATATATATATATATATACTTTCTATATAAATATATACAAGTTTCCTGTCATGATTCTATAAATACCTGTAAGCCCCATCTTTTTCCTGGGCCCAAGCCATAGGAGAAGCAGCAAAAAGTCTGGAGTTCAGTCTAAAATTCTGACCTGGCAATCTGAATAATAAACAGAATGAATTGGTCAGTATAAGTTATGCTAGCTGCCCTAACAACAACCCATTCTCTTCTCTAGGGGGTCTTCTCATCCGAGGGCTTGAACCCAGGACTCCTGCATTGCAGGTAGATTCTTTACCAGTTGACTCACCAGGGAAGCACTTTCTCTCATACAATTCAAATAGATAGTTAGCTTATCCCTGTGATGAGTCAGAAAACAGGCTGTAGCTTAACCATCTCCTAGGGGTACTCCGGGGTCTTCAGATGGACACTCTTCATCCTGCCAGCCAACAAGAGAGAGACAGCAGAAGATTTTGTGGGTCACTTTAGGGATGTAGCCCGGAGGTGGGCGCCACCTCTTCTTCACAAATTCTACTGGCCAGAAATGGTCATGTGACCCCAGTTAAGAACCATGGAAAGCTGGGAAATGTAGTTCAGCTGTGCACCCAGGAGAGAAGAGCTGTTTAATGAGCAGCTAGGTAGTCTCTGCCACTAATAATAATACTAACATTAATTTCTAAGGCTTTATTCCGAATCTGGTTCTAAGAAAGCACTCTGATGACACCAAATGTCAATCAAGTGGCTCAATGGAAGTTTCGGCTTAACTGCTTTTTAAAAGTTTGACATAACCTAGGAAAGCATACCTTCTATTCCAGCAATTCCACTTTTACATATGTATCCTAAAAACCCTCACACATATGGACCAGGATATGTGTACGAGTGTTAATAGTAGTAAATAAGTCAATCTGGTCATACCTAATTTAGGGTACAGTCACTCATGGAATTACATGCAGTACAGAAAAAGGAATGAAGGAAAATGTGGCCGAATCTTAGTACCAGTGTTGAGACGGAGAAGAAAGTTTCAGATTACATTCATCATGAAATTCTTCTTTATAAAATTCAAAACAGAAAAATTAAACAGTATTTTGGCTGGGCACAATATGTACAGGATAATGGTATGTTTACGACAGAAAAAGCACTTTACAATCTTAAGGACTTTGAATTTGCATCTGTCCCTGAGGTAGGTGTTTCAGACATGGAAACAGGCATAGAGAAGTTGTCACGCTCCAAAGGTCACGGTTGGCCTCCAGAGCTTGAACCCTTGTGCAAGCTGGTGTCACCCGCCTGGTTGAGCAATGGGGTGACTGTCATCTCTCCATCCGGTTGAAAAGTCACCCACCATTCTTCCCTGGGGCCCAGCCCACCTGGCTCCAGGGAGACTCGGAGGCAGCACTGTCCTGGGCCTGGTGCATCCGGCTGCAGCCAGCACTGGGCAGGGAAATACCTCTGTAGGAGTGCCAGCTGCAGAGCATTCCCACTGTCTCCTCCTTCCTCCTGGGTCTGGAGGGCCACAATGAGCCCACAGCCCCGGCCGGGCCCAACCCGGTGGCTGAAGTGGACAGCTGTGTCCAGAAGCAGGGCAGCCAGGTAGGCGGCTTCCTGGGACCCAGGGTCTTCTACTAGGTACTCCTCCAGGCCATCAAGCAGCAAGAGTGAGGGGGCTGGTCCACGGGCCTCATGGGCAGAGCACAGAAGCCGGAGGAGCTCACGAGTTGAGGGTGGGTACTGGAAGCGGATCTTCTAGAAAGGGAAAAAGGAAAGGGCCAGATTCAGCATAGGAAGTCGGGCTTCTAGTTAGAGCAGCCCTGCTTCCTTGCATACTCCCCTGGACGAGGCTCTCACCCACTACACCTCTGGTTCCAGCGTGAAGCAGCTCAGAGGGATCGGGTATTCTTCTGTTCACCAACCCCTCACCCTCGTTTTTTTCTTATCCTGCACTCGTCACTGCCCGGTATTATTATGAACAAGGTATGCCTTTCTGCCAAATCTCTAGGGCAATCTTTCCACGGAAAACCTGCTCATAGCGTCCAACTCCACCACCGACTGTTTAGCTCCGCCCTTGACTCCACCGCTTGGGACGCAAATTTGTGGATCCCGCCCCCTCACTGGATGGTTTCTCATTCGATCTTAACTAGGGTTCGTATAGTCCCATCCCCAACTCGTCCATATTCCTTCCCACAATGTTTGCTTCGTCTCCGCCATTGGTCTATCTCCGCCTGTCACTCAGTCCCCCAATTCGCCCCGCTACGGGCTGGCCCGCCTCTGGTCCCACTCCTCCCTACTTGTAATCGCAGTGGTTCGAGCGCCGGTCCAGTTCTGCAGGGCAGGCTTTGAAGAGGCCTCCGGGTCACGAAGAGGACCGGGCCTCGGCCTTCCCCTGCCGCCTCCAGGGCCGCCGCGAATAGCAGCGCTGTCTTTCCAGAGCCTGGACCGCCGAGCAGCAGCAAAGGCGGTTCGGTCTCAGCTGTGTTCTTCTCGGGACCCGCCGCGCTGCCCAAGTTTAGCACTCTCCTCAGCGTCTCCGCCATTTGCCGCATACTTCTGTTCAATCGGCGGCCAGTGCCTGCCTTTAATCCCGCCCAGGGCGGGGTCTCATTGGGTACGGTGCACTTAGCTTCTCCATTGGTCCAAAAATCTGTTCCTCAAAGTTAGATCGACGTTTCCTAGCTCCTCCCCTGGTGAAGGGTCAAATAACCTAGTTTGAGCAACAAATGGAGGCGTTTCAGGGCGATAAGGCCCTCTCGTAAGTGAGTCCGCTGGCAGAAGCACCACGAATACTATTATTGTGAGCTAAGCATCTAATCAGACAATATAACTGTTGAGATTTGGAGGGAACTGGCCCTAATCACGGACACATTACTTAAAGTCTCTGAGCTTCAGCTTGCCCACCTGTAAAATGGAGCACATGGTATCTCAGGAATATTGCGATGAACGTGTGTGTGCGCGCGTGTTTCTGCTGATGTTACCTAGTGACAATGAAGGGGAGAGGTGGATAAGCTCTGCGCTTGTCTCTCTCTGCACTTGAATGCTTGCACAAATGTGTGTGTGTTTGGGGTTGCAAGCTTGAGGATATTCGTGTGCAAAACATCCATCAGTCAGACAGCAAAGCAGTGTCTTTGAGGGTCTGTGAGGAGTCTCAGCTGGCTTCCTCATTGGCCTGGGGGCTTCTTGAGTCCTGCTTAGAGTACAGTGAGAGGCAGGACCACAGAACAAAAAAAGAAGAAGAAGAGAAGAGGCAAAGATGCAGGGGCTGGGAGACTGAAGGAGAAGCCACTGCAGAACCTTTGTCATGTTCACTTCAGTATCTCCAGCGCCCAGACAGTGCTTAGGGCATTGCAGAGTCTCAACAAAGGCTTGTTAAAGGAATGAATAAAGAAAGGTAGGATAGATTGGAAACTGGGAGAAAAGGAAGAACAAGGTGAGTGACCAAGTGAGCACTGGTTGGGTATCTTCACACAGACTTCTCCCCAGAGCTGCCACTCACACCCCTGTTGCCCTGGCAACTCTGTCTCCTGGTAACTTCAAAGTGGTGCCGTTGCCAGGAGACCCAGGGGCAGGGCGGAACAGATTTCCAGGGCTTTCTCTCTCCCTCTGGGGCCAGAAAAGAGCTTCACAACATCCCTCAATACACCCACTCACACAGACAGGCACCCCCACACTCCTACACACACAGACAGGGCATCTCTGCATATATTTCACTTTCAGAATCCCCACTACCCACATGCTCACAATCATATCCTGACACAAAGCACCCCATACATACTCTTTCTCACATTCATGCCCCTATACCTTTTCTCTTGCAAGCACACCAGAACACAGTCTGATACAATCATTCCTTTGCCACCACACACACACACGAGGCACACTGTTACATTGTCCTGTCAAATGCACCACCTCATCCCCTGATTCACCTCGCTTTGCAACACTCTAAATACACAAGCATGTGTATCACACAGTTCCACATAGTTATAGACACCGGAGCATGCTGAACACAGCCCCATTTCAAGTCCTTTGCACTTGCTGTTCCATTTCCTAGAGCGTTCAGCTCCCAGATATCTATCCCTCGTTTTTTCCATTCTATTCAGGCCTCTACTCAAATACCACTCACTTTTCCTGACTACCTGTGTAAAATCACACCCCTCCTCACTCTTTCACTGCTTCACCTTTATTTTCTTTTCAAATACTTATCACTTCCAACCGTATGTGTTTATCTTATTGCCTCTCTCCCCACTAGAATGTCAGCTCAATCAGGGTAGAGTCCCTCTTTCTTTTACTGCTGGGTCTCCAGCTCCTAGAACAGCACCTGACATAGGATAGGTGCTTCTGAATGCATATACTGGCAGAGATGCAGACATTAGATGTATCTCTCATGCATATACTACTTCTTTCCCTTGCTTCTTGGGACCCCATCTTCATGTACTGACAGAAGGACTTTACCTTACAGGGGCTCCCTGGAGAAGGCAGAACCAAAGGTTAACGTGGACAGCTCAGGGTCAGTCTGTGCTCCTCCCTCGTTTGTTGGTATCCTCAAGTGATAAGTTTATTCATTTAGCAAACACTTATTGAGCACATATGCTGTTCCTGACCCTGTTCTAGGATGCACAAGGACTCAGCAGTGAACAGATAACAACATCTCTATCTTAGTGGAACTGACATCTTAGTGAGGGAGGTGATAATGGCCACCAAGCATAATGAAGAGTTTAAATAGTCTATGAGCAGATAAGTCTGTATTAAAAAAAAAAAAAAAAAGGTTTGCACAGGCAAAGGAAGAGAAGGGCCAATTGTTCGGTTTTTGCAGTTTTGAATAGGATGGTAGGGGCAGGCCTCCCAGAGAAGGTAACACTTGGAAAAAGACTCCTAGGAAGTAAGGGAGCGAATCATGCAGATATGTGGGGGAAGAGCATTCCAGGGGGAGGCACCTGCAAGTGCAAAGGACTGGAGGCACTGGGAGAACTTTGACTTTTACAGATAGTGCCATAGAGAGCCCAGAGGGCGTTTGAACACAGGAGGGTCATGGTCTGACTTACATTATAAAAAGGAGCTCAGTTTTGGTCAAGTTGAGGATAAGAGGCAGTGGGTCATGTGGAGAAGCCTTTTGAATAAGCAGGAACATCTTTATCTGGATTTTCTACCTAAGATTATCCACCCTGAGATGGGGGTGGGCAAGGCCAGGGCTGTAGTCTTCACCCTCCGTAGCGGGTCCAGACACTTCTTTGTGCCCGACAGCCCCAACCTGACCTTTTCTTGGCCCCGCTTAACATCAGGACCATGGACAGCGCCAACTGGGTCTTTCGTAGAATGCTGTCCGTTGTGCTGAAACTTTGCTTCTCTGCTGGGCCCCTTGGAGGTAGCTGTGCTACTGGAGGGGCCACGGGGCTCGGGTGAAGCAAGCCCTGGAAATAGATACTCCATGCGGTGAAGTAGGGGGCTCCATGATCCTATCCCTCCTCTGCCTTCAGCCCTCTCACGCATCCATCTCATTTCTTGCAATGCAGAATCAACCACACCCCTCTCCTCCAGGCACACTGCCTTTCCCTTCTAGTTTCCCGTCGCTTGATCTGCTCCAGCCGCTCAGGTCTCCTCACTGTTCCCTGAACAAAGCCGGCACGTTGTCACTTCAGGGCCTTCATTCTTGCTGTTCCCTCTGCCTGGAACACTCCCCAACTCCACACTGCGGTTATTTGCAGGGCTCTCGTCCCTCCCTCCCTCCACACGGCATCTCCAGTGCCAACTCCTCAGAAATAGCTTCCCTGGACACTCTCTTTAAATTGCAAACCGTGTCCTCATTCCAAAGTTGTCCCATTGTCTTCTATAGCTTGAGTTTTCTGTTTATTACTTATCAATATCTAACATATCAACGATACCAATTTCCGACCCAAATTCTTGATCCTGCAATTTGAAATTTAGATTTTTTCAGATTTTCAAAAGTACTAGGGTGTAAATACGATATACTGATTAACACCCCTATTTGGACCTGGGGTAACATTCTAAATCAAACACTATACTTTATCTGCAACGAAACAGAAGCATATTCACATAAAGTTAAACAAATAAAAGCTATAATGACCTTATGTCAGTTCAGGTCAGGTTTTGCCACAAATTAGTTATGAGGATAATTGTGGTTTGCCAGACCTTCTTGAAATTGGGAATTGTAGTTTTGTGGCTAACTTATTTGTTTATTGTTTCTCTGGTATTAGAATGTGAGCTCCATGAAGGCAGGATTTTGTGTCTGTTCTGCTTAGTACTGCAGCCCCTTTGCCTAACAAAACAGCACCTGGCATGCATGGGGGTTGGGTGGGGTTTGCTCCACAATGTTTTTTGAATGAATAAATGGATGGATGAATGAATAAATGTGAAAGGAAAGCAGACTTCCCTTCCCTGGTTTTTGAATGACTCCATGCCCTGAATGGCCTGTCTGAAGCCTCTTGAAGCCACTGTGTGTGTGTGTGTGTGTGTGTGTTTGTATGTGGTTCCCTGTCCTTCTACCTTCCCCAGTCTCTGCTGGGCCCTCAGGGCTTGGTTCTCAGCACAACCTCATAAACAAAACCCCTGCTCAAATCCATGTAGTCAGGGATTCAGCGTGGAGGTTCCTACTGCCCTCAGCATCCCCTTCTATTAGGACCTCTATGGTCCCCTCAGCCTATTCCCTGTACCCTCAGCACTCTGGCCATGGTCAGAAACAGGCCAGCCACCTGAGGAAGATAGTCACAGGAGGCCCCTCACAGTATGTTTGTGTGCCTTACCTGTGGCTTGCAGGGTTGTTTGCATTTGACAAGTGAAGAATCGAGGGCACAGAGAGGTTACTTAACTTTCCTGAGGTCACACAACCAGGAAACGCTGAGCCTGGATTTAAAGCCAAGTCATGGACCTTTCAGCCCCATGCTGCCTCTCCACTATCTCCCTGTGACTATACACTCACACCCAGCCTCACTGACACTTACACCCAACATTAAAGTCCTTCACCCCTGCCACCTGGAGGAGAAAGGTAGGTGGCCAAACTTCTGTTACAAACAGGTCTTTATTAAAGATGAGGAGGGGGTGTGAAAGGGGGGCAGTGTTTCCCCTGCCCACTGCCTTTGGCTGCCGGAGGTGGAGAGCCCTCTTTGCTCCACCCATGCCTCTATGATGGCACATCTGTATGAGGCTGAGGCATGGGGGGGCAGTGTGAAGAACAGGGGTGGTTCTAAGGAAAAAAAACAACTCCCTTCCCACGGCCCTAATAAATAACAGAAAGGTTTGGAGTGATGTGGGCACAGGCAAGGGGGAATGGAGCACCCTGAACCCCAAAACCTCTGAAATGGGGCAAGCCCTACACAAGTTGGGAGTTAAGAGAGACTGGGTGAGAGATTGCACAAGGGGGAGGGGCTGAGAGAAGAAGGGGTACCCCAAGGACCCTGCTATGGGGGAGCCTGCCCCCCACCCTCCAGCTGGACTCTGATTCTGAGGAGAGAGCACTCTCTCCTTTGCACATGCTTAGACATGGGCGGTCCCCCATTGACTGGAATCATACCCACCCACCTTGAGATTCTAAGAACCAAGGACTCCTATTTGTTGTTCAGAGGCTGAACACTGGCTAGAGTTGCCCTCTTGCCTGAGGTGTCTAAGAAAGATGGGGATGCTCCTATTGGCTGGAGTAAACTGCTAGAATTCTGAGAACTGGGAAGCTCCCATTGGCTGGGCAAAGGCCAATGGGATCAGGCTTTGGCCCTTAAAAGGGCAATCCTAGGAGGCAAGGACCCACCTCCCAATTATGCCCACTTGGATGTCCCAGAGGGCAAGAAACAGGGGGTCCCCTGGATGTCCTTCCAGCCATCCTCTGATGTCTGGCCTGGCTGGCCTGGGGGCAAGGGCTTTGGCACTCACACAGCACACGCACACACACTCGTGGCAGGGAAGAAATGGGGACTGGGCAGATTCTGGGTGGGTGTCAGGCCTCACAGCAGGTGGTCACGGCTGGCAAACAGGTAAGGGCTGAAGTTGTCCCGGTGGAAGGGGGAGGGATAGAGTCCACTAAGGGTGTATAGGTCCCGCAGCAGGGGTGTGGGCAGCAGCAGCTTCCGGCCACGGCCACCACCCCCGCCCGGCCCCCCAGGCCCAGGGGAAGAGGGCGAGGGGCCCTGGCTGGGGGTTGGTGCCGGCAGGGGCAGAGGCAGAGGCAGGGGCGTCGGCTCAGACCTCAATCGAGGGCGGGGCACACGGGGCGATGAACACATGGCTGGAGCCCTGGAGGACACGCAGTTGGGGATCAGGTGGCCACGGCGGGCACAGTTCTGCGGCTCTAGGGATCAGGAATCAGCAGTCAAGGGATTAGAAAGCTTGGGAGAGGCCACAAGAGCACAATGACACCTCTGTGGCAGTGACGGCCATCTGGAAGTCCCCCCACTTATCCTCCCACCCCCTTGATACTCACTGGATGGGGTGAGCCGTGCCGGTGTCGAATGCGGCCTGCAGCCCTCGGGTTCCTGAGACAAAGAGGCAGAAGGGAGGGGCTAGTGGCCCCCTGGGCACCGCTGGCCACGGCCACAAGGGGCTCAAAGCGCATAGAGCCCAATGGAACAGATAACGAGTTTTCAGGATTAATCATGTCTCCTTGGGAGGGAGAGGGGGGCACACCTTTCCATTCTGTGGGACAGCCCCCCCCCGGACCCAGGGCCACAGAGATGAGTGATCCCTCTCCCTCTCCATGGCCCTGAGACCCCGCCACCACCTGCCCGACTTCCTCCCTCCTTGGTCCTCCTCCACCCACCACCCTCTCCAGCCGGGAGCAGCCCCCGGCCCCCCTTACCTGGGCCACACTTAACTTTTCGAGGGGGCTGTCCACGGTGGGGGCTTGGCTCAGGTCCTCCCAAGGGGAGAGCCTTCGGCCAGAGGGTAGCCGGCTCTGGAAGTTGTGCACGACACAGGTGACCTATTGACAGAGGGAAAGGGGCGTGTTGAGGCCAGAGGCCAATAAGGTAGATTGCTATTCCCTTTTGTCAGATAAGGAAACTGAGGCTTAGGTTTTCAAGAACAGCTAACACTTTTATGGTGCCTATAATGTGCCAAACACTGTTGTTTCCACCTTACCAAGAGATAGGTACTGTTATTACTTATTCCACACGGGGAGGCAAGTGATGCTGAGTTGTATAACAACAGGATCTAATCCTGTCCTTATTTAAACCTTTGGTATTTTGGACAATATGGGTTTTTGCATTAATCCTGATTTGGAAAAATATTTCATTAGAATATTATTTATCTTGGGACTTCCTTGGTGGCCCAGTAGTTAAGACTCCGTGCTTCCACTGCAGGGAACACAGGTTCAATCCCTGGTCAGGGAACTAAGATCCTGCATGCCATGTGCCTCCCCCAAAATTATTTTTAATAAATAAAATAAAATTTATCATGATTAATATTATTTTCATATTATTATTTATAATATTTTTCTTGATCTTGAGTGTTTTGGCATCCCCCTTAGTTGGTGTACTCAAGCAAGTGCCTCATTTGCCTTACCCGGGTCCCAAACCTGTTATCCCATTTCACAGATGAGAATGTCCGAGCTAGGTAAGGCTAAGGGACTTGCCCAAGGTCACACAGAGTCCACACCCTTCATCATCACGCAGTCCTGCCTCGGGTCAGGGATGGGAGGCAAGGGGGCTCACCAGAAAGGTGGCGATCGCTGCCCCTGTCAGAAAGCCAGCCAGCACGTCCGACCAGTGGTTGCGGTACTCGGCCACGCGGACCACGCCCACCAGGAAAGCAGGGCACAGCAGGGCCAGGCAGAGTGAGGGTTTAACCAGGCGGGAGCCCTTCACGCGGAACACGAGTGTCACGTACATCTGCGGGAGCCAGACAGGTCAGAGGTCACACGGCAGCAGCAGTTCCCAAACTCAAGTGGACAATACATTCAGGGAAGGGGGTGAGGTCTGAACACTGAGGAGCCGCGTTGGGGCTGGAGGCACTGGCTAGGGGCTCCAAGGAACACAGCCAGGGGCACTGGAGTTCAGGGGATGGAGTCATGGACCCCCAGTGGGCCTTTGCAGGGAAGGGGATGTAGCCTGAACACCAAAGAGCAGTAGATAGAGTCTGGGGCCCCAGATCTCTGGGAGACCAATCACAGATGGTGAAAGACACTTGCTGGCTGAGGGTGTAGCCACAAAGTCAGAGGGTGAAGTCAGGCCCAAGTGACAAGTGCTCTTAGGAGCTCCAGGAGGTGGAGTCCCCAAACACCTGGGGACCACTAACAGGGTTAGAAGCATAGTCCCCAACGCCAGAAAAAGGAGTCAGAGCAACAGTGGGTGCGAACAGGGGAAAGCAGGGGACAAGAATCAGGAAGTTTCAGCGAAACTGACTCAGGAGTGTGGCCACACCAGTAAAAGGTGATGTCAAAGTGGGGGACAAGGGCTCCAGGGGACAGAGTTGAAAGCCCACTACCTAGCCACCCAGCCAATAACCAGGACTTGTGACATTGCAGGGACTTGAGTAGGCTTCACTGGACAGTCTATGGAGCTGAGCCAATATCCTCCTTCGGATGCGGTGTCAGTGAGTCTGGAGACGTGGCCAAACACCAAGGGACTGCGCTTGACTCAAGATGGGGGCGTGGCCAGACTCCAAGGGGTGGAGCCAGAGCCTCCACCCTAGGGCGGAGTCACAGTGACGCAGGGCGTGGCCTCACTCCCGGAGGGATTGGGGGCCCCAGCCACGAGGGTCTCCTGACCGCCCCCCACCTGCCTCGCCTCCATTTCGGGGCTCACCGCTGTGTAGGTGACAGCATAGGCGCAAAGGGCAGCGTCCTTGCAGGGGAAGGCGCGGCGTGCAGCAGCCACCAGGCTGGGACTGCCGGCGCAGGCACCCTGGTCGGTGACGAAACGGTCGGGCCCTGGCCGGTCCGGTGAGGGTGGCGGGCAGCCCAGGGCCGTGTAGTTGGGGCGGCACACGGACAGGAAGTGAGGCGTGGGATTGCCGGTCACCACCTGCCCCGCGTTAGCGAAGATGGTCGTGGTGAAGAGGCCGAAAGAGTAGACCCCTGGGGTAGGATCAGAGAGGGGGTTCATGCCAGAGCCCAGCAGCTGTTCTCCTGTGAGCCCCTTAAGGTCCATCTGGGTCCCTGTCTCCTTGTTCCTCTGACTGACGTGAAAGCACACCTCAGACTCCCCCTAGCACCATATTCTGTAACAGTTGGGCATGTTCCCTTGGGATGGCATTCTGAGCCTCCTCTACCTGCCCCTGTTCTTGCTATTATTGAGCTGCTCATTTTTCTCCTGGAGGATCTTCAGCCCTCTGCCCCAGGGACCACCATTGCGGGTGAGCTCTGCCCTTCTACCCCAAGGCCACCAACTGCGGCTGAGACCATACTTAGAGCACTGCCAGGGATCTCACCCCACTGCCCAGAGGACCTCCTGTGCTTTTTCTGCCTGAGATTCTCCTTGTGCTAATTTGGGGCCCTCCTCTTAGAGTTACCATCATGGTTTGCTTAGGGCACACCCATATCTCTAGAACCTCCACTAGGCCTGCCCTCAGCCCAAATTCCTCTTGCCCCATGAAGTCACCATCACGGACATTCTAGGGCGCTTTTCCCCCTGGAATTCTTATTATGGCTGAGCCTGGCCCATCTCCCTTTTGCACAGCTGACCCCTGACCAAGTCACTCACCCAGGAAGCGGACCAGCCTCCGCAGCGGGGGGCTGAAGCGGCAGCAGGCCCCAGACACGATGGTGCTCTCCCCAATGATGGGGATGGCTGAGGGTGGTGCAGGGAAAAAGGCACGCGCCAGCTCCCCAAGCAGGATCTGTGGGCAAGACCAAGGTGTGGTAGTCTTGGCCTTCAAACCCAGTCCTCCACCCACCACCCCCTGGCCCTCCTGCCTCCTGGAAGGCCCTTCCCATAGTCTGAGCCGGGTTACCACCAGTCTCACCGTGAGGGTGGGCCCAGCGGTGACCAGGGCGTAGATGAGGGCTGGGGGTGCTCTGCTGGTAGCCTCAGGCCCTGGGTAGGGCTTGGCATAGGTACTATCATAGCAGAAGAAGCCCTGGGTGTGCACAGGGAACGTGTCTGTGAACTCCAGGCGGTAGGCAAGCAGGACCACGATGCCCAGCAGTACCGACTGCCGTCCAGTCAGGGTGGGGAGAGAGATGGACAGAGAAGAGAGAGGAAAGAAAGGGTCAGGTCTGAGTCAGAGCCATGGAGACAGAGACACAGAGATGGAGAAAGAGACAAGGAGGAGAGATACAGAGAGATGAAGAGGAGAGGGTAGAGAGAATGGGCTGTGAAGAGGGAGAGAGAACAGGGCCAGGGCTCAGAAAGTGAGTGTGGTGGAGAGACAGAGCAACAGAGAAAGAAAACTACTGGTAGAAATATTGGGTTGGCCAAAAAAGTCATTTGGGTTTCTCCATAACGAATTTTTTGCACCAACCCAACATGAGCAGCCACAACAGGTGTAACTCCTACTGTGGGCTGGGCATCATACTAAACCTTTTTCTAGAATTAATCCATTTTACTTTCATAACAGCCCTAAGAGAGAGGGAGAGATGCCAACTGTGCCTATTTGCAGATGAGGAAATTGAGGCTTGGGAAGGCATGTGAGGTGCCCAGAGTTCCACAGTAAGGATGGGCAGAGGGGGGTTGGAACCCCAGGGAGTGCCACTTCAGAAGGTGCCTCCTCCCTCTTGAGGGTCTGGGCCAGGGAGGAACTGTGCTCCTCACCTCCACGAAGACAAAGCAGGGGATGATGGAAAAACTCCTCTTCAGCTGAGGTCTCCCTCCCGCCATGGTGATGGCTGGGCCTGTGGAGATGCAGAGGGAATGGGACCGCCAGGGGCGGGGCCTAGAGGGAGCCTCAGGTCATCTATTCCTGGAGTCTTCTGGCTACACCCTGGCCCCCATCCCTGGCCCTTCCAACTACACCTGGCCCCGCCCCGCTGAGCCTTCTGGCCACGCCTCCACATACCCAGGTCTTTCCCCCGTCCCAGCTTATTAGAGGCACCTGCCTCCACCGATACAACCTGCTCAGCTCAGCCTCTGCTGGAGTCCCCACCGATTCTATAGTGGTCCCCCACAGCCTGCACAGGAGATTCTGACCCCATACCTTGTAGGGGGGCCTGTCTCTCTTAGCATGTGGGAACCCTCCCCTTGGCCTTCAGCAGAGAGTTATCCTGCTTAACGGGAACCCCTCTTCTACAAAGAAGGTTCCTCACCCCCACTAGTTTTTAGGAGACCCCATACTCTTCCCCTATGTGCTTTACAGGAAGCCCCCATGCTCCCTCCACCTCCACCAGGCCCTCCCCCCACACCACTTCCCCTAGAGCCCACAGGGGCCTCCCTCTCCTGTCCCCATGGGCTGTGCCTGACTGGTTTGGGCTGATGGCCAGGCCCTCCCTCTCTCCCAGCTGCCTCTCCCTCTCTCCTTCCTTCCCCCTCCTCCCAGCCCGTCTGCCTCCCTGTATTATTAGAGAGGGCTATCTCCCCCTCAACCTGCTCACCCTCCCCCCACCCAGTCTAACCTCAGTCAGTCCCCAGCACTGAGAGGCCAACACAGTCACACCTGCTTGACCCATTCTCCCAGCCAGACCTCACCTGTGATCGGGCCCTATGGCTTCCCGCAAGCTGCTGCCACGCCCACAGACTCACAGCCGCTCCTGGCAGCCAGCAGGGCAGGGATGGTCACCCCCATTGCCCAGATGAGGAAACTGAGGCCCAGACAGGCAGGAGTAGGCACTCTGGGTCCAGTGCCCCATCCACGTGGCTTGCTCTGCAACGTTACACGTGGGGTGAGGGTCACACCAGAGATCCCAGATGCCCGAGGTGCCTACCCAGCCATGGCACCCTCACTCTCACAGAGACACAGACACACATCAGCATCCCTCCCAGAGTACACAACTCAGCCAGAGCTTCCATCCCAACCAACCCCCAACACACACATATACACACACACACACACACACACACACACACACACACACACACACACATCCAATCGAACAGCATTTGTTTATCCCACCAACAAGGATGAAGGGCCGGCTGGGTTCCAGGCAATGCACTGGGTGCCCACCTTGTGATGAACAAGATGGGCTCGCTCATTCAGACAGGTGCCCAACACCCACTACACACAACTGCACACTCACACAGCACGGTGTGCACACGGCCTGTCACAGACACCCACGCAGATCAAACAAATCCCCTGCCCCCCCCCCACAGCCACTGGGACACAACAGGAGGTCCTTCACACACCTCATGGCCCCATACACAGCCCCACTCCACCCCCGTCAGGGACAGAAACTCAAGGCTGCCAACACACTTAAGAGTCACATCAAAAAAAAGTCACCACACACAGTGGGGGGAGGGGGTCACAGAACTGGTCACAGCGTCACGCCCCCAAATACAAGACAGAGAATGACACATATTAAGTCTCGGGTCCACCTTGACAGTCACAGAAGAGCCCTGCCATCCACAGCCACATCCACACAAGGGCACATACGTGGACTGTGGCATAGACTTGCACACAGACACATAAGAAAGGCACACGATCAGTCACATAATAATGGCCCCCCACACACCATCAGAAAAAACACACAACAGCCACACAATGACAGTCACATGCACACAACCATACAGACACCGAGACAGCCACACAATCACTGTGAGAGCAGTCACACGGCCACTCAAAGGCGGCCACAGCAACACGACCACCACACAGTCACCATCAGAGTAATACCCACAGCGACAATCACACAAAGACAGCCACGGGAGACACAGTCACACAGCCACCACACGGACACCCCTGATGCCACACACACACTGACACGTAACGACAACCACCCAGTCACCGTCAGCCTCACTGAGGTCCTGTCCCCATCCACCCCTCCCCTAGCTGGGTCCCCAAGACTCAGCTCGCAGCCTCCCCTCCCCCTCCCCGCGCTGGACCCGCAGGGGACCCGACCCACACAAACCGAACCCTGGCCAGACAGACACAACGAGGGTCGGAAGCCGGAAAGAAGAGGTACAGGCGGCGCCCCAAGGCCCTCCCCCTCACCGGGTCGACACTACCGCCGCCGGAGCCCTGGCTCCACCTAGACGGCCCCGGCGCGACGGGACAGACAGACAAACCGACCGCTAGCCAGCAGGCGAACGCGGAGATGGAGACGCGGTCGGCCGGCCCGGCCGCGCCGCGCAGTCTCCGCGCCGGAGGGAGGGGCGGGGCCTCCGAGACATTATTTGCATAACCCGTGAGGCGGGGCCTCGCGATGTCTCATTAGCCTGATGGGGCGGGGCCCCACTTGCTTTTGGGGGCGAGCCGTGAGGGAACGAAGACGAGATTAAGAGGGAGTACCCTGGTGGGTGCTGAGAGGAAGAGGGTGGGATGACGAGACCCTCCCTCTCTGAGCCTCAGTCTCCCCATTTGGCAGTAGGGACAGCAGGCAGGATCGCCAGGGCACCCCAGAAATGAAGACTGGTGGCTAGTGGGGAAGAGACTGGCTGGTCACTCAATATCTGGACAGGCTGATCTCTGACCTTGTCATATACTAAATCCAGTCTCACACCGTCCCCTGATTCTAGACCCACATATCCTGCACAGCCCCTTGGTCTCCACATCTTGCCCAAGACTGGGCAGTAAATTGAAGGGGTCACTCTCAGGCCCAGGAAGAAGCAGGAGCAACAGTTCACAGGCGGAGGAGAGTCTCAGCTAGTTTATTTTCTTTCTGGAGGAGTCTTCAAGGGAGAGCAGTCCCGGCTGCTCAGGCTGTGGAGAGAGAGGATGGGTCAGAACCTGGCTTGGTCCAGGGGACCCCAGGTGTGGAGGTCAGGGAGCAGATATCCAGGTTGGGAGTTGGGGGTGGTGCCCAGACTCTGGAATTCCAGGGCAGGCCAGAAGGGGAAGGGAAATGTGGGTTGGGGGAGGGGAGGATCCGCACCAGGTGGGAAGGAGCTGCGGCTCTTGCTGAGCGGTGGATGGGGAGGGCCCTGGTCCGTGTCTGAGTCCGAGTCCCAGCAGGGGAGAGGAGGGCTCAGGCATCTGTGTCCCTTATAGCCTGCAGGAGGGACATGCGTGATTCTATCATGAAACCTGAATGTGACCCTTGAGTGGTCTGTGAATATGAGCCCAGTATCCTTGATATAATGTGATCCTTGATCACGTCCCTTGAATGTGACCCAACATGACCCCAAACTATGATCTCAATCGATGACCCTTGAATTTTACCCCATTCGTGTGTGTGTGTGTGTGTGTGTGTGTGTGTGTGTGCTAAGTTGCTTCAGTCATGCCCGACTCTGTGCAACCCTATGGACTGTAGCCTGCCAGGCTCCTCTGCCCTTGGAATTCTCCAGGCAAGAATACTGGAGTGGGTTGCCATGCCCTCCTCCAGCAGACCTTCCTGACCCAAGGACCCAACCCATGTCTCTTATGTCTCCTGCATTGGCAGGCAGGTTCTTTACCACTAGTGCCAGTTGGGGAGTCCCAAATTTTATCCCACTGACCCTTAAATTAAGATCACAGTGACCCTGAGTGACCCTTGGATGAAACCTCCAGGGACTCTCTAATGTCACCCCAGAACATTATTTAATGTGACCACAGAATAAGACCCAACAGAGGACTTCCCTGGTGGTCCAGTGGTTAAGAATCTGCCTGTCAATGCAGGGGACATGGGTTCCATCCCTGGCTTGGGAAGATCCCACATGTCATGGGGCAACTAAGCCCGTGCACCACATCTGCTGATCCTGTGCTCTGGAGTGCCCAAGCTACAACTACTGAGCCCATGAGACCTAGAGCCCATGCTCCGCAACAAGAGAAACCATCTCAATAAGAAGACCATGCACAGCAACAAGAGAGTAACTCCTGCTTGCCACAATCCGAGAAAGCCCACGCACAGCCATGAAGACCCAACATAGCCAAAAATAAATAAATAAATAATTGGGGGGGAAAGACCCAACAGATGTGACCCCCAAATATGGCTTCTGAACGTGACCTCCATGTATGAAGCTGGAGAATGATCTCCCCGCCAACCCTGGAGTGCTGCTCAGCCCCCCTCACCCCTGAGGTTTGCGGCCCTGGGGCGGCCCCCTGAGGATATGGCGAGGCCATCAAAGGAGTTCTGCAGCACGTGCACAGCGGACCTGTGGGGAGATGGTGATCTGTGGCCCTCCAGGGAACTCTGGACTGCTCAGGGCTGGGGCAGGGGGGCTGTGGTGGGGAGGGGTGGAGATGAGTCCCAGGAGGAGAGGGAGACCTGGACTTAGGTGGGTTCCAGGTTCCAGCGGTCACTGCTTGATCTGATTGGGAGGATAGGGCAGGGCAGATGAAGGTCGGGGTTAGAGGTTACAGTGGGAGCTCATCACCATATGTCACCCAGCTCCTTTTGGAGGTTATCCCTCCAGGAACCACTGCCTCCTGGTAGCAACTCCTCGGTCTCTGGCCAGTTTGCTGTCTCGTAACCTTGCTGCTTCATCTTGGTCAGGACCTGAGGTCAGGAAGGGATGGGGAAACAATAATAATAATAATAATAATAATGGTGAAAGGTGTGATATAGCATTTATTACATATTAGGATGCCTTTAAAGAGCTTATCACTCAGTTAATGCAGCTACTCAGTCAGGCAGGGCTATATTGTTACATCCATTATACAGATGAAGAAACTGAGGCTCAAGGAGGGGAAGTGACTTGATCAAAATCACATAGCAGTAAGTAGCAAAACTGCGATTTGAACCCAGGCCTTCTGGCTGCAGTATGATGGTACAGGCCAGCAGAGATCCCTATACCCCAACTCACACAAGGTTCCCCTCCCACCCCACCCTGCTCTGCTCACCTTGCGGCACTTCACCTGTGTCTTCTGTATCTTCTGGATGTTCACCAGGTTCTCCGTGATCTCCTGTTCCTGTGCCTCTGTAGGGGGAGAGGACTTAAGGGGGCTGAAGCTGTAGAAGAACCTCCACCCTGCCCTTCCGGCCATGGGCTTTGGGCACTCACGGAGCTTCTGATAAATGAAGGTCACCTCCTCTCGTACCAGCTCCAGCTCCTCCCATAGGAATTTCTTGCTGAGAAGACAGGGCAGCCTCTGGCCTCCTGTATCCTGGCCTCCTGGCTTCCCATTTGCCCACCTGCCTCCCCCAAGCCACTTCTACCTTCCATGTTTCCATTTGTTCAACTACCATCCCCCAGAGGCTTGTCCCCTCCCCCCACCTGCCTACCCACCTTTCCCCTCCTACCGCTATTCCCCCACCTCCTACCCTAACCCCCTACCCTGTCCTTCCCTTCTGACCTTCAGCTTCCCATTCCCTCAAGCCCCCATTTCCTGGCTTCCAGTTCCCCATCTTCTGGAGCCCTTGACCTCCCATACCCCGACTCTGCCCCTCTCCACCACCTCTCCCCTCCAGTTTCCCATCTCACCCCTGCTAGCTTTCTGATCCCCTGAGCTCCCTTCCCATCCCTGTTTCCCCTTCCTCTGGCCTCCCAGTTTCCCACACAGCCCCACTGCCTCCTGCCTCCTCCATCCCTTCCTCTTGTCCCCCAAGCTTTCCATGGCCCCCCAGACTCCCTTACTCATTTGCCCTCCCATTTCCCCCATCCCACTGGCCTCCCTTGTCTCCTGAAGCAACCTCCAGGCAGCCCTCCTGGCAACACCCACCTGTCCCGGATCTCCTGGGCCAGCAGCTGCAGGCAGCGGGTGGTGCGGGCCCGCTGCACCTCCTCGTTGTCATGCAGGGTCTTCTGTAGCCCCTGCAGGCCTTGAGCCAGGGCCTCATACAGCTCCTGCCGTCCCTCCACCACATCCCACTTGTGCCCCTCCTTGTCTCCCTGGTGGCTCATGGGGCCCAGCACCTCTACAGAGATGGTGGGAACTTGCCTGAGCCCAACCCACAGCCCTGAGCCCAGCTTTGAACACAGCTTGCCCTAACCCTCACCAGACCCTGGCCTGAAACCCAAACTCATCCAATTTTTCCCACCCTGGCCTGACCCGGCTGACCTTGACAGGGCCAGCCTCCAGCCTTACCTCGACCCTTGGCCAGTTCTCACCTTCCAGCTGTTGGATCTTGATTTGCTGCAGGCAGCTCTCCTTCTCCAACAGGGTCACTGAGTGGTTTAGGAACTCGAAAGCCTGGGCCAAGAGGTCAGGCCTGGGGGTGGTAGCAGGGGTGAAGTGGGAAGGGATGGAGACAATTGCTGCGGGTGGGGCCAAGGTGGCTCACCTTGGTCTGGGCCTGTAACTGACACTTGAGTGACTCCAGTTCACATCTCAGAAGCTTCTGGCAGTCAGGAATCATCGTGGTGGACTTAACTGTGAGCAGAGGTGAGGGTCAGCCAAGGCTGGAAAGGGTGCGGGTGGGGGCAAGGTCAGGGCAGAGGTTAGTAGAGGTTCGGGGTGGGGGGGGTGAGGCAGGGGACAAGGTAAAGAGCTGGGGTAGGCTGAGGCAGAGGTAGAAGAAGGAGTGAGGTCAAGATCAGAGACAAGGATGAAGGGCAAGGTCAGGGGCAAGGGTCAGCTGATGACAGGACAGGAATGAATGGGCAGCAATGGTGCAGGGGCAGAAGGTGGAGGTAGGAACTGGTGGGTCTTCTACCCACAGTCTTGTTGGGTGTAAGGTTCTCACCTTTGGTTTTGGAACAGCTGGTCTCCAAAGGCTTCTAGAAAAGGGGGACATGAGGGCAGTAGAAATTTACCCTTGGGCTGCATCCTTGCTCACCCTAACCCAGGGTGTGGGGGTTAGACATGATTTGGGTCTGCTGAGTTCTGGGTGTCCTAGACCCCCAAGGGCAGGCAAAGCTGCCTCCAAGGCATATGCATGCACCCCCCAGCCCCACCTCACCTCTGCCCCAGCCCGAACACGCTCAGAAGTGCATCTGTGTGGCAGGCATGGGGGCTGCCCCTGAGAACACACAGCTTCAGAGCCCTCACTCCGGCTTGGACTCAAGTAATGGCCCTCTTCCTTAGGAGCAAACGGCATCAACAATGTCTGCAAGGAGCACCAGCAACCCCTGATGCACAACCACACACGGTCATCGAAACACAACCATATAGACACACAACCTCAGACACAGAGATGCATGCTAAGTCATAAGACCCAGGGCACATGCTCACGCCCATCTCAGACATACAACCACAGTCACAGACACACAGGCAGTCACACCCAGAGACAATCACAGACAGAACTTCATTAAGACACATAATGGGCTTTCCCAGTGCTCAGACAATCAAGAATCTGCCTGCAATGCAGGAGACCTGGGTTTGATCCCTGGGTTGGGAAGATCCCCTGGAAAATGCAATGCTAACCCACTCCAGTATTCTTGCCTGGAGAATCCCATGGACACAGGAGCCTGGTGGGCTACAGTCCATGGGGTAACAAAGAGTCAGACAGGACTGAGCAACTAACACTTTCACTTTCACAAGACACACAATGGAGCATCCATTCCATTCACTCAAGACATTTTTAGTGCAGGCCTGGCTGAGCACTGGGCGCTGTTCTGGGTGCTGAAGACAGGGCGTGAAGGTTCTCAAGGAGAACTCTCTGGCCCACAGCCCCCACCCGAAGCCCTGCAGCAGTAGACTGAGGTGTGGCAGGAAGGGGTTTCCCAGGTGGGGTAGACCTTAGTGTTGCTGTGATGCCTCTTCGGAAGATCCTGGTCATTACAGGGCTCCTGCGAATCTGAGCAAGGGGTGGAGGGACACCCATGTGACTGAGACCCCGAGTCTCTCCCTGGCCTCCAGGCTTCAGTTGTCACTGTGTTTTCAGGTGCAGTTGGCTGTGCAGTCTCTGATTCTGGGTTCTTGGACCAGTGAAATGTATATTCCAAGGTCTTTTCTGAGGAAGTGCCTGGAAAGAGGGATGGGTGGTGAAGGTTTCCTGAGAGTCAGCCCACAGCACGCCAGCCCCCCAGCCCCAGGCTAGTCCCTCAACAAACCACAGCACTTGTCACACTTCTTGTTAGCAGGCGAACACACGTTGGAGGGTGAGGGAAGTGAGCGGTAGCAAGGCACGGAGTACTCAGGGTCCAGGGGTAGGCCAGCCAGAAGAGGGTTGCTTTGAGTAGGGGGGACAGAGGGCTGCACTGAGACCGGCTCCTGGGTCCAGACAGCCCCAGGCCCTCCCTGACACCCCCGAGTGGCTGCAGCCCTCAACACAGGCTTCTTAGTTATGGTAGGAGCCAAAGCTGGGTGAAAGATGATCCTAGCCCAGGGGTTGGACTGGACAGTGAGAAGAACCCATAAGTTCCCACAGAAGGAACTGAGGTCTGAGATAAGCCTAAAAGGAAAAAAAAAAGATCTTAACACTGGACCCTAAAGGAAGGACATCCCTGGCAGGAAATAGCACGTGCCAAAGCTTAGAGGTCTGTCTGTGCTCCCAATGTAGAGAGTCCAGGTTCAGTCTCTGGTCAGGGGGCCTGGATTTGATCCCTGGTCAGAAAACTAGATCCCACAAGCCCACAACAAAAGATCCCAAATGATGCAACTAAGATCCAGTGCAGACAAGTAAATATATATATATATATTTTTTTTTTTAAAAGCTTGGAGGTCTGGAACCAGGTGCTCTGTGCTGATAAACAAGGTGGCTGGAGGCAGAGGTCCAGGAGGAAGCAGCAGGAGGTTGGCAGGACAGTTCAAACAGGTCAGGGCAAGCCAAGCAGGGGAGTTGGGAACTGGCTCCCCAGTAAATGGGAGCCATAGAATGTGAGAAGGAGAGGCACAGCATATCCATTTAACAAATGTTAGCTGAACTGGGGCCCAGGCCTGCACTAGGTAAGTCTGGGAACAGGAAAGGACTCATTTCTGGGTCTCACATACATACCCCCTGCCCTTCCAGTGTAGTGAGGGCTGGCACAGCTGGAAAAACCTGGGACAGGTCTGCCTGGAAAAACTTCCAGGTGAAGGGCATCTTGCCATGGATCACACTCAGCCAGAAAGGCCACAGTATAGGGCTTTCTCTTCTTTTGTCCTTTCTGGGCCCTCTGGTATCCTTCCCCTAGCCCAGGCCTCCTGGAAGACTCCTATATACCCTTCAAAACCCTACTCAGTATTGCCTCTGTAAAATCTTCCTTAATCTCTTTTTAAGCTCATATTTTCTGAACATTTTGTTGAGTGCTGGGCACCACCATAAGCCCTCACTGGGTCTTCACACACCACCCTAAGCCCTCACTAGGTCTTCACACCCACCATAATAATTGCAAGAATTATTATTCTTCCTGAAATGTTCTAAGCTACCCCTTCAAAAGTCACTGCCTCAGGGAGGTCCTCACTGCCAGAGGCAGTACAGCATGATGATTAAGCAAGGAGACCCTCCAGTTGGATGGCTGGTGTTCAAATCCTAGTTTTGTCCCCTTCCCAGCTGTGTGATGTTGGGATAATTATGAAACCTCTCCAAGCCTCAGTGTCCCCAACTATAAAAATAGGATATCATACTACCTACTTTACTGGGTTGTTGTGATTAAGTAAATTAATCCATACCAGTGCCTGATACACAATAACGGGAACTCAGTGTTTGTCCTTGAAAATTACACAGGACTTAGTACTTTGGAATCATAGGAGCCCTGGGAGGTTTGGGAGAGGAAAAGGCAGGATGCATTTCTGAGTGACAGCTGCAGGCAGGGCACCAGGTCGATCCCCGCCCCAACCCGCCTCCAAACCAACATCACCTGTTACTCCCTCAGTCCCTCCCGATAGAATTCTCGGAGGAAGGGGGCGGGGTCATTTGCCTGGGCCCCGCCCCCGGGTCCTTGAATCCTGCGCCCGCCAGGCTTCCGACCCCCTTCCTGCTGCTGCTGCTGCTGCTAAGTCGCTTCAGTCGTGTCCGACTCTGTGCGACCCCATAGACGGCAGCCCACCAGGCTCCGCCGTCCCTGGGATTCTCCAGGCAAGAACACTGGAGTGGGTTGCCATTTCCTTCCCCAATGCATGAAAGTAAAAGTGAAAGGGAAGTCGCTCAGTCTTAGCGACCCCATGGACTGCAGCCTACCAGGCTCCCCTGTCCATGGGATTTTCCAGGCTAGAGTACTGGAGTGGGTTGCCATTGCCTTCTCCGACCCCCTTCCAACCCCACCTAAAACATACCACCTGCTCATGCTCTCCCATCAGGACCCCACCTAAAACATACCACCGGCTCATGCTCTCCCATCAGGGACCGCGAAGCCAGTCCCCAGCTGTGACGCTGAAATTTGATCCCGTGGGGACACCATCCCATTAAAACGCGCGGAGCCCAAAAGTAGAGTCACAGAGAGGGGTGTGGCTGACAGTTTAGCTCCGCCCCTGACCATGCGCCGAAGGCTTCATTGGTGCCTTTCCGCTTCCGCAGATCCTAGGATCCGCGGTGTAATTGGATGAGAGTCCGAAGAGTGGGCGGGATGTCAGACGTGGTTTCCGTTCATCGATTGGTCAATATTTAAGAGGGCGGTACAGGAGATACAGATCTCTGATCCGATTGGCTTCTGGCTTAGCTGGGAGGCGGGACGAATTCTTGATCCCACGAGGGGAGGTAGCTGAGGAGGTCCGCGAGCCACCCCGGAACGCGGGAGTGACTTACCGAGCCCAGCACGCCTGACACCCTAGATCCAGCCCGGGACTCCTGGGTGCTGCGGGTCGAGGTCCGGGTCCAGTGGTGGGGTCGGTGTCCTCCGGAGGAGATTTGGGGTTTCCCAGGATTAGAACGCGTCTCTGGGAGGTGCTTAGGGAGTGTTCTTAGCGATATCTGGCATCCTATCATGAAAGGAGTGGTCTTTGATATTAGCAGTGGGTCCTTGGGGTGATATCTGGGAGTCACTGGGGTGATCTCTGAAGATCTAGGGCTGCGAGCTTGAGCTGCTGGAGCTGAAATTTGGGGGTCTCAGAGGTGGCATAGATGTTGGGGTCCAGAGACCCTAAGATCTTGGGGGCTGACATTTGGAGAGATTGGGTCGGGGATGTCACAACTGTTTTGGGTCTTCCCCACCCCATTCCTGGGCTGCTATCCCGGTATCTCTGCTGGATAGACCATGACTCAGGCCTTGTGCAGGCTCACAGAGTCTGAAGGCCACAGGGCAAAGACAAAGCTCTGATTTACCTGGTGCCTCCTTCTCAGGCTGGAAAGATGGAGGAAGGCGGGAATCCAGGAAGCCTGACTAAAGTGGTCCATCTCCTGGTCTTGTCAGGGGCCTGGGGCATGCAAATGTGGGTGACCTTCATCTCAGGTAGGGATCGTCGGCCTGGACATCATGGATGCCCGCAGTGGGGACAGGGATGAGAGAGGGCCCTTGGACGTGTCCTAACACTGGTTCCCTGCACCCCACAGGCTTTGTGCTTTTCCGAGGCCTTCCCCGACATACCTTCGGTCTGGTGCAGAGCAAACTCTTCCCTTTCTACTTTCACATCTCCATGGGCTGTGCCTTCGTCAACCTCTGCATCTTGGCTTCACAGTGTGCCTGGGCTCAGCTCACATTCTGGGAGGCCAGCCAGGTATGTGGGCTTGGGCTCCACTACCCTCTGGACATTCATTCCCAGGATCGCACTGAGCACCTATGACATTTTGTGACAATTAAAACAAAACCCCCCAAACCACCCTGCCTTCCTGGCGTACACAAAGTTGGGCTTTGGATACCCTTGAGCAGTGCACAGCCTGCACAACCATCCCCAGGAGCCCTGTTTGTTCCCCCAGTGTCTGTTTGCTGGCTGTTGCTCCCTCTCCTCACCCTGACTGGGCCTGCAGCCAAGCTGTGGTGACTCAGCTGGGCTGAGGCACTGACCCCAGCTCATTGTTTAAAAACTAGCCTGACTGGGGATTTACAGTCCCCCACCCCCATCCCCGGAGAAGGAAATGGCATCCCACTCCAATATTCTTACCTGGGAAATCCCATGGACAGAGGAGCCTGGTGGGCTACAGTCCATGGGGTCGCAAAAGAGTCGGACATGACTTAGCAACTAAACAACGGCAACAACAACCCCCATCCACACATTTTCCCCAGCCACAAGGCAAGGAGCCATCTCTGCATCTCATGTTTCTCTATCCTGCCCTCCCCCGACCCCATATGTCCCTCAGATGTGGGCAGGTAAGGCCTGAAAGGGGTTTCGATAACCTCACAGACACATGAGGGATTCTGGGTAACTGGAACTTCAGGGACTTTTAATTCTTTCCCTGTGGGCCCAATGTCAGCTTCTCAGGACTAGGCTGGGGCCACAAAGGAGATAGGCCCCATCTTAGGCTCTTTGGGGGAAATGAGAGCACCAGTTACCGTGGTGCTCTGTCCCAACTCAGGGAAGAGAGGCTCTGCCCATCCTCAGTTCTGGGGAACAGTTGGGTAGGAGACAGGCTGTGTTCTGGAAAGTTCCAGTCAGGATATCAAAAGAGAAGCAGCTCAGGAATTTGGGGGAGAGAGAAGAGACAGTGTTGGAGCCTTTCCTTAGGAGCTGCAGGTCTCAGGATATGAGAGCTGGAGCTCTGTTTGGCTTTGGGGATGCAGCCGGGAGGCCTGGCTTTGACCCTATCCTGTCTCCCACTCCCCTCTGGCCTTTGAGGATGCACGAAGACATGCCCTGAGGCCCCTCCTGCCTCCCAGGTGTGGCTCACCTTGTCCTCCCGCTGCCCTACCAGCTCTTCTTGCTGCTCCTGAGCCTCATACTGGCCACCGTCAACGCCCGCTGGCTGGAGTCCCGCACCACGGCCGCCATGTGGGCCCTGCAGACTGTGGAGAAGGACCGGGGCCTGGGCGGGGAGGTGCCAGGCAGTCACCAGGGCTTGGACCCCTACCGCCAGCTGCGGGGTCAGGACCCCAAGTACAGTGCCCTCCGCCAGCAGTTCTTCCGCTACCATGGCCTGTCCTCCCTTTGCAATCTGGGCTGCCTCCTGAGCAATGGGCTTCATCTGGCCGGCCTCGCCCTGGGCCTCCACAACCTCTAGCTCCCACTGACTCTCTGTCTCTGCTGGGGCCCCAGATGTCAATAAATGCTTCTTTGGAAATGACTGCCATCATCTTTCTCCAACTGGGAAGCAAGGAAGGGGAGGGGCAGGCAAGGGTTATTGTTGCTGTTGTTTAGTCACTACTCTTTTGTGACCCCATGGGCTGTAGCCCACCAGGCTCCTCTGTCCATGGGATTTCCCAGGCAAAGAATGCTGGAGTGGGTTGTCATTTCCTTCTCCAGGGGATCTTCTCAACCCAGGGATCGAACCTGCATCTCCTGCCTTGGTAGGTGGACTCTTTACCACTGAGCCTCTAGGGAAACCCTTGTAGGCAAGGGTAGAGCTGAGGGATTCCGTTTTCGCATTCACATGGCATACTAATTCAGAGTGTAGGATGTTGCAGCCCCTAAGCTCGTCCTACAATGGTGCCATTTGTTGAGCACCCACTGTGTGCCAGGCATGGTGCTAACCATTACTCATATCATGTATTATGGTAACAACAGCTGGTTCTGATCCCTAGAGGACAATTGTATTTTTTCACCTCATTGACATTGGGAATGGCCATGTGACTTGCTTTGGCCAATGAAATGTGAGCAAAGTCACTTTTGAGAAGAAGTATACAAGTCAGTGCCTGATTAACCATATCTTCCCCTGTTTGCAATGATCAGTGTGAGTGAGAAGCAAACCTTGGATATAAGGGACTTGGGAACACAGTAGGGGAAGGAAAGAGTGGGACAAAGGGAGAAGGTAGCACTGGCCTATACACTACCATGTATAAAATAGATAGCTGGTAAAAAGTTGCTGTATAACACAGGGACCTCATCCTGGCACTCTGTGATAACCTAGAGGGGTGGACTGAGGGAGGAGAGGGAGGCTCAAGAGGGAGGTGATGTATATAACTATGGCTGATTTGGGGTGTCATCATAAAGCAGTTTTTCTCCAATTTAAAAAACAAAAGGAAGCAAACCTTGGATGTTGGGTGCCATGGTGACTGTGGGGCTGCTTGTTACTGAGCATATACCAGCACTTCCTGACTGACACACATCTCAGTTCATCCACAGTAGCCCTTGGAGGTGGCTAACATTGTTCCCAAGGAGCAATGGGGGCTCAGCAAGTGGCTTCAGGTGCAATTGTTTGAATTAGGACCCCAGCAAAGCCTGAACTTTTTAAATTTTTGGTTTAAAATTTTTTTGGCCACATGACATGTGGGGCCTTAGTTCCCTGAGCAGGGGATCAAACCCATGCCCCCTGCAGTGGAAGCATGGAGTCTTAACTAGGGCCACCAGGGAAATCCTAAGCCTGAGCTATTATAAATGCAGATTCTCTGTTGTTGGCCTGAAGAAAACACCACAGTTGGGCCTGGATGTCAAATTTTGTGGCCTCAGGCCAGGGCCTGCCCCTCTCTGATTTCCAGTTTCTTTATCTGTAAAAGGAGGGGGTTAACTCTTCAGAGTATTTGGAAAAGGTGTTTAGCCCAGTTTAGGGTCAGGCGCTGCACTTTACAAACAACAAACTCATATCAGAACCCTTACCCAACCCTGTGAAGTGGGGACCCTTGTTAACGACGGACCACATGATGGATGGGGAAAATGAGGCCCAGGGAGGTTAACATGTCCAAAGCGACAAGGACTGGATTCGAACTGAAATTCGCACCTGGCTCCAGAGTCCGTGCTCTTAGCTGCTGTGCACAGGTAGGAACTCCACGTCTGGCTGGTTAAAAAGAAATGTTTATTGGCAGGGAACAGGCAGCTAGCTGCGCGCTTGGAGATACTTCCAGCCCCTCCCCCGCCCCACTCCGCCCCCGCCCAGCCTCACAAGCCCCGCCCCGGTTCCTCCCCGCCCTTTCCCAGGAGCGGTCCCACCTCCTTCTTAGGGGCGGGGCCGGCGCGGGATCCGGGTGGCTGCGGACGGCGGCGGCGGCGGCGGCTGTGGGGGTCTGGGTCGCAACCAGGGCCAAGTCTCAGAGAGTTCGGAGGCAGAACCCTCGCGGCCAGCGTCCCCCACCACGCGAAGTGACTCCCTCGGAAGGAGCGCACTCCAACCCGCGCCTCCGCGTCCCAGCAGGTCTCTGGGGGACTGGGGCTTAGAGGGGGAGGGCCGGGGGCCTGGGGAACAAAGGCAGGCGGCGGGGGACGCCTCTTCCCTCGCCCCCACCCAGCTGGGCTCATCGGGAGCGTTATTGGGGCGCGGGCGGGGCAGACAGCCCAGCTGGAGACAAGAGATGTGACCATATGGTGATGGGAGGAAGCTCGGAGCTCCCCAGCACTGGCTGGGGCGCCCCACATCAGGTGACGAGGGGGACAGGACCGAGCCCTCCGCGGTCCCTTACCTCGTGCCTGGCCTGAGGGAGAGTCGCCAGATGGTCAGACAAGAGGTGGGACCGGCTGACAGGTGGGCTGAGGGTGGGGCGGAGTCGGGGCCCCATCCTGGCCGCCCTGCCTAGCATGGGGAAAGGCTTCCTGCCTCTTCCCTTACCCTCCTCAAACTCGTTCTCCCGGAACACGGGGTGGGGCAGAGGGCTGGGCAGGAAAGGAGGGCCGGCTGGGTCCTCCTTTTTAACCTGGATAAAAGCCCCAGGGGGTAGTTGAGAAATGGCTTTGCCAGGGGTGCCTGTGCTGGTTACCCCCCATTCACCCAGGCCTTCTGGGGCCTCCCTGTGAGGCTCAGGAAGCAGCCATAACAGCTAGGAAAATAAGCCTGTGCAGGGACTGGGGGTGCACGGCCCCAGATGAAGCAGCCTCATCTGTGGGGACAGATTGACAGGAAAGGCCCATCCAGGTGGTCAGGGTGGTGGCTGGGGTGGGTGGTTTCCTTGGATTGGAAGACCCATCTTTCTGGCCTCTGTGGGCTGACGCTGGACTGGGGTGAGTCAGCCTTCCTGGGAGGCAGATGGGCCCAGCCCCTTTGACAAACAGAAGGTGGCAGGACCCATTTGGGGGTAGAGCTGGGCATTAAACCCTGGGGTGTATCCACTGAAAGCCCCCTCCCCATGGGCGTCAGGGAAGGACTTAAAGTTGGCCTGGGTAGGGGCATGCAGGTGGCTAACACCTGCCAAAGTCAACACCCAGGCCCTGGGTGGCTGGGGGGGGGAGGTGGCGCTCTATCCAGCTGACAGCCCCAGCTCCCCCAGCTCACACTTAGGCCACGCCAGCCGCTTGCCCTGGGGCAAAGTCCACACCTGCACCTTCCGAAAGGTTCTGGTTCCTCAGCAGCCCAATGGGGCACCCCCAACCTGGACCCTTGCATTTGGCAAACATCCCCGTTTTCCAGGAGAGGATGCTGAGGCCCCACAAGGGCAAGTGACGCATCCAGGATCACTTGACTTCCAAGTGGCAGAGCCAGGATTTGAGCCCAGGTCCGGTGCATGGGCTTCCCAGGTGGCTCTGTGATAAAGAAACTGCCTGCTGATGCAGGAAACCTGGGTTGGGAAGATCCCTTGGAGGAAGAAATGGCAACCCACTCTGGTATTCTTGCCTGGAAAATCCCATGGACAGGGGAGCCTGGCAGGCTACCGTCCATGGAGTCGCAGAATTGGACACGACTTAGTGACTAAAACAACAACAACCAGTGTAGACACTGGGGCCATTCCTGGTGTTTTTTTCTCTGCAGGGCTCCAGCTCTCCCCATCCCAGGAGGCTCCCTGCCAAGATGGCATCGGCTGGAGACCCCCCAACAGGCCAGCGGGATGCAGCAGACCAGAACTTCGACTACATGTTCAAGCTGCTGCTCATCGGCAACAGCAGCGTGGGCAAGACGTCCTTCCTGTTCCGATACGCCGATGACTCCTTCACGCCCGCCTTTGTCAGCACCGTGGGCATTGACTTCAAGGTCAAGACAGTCTACCGCCATGACAAGAGGATCAAGCTGCAGATCTGGGTGGGCCAGGCGGCTGTCTATGGGTCTGCTGGCCCAGATAGGGGCTGGGGTTCCTCCGGGGAAGCTCAGGCAAGGGTATAGGGCTCTGGGGAGGGGTCCCGGGTCAGGAACAGTGATCCAGAGTCGGGGAAAGGGCTTGGGGTAGGTGTGAAGAGTAGCAGGGGTATTATCCATGAAGTGCATTCATCAGGATGAAGGGGATATACCCTGCCCCCTAGGGTCTGAGGGGGAGACAGTACTAACCCAAGCCGGATTAGAAGATCTGGTGACCAATGGGGAAGAGGTTTGGGTACCCTGTTGGGACAGGCCCAGAGGCTCCCACTGAGCTTCTTCAGAGTCACGCTGATGCTCCCAGTGCCCCTGCTGGTAATGATTGTCATGGTAACGAGCATCAGATTGTCTGCATCAAGGTGGTACCCTCTGGTCGAGATGGTTCTTGTTTGTGGTCATGAAGTTGGTTCTTGGAGATGAGGTCAGAGGGGCCTTATGAGTCTTTGAGAGGCCACCGACCCCTCCGACTGGGAACCCCTCAAGGACAGGCTACATGTCCCCTCCATCAGACTAGAGGAGGCCCATATTTCTCCCATTAAATCAGGGGCTGTGAGGGCAGGTCCATGTCCTGGTCATCAGACTGGGGCTGTGAGGCTGGGGTGCCCACCTGGAGAGGTAGGGTGGGGAACAGGGTGGCTTCTAGATGCCTGACCCAACTGTGTGCCCAGGACACGGCAGGCCAGGAGCGCTACCGTACCATCACCACAGCCTACTACCGCGGAGCCATGGGTTTCCTGCTCATGTATGACGTTGCCAACCAGGAGTCCTTTGCTGCTGTGCAGGACTGGTGAGTGCTTGCTGACCACTCACCCCCTGACCTTCACCCTCTCTCCCTGACCCTAATCTCTGGCCTAACACAGCCCTCCAACTCCACAGGGCCACGCAGATCAAGACCTACTCCTGGGACAATGCTCAGGTCATCCTCGTGGGGAACAAGTGTGACCTGGAGGATGAGCGTGTCGTGCCCACTGAGGAAGGCCGGAGGCTCGCCGACGACCTTGGTCAGTGCCCAACCTGGGCTACAGGCCCTGGATCTCCCAGAACCAAACCTCCATCCCTATGCTTGAGTCCCAGGTCCAACCACAGTCACCAATACTTTGCCCTTTGAAGATCTTCCCAGAAAAATACCTGCATGTATACCACCTGCTACATTTAATTCCAGAGGATTTACCCACAGATAACCTTTACTACCCCACTGCCCTGGGAACCCAAACTCAGCAAAACCATTTCCGGGAATTTATCCTACAAACACCTGCACCCATGTGGGAAGTGATGGGGGTATCAAATTACAGCACAGTTAGTAGAAGGGAAAGCTTGGCAGCCTCCCAAGTCTCTCACAGTGGGGGAAGCAGCTACACATAAAGTAGAGTCACATGGGGAAATACTATGCAGCCGTGAAAAGGGATCAGACCATTCTTTATGTTCTGCAGTCTATGGATATATGGGTAAGTGGAAAAAGCAAACTACAGAATAGTAGGTATGGCTGCTTCTTTTAGTCCAGAGATCAGCAAACATTTTCATTTTTTGGCTGCACAGTGAAGCTTGTGGGATCTTAGTTCCCCAACCAGGGATTGAGCCCATACTCCCTGCAGTGGAAGTGAGGGGCCCTAACCACTTGACTGCCAGGGAAGTCCCGTGCCAACATTTTCTTAAAGGGCCAAATAGGAAATATTTTCAGTCCTAGGGTCTAACTGCTCGGCTGTGCCTGAAAGCAGCCTTGGATAATACATTGATGAATGAGTGTGACTGTCTGCCAATAAAACTTTAATTACACAAATAGACAACAGCACCCGAAACTAACACAATAACATGATATGATAAGTCAGCTATGTACGTGCATGGTCAGTCGATCATTCATGTCTGACTCTGCGACCCCATATACTATAGCCCTCCAGGCTCCTCTGTCCATGGAATTTTCCAGGCAAGAATACTGGAGTGGGTTGCCATTTCCTTCTACAAAGGATCTTCTCGACCCAGGGATCGAACTCGTGTCTCCTGCCTTGGCAGGAAGATTCTTTACCACTGAGCCGCCAAGGAGGCCCAATATACTTAAATTTAGTACTTAAATAAATACTTAAAAAGAAAATAGGCAACAAGCCAGATTTGGCTTGCAGCTCAGTTTGCCAACCCCTGCATTAGTGTTTAAAAAGGGTGAGAATAAGGATGTATATTGATGTTTGATTAAAGGAACTCTGGAAGAATACAGAAGGATCTAGCAACCGTGGTGACCTGGGATGCTACCAGGGTTGGAGGGGAACTTTTCAGCCTACCTTTGTGAATCAGGTGAATGGATTATCAATTCAAAGTTTAAGCTAAAAGAAAATCTTGTCCTAGAGTATTCTAGGCCCTCCCCAGGGCTTTCTGTGCAAGAGGGAATGTAACCACTATGCAGGGAGGGTGGGTTAAGACCAAGACTCTGGAGCTAGAATCCCCTCCTGCAACCCACTAACTATGTGACCTTGGGCACCTCACCTGCCCTCTCTGTGCTTCCATTTCTCCATCTAGGAAACAGGTGAAAACCTCATCTACTTCATAGGGCTGTTAGATTAAATAAGCAAATCCTGGCCCTGATTGATCATTAACTCCGGTTATTTCTTGATGGCTTTGTGATCTTGCACTGGTGACTTTAGCTCTCTGGGCCAGCACTTCCTCAAGTGTGAAAGGCAGATAATATAATAACAGCCTCACCTGGTTAGGTTGTCAGGAGAGTTAAATGAGTTATGACGCATGAAGCAGTTCTAACAGAATCCTGCATATATGTAGGTTGCATCTAAGCATTAGCTAGCATGATTGTGAAGTGTTGCTGATGTTTGTATCTAAAACCTAAGAGATTTACTGTCTGACCCTTTGCAGAGAAACTTCTCAGACCCCTGAACCATAATGGTCCCCTCTTTCTTTTCCTTTCTTTTCTTGCCATCATTTGTTGGAGAAACTGGGTCTTTGTTCTGTGGAACATCTCCCGTTTGGGGTTTGACTCTGTTCCTTTGTCCCCTGTGTTTTAGGAACCTGAGCCTGGGTCTCATTTACAGATGTGCTGGGAGTCAGCTGTTGGGGCCCTGCCATAGGCTGGAATACTTGAGGATGCTGCCCACACCTTTTTTGTTGTTGTTGGCTGCAACACACGAGATGGGGATCTTAGTTCCCTGACCAGGGATTGAACTCTTGCCCCCTGCCATGGCCGCACAGAGTCTTAACCACTGGACCACCAAGGAAGTCCCCTGCCCACACCTTCTTGTGGAAAACGTCTAGTTCCTAGGGGTGAGGGGGAGATTCCCGATCTACCATTAAGTTTAAAATATCAGACAACAAATTGGGAGATGGATGTGGACCCCAATTTTGTAAGAAAAAAATCCACACATGTGTGCACACATACTCCTACCCACTACAAACCGAACCCCAACAATTATGTATTTTTTTTTAAAAGTGGAAAGCTAGATGTCAAAACATCAATAGTAGTTGTTTCTGGGTGATGAGATTACATACAACATTTTTAGCTGTCTTGATATTTTTTCAGTAATTTCTCCAGTGAATATTTATAATCAGAAGAAAAAAAGTGTTTTAAAAAAAACAAACTGGGACTTCACTGGTGGTCCACTAGTTAAGGCTCTGCACTTCAACTGCAGGAGGCATGGGTTCAATTCCCTGATTGGGGAACTAAGATCTTGTTGTGTGGGGCAGCCAAAAATTAAGTCTTAAAAAAAGAAGAAAAACTCAGATTATTTGAGGAAAAGATGGACATGATTAATGAAATGCTAAATTTGCCTAGGAAGACAGTGGGGTGACATTGATGATCACCAGGCTCAGGATAGAGATCTATGTTCATGCCCTGCCTCTGTCATCCACCCATTCATCCATCTATTCATCCATCCACTCATCCATCCATCTGTACATCTATCTATTCATTCATCCATTCATTCATCTATATATCCATCTCTCCATCCATCCATCTACCTATCCATCCATCTATACACTTATCTATACATCCATCTATTCATCTACCCATCTACCCATTTATTCATCCATCCATCCACCCGTACATTCATCCATCTAAATGCACATCTATTCATCCATATCTTCTCTACCCACTCATCCATCCATCCATCTGATCAATTAATCCTTCGGTCAGTAGTTTCTGAGCACTTGTTCCGTGCTAGGCCCTGGGCTGCAGTTGTGGACAAGGCAGATAGATATCCTGCCCTCTCAGTGCAGGTGTTCTAATAGTGGAGACATAGATGGATAATTATACATTTACTAATTACAATGATATTTTTATAGTGCTGCATGATAATGACAATTATCATGTTAGGATAGAGGCCTGTTTACCCTGTGCTGTGTGTAATAGAGTGGACATTTGTCTGAATTTCTGGCCTACCTCGGGAATGGCAGATGGGGACACATTGGGGACCATAGCTCCCAGCAGGTGGAGCCTGAACCAGGGTGCAAGGTGCAGGAAGGACAGTCATGTGCACCCTTATTTGCAGGTTGCTGGGCCACTTCTTGTAGCCCAGGAACCCCAAAGCATTTGTACCACCTCTTGCCTTTTGCTAAATAGATAAACCTTTTTTTTTTTTTTTGCTTTGTTGGGTCTTGTTGCAGCGCTGGGTTTTCTCTAGTTGCAGAGCATGGGCACAGTAGTTCCAGTACTCAGGCTTAGTTGCCCCGAGGCATGTGGGATCTTAATTCTCCGACCAGGGGTTGAACCTACATCCCCTGCATTGGAAGGCAGATTCTTAACCACTGGACCACCGAGGAAGTTCCTAAACATTTTTTTTAAAGAGAAAAAGTTATGATGATCCTTGCGATGCTAAAAGTCTATTCAAATCTGCTTCACCCTCCCCCTCCCCAAAAGGAATCAGCCAGCCTGCCCTCCCTCCTGAGGCCCAAGGTGGTACAGGAGAAATGTTTAATCTATTATTATTTCAACCAGGCAGCCTGAGTGTGTTAACCTGTGTGAATTTACATGAGTGACTTTCCTGCTGTGTGCCTCAGTTTTCCCATCTGTAAAATGGGCTATAATAGCATAGGGCATTCCCTAGCAGTCAGGTGGTTAGGGCTCCACCCTTCCACTGTAGATGGCATGGATCCAATCCCTGATTGGGGAACTAGGGTCCCACAAGCTGTATGGCCCAACTACCCCCACAAGAAGTATCTACCTCAGACTGAGTGTGCATGCACAGAGCATCCTTAAATGAGTTAATTTACGTAAAGTTCTTAGAAAAGTGCCTGTCGCATAGTAAGCATTGTGTAAGCACTGCCTATTATTATTATTACTGTTTTTAGTGCCAGGAACTGCGTACATTGTATGCTCTCTAAAACTCTGCGAAACCTACCGTTATCTGGCTGACAGAGGTTACAAACTGGGTACCCCTGGGCTGAAGCCAGTCCTGTTTTATTTGACCTGGAGCATATGTTCCAGAACATGTGAAATACTTGGCTGCGCTTAAAAGGGCCACATAAATATCGGGCTTTGTGGGCCCCCTGGCTGTGCTTTCTTGTGCAGCAGACATTGGATAGAGGATGAGTACCACTTAACTGGGGGTAAGACTCTTGCCACCTCTGCCTTGTGACAAAGAGATACACAAGGTAGTCAGGGCAAGTGCTGCTGTCACACATTTTTATCAGCATCAGCAGCATCATTGTTCCCATTTTACAGACGAGCAAACTGAGGCTCAGAAAGACTAAGACTCTCAGTCAAGTTCCCCCAGCTGAACGAAGGTCATAGCCCAGGCTCTGACCCCCAGGGTTTCACAGATCTTCCAATCTTTTTTTTTATAAGCCATTTATTATTTCTAACCACCCCCCACCCCACCCCACCCCCCACCCCCGCAACATGCAAAATATTAGTTCCCCAACCAGGGATCGAACCCATGCCTCCTGCAGTGGAAGCATGGAGTCTTAACCACTGGATCGCCAGGGAATTCCCAGATCTTCCCATCTTATATTCCTCCAGGTTTTGAGTTCTTCGAGGCCAGCGCCAAGGAGAACATCAACGTGAAGCAGGTCTTCGAGCGCCTGGTGGACGTCATCTGCGAGAAGATGAATGAGTCCCTGGAACCCAGCTCTAGCCCTGGCAGCAATGGGAAAGCCCCGGTCTTGGGGGACACCCCAGCCCCACAGCCCAGCAGCTGTCCCTGCTAGAGATGACTCCCCCACCCCACCCCCTCCTGCCTCGGCAGAGACTGTAACTGAGGCTTGAGCCACAAGGGCTGTTTCCAAGCTCAGGGCCCCCCCCCCCCCCCCGTTTCCCATCGGCCGACCTGACTCCCGCATGGCACGTTCTCTGGCCATGGCCACCAGCCTACCCAAGCAGCCCCTGTCGCAGGCTGCAGACTGGGGTAGGGGCGTGCACGAGCTTGCTGCTTCCCGGCGTTGTCATGGTGATAGTGGGCACGCACATGGCGCATCCCACTCCGCCTGGTGAAGGGGCAACCGCCATGCCTTCTGGGTTAGAACCACTTATCCGCATCCGTTTCTGAGTTGGGCATTGTTTTTAGTTCCCGTGCTGGCCAGAGATGCAGTTGGGGTAGGGGTGGGGAGTTGGTGGGAGGGATCTCAGAATTCATCCCTGGAGATGTGGAAGGCAGCTCCTTTCTCAGGATCGCTCAACCTGCCTGTGAACCTTCTGCCTGTGAACCAGGGTGGTTTTGCATCTCCCAGACCCCTCCCTTCTGACCTGCAGATCTTCTGCCTGTGAAAGCAGTATTAAAGCAGCTTTTCCCAGAGCACCCCCTACCCCCACCCGCGGCTTCAGGGACCCCAGAAGTGCCTTCTGAGCTTCCCCAGAATTTGTTTGACCCTGCCACTGTTACAGCTGACCCACTGCATTTCCGATCCAGAATAGAATCTGGAAACTATGGGCTGCTCCGGGCCAGGCAGAGAATCGTGCATTCCTGCTGAGGACTTTTTACCAGGAGTTAATTCAGAGTTAGAAGCTTAGGCTCTCCTGCCCCAACCTGCCTTCCACGGGCCCTGTTTGGCTGGTAATGTTTTACGCAAGGTCTGTCCACATCCCATATCCTGCTTGAAAAGGAAATTGAGCAATATTCCTGTAGCATAGCCCGCACTAGCTGGCAGCTCTCCGTGTGAGGACATCGGCTCCTCCCACTTGAAAAACCTTGAGGACCCGGGGCTGGCTTCCTGAGCCATGTTATCTCTGGTGTCCAATGATGTTCTCTGCTAATGGAGGAGCCACAGGAAAGAATGCTTTGGGGTTTGGCTGGAGGGGCAGCAGGGAAGGCAGGGCTGGGTAAGTGCTGTTGCTACTTGCATTGCCCAGATGCCGCTTGGGAGTGGCAGGCTGAAGGCAGATGGGTGGAGAACTAGTCCCCCTGGTTGATTGAGGCACTAGTGGGGAGCCCACCAGGTTGGGGGTCCCCAGCTACCAGGGGCTCCTGCTGGGAGGTGATCTTCATTTTGACACCTTCCTGGCCCCATCCTCAGCTCAGTGGCCGTTCCTGCCCACCTGAGTCCAACCCTGGTGACACAGTACCTCTTTCTACCCTGGAGCACTGATCCCCCAGAACTTGACAGACACTGTGAGGACAGCCAAAGTGTATGATTTGTCCAGTCTCCCAGCCCCTGCTGCCAAAATGATTTTCTGTAGCCTTGAGGCTCTCTGCTACTCCCTACCAGGAATGGGGAAGGTCTGGGTCAAGTTTAACGTAGTTCTTACCTTTATAGAAGCTGGAGATTGAATTTGTTTCTAGAGGGCCCTGTTCACCCCAAACCAGGGACTGCCCTTAGAGCATCAAAAGTGGGGATATTTTTGTACACCAACAAACTAGACTGCGATGAAAAGGACAAGTTCTTGGAAACACACCACATGAAACTTATCGGAAGGTTTGGGGCAAGGGAGTCTAAAATGTTAGTTGTTTTAACATAAAAGAAATTAAAGCAGCTAGAAAAAGGCTTCTTAAGACACACCATGGCCTGCCAAGATTCCCTTCGCCTGTCCATTTTCCTTAAACTGCTGCCAGAAAAAAAATGTTCGGTCAGAGTGTCACTATCTAGGGGACCAGCTGACTTGTGAGATGGCTTGTGTGATAAATGACAACTTTGGCTGCATCTTGTACCAGACCTGGCCTAAAATTTCTGTTGACATAAGACTTTTCAGCACTTCAACTTCATGTTGCAATTGAGACAGCTGCCACTCTTGAGGGTTCTCTCAAGCCTGGGAATGATATAGGAGAATTTTTCTTGTTTGGTCTAAAAATAGTGTTAAGTTTTTATCTTATAATGTTTTGGGGGGAGGTTTAACTTCTGAGTGTCTGGAAAACTGAAACTGATGTCCTCAAAGATCACTGGGAGGGAATGGAGGTTCGTTGAGTTTACAAGCAAAAATTAAGCCAAAGGCTGTGGAAAGACAGCTTCCTAGTGCCAGGGAGGCTGGGATCTGGGGAGGTGACTTGAGGCTGTATCCTGTATCCCCGCTGTGCCTTCTTATCATTTGCTTTCAACTTGGCTTTCCAATGTCAGCAGGAAATTGCCATGATCGCCTTTTAGGGTTTGGGATTATGTTTGTTTTGCTCTTCTTTCTTTGGCTTCTCTGGGGATCATTTTCTTGTGTGTTTCTCTCCCAACTCCATCGAAAACAAAACAAGGGGTGAAATTTGATCTCAGCGTTGAAGTGCTAATTCCAGTAAGTGACTTCTCCGTGATCCCAAAACACCAGGAGAGAGCTCTAGACCTGGTCGTTTATATTCTGGGTGTGGTTCTCCTTGCGTAAGCCGTTCTTGGATGTTCACTCATAAAGATGTGCACTTTTCTCGGGAAAATAAAAAATTAAAGTGGTTATGCCCAGATGCTATGGTTCTTTTATTTCCATTAGTGAAATGGAGTTTCCAGGAAGAGGGCAGTTGAATCACAGCCAAGTGGAGAGTTGGTTGAGGGCCGTGCGTGATGCTGCAGAACCTGAATCAGGACAGGGAAGCTCAGGTCTGGGACTGCCTCTAGTTGGGCTGATTTCTGGTGACCTCCATGGTGGCTTAGATGGTAAAGAATTTTCCTGCAATGCAGGAGACCTGGGTTTGATCCCTGGGTTGGGAAGATCCCCTGGAGAAGGAAATGGAAACCCACGCCAGTGTTCTTGCCTAGAGAATTCCGTGGACAGAAGAGCCTGGCCGGCTACAGTCCATGGGATCATGATGAGTTGGACACAACCACTAACACTTCCTTGTCACTTTCCAGTGGTCTCAGCCTGCAGCGGCTTGAATCGGGGCTTCGTTTCCTGGCCGGAGATTGAGGCTGGACCTCAACAGTGAGAACAACAAATCCTAGTTACTAGACCAGTGGTCAGTAACAAGGCCTTGGCTCTTCTGCTTTGCAGAGAAGAATTTGCACAAAGACAGAAGGTAGTGAAACAAGTGAAGTGTTTATTAGGTGGAAAAAGAGCACAGGTGGATAGACATGAAACCCTTAGGTGTCATTTTCAGGGCTCTGAAGAACTCTGACACCACAGTCCTTTATGTCTCAGCACAGAAGGGAATTCAGTGAGAGGCAAAGTGATAGATGTACGCCTCCCAGGGTGGTGCTGGTGGTAAAGAACCTGCCTGCCAATGTGGGAGACATAAGGGACACAGGTTCGATCCCTGACCTGGGTTTGATCCCTGGTTCGGGAAGATCCCCTGGAGAAGGGCGTGGCAACCCACCCCAGTATTCTTGCTTGGAAAATCCCATGGACAGAGGAGGCTACAGTCCATGGCAGGCTACAGTCCCTAGGGTCGCAGAATTGGACATGACTGAATCAACTTAGCATGCATGCAAAGTGGTAGATAAAAAGTGATTTCTTAGAAAGGGACACTTGTAAGGTTCACAAGTGGGCAGCGCAATGCTTGCCTGCCCCGGGTACTCAGTGAGTTACATTTTTGTAATCAGAGGAAGATAGTGGAAGGGGAGAAAATCTTATTTGTCTTTCTTGAGAGACATCATGTTTTCCATCATCAGTTCTTCCCCCAGGTAGGGCAGGGAGGTTTACTTGTCCCTCCCTACATGGTCAGGCCAGGACTGTCACAGCACTTTTAAAAAATATTTTCAGGTCTCAGTACAATGAAGTTCTTTCATTTTGAAAAGTCACCTTCCCCTAAATGATAGTTTTTGTGTCCGCAGAGCCTGATTGTGGAGTCATTAACTTGATGACACCACTGGGCAGATCGTAGGCCTTATTTTCTACTGTTGTTTTATTGTTTTGGGGGGCATGGTGCAAAGAACACATCTTTGGGGCCAAATAACATGTTTTGGGGGTTCCTAACTCAATGAGCTCACTGGGCAGGATGTGGGCCTCATGCCACCATTGTTTTATTGCTTTGGGGCATGCCCCATGCTTGTGTTGCATGGTTTTTTTGTTAAGCAAGTTAGCTTGCTTTTATCATTAAGCAAGCCAATCTGACTTTGATGCTAAGCAACTGTTTTGCTATATAAGTCAGGCAGGCCCACCTTGTTTCAGAATTTTCCCATTACTTTCTTGAGTGATCATTAATCTTATTATATTACATTAATCTTAACGGGGTTTCCAAGCTAACTATTTGATCATCTTCTTTTGTCCCTATCAGACACATGGGTGAGATCAGAGTCACGCCCTCGTGGTAGTTTGAGTCACTTTTACGGCACATTTCTTCCTGGTTTACTTTTGTCAGTCATCTTGCTTTGCCTGGTTCTGAGCCCGTATTTGGTTTGTCTTAGGCTCCTCCCACGGCTTCCCTGATAGCTCAGTTGGTAAAAAATCCGCCTGCAATGCAGAGACCCTGGTTCGATTCCTAGGTTGGGAAGATCCCCTGAAGGGAAAGGCTACCCACTCCAGTATTCTTTGTCTTACCCTGTGGCTCAGCTGGTAAAGAATCCACCTGCAATGCAGAGACCTTGGTTCGATTCCTAGGTTGGGAAGATCCCCTAAAGAAGGGAAAGGCTACCTACTCCAGTATTCTTTGTCTTACCCTGTGGCTCAGCTGGTAAAGAATCCACCTGCAATGCAGAGACCTTGGTTCGATTCCTAGGTTGGGAAGATACCCTGAAGAAGGGAAAAGCTACCCACTCCAGTATTCTGGCCTGGAGAATTCCATGGACTGTATAGTCCATGGGGTTGCAAAGAGTCAGACATGACCGAGCAACTTTCACTTTCACTTCACTTTCAGGCTCCTGCCAAGTGTGCATGCACATCTCTTAGCCAAGATGGATTTCAGCAAAGAGGCCTATGGGTAGGTTGATATCATGTACTATAAGGTGACACCCCCTCTCTTTTGACCTCCAAGGAGCCTTTCTGTGCATGTGTAGTCAGGTTCTCCTTAACTTCAAGAATGAGGGATGAATGGTCTTTACTCTCTTATCTGGCTAGGGCCCAGCCTCCTCCATCATCTTGCTTTTACAGAGTTTCTGCTACTGTGAAATGAAATGTTTCCTGTCATATCAGTGGGGCAAGAAATATCACAGCTATCTGTGATTCCAGCCCTCCAAATGTGAATTTCTGAATTCAGAAAGTACTCCCTACAGGAGGAACTTAGTCACAGTCATCAGTGATTACAGCCCTCTGGTGTGAGCTGGTGGGCCCTAAAGAATTCGAGAGAGAGAGAGAGAGAGAGAGAGAGAGAGAGAGAAGAATACCTCTGTAAAAATGCAGTATGCTGGCCCTAGGTAGCTGAGATGCATATGAAAGAAATGACTTCAGTAATCCCAAACTCTTGCATCTTCCCATACATGAAAGTGAAAGTCACATAGAAGAATGCTACATTCCTTAACTTGATAACTGGTTTTCCTTAACAATAATCTTGGATGTTCAGATTGCCTGCCCCCTTTGCTGCAAACTTCTTTACAGCCTGACTCCCTCTTCCACCTCCTTGGAACCATTTCTCAGGGTTCCTGAGATGCTGTCTCCTGGGCTCAGAGTCTGAAACATTTCCACCAAATAAAACATTCTCTACTTTCAGCTTGTGATTAATTTTTTAGTCGACACTGTTATGGACTTTCTGTACACAGGGGAGAAGCTCTTCACCCCGGGGCCAATCTATCTCCTGCCTCAGGACCTCATGGTCACCATCTTGGTATAGAGGATAAGGAGGGTGATGCCTTGTGGCTCAGCAGTAAAGCCTGTAATGCAAGAGACCCGGGGTTCAATCCCTGGGTCAGGAAGATCCCCTGGAGGGTGGCATGGCAACCCAGTCCAGTACTCTTGCCTGGAGAATCCCACAGACTGAGGAGTCTGGTGGGCTACAAGTCCATAGGGTTACAGAGTCGGACACGACTGAAGTGACTGACCATGCATGCAACTGATTCTAGTAAGAAGTTCTGTCCTCCCCATAGTGGCAAGAGGGCATCAGTGAATACCTGAGTTAGATCGTGTCCTTCCTTTGGTTGGAAGCCTCCATTGCTCCCACCTGCCTTAGAGTAAACCCCTAAGTCCTGCTCAGGTTCCACAAGGCCCTGCGTGCTCTGACCTGTCACCTCACTGTCTCCCCGTCACCTGCCCTGGCCTGTCACTCTTCCCATGAGCCACCCTCCACCCCCCCCAACTTGCTCTGCCCCTTCCTGTTGTTGTTTGAGCACTTTAGGCACAGTCTTGCCCCAGGGCCTTTGCACTGGCTGTTCCCTCCGCCTGAATTCACACGGCTTCCTCACTCACCCTCTCTTTCAGATCTTTACACCAATCTCACCTTCTTGTTGACCCACCTCCCTCCCACCCCCCACCCCCCCACCGTTAGTACTGCAACCCCTCCCCAAGCATTTATTTATTTTTTGCCTGGCCATGCCAGGCAGCATGTGGGATCTTAATTCCCACACCAGGAATTGAACCTGAACTCCCTGTATTGGAAGCACAAATCTTACCTTAACCACTGGACTGCCAGGAAAGTCTCTCCCCCACCCCCAACATTTCTTTCTTTTTTTTAATATTTATTTATTTGGCTGTGTTGGGTCTTAGTTCAGCAGGCAGGATCTTTAGTTGCAGTATGAAAACTCTTAGTTGCAGCATGTGGGATCTAGTTCCCTGACCGGGGGTTGAATCTGAACCCCCTGAATTGGGAGAACAGAGTCTTAGCCACTGGACCACAGGGAAGTCCCTCCCCCAGAATTCCCGATGTCCCTTTCCCTGTGTCCTTCTCCCTACAGCCCCTAGAATCTAAAATACTATATAATTTACTCGCTTAACTTGTGTCTCCTTCACTATAATATCTGCACCTCAAAGGCAGGAATTTTTAAATTTTTTAGTTCCACACCCATCTCCTTCCTGTCTGACACAATGAAAAGGAAATATTAGGTCTTTGTCCCTGGTTCTTGGCACAGAGGTCCTAAAACCCTTGGAATTTCTGGATTGATAAGCATCTTTTGTGTACTAATGAGAAGACAGCCTAGGCTGGGGCCCCTAAGTAGCTTCAGGATAGGGCTGATCACCAGAAAGACCAAACCATGATTAGAGATTTGGAACCATCAGCTTATGATGGTTTGGAAGCATCACTGTATGGCAAGTAGAAGGGGAAAAAGTGGAAGCAGTGACAGATTTTCTTTGCTCGGCTTCCAAAATCACCTCAGACTGTGACTGTAGCCATGAAATTAAAAGACGCTTGCTTCTTGGAAGGAAAGCTATGACAAAACTAGACAGCATATTAAAAAGCAGAAATATCACTTTGCTGACAAAGGTCCATATAGTCAAAGCGATGGTTTTTCCAGTAGTCACATACGGATATGAGAGTTAGACCATAAAGGCTGAGCACCAGAGAACTGATACTTTTAAACTGTAGTGCTAGAGAAGACTCAGAGTCCCTTGGACTGCAAGGAGATCAAACCAACCAATCCTGAAGGAAATCCATCCTGAATATTCATTGGAAGTACTGAAACTGAAGCCACCTGATGCGAAGAGCCGACTTATGGGAAAAGACCCTTGATGCTGGGGAAAATTGAGGGCAGGAGGAGAAGGAGGCAGCAGAGGATGAGATGGTTAGAAAACATCACAAACTCAATGGACATGAATTTGAGCAAACTCTGGAAGATAGTGAAAGACAGGGAAGCCCGGCATGCTGCAGTCCGTGAAAAGAGTTGGACACGACTTAGCGACTGAACAACAACAACAACCATCAGCTTCAGTTCCTGGGAGGGAGCTCCAGAGAGGAAAGGGGCTGGAGACTGAGTTAATCACCAGCTGCCACTCGCATCTGAGCTATAGGCTTGGTAATATTAATAGTAACTAAAGAGTTTCGTGGGACTTTCCTGGTCATCAGTGGTTGAGAATCCACCTTCCAATGCTGGGGACATGGGTTTGACCCCTGGTCAGGGAACTAAGATCCCACATTCCACCTGGCTTGCACACGGCAATAAGAAGTCCTGCTTGCTGCAGCTAAGACTGATGCAGTGAAATTAAAAAAAATATATATATATATGTACATATATATATATATTTTTTTAAAAAAGGATTTTCTGAGTTCTATGGGGAGGGAAGATTGCAGCCAAGTCAAAGTGAAGTATGGGTACCTTGGGTACATAATACTGGTGACAGGCATCTGAGGTGGGGGCAGTCTTGTGAGACTGAGCCCTTAAACTGTGGGGTCTGCACTGACTCTAGGTAGTGTCAGAATTGAATTGAACTGTAGGGCACCTCATAGAATTGTTTGGTATGGAAAACCTCCACACGTTTGCTATTAGAAACAGTAAAAACAGAAAAAAAAAAAAAAAAGTTTTTTTTTCTTTCCATTTATTGACATACAGCTCTGTATAAATTTAAGGTGTATAACATAATGATTTGACTTACATACACCATGAAATGATTGCCAAGTAAATTTAGTGAATATCCATCAAAAAAGTCAAAGTGTTAGTCGCTCAGTCCTGTCTGACTCTTTGAGACTCCATGGACTGTAACCTCTGTCTATAGTGGATTGCCTCTGTCTACAATGGAGTGGATTGCCATTCCCTTCTCCAGGGGATCTTCCCAATCCAGGGATCAAACCCAGGTCTCCCACATTGCAGGCAGATTCTTTACTGTCTGAGCCATCAGGAAGTTATCTCATATAAATACAAAGGTAAAGAAATAGGAAAAAGTGCTTTTTCCTCATGATGCAAACTCAGGATTTACTCTTAATGATTTTCATATATAACATACAGCAAAGTTAATTATATTTTAAAATAATTTTTTAAATTGCTTTACTTTTGGCTGTGCTGGGCCTTTGTTGCTGCACTGGTTTTTCTCTAGTTGCAGCGAGTGGGGGCTCCTCTCTGGTTGCGTGCACAGGCTTCTCACATTGATAAGTCTTCTTGATGTGGAGCACAGGCTTCATGGCATGTGGGCTTCAGTAGTTGTGGTTCAGAGTCAGTGCAGACCCCACAGTTTAAGGGCTCAGTCTCACAAGACTGCCCCCGCCTCAGATACCTGTCACCAGTATTAGGTCCCCAAGGTACCCATACTTCACTTTGACTTGGCTACAATCTTCCTTCCCCACAGAACACAGGAAATCCTTTTTAAAATATATAGTAATTGCGGTTCAGTAGTTGTGGGCTTCAGTCCAATAGATAGGTTCCTGGGCTCTAGAGCACAGGCTCAGTAGTTGTGACGCACGGGCTTAGTTGCTTCGTGGCATGTGGGCTCTTCCCTGATCGGGAATCGAACCCACGTCTCCTGCATTGTCAGGCGAATTCTTGACCACTGAGACACCAGGGAACCCCAAATTATATGTATTGTGTTGTACATTGCAACCCTAGTTCTTTTTATCTTATAATTGGGAATTTGTATTTTTTTGATTGCCTTTATCCAATTTCCCCTCCCCCCATGCCCTGCTTTTGGTAAGCACAAATTTGATCTCTTTTTCTATGATTTTGTTTGTTTGCTTTTGGCGTGCAGCACAACTTACAGGATCTTAGTTCCCAAAGTTAAGTGAGTGAAAGTCACACAGTCGTGTCCGACTCTTTGCGACCCCATGGACTATACAGTCCATGGAATTCTCTAGGCCAGAATACTGGAGTGGGTAGCCATTCCCTTCTCCAGGGGATCTTCCCAACCCAGGGATCAAACCCAGGTCTCCAGCATTGCAGGCGGATTCTTTACCAGTTGAGCCACAAGGAAACGTAGTTCCCAAACCAGAGATTAAACTCGGGCAGTGAAAGCACTAAGTCCTAACCACTGGACTGCTAGAGAATTCCATTTGTTTTTGAAGTATAATTGACCCACAACACTGTGTTGCTTCCTGTTACACAACATAGTGGTTTCATATTTCTATACATTTCAAAATGATTACCAGATATGTCTAGCTACCATCTGTCACCATATAGAGATATTACACAGTTATTGCCTATATTCCCCACACTGTACATTTCAAACTCCTGACTCATTTATTTTGCAACTAGAAGTTTATACCTCTCAACCTCCCTTACCTATTCCTCTCCCTCTCCCACATCCTCCCCTCTGGCAAGCATCTGTTTGTTCTCTGTATCTCTAACTCTTACTGTTCTACTTTAAGAACAGTTCGTTTCTGACACACAACAGATACTCCGCAGATATTTTTTGAGTGCATCCATGGCAGAGTCCAAGTGTCAGCCAGGACTTGTGTCTTGTCTCAGGATTCCTTATGCTGTCTCTTGCCCCCAGGAGGCAGTTTCCTGTGAACCAGGTATTCTCCCCCCTAACCATGGTCACTGGGTATCCAAAGTCCCCAAACCAAGTCTCATTAGCCAGCTTGGATCCCAAGCCCATGCCTGAACCAATGACTGCAGTCAGACCAATGGAAGGTGCTGATTGGCCCCTGGGATCATGTGGTGCCTCTGGATTACAGATAGAAATCGGAGAAGTGGGTAGGTTCGGGGTGGGAGTGGGGGTTGGGGGGCAACTAGGAACAGTCCTGCCGGACGTGGGAGATGATTGCCACATAGCAATTTTGACAAGTGCCCACTTTACCCTCCTTAAGATCCCTCCAAAAGAAAGATGGAAGAATTGGATAAACCATTTTGCAATCCTCAGGGAAAGAAATGATTCAGGTCACTATAACCTTTGGATGAAACTCTTGGTTTATTCTCAGCTGTGATCATGACCACCCCTTGCAGTCAGCTGGGTAAATGAAACAGTCTCCATGACCAGGCCACAACCCAGACAGATTAAATCAGGAGATAGTGAGATGTGGTGCAGGCTCTGACGTTTCATTAAAACTCCCAGGTAGTTCTTTTTTTTTTTTCTTTCCTTACTTTTTTTGCCACACCAGGAAGCAGGCAGGATCTTAGTTCCCTGACCAGAGATCAAACCTAGCCCCCTACAGTGGAAGCATGGATTCTTAACCACCGGCCAGCCAGGGAAGTCCCCTCCCCAGGGGTTCTAAAGTAAAGCCAGGGCTGAGAACAAGTGATGAACAAGAAATATGGGGCAAGAGGAGCAAGATAAGGGGACCACAGAGAAGCAAGCCCAAAATCCAGAAGGTGTAGCATTCCCCAACATTCTATACTTTTTCTGCCTCAAGGGGGTGGGGAGAGGAGGGAGAACCCAGAGCAGTGGTTCTCAAAGTACGTCACCCATACCAGCAGCATGGCCTGGGAACTTGTTAGAAAAGCAGATTCCTGGGCCTCCTGCCAGATCTCCTGAGTCAGAAGCTCTAAGGTGGGGTTCAGACACTTGTGCTTTAACGGAATATCTAGGACTTCCCTGGCGGCTCACTGGATAAGAATTCGCCTGCCATTGCAGGGGAACATGGGTTCAATTCCTGGTCCAGGAAGATCCCATATGCCTTGGAGCAGCTAAGCTCATGCACCACAACTACTGAAACCCACCTGCCTAGAGCCTGTGCTCCATAACGAGATAGGTCATCGCAATGAGAAGCCCACACACCCCTGCTCGCTGCAACTAGAGAAAGCCCTCGCAAAGCAATGAAGACTCAGCTCAGCCAAAACACACACACACACACAAGATCCAGAGTATTCTAATGCATTTTCTAATTCTCTAACTACTGGGTTAGGATAAAAGGAATTTAGGATACATGAAAAACGTGTTGTGTGGACCTAGTTGGACCTAATTCAAAGAAACCGAGTGTAAAAAGACATTTCTGAGCCAATCAAAACATTGAGTGATGACCTGGGTTTTGAGTGATGTCAAGGAATGACCGTTAGTTGTCTTGAGTGTCGTCTTAGTCTGTTTGGGTTCTGTCAAAGAATAGACTGAGTGGTTTATCAACAACAGACATTTCTTTCTCACAGTTCTGAAGGCTGGGAAGTTCACGATCAGGGCACCAGCAGACTGAAGGTCTGGTGTGGACCAGTTTCTTAATTCATAGGTGGCTGTTTTTTCTCTGGAGGAAGCTCTCTAGAGTCTCTTTCACATGGGCACTAATCCTATTCCCTGGTGGCTCAGTGGTAAAGAATCCACCTGCCAAAGCAGGAGATGCAGGTTCCATCCCTTGTCAGGAATATCCCCTGGAGAAGGTAATGGCAACCCACTCCTGTATTCTTGCCTGGGAAACCCCATGGACAAAGGAACCTGGTGGGCTACAATCCATGCGGTCACAAAAGATTTGGACAAGACTTAGCAACTAAACAATAATAATCCCATTCCCGAGGCCTCCATCCTCATGACTTAGTGACCTTCCAAAGACCACATCTTCTAATACCATCACACTGGGGATTAGGTTTCTTCCTATGAATTTTGAGGGTATACTGGCATTAAAGTTGTGTACTGGAATATGAAAAGGGGAAATGACATTGGGATTGGTTTTAAAATACTTTATCAGGGACTTCCCTGGTGGTCCAGTGGTTAAGAATTCACCTGCCAATGAAGGGGACACAGGTTCAATCCCTGATCTTGGAAGATTCCACATTCTGAGGGGCAACTAAGCCTGTGGGCCACAACTACTGAGCCCACACACTGCAGTGATTGAAGCCCATGTGCTCTAGATCCCACGCTCCGCAACAAGGGAAGCCACCCCAGTGAGAAGCCCACGGACCACAACCAGAAAGTAGCCTCTACTCACCTCAACTAGAGAAAGCCCACTTGCGGCAACAAAGACCCAGAACAGCCATAAATAAATTAATTAGAAATTTTAAATACATGTAAAAAATAAATAAATAAGCTACAAACTTTAAAAGTAAAATAGAATACTTTGTCAGGGACTTCCCTGGTGGCTAAGACACTGTGCTCTCAATGCAGGAGGGCCGGGTTTGATCCCTGGTCAGGGAACTAGATCTCACATGTCTCAACTAAAGATCCCGAATGCTGCAACAGAGATTGAAGATCACATGTGCCACAACCAAGATCCCGCACAGCCAAATAAACAAATAAATATTAAAAAAAAAAATACTTCATCAAGGGGACAAAAAGGTTAATGAAGCAAACACTATTGAACTCTTGAAACTGGATGATGGGTCTAGAGGATTCTTTTTCATGAGAATTTTAGATTTTTCTCACAAAGTAATTTTTTTTCCTTAACCTTCTTTTTTGGCCACATCATGTGATTTGCATGATCTTAGTTCCCTGAACCCATGCTCCCTGAAGTGGAAATGCAGGGTCCTAACCACTAGACTGCCAGGGAAGTTCTTCACAAAGTAATTCACAAAACAGGACAGTTTCAATGGCAGGAAGGCATGTCATCCCATTCAGGTACTTATTACAACCGCTGTCAGCTGGGATGAAAAATAAAATGAAGAAGAAAGGAGTCAAGATGATGAGGATTTCCCAAATCTTTTATCATCAATCTCCTTTCCAGACGCAGTGAGTGCCACAGAGAAACAGATTGAGACCACATCTTCTTCCAGCAGCCAGTGGGGCTCAGGGGTCCTGTTCTCCCCAGGTCTGTCAGCCCAGCTTGATGAACAGTAGCAACGTGGCAAGAATTCCTGGCAGCTGAAATGGGAGGAGAGAGCAACACTGAACCAACGTGAGGCATCTCTGGAACCCACATCAAATTTAATACACAGAGATACATCGTGATTTAGAAAGGGCAGGGCAGGGTGTGACAGACAGCAGAGGGACTTTCAGGGCCAACGTGGAAGTAATTTGGACTGTTAACACAATAAATCTCATCAGAAGGTAGAAGGAGGAGGCATTTTGTGATGCACATCAGTCATTCTCCCTTTGTTTCCCCCAGATCTTATCTCCACCCTCTTTTATTCGCCCCCTGGGTCCTGAAAATGACATTTCCCAGAATCCCTTGCTCCCAAGGGTCACAAAGAGTTGGACACGACTGACACACACACACACACACACACACACACACACACACACACACACACACACACACACACACACACACCTGCTCCCTAAACTTCTGTTAAGTTTGGCCAAGAGGAAGTACCAATACGAGATGGGTGGACAGAAAGAAAGGTTGGAGTACTCTTTCCCCCACTCCCTCCTCTCTTCTGTCCACCCTGAGCTCTGCAAGATCACAGTTGTGGGCAGATGGCTCCTTTTCCTTGACTCTTGCTCTCCCTACCCCTTCAGGCATAGGAGAAGTAAAAGCTTCCTATGTGGCTAGCCCTCATTCTCCTTAACCCTGCTGATACTTCCACAAGAGGCCCCTGAAAACTTTTTTTTTTTAAGTCTTTTTTAAACATGGACCACTTTTTTTAAGTCTTTGCTGAATTTGTCACAATATTGCTTCTGTTTTATGTTTTGGTTTTTTGGCCACAAGGCACATGGGATCTTAGCTCCCTGACCCTAAAAATGTCGTAAAAGGACTCTCTAGGACTTCCCTGGTGGTCCAGTGGTTAAGAATCCGCCTGCCAATGCAGGGGACATGGGTTCATTCCCCTGGTCTGGGAAGATCCCTCATGCTGCAGAGCAACTAAGCCTGTGCACCAAAACTACTGAGTCCTTGCTCTAGAGCCTGAGAGCTGCAACTACTGAAGCCTGTGTGCCTAGAGCCCATGCTCGGCAACAAGATGAGCCCCTGGAACTAGAAGCCTGTACACTACAAGGAAGAGTAGCCCCTGCTCACTGTAACTAGAGAAGGTCTATGCACAGCAACAAAGACCCAGCACAACCCCAAACGAACAAATACATAAATAAAATTAAGGGAAAAGTCATACATATATATATTTTAAATGACTGTGGGGGCTGAATTCTGTTTCCTGCTAGGATCTTGACTGCTTTGACTTCCCTGGGGAGGATGGTGCGATATAGTTTGCAAACAAATATTCAATATAAATGTGTACAATGAAAAAAAAATCCATTTTAAAAATACAAATCGGACAGATGAGACTCATCCATATCTTGGCTGGTGGTAATCTGCAGAAAAACAGTTTCATATGAAGCTTCCCCAGGTGGCTCAGTGGGTAAAGAATCTGCCTGCCAATACAGGAGACGCAAGAGATACAGGTTTGATCTCTGGGTCAGGAAGATCTCCTGGAGAAGGAAATGGCAACCCACTTCAGTATTCTTGCCTGGAGAATCCCATGGACAGAGGAGTCTGGTAGGCTACAGGCCATGGAGTCGCAAAGAGTCGGACACGACTGAAGGGACTGAGCAAAGGCATGAAAAATCAATATGGGGAAAATGTGAGAAAAACTTCCAGGGCTCAAGAGGATGGACATTTTTTTCTAATTAACAACTTTATTGAGATGTAATTCATGTATCATACAATTCACCTTCTAAAGTGTATAGTTAAGTGGTTTGATTCCTTTACATTTAACGTAATTGCCAAGAAAGTAGGATTTATATCAGCCACTTTGCTATGTTTTCTATTTGCCTTTTTTGTTGCTCTTCTTTTATTCATTCATCACAGCCTTCTGTTCTGTTGGATATTTTCTTTTTAAATATTTATTTGTTTAGCTGTGTCGGGTCTTAGTTGCAGAATGCAGGCTCTTCACTGCAGCATTCAGGCTTCCCTAATTGTGGTGACTGGGCTTAGCTGCCCCAAGGCATGTGAGATCCTAGTCCCCCAACCAGGAATCCAACTCACCTCCCCTGCAATGGAAGGCAGATTCTTAACCACTGGACCACCAGAGACTTCCCCATCTGCTGGATATTCTCTAGTGCACCATTTTAATTCCCTTCTTGTTTTTATTATATTTTAAAATTATTTTCTTAGTTGTTGCCCTGGGGATTACGATGGACATCTTAACTATTCATAATCTAGTTTGGATTAATACTAAATTAATCAGTACCATGCAAAAACTTAACCCCTATATAGTTGTGTTCTCTCCAACATTCTTTATGTTATTCTTTTCATGTAAATTACATCTTCATATAAGCACAGTTTTATGACTATTGCTTTATGCAGTTGTCTTATAAATGAGGTAGGAGAACAGCTTTAACAATCATTTTTGTCTTTTGTCACTGCTGTGTCTCAGTGTCCCAAACAGTGCTTAGCACACAGTAGGTGCTCATTAAAAGACCTTGGTGTGTCCCAGAGGAGCTGGAACTTACCTGCATCACTGCTGCCCCCAGATAGCCCCCACTCAGGTTGGTGCTCTGAGTCTTGGTTATTTTCAGGAGCTTAGGGAAACAGCCCTGGAAAAACAAACATCAAAGTAGGAGGGACCTGGTTAGGGACTAGTGGATTCCAAAGTGAAGTGAAAGTCGCTCAGTTGCGACTGACTCTTTGCAACCTCATGGACTGTATGGTCCATGGAATTCTCCAGGCCAGAATACTGAAGTGGGTAGCCTTTCCCTTCTCCAGGAGATCTTCCCAACCCAGGGATAGAACCCAGGTCTCAAGCATTGCAGGTGGATTCTTTACCAGCTGAGCTACCAGGGAAGCCCTGGTGGATTCCAAGGCCCCATCAACCCCCATAGGTCAGATTTTTTTCACAAAGTAATTTATTTATTTTTTTACTTTTTTTTTTTTTCTCTCCTCACCCACCACATGTGGGATCTTAGTCCCCTGACCAAGGAGGGAACCCGTGCCCCCTGCAGTGGAAATGCAGAGTCCTAACCACTATACTGCCAGGAAAGTTCACCCAACACAATTTTTTTTTGTTTTTCTCACTTCAGACGGGTAATGTGCCGGTGTCATAACAAGGTTTGCAGGGAGGCACATGTCACGCAACAGCGTGAACACCCAATCATCATGCTCATGAACTACAAAAGGATCACCCAACACAATTTTTATAGAAGTCAGTGGGAGGAATTCCCTGGCAGTCGGATAGTTAGGACTCTGCTTTCACTGCTGAGGGTTCAATCCCTGGTCAGGGAAGTAAGATCCAGCAAGCCCCTTGGTGTAGCCAAAAAAAAAGTCTCCGGCCCTCAGGGTCTACCTAGGTGATGCCTGTGTTGCGTGGGTGCTCAGTCAATCAGTCTTGTCCAACTCTTGCAATCACATGGACTGTAACCCGTCAGGCTCCTCTATCCATGGGATTTTCCAGGCAAGAATACTGGAGTGGGTTGCCATTTCCTCCTCCAGGGGATCTTCCTGACTCAGGGATTGAACCTATGTCTCCTGCACTGCAGGCAGATTCTTCAAAATCTCGAGTTACCTCCTGGTGGATGACGTCTGCAGACTCGTTGTGTCCATCACAGTCCACGGTCCCCAGGGATTTACAGCAGCCCTGGGGGTAGGTGTGACCTGTCGCCCTTTCAAAGGAGGAGCCAGAAAAATCTGTGTAGTTCTTCACTCCACAGCACTTGAGCTGCAGAGAGGAGAATAAACACTTGAAGACTCCCTTTCAAATACCGAAATAATCCAAACAATAGAAATCACAGTCGCCATGGCTACTGTTTAGAGCAGGCAGTCGCATTATTCCAGGGCCTGTGTTAAACACCTCCCTTTCTCACCCCATCATGGCTCAGAACCCTCCTCGACTGTCACCTTACTTGAGGTAAAAGCTGAACTCTTCACCATGGCCCATGGGGCCCTGCATGATCCTCCCTATCACCTTCTCATCTCCCTGCTAGGTCCCTTGAACTCACCCAGCTGCATATTGGTCTTCTCTCTGTTTCTTTTTTTTTTTTTAATTATTTATTTATTTATGGCTGTGTTGAGTCTTCGTTGCTACACACAGGCTTTTCTCTAGTTGCAGCTAGTGGGGGTTACTCTTCGTTGGGATGCACGGGCTTCTCATGCAGTGATTTCTTCTGTTGCAGAGCAAAGGCTCTCGGCTCGAGGGCTTCAGTAGTTGCAGCTCACAGGCGAGGTCTCAGTAGTTGTGGTGCACAGGCTTAGTTGCCCCTTGGCATGTGGAATCTTCCCAAATCAGGGATCGTACCCATGTCCCCTGCATTGGCAGGCAAATTCCTATCCACTGTGCCACCAGGGAAGTCCCTCCTTTCTGTCTTTTTCTTTTTTTTTTTTTAATATTGAATGTTTCTTTTTATTATTTGGCTTTTGCTAAGCAAAAGGGATGAGACAAGTTGGTGGTGGTGGTGGTTTATATGCTTCATTCGTGTCTGACTCTTGCAACCCCATAAACTGCCACCCACCAGCCTCCTCTGTCCATGGGATTTCCCAGGCAAGAATACTGGAGTGGGTTGCTATTTCTTTTTCCATTTCTCTCTGTTTCTTAAGCACACTTAGTAAGTGTCAGCCTCAGAGTCTTTAGATGGCTATTTTTGGAATGCTGTTCCCTCAACTACGTGCATGACTTACTCCCTCACTTCATTCAGGTCTCCAGCCCTGTATCAGTCAGGCCAGGCTAAGAGATGCTGCATAACAGACAGGTCTTCAATCTTAGCAGTTCATCTCTCACTCACATGACATGCTCACCCTAACCTGGCAGGAGAACTCCACTTATCAAGGTTTCTCTGGGACTCAGGCTGGTGAAGCAGTCACCATCCAGATGGTTCCACTATTGGGGCAGAAGGAAAAGAAAGGTCTAGAGAGCCCTGCACTGACAATTAGATAATTTGGCCAGGAAGTGACTCATATTATTTCTCATTGGCCAGAACTCATCAACAATCCCCAACTAACTACAAAGGACTAGGACAGGCCATCCACTATGTGCTAAAAATAGATGACAACTAGTATCTAAGAGTAAACAAAATCCTCTCTTTTCCTGCCTTGGTTTTCTTCATAACACTTAGCACTCCTGACACCAATGTTTGCTTAGTGGTTTCTTGTCTGTCTCCCTACCCAAGTCTCATTAACACAGAGCAAAGGATTTTTGTTTTGCACCCTGCTTTGTCCCTAGACCCCTGAACAGTGCCCAGCACACAGTGAGTGTTCAACAAAGATTCATGGAAGGACAGCCACCTAAATGTCCATAGACAGAGGAATGGATAAAGAAGATGTGCTACATATATACAATGAATACGACTTAGCCATAAAAAGAATGAAATAATGCCATTTGCAGAAATATGGATGGACCCAGAGATTATCATACTAAACAAAGCAAGTCAGAGAAAGGCAACTATCATATGGCATTGCTTATGTGTGGAATCTAAAGAAAAAACAATACAAGTGAACTTACAAAACAGGTAAATATAGATATAGAAAACAAACTTATGGTTATCAGAGGAGGGATAAATTAGGAGTTTTGGGATTAGCAGATACTACTATATATAAAATAGATAAACACAAGGACCTACTGTAAGAACAGAGAACTGTATTCAATGTTTTACAATAAACTATAATGGAAAAGAATATGAAAAAACTATGTATGTATAACTGAGTCACTTTGCTATATACCAGAAACAAACACAAAATTGTGAATTAACTATACTTAAATTTAAAAAGGTTAGTGGAAGGACTGTATGAATGAATGAGAGGTACTTTCCACCATCTCAAACTTCAGAAGCCAAAACAGGGATGCAGGCAAGTCCCCTACCCATCATGTGACACCTCCAGAGCCTGAACTTGACCCTATACCAGTTCCTGGGCCCCAAACTCAGACAGAAAACATTCCTACAAACAGGTGATGGCTTTTCCCTTTCACATGCTTCCTGGCCTAACAGACCCTTCTCAACTATCTGCCTCAAGAGCTTAGATGACACATGGATGCCGGTCCTGCTCCTTAAACACCAAGACTAAAGAAATAAATCCTGGGGACTTCCCCGGTGGTCCAGTGATTAAGAATCTGCCTTCCCAGGTAGGGGATGCAGGTTCGATCCCTGGTTGGGGAACTCTGATCCCACATGCCATGGGGCAGCTAAGCCACAGTGCCTCAACTATTGATCCTGTGCACCACAACTGGAGAGAAGTTTGCTCACCACAATGGAAGATCCCAAATACCGCAATGAAGACCCAATGTGGCCAACTAAATAAAAACATGTTAAAAAAAGAAATTAATCCTAATACCTCACACCCATGAGGATGGCTACCATCAAAAAGCAAAGACAAAAAATAATATGTCAGTGAGGATGTGGAGAAACTAGAACCCTTTTGCCTTCATTGCTGATGGGAATGTAAAATGGGCAGTTGCTATGGAAATCAGTATGAAAATTCCTCAAAAAAAATTGAATGTAGAATTATCAGATGATCCAGCAATTCCGTTTCTGGACATACACCTAAAAGAATGGAAAACAGGGACTCGGAGAGATATTTGTACACCTGTAAACCCAAGTGTCCATTGACAGTGTGTGTGTACTGCTAAGTTGCTTCAGTCGTGTCCAGCTCTTTGCAACCCCATGGACTGTAGCCCACCAGGCTTCTCTGTCCATAGCATTCTCCAGGCAAGAACACTGGAGTGGGTTGCTGTGCCTTCTTCCAGGGGATCTTCTTGACCTGGGGATCGAACTCTCGTCTCTTATGTCTCCTGCATTGGCAGGTGGGTTCTTTACCACTAGTGCCACCTGGGAAGCCCCTGTCCATGGACAGAGAAATGGATAAATAAAATGTAGTCCATCCATACAAAGGAATATTATTCAGCCTTAAAAAGGAAGGAAATTCTAACACCTGCTACACCATGGATGAACCTGGAGAATGCTTAGTGAAATAAGCCAGACACAAAAAGACAAGTACTGCATGATTCCACTTAGACAAGGTCCCTGTGTGTGAGCGTACTCAGTCGCTCAGTCATGTCCGACTCTTTGTGACACTATGGACTGTAGCCCGCCAAGTTCTTCTTTCCATGGGATTCTTCAGGCAAGAATACTGGAGTGGGTAGCCATCCTCCTCCAGAGGATCTTCCTGACCCAGGGATAGAACCTGCATCTCCTGCATTGCAGGCAGATTCTTTACCAAGCCCATATGAGGTCCCTAGACTCTTGAGAGTCCCTTGGATTGCAAGGAGATCCAACCAGTCCATCCTAAAGGAAATCAGTCCTGAAGGTTCATTGGAAGGACTGATGTTGTAGATGAAACTCCAACACTTTGGCCACCTGATGCAAAGAACTGACTCATTTGAAAAGACCCTGATGCTGGGAAAGATTGAAGGCGGGAGGAGAAGGGGACGACAGAGGATGAGATGGTTGGATGGCATCACTGATTCAATGGACATGAGTTTGAGTGAACTCCGGGAGTTGGTGATGGACAGGGAGGCTTGGCGTGCTGCAGTCCTTGGGGTCACAAAGAGTTGGACATGACTGAGCAACTGAACTGAACTAAACTGAACTGAAAGGAGTCATATTCCTAGGGCATTGTAGAATGGAGGGTGGTGGCAGCCCAGGGCTGAGGGAGGGAGAAGGAGCCTTTGTGGTTCAAGTGGACAGTTTCAGTTGTAGAGAGACAGGCTGGCGATGGTTGCACAGCCATGTGAATGTGCTTGATGCCACTGAACTGAGCACTTAAAAATGGTTAAGACGGTAAATTTATGTTATGTGTCTTTTATTACAAAAATTTAAAAACAAATGCGAATCTCACCTTCTCCATGACCAAATCCCATCGCATGGAATAGTCATCTGGCTCCTTGTAACCTCTGTAATTCTTCCTCAGGGTCACGAAGTTGTGCTCCAAGGCCACTTCTCGAACCTCAGCGATGAAATGGGGAGCGGTGAGCACAGAAAACAGCAAGGTGCCCATTTGGTGAGGTTTCTTGGGGACCCGGGGCGGGGGCGGGGAAGGGGACTTCCCGTCTGCTTCCTTCCTGTCCCCTCCACCAGCCAGGGGTCTGCGCTGGAGGAGGAAGAACTCAGGCTACGGTCGGGCCTGCCTCCCACCCCCAGAGGGACACAAGCAAGAGCGTGGGTGTGGAGCCCAGCGCATCTGGCTGCGTTCATCATCGCAAACCGTTTTGAATCATCTGCTCTTTTGAATCGCCCACTCTCCCGCTACGCCCCCGACTGGGTTGCAATGCGATTAGGGAGTTGAAAATCGTCTTTAGCAACTGAATCTCTCTCTGCACAAAAGGCGAGACTTTAATTTTCTATATGTGTGTGTGTGTGTGTGTGTTTAAAAGAGGTTTAAATTGAAAACATTTTTTTTCCCCCAAAGAGGTAAAATAATCGCATGGTTCAAAATTCACAAAGCACAGACGGTAAATCATGAAAAGTCTCCCTCCCACTTTTTTCTTCCAGCCGACAAGCTTCTCCCACTCTATCACAGGGTTACAGTTTCCTGTGTCCCCAAAGAGATACACTATGTGTGTATAGTATACACAGTATCTATATAGTATAGATATAGTATATCTATATTCTCCTTATTGTTCTCCTTGCTTCATACTACTCTTACTGTTCGGCATCGGCTACTCTCATTATTCGCCATCCGGCTGTTTTCAACAAGAGCATTAGCGCCTCTTGGCAGCCTGCTCAAACCCCAGTGGCTTCGCTTATTTCTGTGTCCGGGAGCCTGACTTTCAGCTGCCAACGACTGAGGCTCTCTAAGTGGCCTCGCAGTACGCACGCGCCCTGGGAGCAGCCCCTACACAATGACTGATGAGAGGTGGTGGATCAATACTGCAGCTCCCTCGCCCCTTGGGTGGGGAAAATAGTTGCGTGCTCTTTGCGTCCCAACCAGGATTGATCCCGGTTGTACAGTGTAAGCTTTTAGAGGCTACATTCCCTTCCCTGACTCGCTGCTCATGCCCCCTACTGGTGCTTCTTGGGATCATCACTCACACCAGGCGCCTTCATATCCTTGTCTCAGGGTGGGCCTCGACGGGAGGTAAACAAGAACAGAACTACGTTCTGGAGAATGTACCGTCTCCTGTACATAGAGCCTCCTCCTTCCTTCTTTTCAGCTGCATCAGGCTCCCTTGTCTGGGTTATTATAAATTATAATCCCCCTCCCCCCACACTGATGCTCCACTAGGACAGAAGCGATCTTTTGCACATTCTGATACATGTATGTCATGCTGCCCGCAAACAAGCATATCCTTGGATAATTCCTAGAAACCAGATGGTTGGGTCAAAGCATACGTGCTTTGCCATTTTGATGGATATTGCTAAATAGCCTTCTATTTTGAACTCATTTCAAAACCGCAACAATTTTCACAGCTTTTCCCATTACCATCCCCCGCAAGCCTCACCGCAAATGCAGGAGAGAGGTCAGATTAACCCAGCACGTTTTTTGAGGAGAGCCTTGGCGGAGAGGGCCGAGGTTTTGGGCTTTTCACCCCATCTCTAGAGACTCGGTCTCCCACCATCACCAGATCTTGGAGGGCGTGGGTGCCTGTCGGGGGCAGGAGGGGGCGGCCCGTGGAGGGGAGGGGACGGGGCTTTATCGATTACATGAATTTCTAATGTGGCATGGGAGAAGCCGCCCTGTACTTACAATCGGGAAGAAGGCAAGGACCACGGTGGCAGCCGTGATTTCCACAATGAGAATGATGACCATGACCAAGAAACACTGGAAGACACAGAGCGGGGCGGGGGTGGGGGCTGGGAGCCTGCTGGAAGTCCTTCCACCCCCACCCCCAGGCCCCACTGTGGCCTCTCCAGTTTGAAAGACCTCACGTCTGGGGTTGGGTGGTGGTGGGATGGGATTTTATTTCTTCCTTGTGTCCTTTTCCTGGATGTCGTCCAGGATGCTGGCAGTGGGGTATTCTTAAGAGCTAATAGCTAGAACCCCATTTCATGTCCAGCACTTTCTGGGAGTCCCAGAGGCCTAAGAGGTGACTTTTGACTGCATGTGCAGACAGCAGGGCCTGAGTATATGCTAAGTCACTTCAGTTGTGTCCAACTCTTTGCAACCCCATGGACTATACTCCACCAGGCTCCTCTGTGCACAGGATTCTCCAAGTAAGAATACTGCAGTGGGTTGCCATGCCCTCCTCCAGGGGATTGAACCTGAGTCTTCTGCATTTCCTGCATTGGCAGTGTGGTCCTTTAGCATTAGCACCCATCTAGGAAGTCCAGATAGCAGGGAGGGATAGAAAAGCAGGAGGAACAGTGGGGACATAGAACAGAGGCAGGAGGGAATTCCTCAGCGGTCCAGTGGTTAGAACTCCATGCTTTCACTGCCGAGGGCCCAGGGCATTAAAATCCCACAACCTATGCTTTGTGGCCAAAAAAGAAAAAGTTGCCAGGAGAAGAAGCAGGGCCAATAAATCTCAGATATGTAAATTGGGGGGAGGGGTGATAAGACTGAAGGGGATATGCCAGATGACAGGTGGATGAGTGCCAGGGAGAAAATATCAACATATGCTGCCTCATGTTTCCGATGAAATTCACATGCCTGGTGGGAAACAGTGGGAAATACTGTGAGGGGACGAGGTGTCCAAGAAAGGTCAGCTCCTGGTCTCCTTTCATCTATTTCTACCTATGTCTATTATTATTATCAGTCCCTTGGACAGCAGGAGATCAAACCAGTCAATCCTAAAGGAAATCAACCCTGAATACTTATTGGAAGGACTGATGCTGAAGCTGAAGCTCCAGCACTTTGGCCACCTGATTCAAAGAGCTTACTCATTGGAAAAGATTCTGATGCTGGGAAATATTGAGGGCAAGAGGAGGAGGGGGCGAGAGAGGATGAGATGGTTGGATGGCATCACCGACTCAATGGACATGAGTTTGAGCAAACTCCGGGAGATGATGAAGGACAGAGAAGCCTGGTGTGCTGTACTCCATGGAGTCGTAAAGAGTCAGATACAAGTGAAAAACAGCAATAGTATTTCCCAACCTCTGGGTGACTGAGGCATCCAGAAGACAGATAGCCAGGCGTCAAAGAGTCCTATTGACGACTTGTTCAGAATCTATCCTGAATCTACCCACTTCTAATGCCCTCCAGGGCCCCACCGGGTCTAGCCCCGACTGTCTCCAATCAGGACAAACAATCCTCCCACTCTGGTCCTCTCCGCACGGTGTTCCCTCCACAGCCACCAGAGGGCGCATCTGTCAGGGCACAACTCTGCTCCGATCCCTCCGTGGCTCCCAATGCCATCAAAAGGACTTGACTTTTGTGGATGAGGTCTCAGGGGCTTTGGATGGACCAGAGGCCGAGGGTAAAGTCGATTGAACTTGCCAGTGGATTGGACTGTGGTGTGAGAGAGAAGACTCTTTGATCCCTCCAAGTTAAACTATGGACAAAATAGTGCCCACAGGGACTTCCCTGGAGATCCAGTGATTAAAACTCCCTGATTCCACTACATGGGGAGCAGATTCCATCACCATATGCTGGGCTTTAAGGCTAAAAAAGCAAAAAGTGCCCCCCATGCTATTGATCCTGTATGCATCCTAGACAGCATATTAAAAAGCAGAGACATCACTTTGCAGACAAAGGTCTGTATAGTCAAAGCTATGGTTTTTCCAGTAGTCATGTATGGATGTGAGAGTTGGACCATAAAGAAAGCTGAGCCCTGAAGAATTGATGCTTTTGAACTGTGATGCTGGAGAAGACTCTTGAGAGTCCCTGGGACAGCAAGGAGATCAAACCAGTCAATCCTAAAGGAGATCAACCCTGAATATTCATTGGAAGGACTGATGCTGAAGCTGAAGCTCCAATACTTTAGCCACCTGATGCGAAGAGCCAACTCATTGGAAAAGATCCTGATGCTGGGAAAGATTGAGGGCAGGAAGAGAAGGGGGTAACAGAGGATTAGATGGTTGGATGGCACCACCAACTCGATGGACATGAGTTTGAGCAAACTTTGGGAGATAATGAAGGACAGGGAACCCTGCAGTCCACAGGGTTGCCAAGAGTCAGACACGACTGAGCGACTGAACAACAACAACATCCTATAGAAGAGAAAATGAAATATTGCGGGCACAGGACTGGTTCAATAAATACTTGTTGAATGAAATAATCAAGGAAACTAGAGATGATAGATATTCAGGGAGTGGAGAGTGAGGGCGGATTCTTTAAGAGTCGGGGCTGTTGACTCTCTGGGAGATGGCTAGAGCAAGGATCGCCTTGAAACCTCTAAATCAAAACCACTGGAATTTTGCAGCAACACAGTCGGGGAAGATGCTGGAGGCAGGGACTTTTCTGGTGGTCCAGTGGTGAAGAATCTGCCTTCAATGCAAGGGATGCCAGTTTGATCCCTTGTCTGGGCACTAAGATCCTGCATGCTGCAGAGCAACTAAGACCCTGTGCTCCAACTAGAGAAGCCCTTGGGCCACAAGGAAAGATCCCACCTACCCCAACTAAGACAAGACAGAGCCAAAAAAAAAAGAGAGAGAGACAGAGAGTGCTTCTTTAAAAACAAAACAAAACAAAAAAGATGTGGAGACAGATTCAGCTTAAAATGGGACGATCAGTTCAGACAAGATTGTAAGGGAAGTGGGAATGGGGACTCTGGGAGCTGGATACTGGGGAGACATTTGGCCAAGGCTACATGTGAGAATGAGTAAGACATGTAAAATCTGTGATGTGATCTGATGATCATGCTCAAAATATTCATACTCCATGCATATACATGGGCCAACAGAACAGAGCAGTGTGCACAGAACAGACCTGAGCATAATGGAAACTAGCAAAGACAGAGGAGGATTGGATGGGCCAGGCGGTAAGTGCAATAGTATGTCACACAACTAGGGAAAAAAAAAAGAAATCAGATCCCTACCTCACATCACACATACACAATCAAACTTCCAAAGACTAAAGAGCTAAGAGTGAGAAAGTAAGACTTAAAATCATGGGAAGAAAACCTAGGAGGGTATAATTTATGCACTTGGGTAGGGGAGGGGGTCTAAATGAGTCCCATCATAAAGAAAAAGATGGGACTCCCCTGGTGGTGCAGTGGATAGGAACCTGCCTGCCAGTGCATGGGACACAGGTTCAATCCCTGGTCCAGGAAGATTCCACATGCCTCAGAGCAAGTAAGCCCTGCACCACAACTACTGAGCCCACACACTGCAACTTCTGAAGACTAGAGCCTGTCCTCTCATCCTAGAGCCTGTCCTCCATCCGCAAGAGAAGCCTGAACACTGCAACAAAGAGTGGCCCCCTGCTTGCCCCTAGAGAGACTGCGAGCAGCAACAAAGACCGAACACAGCCATAAATAAATAAATAACTTTTTAAAGCTATTAAAAAGAGAAAAAGATTTTTGCATCTGATGTTCTTAAAAAGACACCATACACACTATAAAATAGGAAACATCGAAGGAATTTAGAACACCTGCAAGGATGGATTCAGACATGACGGAGGAGTTGTGGGGTCTGTGTGCACATCCAACTTACAAACAAGAGGGTGCCTCTGCTTTCCTTGGCTGCTCCATGCCACCCGGCAAGGCCAAGCAACACCGTGACGCTGCCCATCACCAGGCACAGGTAGCCAGCATGAAACAGGTATGTAGAGGACAGCCCAAGGACCTTGGTCAGGACAGCCCCTCTGAAATTCACATAGATGCTCAGACCAATGAGGATCATGCCAGAGAGCTTTAGGACAGAAAACAGGGGAAAGCAATCTGTTAGTTGTATACAAATCAAACTCCTGAAGGAGGCAACAAAGGCCAATAAAATCAGCAAAAACATTTCAAAACTCTTAATGCCCAGAGTTGGTGAGGATGTAGAGAAACTTCCCATACACTACTGCCAGGAAACAGCCTTTTTTGAGGGAAGGGGCAGGAGAATATTTTGTAATTGGTATTTAAAACCTTAAAGGTTTTGTGGTAAAACTTTTTACCCAGAAATTCCATTTCTGGACATTCAACCTAGGAAAAATAGTCACATATGATGAGCCTCAGAACCAGGTAAAAATGTTGGAAATAATTGAAGCAACCAATAATACAGATTGGGTAGGTAAATCATGGTACTGCCTTGCGATGGGATCCTAGACAGTTATTTTAAATGATGCTTTTAAGACAGAGGGTGGCACTCTTTTTTTTTTTTTTGAAAAGTCCCCAATATCGTGAGCTTTTCAGGCCATACATTCTCAATTGAAATGACTCAACCAGTGTATCAGATTGCAGCCATACACGTGTGTGCATACGTGCTCAGTCACTTCAACTGTGTCCAACTTTTTGCGACCCCATGGACTATAGCTGCCAGGCGCCTCTGTTCATGGGATTCTCCAGGCAAGAATACTGGAGTGGGTTGCCATGCCCATCTCCAGGGGATCTTCCCAACCCAGGGATCAAACCCATGTTTCTTGCAGCTCCTGCATTGCAGGTGGGTTCTTGACTGCTGAGCCACCCGGGAAGCCCAGCCACACACAATTCATAAACAAATTTATTTTATTTACAAATAAATTTTATTTATTTACAACATTGTACTTCACTGACTCCTGTTGTAGGAGAATGTTTATTGATACACAAAGATGTTTTTAAGGCCTATATTTAAAAAAAATAGATTGTCAGCAGTCATAGTCCTTGGTATTTATCTAACAGAGTTGAAAACTTATGTTCACATAAAAACCTGCACATGGATGTTTCTAGCAGCTTTATCCATAGCCGCCAAAACTTGGAAGCCACCAAGATGGCCTTCAGCATATGAATGGATAAATAAACTATAGTACATCCAGACAATGGACTATTGGCACTAAAAAAAGCATGAGCTGTCAAGCCAGGAAAAGACATAGAGGAAATTTACAGGCATATTGCTGAATGGAAGAAGCCAATCTGAAAAGGCTACATGGTTTATAATTCCAAGTATATGACATTCTGGAAAAGCAAAACTATGGAGACAGAAGAAAGATCAGTAGTTGCCAGGGACTGAGGAGAGGAGGGGTGACAGGTGAAGCATAGAGGATTTTTAGGGCAGTGAGACTATTCATATGATGCTGACATGGTAGATACACTTGTGAAAAGCCATAGAATGTACACCAGGAATTCCCTGGCAGTTCAGTGGTTAGGACTCCATGCTTGCACTGCAGGGGGCGCGGGTTCATTCCCTGGTTGGGGACCTAAGATCCTGCAAGCTAGAAGGCATGGCCAAAAGAGAAAACAGTGTACAATGTAGAAGGTTATAATGATACCAATGTCTTGCCTGCATGCTCAGTCGTGTCCAACTCTTTGCAACCCAGTAGACTATAACCCACCAGGCTCTTCTGTCCATGGAAATTTTCAGGCAAGAATACTGGAGTGGGTTGCCATTTCCTCCTCCAGGCAATCCCGACCTAGGGATAGAACTCTTGCATCTCCTGAATTGGTAGGCAGATTCTTTACCACTGTGCCACCTGGAAGCCCCTGATGTCAATGTAGGTTCATTATAACAAATGGACCACTCTGATTTGGGATGTTGACAGCAAAGGAGGCTGTGCATGTGTGGGGGCAAGGCTTATATGGGAAGTCTTGGTACCTTCTGTTTGATTGTGCTGTGAACCTAAAAGTTCTCTAAAAAGAAGTCTATTTAAAAGGAGGAAAAACTTACAATGTTAAAAAGAAAAAAAATATGCAGATTGTAAAGCAGTTGCATACCACATTTGTGTTGCTGTTTTTAAAGGTACATAGAAAGGTCTGGAAGGATATAATAATGATATTTATTGAGCCCTGTTCCCATGACAGGCATCAGCCCTTTAAATGCATTATCTTGTTTAATTCTCATCAAAATGATGCCACACAGGTGAAGAGAGTAGGAGTATTATTTAATTTCCTTCTCTTTTCTGGCAACCTTTCCTCATACAGTCTCACTATTGAAAACAATGACTGCTTCAGCAGTGCACATTTCAGGTTACTTTTTTTTTTAATTTGTTTGCCCCGGGTCTTAGTTGTGGCATGTGAGATCTAGTTCCCGGACCAGGGATCAAACCCGTGCCCCCTGTATTGGGAGCACAGAATCTTAACCACTGGACCATCAGGGAAGTCCCATGGGTTACTTTGTAGTAAGAAAAAAAAATGGTTTGAAAAATGTAAAGGACCAAGAGAAGAACCATTCTCTCCTGCCTTTCCAAACAACTTTCATTTTCTGCCTTAGAGCTGAGTTCTTCCACCATTGACCCCCAGGCCCCCCAGAGTACACACTTCTGCTTGATTTAGCAGCTCTGGGTTGGTGGAGGCGACGCCTGTTCCCAGTGCGTCCTGCTCCTCAGCCGTCTGCCCTACATCCCTCCTGGGTCCCTGGGGACCACAGATCCGGATGCCAGCAAATTTGGATCAACTTATTTCTGTTTTTGAAGGAGCCAGCCATGGAGGAAGGGCTGCAAAGCCCCAGGGTCCGGGTTGTGACATACTTACAGTCGTAACACCACTGAAGAAAGATAACAGTTTCTTCAAGGAATAATATCGAGTGTGCGTTTCAGCCATGTCAGACAGACTGGGGTGCCCTAACCAGTTAAGTCAGCATCTTCCTAAACGTCTGGGCTCCTGTTTCCCAAGATGGTAGAGGTCTGGGGAGTGGGGTGGGGTTACCAAAGGTGACTTGCTCTGCCCCTCTCTCTCCTGGCTGCCTGATCCTTGGCTGGGGAGGGGCCCCAACGGCTGCTCCTCTTCAGTCACAGCCTTTATCACATCACAGTCAGATGCTGGAGCGAGGCTCCCAGTGCCAGGGAAGCGAGTGCCCCAAACTGTACCCTGCTGGTTCTTCATCAGGAATGGAGAAGAAGTCACTCTGTTACGCCCCGCCCCCAGATGCTACCCAGGACCTACAGGGATAATGCTCAGCACTGACCACTCATGTGGTTGATGCCCCTGCTGACTGGGGGCTCCAAGTGGATACGTGTGTGGGCTGTCCAACTCACGGCTGTGTTCCCAACGCCTGATACACAGTGGTGCTCAAGAAACTGCTGTGGAATGAATGAATGAAGAGGTTCCATGAAGCAGGAATCTAGCTACAAGCCATCAGGTTCCTCAGCACCTTGCTTACACATTAGCTCACTGGGCTCAGACTTCTTACATGGCTCAGAGAGGCCAAGGTAACTGCCCAAGACCACACAGGAAGCAGGGCCAAGGCTGGGCTTTGAAGCTCCAAGAGTGACACAGAGGTCCCCTTCCCACCTGAGAGCCTGTACTTTCTGCATCTGAGGCCTCTTTGGCCAGAGCTGATGAAGATATCATCCTTAAGCCAATTGTCATTGATCAGTGGGTCTTTCTTGATGATGATAAAAGAAGCAGAGAGGACATTTCAGGGCAAAAAAGGTGCATGCAGGCACTGAAGGCCCCCAGGCCCAACTCCTGCAGCCACTAGCCCTCACTGTCTCCTGGCCCGAACTCCATCCGGGTCCAATCCTGGGGGCTCCTCTGTCCAGCCCCTGGGCTGGAGTGTGTCTGTGACCACGACCCGGAGGGCTCGGCGGTTTCACGATCTTCTGTGATCCCCAGGGCACAACTCAAAGAAGAAGAAGAAGAAAAAAGCTTTCCATTGAATTCATTTAATGAATGTTGTTTGTCAAACTGCCTGCTTCTAGAAACATGTAGAACTAAGCCAGATGTTCGTAGAGGCGTGGCTGTCTCCTCCCTGGACCACGGGTCACGTTCACAGCTAGGAGGGTGTCCTTCCATCCACATCTTTCTCTAAAAGGTCATTTTGGAAAAAGGAGCCTCAGCGCTAGATGCTGAGGTCCCGAAAACGGGAGCACAAATGTTTGGAGAACACCAGAGCAAAGCAGGACAGAAGAGGGGTGGAGTAAATGAGGGCGGGAAAATGAAGGATGGATAAGGACGGGGAGGGTGGGAGGCAGAGTGGTGTGGCCTCAGGGGCGCAGTGGAGCGCCTGCTATCCATGGGAGGCTAGAGCTGGGAAGCTAGATCAGATGCGGAGGCTGCAGGAAACTCTCCGAGGCGCCTCGCCCCCGCGGCAGCCCCGCCTCCGACTTCCCTACCAGGCAGAGGCCCAGATCCCGGCCTCTCGCACCCCCTGGTGGCCATCATCGGAAGCACCTGTGCCCCAACCCTGGCGCCTCCCAGCCGGACACATCCCAACGCGTCTCCATCTGCACCACCCGTCCCAACCCCTGAGCCTCCTCTCTGCCCTCGGGTGTGAGGGAATGGAGGGACAAGAACCACTCCCACGTCCCTCCAACACACACTCATTGAATTAATGCGGAGAGACAGAAGAGTGCAGGCATCCGGCGAATTGCAAATTCAAGACATGGACCAAAAAAAAAAAAAAAAAAAGCATGCAGAAAACTAGCGCAATTTATCAGGCACAGTTCAAAGGTTCTAGAAAACAATGAAAAATTCCCCTTGAAGGCTTGAACCCAGGGATAGAACAGAGCGATTCGGAGGACACTGAAATACCATGGTAGAATAACAAGAGTCACTCTAGTATTTCCTTAATTACAGGGCTTAGGGTGTGTTGAGGGGCTCCCCTGGTGGCTCAGACAGTAAAGAATTCACCTGCAACACAGGAGACCCGGGTTCGATCCCTGAGTGGGGAAGATCCCCTGGAGAAGGGAATGGCTACCCACTCCAGTATTCTTGCCTGGAGAATCCCATGGACAGAGGAGCATGGAGAGCCACAGTCCATGGGATCCCAAAGAGTTGGACACGACTGATCAGCTAACACACATACATACGCAGGGTGTGCTGAGAGTCCTAATGTATTTCTCCACATGCTTGGTCTCCTTCCTTATATTTTAGAAGTTTTGGAAAAGCATAATTTTCAAGAAAACAGTGTCAGATTAAAAACAAATTTTTTAAATGTTTATAAAAAAGGAGACAATGTCTTACACACACAGCATTTATATCAATAGCCCATGTTGGTCTATGAACTGTCCTTAAATTGATGTATTTGTCATCAATAGCAATAACAGAATTCTCAGGACTTTTTAAAGCATATGGATTGGGGGGAGCAGATATCCCCCATAGGAATTTCTACTACAGATTTATTCAGATGCATATAGACCAGTAGTTAACAAAATCTTGCTTTTTTATTTTGGTTTTCTTTTAGTTTTTACTGGAGTATAGTTGCTTTGCAATGTTGTCTTTCTACTATACAGCAAAGCAAACCAGCCATACATATACCTATACATATATTGGGCTCAGGGGTAAAGAATCCACCTGTTAATGTAGGAGACGTGGATTCAGTACCTGGTTCGGGAAGATCCCCTGGAGGAGGAAATGACAACCCACTCCAGTATTCTTGCCTGGAAAAATCCCCTGGACAGAGGACCCTAGCAGGCCACAATCCATGGGGTTGCAAAGAGTTGGACATGACTAGTGACGAAAGAACAACAATACATATATCTCCTCTGTTTTGGATTTCCTTCCCATTTAGGTCATTATAGAGCACTGAGTAGAATTCCCTGTGTTGTACAATAGATTCTCCTTAATTATTTATTTTATACACAGTATCAATAGTGAATGTATGTCCATCTCAATCTCCCAATTCATCCTATCCCCCCTTCCCCCTTTGGCATCCAGACGTTTGTTCTCTATGTGAGTGATCAAATCTTTTCTGGAAAGGGCCAGAGAATAAATGTTTCTCACTTGTCACTCTGCTGTTGAAGCCTACATAGTATATAAATGAGCAATATGTAAATACATGTAAACGAATGGGTGTGACCACATGCCAAAATGTTATTTACGAAAACAGGTGGTAGGCTGTAGTTTTGCCAGCACTTGCTCTAAAGCCTAGTTTGAGTTAGCAAGTGATTTGAAATAATCTAAATACCTTCGCACGGAGAAGGCAATGGCACCCCACTCCAGTACTCTTGCCTGAAAAATCCCATGGATGGAGGAGCCTGGTAGGCTACAGTCCATGGGGTCACTAAGAGTCGGACACGACTGAGCAACTTCACTTTCACTTTTCACTTTCATGCATTGGAGAAGGAAATGGCGACCCACTCCAGTGTTCTTGCCTGGAGAATCCCAGGGATGGGGGAGCCTGGTGGGCTGCCGTCTATGGGGTCGCACAGAGTCGGACTCGACTGAAGCGACTTAGCAGCAGCAGCAGCAAATACCTTCACAAGGGGGCTGGTTAAGTATGCTGCTGCTGCTGCTGCTAAGTCGTTTCAGTCGTGTCCGACTCTGTGCGACCCCATAGATGGCAGCCCACCAGGCTCCCCCATCCCTGGTATTCTCCAGGCAAGAACACTGGAGTGGGTCGCCATTTCCTTCTCCAATGCATGAAAGGGAAAAAGGAAAGTGAAGTCGTTCAGTCGTGTCTGACTCTTTGCGACCCCATGGACTACAGCCTACCAGACTCCTCCGTCCATGGGATTTGGTTAAGTATGGCATGGTCCAACGATAGGAAAGTGTTAGGGACTGGTTTGTGTCCCCTCCCCCACAAAAATTCATATTGATTCACAATCCAGGGATAGAGACCTCACTAGAAACCAACGCTGGCACGTCGATCTTGGATTCCAGCCTTTAGAACTGTGAGAAAATAAATGTCTATTGTTTAAGCCACCCAGACTATGCTGTTTTGCTATGACAGCCCAAGTTAAGACAGAAGTTACATTCTGCAGCTGAGGAAGTGAAGGAGAAGTAACAAAGGTAATTTGGTTTTGAAATGAGATCTTCAAATCACAGTCTCTCTCTTTTTCTTTTCCTTTTAGTTTATTTTTGGCTGCGCTGTGTCTTCATTGCTTCCTGTAGGCTTTCTCCAGTTGTAGCAATTGGGGACTACTCTCCAGCTGGGGTGCGCAGGCTTCTCTTTGCAGTGGCTTCTCTTGTTGTGGAGCATGGGCTTTAGGGCTCTTGGGCTTCAGTAGCTGTGTCAAACAGCCTTAGTTGTTGCCCTATGGCATGTGGGATCTTTCCGGACCAGGGATCTAACCCGTGTCCCCTGCATTGGCAGGCGGATTCTTAATCACTGAATGACCAGGGATGTACCACGGTCTCTTAAGTGAAGAAATAAAGTACAGAGCCACGCGTATGGACGGAATACATATTTAAACAATAGTGATCCTTCCATACCATGTAATATTATTCAGTCTTAAAAAGGCATATGAGGCTCTTATATATGCTACGATGGGGATAAGCCCTCCAAAATAGCACGCTGAGTGAAAGAAGCCAGACACAGAAGGCCATGTATTGTCTGATTCTATTTATAGAAAATGTCCAGAATAGGCAAATCCATAGAGACAAAGCAGATTTGTCATTGCCGAGGGCTGAGGGGAGGCGGGGGATGGGATTGACTGCTTTCTGGGGACATGATTCCTTTTGGGTGGTAAAAATGTTTTGGAACTAGATACAGGTGGGGTTGCCCAACATTGTGAATGTACTGAATGGCACAGAATTGTACACTTTAGAGTGGTTAATTGGATGTTATGTGAATTTCACCTTTAGTTCAGTTTAGTCGCTCAGTCGTGTCCAACTGCGACCCCATGGACTGCAGCACGCCAGGCTTCCCTGTCCATCACCAACTCTCAGAGCTTGCTCAAACTCATGTCCATCGCGTCGGTGATGCCATCCAACCATCTCATCCTCTGTCGATCCCTTCTCCTCCCGTCTTCAATCTTTCCCAGCATTAGGGTCTTTTCCAATGAGTCAGTTCTTCGCATCAGGTGGCCAAAGTACTGGAGTCCATGGGTTGCAAAGAGTCGGATGTGACTTAGCAACTGGGCACACATGCATATATAAAATAGATAACTAACGGACTTCCGTGGTGGCCCATTGGTGAAGAATCCGCCTTCCAGTGCAGAGGACCTGGGTTCAATCTCTGATTGGGGAACTAAGATCCCACATGCCCAGGGTCAGCTAAACCTGTGGGCACCACAATTACTGATACCGTGTGCCGCAATGAAGATGCTGCAACTAAGGCCTGATGCAGCCAAATAAATAAATAAAAATAGATATTAAAAAATAGATAGCTAATAAAGACCTGCTGTATAATACAGGGAATGCTACTCTATACTCTGTAATGACCTACATGGGAAAAGAATCTAAAAAAAGAGTGGTATACATGTAACTGATTCACTTTGCTGTACAGCAGAAACTAACACAACACTGTAAATCAACTATATGCCAATAAGATTATATTTTAAGAAGATATTTTTAATTTTTCTGCTGTAATTTTTCTATTTTATATATGCATGTGTGCCCAGTTGCTAAGTCACATCTGACTCTTTGTGACCCATGGACAGTAGCCACCAGGCTCCTCTGACCATGGGATTTCCCAGACAAGAATACTAGAGTGGGTAACCATCCCATTCTCCAGGAGATCTTCCCAACCCAGGGATCGAACCTGTATCTCCTGATGCGCAGGCAGATTCTTTACCTTCTGAGCCACCATGGAAGCCCATCTATTTTATATCTAGCAGTGTGTATATATCAATCCAAATTTCCCAGTTTATTCCTCCCCCTCTTCCACCCCTGTAACCAAAAGTTTGCTTTCTACATCTGCGACTCTATTTCTGTTTAGTTAATAAGTTCATTTGTACCATTTTTTTAAATTCCACATATAAATGATATCATGATATTTGTCTTTCTCTGTCTGACTTATTTCACTCATGAGGGCACTCTCTAGGTCCATCCATGTTGCCGCAAATGGCATAATTTCGTTCTTTTTTATGGCGGAGTAGTGTTCCATTGTATATATACACCACAGCTTCTTTATGCAATCATCTGTCAATGGACACAGGTTTTTTCCATATCTTGGTTACTGTGAATATTGCTGCCATGAACACTGGGATGCATGTATCTTTTCAAATTATGGTTACTTCTGAATACATGCCTAGGAGTGGGATTAACGCAGAAACACTTGGATTTTCCCCAGATGGTATGTGTGTGTGTGTGTTGTGTTCAGTCATGTCTGACTCTTTGTGACCCCCTGGACTGCAGCCCACCAGGCTCCTATGTCCATGGGAATTCCCAGTCAAGAATACTGAAGCAGGTTGCCATTTCTTTCTCCAGGGGGTCTTCCCAATCCAGGGATCGAACCTATGTTTCCCTTGTCTCCTGCATTAGCAAGCAGATTCTTTATCACTGCAGTACCCGAGAAGCCCCCAAACATCGGTAGTCAGATGGAATTTACTGGGAATCCTTGAGGAAGGCCATATGGTCAGAGGTTTGGGCCCTAACACTTGGTTTGTTCAGATCATTGTGTCCCCGCTCACCAGCCAAATGACTTAAGCCTTGGCCTCAGTTTCCTTACCTGCCACACGGTGATAAGGACAACATCTGCTTCCCAGGGTCATTGTAAAGCTTTCCATGCAATGGGCAAGCCCTCAGGCACTACTACCCAGAACTGTCATCTTTTTTAAAAATTGTGAATATCCTTTCAAGGCCCATTCTAATCACAAATTTAACTCTGGTCTTAGAAAGTTACAGCTCTTCAAAAAAGTCAAACTCATACAATGGGCAAGACATGAATGGATAAAGTAGATGTGGTACATATATTCAGTGGAATACCACTCAGCCATAAAAAAGAATGAAATTATGCCATTTGCAGCAACATGGATGCAACCTGAGATAATCATACTAAGTGGAGTAAGTCAGACATAGAAAGACAAATATCACATGATGTCACTTATATATGGAATCTAAAAAAATGATACAAATGGACTTATTTACAAAACAGAAATAGGACTGTCCTGGTAATCCAGTGCTTGGGAATCTGCTTGCCAATGCAGGGGACGTGGGTTTGATCCCTGGCCTGGGAGGATTCCACATGCCCTGGGGCAACTACTGAAGCCATGACCGCTGAAGCCCAAGCACTCTGGAGCCCGTGATTGGCAACAAGAGAAACCAGTGCAATGAGAAGCCCATGCACCACAACTAGAGAGTAGGCCCCTTTCATGGCAACTAGAAGAAAACCCTCATGCAGCAACGAAGACCCAGTGCAGCCAAAAATAAATAAATATTTTAAAATTATATTTCAAAAATCAATGACTAGTGTCTTTATTAAAAAAGAGTTGGTGGGGGCAAGATTTGGACACAGACAGAGAGAGGTGAAGGCCATGTGAAGATGCAGGCAGAGCTTGGGCTGATGTAGCCACAAGCCAAGGCCTGCCAGGAGCCAACAAATGCTGAAGGAAGAAAGAAGGATTCTTCCTCAGAGTTCTGGGAAGCAGTGTTGGGGCATCCCCAATGGCTCAGCAGGTAAAGGATCCACCTGCAATGCAGGAGACAAGGGAGATACAGATTCGATCCCTGGGTTGGGAAGATCCCCTGGAGGAGGAAATGGCAACCACTCCAGTATTCTTGCCTGGAGAATCCCATGGACAGAGGAGCCTGGTGGGCTACCATCCATGGGGTTGCAAAGAGTCGGACACGATTGAGCGTGCATGTGCACACGTTGCCCTGGAAGTACCTTGATTTCAGACTTCTGGCCTCCAGAGTAGGGCGAGAATACCTTTCTATTGCTTCAAACCACCCAGCTTGTGGTAATTTATGGCAGCCGTAGGAAAATAACACAGGCAGGAAACAGTGGGTGGCCGATGGCAGATATTTCAGCTGCCAATGGGAATGAGAAACACAAGGTTTGGGAAAAGAGTCCAGGTCCAGGGAGGGGTCCTTTTCTTTCTCAGAACAGATCTTGCTGGTGGCCTCAGCTCTAAAAATAAAAGAAAAAATATTAAAACTTTTTTCAATCGAACATCTGGATTTGGAGTTTCTCTTGGAAAATCCAGAGATGCGACTATGCTGGAAATGCTATACACAGAGACATGTGGCTGAAATGAATGTCTGTGGTCTCCTTCATGGAGCAGGGCGCGGGGTCAGCTTCCAGTTTGTCGGCGTGCCCCCACCTCCCTCCAGCTATCTGCTGGCCAGGTAGGCACCTGAATTGAGGCCCCACAGCCAAGACAGCCAACTGACTGATATTTAGAGGGGGTCCCTGCCGGAAGGACCCAACTGCAGCTGCTGGTAGAAAGGGAGGGTCAGGAAGGTTAGATAGTCTGTCCTTAGTATGCTCATTCGCTCAGTAGTGTCCAACTCTTTGCGATATCATGGACTGTAGCCTGTCCATGGAATTCTCCAGGCAAGAATACTGGAGCGAGTGGCCATTTTCTCCACCAGGGGATCTTCCCAACCTAAGGATGAACCCGCCTCTCTTACATCTCCTGCGTTGGCAGGGAGGTCCTTTACCGCTAGGGCCACTTCAGTTCAGTTCAGTTCAGTTGCTCAGTTGTGTCCGACTCTTTGCGACCCCATGAATCACAGCACGCCAGGCCTCCCTGTCCATCACCAACTCTCGGAGTTTACCCAAACCCATTTCCAACGAGTTAGTGATGCCATCCAACTTCTCTGTCATCCCCTTCTCCTCCTGCCCCCAATCCTTCCCAGCATTAGGGTCTTTTCCAATGAGTCAACTCTTCGCATGATGTGGCCAAAGTATTGGAGTTTCAGCTTCAACATCAGTCCTTCCAATGAACACCCAGGACTGATCTCCTTTAGGATGGACTGGTTGGATCTCTTTGCTTCTCCTAAGTGTCTTGAATTGCCCTTCCTTGAGAGGTGACGGAGGCAGGGTCCACCCACCATTAAGATCATGCAAAACTTGACCATTTTCCCCTACACTCCAGGTCCATCCCCTATCATCTCGCACCTGGGCCAGTACTGTCGCCTCCTCCCTGGTCTCTCGGCTCTGCCCCTCACGACACAGTGAGTTCCCGCCACCAGAGGGCGTCCGTGAGCAACTGAGTCATTTAGGTCCATCCTGTTCTGAACCTCCAGTGGCTCCCACCTTACTAAGAACAAAGCTGTCAGCTACAAATTGGCACTTGCCATCTACCTCTACAAGGATTAAGTCATGTGCTGCTGCAGCAGCTCCTTTCAACACCCCCTGAAAGGAGTTTAGTGTGGAGAGCAGAAATGAGGCACTCTGTGCTCGGGGAAAAACTGGCGAGAGATCGTTCAGATAGATGTTTTTTAGGAGTTGATTTTGTGAGTCCAATTCTTGTATCTCCTCATATTTAGAAAAAGCACTAAAATGCTTCATGGGGCGACTGTTCTTTGACTTCCTTAGCAGAAAGCTTCATGAGACCAGCAGAAACTTCTGGAAAAAAAATATGTGCCTGATTGCATGTAGTTCCCCTTCACCAGAATCACGTATATACTGACCTTCCAGCGATAGCACTGGCCCAGGTGCAAGATAACAGGGGATGGACCTGGAAAGTAGGGGAAAGTGATTGAGTTTTGAATGATTTTAATGGTGGGTGGACCCTGCCTCCATCACTTCTCAAGGAAGGGCAGTTCAAGACACTTAGGAGAAGCCTAGGTGGTGGTAGTGGTAAAGAACACACCTGCCAATGCAGGAGATGTAGGAGACCTCTCCAGCAATGCAGGAGACCCTGGTTCGATTCCTGGGTTGGGAAGATCCGCTGGAGAAGGGATAGGCTACCCACTCCAGTATTCTAGGGCTTCCCTTGTGGCTCAGCTAGTGAAGAATCCACCTGCAATGCAGAGACTTGGATTTGATCCCTGGGTTGGGAAGATCCCCTGGAGAAGGGAAAGGCTACCCACTCCAGTATTCTGGCCTGGAGAATTCCATGGACTGTAGAGTCCATGGGGTCGCAAAAAGTTGGACATGATTGAGCGACTTTCACTTTCACTTTCCCCCATAACCTCTTTGGAGCAGATATCTCAGAGCTATCTCACGGGCTGCAGTCCTCATTTTGCCCCCAAATGAAAGTTAACTCATAACTCTGATGTGAAATTTTTTAAGTCAACAAAACCAAAGTCTTCCTCATGCCTTACAAGGCCCTGCTGTGTCCTCAGGGACCAGAAAAGTCCCTAGCACACAGTAGGTGTTCAATAAATGCTTATTGAATGAGCAAATTAATGCGATGGCCAGCCTTCCACATCTTCCAATTATTGCAAACTTTCCACCTCACAATAAGAAATCATTGCTCAGGGGACTTCCCTGGCAGTCCAGTAGTTAAGAATCTATTTGCCAATGCAGGGGACACCAGTTTGATCCCCAGTCTGGGAAGAGTCCACATGCCATGGGGCAGCTAAGCCCGTGCGCCACAACTACCCAGCCCATGTGCTGCGACTACTGAAGCTGGCATGCCTAGAGCCAGCGCTCCAAAAACAAGAGAAGCCACCACAATGGGAAGCCTGAGCACTGCAACTAGAGAAAGCCCAGGCACAGTAGAGAAGATCCAGTTCAGCCAAAAATAAATAAATAAATTAATTTTTTAAAAGAGGACTTCCTTGTCTGTATCAGGCCTTCCCCCAGACACTCCTCTCGGGGGTGGGTGGGACTACCCTTTTTTCTCACTGCAGAAGAAATGAGCCACAAAACTTAAAGAATCCCCCAACTCTTCATGACCCCATGGACTGTAGCCCTCCAGGATCCTTTCCCATGGGATTTCCCAGGCAAGAATACTGGAGTGGGTTGCCAGACCCAGGCATCGAACTCAATTCTCCTGCATTGCAGGCAAATGCTTTACCATCTGAGCCACCAAGAAGGCCCCCGGAGATCAGCCCAACTAGAGGCATCAAAAGAATCCCCTGGGAGAACACAATTCACAGTGAGTCCCTGGCTGTCCAATGGTGGATGCTTCCAATGCAGGGTACGTGAGCTGGATTCCTGATCAAAAAATTAAGATCCTGCAAGCCCTGACCAAAAAAAAAAAAAAAAAAGTCATTGGGTACCAGGGATTCAGGGAGAAGGGGGAGTGGGAGGTAGAGGAGAAATAAGTGAGGGTTTTAGGGTAATGAAATTGTTCTGCATGATGCTGTACTGACAGATACAGGACACTGTGCATTTGTCAAAACCCACAGAATGTACAATACCAAGAGTGAACCTGAATGTGAACTATGGACTTTAGATGATAATAGTGTTATCAGTATTGGCTCATCAGTTGTAATAAAGTTACCACACTAATGCAAGATGTTAGTAATAAAGCAAATGGAGCAGGGAGAGAGGAGATATATGAGAACTGTATTTTCCATTTAATTTTTCTGCAAGCCTAAAACTTTGAAAAATTAAAATTAATTAAGTAAAAATGTCCATTATTTGATAATCACTTTAAATGGAGTATAACCCATAAAATATTGAATCATTATATTGCACACCTGAAACTAATATAATACTGTAAGTCAACTATACTTCAATAAAGAAAGAAATGAAAGTGAAAGTCACTCAGTTGTATCTCTCTTTGCAACCCAGGAATTCTCCAGGCCAGAATATTGGAGTGGGTAGCCTTTCCCTTCTCCAGGGGATCTTCCCAACCCAGGGATCAAGCCCAGGTCTCCCACATTGAGGGCAGATTCTTTACCAGCTGAGCCACAGGGGAAGCCCAAGAATACTGGAGTGAGTAGCCTATCCCTTCTCCAGCAGATCTTTCCAATCCAGGAATCAAGCCAGGGTCTCCTGCATTGCAGGTGGATTCTTTACCAACTGAACTCTCCCAAAATAAAATAAAGTCATTGAGAAACTTAAAAAAAATCTGATAATGGCATCTGTTTTTGGAGCAAAAAAACAGATGCTTTGTACTTTGTAAAATAAATTAAAATAAATTTATTTAAAAAATCTTTTTAAAATGAGGATCTAAAACACAAATACAGAAAACTCCATAAAGCACGTAGGCTGGATACAATGAATCATGGCAAAGCAGACAACGTTGGATGCATGTTTTGTGGTTTTATGTAAGTAATACAGTATTGAAAGTGTGATTTACATAACTTGCTAGAAAGGCAGTATGGTGTGGTCTTTAAGAACATGGAGGAATTCCCTGGTGAAGCACTGGACAAGAATTTGTCTGACAATGCAAGGGACAGTGGTTCGATCCCCAGTCCAGGAAGATCATACATGCTGCAGAGCAACTAAGCCTGTGTACCACAACTACTGAAGCCTGTACTCTTAGAGCCTGTGCTCCACAATGAGAGAAACCATCTCGATAAGAAGCCCTCAAGGCACAAAGAAGAGTAGCCCCTGCTCGCTGCAACTAGAGAAAGCCCACGTAAAGCTTAAGAAGACGCAGCACAGCCAAACATAAATAAATAAATAAAATTAAAAAAAAATTTAAAAGAGCTTAGCACAGAGCCTGGTGCACTGTGAACACCAAGTTTATGCTTTCAAGACATGGAAACTTTTCTCTGCTGTTGACTCTTGTGGGATCCAGAATTATTTTGAGATTAAGTGAACTAATATAGGGACATCCCTGGTGGTCCAGTGGTTAGAACTGCATGCTCCCAGTGAAGGGAACCCAGGTTCCACCCCTGGTGGGGGAACTAGATCCCACATGCTGCAACTAAAGATCTCACATGCCACAACTAAGGCCAAGAACAGCCAAATAAGTAAAATATAAATAAATATTTTTTAAAAGTGGGAAAAAAAATAAAAAAATAAAAAGTGGATTAATATATCCCCATTTTACAGATGGGAAAAATGAGGCCCAAAGATTGAAACACTCCCATTGAGTCAGAAAGTGGTAGGAGCCGGAATCTGACCCCAGGGCCTCAGTCTTAACCACCACATAGATGCCTTATTGTCCACCTGTAACATCACTTTGCTGACAAATGTCCACATAGTCACAGCTACAGTTTTTTCAGTAGTCATGTGCCAGTGTGAGAGTTCGACCATAAAGAAGACTGGATGTCAAAGAATTGATGCTTTCGAATTGTGGTGCTGGAGAAGACTCTTGACAGTCCCTTGGACAGCAGGAGATCAAACCAGTCAATCCTAAAAGACCCTGGATATTCATTGGAAGGTCTGATGCTAAAGCTGAAGCTCCAATACTTTGGCCACCTGATGCGAAGATCTGACTCATTAGAAAAGACTCTGATGCTGGGAAAGATTGAAGGTAGGAGGAGAAGAGGGTGACAGGATGAAATGGTTGGATGGCATCACAGACTCAATGCACATGAGTCTGAGCAAACTCTGGGAGATAGTGAAGGACAGGGAAGCCTGGTGTGCTGAAGTCCATGGGGTCACAAAGAGTCGGACACAACTTAATGGCTGAACAACAACATCTGCCCTTTCCCTTGCAAGTATACAGTTTTTCTTAGCTTTTGTTTTGTTTTGGGCTGTGCTCAAGAGGTTTGTGGGATCTTAGTTCACAGACCAGGGATCAAACCCACATCCCCTGCAGTAGGAGCCTGGGATCTTATTGACTGAACCACCAGGGAAGTCCCAGTCTTTCTTATCATAAAGTATGAAATCCACCATGGCCTTGGAGGCTCAGTGATGGAGAAGACCCAAGTAGAAAAATCCCTACATATTGCCAAGAGGACATGTTGTTCAGTTGCTAAGTTGTGTCTGACTCTTTGCGACACCAAGCACTGTAGCAGGCCAGGTTCCTCTCTCCTCCACGATCTTCCAGAGTTTGCTCAAATTCATGTCCATTGAGTCGGTGATGCTCTCTAACCATCTCATCCTCTGTCCCCCCTCCTCTTTTTGCAGGTTCCACAGCAGGTTCCAAAGCTGTACGCTCAGAATAATCTCATCTTTTGAAAAATTAGCACAGTTACCTGTTCTGTATGGAAAAATGACCAGAAGGAAATTCACAAAAATGTCAGCCTTGTCGGACTTTGGGGCAACTTTTTTTTCTTTTCTTATGTAGGTTTTCTCTGAAAAAATGTTCACAAATTGTCTAGAGTGAGCATGGATTCCTTTGGCACTCAGAAGAAATTGTGAAGAAAATGGAGGGATGTTAGGACTGTCAAAGGTGACGGGGTGGCGGGGGAGGGGACCAGAGGACAGGCTTCTGCATTCCCGGGAGGGTTTTCTCACCATCTCAGCGGATGCTCCATGCTGAGCCTGGCAGGGATGTTGGAAACCACGACCTCATCTTGGACCACAGGAGTGAGAGCTGATCTGTGGAAACAAAAAACAGCTCTGACCCGAAACTGAGCTAGGACCTCAGGGGTCATGGAAAACAGTCCCGCCCAGCACAGGAATTTCCTTTGCAGGCTGCATTCGGACCTTTTTCTGTGGTTCTCTCTTAAAAATTTTGAGCTAGTTGGTGTAGACACTTCTTGGAGATCTTATTCCATGACAGGTGCTTGGCAAATGGTCTGGATGCTTTCCTCCCATCCCTGGAGGTGGGTGCTGTTACTACACCCATTTCACAGATAGGAAACCAGAGGCACAGTGGGATAAGCCCCGTGTCTCAGCCCCCTCAGATGAAATGTGAAGGTCTGCCTCTTGAGCCCAAAGTCAAAGCTTCTTACTGATGGGTGGCATCTGTTCACTCACTAATTCATTCAATTTTTTATTCAAAGAGCATCCATTGACCACCCCTTGTATGCCCACCGTAGTGCCAAACAAGATGACGCAGTCCCTATCATCACAAACTCAAATAATTTGGGGACCCAGATATGTAAACAGACAAATACAATGTTAGGAATGTTGGACCTGGCTTCTTTCTTTCTTCGTTTTTTTTTTTTTTTCCACGCTGCTCCAAAAGGGCAGCCCAAGGTCAGCTGTCCGTCTAGGGGTGTAAATCTGAAAGACGCAGGAGGGAGGAGATGCCCGAAGCTCCACTTGGAAGGCTGAGGTCAGGGCTGTCCAGTCCTCAACTAGCAACCATTTCCTCCGTGCCCTTGAGACCTTCCTCTGTGGCTTGAATCCTCAGAGCAGGCTCCTGACGTGGATTCTCCCCGCCCACATTGGGAAGCTTTGCCTAATGGGCTTTTACCACAAGCGCAGTGGCTTCTGTTGCTGTCTGGCCCTGCTCTCCTCCCCTCTGCATCGCGCAAGGTGGTATGGTGATCCCAGTGCCGGGGATTCTCATCTTTACCCACTGGCACCTCTGAACCCTGGGGTGGCTTTGTCTTAACTGGACCTCATATTAACTCAATGACCTCTTTAAAGATCTTATCTCCGATAAACAAATACACATTACTAAATATATAATGGGGCTGCTCAGGTGGCGCTAGTGGTAAGGAATCCATCTGCCAATGCAGGCGATGCAAGAGACCTGGGTTCAATCCCTCGGTCGGGAAGATCCCCTGGAGAAGGGAATGGCAACCCACTCCAGTATTCTTGCCCGAAAAATCCCATGAACAGAGCAACGTGGTGGGCTACCGTTCACGGGGTCACAGAAGAGTCGGAAATGATTGAGCGCACACACAGATACATGTACAAAATAGGTAACTAACAAGGAGCTACACAGTATAGCACAGGGAACTTTACTCAATACTCTGTAATCACCTATATGAGAACAGAATCTGAAAAAGAGTGGATACATGTGTATGTGTAACTGATTCATTTTGCTGTACAGTAGGAACTAACACAATATCGTAAATCAATTTTACTCCAATAAAAAAACAACCCATTCTCCAAATATAGTTCCATTCTGAGGTCCTGGGAAATAGGGTTAAACACATAAATTTTGTGTGCTTTTTAAAATACTTATTTATTACTTATTTTTGACCGTGCCTCACAGCATGTGGGATCTTAATCCCTGACCAGTAATTGAACCCACGTCCCCTGCATTGGAAGCTTGGAGTCTTAACCACTGAACGGCCAGGGAAGTTCCAGCCCATGAATTTTGGTGGGAATTCCCTGGCTTCCCAGTGGTTAGTGCTTTCACTGCTGAAGGTGCAGTTTCAGCACTCAGGACCTCCGGGAGCTAGTGCAGGACACACACCTCTGTGAAACCACCTGTTATCCAGCCCCACCACCCCCATCAGCCATCAGCCAAAGGCTGCTCCCAGAGGCCATTAATTCTGATACTTCTCCCCTTCTCCAGAGAAAACCATCTGATAGAGTCATCTGGGTGTTCAGTTCAGTTCAGTTCAGTCGCTCAGTCATGTCCGATTCTTTGCGACCCCATGGACCGCAGCACACCAGGCTTCCCTGTCCATCATCAACTCTCGGAGTTTATCCAAACTCATGTCCATTGAGTCGGTGATGCCATCCAACCATCTCATCCTCTGTCGTCCCCTTCTCCTCCTGCCTTCAATCTTTGCCAGCATCAGGGTCTTTTCAAATGAGTCAGCTCTTCGCATGAAGTGGCCAAAGTATTGGAGTTTCAACTTCAATATCAGTCCTTCCAATGAACACTCAAGACTGATCTCCTTTAGGATGGACTGGTTGGATCTCCTTGCAGTCCAAGGGACTCTCAAGAGTCTTCTCCAACAGGATGTCAGTGGCAAGTCTACCGTACCCCTATTCATCCCTCAGCTTTCAGTGTCACCTCCACAGGTGGCCTTCCTTGATTTCTCCATCCTATTTACATGTGTTCGTCACATCCAGTTCCGTTGAACCCCAGAATTGGAGGACTTAATCTTGTGCCAAAATTGTCACATCAGGGGATAAAAAACCCCTTCTCTGAGTCTTGGTTTCCTAACTGTAAAATGGGAAGGGTGTACCAGTGAGAGAATGAAGCCAGGTGAGGTTCATAACACAGGACTGACCTTGGCCCGGAGCTGCCAGAGTGAGAACCTCGGTCCATCCTGCCACCCACTGCAGGGTCTCTCCTCTGCCTCCAGAGGGTTATGAGCACAGAGCTGGACTCACATAGGAGTGCTCTAAATCTTCCCATGGGGGACTTCCCTGTTGGTCCAGAGTCTCAACAGACTCTGCGCTCCCAATACAAGGGGCTAGGGTTCAGTTCCTGGTCAGGGAACTAGACCCTACATGCCACAGCCAAGAGTTCACATACTGCAACTAGGAATTTGCTTGCCGCAACTAAAGAACTCACATGCTGCAAGGAAGATCAAAGATCCTGCATGTCGCAAAGAAGACCCGGCACAGCCAAATAAATAAGTAAATATATTTTATATTTATTTTTAACTGAAGAATAATTGCTTTATAGTATTATGTTGGTTTCTGCCAAACATCAACATGAATCAGCCGTAGGTATACCTATGTCTCCTCCCTCTTGAACTTCCCTCCCCATCACACTTCTCTAGGTTGTTACAGAGCCCAGTGTGAGTTCCCTGAGTCATACAGCAAATCCCCAATGGCTATCTATTTTACATATGGTAACGTATATTTCCATGTCACTTTCTCCATACATCCCACTGTCTCCTTCCTTCCCCCCATAAATAAATTATTTTAAGTTTTTTTTTTAAAATAAATCTTCCCATGACTCCCAGCTTTACCACTTACCTGCTGTACGGCCTTGAAAAGATGAATTCATCTCTCTGAGCCTGAGTTTGGTTCACTGGACACTGTTATCTGGCAGGCTCTGTTCTAGGACTGAGGACACAGAGGTAGGCAAGGCAGACAAGCATCCCTTCCCACTTGGAAGTGACATCTTTGTGAGATGGGGCTGGGAGGAGACAAACAGATATGTGATATAATATAACATACCGAATGGAGAGATGTACTAAGAAGAAAAAGAAAGCAGGATCAGAGAAGAACTGTCCTCTCCTGGGTGGTCAGGAAACATGCCTCTGGGGTCTTTATTTTCAATGTAATTCACATTGAGCTTCCCTGGTGGCTCAGTAGGTAAAGAATCCACCTGCAGTGCAGGAGCCCTGGATTCTATCCTTGGGTCAGGAAGATCCTCTGGAAAAGGAAATGGCTACCCACTCCAGTATTCCTGTCTGGGAAATCCCGTGGACAGAGGAGGCTGGTGGGCAACACAGTCCATGGGGTCTCAAGAATTAGACATGACTTAGCAACTAAACCACCACCCACCATATTTTCTAAAAATATTTATTTTTATTTGGCTGCATCAGGTCTTAGTTTTGGCACACAAGGTCTTCATTATGTCATGTGGGATTTTCCATAGCGGAACAAACTCTAGTAGCTCGTGGGCTTAGTTGCCCTGTGGCATGTGGGATCTCAGTTCCCTAACTAGGGATTGGACCCATATCCTCTGCATTGTAAGGTGGATTCTTAACCAGTACACCACCAGAGAAGTCCCTCTGGGGTCTTTAAATAGAGAGCTGAAAGAGGAAGGAAGGGAAGAATCCCTGTGGTTACCTGGGGGAAGAGCATTCCAAGCAGAGGAGACAGCAAGTGCAAAGGTCCTGGGGCAGGACCATGTGTGGAACAGGGAGGCATGGTCAGAGCTGAGTGAGCAAGAGTGGGGGATTAGGAGGTGATGAGGGTAGGGAGGTGGAAAACCAGGTTGTGTAGGGCCTTTGGGAACATGGGAGGACTTGCCTTTTAACCCACAGGGAGATGGGAGCCATGGAGGGTTCTGAGCAGAAGACAGCTGGAATCTGACTCAGTTGCTCAGGCACCCTCTGGCTGCTACAGGAGGGACAGAATGTGGGGGCTTAAGGTATGGTTGCTAAGGTGACTGCAATGGTCCAAGTGAGCTGTGAAGGAGGCTGTTAGATGATGGGAGCTGAGGAAAAGGAGAGAAGTGTTCAGATTTTGGCCAGATCCTGAGGGCAGAGCCAAGGGGAGCTCTGCACTGGGCTGTCTGTTGGGGGTAGGGGTGCCCCCTGTATCCGATGCATGATCATTACAGATGCTATCACCCTTGCCCCCACCCCCAGCCAGCCCTCCTGGCTAAAAAAAGCATTCAAAGACATTATCACAACCTGGTTTCCTTGCCACTAGAACAGGAGCGATGCAGGCCAGAGCATTATCTGCTGTTTAATTTTGGTGAACCTAGGAACTATAAAGTGACATCTTGTTCCAACCTGCATGTTTCTGGTTTTTTTTTTTTGGCTGAGCTGGGTTTTTCTTGTAGTGTGCAGGTTTTCATTGCTGATTGCGGGTTTTCTCTAGTTGTGGGGAGTGGGGGCTACTCTTTATTGCTCGTTGTGTGAGGTCTTCTCATTGCGGTAGCTTTTCTTGTTGCAAAGCACAGGCTTTTGTAGCTGTTAGCACGTGGGCTCAGTAGTTGCAGTGCATGGGACTTAGTTGCTGTCCAACGTGTATCTTCCCGAACCAGGGATCAAACCTATTTTCCTTACATTGGCAGGCAGATTCTTAACCACTGACCACCATTCTTAACCACTGAGCCACCAAGGTAGCCCCCAAACCTGTGTGTTTCTGAACACTGATAAGTGTGAGCATCTCTTTACAAGCTCATGCATCTTCTGGGCTTCTTTTTATTTTTTTAATTAATTAATTAATTGCCCATGCTGCCCAACTTGCAGGGTCTCAGTTCCCCGACCTGGGATTGAACCCCGGCCACTGCAGTGAAAGCCCAGAATCCTAACCACTAGGTCACCAAGGAATTCCCTGGGCTTCCTTTAAGACAAAAACAAAAACTTTATTGAGGTGCAACTAACATACAAAAAGCAGCGTCTGTCTAATGGATACAGCCTGGTGGGTTTGAGCGGGCTCTTCTTTTGTGACTTACCTGTTTCTGCTCTTGACCCATTTTCTGTTTCAGCTTAGTGTCCTGTTCCATTTGATCTGTAGAAGTTCCTCAAACCTTTGTTGGTTTCAGACCTCGCAGATGTTATCTCTCGTTAAACAGGCAACTGGAAGACACCTTTTAAAAAATATATACATATTTATTTACTTATTTGGCTGTGCCTAGTCTTAGTTGCAGTACTTGGGATCCTTTGTTGTGGCATGTGGGATCTAGTTCCCTGACCAGGGGTTGAACCCAGGCCCCTTGCATTGAGAGGGCTAAGTCGAAAGCACTGGACCACCAGAGAAGTCCCTGGAAGACACCTTTTTTAGTGATTGTATTTAACTTTTGAAAATTTCTATTGGAGTGTAGTTGATTTACAATATTTTGTTAGTTTCTTCAGTGCAGCAAAATGCATCAGTTACACATATACATATATCCACTCTTTTTTGAGATTCATCCCCCATATAAGTCATTGTTGTTTAGTCATTAAATCCTGCCCAACTCTTAGAGACCCCATGGTTCCTCTGTCCATGGGATTTCCCAGGCAAGAATACTGGAGTGGGTTGCCATTTCCTTCTCCAAGGGATCTTCCTGACCCAGGGATCGAACCCACGTCTCCCATATTGCAGGTGGATTCTTTACCACCGAGCCACCAGGGAAGTCCATATAGGTCATTACAGAGCACCAAGTAGGAAGATGCTTTTGATTAAACGCAGCCTCTGTTCTTTCTGCATTTGAGTCTCTCTTAAGTCTGCCCATTTCTCTCCACCCTGGCCCCTGGCTTTGTTCCTTCAGGCCATCACCATCTCCTCCTTGCTACCCCATCCCAAGTCACTCTCCACTCTAGTACCTTGGCAATCTTTCTAAAACAAGGTTTAGAAAGTCTGACTACCTCCCTCTCCTGCTCTAAATCTTCCCCATGGCTCCCTAGTGCCCTTGCGACAAAGTCTGGTGGAAGAAAAAAGTGAAAGTGTTAGTCTGACTCTATAAACCCATTGTAGTCTGCCAGGTTCCTCTGTCCATGGGATTCTCCAGGCAAAGAATACTGGAGTGGGTAGCCATTACCTTTGCCAGGAGACTTTCCCAACCCAGGGATCGAAACTCGGTCTCCTGCATTGCAGGCAGATTCTTTACCATCTGAGACACAAAGTCTGATTAGATCCCACCAACTTCTCCAGTCTCCTTTCTCTCTAGTTTTCAAATTACAAATGGATGAATCTCCAGGTATTCCCTGATGGTCCAGTGGTTAGGACATCCTGCTTCCACGACCAAGGGCACAGGTTCAGTTGCTGGTTGGGAAACTAAGATCTCACAAGGTGTGCGGCATAGCCTCCTCCAACCCCCAGAAAAAAGAATGAATCTCAAAGAAAAAAATCTCTATACTTCAGTCAAATTAATGCCACCCGGTTTCCTGAATATCTCTCCTCTGGTCTCTGTTCACATGGTTCCCACTGCCTGGAAGTGGGTTCTTCACCTGCCTGACTCCAGCCCAGCCTGTCAGTCTCAGCTTAGATGCCCCTTCCTTTGAGAAGCTCTCCAGCTGGATCAGACGTTGTCTCCGGGATCCCCTCAGTGCCTAGGATTCCCCACAACTGCTCTGATTACTGGAGCATCATCTGTTATCTAGACTGTGAGCTGAATAAATAAATAAATAATAAATTTATTATCCAGACAATAAAACAACTCCCCAAATTCCCCCTTGCTGGTCTTTCATAGCCAGCCCCATCCCCCAGCCCCAGGCAAATACGGATCTGCTCTCCCACGCTAGAGATCTGTTTTTTGAGAAAGTTATGTAATTGAAATCATACGATATGTAGCCTTTTGAGTCTGGCCTCTTGAGTCTGGCCTCTTTCGCTGCAACATAAAACGTTTGGGGGCGTAAAGCTTTGTTGCCTGTATCAATAGTTTGTTCCTTTCCGTTGCTGAGGAATGTTCCATTGTATGAATAGACCTGGGTTTATTTTATATTCACCCATTGAAGGACAATTGAGTGTTTCCAGCAATTGGTGATGATGAATAAGGCTGCTGTAAATAACCATGTACGGGGTTTTTTTTTAAACATGAGCATAAATTTTCATTTCTTAATACTCAGCAGTGGGATTACCAGGTTTTGTGGTGGTTGTGTGTTTAGTGTTTTAAGAACCACCAAACTGTTTTCCAGAGTGGCTATACCATTTTGCATTCCCACTGGTTCCCAACCAGAGTACCTGGCCCCCTTCATCAATAGAAATTGACCAGAGGCCAGATAAGAAATTCAGGCAAGGCTTTACTGGGGTCCCTGCTGCAGCAGGAGTAGGGGGAGTATAAAAAACAGGTTCTCTTGCTTGCACCTGGAGTACGGGGGAAGCTGGTTCCTACATCGGGTGAGGGTGGGAGTGGGTCCAGTGTTCAAGATGGAAGGGTGGCCTAAGTGATCACCCACCTCCTGTGTGGGGTTTTGGTCTTTTTGTATTTTGTTCATAATTTGTCCCAACTGTGCATGCACACAGTTATTTTTAGTCCCATACAGTTTCTTTGCATTTTGCTGCTGCTGCTGCTAAGTCGCTTCAGTCGTGTCCGACTCTGTGCGACCCCATAGACGGCAGCCCACCAGGCTCCCCTGCCCCTGGGATTCTCCAGGCAAGAACACTGGAGTGGGTTGCCATTTCCTTCTCCAATGCGTGAAAGTGAAGTCGTTCAGTCGTCTCCGACTCTTAGCAACCCCATGGACTGCAGTCTACCAGGCTCCTCTGTCCATGGGATTTTCCAGGCAAGAGTACTGGAGTGGGGTGCCATTGCCTTCTCCACCTGCTGCTAGAGGAGTCATTTGTCCAGTTGCAAGCACTGTGGCAAAGGGCCTCAGATACCAGCCTGTCTCACCATCAGCAGCATCTGAAAGGCCCAGTTTTTCTGCATCCTCGCCTGCACCTGGTGTTGTCGGTATTTTTAGTTTGAATGTTAATCACTCAGTCATGTCCAACTCTTTGCGACCCCCTGGACTGTAGCCCGCCAGACTCCTCTGTCCAGAGGATTCTCCAGGCAAGAATACTGGAGTGGATGGCCCTTCCCTTCTCCAGGGGATCTTCCCGACCCAAGGATCGAACCCAGGTCTCCTGCATTGTGGGCAGATTCTTTACCATCTGAACCACCATCCTAATAAGCATGATACAAGTCTTTTATGGCTGCCATCATGAGCCAAGGTGAAGAATTTGAACCCAAACATCTGAGCATATACTCAGTGCAAGGTGTAGCCTACTTTCTTGGCAGAACTGTGTTTTAAAGAGAAAGAAAGTTGCTGGCTCGAGAAAACTTGGTCTACCTAGAAGCCAAAGTTTTGTTGAAGTCATTGCCAACTGCCCCAAAAATTAATTGTTAAAAACTGTCTTTCCTAACTTGTATCCAAGCCCCACCAGTTTTTTTTTTTTGAATACTTTGAAGGGAATATCTAGAAAATCAAGTAAATATGGGTATATGTATATTTTTTTTCTCTAATATTTTACTCTAAGTGGGCTTCCCAGGTGGCTCAGTGGGTAAAGAATACACCTGCAATGAAGGAGACGCATATTCAATCTCTGGGTGGGGAAGATCTCCTGGAGAAGGAAATGTCAACCCACTCCAGTATTCTTGCCTGGGAAATCCCATGGACAGAGGAGCTTGGCAGGCCATAGTCCATACAGTAGCAGAGAGTGGGACATGACTGAAAGGGCTGAGCACAAAGCACAATATTTTACTCAAAGGATGACTTCCCGTACACCCTGGAATACATTGCTTTTCTCATTCCAATCCATTCCACATGCTTCAGGGATGTTGCTTTCACTGTTTATTTGGTTGAAATTCACATCTCATTCTTTTTCACAGCTGCATAGTATTCCACTGCATAGAAACAGTGAAGCCAGCCCCACAGAAAGAGTCGTGTCCAATCTTGGCTATTTAGTTGACACTGCCGTAAATATCCTCATCATTTTCCATGGAAAGACTAGATTTCTAGAAACAGGCCTTCTGAGTCCAGGGGTTCAAGGGTTTGTAATTTGGAAACCTCCAGCTGATTTGTCCTCCACTTGGCATTTACCTAATGACACCTCTGCCCATGAGGGACAAGAGAGTCAGATCTCCCTGAAACAAACCAGAGGGTATATGTACCCTGCTCTGCACCCCTCCAGGGCTCCCCGTGGCCTGCAGGGCTATGCCCAGGCCCCCACTGGGAGATCCTGCAGGACCTGCTTCCACAAATCCATCAGCTTTGAGTCTCACCTTCCCCTCCCTGACCTCCACTTGGGAGACTTCCATTTCTCTTCATCTTTGCTTTGTTGTTGTCATTCTACTTTATTTTTTAAAAAATTCTAGGGAGTTCCGTGGTGGAGTACCCCGTGGTTAGGACTCTGTGCTTTCACTGCCATGGGGCCAGGTTAGGTCCCTGGTCAGGGAACTAAGATGCTGCAAGTCACGCAGTGTGGTAATAAACAAAATTTTTTTTTAATTTCATTTATTTATTTATATTTTACTTCTCTCTCTTTTTTTCTTTAATTTATTACTTCTCTCCATCTTTTCATTGCTTGTCCCTCTGCCTAGAACTCCCTCCCTGATTCAGCCTGAACTTCAGGTCTCAGCACTGACATTACGGCTTCCCATGCCTGGCATACAGCAGGTGCTCAATAAGTGCTGCTGGAGCGAATGAATGAATAAGTAAATGAGATGGAAAGGGAGGGGGGCTAAGCTTATGGGGCACATAAGGAAGTCTGTAGGCCACAGGGAGAAGCATGGCTCCTTCTTGGGGCAATGGGGAGCCACAGCAGGCTTTAGGCTGGGATAGGCAATTTGAAAAATTTCTTATTTGTAGGGGCCATCTTTTTGTGCCTTGGGACCTTATCAGTGAAAGTATGTACGTGCCTAAAAGAGAACCCCTCATAGGATTTCCTTGGTGGTCAAGTGGTTAAGAATCCATCTTCCAGTGCAGAGGATGTGGGTTTGATCCCTGGTCGGGAAACTAAGATCCAACATGCCACAGAGTAACTAAGTCCCTGCACTGCAACTACTGACCCAAGTGCCACAACTAGAGAGAAGCCAGAACAACAAATATCCTGCATGCTGCACCTAAGACCCCACGCAGCCAAAAACAGAACAAAGCAAAAACAAACAAACAAAAAATTAGAAAAATTATTTAAAAAAAAAAAGCATAAGAGAAAAACCCTCAGGGAACTTCCCTGGTGGTTCAGTGGCTAAGACTCTGCACTCTTAATCCAGGGGGCCCAGGATCATGTTCCAACTAAGACCCAGCGCAGACAAATAAATATTAAAAAACAAAGAAGAAGAAGTCTCAGAAGGTAAAGGAAACCCATTACAAATCCATTACATTGGATACAGTTATCAAAATATTTAAAAAATATTTGTCTATTTATTTGACTGCGTCAGGTCTTATTAGCGGCATATGAGATCTTGGATCTTTGCAGCAGCACGCAAGATCACTAGTTGCGGCATGCAAACCCTTATTTGTAGCATGTGGGATCTAGTTCCCTAACCAGAGATTGAACTGGGGTCCCCTGCACTGGGACCCGTGGTGTCTTAGCCACTGGACCACCAGGGAAGTCCCTTAAAATATGTTTAATTGTGACAGAATTTGTGCATCTTTGCTCGCACATTAAATAGCAAGAGAGACCCAGAGGCAGCTCTAATGACTGCTATCGTTAGAAGCAGGGGTAGGCCTGAGTGATGCATTTTTCCGCTCCAAATTCATGGACCCCTCTGAATTCTATTTGCAGACCTCTTGGATGTCTGGGAGCCCTGGAGGAAAATTCCCAGAGAGTGGAATGTGACAAGAGCACCAGAAATGAGCAAACTGGACAGAAGTGTCACTGGGAGGGATAAGAAGAGGTTACCAGGGACAGTGGACACATGTCCAGACAGACAAGCGTCCGGCGGCTTGACCATCTGTTCAAAGAAAAACAGGAAGCCTGTGGCCTGCCCCTCTGGCCTCTCTGGGCCCAGCCTTTGTCTTTGTGACTTACACTCCCAAAGGCAGTCCTGGACACCTCTAGCCAGCTCCCTGCTTCCTTCCCCAACTCCGGAAGTGGCAGGAAAAACAATTCAATGAGGCAGCATCTCCCAGGTTCTGTGCTCTCCTGACACCATCTCCTGGGCTCTGAACGTGGGCCACCAGGGTCAGTGCTGAGAGTAACATCCCCATTGCACAGGTAAGGAGACTGAGGGCCAGATAGTCCCCCCACCCCCCACCTCTGCCAATCCAGGTCACTCAGCCTGGCTGTGGCCAAGCCAGGACCGGAATCCAGGTCTCTTCAGACTCCCAAGTATTGCCTGTGATCATTCCTAGTTTAAACACCACTGCTCACTGTATAGCACAAGGAACACTGCTCAATGTTATGTGGCAGCCTGGATGGGACGGGGGTTTGGGCGAGAATGGATACATGTACATGAACAGCTGAGTCTCTTCGCTGTTCACCTGAAACTATCACCACATTGTTAATCGGCTATACCCCAATACAAAATTAAAAGTTTTTTTTTTTAAATAAATTCACCACTGACTGCAAGACACCTTTTCATTCATTCATTCATCAAGTGATTTACCAAATTGCTAAAATGCATCTGAAGAATCGAGCTTCCCAGGTGGCTCAGTGGTAAAGAATCTGCATGCCAGTGCAGAAGAAAGCAGGAGACGTGGGTCCAATTCCTGGGTTGGGAAGATCCCCTGGAAGAAGAAAAGGCAACCCACTCCAGTATTCTTGCCTGAAAAACTCCCATGGGCAGAGAAGCCTGGCGGGCTACAGTCCACCAGGTCGAAAAGAGTCGGACACAACTGAGCAACTGAGCACATACATTTGAAGAACCTCTGGAGCGGTTTCCCGAATAGACAGACCTGCCCAAAAGTATGTGATTTGAGGCTGGAGGCTGTTTCTCTTTGCACCTCGGTTTCCTGCCCCTATAGGCTGGTGACCTGGGGTGATAACACCACCTCCTGGGGTGACTCCAGGGCCTATACACAGCAGGTGGTCAGGAGATGCTTGCTGAATGGAAGTTCCCTGTACCCTTCTTTCCCAACCTGCCCTTATCAGCTTACCCCCCACACCCATCCCCTTGTGGCGAAAAGGTTCTCTGCCTGTGGGCAGAAGAGCTGGGGGCAGGAACAAGCATCCTGGTTGCACCATTCCTGCTGTGGGCACCAGAGGGCAGTGGGCACCCACATTCAGCCTCCCCCCTATATGCCCCCAACACCCCTCAGTTTGGGAAGTTGAGGAATTGACCAAATTGATCTCAGCTTCCCTGGTGGTCCAGTGGTTAAGAATCTGCCTGCCAATGCAGGAGATGGTTTCAATCCCTGGTCCAGGAAGATTCCTCATGCCACAGGGCAACTAAGCCCCAGTAACACAATTACTGAGCCTGTGCTCTAGAGCCCAGGAACTGCAACAAGAGAAGCCTCCGCAACAAGAAGGCAGCACACCACAACTAGGGAAAGCATGTGTGCAGCAACGAACACCCAGCACAGCCAAGAATAAATAACTAAGTAAAATTTTAAAATGAAAAAAGGAATTGAACCCCCTGCCATCAGGCTGGTTTCTCCCACCACACTAAAAGAGTAGGCACTAGGCGGCAAGGAGGCATCAAAGTCCTCTGGCCACTGGATCCTGTACCACTCTGCCTCATTCATTCTCTTGTAGAGCACCTACTGTATGTCCAGCCGTGAGCTAAGCACTCAGGACACAGCAGTGAATAAGGTAGAGAAAAGTCCTTGCCTTTATGAAATTGACATTTAAGTAGGAGAAACAGATACTGTGGAATCAGGCAGTTACAACCAAGAGTGATGAGGGCTGTGAGGGGGAAACCAAGGGGCTAGAGGGAGGGGGGCCCTGAGGAGCCCCTGACCCAACTTGGGCAGGGGAGGGAGGTGGTCAAGGAGACCTGAAGAATGGTTTAAAGTTCTTTCAGGTAAAGATTCAGTTCAGTTCAGTCACTCAGTCGTGTCCGACTCTTTGCAATCCCGTGAATCGCAGCACACCAGGCCTCCCTATCCATCACCAACTCCCGGAGTCTACCCAAACCCATGTCCATCGAGTCGGTGATGCCATCCAGCCATCTCATCCTCTGTCGTCCCCTTCTCCTCCTGCCCTCAATCCTTTAGGGGAAATAGTGTTCCAGGCAGAGGGTACAGCATGTGCAATGGTCTGGAGGCAGCTGGTTTTGACCCTGACAAAGATAGAGGCAAACATATTACAAAACAACGCTACAATGATTCAAATAGTGAGGTCCTGGAACAGGCACTGAGCAACAGATCAGGAGAACAGAAGAAAGAGAGAAATATTTATGGAGTGCTAACTGTGTACCAGGTGCTGGGGAACTCAGACATGAATTTTGTTGCTGTTCAGTCGCTAAGTCATGTCTGACTCTTTGCAACCCCATGGACTGCAGCACACCAGGCTCCTCAGTCCTTCACTATCTCCCAGAGTTTGCTCAAACTCATGTCCATCGAGTCAGTGATGTCATCCAACCGTCTCGTCCTCTGTAGTCCCCTTCTCCTCCTGCCCTCAATCCTTCCCAGCATCAGGGTCTTTTCCAGTGAGTCAGCTCTTCGCATCAGGTGGCCAAAGTATTGGAGCTTCAACTTAAGCATCAGTCCTTCCAATGAATATTTAAGGTTGATTTCCTTTAGGATTGACTGTTTTGATCTCCTTGAAGTCCAAGGGATTCTCAAGAGTCTTCTCCAGCACCACAATTCAAAAGCATCAGTTCTTTGGTGCTCAACATTCTTTATGGTTCAACTCTCACATCTGTACATGGCTACTGGGAAAACCACAGTTTTGACTCCCCAGACCTTTGTCGGAAAAGTGATGTCTGTGCTTTAGGCATGGATAACGCAGGACAGGGCTTCCCTGATAGCGCAGTTGGTAAAGAATCTGCCTGTACTGCAGGAGACCCCGGTTTGATTCCTAGGTTGGGAAGATCCACTGGTGAAGGGATAGGCTACCCACTCCAGTATTCTAGGGCTTCTCTTGCGGCTCAGCTGGTAAAGAATCTGCCTGCAATGGGGGAGACCTGGGTTGGGAAGATCCTCTGCAGAAGGGAAAGGCTACCCACTCCGGTATTCTGGCCTGGAGAATTCCATGGACTGCACAGCCCGTGGGGTCACAAAGAGTTGGACATGACTGAGCGACTTTCACTTCACTTCACTTCACTTCACCTCAACACAGGACAGTGAAACACACTGTGATCAGGGCCATCACGGGGGATGCATAGGCAACCATGGGAGGCAGGGATGTCCTCACTGAGACTCAAGGGATGAAGAAGGGATCAAACAGACAAGGTTTGAGTGGAACAGCATCCCAGGTGGAGGGAATAGCATTGGGAAGCAGCATGAAGAGAGCTGGTCTTCAGTTTCACTCCATCTCTCACATAAACATTGAACTTGCCTGCCAGTCAGTCTGCCCTGAGCCCACCCACTTCTGGGCCATTTCCACAGCCCCTCCCCCACTCAGCACAGGCATCTCCCACCTGGGCCAGTGCAGTCCCTTCTCCCAGGTCTGCAAGCTGGCACCATCAAATCCCACTGTCTGTTCCCCCACATCAGCCAGAGGAGGCCAAAGCTCCCACCAAGCTTGGCCTCAGTCTTTTTTTTTTTGGTAATATTTGTTTTAATTTTGGCTGTGCTAAGTCTCTGTTGCTGTGTGTGGGCTTTCTCTAGTGGCGGTGAGTGGGGGCTAGTCTCCAGTTGTGGTAGCTTCACTTGTTGCAGAACATGGGCTCTAGGGCACGCAGGCTTCAGTAGTCATGGTACACGGGCTCCGGAGCGTGGGCTCATTAGTTGCGGTGCGTGGGTTTGGTTGCCCCTCGGCACGTGAGATCTTCCTGAACCAGGGATCAAACCTGTGTCCTTTGCATTGCAAAGAGAATTCTTGACCACTGGAGCACCAGCGAAGCCTGGCCCCTGTTTGAGCAGCTGCCAGGGTCCAGTCTGGCCTGGTGGTACCTTGCAGAGGACCTGCCTTGCCAATCAGATCTGGTTGGCATGGGGGTGGGCAGGTTGCTTGGGTAAGGCCTTTATTGGAGGGATCTGGGGCTCCCCTGATGATTCAGTGGGTAAAGAATCCACTTTCGATGTAAGAAGAGACACAGGAGATGCAGGTTCGATTCCTGGGTCAGGAAGATCCCCTGGACAAGGTAATGGCAGCCCACTCCATTATTCTTGCCTCAAAAATCCTATGGATAGAGGAGCCTGGTGGGCTACAGTCGAAAAGGTTGCAAAGAGTTGCACATGCCTGAGCAACTAAACACACAAGTCCAAGATGGTGGATGAGTCAATTTCCACTAGACACTGAGCCTCAGTACATGCTCCCTGTAACACAACAGTGAGCTAAATGACACACCCCAGGTGCCATGACAGTTCCAAGACTGACCATCAAGGTCAAAAAGTGGGTGGTGGCCCAATTCCTGGAAATTCCCACCTCCTTCCCCCAAGTAGCTAGAATGCTCCTCCTGCTCATTAGCCTATGAAATTATCCACCCTTCTAAAAACTGACAACCCCATCCCCTGGTCCTGGTCTTGCCTTCTGAGATGGCTCCTACTCTGTGGAGTGTGTTTCTCTCTAAATAAACCCACTTCTTACCTATCACTTTGTCTCTCACTGAATTATTTCTGCAAGGAGGCAGCAGTGAGAACCTGAACTTCATTAAGTCCTGAGACCAGGTGTGTGATCTCAGTTTAAAGACCGTGGCTTCCAGTCCCAATGTGAGTTATCTGGTTTCGCTAAGGAAGGGTTCATCATCCTACCCGGCCCCTGTGTGGAATCAACTCCTACAAGGCCCTGGAGCTTAGTACTGACCACAGCCCTCACAGAGCAGACAAGTAAACAGAGGCTGAGAGGTTGAGAGATTTATCGTGGGTCACACAGCGTGACCTGGATTAGAACCTGACTGGTATTTATCTTTTTTAAAAAATATTTATTTATTTTTTTGGCTGTGCTGGGTCTCAGTTGCAGCACACAGGATCTTCAGTCTTTGTTGCATGCTCTTTAGCTGCTGAAAGGTGAAAGTGAAAGTTGCTCAGTCGTGTCCAACTCTTTGCGACCCCATGGACTATACACAGTCTATGGAGTTCTTCAGTCCAGAATACTGCAGTGGGTAGCCTTTCCCTTCTCCAGGGGATCTTCCCAACCCAGGAATCGAACCCAGGTCTCCCACACTGCAGGCATATTCTTTACCAGCTGAGCCACAAGGGAAACTCAAGAATACTGAAGTGGGTAGTCATAGAATGCAGGATCTTTAGTTGCCTCATGTGAACTCTCAGTTCCGGCATGTGGGACCAGTTCCCTGACCAGGGAGTGAATCCAGGCCCCCTGCATTGGGAGTGTGGAGTCAGCCACTGGACCACTGGGGAAGTCCCCCAACTGGTATTTAGAGAAAACCACTTTGGAGTCAGGCTCCCTGGGCCACAGATCTGGAAGGACAGACCTGAAACTGATTCACTGGGTGAAATGGGGCAAGTCACTCTGCCCCTCTGGGTCTGTTTCCTCATCTGTACAACAGGTATGTGACAGTACCCACTTGTGCGGAGGGAAACAGCACATAAAAAAGCCCTGAAAGAGAGCTGCGCCCTAAAGCTTAGAGCCATGTGGAGAAGGTAGGCAGCTGGAGTGGAGTGATTATGGGAGACAGTGGGAGGAGGGAAGGGCAGGCTGGTATCGAGATTAGATCCAGAGCCTTTGTGGGCCACAGCGAGGACTTTGGCTTTGACTCTGAATGAAGTGGGAGCCATGAAGGAGATTCTAAGCAGAGGAGGGACCTGACCTGATTCCAGTGTTCCCAGGCTCCTTCTGACCATGGAGGGGTGAGGGCAGGATGAGGGTTGGGCTGGAAAGAGGCAGAGAGGAGTGGAGAAACCTGCCAGTCTTTGCTCACCTTCATGCTTCCAGCCCAGCAGCTCCCAGCAGCCTGAAGGCAAGGTGGGGACTTTAGCCTGCCAGACTGCAGGTTTCGTTGAGGGTGGGGTGAGGCAGGGAGTGATGGGCGGGGTTACACCTGGCGCCTCCCAAGCCAAAGTGGCTGGACAACTGGGGCAGGTGCGTGGGCTGCTGACACATGTGCACACATCACAAGCCAGGCTGTGCCCTCAGGAGCCTGGGGCTACATGGCAGGGCTTGAGTGTTCCCCCACCATCCAGGCCCCCCTCCGGTGGGCTGAGGATCCGACACTGATCCACTGGGCAACTGGGGCAAATCACTGTTTCTCTTGTTGTTCAGTCACTAAGTTGTGTCCAAGTCTTTGCGACCCCATGGACTGCCCACATGAGGCTCCTCTGTCCTCCACTATCTCCCGGAGTTGGCTCAAATTCATGTCCATTGAATCAGTGATGCTATGTAACCATTTCATCCTCTGCCTGTTTCTTTGGGCCTCAGTTTTTTCATCTGTAAAAGGGAAGGGGTATTGCCAGCACCCATTCGCAGGAATGGGCTTCCCTGGTAGCTCAGCTGGTAAAGAATTCACCTGTAATGCAGGAGACCGCAGTACAATCCCTGGTTTGGGAAGATCCACTGGAGAAGGGACAGGCTACCCACTCCAGTATTCTAGGGCTTCCCTTGTGGCTCAGCTGGTAAAGAATCCGCCTGCAATGTGGGAGACCTGGGTTTGATCCCTGGGTTGGGAAGATTCCCTGGAGAAGGAAAAGGCTACCCGTTCCAGTATTGTGGCCTGAAGAATTCCATGGACTGTAGAGTCCATGGGGTTGCAAAGAGTCAGACATGACTGAGTGACTTTCACTTTCACACACAGGACTGGAAACACTACACGCAAAGGCCCCCAAGGTACAGCTTATCCCTAGAATGATTCAGTCCCCAGTTCTACCTAGGACATTTTCTGACCAGGGCTAGAAGAGCCTTCAGAAGGAGGCACCTGTCCATGCAAAGGCGGAGAGATAAGCAAGAAGCTGGATATGCAGATGGTAAATGAACGCTGGAGAATTCCTCTAAGACTGCTGCAGTGGGACCGAGACAGGAACCATTGGGGAGAGATCTGAGACCACATATTGGCCAAGACGTCCCCACATCCTCCTTCCACTGGAGGCAGCCCCATGGTGCAGCCTCCCCAACTGGCTCTTGCGGACCCCACCACCAAGTCCTGTGTCACATCCCTTCATGCCTTGGAACCTGGCTGGACCCCTCTGCCTCTCTCACCACAGACTGTGCTGTGCTAAGTCACTTCAGTCATGTCTGACTCTTTGCGACGCTATGGACTGTAGCCAGCCAGGCTCCTCTGTCCATGGAATCTCCCAGGCAAGAATACAGGAGTGGGTTGCTATTTTCTACTCCAGGGGCTCTTCCCCCACCCAGGGATCCCACCTGCAGTCTCTTGCCTCTCCTGCACTGGCAGGTGGATTCTTTACCACTTCGCCACCTGGGAAGCCCGTGCCTCAGTCGCTCAATTGTGTCCAACTCTTTGCGACCCCATGGACTGCAGCACACCCCGCCTCCCTGTCCCTCACCATAGCCCAGAGTTTGCCCAAGTTCATGTTCATTGCATCATTTATGCCGTCCAGCCATGTCATCCTCTGACATCCTCTTCTTCTTCTGTCCTCAATTTTTCCCAGTATCAGGGACTTTTCCAATGAGTCCTCTGTTCGCATCAGATGACCAAAATACTGGAGCTTCAGCTTCAGCGTTAGTCCTTCCAGTGAATACTCAGGGTCGATCTCTCTTAAGATTGACTGGTTCGATCTCCTTGCTGTCCAGGGGACTTTCAGGAGTCTTCTCCAGCACCATAGGTCGAAGGCATCAATTCTTTGGCCTTCTGCCTTCTTTACGGTGCCTCAGCTTACTCACCTGTAAAATGGAAGAAGCGATAGGTCTCCCCCCACCCCACCCCACCCCACCCCACCCCACCCCACCCCACCCCACCCCACCCCACCCCACCCCACCCCCGTTCACCCCACCCCCGTTCACCCCACCCCCGTTCACCCCCTACCCTACACATGAGAACTACAGGGCTTTGCTTAATAAACGCTGGAGATGATACTTATGGTGATTATAGTGATTGCTAGCCAGAGGGCAGAAAGAGCATCCCCAGGGGAGGGAGTCAGAGACCCCCGCCCCAGTCCTTTGTCTTCTCCTCCCCTGCCCCCCTCAGAGCCTCAGTTTCCCCAGCTCAGCCCCGAGGGCACGGAGGCGGCCCGGGGGACCCGCGCCCCTCCGGCCGGCAGGGGCAGCACAGAGCGGCCCAGGACACCCGGAAGGGACCCGCCCCCGGCCTGGCCCGGCCCCGCCTAGCTCGGGCTGCCCAGAACCGGGAGGCGCTGCGGCGGCGGCGTTCACGGCGGGGACGGTGCGCGCGGCGGCAGCGGCGGCGGCTGGACGCGCGGGGCGCCATGGCGGCCGCCGAGCGCCGCGCCTTCGCGCACAAGATCAACAGGTAGAGCAGCCGTCGGGCCCCCTCCCGGGCCGCCCCCACGTGTCCGAGCCCCGCCCCGGGGCGGCCCAGCCCTCCCCCGCCTGGGCGCCCCTCATTCAAGCCCCTTGGGTCTTCGCCAGGTCCGCCCGCTTCCTCCGGGCCGGGGGGCGCAGGCGTGGTGAGGTAGGGAGGGCGGCGGGGGTCGGGACTGGGGGTTGTGTCGGGGCTGCGGGCGCGATGGTGGCGGAGGTCCTCCCTCGGAACCGGTGGGACGCGTGGGGGTGTGTCCGGGGGCCTTCCTGGAGGAGGTGGCTCCCGCCCCTCCTCACCAGCTCCTGGCCGATTCCCGGCCCCCGAACCCGGGGGCGAGGGAGTTGGGGGGCTCTTTCCGTCCCATCTGTGCCTGGTGTGGGGCGGGAATGCATCAAGCGCCGGAATTTGGGGCCTGGGATGGCGTTCCTGGCGGCCCTTGAACCCGCTCGGGAAGTTTCCCGTTCTCTTCTCCCCGCCAGGGTCCCGTGCCCAGCTGTCTGGCGGGGGGTGGGGGATGAAGGGGACAGCTGTGGATGTCCTCCCGCCCCCAGCCCTGCTTCAGGCTCTCCTAGCACTGCCTGGACGCGCTGGAGATGGATGGGTGATTGAATGGAAGGAGTGGGGGCTGGGGACAGAACCAGCTGGTGGGCAGACGGGGGAGGGGACAGGCGCCAGGCGCTGGGGAATCCGTTTCCGTGGCCACTGGAGACTGTAAGAGACTCGGTCCGGGGAGGGGGATGTCGGACTCTCTGGGGCTGAAGCGCCTCCGCCCACCACTCTGGTCTGTGCCTCCAATAGTGCATTCAGAATCTGCTGGGGGCAGGGGAGCGATTCTCTTGTATTAGGGGGTGGGCCAGGACACCCTGTGTGTCCAGCACTGCCCTGATGGAGACCCCGGAAAAGACCCCACCCCTGGGGGCAGATACAATGGGGCAGACACAATGGGGCAGACAGAGGAGAAGCCGGATAAAGTAGATTACATGTTAGTGGTAAGCAGTGTGGGGACATACCAGGCAGAGATGGGAGGTGATGAGTGTGAGGACTATTTTAGACCTGAGAATCAGGATCAGGAAGGCCTGGAGAAGAAGATGACATGTAAACAAAGATCTGAAGGAGATGAGGGAGGGATCCATGCCGGGATGTGGGGGGAAGGGCATGTGCAAAGGCCCAGGGGCAGGAGCAGGCATAGTGAGGCAGCAGGGCTTCCTTGGTGGCTCACATGGTAAAGAATCCACTTGCAATGTGGGAGACCTGGGTTTGATCCCTGGTTGGGAAGATTCTCTGAAGGAGGGCATGGCAACCCACTTCAGTCTCCTTGCCTGGAGAATCCCCATGGACAGAGGACCCTGGTGGGCTACAGTCTATAGGGTCGCAAAGAGTCAGACACGACTGAGCGACTAAGCACACAGCAGGCTGGAGCAGAGTGAGAAAGGGGCTGTGGGAACGGGTTGTACAGGGCTTGTGGGTTATGGGGAGGAGTTCAACTTTTACCCTGAGGGAGGTGGGAGCCATGGAGAGTTCAGAACAGAGGAGGGATGCCGCGACCTGGTGTCTGGGGGCATATCAGTTGGGCAGTTTTTATGTTCTGCTATCTCTGTGTCTGAATTGTCCGTCTTGGACCTTCGGTGTTTCTGAGCCTGGGGAGGTAATTACTATTTTTTAGCTGCTCAAGTCCCTGTGTCCTTGGGTCCTGGCTTCCACTCAAGTGAGAAACAGAGGCCCTGGGTTTTGCCCTGGGAGATGGATACTGTTGAGCTCAGGGTAAGAAAAGCAGAAAAAGATCTTGGGGTCTTCATGTTGTCATTGTTAGTCGTTAAGTCGTGTCTCTTTTGCCACCCGATGGACTGTAGCCCGCCAGGCTTCTCTGTCTATGGGATTTCCCAGGCAAGAATACTGGGGTGGGTTGCCATTTCCTTCTCCAAGGGATCTTCCCAAGCCAGGGATCAAACCTGCATCTCCTGGATGGCAGGCAGATTCTTTACTGATGAGTCAGATTCTACCCCACCGGGGAAGCCCTGGGGCCCTAGTGAACCACAAGCAAATGGCTCAAGTCTTCCAGCCACCCTCTGACAGTGTCTCCAGAGCAGTCTAGTGGGCACCCGGGTGTCTACATGCTGAGACCTAGGCCTGTATTCATCTCCTTGTTCACTGAAATCATTCATTCCACAAATGCCACATTAACCTGCATGTAGACTGTGCCCCAGGTTCCTAATGGACAGGCTCATTTAAAACAAAGATTTGGAGGGACAACTTAAAAATACAAACTCGGATAGCCAATGGTTAGGACTCCAGGCTTCCACTGCCGGGGGCATGGGTTTGATCCCTGATCTGGAACTAAGATCCTGTAAGCCATGTATCCAGAAAAAAAAAAAAGTGATGGTCATTATCACCATTCCAGGTCAGGTTTTATTTTAAAGAATACAAGTGAAAAAAAAAAAAAGAACATTGTGTTGCATACAGTAACATTTGTCCATATTGTTTGTGCTCAGTCTTGTCCGACTCTTTGCAACCCTATGGATTTCAGCCCACCAGGCTCCTTTGTCTATGGGATTCTCCAGGCAAGAATACTGGAGTGGTTTGCCATTTTCTTCTACAGGGGTTCTTCCCGATCCAGGAATCGAATCCACATCTGTTGCATCTCTTGCATCGAATTGTCTCCTGCATTGCAGAAGGATTTACCATTTGAGCCACCATGATGGATGACATGCATTCAGAAAAATCCCAAGTTTAAAGAGTAATTATGAAACAAATTCCAGGACTTCCCTGGTGGCCTACTGGTTAAAACCCTGTGCTTCCAATGCAGGAGGCACGGGTTCCATCCCTTGTCAGGGAACTAAGATCCCACATGCCTTGCAGTGCGGCCAAAAAATTGGAAAAAAAAAAAAGAAACAAATGCCATAGAAGAAGTCACTTGGATCAAAAAACAAGGGCAGTCTCTAACTTCCTGAGCCTTTCCACTCTGGCCGCCCTCCCAGGTTATCTGCACCTGGTTCTGCTCCTCAGGGAACTACCATGCTGATGGCTGCTACTATCATTTCCCCACTTGCATTATAATTTCTCCATTTAATTTGGCTCCCAGTCTGCTCTGAGTTGGTTTTGCCTGTTTAGAACATCCCATAAATGGAACCGCATGGAATGTCGAGTCCTCTATGGCAGCATGATGACAGGAGAAGGGCTCATCTGTGTTGCTGCTTACAGTCAGACCCATCCCTTTTCATGGTTGCATACCATTCTCTCTGCTTGTGTGTTCCCCATCTTCAGTCAAGGAGCTTGTGAGTTGTTTCCCTTTGAGATTATCATGATCAGAGCTACCATGAACATTCTTGGCCATGTGTTTCCTCCTGAGTATCTACACCTCAAAGTGGAATTGCTGGATTGGCATGTTTTCAACTTTGCTTGTTCATTTACAGATGGTTTTCCAAAGGGATTCCCCCAGTTGCAGATGAGAATTCCTAATCCTTGGTGGCATTCATATTATTTGCCTTTAAATTTTGCCAGCACTCTTATTATTTGCCTTGGCAGCACTCACTGTTCACCTTTAAATTTTTCAGCCAGTCCAGGAGGTGTGTGTATAGGGTGGGATATGAAGAGGAATCTCTTTATGGTTTTATTTTTCAAATTTTATTTTTGGCTGCACCGCGTGGCTTGTGGGATCTTAGTTCGCCGACCAAGGCTTGAACTCATGCCTCCTGCAGCGTAAGCTCAGAGTCCTAGCCGGTGAACCACCAGGGAATTCCCTCTTTATGTGTGTTTTTTGTTTTTTTTTTAAGATTTAAAAAATTTATATTTATTTTTGGCTGCGCTGGGATCTTTGTTGCTGCTTGAGGACTTTTCTCTAGTTGTGGCGAGCAGGGGCTACTCTCTAGTTGCAGTGCTATGGCTTCTCATTGCAATGGCTTCTCTTGTTGCAGAGCACAGTAGTCGTGGCACATGGGCTTAGTTGCTCCGCTGCCTGCAGGATCTTCCTAGATCAGGGATTAAACCTGTATCTCCTGCACTGGCAGGAGGATTTTTTTTTTTTTTTACCACTGAGCCACCAAGAGAGCTCTATGGTTTTGTGTTTATTCATTTTCTTCCCTCACTTTTTGCAGACTTAGGTCAAATTCCAAGGCTTATGTCATTCTTATTTCTGGTTTTATCATCCTCCTTCCCTGTGAGAGTAGACCTCTGTTAATCTGACCAGCCCTAGGGGGAGGTCCACAGTCTCACATGAATTCCTAGTGATGCCACTGCTTCATCTTTCCCCTCTGAGCACCTCTTTAGAATCACGTCAGGTTGTCAAGTTTTCACCTTAGAAAGATGGATCTCATCAATCAAATTCTGAGACCCGTTCCTGAGAAAACCCACTAAATTCAGCTCAACATTTTGCCTCCCTTTTTGTAATGTGGTCCACGGGGACATCTGAAGCACATCTGATGTGGGAGTGAGACAGAGGAGCGGGTAATGACTCCAGGTGAGGGTCCTGAGCATCCACAAGGGTGGGGCTGTGCTTAGTGAGACACAGGATGGTGGGAGGGCAGGTTATCTGTATGTGTGTAGGTTGCTAAGTTGTGTTTGGCTCTTTGCAACTCCATGAACTGTAGCCCACCAGGTTCCTTTGTCTATGGAATTCTGCAGGCAAGAATATTGGAGTGGGTTGCCATTCCCTTCTCCGGGTTCTCTGTATAGGGCAGGTTGATCTATATAGCATAGATTTGAAGATTTGTCGGTGTTCAAATGGTGCCGAAGGGCCGAGACTGGATGGGACTGCTCTGGGGGGCAGGTAATGAGTGTGGACAGGGAAAGGGCAGGTGTTCTGCAGTCTCTGTTCTTGGCTCTGCTCCCTGTCACGGACGACGTGGCATGCCTAACTCTGAAGGACTTGGACCCCCAGCTGACCAGGGTTCCATTCTGGGCACTTCTGTGTGACCCCGGGTGCCTCACAACCCCTCTTTGCGCCCCACTCACCTTTGGTTTACAAAAGCAGGGTCAGAAATTCCAGTTTCCCAGGATGCTCTTTGAGGCAATGTGGTGACAGCAACTCTTAATTAAGCACTTACTGTGTGCCAGGCCCTATACTCAGAACAGCTCAATAAGTGGTGGGTTCCAGGGTGGAATGGTGGTAAAGAACCTGCCTGCCAACCCAGGAGATGCAAGACACATGGGTTCTATCCCTGGGTCAGGAAGATCCCCTGGAGAAGGAAATGGCAACCCACTCCAGTACCCTTGCCTGGAAAATCCCATGGACGGAGGAGCCTGGTAGGCTACAGTCCACGGGGTCGTAAAGAGTCGGAGACGACTGAGCGACTTCACTTTCACTTTTCACTTTCATGCATTGGAGAAGGAAACGGCAGCCCACTCCAGTGTTCTTGCCTGGAGAATCCCAGGGACAGAGGAGCCTGGTGGGCTGCCGTCTATGGGGTCGCACAGAGTCGGACACGACTGAAGTGACTCAGCAGCAGTAGCAGCAGCCAGTATTCTTGCCTGGGAAATCCCACGGATTAGAGGAGCCTGGTGGACTATAGTTCATGGGGTGGAAAAAGAGTTGGAAACGACTTAGTGACCAAATAACAGCAACAAATACCACTAAGCCCAGAGGTCTGGAGAAGAGATGTCATTCACCCATGCTCGCCCAGCTCCAAGTGCGGAGCTCTGTGACTCAGTAAACTAGTTCCTGTGGCCATGCCATTGTGGACTCAGTGTTTTCCCACCCTGGGGCACTCACTTCAAGGCCAGTGACCAAATGAAGCTGGACGTTCAGCCCCCACTCCCCTCCCTGCTTTGCAGCAGCAGCTGCAGAACAGCTGGGCCCAGGGCACAGACAGGTTCCCTGTTCCAGCATCTTTTGTAAATCACCCCCAATCCTCTGTGCCCAGGCTTCCAGAGGAAGCAGCCAGGACTTGGGGAATTTGAGGACAAGTCTCTGGTGGCTCTGAGGGTAAAGAACCTGCTTGCAATGCAGGAGACCTGAGTTCCATCCCTGGGTCAGGAAGATCCCCTGGAGAAGGAAATGGCAACCCACTCCAGTATTCTTTCCTGGAGAATCCTATGGACAGAGCAGCCTGACGGGCTACAGTCCATGGGGTCACAAAGAGTCGGACATGACTGAGCGACTAACACTTTCACTTTCCCTGATTTTTAATATCCTTTGAAATTCCTGCAAGCTAGTCTTCCCTCTTCACCTCCCACCCCCCATCCAGTAGAAATAGTTGACACAGAAAATAACTAGAATCCAGGGACAGAGAAAGAAGGAGGCTGGAGTCTCACATTGGAGACCCCATGTTGAATCAGGGTCATGGTCGAGTTCTGTTTGACTCACACAGATTTGAATTCAGAGGCTTCCAGACTTGGCTGAAGCTCCCAACTGACCCCACCCCCACCCCACACCTGTCTTACCTGGGCCCACCCTGCACATCTATCTCATTGGTGACACGTGGGCCATATTTGCAATCCTTAGCACTTTTAATTTTTTTTGTTTCAATAGTTTAAAAAAATATTTATTATTTATTTCTTTGGCTGCACCAGGTCTTACTTGTAGCACTCAGGATCTTTAGTTGCGGCATTTGGGATCTTAGTTCCCCAACCAGGGGTTGAACCTGGATTGGGAATGTGGAGTCTTAACCACTGGACCACCAGGCAGTCCCAGGCACAACTTTTTATTAAGCAGATTTCCAAACAATAAGAAAAGAGAGAAGCAGGAGTGACTGAGGCCTGAATCTCCCACACTTGCTTTCTTGATTTTAAGAGACACTGAGGCCCAGAAAGATTGTCCCACCTGCCCAAAGCCACACAGCTAAAAGATAAGGGGCTTCCCTCACCTTACAGTAGATTTAGGCAAGTTGGACTGAGAAGGAGATTAGAAAAGATTCACTCATTCCATCAGAAAAAAAATCATTGAAGGGAATTCCCTGGCGGTCCAGTGGTTAAGACTTGGCACTTTCACTTTCAAGAGCTTGGGTTTGGTGGAGGAACTAAGATCCTGCAAGCAGTGTGATGTGGCCAAAGAAAATAATTTATTAAGCATCTACTGTGTGTGGGGTCCAGTGCCGGGGCCTTCATGGGGACAGCACAGTCCTAGTCTTATTTGTACAGAGCCCTCGGGGAGCAAGGGTCTCCAGGCCCAGAGCACAGAGTCCAGCCTCAGAGCTTTGGTACTCACTGTTCCCTCTGCCTGGCACACTTTTCCCCAGATATGGCTGTCCCTTCCTACAGGCTCAGCTGAAGGAATTGAGAGTTTGGGGAACCCCTGCCCCTGTTTGGTCTGTTCCCAATTCCTTCTCCTCCTTCCCCTCCTCCTTCTTCCATGCTGGCTCTCTCTCCCATGTGGGTCTTGCCCCTTGACCCTCAGTCTCTGCTGTGACTCTGAAGGCCAGCACAGATGCAGATGGCCCAGGAAGGTCACTGCACTGACCTTGGTGGCTGGGTTGTGTTCCAGGAGTCATGCTGGCCTCTTACACACTGTCAGCCTTGGTCTTAGACCCCTGATAGGGTGTGTGTATGAACACCAGGCCCCCTGCTCAGCTCCTCTGCTCTGTGAGGGCAGGGCAGCTCCAGATGGGTAAACTGAGGCTCAGGGGCAGGAGTGACTCCATCTAGCAAGGGTGGAACGGGACTCACCTTCCTGATAAGGGGTCAGGGTGGGCAGAGATCCCCCAGATGAGGACTTGGAGGTCTTTCTGCAGATCTGGGAGCCTGTCCTGGTGGGAAGAAGAAAGAGAGGGGATCAGTGACCCCCAGGCCCTGCCCAGCAGCAGTCCCCTGCCCCCCCATCTGTGCTTGGAGGAGGAAAGGGGGTGATGTGTCTGCCACAGCCTTGGGGGCACCCATGCTGAGATCTGTGCATCCTGGATCCTGGGTTCTCTTGGCCCATGGCCTGATTTTTTTTTTCTTTCCACAGCCTGGATTTTCCTCTCCTAGCATGAATCTGTGGGCCCCAAAGCCCCAGTTCCCAGGGCCTTGCTGCCCAAGTTTTCCTGCCCACTATGGTCTCCTTCCTGTCCCCGCAGGACGGTGGCTGCCGAAGTGCGGAAGCAGGTGTCCCGGGAACGTAGCGGCTCTCCCCATTCCAGCCGGCGCTGCAGCAGCTCCCTGGGGGTGAGTGTTTGGGAGGCACTCCCCCACCCCATCTGCTTTGGAGGAGCTGAGGCTGGGAGGGGCCCAGCTGTGGCAGGGGAGGGGGGGTGGTCCCAGTCCTGGCCCAGCACTGTCCCGTTCCCATTCCCGGTGAGTGTGATGGGGAGGCTGGCTGGTCCCCCTCTGCAGGGAACAGCCCCATGGGTGGTCAAGGGGGGAGAGGTTCCAGCTCCCTCTTCCCCCCACCCCCTCCTCGTGGCCCACACCTCCTGCTGTCTAGACTGGACCACCCAGCTGGGAATGCTGGGGAGGGAGGTCTGGGGAATGGGCCGCCCTTCTAGCTGCAGTAAGGGAGGGGGTGGGGCTCTCTCGCCCCCAGGGCCTTAGGAATTGTCTCTTTCTTTGGGCAGTCCACAGGCCTTTCCTTCCACCAGGAGTTTCCTGCCCTTCCAGGCACAGGGTGTGATTTCCTGCCTGGAAAGAGGGGCCCGGCCCAGCTGAGGTGGGGGTGGAGCGGCTGAGGTCACTCACTGTCCCCTGTGGCTCCTCCAGGGCCCCTCCCACCACTCCAACAACCTCCATGGCTCCAACAGCCCTCTTGATTGTCTGAGGCCAGCCCAAGCCCACACTCAGCTTCCAGCCCCCAACCCCGGGGCCCAGGTTACAGCCACTTTGCTCTACCTCAGGTCCCACTGACCGAAGTCGTTGAGCCCCTGGATTTTGAGGATGTGCTTCTGAGCCGGCCGCCAGATGTAGAGCCTGGGCCTCTCCGGGATCTGGTCGAGTTTCCAGCTGATGACCTAGAGCTACTGCTGCAGCCCCGGGAATGCCGCACCACGGAGCCCGGTATCCCCGAGGACGGGTGGGTCGCGCCCCACACCCTCCCTGTCTGTATCTCCACGCTGCCTCTGTACCCCACATCAACAACCCCTCTCCCACCAAGCTCCCAAGAACCCTGAGTTCAGCTTCTGGCTTGGCTGTGTGACCTTAGACAAGTCCCCTTCCCTCTCTGACCCTTTACCTCTATATCCTTGAAAAACACAGAAGGACAGGCCACTGGAAAGATTGAACACTGGGTCCTGCTTCTGTGTGGGGCTTCCTTGATAGTTCAGACAGTAAAGAAACTTCCTGCAATGTGACAGACCTGGGTTCGATCCCTGGGTTGGGAAGATCCCCTAGAAGAGCGCATAGCAACCCATGCCAATATTCTTGCCTGGAGAATCCTATGGATAGAGGAGCCTGTTGGGCTACAGTCCATGGGGTTTGCAAAGAGTCGGACATGACTGAAGTGACGGACGCTTTCACTTCTCTGCTTTTGTTTACCCTGATTGTATTTTGTGCAGAAAGATGGATGCCCAGGTGAGAGCCGCAGTGGAAATGTACACTGAGGACTGGATCATTGCCCATAGAAGGTGGGTCTGACTTGGGGGCAACTCAGGGTAGAGAGGCCAGGTCTGAGCCCAGAGGAGCCCATTGTCTGCCACTGTCACCACTCCTCCTGGTTATCCGCCCACTGTCCCTGCAAGGGTAGCTGGATTTCTGCCACAGAGTGTCCAGTGGATAGATGGCCCTGCAGGCATCATGTGGGCCTTGCGGGTGTGTCAGTCAGCACCTCGGGGAGCCCTGGGGAACCCTCATCTCTGCTACCCACTCATCCTCCTAGATACCAGCACTTGAGTGCGGCGTACAACCCCATCACCACGGAGACTCAACGAGAGAGACAGAAGGGGCTCACCCGCCAGGTCTTCGAGCAGGACACTTCTGGGGATGAGAGGTCCGGCCCAGAGGACTCGGTGAGGGAGTCCTGGCAGGGGTCACTATCGGGGGTGTGTGTGTGCATGGTCTGCCTGAGGCTTCAGCTCTCAATTCTCTGTGATGGGTAATGACCCAAACAGCCTCCAGCCCCACAGGAAATCTATCAGCCCTGTAAGTGAAAAGTTAAGAATCATAATTATAAGCATTTATGAAGTGCTTTTTTTTTTTTTTAAGTTACTCAGTCGTGTCCGACTCTTTGCGACCCCATGGACTATAGCCTGCCAGGCTCCTCTGTCCATGGAATTCTTCAGGCAAGATACTGGAGTGGGTAGCCATTCCCTTCTCCAGGGGATCTTCCCAACCCGGGGATCGAACTCAGGTCTCCTGCATTGCAGGCAGATTCTTACCGTCTGAGCCATCAGGGAAGCCCTATTAAGTGCTTGGTGTATATTAAATGTTTTATACTTGTCCTCTTTCATCCTGTGAAGCAGGGCAACACCCATTTTGCATATAGAGAAATTGAGGGGGCTGTTTCCTGGTGGTCTAGTGGTTAGGATTCGACGCTATCACTGCTGTGGCCTGGTTTTAGAACCTGGTTGCAAGGAACTGAGATCCTGCAGGCTGCCCAGTGCAGCCAAAATTAAAAAAAAGAAAAAAGAAAAAAGAAACCAAGGCATGCCTGGCTTAGTAGAGGGCTTTCATTGGCCTGCTGAGTTTTGAACCTGTATTTTGTCAACCAATATTTATTAAGTGCCTACTTTTACCAAGAATCATATAAAGAATTACTGTTATTGTTTCCATTGTTAGCTATTTATGAATGTAGTTGGGGAAACTGAGGCCCTTAGCTGTCGGGGTTAGAGACCCAGGGTCACAGATCTGAGCTGGGATTTAAACCAGGGTAATCTGCTTCTGGGGGCTTCCCCGGTGGCTCAGCAGTAAATAACCTGCTTGCCAATTCAGGAGTGTGGGTTCAATCCCTGGGTCTGGAAGATGCCCTAGAGGAAGAAATGGCAACCCACTCCAGTGTTCTTGCCTGGGAAATTCCATAGACAGAGGAGCCTGGTGGAATCTAGTCCATGGGGTCACAAAAGAGTTGGACACAACTGAGCAACTCAACACCAACAAATCTGCTTCTGACCAGAGCTGAGTCTAGAAGGTCTGGCAGCTTCTGGGCTAGTAACAACCTCAGGGAGAAGAACTCTCCCTCCCCTGGCAACAGTGAGCAAAGTCCTCAAAGGCTCTCATTGGCCCAGCCCAGGCATAGCCTGACTTTGTTGTGTTCTGATTGGCCAGGCAAGGGTCATGTGATGCCCAGACTGGGAAGTAGCCTTCCCAACCATAGTAAAGGGTGACACCCATTTTGCAGAGGAAGAAACTGAGGCGTGGCAAGCTTAGTAGAGGTCCTTCACTGGCCAGCTGAGTCTTGAGCCTTTATTTTTTCAACTGATATTTATTGAGTGCCTACTTTTACCAATAGTAATCATATCTCCAGACAGAAGTTCTTAGAAAGAAGCTCAGCAAAGCCCTCAGGTGACCCTTGTCATGGTGACCTCAGCCCCTGGTCCTGAGCCTGCCCATTCTCTACTGGCAGGATGACCCCCGACACTCCTCAGGCTCCCTGGACGACACCCCACGAAGCAGTGGTGCCTCTGGCATCTTCGACCTGAGGAACTTGGCGGCAGATTCTTTGCTACCCTCACTCCTGGAGCGCGTGGCCCCAGAGGACGTGGACCGGCGTAATGAGGCATTGCGGCGGCAGCACCGGCCCCGCGCCCTGCTCACGCTCTACCCCGCACCCGACGAGGTGGGTGCCCGCTCAACTGTACAGCCCCTGAGATCAGTACACAGCCAATTGACGTGTATCCCTATGTATGATCCCAGTGAGATTTCCTCGGTGCCTAATGTATACCCTGCATTTTAACTCAGTAGCTGTTATTGGATACTCCTATATTGTATACCCCTGTATTTATCCACCCAGCATTTATTGGGAACTTACTATATGCTGCTGTATTTACTCAACCAATATTTATTGTATGCCTACTGTATAGTCTTTAAACAAACAGCATTTAATCAACCAGCATTCATTAAGCACCTATTATATATGCCTGTATTTATCCACCTAGTATTTATTGGGCACTTAATGTGTTGTTCAGTCCCTAAGTCGTGTCCAGCTCTTTGCGACCCCATGAACTATAGCTTGCCAGGCTTCCCTGTCCTTCACTATCTCCTGGAATTTGCTCAAACTCATGTCTATTGAGTTAGTGATACCATCCAACCACCCCATCCCCTGTTGCCCCTTCTCCTCCTGCCCTCAATCTTTCCCAGCATCAGAGTCTTTTCCAATGAGTCAGCTCTATTTAATGACTATTATTTATTATATATCCCTTTATTTTTATCTACACAGCATTTATTGGGCTTTTCCTATATTCTCATATTTATTCAGTCAATATTCACTGTATGTCTATTGTATAGTTTTCTATTTAATCAAACAGCATTTGAGCAACTAATTTTTATTGAGCATCTGTATATATCCAACTAACTTTTATTAAGCACCTAGTATATATATCTGTGTTTTAATTCAGCCATTTATCGAGTGCTTGCTGTATAGCCCTATATTTATTTAACCAGTTCTTACTGGGTGTCTAGTATGTATCACTATGTATGTCTAGTCAGCATTAATTAGATACTTTCTGTATACATCTATGTTTGTTCAACCACATTATAAAAGGTACCTCCTACATACCTCTGTATTTATCGAAGCAGGATGTGTGAGTGCCTGTTATATAGCAGCCACTGGGCATACAGCCATGAACAAGATAGACCCAGTCCCTGCCCTCTGAGTTCAGTCTAGTAGAGAAGAGACCTCCCTATAGGAAATGACAACCCAGAGTAGTGCCATGATGAACCGTGTGTCATTGTCCCTCAGGGCTTCCCAGGTGACACTAGTGATAAAGAACCTACCTGCCAGTGCAGGAGATATTAAGAGATGCTGGTTTGATCTCTGGGTCAGGAAGACCCCCCCTGGAGGAGGGCATGGCAACCCACTCCAGTATTTCTGCCTGGAGAATCTTATAGACAGAGGAGCCTGGAGGGCTATGGCCCATAGTGTTGCAACGAGTCGGACATAACTGAAGCGACTTAGCAGACACGCACGCACATTGTCCCTCTCACAGCCCTCTGTGTCCCAGCCATGGGGCCCACTGCATCAAGGCCTGGTGAGGACCTGGAGCGTTAGATACCTCCGGGTGAAGGAAGGCTTCCTGGAGGAAATGCCAGCTAAACTGTGACCTGCTGATGAGCAGGTATTGGCCAGGCCAGGAGGAAGGGAGAAGGAGGGCATTCCAGGCTGGGGGAACAGCATGGGCAAAGGCTCAGAGGCCAGGGACTGAAAGCTTAATCAGGCTGAGGGTAGAGCTGGTCTCAGGCCACATGTTCCAACCCCTCCCTGGAGGATGTGTCCCAGCTGCCCCTTCGGCTCTTGGCAGGATGAGGCCGTGGAACGCTGCAACCGCCCAGAGCCACCGCGAGAGCACTTCGGACAGAGGATCCTGGTCAAGTGTCTGTCACTTAAGTGAGTGTGCTGATCCATCCCTCCTTTCAGGCACGCAAGGGGGGACCGTGGGGGATTACAGTGAGCCACAGTCGGTGCTCACTATGTGAGCCATGCCATTACTGTGTGCAGCCCTGAGACCATGAAGACCCCCATAGACTTTCAGGCTGGGAAATAAGACTCCTTTCATTATTCAAAGCCACTAACCCTAAGTTCCAGTTGTGTGCCAGCCTCAGTTCTCAGCCCTCCATCTTTATTTTTTCTTTCTATACTTATGTGTGTGTGTGTGTGTATTTTTTATTTAAAATTTTAAAATTTATTTTAATTTTTAAAAAACTTTTGCTGTGCTGGGTCTTCGTTGCTGCACTGGCTTTTCTCTAGTTACGGCGGGCAGGGGCTACTCTTTAATTGCAGTGCATGGGCTTCTCATTGTGGTGGCTTATGTTGCAGAGCATGAGCTCTGGGTGTACAGGCTTCAGTAGTTGCAGCACTTGGGCTCAGTAGTTGTGGTGCACAGGCTTAGTTGCTCCGGGGCATGCGGGGGTCTCACCGTACTAGAGATCAAACCTGTGTCTCCTGCACTGGCAAGCGGATTCTTTACCACTGAGCCACCAGGGAAGCCCTCCATGTGTATTATCTCTGACCTTCACCACAACATCACGTTGTGGGTGCAGGTGGGAAACTGAGGCATAGGGAGGTGAAGTCATTGTGCCCAAGATCACAGTGACTCATGAGGCCAGAGTCCGGCCCTTGCCCAGTCTGCAGCTGGCACCCAAGCTAGAGGGGGCGCTGGTGACCCTGGGCCTGGCTTCCCGCCGCCGCAGCCCCCTCCACATCAGCCCTGGGGAGCAGCCAGAGTGCATGGGAATGGAGTGGAACAGGATGTGGCCTTGGACCCAAGCCCGGCCCTGCCCCTCCCCACCCTGAGTTCCTGCCTGGATCGGGGCAGGAAAGGGAGGCCCCATCTGGCCTGAGGCCGTGGTGGCCCGCCTGCCTCCAACACACAGGCTGGGAACCAGCTCTGTAGGCTTGTTCAGTCATTCAACCAACAGTGAGCGTCTACTGTATGCAAGCTGTGTAACTGGGATGACCACATGGGGCTCTCTAGGTGTGGGACACAACACACGCAAAGGTCTGGAGAAGGGAAAGATGAGGCCAAGAGGCCGGTGGGTTTGGTCCACACAGGGCAGTGGTGAGCCTCAAATCTTTAAGTTTTTTTTTTTTTGGCTGTGCTGGGTGTTTCTTGCTGTGCCCTGGCCTTTTCTAGTAGCATCGAGTGGGGGCTACTCTCCAGTCGTGGTGCTCAGGCTTCTTATTTCAGTGGCTTCTCTTGTGGAGCATGGACTCTAGAGCGCGGGCTCAGCAGTCGTGGTGCATGGGCTCAGTAGTTGTGGCGCACGGGCTTAGTTGCTTTGTGGCATGTGGAATCTTCCCAGACCAGGGATTGAACCTGTGTTCCCTGCATTGGCAGGCGGATTCTTATCCACTGGACCACCAGGACAGTCCTCAGTTTCCCCTTTTGCAAAATGGGTCAGGCCTTCCCTACAAGGCCTTAAATGGTGCTTCTGTGTGACCCAGTGGGAATCAGATGCCCCCCCCCACCTCCCGCAGTGCACCAAGGCTGGGCTGGATCTCAAGAGGGAGAGGGTGTATGGAGATGGGAGGCTCAAGGTCAGCTGCTGCCAGAGAGCCACCACTCATTGCAGGTTCGAGATTGAAATTGAGCCCATCTTTGGCATCTTGGCCCTATACGATGTCCGGGAGAAAAAGAAGGTAGGAACCCCTTTCTTCCCCTTCCTCCCACTCTCTCCTCTTCCTTGCTGCAGGGTGATGGCCTTTCTGGAGGTGGTGGCTCACCTGTTTCTTGTGCCCCTAGATCTCAGAGAACTTCTACTTTGACCTGAACTCGGATTCCATGAAGGGGCTACTGCGGGCCCACGTCACCCATCCTGCCATCTCCACCCTGGCCCGCTCTGCTATCTTCTCTGTGACCTACCCCTCGCCTGACATCTTCTTGGTCATCAAGGTATACTGACAGGGGCTGGTAAGGGGATGATCATGGTGAAGGCCACAGGTGAGGTCCCTGCTCTCATAGAAGAAGACATGTCACCAAGAATGGTGATCAGGGCTGTCATGCGGGAAGCCCAAGAGGAAGCCTGAGCCCACAGGGAGCTTCTGAGTGAACCCAGATGGGGAGAAATCACCAAGGGCTTCTTGTAGAGGTGACAGCTGAGGTGACACCCATGAGTTGGCAACCTGGGGAAAAATGGCGTCCTGGCACATGTGGGTAGACATTTAAAATTTTTTTTTTTTGGTTGAGAGTTTTCAGTTTATTAGGGGTGGAAAAACTTAATTGGCACATGGTTTGGGATTTTGTTTCCAGGAGTGAGCTCAAATTTCCTTTCCCAAAATGTTCAATTAGTTTTTGATCAATTAATTAATGACATTAATTGGACACCTTCAAGCAGGCACTCCTTCCGGTCAGTCAGGCTTCACAGGGATTCTGGCCTTTGCTCCTCACAGCCCAGGGAGGTGGGGGTTGCCATGGGGCCCATTTTGGGGAAGCTGAGGCACAAAATCCAGAAAGAATGTGCTCAAGTCCCACAGCCTCCGAGTGGTCAGGATTGGAGTCCAGGCCCAGAGCAGTGCTTAGAGTGGACTTTGCTTATACTAAGAAATAAAGATGTAAATATGAGAGGGAAAATCGAGTCTTGGGTTTGGGGGCGCGGCTTAAATGGTGGCGCAGGGGCACCTAGTTATGCAGGCTGACAGCTAGCACTCAGTCCAAGGAATAGTGGGAGCCATGGGAGGTGTTGGAGCGAGAGCCCTAGCTGGGTAGAACGTTTGGGAGATGGTGAAGGTCAGAGAGGTTGGGAGTGAGGTGGAGAGGTTGGGGTCCTGGCAGCACCTCACTGGGCTTGCCTGCCCCTCAGCTGGAGAAGGTGCTGCAGCAAGGAGACATTAGCGAGTGCTGCGAGCCCTACATGGTGATGAAGGAGGTGGACACAGCCAAGGTGAGCATGGGAGGCTGGACGAGTGTTGAAGGGGTCCCCCTGCAGAGCAGGTCCTGGATTCAGCAGGCCTGGGACACTGAGCTTGTCGGGTGTGTGTATCGGGGGTCTCCTCCCAGAACAAAGAGAAGCTGGAGAAGCTGCGCCTGGCGGCTGAGCAGTTCTGCACCCGTCTGGGCCGCTATCGTATGCCCTTCGCCTGGACGGCGGTGCACCTGGCCAACATCGTGAGCAGCGCAGGCCAGCCAGACCGCGACTCGGACTCAGAGGGCGGTGAGGAGGCGGGACCGATGGGCTAGGGGCGGAGCTACCAGGGTGGGGAAGGGGCGCCCTCTGCTGGTCAGACTAGGTACCAGGCCTGAGTCTGCAGTGTCTTGGCTCCCCGCACTCTTCATTTCTGTCCCTGTCCATCACTGTCTTCCCCTAGAACGTCGACCCACCTGGACTGACCGCCGCCGTCGGGGACCCCAGGACCGGACGAGTAGTGGGGACGACGCCTGCAGCTTCTCTGGCTTCCGCCCAGCCACACTAACCGTCACCAACTTCTTTAAGCAGGTGTCATGGCTGGGGGGGCAGGAGGCTGAGGGAAGGGGACCCAACACACATCCCCATTTCTCTCTTGCGGCCACACGATCCCCGGGGATCCCAAAACCCCTCAGCCTTGGTTCACTGGAGCGGGTTCGTGCAGGAGGCTGAGCGGCTCAGTGATGAGGACCTCTTCAAGTTCCTGGCTGACATGCGGCGCCCAACATCCCTGTTACGACGCCTGCGTCCCGTGACCGGTGCGTGGTGCGCCCCGTACATGAGACGTGTCACTCATGTAGTCACTAAAACCCACATGTGCTGTGCCAGGCCCTGGTGACCATGATAGACAAAGCCCCGACTTCAGGGGTGCACCTTCCAGGGGGGGCCAGAGATGAGAAACAAATAAGACAGGTAGTGGGTCAAATGGGGAATGTTGGCAGAGCTGATCAAAGATGGGGGGCAGCAACGGGAGTTGAGGGTGACTTTCCGCCATAGCACCTGAAAGATGGAGCCACCAGAGGGCATTATGGGAGAGTCAGAGCCCTGACCCGGTAGGGGAGGGGCACCCTGACCTGAGCTCGGAGTGTGGGGCGGGGAGGGGGACCCCAGCCGGAGACTCCCAGGAAGGTGCAAACTGGCTCCCCCTCCCCAGCCCAGCTCAAGATCGACATTTCCCCGGCCCCCGAGAACCCCCACTTCTGTCTCTCCCCGGAGCTGCTTCATGTCAAGCCCTACCCAGACCCCAGGGGCCGGCCCACCAAGGAAATCCTGGAGTTCCCCGCCCGTGAGGTCTATGCCCCCCACACCAGCTACAGGTACAACCTCTGGGGCAGCCGGGCACTTGAATATGGGGGGCATCATGCAGAGTGAGGTCTGTTTCCCCTCCGACACACACAGACGCTGGCCTGAGATGCTACTGCTCTGCTTTAATCGGGAATGTATAGGCATGAAGGGGTATGTCCTTCCTCCACCTCTCATCAACCGTTTGTGTTCTCAGCCTGCGTCTCCTCCTGCTTCCCTCTCTGCTCCATTACCGGAAGCGGGACCCAGCGCCCTGGCCGACCTCAGCGGATGGGCAGCTCCTCCCCGTGCAGGGGCCGCGTGGGGCAGGGCTGTGTCCCTTGGTGCATGACTGGTCCTCAGTTCTGCTCAGGCTCAGGCTCAGGCTGGGAGTGCAGCCATGTGGAGTCTGGGAGGGAGATGAGGCTTAGCCAAGGCACAGGGATACCCCCATTCTGCTGCCCTCGCACACCTAGACCCCCGCCAGGCTCACCTCTCCTGAATTTGTCTCAGCCGCTGCTGCTGTGCCATCATCTCCTGCTTCTGTCGCTGCACATGACCCGTGAGGACCCATACGATGTGGCTCTGCTCATCAGCATGGGCCTGTGGGTCAGGACAGAACCTTTAGCTGGGGGCCCTCTCACCTCCTATCCCTGGACTCTGCCCAGACTCCCCCGCTTCCCACTCTATCTGTGTGATCCAGCAAGCCACTGCCACTCCTTGGCCTCAACTTTCCCAGCTGTAAAATGGGGATGAAATAGAAGTCCCTCTATGGGATTGTTCTGAGCATGATAGAGATTGTGATGATTTAGTCGCTAAGTTGTGTTTGACTCTTGCAACCCCATGGACCATAGTCCACCAGGCTCCTCTGTCCATGGGATTTTCAGGCAAGAATACTAGAGTGGGTTGCCATTTCCTTCTCCAGGGGGTCTTCCTGATCCAGGGATTGAACCTGTGTCTCCTGCATCACGAGTGGATTCTTTACCAATGAGCCACCAAGGAAGCCCATGATAGAGATTATTAGAGGGTATAAAATAGTGCTGGGTACATCATAGGTGCTCCAGAAATACTCTTCTAATATGCATTTATTGAATAACTACTATGTGCCCATCCCAGGTTGAGGATTTTATCTGCACTGAGTCCCTGGCTCTATTTTGAGACATTAGTTGTTGGTTCTTATTTACAAATAAGGCAACTGAGGCATGGGAAGGCACATGGCTTTTGCCCAGGGTCACGTAGCATAGAGGCCAGGGTACCAGAAGGCTTAACTGGGTCTGGGGAGTCTCTGGGACAGAAGGTTCAGAAATGAGGTCTGATTGTGAATCGAGGTCTTGATTTCCCCCAGGGCCAGGAACCCCTTACCTTTAAGGCCTCAAATTCTTGGTGGGCATGGCCCAGCCACATGCCCTTCAGCTGGACTTCTAGCCGCTTCATTTTCTCCCGCAGCACCTGCTGTCCCCGGGCCACCTCCCCCAGCGCCTGGGCTGTGGCCTCTGCCTGCAGCTTGAGACCATCCTCTTCTGTCTACCAATAGACAGTGGATGTTAGTAGGATGACCTACTGAGATCAGCCTGATTTTAACACTGGAAATCCTATATTCCAGGAACCCCCTCACTCCTGGGAAAACCCCAATGGTCAGCCCAGGCATAACTCCACCATAGACTCCTACCCACCCCACAACACCCCAACTGCACTGCCCACCTGCATCTCCAGTAGACTTGCACGTAGCTCTTGGGCTGCGTCTTGGCCCTGGCTGACCTCCTTCCCCAGGAGCCCCAGCACCTGGCCATAGAGGCTCAGGCTGTTCCCGGCCTTTGTCAGCTGTGCCTCCGTGGCCTTGTACACGCCGTTGAGAGCCTGGCTCAGCTGCAGGGCCCCATGGAAGAGCAGGGTCAGCTCCTCCTGCTGCGCTGGCTCTGAGCCACTCATGGAACCCACTGGTACTGGCTGGGCCACCGTTGCCAGGGTGCACAGCAGGCACAGCGCGAGCATGGGCATGGCTGGAGGGCTGGGGAGGGTGTGGCCACAGCCCCACTGGGGCTGCGTTTTATGCCTTAACACCCCCCCTTAACTTCAGGTCAATCGTTAACCAGCCAGCTGGGTGCCCCGTGTTGTGCAAGGGCCTGGAGGTGGCACCACAGTTGCATCAGGTGGATGTCCAGCCAGCCACGCTGGAATCACGCTGTCTAGGGCTTGGGGCCAGGAGTGGGCTGGGGCACTGGTGAGAGGACAGGCCCAGGCCTGGCTGGAGAACCCTACAGCTCCTAGCCTCTGTTTCCCATCTGTGGATGGGCCTGACGACAGTAACGGCAATAACAGTGAGGCTTTTATGATCGCCAGTGGTTCACCCGGAGCTGCCCCACTGATATTACACAGTAGCTGGTCTCATAACCTTCTCATAAGCCTGCAACGCCTGAGTCTTTGTTGACCTGGTTAAGAGCTAGGGGAGCAGGCGGTGGAGATCCTTTCAAGGCCACACAGCCTGACTCCAGGACCTCCACGTGCCTTGGATCAATGCTCACTGCTGTTTTTCTCCCTGGATGACTATGGGCAAGTGCTTCTGTTTCCCTGCCTGTGAATGTGAAATGGGGGATGATGTGAGGTTCCCCAAGTAGGCTGCTCATTTATTTCTATAAATGAGTCGTTTCATGTCAGATGCTTAGAACAGAGCCCAACACACAGTTGGCCCCACATTAGTGTTTGGTGCAATTATTGACATTATTGTTGCTTAATATCATTGATATGCCAAAGGCTCAGCTGGGAGACTTGATGCCCTCATTATATAGTTAGGGAAACGGAGACCCAGGGGGCTGCTGGGGCTTGTACAAGCTTACTCTGGAGGAGGGAGGCAGAACCCTGACCTCAGCCCAGCTCTTGCCTCCAATTCTAGCCTCCTTTTCCCCAGCTGAGAGACAGACCATATAACTCTAGTGGCCTCTTCTGGGGAAAGGGGCAGTCAGGCCCCTGAGCTGGATGATGGGCAGGTCAGCCTGGGCAGGGCTCAGGCTTGATGCTGGCTGCCTGGGCCACCTTCTTGGAAGCCTAGCCCTGAGCACCCATGTGTCTCCTCTACCTCACCATGCACCCTCAGTGACCCTGAAGTCCCTCTGTATTCCCACCCCCTGTCACTCTGTTCCCCCATCTGTGCTCTGAATGGTACCCATCTGTTCCCCACTCTCTGCACTTACGTCTCCCGCCTGCTGCCCATCATTGTCCCTGACCCAGCCCTCAGTGTCCCAGTGGGGTGGCCACTGTCCCCCAGGCTCTCTGTCCCTCTGACGTGGACATGCCCCTGCCCCCACAGGAGCCTGCTGTACGTGTACCCACACAACCTCAACTTCAGCAGCCGCCAGGGCTCCGTGCGCAATCTCACTGTGCGAGTGCAGTACATGGCAGGCGAGGACCCCAGCCAGGCCCTGCCGGTCAGTGGCTGGACCCAGGGGAGGTGGACGGAGGCGAAGGGGGGGCCGTTTGGTCCCCAGCCAGCCCCTCATGCCTTTGCTCCCCCTAGGTCATCTTTGGCAAGTCCAGCTGCAGTGAATTTACCCGTGAAGCCTTCACACCGGTGGTCTACCATAACAAGTATGTGGGCTGGGGTGGGGGACTGGTGGGGATACAGATGGGTGGGAAGAGGGGTGGGGGGATGGGCAGGCTCCTGGAGTGCAAATGGGGGAACCTGAGGCAGACAGCAGGGACAGTGGGGCCCAGCAGAGGGGGTGGGACAGGCAAGGGGGAGCCCAGCCCCCAGCAGAACCCCCAGCCCGGCCCCGCCAGGTCTCCCGAGTTCTACGAGGAGTTCAAGCTGCGTCTTCCCGCCTGCGTGACTGAGAACCACCACCTGCTCTTCACCTTCTACCATGTCAGCTGCCAGCCCCGGCCTGGCACGGCCCTGGAGACTCCTGTGGGCTTTACTGTGAGCCCCCTGCCGCCTCTCCCCACCCATGCCCAGCCCTCCCGGCCCTTGTCCGGCCCCAAATCTGACCTGCAGTCTCTCCCCAGTGGATCCCACTGCTGCAGCACGGCCGCCTGAGGACCGGCCCCTTCTGCCTCCCCGTGTCCGTAGACCAGCCCCCGCCCAGCTACTCCGTGCTCACACCGGATGTACGTACCCTGGAGCCCCTGCCAACCAGCACTGGGTCCGAAGAACCCCAGTCATGCCCTGCTTTCCTTCCCACAGCACCCCTGGGCGCCTTGTCCTCTGTTGAGGCCTCATCACACCCACCCCTGTTATTCCTGTGTGTCTTCCTGCCCCATGTGTATCCCTTCCTGCTGGGGGTGTCCCTCCCTTGTTAATGCCCCCCCACCTCTGCACTCACTGTTCCTCACTAAGACCCCACTGCCTCACCGCTTCAGGCCCCTGTTTGTAGCCCTGCCTGCCTGATCACTCTCCCCAGAGCACTTCCTCCCCATGGGAATGCTGTGTCAACCTCCCACAAACCCTTTCATTTGCACCCGGGTCCTCTCATTATGCTGTTTTCTGTTCATTCCCTCCGATAACATTCATCCTCAGTCCCTTCTGCTATGAGCATCCTGGGCATCACTGAACTTGCCCAGTGGACCCCTGTTAGTGTTCCCCACAATCTGCCCCCATCTCTGGGCTGGGCTGTCGGGCCAGGGGGCAAGGTGCCCAGCTGTTCCCCCCAGGCAGGGCCACAGTCAGTCCACAGTGTTGCAATGGCTGAGGCTGGTGGCCTGAGTGGTGGTGGGGGAGGGTGGGCCAGTGCCCACCTGGTGTGTCCCTCCCGCAGGTGGCGCTGCCGGGCATGCGCTGGGTGGATGGCCACAAGGGTGTGTTCAGCGTGGAGCTCACAGCTGTGTCCTCTGTGCATCCCCAGGTAGGGGGCAGGGCCATAACCCAGGAGTCTGGCCCTGGGGTTGGGCAACAGTTTCCTTTGTCCTGGGAGGCCTGGCCTTGGGCCATGGACGTGACTTTGGTCAGCAGGGCTGGCTCCCAGGGAAGCTGCTGACTCAGGCGGGGGTGGCCATGCCAATGGCCATCGCAGCTGGAGCTTTGGCCTTTTTTGCATGGTCTCTCCTCTTCCCCCTGCCCCCAGTTTGTCCCTTGCTATGTCTGTCTGTGATCGCTCCTGTCTTTGTCTTTTTTAAAAAATTCTATTTATCAGTATTTATCTATTTATTTATTTCTGGCTGTTCTGGGTCTTCGTTGCTACACACACTTTCTCTAGTTGCAGTGAGTGGGGGCTCCTCCCTAGTTATGGTACCTGGGCTTCTCATTGCGGTGGCTTCTCTTGCTGTGGAGCGCAGGCTTTCGGGCACAAGGGTTTTAGTAGTTGCAGTGTGTGGGCTTCTGTAGTTGGGTCACGTGGGCTCTAGAGCCTGGGCTCAGTAATTGTGGTGCACAAGCCTAGTTGCTCCACGGGCATGTGGGATCTTCTCAGGCCAGGGTTCGAATCCACACCCCCTGCACTGGCAAGTAGATTGTTAACTATTGGACCACCAGGGAAGTTCCCTCCTCATTTCTTTTCCATTCACTGATCTCCAGCCTCAGTGTCTTGACCCACTCAGTCTCCCACTCAAACCCCGGGTCCTACCCTGCTCACCTCTGGTCCTTCCTTGTTCCTACCCTGCTCACCCCTGGTCCCCCACCAGGACCCCCACCTGGACAAGTTCTTCACCCTGGTGTACGTCCTGGAGGAGGGGGCCTTTCCGTTCCGGCTGAAGGATGCTGTGCTGAGCGAGGGCACTGTGGAGCAGGAGCTGCGGGCCAGCTTGGCGGCCCTGCGCCTCGCCAGCCCCGAGCCCCTTGTCGCCTTCTCCCACCACGTACTGGACAAGCTCGTTCGTCTGGTTGTGCGGCCCCCAGTCATTGGTGGCCAGATTGGTGAGCTGTCACTGCCTCAGACTTTAGTTTCCCCATCTAGAGAATGGGCCCTGTGTCTAGTGGTCCTAGGTGACCTCCCATAGCCCATTTATCTCTCTGGTCTCAACTTTCCAATCTGAAAAATGGCCCCTCAATCCCCTAGTCCCCTGACCTTTTGAAGACCACATGACCCCCTTGGACCCTGAAGTAGGAGCTTGGAACTTAACCTCTGCTCTGCCCGGCAGTGAACCTGGGTCGTGGCGCCTTTGAAGCAATGGCCCATGTGGTCAGCCTCGTCCACCAGAGCCTAGAGGGTGCCCAGGACACCCGTGGTCACTGCCCACTGCTGGCTGCATATGTCTACTACGCCTTTCGACTACCTGGCACGGAGCCCAGTCTCCCAGGTGGTGAGTGTTGGTGGGAGACTCTGGGGCACCAGAAATAACCTGGGAGGGAAGCATCCCAAGCAAAGGGAAGGCATGTGCAAAGGTCCTGAGGCTGTACAGGCCTTGGTTGGTTTGTGCAATTTATAGGAGAGCAAGAGAGAGAGAACTTTGTGCTCCAGCCCCAGGGCTGTGGTCTCTATAAATTTTATTGACAAGTGATTCAGCCAGTTAGCAAGCAGGGACTGGAGCTGAGCTGCCTGGGTTTGACTCTTGGTTCTGCCTATAAGCTCTGTGACCTCAGGCAATGACTTTACCTCTCTTGGCCTGTTTTCCTTTCTTTTAAACAATGATAATAGTAGTGCCCCTCTTGTTGGGGTGCTAGTAATAATAAATGGCAAATGAAAGTGTTAAGTCACTCAGCAACCCCATGGATTGTAGCTCACCAGGCTCCTCTGTCCATGAGATTCTCTAGGCAAGCATCCTGGAGTGGGTTGCCATTTCCTTCTCCAGGGGATCTCCCTGACCCAGGAATTGAACCCAGGTCTCCTGCATTGCAGGCAGATTCTTTACCGTCTGAGCCTCTAGGGAAGTCCAAACGGCATAGTAATCCATGTGAAATACTTGGCACAGTGAACATTCAATAAAGTTTGATATTTTCATTTGCTAAATAATTAATAATAACCAGTAACCCCTCTGGACACATACAATTTGCCGGGCATTCAGTGTTTTTCATCTTTCTCAAAATAGCTATGAGGCAGAGCCATTATTATACCCATTTTATGGGTGAGGAACCTAGAGGTTTAGAGACAGAAGGTGACTTTGGGGACTTACCTGGCAGTCCAGTGGTTAAGACTCTGTGCTTCCACTTCAGGGGACGTGGGTTCAATCCCTGGTCGGGGAACTAAGATCCTTCATGCTGCATGATGCAGCCAAAAGAACAACCCCGTAACAAAAGAAAAAAACCACAAAAAAAGAAAGTGACTTCACCAAGGGCATCCGACTGGGAAGGGGCAGGAGGACATCAGGGCAGGTGGGCAGGGGGCTGAGCATATTCCTTCCATCCTCAGGGACCTCTCCGGTGACGGTGCAGCCTGCCACACTGGCCCGTGGTCCTGGCCGCCCCGCCAGCCTCTACCTGGCACGCTCTAAGAGTATCAGCAGCAGCAACCCTGACCTGGCCGTGGCCCCTGGCTCTGTGGATGACGAGGTCTCCCGCATCCTGGCCAGCAAGGTAGGCGAGGGGCCCCTGCTGGCGCCAGCCTCAGTGGTCGTGGCTGCTGTGTGGGTGGGTGGAAGATCTCAGTGTTGATGGAAAACAGGGAATGACAACCAACAGCACAGATGAAGACTTGACCCTGGGGGATTCCCTGGCGGTCCAGTGGGTAGGACTGCGTGCTTTCACTGCCAAGGGTGCGGGTTCAATCCCTGGTTGGGGAACTAGGATCCCATAAGCCACACATGAGTGTGCGTGCTGTCGCTTCAGTTGTGTCCGGCTCTTTGCGACCCCGTGGACCTTAGCCTGCCAGACTCCTCTGTCCATGAGATTCTCCAGGCAAGAATATTGGAGTGGGTTGCTATTTTCTTCACACAAGCCACACAGAATGGCAAAAAAAAACTTGACCCTGGACAGCAGGGCTGGGCTCTGGCTGTCAGTTCGGGAGCTGTGACTTGGATTCTGCGGCTGACCCAAGGATGGATGACTGGAGCTTGAAAGAAGAGCAGTGTGTACATAGCGCAGTGGGGTGTTTGCACATGTGCTGCACGCATGTATCTACAGGGGGGTGCCCATGTGCACATTGCCCACACACGTTGGAACACGGTTGCGGGTACTCATGTATTCCATGCACAGACATATGTGGGAGGCATATACACACATACCTTGTATGTGTTTTGTACACATGTATTGCAGGGTCACATGTGGATGTCCATGTGGGCACATGTGTGGCCCAGGGCAGTGGGCACGCTCCGTATTTGTCGCTGGTTTCCCTGCCCTCTGCCCACAGACACTACCACTTACCCGTGTATCTCCAGGGTATCGACCGCTCACACTCCTGGGTGAATGCTGCTTATGCTCCGGGAGGCAGCAAGGCTGTGCTGCGACGGGCCCCCCCTTATTGTGGGGCTGACCCCAGACAGGTGCCCTCCCTACCTGATGTGCCCCTGCACGTGCATCACCCCACCTCAGCATGGGCTCCTCCCACCTTTCTGGCTGCTGCCGACTAACCTAGGGGGGCTGCCTGGAGGAGGCGGCAAACCCAACCCCCACCTCCTGCCTTCGTTTGGGGCTGTGGCGTGGATGTTGTAGGCAACACAGGGGCATCTTCACCAGCCTTTTGCTGCCACACAGACCACAGCCTCAAGCAGAGACAGAAGGGACAGAGTGGTATCCAAATAGCATGCAAATGATGTGCAGTGACAGGAAGGGAGGGGCAGTATGCAAATAGCATGCAAATGATCCAGCCACTCTAACCTCACTTCCTGCATGGCCTCTCTCTCTCCCCTTAATCCACTCTGTTCAGGAGATTCAACTGTCCCCTTGACACAGCAACCTGAATGATGCCCAGAGGGCAGAACTGAACCTTGGCTCCCTCACCCCATTTCAGGCAGAGGGACCCCTTCCCAAGACCCTGGTGTGGGGAGGGGCTTTGCCATCAGATAGTCCTGGGATGAGTCCTGGTTCTGTTAGGGGCTCACCCTGCGCTCCAGGCTCTGAATTTTCATAAGTAGTGAAGACTCGCTGTTCAGTGCAGTGACCCCAACCCTGGGAAGGAGTTAGGGCATCGCAGGTAGGACTTCGTTGGGGAGACAGATCCTCGGGCCAGCCTTGTCCTTGAGCTGCTGGCTAGTTGGGGAGATTGATGCCCATCAAACAAACACACGACTATGTAAGTGCAGGAGGTGAAAACGCCTGCAAAGAAATGAACCAAGACAGGGTGGTCTGGAGAGTCTCTCTCCTAGAAGGTGACCTAAAGAGTGAGATAGAGCCAGCCAGGGATGAGTGGGTGATCCAGGTGGAGGGAAAGGCCTCTGCAGAGGTTGGGACCAAGCTCAGAGGCCCCTGGGCACCCAAGACTAGATTTCCAGCACACTTGGCCCCAGGCCAAGTGTTCCAGCTCTGTGCCTGTCACCTAGGCAACCTGCACAGCATGGCAACCAGGGGACTGTTCACAGCTTGAGCAGGGGAACTTTTGGGCAGACTTCTAAGATTTCTGAGAGTCTGGCTTCGTGGGCCTTTCCAGTACCCCCCTGACATTTTTAACAGGCCTCCCCACAGTGCCCTCAGTTCTCTGGGGGTGTCAGCTGGGCTTGGAAGAGCACACTGGAGGTGACAAGGTGTCAAGAGGGCAAGCATTCCAGACCTCAGGAGGAGGAGGGGGGAGGTGGCAGTGAGGCTGGCCTTGGCAGTGGATGGCCCATCTGATGCAGGCCAGGAAGCCCAGGGCATGTAGCTGGGACTGTGGGAGCTGTGGGGGCTCCCTCATGCTCGAGGCAAGGGCCTGGAAGTTTCCAGGGCTGGGCCAGCTCCATCATTGGGTCATCTCCTCTCCCTGTCAGTGGCCTCACCTTCTGACCAGCAAAGGAGGCAGGGAGAGTGGAGCTTGAGCACTCCATCCCCATTGCACAGATGGGGATGCTGAGGCCTGTTGAGGCCCCAAGTAAGGCTGGAGTGGGGCCAGACCTGGAACCTGGAGCTCTCGGCTGCTCCTGCTGCCTCTCATCATTTCATCTCCTCTGTCCTTATCTTTCTTTTTTTTCTTTCTCCTCCTCCATCCTCCCCTTTAATCCTCTTTGTCTGTACTCTGCGCCCCTGTCAACACTCACACTCCACCTTGTTGCCCTCTGTCCATCCGTGAACTCATGGACTCACTCACCCTCCACCCTCAACCCCACTCGTGCTCCCTGCCTCTGACCACGTTATCTTCTCCATCTATGTTGATCTCATTCTCTCCACCTACATGCCCCACAACCACCACTTTTCTCTTAACCTTTGTCTGCTGGGTCCTGCTCCATCCGTGCTCACCTCCGATGGGCTCCCATCCACATCCTCACCTGTCCCCTTCACCCTGCTTGTCGCCTCCTTACTGTGTCTTGCTTATTCTCATCTCTTCCATCACTTTCATGTCTTCTCCGTCTGTACCCACACACTGCTGTCTTTATTTATTAACACTGCTTGTTCTATCCACGCCCCCACTGTCCATCCACATGGGCACACCTCCTCCATCCATGCCGCCAACCGTCTCTCTTCTCCATCCGTACCTGCACTAACCACCCCCTACCCCCACCATCCCATCCCCTCGCCATCCCATCATAGGCCATCGACCGCAGCTCTAGCCGAACCTCTTCCTGCCTCGAGAGCTCCTCCTCGTCCCCGCCTACCACCCAGCCGAGACCCACTGTGCAGAAGGTAGTAGGAGGCAGGGGGTGGGTGACTCCACTTTGGGGTCCAGAGCTCCCTTGACCCCTCAAGCCCAGTGGGGTCTGGAGAGCCAGGGAAAGGGCACACTGACTCCTTCTGGCCCCTCTCCTCCTGCATGGCCTCCCATTGCTCTAACCCCGAGCCATCCAGCTGCATCCTCCCCTGTCCACTGGGGGTATACACTGGGCACCTCTGCACTCCGTGACCCCTGCCCCTGCCCCCCAGCTGCTGCATGAGGAGCTGGCCCTGCAGTGGGTGGTCAGCGGCAGTGCTGTGCGCGAAGCCGTCCTGCAGCACGCCTGGTTCTTCTTCCAGCTCATGGTGAGACTCCCTGTTCCCTGCCCGAGAGCAAGGGCCCCTGGAGAGACTCTCTTAAGGGAGAGAAACCCCCTGAGAGTGTACCTAAGCCCCCTGAGAAATGGCCCCGAGAGACCCCCACATGGAGATAAGAGATGCCTAAGGGAATCTCTCCCTGGAGAGCCCCCGAAACTTAACCTGAAACCCCCTCCCCTGTGTGAAGGATTCTCCCTCCACTTTTCCTGTGACACCATTGAGAAACTCTGCCTAGCGAGGAGACCCACCTCATCCCCAAGAGACAGAAGGAAACTATTGAGATCAGACTTGAACACGCCCCCAGACTCTTCAAGAGGTGCCTTGAACTAGTCCTGCTGACTATAACCACCCCCAACTCAATCTGGTGGGCCTTGAAGCTCCACCCTCATTCCTACCACCCAACTTTGACCCCTGGAGACCATTTCTAGCCCCACGCATGCTCTCTCTGAGCCTCCTGCCCCTCTAGCTAGCCCTCACTTAGGCCCCACCCATGGCCTTCTCAGGCCTCGCCCACACGGTCAGGTCCCAGGATCCCTTACGCCCACCTTTAGCCCATCTCAAGCTATCACTCACAGTCCCCCAAGTTCCACCCCCTTCTGGCCAGCCACCTCCACCTCCACCCCCCCATCCTCTCGCTCGGCCCCCAGGTGAAAAGCATGACTCTGCACCTGCTTCTGGGTCAGAAGCTGGACACACCCCGCAAACTTCGCTTCCCTGGACGCTTCCTGGACGACATCGCAGCCCTGGTGGGCTCTGTAGGCCTGGAGGTTATCACCCGCGTCCACAAGGTGAGGGGCGTGGGGCCTCCACGGTGTGTAGGGGGCAGGGGTGCTGAGGGAAGACATGGAGCCAGCCAGGTGGGGTGCCAATCTGTCCGGTGCTTCCTGGCTACAAGACCACAAATCATATTCACTGGATGGGTCTGTTCATTCAACATCTGTTTCTTAAAGCTCCTACTGTGTGCACAGCCCTAGGCTAGGAACTAGAGACAGACGGTGGTGACCAAAGCAGACCCAGTTCCTTGCTTTCATAGAGCTAGGGAGAGATTAGGGAGAGATTTGAAGGAGGTAAAGGAGCAGTCCATGTGATATCCAAGGAAAGTGTTCTAGGCAGTGGGAACAGCAGTTGCAAAGGCCCTGAGGCAGAACCTGCCTCCTTTAGAAAGCAGTGAAGAGGTGAGTGGCTGCAGTGGAGTGAACCAAGGAGGGGAATGAGAGTTGGGGAGGGTAGGGAGGTGGCAGGGCAGATCCATTAGCCCTTAGCACAGTGCCAGTATACAGTAAGTACTCAGTAAATGGACATTGATATTTGAGACCTTGACAATTATCCAAACTCTGAATTACTAATTCTAGTGCTCACAGGAGCTGTGCAGACAATAATAATGATAATAAAATTGTGTGTTTGTTGAGCATTTGCTGTGTACCTGAATACTTTAGGTGGATCCTGTCATTAAACTCTCCCAGCAGCTTCATGAACTTAGTGTTATTGTTTTCTCCCTTTAGAAACTGAGGCAGAGAATGACTAATAACCTGATATCACATGACTGGGAAGGGGCAGAATGGAGATTTGAACCCTCACCACCAGGTTCAGTTGGGAGAGTAGGGCTTCTGGTGGACAGAGGGCATGTGCCCACTGGCTGTGGCCAGAATGTTTGATTTTTTTTTATAACTTTATTTAATTTATTTATTTTGGGCTGTGCTGGGTTTTCATTGCTGCTTGCACCTCTCTTTAGTTGTGGAGAGTGGGGTCTACTCTCTAGTTGTGGTGCGCAGGCTTCTCATTGTGGTGGCTTCTCATTGTTGTGGAGCACAGGCTCTAGGGCATGCGGGCTTCAATAGCTGCAGCACATGGGCTCCGTAGTTGTGGCTCTCAGGCTCTAGAGCACAGGCTCAGTAGTTGTGGCACACAGGCTTAGTTGCTCCAAAGCATGTGGGAATCCTCTCGGATCAAGGATTGAACCCATGTCTCCGGCATTGGCAGGTGAATTCGTAACCACTGAGCCACCAGGGAAGTCTAGAATGTCTGATTTTCAAAGAGAAAGAGGACTTCTGTATTTGATGGGAATTTTCCAGATGTTTGAAATGCCAGTCCAGCCCAAGCTGGCTCTTGTGCAATTCCCCGTGACCTTTGGGCTGATCTCAAAGGCCTTGACCTGGTTGCACTAAAGTCTCCCTAAGAGCTAAGTTCCAGATTATGAGGAAATCCCCCTTCAAGAGGGCTACAGGGAAGAACAGCACCCTTGAGGAGCAGCTTCGTCACAGCCACTGGGGGGGCATCGGTGACGGGTCCCAGTGGTCGTTCCTTCACTGGACATTTATGGAGCATCCAACTATATCAGGCTCCATGCAGCAGACAGACCCTGTCTCTGCCCTCCTGTGGACTTAGAGCTCAGGTGGGTTTTGTATTTTGTCTCTGGGTCACAGGACCTGAGAACGCTTGAGGCTAACTTGTAAGGCCATAGCGTAACTCAAGAGAACAGGAAGGCAGCTGGGCCTTGAGGCCATATCAGCCTTCTTGCTGTTCCTCCACTTGCTGGGCACTTCCTGCTCCAGGGCCTTTGCACTTACTGTTCCTTCTTTCTCATCCTTCAGGCTTCCCTCTCTTTTATTTACTTAATTTGTTTTTGGCTGTGATGGGTCTTCATTGCTGTAAATGAGTTTTCTCTAGTTGCAGCAAGCAGGGGTCTACGCTCCAGTTGCAGTGCTCAGTTCTCATTGTGGTGGCTTCTCTTGTTTTGGCCACCTGATACAAAGAGCCAACTCATTGGAAAAGAACCTGATGCTGGGAAAAATTAAAGGCAAAAGGAGAAGAGGACAGCAGAGGATGAGATGGTTAGATAGCATCATTGACTCAATGGACATGAATTTGAGCAAACCCCCGGAGACAGTGAAGGACAGGGGAGCCTGACATGCTGCAGTCCATCAGATCGCAAAGAGTCAGATACGACCTAGTGAATGAACAACTCTTATTGTGAGCACAGGCTCAATAGTCGTGGAGTATGGGCTTAGTTGCTACGAAGTGCATGGGATCTTCCCGGTCCAGGGATCGAACTTGTGTCCCCTGCATTGGCAGGAAGATGCTTAACCACTGGACCACCAGGGGATTCCCCAGGCTTCTCTTGAAATAGCATTCTGTCTTTGAACATGTAGAACTATCTGGAATACTTTTGTTTATCAGTTAGGCCAGAGGTTAATTTGCTTGAATATCATCACAAGCGGTTTAAATGTGACCAGAGTTTATTCCTGAGTGTAAGTGGGTTGCAGGGAGCTCCACAGTGTGGGCCTGGCCGTCTCAGTTCATCATAGTACCCACCATATCAGGTATTACAAGGTGGTGGGAACAGGAGGACCTGCCACATCACTTTTCTCAAATTCCATTGGCCAGAATATGGTCACGTGATTGTTCTCAGTTGCAAGGAAGGCTGGGAAATGTAGTCCCTACTCTGAACTCTGAGAAAGGGCCCCAATACCTAAGAGAGGATATGGGGGAGTTAGCAGCCAGTCCCTGCCGTCTGTGTTGTCTTACTGAAATCTGGTGAGAGAGAGGACTTCCCTGGTGGTCCAGTGGCTAAGACTCGGTGCTCCCCATGCAGGGGGCCTGGGGTTTGATCCCTGGCCCGGGAACTAGATCCCACATGTTCCAACTAAGACCCAGCACAGCCAAATAAATAAATACTTGTAAAAATAAATAAGTAAAATCTGGTGAGAGAAGAAAAAAGAGTGCCCTCAACAGAGCTGGATGGAGAGTAGACACCTACCTGGCGGGGAGGGAAAGGCTAGTCAGAGAGAGGAGGACAACCAGGAAGGCCAGGAGTCTGGAGCTGAGACAAGGGCATGTCAAGGAGACCCAAGGCTTTGGGGCAGTGACTCTGCTCCTGGAGGTCACTGGTGGCCTTGGTGAGAGCCAGGCCCAGGGCAGGGACTGAGGCTCGATGGGGCAAGTGGGCGTAGGCTGACAGGCCCTGTGCCCCCAGGACGCGGAGCTGGCCGAGCGCCTCAACGCCAGCCTGGCCTTCTTCCTCAGCGATCTGCTGTCCCTGGTGGACCGCGGCTTCGTCTTCAGCCTTGTCCGGGCTCACTACAAGCAGGTAGGAGTGGGCATGGTGGGCACAGTGCACCTGCAGGAATGTGGGGGGACTGGCAGTCCTTTGGGGGACATGGGTGGGGGGTGTGCAGAACCATGTAATGTCACCTGCCAACCCCTCCCCTGCAGGTGGCCACACGGCTGCAGTCGGCCCCCAACCTGGCAGTGCTGCTGACCCTGCGCATGGACTTCACTCGCATCCTGTGCAGCCACGAGCACTACGTGACCCTCAACCTCCCCTGCTGCCCTCTGTCGCCCCCGGCCTCGCCCTCGCCCTCTGTATCCTCCACCACGTCCCAGGTGGGCTGGCCTCACTTCTGCCGCCTCTTCTTGATCCATCGACCGCTTGCCTTTCAGCCCTTCCTCTGTGGTTCCCTCATCTCTGTCCATTTTACACATAGGCCACTGCTCAAGGGATTGACCCCTTCTCTCTGACCCTTCACCTCTGACCCTGCATTCTCAGCAACTTCCCGGGAGGACCAGCTTCTGATTTCTTACTTCTAAATCCTAACTCCCAGACTGGCACCCCATCTGCCTTTTCTAAGATCTCTGATTTTAGACTCAACCCTCTGTCATCTCACAGATGAGTTACCCCGACCTCTCCCCTCTGACCCTTGATCCCCTCATCCCCTGTTTTGTCTCCCATCCTCTCCAGAGCTCCACCTTCTCCAGCCAGGCCCCAGATCCCAAGGTGATCAGCATGTTCGAGCTGAGCGGGCCTTTCCGGCAGCAGCATTTCCTGGCTGGGCTCCTGCTGACGGAACTGGCCCTAGCCATGGAACCTGAGGCCGAAGGGTGAGTGCAGGCCCTGTCTGGTCCCCCGGGGTGGGGGATAGGGTCCAGGAGCCACACACACTCCATCCTGAGCACCTCACTACTTTACAGGGCGTCCCTGCTGCACAAGAAGGCCATCTGTGCTGTCCACAGCCTGCTCTGTGGCCATGACGCCGACCCCCGCTATGCCGACACCACCGTGAAGGCCCGGGTGGCCGAGCTATACCTGCCACTGCTGTCACTCGCCCGGGACACGCTGCCACGGCTGCATGACTTTGCCGGTCAGCAGGGCAGGGTGGGGCGGGGCGGGGTGGGTTCCACCATCTGGGGACCTGATTGATCCCACAAGGCTCAGGTCGGGAAAGGTGGGCAAGGAGTTAAAACATGGGTGTTAGGGTCAGAGGAGCAGCTTTTAAGTCCTGCCACAGGGCCTCAAGAAAGCCATTAACCTTGCTGAGCCTCAGGTTTCTCACCTGTAAAATGGGGACAGTGGTACCAACTACTCCTAGGATTTTGTGAAAATCTGGGGAGGTGTAGGACTGGATTACTGTCAGTGTACAATAAACGGGAGATGAATTATCTTTTAGAAAGAGGTGGGAGGAGGGAGAGGTGGGGAACATCAGGGTGAGAGGGCAGTTGGAGCCTTGTGTTCATTAATTTGCACATTCACCAGCACCATTGATGAACAAGTGTGCACTGTGGTTGAAACACACAGACTTGGAATTGGTGGGTTGATGCCCTTTGTCATTTCGGGGAAACTCTCAGTTGTTATCTTTTGATTTTTTTTTTTTTTTTCTGCCTCGTTTTCTCTCTTCTCTCCTCCTGGGACTCCAATGACACGTATGTTAGACCTTTATGATCCTGTTAAACGTGTCTGCTGTGCTCTGTTCTGCTTTTCATTCTGTTTGCTCTCTTGTGCATGAGTTAGGAAACTTTTCGCCTGTGTTTGAGCTCACTACCTCTGTCTTTTGCTATGTCTGGTCTTCTGTTAACACCCTCTGTTGAGTTCTGAATTTCAGATGTTTTATTTTTCACTTGTAATATTTGATGTTTTTTGTTGTAGATTTCAGCTGTCTGTTGATATTCTCCATCTTTTTACCCTTGTTTGTGCATCTTTTCTACGTTTTATTTTTTTAATTTTATTTATTTATTTATTTGGTTGCACCGGATCTTAGTTACAGCATTTGAGATCTTTAGTTGAAGCACATGAACTCTTAGTTGCAGCACGTGGGATGTAGTTCCTTGACCAGGGATTGAACCCAGACCCCCTGCATTGGGAGTGCAAAGTCTTAGCCACTGAACTACCAGGAAAGTCCTCTACTTTTGATTTCAGTGTCCTTGTTTGCTCACTTCAGTATTTGATCAATCTCTGTGCCGTGCCTGCTTCTGTTGTCTTTTCTCCCCTGTCAATCACATTTTCCTGCCTCTTCACGTCTTACGATTTTTTTCTTGTACTTTGGACATTGTGTGTAAAAGGGCCATCAGGACTGAGGCAATGTCCTCTTTTCCCAGTGAGGGTTCGTCTTTCCTTCTCTTAGGCAGATAGGATAAGGGGCTGATCACCTCAATCCAGTCAGGAATCCATGTTAAACTGGGCTGGAGCTTAAGTAAAATTCAGTTGACCTTTTATCTCAAGAATCTCTAGGCTGAAACCTATTCTGTATTTGTTGGTAGCAACTCTCTCTGGTGATACTGTTTTGGGGGTGAGTGGAGAGGATAATCTTTTAAGATCATAGATTTTGGAACCAGACTGTTTAGGTTAAAATTCTAGCTTTACCATTTACCTACTACGTGACCCCAAGCAAGTAATTTAACCTGTCTTTACCTCAGTCCCTTTTTCCATAAAGTAAGGATGATAAAAGTACTTATCTCATAGGGTTGTGTTGAAGAATAATAGTTAATATTTTTAAAGTGCTTAGAACACCATCTGATACATAAGAAATGCGATGTACGTGTCAGTTGATGCTATAATAATAGCAGCAGCAGTTATTATTATGGTTGTTACTATTGTCATCGTCATCATCATCTTTACAATGACTGGTCCTGTGCACCAGGCCATGTTCTAAGTGTTGAGCGTAGAGTGGCCAGAGCAGATAGATATAGTCCAGGCCTTTGTGGATCTTAGTTGCACGATGACTGTATCTAATTGCAAATACAATAAGTGAGCTCTGGGAGTCAATAACTATAGAGACCGCACCCTGGTCTGGGGGCTGGTATCAGGCAAGGCTTCCTTGAGGAGGTGACCTCTGAGCTGAAATTTGAGAGACAGAACTAACCGAGTTCTCTTGGTTCTCTTGTCCCAGAGGGCCCAGGTCAACGCTCAAGACTGGCCTCTATACTTGACTCAGACACAGAAGGGGAAGGGGATGTGGGAGGCACCATCAACCCCTCAGTGGCCATGGCCATTGCAGGTGGCCCCCTGGCCCCTGGCTCCCGGGCCAGCATCTCCCAGGGCCCAGTGACGGTGAGTACTGGCTTTGTCCCCAGAGACACCATCTAACATCTGATCATCTTTGTGCCTGTGTCTAATGTCTTTTCTCCCTTATCAATCACATCTTCCTACCTCTTCACATGTCTTGTGATTTTTTGTTGTATTTTGGACATCATGTGCCAATAACCCAGTAATAGAAGTTATGTAATAAAGTACCAATCGGGCAGTTCTCACTTTGCTATGGAGAAAACGAAGGGCAACTCTCTTCCTTCTGAACCCCTTGTCCCCTCTCCGACCCCAGGCTGCTCGCTCAGGCTATACCCTCTCTGCTGAGTCCAGCCGAACCTTGCTGGTGTGTGTGCTATGGGTCCTGAAGAACGCTGAGCCGGCCCTGCTGCAGCGGTGGGCTGCGGACCTGACCCTCCCTCAGCTGGGTCGTGTCTTGGACTTGCTGTACCTCTGCCTGGCTGCCTTTGAATACAAGGTTCGAAGGTCGGGCAGGGGACTGGGGCATAGGGGGCAGGTAGAGGACACATCGTGGGGGGGCCTGGAGTGACGTGGGCTGGTGTGAAGGGGTGGACTGTGCACCAGTTGCTAGGGGGTAGGGGTAGACTGTTTCAGTGATGTAAGTTACCAACCAACTGCTCCTACAGTTTTCCCTCTGAGAGAAGTTCCTGATAGAAATCAAGCAATAATAAGAGTCCGTGTACCTTTCTCAGCTTCCCTGGTGGCTCAGTGGTAAAGAACCTACCTGCTAATGCAGGAGACGCAAGAGACGTGGGTTCGATCCCTGGGTTGGGAAGATCCCCTGGAAGAGGAAATGGCAATCCATTCCAGTATTCTTGCCTGGAGAATCCCATGGACAGAGGAGCCTGGTGGGCTACAGTCCAAAGGGTCGCAAAGAGTCAGACATGACTTAGCAACTGGCACATGAGCACGTGCTGAACCAAAGCAAAAAAGGAGAATTTCCTTCATGAACAGAATCTGGGAGGTGCTGAGAGCTTGCTGTAAAGGGGAGGACTATGTTTGCGAACACAGGTTCCTGGAGGGGTAGGGCCAGAACAAGCAGACCAGGTTAGCCCACAGAAAAGGACAGAGTCAACCTTGAACCTGTTCTCTGCCGCCCCAGGGGAAGAAGGCCTTTGAACGCATCAACAGCCTCACATTCAAGAAATCGCTGGACATGAAGGCCCGACTGGAGGAAGCTATTTTGGGCACCATCGGAGCCCGACAGGAGATGGTGCGGCGGAGCCGTGGTGAGAGGAGGGTGTACCCCCACACATGTCCCCACCCAGCGCCTCCCACGCTTTGTAAAAGGGTCCCCAAGACGGGAGCCATCCCTGCCTATCTGTCTGGCTCACTTTTCCCAGAAGTCCACACATTATCTCTATACACATGGCACATGGGTTTCTGTGTTCCCTGTTCATGTCTAACCACATCCACTCTGCAGGCATCCACATCATCCAGTGTCCTCACAGGGATCCCATGTGTGTATCTTTTCATGGTCACCTGTGTCCTTATGTTTTTGCACATGTGTGAACACCCACCTGTGTGTCTCAGAGAGGAGCCCGTTCGGGAACCAGGAGAATGTACGCTGGCGGAAGAGCGTCACACACTGGAGACAAACTTCGGACCGTGTGGACAAGTGGGTGTAGGCGGGACATAGTCACAGGGGTTATATCAATTTCCAGAGAACTGCGCCCCCAGGGCAGATAAAGGGAAAGCGCCCAGCTGTCGGGGGAGGAGTCTGGCCAGGAGAGGCCCTCCCAAGCCCCTCCCATCCCCTCTAGGACCAAGGATGAAATGGAACACGAGGCCTTGGTGGACGGGAACCTGGCAACCGAGGCAAGCCTGGTGGTCCTGGATACACTGGAGATCATTGTGCAGGTATGGCTTGATCCAGCATCTCCATAACCTCTGACCCCACCAATGGGCCTTGTGATCTCTGACTTCAGAATCCCTCTACCTCCCTGACTCCATAACCACCCCAGTCTCTAAGAGGTGGATTTCTGGCCTGCCAGACGGTGATGCTGTCAGAGGCCCGGGAGAGCATCCTAGGCGCGGTACTGAAGGTCGTGTTATACAGTCTGGGCAGCGCCCAGAGTGCCCTCTTCCTGCAGCATGGCCTGGCCACACAGCGGGCTCTGGTATCCAAGGTGAGTACCTCTGACAGCCACGCCTCTTAGAGTAACAGTCACCGCCCAGTCACTGAGCACCTGCTGTGTGCCCAGACACACTCCTTAGCCACAGTTTGCAGAGGAATTGAGGATCAGAGTGGCAGAGTCAGTTACCTGGAGTCACACAGCAAGGGCTTAAACTGGCTCAGACACCAGAGCCTGCTGGTTTTGGCCAGAGAAGGCAGAAGAGCCCTGTGCTTCTGCCCAAGTCCCCATGGGGAACCGTCTGAGTCAGAACAGGGAGAGGCTCACTGGTGTCTGTTTCACCTGGGGGCGGGGGCCAGTTCCCAGAGCTGCTGTTTGAGGAGGACACGGAGCTGTGTGCTGACCTCTGCCTGAGGCTCCTGCGCCACTGCGGCAGCCGCATCAGCGCCATCCGCACCCATGCCAGCGCCTCCCTCTACCTCCTCATGCGCCAGAACTTCGAGATTGGCAACGTAAGTGGGGAACGGGGGGCATGGTCTACACAGGACTCCAGGGAGGGCCGTTGATTAGGGTTCTTTATTAATTTTTTTAGTAAGTTGTATTTGTTTATTTATTTTTGCCAGGTTGGGCTATATTCCTGCCCACGGACTTTCTCTAGTTGCGGTTCAGTGGTTTCTCTTATTGCAGTGTGCCGGCTCTAGGCCTGTGGGCTTTAGTAGTTGCAGCACGTGGGCTCAGTAGTTGTGGTGCATGGGCTTAGTTACCCCATGGCATGTGGAATCTTCCCGGACCAGGGATTGAACCCATGTACCCTGCATGGCAGGCAGATTCTTAACCACTAGACTACCAGGGCAGTCTTGACCAGGAGTCTGGGTCAAACAGACGCGAGGCAGAAGGGGAGAGGGGTGATGTCAGCAGGCTGAGAAGGCCCTGCCTGGTGTGAGGCTCCAAGGCCCACAGGCAGGCGTGCTCTTCTTCCCGGCCCACCCAGAATTTTGCCCGCGTGAAGATGCAAGTGACGATGTCGCTGTCATCCCTGGTGGGAACAACACAGAACTTCAGTGAAGAGCACCTGCGACGTTCACTCAAGACCATCCTGACCTATGCCGAGGAGGACGTGGGGCTGCGGGACAGCACCTTTGCTGAGCAGGTGATCCCCCGGGGTCCCGGCCCCACCTTCCACAGCCAGGGTCTTTGCCCCACCCTGCTTGACCCCCGACCCCACCCCTTTGGCCACATCACTCCCGGCCTTTCCCCCACTCCAGGTCCAGGACCTGATGTTCAACCTGCACATGATTCTGACTGACACGGTGAAGATGAAGGAGCATCAGGAAGACCCGGAGATGCTTATTGACCTCATGTACAGGTGAGGAGGGCCGGTCGGGACCGTCAGCCATTCACAGACAGGCGAGGGGAGAGGAGATGGTGGGAGGGAGCAAGTGAGCGTACAGGTAATAAGAGAGACAAGTAAGGATGGACAAGTGATGAGGGACCAGGAGAGCAGACGGATGAAGACCAAGTGAGAGGGAGGACAGGTGAGTGGAGCAGTGAGAAGACAGGTGAGGGCACAAGTAAGGTAAGGGCAGGTAAATGAGCAAAAGAAAAGGGTACCAGAGGAACATACAGATCAGGATGACAAAGGAGAACAAGGACAGGTGAATGGGAAGACAGGTGAGATTTGGACAGGTGAGACAGGTGAATGGGGTACAGGTGAGGAGATTGGCTGGTCAGTGGGAGACAAGTAGGAGGACTGCTGAGAAGAAAGATGAGTAGAACAGTAAGTGAGAAGACAGGTAAGGGGATGGACAGGTGAGGGGAGGGATAGGTGAATGAAGATTCAGGTGAGGAGATCGTCTGGGGCAGATGGCTGGGGTAACAGGAGAAGAGGATGGACAAGTGAGGGGCGAGCAGTGAGGGGCAAGGGGAGTCTCCACCCTCTTCCCACCTCCCATCACCCTCACCTGGGCTCTAGGATTGCCCGGGGCTACCAGGGCTCCCCAGACCTGCGGCTGACGTGGCTGCAGAACATGGCGGGGAAGCATGCAGAGCTGGGCAACCATGCGGAGGCCGCGCAGTGCATGGTGCACGCGGCCGCCCTGGTGGCCGAGTACCTTGCACTGTTGGAGGACAGCCGCCACCTGCCTGTGGGCTGCGTTTCCTTCCAAGTAAGTGGCGGGGGTGGGGGTAGTGACGGGCGGGGGTGTGGCGCGTGTAGGTAAAAGACCAGGCTCTGAGGCCACCTCCCACCCCAGAACATCTCGTCCAACGTGCTGGAGGAGTCCGCCATCTCCGACGACATTCTCTCACCTGACGAGGAGGGCTTCTGTTCCGGGAAGCACTTCACGGAGACGGGACTGGTGGGGCTGCTGGAGCAGGCAGCCGTCTACTTCACCATGGTGAGGCCCAGAGCCCGGGGCAGCAGTGTACTTCCACTCTTGGGCCCCATACCCGCTCCCGGAGATTCCAGATGGAGCTGCTGCAAGGATGCTTTCTGAGTGGGAGACTTGTGGGGGAGAAGGATTTGGGTCCCTCTGAAACCACTTTCCTGCCTTTCTCCCCTTAAAACTCTTGTTACATGGGTAAGGCTTGAGTGTGTTTAGAGACCATTTTAAAAAAATTTTTATTTTTTAAAAATAAAATTCTCCACGCCTGGAGGCTTTGGGTGTCTTAGTTCCCTGACCAGGGATTGAATCCTGGTCCCCTGCAGTAAGAGTGCAGAGTCATAACCACTGGACCACCAGGGTAGTCCCTAAAATTCTTTTCTGTTATGGAAAATTTCAAGAACACATAAAAGAAAGTTGTGTCCCCACCACCCCTCATACCCAGCAATCAGTGACCACCTATGTTTATCATCCTGTTTCAGTTCTTTGCATTAAACCTTCTTTTTTTCCTTTTTTTTTTTTTAAATTTTATTTATTTATTTGTATTTATTTTTTGGTTGTTCTGGGTCTTCATTGCTGCACGGGTTATTCTCTAGTTGTGGTACATGTGATGGCTTCTCTAGTTGTAGTGCACAGGCTTCAGTAGTTGCGGCTCCCAGGCTGTAGAGCACAGGCTCAGTAGCTGTGGTGCACGGGCTTAGTTACTCTGCATCATGTGAGATCCTTCTGGATCAGGAATCAAACCCATGTCTCCTGCGTTGGCAGGTGGATTCTTTACCACTGAGCCACCAAGGAAGCCCCTAGAGGTTTTTTTGATGTTGTGTTTCTTATTGTTACTTTGCTGGAGTCTCAGAGACAAAGGCCTTGGGAATAAGCCAAATGGTGGACACAGACCTCGGACAGTCAGCAAATAGCTCAGGACACCTGTTGTGTGCCAAGCTTGATGTTGGCCCTGGCTGGCACTCAGGAGTGCCCATTACCTTGCGCCAGCAGGCAGTTGTGTGTGGAGGCCTTAGGCATCATGCCAGAAGGGCTCGCATTCAGGTACTGGTCCTGGGGAGTCCCTCCTGTCTCAGGTTCAACTTCCTGTCTGAGGGATGGGGAAAAAGGAAATGACTCCTCCTACCAATGAAGGAACATGGATAAAGCATAGATGTACACAGCACCTGGTCCACAGTAGGATGGTGGAGACCACAGAGGATGTCTGTAAGGGCTGAGTGGAAAGGCTGGTACCCCATCTGGGGCAGATGCAGTCAGGCTGGGCTTCCTGGAGGAGGTGATAGAAGATGGCACCCTGGGGGAGTGGGTAGGGGTGTGGTTGTTCCAGGCAGGAGAGAAGACCAGGGTAGGTGCTGGAAACCCTGACATATCCCCACACCCCCATCCCCAGGGCGGGCTCTACGAGGCCGTGAACGAGGTCTACAAGACCCTCATCCCCATCCTGGAAGCCCACCGTGACTACAAGAAGCTAGCTGCCGTGCACGGCAAACTGCAGGAGGCCTTCACCAAGATCATGCACCAGGTGGGCCCAGGAAGCCCTCCCAGCCCTTGCCCCCAGCCCCAGCCCCTGCCGACCCCTACCATCCCCAGCTGACCTTGCCCCTTCTCTCTCCCACCACAGAGTTCCGGCTGGGAGGTGAGTGGCCACCTACCTGCCTCTGGGACCCCCATGACAACTGGTCAGCAGTGGTCAGGGACCACCAGGGGGCGTTGGCGGAGCATGGCTGCCTGGCCACAGGGGCTCAGTGGGCGATGACCGATGACGCACCCCCACTACTTCCCCCCAGGTCCTCCTCCCTGCCCCAGATCTCCAGGGCAGCTTGTGACTCACCCAGCTGGGAGCTCTCCAGTGACACCCCTCCCTCGGGCAGGGCCAGCTTGGTCACTGCCTGAAAGGGGGGCCTCCCTCTTCCGCCCTCTGTCTGTTTCTTTCTGTCTCTATCTCTTGGTCTCTTCCCATCCATCTCTCCCTGTCTCCTTGCTTGCTCACTCTGTGTGTGTCTTTGGGTCTCTCATGTCTCCCTGTCTCCTCAACTTCCCCCAGGATCTCTGCCCATTTGCCATTTCATGTTCCCCCTCTCTGCCTCTCCCCTACTTGGGTCTATTTTTAGGCATCTCCTAGTTTGGGGAGAATTTTCTGGCCAAAGATGGCAGGAAACCAGAGCCAAGGCAGGAGGGCTGAGTGGGGGCCGGGCCGGGCAGGGCAGGCGGGTCTCCTCCCTCCCCGGATCTCCCTACCCATAGAATGATTGTCATCGGGCTGCATAACCAGGACCCTGGGGGTTGGGGGCTCTGACCTCTGACCTCTGCAATGACTTTGTCTCTCTCCCCCTGGCTCCTTCCTCCCTCTCCTGGTGCCCACCCCACCCAACCTGGATCCGCTTTGGTGAGTGAACATGAGCCACCCCTGTCCTTTCTGGTGGTGGGTCATCTACCTAGGGTGGGAGGAGGGGAAGTCCCTCTTTCCAAACTTAGATCAGGGAGGGGAGGGGATGCCCTGGAACAAGGAAACCAAAGTCTCTGTCCCAGAGCAAGAGACAACCATGACTTTCTTCAGCCACGTGTGCATTTACTGAGCATCCACTATATACCCGGGGCTCCCAGGTGGCACAGTGATAAAGAATCTGCCTGCCAAGGCAAGAGATGCGAGTTCAATCTGGGTTGGGGAAGATCCCTGGAGAAGGAAATGGCAACTCACTCCAGTATTCTTGCCTGGGAAATCCCATGGACAGAGGAGCCTGGCAGGCTGCAGTCTGTGGGGTTGCAGGGAGTCGGACATGACTTAGCAGCTAAACAACAACTATATACCCAGCCCCACAGACATTGAGAAGCGAGTTGTGAGCAATAGAGCCCTGTTCCTCATTGCGTATTGTGATCCATACTCGGAAGAACTGCATGGGGCGAAAGGGAGAATCAGAAACTCGGGGTTTGTGTTCAATGAGAATAAAGATTGAGGGGGCAGCAGATAGTCTGGGGAGAAAGAGTGAGGGTGTGGGCAGTGGACAGTCATCCAGGTCCACGTCTCTGCCTGTGATGTGATGTTCTTAGGGTCCCCCTGGTCCTCCACCCATGCCCCCATCTTCTGCACATGGGGCCCGAGGACACGTGTCTCTGGGGTAGGGGCCTCCCGGTCAATAGCAGCTCTCCCACAGCCCCAGCGTGTGTTTGGGACGTATTTCCGCGTGGGCTTCTACGGTGCCCGCTTTGGTGACCTGGACGAGCAGGAGTTCGTGTACAAAGAGCCGTCCATCACGAAGCTGGCTGAGATCTCACACCGGCTGGAGGCACGTCCTGGCGGTGGGGGGTGGACAGGGCACTGGGCAGCCCTGGGGCTGAGTAGGGGCTGCAGCCGTGTGGCCCTGAGTCAGCCCGGTGTCCCCAGGAGTTCTACACGGAGAGGTTCGGGGAGGATGTAGTCGAGATCATCAAAGATTCTAACCCTGTGGACAAGACCAAGCTGGACCCGCAGAAGGTGAAGGTTTCCAACCATCCCCCCAGGGGCCCCCAAATCCTATATTCAGAGACTCCATGTACCACATCCTGTGGCCCCTCAAATCCTATTTCTCTAGGAAACTCCAAAGCTTGTCTCTCTCAGGGACCCCAAAATCCTATTCCTCAGGGATTCCCATACATCCAGATGAGATGTGAAAGTGTTAGTCGCCCAGTCATGTCTGACTCTTTGCAACTCCATGGACTGTAGCCCACCAAGCTCCTCTGTCCATGGGATTCTCCAGGCAAGAATACTGGAGTAGGTAGCCATTTCCTTCTCCAGGGGATCTTCCCAACCCAGGGATTGAGCCCTGGTCTCCTGCATTGCAGGCAGATTCTTTACTGCCTGAGCCGGCAGGAAAGCCCCAGATGAGACAGAGACCTGAGAACCCAAATCCCTGAGATCCAAAGCCCACAGACCCAGGGAGGCTCAACCCCCTTTCTACAGGGATGGGGCCCCTGTGGGAGGCCAGCAAGCCCCAAATGTGTGTGTTGGGGCTAAAACCCTTACCCCTGGGCCCCACGCCCCAGGCCTACATCCAGATCACATACGTGGAGCCGCACTTTGACACCTATGAGCTCAAGGACCGGGTGACCTACTTTGACCGCAACTATGGGCTACGAACCTTCCTGTTCTGCACACCCTTCACGCCGGACGGGCGTGCTCACGGCGAACTGCCAGAGCAGCATAAGCGCAAGACACTGCTGAGCACAGCCCACGCCTTCCCCTACATCAAGACCCGAATCCGTGTTTGCCACCGGGAGGAGGTGGGTGGTCAGGGGCGGCCCAGGGAGTGGGAAGGTGAAGAGACCCCAGACCAAGGGAGGCGGGGGACCCCCAAATTCCAACCTCCAGGCCCTAGTCAGCAGACTTAAACCCCTCCCTCCAGACCTTACTGACCCAAGTCTGGACTAGAACCAGGCCAGAGTTATCAGCAGCACACCACAAGCAGCTGAACCTTGACCCTCACCCTGCCAGACCCAGGCAGGCAGGAGCCCCCAGACCCAGTTCCTTACACAGCCTCTTGGACCCCTGTGAACCCCCAGCCAAGATCAAAGCTGCCGCGGGCTGGTTTGGGTCAGGGTGTCTCTAGGCCCCAGCCCGCGCTTGCCCATTCCTGCCCCACAGACGGTGCTGACCCCGGTGGAGGTGGCCATTGAGGACATGCAAAAGAAGACTCGGGAGCTGGCCTTTGCCACTGAGCAGGACCCTCCTGATGCCAAGATGCTGCAGATGGTGCTACAGGGCTCTGTGGGGCCCACTGTGAACCAGGCACGACTGGTGGGGGACGCAGGCTGCCCAAAGCCCCACCAGGGGCAGGGGGTGGTGGTGTGCAGACGGCCTTATGAGCCCCTGTCACCCTACAGGGACCTCTGGAGGTAGCCCAGGTGTTTCTGGCTGAGATCCCAGAAGACCCCAAGCTCTTTAGGCATCACAACAAGCTCCGGCTCTGTTTCAAAGACTTCTGCAAAAAGTAGGCCTGACCCCATCCCCAGACAGGGCCCCTCTAACCCCCCACCCCCATCATGACTCTGCCTACCTGACTCCCCAGTACAGCCAGTCTATCGACCTGACCCCCCTTTATGGCCTCTCTGATTTCCATTAAGTCATGTCCACCGTCAGTGACTCAGTGGACATGAGTTTGAGCAAGCTCCAGGAGATGGTGAAGGATAAGGAATGGCGTGCTGCAATCCATGGGGTTGCAGACAGTCAGACACAACTGAACAACTGAACAACAATACATCCACCTATCAGACCCCCATTATTACTCTTCTGCATGCCTGACCCCAGCTCGTGGCCTCCCCACCTCTCTTTTTGTCTTTTTTTGGTTGCACTGGGTCTTCATTGCTGCACGCAGGCTTTCTCTAGTTGTGGCAAGTGGGGGTTACTCTTTGTTGTGGTGCGTGGGCTTCTCATTGTGATGGCTTCCCTTGTTGCAGAGCATAGGCTTTAGGGCCCACTGGCTTCATTAGTTGCAGCACGTGGACTCAGTCATTGCAGTGTGCCGCTCTATAGCGCGTGGACTTAAGTAATTGTGGCGCCTGGATTTAGTTGCTCCACAGTATGTGGAATCTTCCCAGACCAGGGATCGAACCCAGGTCCCCTGCATTGGCAGGCGGATTCTTTACCACTGAGCCATCTGGTCCTCAGGTGTGAGGATGCGCTGCGGAAGAACAAAGCCCTGATTGGGCCAGACCAGAAGGAGTACCATCGGGAACTGGAGCGCAACTATTCCCGCCTGCGGGAGGCTCTGCAGCCTTTGCTCACCCAGCGCCTGCCCCAGCTGCTGGCACCAAACACAGCTGGCCTCAGGTGCCTAACCCAAGTCCCCCACCCACCACCCCCCAGCCCACCCCAGAGGGCGCGATGGGGCAGGCAAAGCCCAGCAGACTGTGGGGGCTGCCATACACGTGCCCATCAACACGGGTGCTCGGGGCTTTGCACATGCATGTGAACACTTGGACATGTACATAATATTCAAGCTCTGAGCCACCATTTCTGATCCTGGCTAGGTTATTTCTCAGGCGTGTGACTTCATTTTTCTGAGCCTCAGTTTCCACATCTGTCAAATGGGTATGATTCATATCTCCAGTGGTGGATTCTATGCAGGAATCTTCAGTTCCACGGCTGGGTCAGAACCAACGTTAAAGGAGCCAGGATGACCATAGAAGTATCTTTGGAGGAGGGGGAGAGGAGGAGGGGAAGGAAAGTAGCGGGAGGAAGAGGAGGAGGTGATGGCTGGAGAGCATTATGGAGCTGGGGACCATGTGACCGTGTTGATCTACTTCATTCCTCCCTCCCCCAGGAACTCCTTGAACAGAGCAAGTTTCCGGAAGACTGACCTCTGAGCCCACAGGGCCTAAAGCCACTCCCAGAGGAACCAGGACCCTGGCCTCAGCTACTTGTGCCTTCCTGACAGACTCTCCCACTGCCCACTTGGCTGTGAGGCGACCACATCATGCACAGGGCTGGGCCCTCTCTTCCTCTGTTCTCGTCTGTGTGCACTGATGCTTCTTGTCTTTTCTAATTTAAAATGGTTTTTATAAACAGCCTGTGTGGTGTGGTCCCTGGGGGCTGGGTCCCAGGTGCATACTCGAAATAATTGATGACGGATACTGAGAGCTAGTTGGGTGCAACAGACAGCAGTGACGACCCATGCAAATTCCTGCCCTTGTAGAGCTGACATTCTAGTGGGGAAGGCAATACACAAATGACAATGTCATGTGTGTTCATGGGGAATAATAGTGACATTTGTTAAACCCTTGCCCAGAGCCCAGACCTGTATAATTGCCTCCCAGAAAGACACTGCCCCATCTATGGGCCTGGCAGCATGAGGGACAGGCTGCTTCATGGTTACAGAATCATATCAACACCACTGTCAGGCAACATTCTTATCCCGGTTTACAGATGGGGAAACTGAGGCAGCTAGTAGTTAGAGGCTCGGTGGTGGTGAGATTGGAAACCAGGTCTGGCTGGCTGTGGAGCCCAGGCCTTGGCTGAGGTCTGCGGCCTCGCGCTGACCCACCCCTCCCTCCCCGGCCCGCGATGGTCACGTCCCAGTGTACCAGGCCTGCGCTGGGCGGCTGGGGGAGGGGTGACCTCCCGCAGTCACCGCTACCACCACCGCCCGCCCTCCAGGAGCTGGACTCCGGCCAGCCCCGCCCCTCCTGCCCCCCGCAGCCGCCCAGCGGCAGCGGGGCGGGGAAGGCAGCAGTAGGGGAACACTGTCCCAGAGACTGGAGGAAGGGGCGAGGTCGGACACTCCCCCACGCGCACACACCTGCTGTCCAGGTGCGATCGTGTCCCTTACCATCCCCCTCCACGTTGGCCCGGCCGCAGGCGACAGGGGGCGGGGCCGGCCCCGAGGGGGCGGGGCGGGGCGGAGCTACCGCCGAGGGCTGGTCGGTCGGGCGGCGGCGGCGCGCGGAGGGCGCACGGGCGGCGGGACGCTGGGACAGCGGCGGCCGGAGCGCGCGAGGCGAGTAGGACCCGGGTTGGGTCGGGGTTCGAGTCCGGTTCGGGGTTCGAGCGTGGTCCCCACCCCACCCCACCCCACTCTCAAGCCCGGGGCGCGATCTCGCCGGTCTCTACTAGCCGCTGCCTCCAACTCCATCATCTATGCGCAAACTTTCTGGACTTCAGAGTGTCGCGGTTCCCGCGCCTCTGCTCGGTCCTTATCTTTGACCCTGTCCCTGCTGGTCTCTCCCAACCCCATCCTCCATCCGTACCTCCCTACCCCGTCGCCCCATCACTGCCTCCCCGCTGCTCCTCTCGCCTGTCTCCATCCTCCTTTCTACCTCTGTCCCGTCCCCCTCCTCCCTCCCTTGTCCTCCCTCGCCCTCCTCCGTGGCCTGGCCCGAGCCAGGCCCCAGGCGGCGGGAAGGCGGCCGGGCGTCCGGCCGGGCTGGGCCTCGGCCTAGCGGCTGGGCCGGCGTGGGGAGCTGCAGCTGTTTGCCATTAGCTGGGGACCCCGCAGGCCCCGCCCCCTCCCTGCACGGGGCGGGGTCCTCCTCGCCCCCGTCTTTGGGACGGGGAGAGGAGCGAGAAGACCCCAGAGACGTCCAGGCTGGTCTGGGACGGGGGCTTTAGGGAGACCCCGTTGGACATTCGGGCCGCCTCCCCGGGACCCCGCGTTACTTCCCTGAGCCACCTACCTGTCCCCTCGTGGAGTGGCCTGTCTCCCTTTCCATATCTCTCTGTTTTGCCCCTTACTCGCCATGCTCCAGGGGTCTCATAGAAGGAGAGAAGCCTGAGCCACAGACACCCACCACCACTGCCCTTTCCCCCACCATCTGCTTTCTCCACCTTTAGCCAGTCATCGACCCACATGCTGCATGGTCACATGGCTTCAGACCTCAGTCTCTCTGCCTGAAAAATGGGGGTAAGGGTGGCTTAGCTGGCAGTGAGGGGAATCTACCAAGCTAAGGATTCAAATCTAGACCCAGCTACTTTCTCGGGCTAAGTGATCCTGGGCAAGTCACTGTGTATTTCTTTCTTTTTATTTTGGCCGCCCCATGTGGCATGAGGTATCGTAGTTCCCCGACCAGGGATCGAACCCGTGCACCCTACATTGGAAGCATGGAGTTGTAACCATTGGCTTGCCAGGGAAGTCCCCATTGTGTGTTTCTGTGTCCCCAAACACTCCATCTTACCCAAGACACCGTAATACACGGTGATAACTACCCCCCTGGTAGGGTTGTCATGATGATCAAAGGAGTTGCCTGGATGATAATTATAGTTATACTATTATTCACCCACCCCCTTCACCTCCAGGGGTCTCCACAGGGGTACCATTCCTGCTTCCTGCCTCTAGTCTCTCTCAGGTCCCCAGAAAATATTTGCGATCACTTCCCTGTTGTGCAGGCGGTGACCCTTCAGGCAGGTGGAAAGCCAGGTTTCCTACAATTGGATGACTGTGTGTTCCAGGCACTGAAAGGAGGAGAAGTGAGGACAGAGACGTGGAGAGACAGGGCGGGAGAAGTGCAGAGAGACAGAGACGTGGAGAGACAAGAGAGAGACGTGGAGAGAGACAAGCAAGAGGCTAAGCAAGGAGGACATAAGACAAGACAAGCTCGGCTGCCCCTGGAGCTCCGGCCCCGCCTTCATGCCCAGCAGGTGCTCCACCTGGCCCATCCTCCTAGGTACCCACTGCCCTGGCGCCACAGCCTGAAAAGAGTGGGATGGGCCGGAACCTCTGCAGCAGGGTGGTTAGAGGTCAGACAGCAGAAAGGACTAGCCAAACTCCGTCAGAGAGTGGGGGACAGAAGTACCCTGGCCATCCTCCAGGTCTGGGGGTGCAGGTTAGTGAGAGGCCCTGATTGTCCCTCCCCTTTCCAGCCTCCAGCACCCCCTCTTACTTCCTCCTCCCACCCCCATGACTTCCGGGGCCTCCACCCGCCTTCTATCCTTGCTGCGCCCCCGAGCCCCAGAGCTGGACACATCCTGGGGGGCGGGGGGGGGAGCAGGAAGTTCTCGTGTAGCCCGGCAGCGAAACTGTTTATTTTTAGAGAAAATTGTTTCCATAAAGGGGAAAGGCTTTGCTCCTTGCTGCCTCCCCCCAACTTTCCCTACCAGCCCCCCGCCACTGCCCAGCCTGACCCAGCTCTGTTTGGGGGTCTCCTACCCTGAGCTCTGTTTCTTTTTGTGCTCCTGTGTCTCTGTCTCCCCAGATCCTTGCAGGAAGGCTGACTGTCTCCCCATTAGTGCCCCCATCTGCCCACCTAAGCCCCCATCTGTCCTGGTAGCCAGCTCTTGCCTGGGCTGAGGGGAGGGGGCACAGGAAGGGTGGCGCCTGTCGGACTTCAGCACTCCACCCCCCCGCCCCTGGTGGGGGGCCTTGTGGAGGCGGGGCTGTGGGAACAGCTGGAGCCTGTCCAGGGGCTGGACAGATGTGCAGGCGGACTGTGAGGTTTGGTTTCTTTGTTCCAGGCTGTGGGGGCCCCCCCCTCCAACCCTTTCCACAGCCAGGACGGGTGTGTGCCTGTGAGAGGGTCCCACGCCCAGGGAAAGAGGGAAGTTGGGGGGGAGGGGACAGTGGGGAGGGGGGCCACCTCCCCTCCCCCTGCAGACTCCTGACTCTGGGTGTTATCACACCCTCTTCACCCTCTTCCCAGGTAAACCTCAGCCGGTGCTGCAGGTGGTCTGACTCACAGTGCCCCCCAGAGACACCTGAGGAGCTCTGCAGGCAAGAGGATGGCCCAGGTCCTGCATGTGTCAGCCCCCTTCCCAGGTCAGGGGTCTCGTGGGGAAGAGGGCCAAGCCTTGGGGTTGGAGGTGGGGCGTGAGGGACACAGGCCAGGTCCTGTGTGGCCTGGAGGAGGGAGGGGGGCCTGACTTGAGTGGGGCTGAGGGTAGGACACAGCTCTATCTTGAGGGCCTGAATGGGGACAACTCGGTTTTGCCCTCGACAGTCTAATGGGAGAGACAGGGTCTTTCAGGAAAGGAGGTTGGTCTGAGTTGGGAGACAGGGTCCTGACTCAGTTGGGAGGTTGGAAGCACAGCCCTGCCCTGGGGGGGTCCAAAGGGGACACAGAGCCTTGCCTTGGGCTGGGGAGCTGGGGAGGGGCCTGAGACTGGAGTTGGGAAGGGGTCTGAGACTTACAGCTGAGCATTGAGTGGTGTCCCATCCTTTGGGCCAATAAGCCGTGACTCACCCAGGGGCATCAGTTTGCCCCCCAGGAGGGGACCACAGTGTTCAGAGGCTCTGGCTTTTCTCTCTACCTCAGGGACCCCCGGCCCAGCCTCCCCGCCCGCCTTCCCCTCTAAAGAGCCTGAGGTCCCCTACTCGGTGGAGACGCCCTACGGCTACCGCCTAGACCTGGACTTTCTCAAGTACGTGGACGACATCGAGAAGGGCCACACGCTGCGGCGGGTGGCCGTGCAGCGCCGGCCCCGCCTGGGCTCCCTGCCCCGCGGACCGGGCTCCTGGTGGACGTCCACCGAGTCTCTGTGCTCCAATGCCAGTGGGGACAGCCGCCACTCAGCCTACTCCTACTGCGGCCGTGGCTTCTACCCGCAGTACGGCGCCCTGGAGACACGCGGTGGCTTCAACCCACGAGTGGAGCGCACGCTGCTGGACGCCCGTCGCCGCCTGGAGGACCAGGCAGCCGCCCCTGCCGGTCTGGGCTCCCTGACCCCCAGCGCGGCCGGCTCGACGAGCTCACTGGTGGGCCTGGGGCTGCCACCCCCAACACCGCGGGGATCAGGACTGTCCACACCGGTGCCGCCCAGCGCCGGGCACCTGGCCCATGTGCGGGAGCAGATGGCAGGGGCCCTGCGGAAGTTGCGGCAGCTGGAAGAGCAGGTGAAACTGATCCCCGTGCTCCAGGTGAAGCTGTCGGTGCTGCAGGAGGAGAAGCGACAACTCACAGTGCAGCTCAAGAGCCAGAAGTTCTTGGGCCACCCTGCAGGAGCCCGGGGCCGTGGCGAACTCTGCCTAGACCTCCCCGAGGCCCCCGAGGACCCAGTGGTGCTCGAGACCCGGAGTGTGGGCACCTGGGTCCGAGAGCGGGACTTGGGCGTGCCCGATGGGGAGGCAGCCCTGGCCGCTAAGGTGGCCGTGCTGGAGACCCAGCTCAAGAAAGCACTCCAGGAGCTACAAGCAGCTCAAGCTCGGCAGGCCGACCTCCAGCCCCAGGCCTGGCCACCGCCAGACAGCCCAGTCCGTGTGGACACCGTCCGGGTGGTGCAAGGGCCAAGGGAGGTGGAGGTGGCGGCCAGCACGGCGGCAGGGGCCCCTGCTCAGCGGGCCCAGAGTCTGGAGCCCTACGGGGCAGGGCTGCGGGCCCTGGCGACGTCCAACGGGGCTGAGAGCCCCGCTGTGTTCCGCAGCCACGAGGTGATGGAGACAGTGTTCCCAGCGCCCACTGCATCCACCAGCAACGTCCACCAGGTGAAGAAGATCAGTATCACAGAGCGCAGCTGTGATGAGGCAGCAGGTGAGCCATAGTGGGTGGGGGCAGACAGTGGAGGGTCCCTCCTTTTCCTCTGAATGCTGGGGTCCAGCCCCAGCCCTGTCCTTCCACCAGCAATCAGAACCTCAGTTTCTTCATCTGTGCAAAGGGGACACTTGTGCTGCAGACTCAGTCCCTCTAGGGATCATGTGAAGAAATTAGATGTCTGAAGAATTAGGTGTGTGCTCATGTCTAGAACGTTATAAATGTGTAGAAAATAGGAGGTATTTGGGTGAAGGTCCCCAAGGCTGTCAGTTACTGGGCAAAAAATAATTCTTCCCTGATTGGCAAAAACCAGTCTCCAGCCATGAAAAAGGAAATGTGTTGTTCGTGTAACTTAGTGACAGCTTCAGGCATAGCTGGATCCAGGTGCTCAAATGGCCTCAGGAATCTCTACCTCCCTCTTTCTCTTCCTCTGTGCATCCTGGAGGCTTCTCTCTCAGGCAGGCAAAGGTGATCACACCACTCCTGGTATCTGTTGAGGCAGCTCATAAAGGGAAAGGGAGCCCCTCAATCCAGATAGTCACCAGGGGTGACCTTTCTTGGTTGGCTTGGGTCATTTGCTCCTCACTGAGCTAATCACTGAGTCTCTCGCTGCCCAGGCCCAGATCCTGGGGGTGGAGGAGCCCCATCCAAGTCCAGAGGGAGGAAGGGAGTGCTCCCTGGAGGAACTGCCGAGTCCTCATGCTGGGAAAGGGGATGTGGGATGTTCAGGATAGCCGCTGCCCCATCACTGCCGTCCTGAGGCCCCTGGGAGACACTGCCAGAATGACTCATAATCCTAACAGCTGGTCTTTATCTAATACCAGTCTGGTGCTGACGGCTCTGTTAAGTGTTTCACCCACCGAGGAGGTTAAGACAGTGGGCTGTGTAACAAGGTCACCTGGGTTTAAATTCCACTCCTTACTGTGTGACCTGAATGATCAGCTTCACTTCTCTGGGCCTCAGCTTCCCTGTCTGTGAAGTAGCCTTGTAACGGTCCACACCTCTAGGATTCTTATGAATTAGTGCATACATACAGTAAGCACTTATCTATCATGTGTTGCTACTTCTACTGTTAGTTGTTGTGTCACTAAGTTGTGTCCGATTCTTTGCAACCCCGTGAACTGTAGCCTGCCAGGCTCCTCTGTCCATGGGATTCTCCAGGCAAGAATACTGGAGTGGGCTGCCATTCCCTTCTTCAGGGGATCTCTCTGACCCAGGGATCAAACCCGGGTCTCCTGCATGGCAGGCAGATTCTTTACCGTCTGAGACACCAGGGAAGCCCAGAATACTGGAGCAGGTTGCTATTTCCTACTCCAGGGGATCTTCCTGATCCAGGGATTGAGCCCATGTTCTTTTGTGTCTCCTGCATGGGCAGGCGGATTCTTTACCACTGTGCCATGTGGGAAGCCCCCCTACTAATGATTTTCAGGTCAATTCTTGTCATAACTGGGGAAACTGAGGTTTGCAGAGAAGTTTCATGTCCTTTGTCAGACATCCAGGATCTGAGACCAGGCTGTTCTGAACCTATAGCATGCCTCAAAGATACGGTCCATTTCCTCATCTCAGTCTCAAATAATATCAGGTGGCCAGAGCCCTGTAGAGGCACCAGAGGGTACAAGCTGGAGGGTGGGGTCCCAGCTGTGTTTTCTTGCTTCCCCATGTTCTTCCTGGCCAGCTCTGGACTCCACCCCTGTGTTCTGTGTCTATCCCAAACACCCGGCCCTGCGACCCTGGCCCCCAGCCAGAGGCCCCGCCCAGCTCAGCCTCCAGATCTCTAAAGAGGCAACCTCCATTACAGACGTGCCTCCCGGCGCCGCCATGGGGCCTCCTGCCTGCAGGACACATAGACCTAGCCATGTCCCCACCTTGTACAAGCGGTCACCCCCTAGAAGTTCTTCCTCGTGTCTCACGTAACTCCCTCTTGCTGCAGCCAGCCTCAGTCTCTGCCTCGCTTGGGTGTAACTGGCATGTGCTAATTCATTTCATTGCTTTCTCATCCAGCGAATATTTACTGAGTGCCTGCCATGTGCTAGATTTTTCTAGGCACTGGGGACACAGCAGTGAACAAGACAGACGAAAAGCCCCTGCAATAAACAAATAGCCCACCAGAAACAAGTGAAGAAAAATCATTTCAGAGAATGCATGTTTGAAGCAAATAAAACAGTGATGTGAGATGGGTGGTGGTTGGATGGTGTGGAGGCCCGTGTTCAAATTCTGGTTTCCCTGCTCCGTGCTCATGAGCGAGCTGTTTAACCTCTCTGTGCCACATTTGCAAACCAGGGGTGGGGGGTGGGGCGGTGGTGCTGACCACCCAATGGCACCAGATCAGTGTGAGCTGAAATGCATCGGTTGGTGCTGAGTGTTCAAGGTGGTATCAGGCATTGGTAGGTGCTCAGGGGTTAGCTGTTGGCTCTTTGAGCCAAGATGTGAGAGAAAAGAAGCACCTGGGTGGTTTCTTGACAAATGTTTTGTTTTTCTGTTTTTTTGGCTGCACTGCATGGCATGTGGGATCTTAGTTCTCTACCCGGGTATCGAACTTGTGCCCCCTGCAGTGGAAGCACAGGGTCTTAACCACTGGACTTCCAGGGAAATCCTTGACAAATGTTTGGACCACTTAGGTCGGTCATGCATAGGTCAATAAGGAGGCTGGGAGGAGTCCAGCCTTTCTGCCACCTAGAATTTGCTCGCTGCAGCGAAGGGCAGGGAGGGTGACAGGCAGCCGTCATCTCACGCTGGCAAAGGTGGATGAGACAGGCAGAGGCCCGAGACCCCGTAAACTCTCATTCACCCCTCACCTTTGAAAGGCACCACAGAGAGATTCCTGGGAGAAGGGGCAGCCAGGCACGTGCATCTGTGGGGTCTCTCCAAGGCTTTGAAATTTCCTGTATTATTGTTTGAAACACAGTCCTATGAATGCAATTCATATTCTTTGTGGAAGGTTTGGAAAGTTCAGAAGACTCTGTAAAGTGAAAGTCGCTCAGTCGTGTCTGACTCTTTGCGACCCCATGAACTATACAGTCCATGGAATTCTCCAAGCCAGAATACTGGAGTGGGTAGCCTTTCCCTTCTCCAGGGGATCTTCCCAACCAGGGACCGAACCCAGGTCTCTCACATTGCAGGCGGATTCTTTATCAGCTGAGCCACAAGGGAAGCCCAATAATACTGGAGTGGGTAGCCTATCCCTTGTCCAGTGGATCTTCCTGACCCAGAAATTGAGCCAAGGTCTCTTGCATTGCAGGCAGATTCTTTACCAACTGAGACAGAAGACTCTAGAACACTAAATAAGAGCTCCATAAACCCACTACAGCCCAGACACAGCTGCTATGGACACTTTTTCTTTCCTTCCGATTTTTTTTTCTCATGAAGAAAATAATACGTATTTTTGGAGTCTGGCAACATGTAACTGATGGAATTTGTTGTGTTGCCTTATTTTCTATGTAAAAGCATTTAGGCACCCTTACAGTGGGCCAGGGCATTATGTGATGTCCTTTTTGTATCTTAAGTCATTGACACCCCCAGTACCGCTTGGAAGTGGGTGGTGTTTAAATCTCTATTTTACAGATGCGGAAACTGAGGCACTGAGTGGTAAAGAAATTTGTCCATAGTTTTCAAAGCCAGGATTTAAATCCTCTGATTTCTTTGATTTAACATTATCCCAGGGACATTTCATCATGTTATTAAAAATTTTTAGGGGAATTCCTTGGCGGTCCAGTGGTTAGGACTCCAAGCTTTCACTATCGAGGATGCGGGGTTCAATCCCTGGTCAGAAAACTAAGATCCTGGAAGCTGCAAGGTATGGCCAAAAAAAAAATTATTGGAACATGCTATTTATCTTTTAATAGCCGGGTGACTCTTTACTGTCAAAAAGAAAGAAGAAAGTGTTAGGCTCGTCCGATTCTTTGCAACCCCATGGACTATAGCCCGCCAGGCTCCTCTGTCCATGGAATTTTCTAGGCAAGAATACTGGAGTGGGTTGCCATTCCCTTCTCCAGGGGATCTTCCCGATCCAGGGATCAAATGCAGGTCTCCTGCATTGCAGGCGGATTCTTTACCGTCTGGGCCCCCAAAGATGCCGTGCAAATTTCCTTCTGTGGGAACCTTTCATCTGCTTTTTTCCTTTTTGGCTGCCCCATGTGGCTTCCCAGGATCTTAGTTCTTGGACAAGGGATCGCATTTGGGCCCTCTCAGTGAAAATACTGAGTCCTAACCACTGGGCCTCCAGGGAAGTTCCTAGAAGAGCATTTTTAAGGACCCTGATATCTGTTACCAAATTGCTTTATTCCCCCCAACCCCGCTAACCCCACACTGTGGACACTCCCTTCCTGCACTAGTTGGCCAAGTGATTTAAATTTTTTTTAAATTTCTTTTGTTCTTAAGGAGTTAATCTAATTCTTGGGCCCATGGCCCAAGAATTTCACCAGCCCCACTGAGCTAGGCATGGCACCTCTCTTGTTTGACTTTAATTCTTTTTTCACCTTTGTCTTCTACCCTCAATGTTGAGGATTGATAAATATTTTCAGCTTTGTGGGGCATCTGATCTCTGTTGCAATGACTTGACTCAGTTCTGCTCAGTTCTTTTTTCCCCCAGGTTTACTGAGGCATATTCAATATACAAAAATCTGCATGTTTAAAAAAATTTTGTATTGGTATATAGCTGATTAACAATTTTGTGATAGTTCCAGGTGAACAGCAAAGGGACTCAGCCATACATATATATGTATCCATTCTCTCCCAAACTCCCTTCCCAGGCAGGCTGCCACACAACATTGAGCAGAGTTCATGTGCTCTACAGGAGGTCCTTGTTGGTTACCCATTTTAAATATAGCAGTGTGTACATGTCCATCCCAAACTCCCTAACTATCCTTCCCTCATCCTTCCCCCTGCCTCCCTGGCAACTGTAAATTCATTCTCTAAGTCTGTGAGTCTCTTTCATAATCTGCACATTTTTAATGTATACATTTTAATGAGTTTAATGTCTCAGCTCTACCTTTGTAGCATGGAAGCAGGGTAGCCAATACACCAATGAACTAATTTGGCTATGTACCAATAAAACTTAATGTGTGGATACTGAAATTTCAATTTCCTGTAATTTTCACGTGTCCCAGAGAGACTCCTCCTTTCAGTTTTTTCCCAGCCGTTTAAAAATGTGAAAACCGTGCCCACAGGCCGTGATTCAGCACCCCTGCTCTGTCACACACCCCTCACCCCACTGTAATATCATTCCTTGCAACCCACCTTCCAGAAGCTTACTTAGATATTTGAGTGTTCTTGAAAAATATGCCCTAGGCATGTTTAATTTCCTAAAATGGTATTGTGCTTTAGGAAAAAAAAAAAACTCTTTCTGTTTCTTATTTTTTCCTCTCTACACTCTGTTTTGGAACTCTCCACGCTGATCTGGTGGTTTGTCACTATTAATGACTGCATAGATTTCTGCTCTAGGTATGTGCTACACTTTCTTACATGATCCCCTCCTTGGGGGACACCTGGGTTACTTCCAACTCCTGGCTGCTTTGAATAGTACTGGCTTCGTCCTTACATGTCCTGCCCTGTGGGGTTGCTGGGTTACAGGAAAGGCACAACTTCACTCCAGACTTTGTCTGATTCTCTCCGGAAAGTTCTCTCTGGCCACACTCCCACCAACCATGGCTGAGTCTGAAGTGTCCATTTCTATACATCTGCAGTAACATAGAGTTTATTTATCTTTCTAATTTTTTGCTCATTTGATGCAGTTGTCCAAGGTGGTAGCTCCTTGTTTTAAATAGCATTCCTTTGATTTCTGGTGAGGTTGAGCATCACCATACATGTTTCACAAGTCTCCTTAGTGAATCACTTAGTCGTAGCCTCTGTTTTTATCTTCGGGGCAATTTTGAGATGTTTCTGGCATTTTCCAGAACGGGTTGGCGAACTATAGCCTGCAGGGCCATATGAAGCCTGCTGCCTGTTTTCATACAGCCCATGGGCTCAGAGTGGTTTCTGTGTTTTTGAATGGTTGAACAATGTGAAAAGAGTAACACTGTGTGATATGAGCACAATTATATGAAATTCAAATTTAGTAGAACACAGCCAGGCCCATTCATTCATATACCATTTAGGGTTGCTTTTGTATTGTTTGCAACAGACCTTATGACCCACAATATTTATTATCTGGCCCAGGACAGAAAAATTTTGTTAACGCCTGTTCTAAAAGATAATTCTTTGCCTGTTTTTGGCGTTATGACTCTTTCCACAGCCTGTATTCTTCTGTCAATTAAATTTAAGAGGTTTTTTTTTTTTTAACAAAATAGTTTTAACCAAGAGTTTTTTAACTCTTAATGTTGAGGTCGTTAAACTCATCGCAGATTTCTTTTTTTAATTTTTAATTCTTTCCACTTTATCTAGGTATGATTGACATATAAATTATATTAGTTGACTGTGCTGTGCTCAGTTGTGCAGTCATGCCCGACTCTGCAGCCCCATGGGCTCCTCTGTCCATGGCTCTCCCCAGGCAAGAATACTGGAGCAGGTTGCCATTTTCTACTTATGATATATTATTATAAGTAATACTATTCATATTAGTTGAGAGTGTACACATTGATGATTACAATATATACATATATATGTGACAATATATACATGTATATATGTATGTATATATTGCAAAAATGATTACCACAGTAGGTGGTATCATCCATCACCTCACAGTTATAATTTTTTTTCTGTGATGAGAACTTTTAAGACCTGATCTCTTAGCAATTTTCGAATATATACCAGAGATTTGTGGGTTCAGTTCCAGACCTCCACAATAAAGCGAGTCCCACAATTTTTTGGTTTCCAAGGGCATATGAAAGTTATGTCTACACTGTAGTGTAGCCTATTAAGTGTGCAATAGAATTATGTCTAAAAAGATAATGTACATACTTAATTTTTAAAATATTTTATTGCTAAAAAGTGGTAACCATCAGCTGAGACTTCAGCAGGTCATAATCCTTTTGCAATGGTAACATCAAAGATCACTGATCACAGGTCACCATAAAAAATATAATAATGATGAAAAAGCTTGGAATATTCTGAGAATTACCAAAATGCGACACAGAGACACAAAGGGACCAAATGCTGTTGGAAAAATGGTACCCATAGGCTTGCTAGATGCAGGGTTGCTATTGGGCTTCCCAGGTGGCTCAGTGGGAAAAGAATCCCCCAGCCTATGCAGGAGGCTCGGGTTCAATGCCTGATCTGGGAAGATGCCCTGGAGAAGGAAATGACCACCTACTTCAGTATTCTTGCCTAGGAAATCCCTGGACAGAGGAGCCTGGTGGGCTATAGTCCATGGTGTTTCAAAGAGTCAGACATGACTGAGTGACTGAGCACAAGCACTTCTATTTTACCCCCAGTTCTCTCACCTGGGGTCTGTGCTGAGCCCTCTTTCCTCACCTCCTTTGGCCTATTTCTTCCTGCAACCATGCCCTGCTGATTTCATTATTGTGGCTTTGGGAATACATGTTACTTTCTCCTAAGGCGACTTCCCCATCCCTGTCCGTTTTAGCTGGCCATGGAGGGGCCAACTGGCCATGGACTTCTGTTCTTCCACATAAATTTCCATATAAATTTTGGTAACAGTTAGCTCCATCTCCCAGTAGAATAACAATAGTAACTATTATCAGTTCTGTTATTGTTATTTTAGTATTGCAGTGTCTAACCTTTAACTTCTCATGACTGGAAGGAGCCATCTCAGCTTTTGAGGGGCAGAGCCTGCTCTTCATGGGGCAAAAGGGGCCATAGCGCTGCTCCGATTCACTTTTTTTTTCCACTTTTAAAAAATTTGGGGTAAACCACATGTAACATAAAACTTATTCTCTTAACCATTTCTCAGTGGCAATAGGCACATTCACGTTGCTGTGCAACCAACCTTACCATCCATGTCCAGAACTTTTATTTTATTTTATGGATTTATTTGCCTGTGCTGAGTCTTCATTGCTGCGAGGGTTCTCTCTAGTTGCGGTGCATGGGCTTCTCACTGCGGTGGCTTCTCTTGTGGAGCACAGGCTGTAGGGTGAGCGGGCCTCAGTAATTGTGACACGTGGGTTCAGTAGTTGCAGCTTGTGGGCTCTAGAGCAAAGGCTCAGTAGTTAGTAGCAAAAGCACATGGGCTTAGTTGCCCTGAGGCACGTGAGTCTTCCCTGACCAGGGATCTAACCCGCGTCTCCTGCATTGGCAGGCAGATTCTTCACCACTGAGCCACCAGGGAAGCCTCCCAGAACTTTTCTGTCTTCCCAAATTGAATCTCTGTCCCCTTTAAACACTTACTCCCCATCCTTCTCCCCCAGCCCCTGGCACCTGCCAGCCTCCTTTCTATCTCTATGGATTTAACTCTTCTATGGACCTCGTGTAAGTGGGATCATGCAAATCATGCAACATTTGTTCTGTGACTGGCTTCTTTCCCTGAGCATAATGCTGTTAGTGTTAGTCCCTCAGTCGTGTCTGACTCTTTGCAACCTCATGGACTGTAGCCCTCCAGGCTTCTCTTGTCCATGGAATTCTCTAGGCAAGAATACTGGAATGAGTTGCCATTTCCTTCGCCAGGAAATCTTCCCAACCCAGGGATCGAACCCAGGTCTCCTGCATTGCAAACGGATTCTTTACCGTTATGGTCTGAGCCACCAGGGAAGCCCGGAGCATAATGTTACTTTACCTGAATTTAAGTAACAGACCTCCCAGGTACTTCCATCAGGAAGCCTGACTTTGGGCGACAGTGATACTTTCCACTGTCTCTTGTTACTTTCCACTTGACCACCTAGTGCTTTTGTTTGTCAGATGTGAAGTTATTGACAAGATTTAAAAAAAAAAAAATCAGATTCTTGTAAAAACCTGGCGTTTGCTCTCGGTTCCCCACAGGAGTTGGAGCTCCCGACTCAGGAATCCGCCTGGCCGGACCCCACCCTGGGCTGGGGCGCTGTCGGAAGCTTTTATGGCCAATGTCTCATCTGTTCGATGTGCTCTGCTTGTGTCAAGGGTTTACTCCCTGTTCCTAGCTCAAGTTGAGTGTCACCCATGGACTTGAGGAAGTAGTTACTTCGGTTGTCAAAAAAAGTTAAATGTTAAAGGGAATTAAAATGAATTGATCTGCAGACCCCATGGTCAGTGCCAGGAAGGGGACATGCTGGGAAAGTGGGGACATGGAAGCCACACGTGGCCTGGGATGGGGGGGACCTCAGTGGGTTCTAAGACCCAGGCAGCCACTCAGGGTCTCAGGATTTTTGTTCCTGGCTCCAGGCTAGTGATCCGGGGCTAGAACTCTCTGCCAACTCCACTCCTGTTTTTGCAGTGGGCACCCTCGGGATCCTGAATCCTACAATGTCACCTTTGTTCTCAGACCAACCTGGGCGTTTTTTTTCCTAATTATGATAAAATACATATAACATAGGGTTTCCCTGGTGGCTCCAACAGTAAACAATTTTCCTGTGATGTGGGAGACTCAAATTTGATTCCTGGGCTGGGAAGATCCTCTGCAGAAGGGAATAGTGACCCACTCCAATATTCTTGCCTGGAGAATCCCATGGACAGAGTAGCCTGGAGGACTACAATTCATGGAGTCGCAAAGAGTCAGACACGACTGAGCAACTAACACACACACACATAACATAAAAAGTTTCATTTTAACCATGTTTGAGTGTCCATTTCACATTGGTATGCAACTGTCCCCACCATCCACCCCGAGAACATTTTCATTGACCCAAAGTGAAACCTGCCTGGGTGGGGTTTTAACTTTAATTTTCTAATAGCCCTTATTGATTTTTTCTTTTTCTTTTTCTGGCCACCCCCTGTGGCTACCCTTATTGCTTTGTTTTCCTGATTATTAAAAGGAACACCTGCTTAATGTTTAAAATAAAGAAGCAGGAAGCCAGATACAAAATGTTATCTACAGCACAATGCTATAGATATTTATAGTATTGAAATAATATTATATTAGAAGTTATATTATAAAATAATTTATAATATTGCAATAATATTATAAAGTGATAATAGTAAGTCTTATCAAATTGTAGCTGCCAGTCCTCTTGGCTTAACAAATGTTCTTCATGCTCTTGTGCAGGTGTTGTCATAAGCCCTCTCTCTCACGTTACTGTCTTTAGTGTGTATGGCGTCATGATGTAGGAAATGTCGTGTCTGGGACACAGAGAGGTTAAGTGACCTGCCTGAGGTCACACAGCTCTTTTGTGGGAGATTTGAGTCCTGGCCATGACCACTATTTTCTACTGTAGTTTCCAGACAACACTCAGTATGATGTCAGAGGGGAGGTCACAAGCCAGGATTATAGGGGTCATGTGATCTTCCCTGACCCTGACCGGCTGTGAGGCAGGCGACAAAGCAGAACTGGAATGGATCCTGCCACTTCTTTTCAGGGTGACCTTAGGCCACCCTGAGGGTCTCAGTTTCCTCATCTGTAACAATCCAGCTCCCACATGGGAAGTTTTGATGAAATAATGCAAAAATTAGCCCTTGGAGCACCTGGCCCAGCATAGGTGACAAGAGGCAGCTATTATTACTGTTCTTGTTTTGCTGTTGTTACCTGCAGTAAACACCTCTTCTCTTGCCTCTTCAGGTCGCCCACAGGCTCCTGCAGAATCGTCCTTATCACCCCCAGAGTCTGAGGGGGCCACCCAGGCGCAGCCAGAGAAGAACACAGGCCAGGTGCCTGCCCATGACGACACCACCGTCAAGGAGCCCATCAGGCAAGCAGCCTGTCAGGAATTGGAGTCTAAGGAGGCTGGGGGTGCAGGTAAGTGGGAGTGGCTGCACCAAGAACCAGGCGCCAGAAGCCCAGGCATGGGGTCTGGCTTTGGGAGACTCTCACGACACCGCCCCTCCCGCTCCAGGAGGGGCTCAGGCAGGCGTGCGGTCCATCATGAAGCAGAAAGAGGAGCCCACAGACCCAGAGGCCCACCGGAGGAGCCTCCAGTTCGTGGGGGTCAACGGCAGGTGAGAGATCCTGGGCTGAGCCCTTCACTTTGATTCATTCATTCAACCAAACCACAGGAGACAGATGAGGAAACTGAGGCACTGGGAGGCCTGGTGGACTGACTCCAGTCAGTCTGGTGCTGAGCTGGTGCTATAACCAGTCCATCACACTGCCCCATGGGAGGCGCTGGACTCGGCTATGTGCCCTGATGGAGCTCCTGGTCCACTGTGACCTGGGGCACTGATGGGCGGTCCCAACCCAGCATGGTTGGAGCAATGATGGGGATGCTCAGGCAGTGATGGGGGCCTGGAGGAGGCAGAGATGGCCCTGGGGAGAGTCACCGACAGGGGGGAACACATGTGCTGCAGGACAAGCAGACCCTTGCAAGGCGCAGAGTGGAGGGTGGGGGTCTCCTGGTGGAGGACACATCCTGGATAAATGCTCCGAGGCAAGAAGAAGCCATGACATGAAAAGTGGGAGAGGACTTCTTGGGCGGTCCAGTGGTTAAGACTTCACCTTCTTGTGCAGGAGATGCAGGTTCAAACTCCAGTTGGAGATCTAAGATCCCTCTCGTCTCACAGCCAAAAAACCAAAACATAAAAGAAACAATATTGTAACAAATTCAATAAAGACTTTAAAAATGGTCTGCATCCAAAAAAAAAAAACTTAAAAAAGAAGAAAAAAAAAAGTGGGAGGCCTGGGGAGCAGAAAGAGTTGGGGGCCTTGAATGCCAGGCACAGAAGCTTAGACTCTGTCAAGAGATAGCAAAAAGCATGAGGGTCCTATTTGCAGTAGGGCGAGGGTCTGAATCAGTATAACACCTGTGTAAGGAGCAAAGTGGGTTTTCCTGGTGGCTCAGATGGGTAAGGATCTGCCTGCAATGTGAGAGACCTAGGTTCGATCAGTGGATCAGGAGGATCTGCTGCAGAAGGGAATGACAACCCACTTGAGCATTCTTGCCTGGAGAATTCCATGGACAAAGGAGCCTGGTGGGGTACAGCCCATGGGGTCGCAAGAGTCAGACACAACTGAGTGACTAACACACTTTCTAGCATAAGGAGCAAAATGTAACAGGTACCGAAGGGTAGAAGGGAAAAGCAGTGCCCCTCCCTGACCCCCCAAACATGACCACCATCACAGGCAGTGTTTATTGAGCACTTATTGCATCCCTGGAGCCCTGTCAACTTCATAGTGCCACCATCCCCATTTAACAGATGGGGAAACTGAGGCCCAGAGAGGTCAAGTGCCCCTCCCCTACCACCTACAGCATCTCCCCCAGGTACGAGTCCTCCTCCGAGGACTCCAGTACCGCAGAGAACTTCTCGGACAATGAGAGCACAGAGAACGAGGCCCCAGAGCCAGAGAAGAGGGTTCCGAGTGTGGCCGAAGCCCCCCAGCTCAGGCCCAAGGAGACGGCGAAGGCCAAGATGAGCCAGGAGGGGTCTCAACTGTCCCAGGAGTCTCTGCACACGCCCACAGCTGAGGGAGCATCAGGATCAAGTGCAAAAGACGAGATCCGGTCAGTTTTCTGGGTGGGAGGGCTTCAGGCAGGGCCCGGGGGGCAGGGGGGTGACCTCTGCCTCAGATCCTGCCCACTCAAGCCCTCTGAGGGGAAACGCCCATCAGTCACGTACACCTTAGTCTGAATTAGTGAACCTACGCTTTCTCTTTCTGGGCATCTGAAGGTCTGGTGGCTTTGATAAAGGGCCTGAGGGGAGTGATTTGGGCTATTGGGGTTAGGGTTTAAGGGGCAGGCCAAGTCTGTTCTTAAGTCACCCACCTTCTTTGGGACATTTTGCCCCACCTGTCCATCCTGTGGATGTCTCCTATTTCTCCCCCTGATGAAAAATCCATCCTCCGAAAAAGATTTCCATCTGCCGCTGGCCATTTGGAATAAAGTTTGACCCATGTGTCCATTTTCTTTTGGGGTCTGTGCGTTCCCCATGTCTGCCCCTTGGGGTGCCGTGTAAAAGTGTCTGAGAAGGAGGGGGGTCTGAGATTCCACCACTCAGGGCAGCTTTGGCAAGACTGGGTGAGGGCCATGGGGCAGAGTGTTGAGACCCTCTCTGAGCACCCCAGTTGGACATGGTGGGTGGAGGACACCCAGGAGGCTGAGGCGAGTGCTCCTAAGATAAACTCCCCTTCGTCTGCCCTTGGCAGGATGGAGCTGAGTCCTGACCTCATCTCAGCCTGCTTGGCCCTGGAGAAGTACCTGGAGAACCCCAAAGCCCTCACCGAGCGGGAGCTGGTACGGTGGGGTCCTGGGCCTGAATGGGGGGGCTCCTTCCCCTCGACCCCCACCCTGGCTTCTCCTCGTCCACAGTGTCTCTCTGTGGTTTGGACCATGGGTACCCCAGGATCCTAGCTGGGAGCTGGTGGGCAAGGGGCTCTGAGACTTGAGTCATGGTCTCTGGAGAGGTGCCAGGGAGGAGGGAGGCCAAGGATGGTCACCTGCCAGCAAAGCTACCCTTGGTTCCTGTTCCTTCTGGGGCTTGAGGAAGGGGCCACTGTATTTCCTCTGATGGGTGTGTACACTTGACCTTGAAGAACCCATCCAGGGTGGAGACGCTCACACCTTCCTCTGGGGACGTACCTAGGACCATGGGGTCTACACCTCCCTTTAGGGCAGGGGACACTATGCTTTCCTCCAGGGGGGGCTCACCTAGGGTGAGGCACCCACACGTCCCTCTGGTTCAGGGTGGGCTTCATCTGGGCTGGGGTGGGCTGCCATGGCCCTCACGCCCTTCTTCTCCCCGGCCCGTGTCCAGAAAGTAGCCTACACCACGGTGCTGCAGGAGTGGCTACGCCTGGCCTGCCGCAGCGATGCCCACCCAGAGCTTGTGCGGCGCCACCTGGTCACCTTCCGGGCCATGTCGGCGCGGTTGCTGGACTATGTGGTCAACATCGCTGACAGCAATGGCAACACAGCGCTGCACTACTCCGTGTCCCACGCCAACTTCCCTGTGGTGCGGCAGCTGCTAGACAGCGGTGAGCCCTGGGGGTGGGGGCGGGGGACCCCTGGGGGAGCAGGCGGGCTGCCACCCCGGTCTGATGTTCTGATGGGGGAGACGCTACCCTCCTGGTCAGATGGGGGAGGGTGCCCTCACAGCCTGATGGAGGAAATGCCACCCTCCTGATGTGATGGGAGAGTTGTCACCCTCCCAGTCTGATGGAGGAGACATTGCTTCCCAATCTGGTGGAGGAGATGCCACCCTCATAGTCTAATGGAAGAGACACTGCCTTCCCAGTCTGATGGAGGAGATCTCACCCTCCCAGTCTGATGGGGGAGACGCCGCCCTCCCAGTCTGATGGGGGAGACGCCGTCCTCCCAGTCTGATGGGGGAGACCCTGCCCTCCCAGTCTGATGGGGGAGACGCAGCCCTCCCAGTCTGATGGGGGAGATGCTGCCCTCCTAGTCTGATGGGGGAGACACTGCCCTCCTACGCTGGTGAAGGGCCCTACCTGTGGCCCCAGCGTACTGGAAAAGGCAGCCATGGTCTTATGGAAAACACGTGGCCCTTCCACCACCCCAGTGACCCCTGTATAACAAAGGTGACACCCCTGGAACCCTAATCTGAGGAAAGGATGTGGCTTCCCACCTGGGGCTCAGAGACAAGTCGTGGTCCACAATTAGACGTGAAGAAATTAAACATGACTCTCCACTAGTCAATCTGATGAAGGAGGCAGAGCCCACAGTCTAATGGAGGAGACATAGGCCAGACTGAAAGGTGACTAGGGGGCCTTTCAGATTAATGAGGGAGACACAAATCCTACTTTCAGCCCTAAATGTGGGAGTCCAATCTGATGGAGGAATCACAGACTTCACTGTTAGGAGCCCCACCCATAATAGAGATGGGGACCCAGGGGCAGAATGGGGTTGTCAGTCTAAGAAAAAGAAGGAATGAGTCCACACCTAGACTAGTGGAGGAGACATGATGCCCAGTGCTCATTACGGTAGTGAACAAGGCTTCCAGTCTGATGGCAGAGATGTGGCCTGGCCCTCAGGGCCCCTCCGCCAGCCTTGAGGCAGACCCAGCCAGCATCACGGGGGTCTGAGACCCAATGTCTTCCTGGCCCTCTCCTGGCAGGTGTCTGCCAGGTGGACAAACAGAACCGCGCCGGCTATAGCCCCATCATGCTCACCGCCCTGGCCACCCTGAAGACCCAGGATGACATCCAGACCGTCCTACAGCTCTTCCGGCTTGGAGACGTCAATGCCAAAGCCAGCCAGGTATAGGCCCTTGGCGCCGGCGACCTGGACAGCCCTTTCCACTTATGACATCCTAGCCCTGCCCCGAGCCCAGGGCGAGAACCCCCACTCCACAGACAGAGAAACTGAGGCACAGAGAAGTATTCATTTCCTCAAGGTTCAACCAGAGGAGGGGGACTTGATCCTGGGGGTCTAGCTCCAGAGCCCCATTCTTTAAAAAAAAAATTGTTTGTTTATTTGGCTGTGCCAGGACTTAGTTGCCACATACGGGATCTAGTTCCCTGACCAGGAATCAAACCTGGGCGGCCCTACTTTGGGAGCCTGGAGTCTTAACTACTGGATGACCAGGAAGTCCCAGACCCTGCTTGCTTTTTTACTGGTTTTATTTTTAATTAAAAGAATTGTCTTAGTGGTTTAGGTTTGTTTTTTTTCAATGGAGTATAATTGATTTATAATGTGTTATTTCTGGTGTACAGCAAAGTGATTCATTTGTATATATACACACATATATATAATTTTTCATTATAGGTTATTACAAGGTGTAGAATATAGTTCCCTGTGCTATACAATAGGACCATGTTGTTTAATTTATATGCAGTAGTGTGTATCTGTTAATCTCAAGCCTCTAATTTATCTCTTCTTCCCTACCTGTTCCCCTTTGGTAACCATAAGTTTTTTTACTATGTCTGTGAGTCTGTTTCTGTTTTGTAAATAAGTTTATTTGTATCATTTTTTTAGATTCCACATATATGTGATATCATATGATATCTGGCCTTGTCTGATTTACTTTGCTTAGTGTGATCATCTCTAGGCCTATCCATGTTGCTGCAAATGGCATTATTTCATTATTTTTTATGGCTGAGTAATATTCCATTGTACCACAATTGTACCACATCTTCTTGGTCTCTTCATCTGTCAATGCTTTCATGTCTTGCCTGTTGTAAAAGTGCTGCAATGAGCATTGGGGCACAAGTATCTTTCTGAATTAGAGTTTTCATCTTTTCTGGGTATATGTCCAGGTGGTTTACTTTTTGAAAAATTGAGGTGAAATGCACATACGATGAACCCTTTTAAGATGACCAAGCCGGCAGCATTTAGCACAGCTGCAGTACTGTGCAACCTCTACCTCTGTCTGCCTCCAGAACACCTTTACACCCTGATAGGAGACCTGGCACCCGCAGCTGTCACTTCACTGCCACCTTCCCTTCCCCAACCCCTACCCCCCTCAGTCTGCTTTCTGTCTCTGCGGATTTGCCTGTTAGGGATATATTATGTAAATGGAATCATGTAGTATTGTGTCCTTTTGTGTCTAGCTCTTGTCACAGAGCATACTTTTCTTTATTTGGCTGTGCCTGGTCTTAGCTGTGGCATGTGGGATCCAGTTCCCTGACCTGGATGGAACCCAGGCCCCCCACATTGGGAGCTGGGAGTCTTAGGCACCAGACCACCAAGGAAGTCCCTGGACGTTGGTTTTTACTGAGATTTAACCTCGTAGCTCAGTCGGTAAAGAATCTGCCTGCAATACAGGAGACCTGGGTTCAATCCCTGGGTCGGGAAGATCCCCTGGAGAAGGAAATGGCAACCCATGCCAGTATTCTTGCCTGGAGAATCCCATGGACAGAGAAGCCTGGCAGGCTACAGTCCATGGGGTCGCAGAGAGTCGGACAGGACTTAGCCACTAAACTACCACCAACTGGTAGACAGAAAAGCGTACAACTCTTGGCTCAACACATTTTACTTACGTTTGTACCTGTGACTTAGGAATCTGATTTAAGTGGGCATACAGATGGATAGCATCACTGACTCAAAGGACATGAACTTGGGCAAACTCTGGGAGATAGTAAGGGACAGGGAGGCCTGGCGTGCTGCAGTCCATGGGGTTACAAAGAGTCGGACATAACTTAGCAACTAAACACCACCAACAACAAAGGATGGGGAGACACAGAGCATGTGCCCGAGGAGGAGACATTTAAGCTGAGACCTGAGGGATGAGAAGGAACCAGCAGGAAGAAAAGGGATCAGCAAGTACAAAGGCCTAGTGGTAGGTAGGATTATCGAAATACAGAAGGAAGCCCATGAGTGGAGGTGCAGTTAGCATCAGAGTACTCGGGAACCATGGAAGGTTCCAGAGCAGGGGTGTCACCCTCTGGGGCCTGCATGATCCATAAGCCTGTTCCTTTGCCCTACCCAGGCGGGGCAGACAGCCCTGATGCTGGCGGTCAGCCACGGGCGGGTGGACGTGGTCAAAGCCCTGCTCGCCTGTGAGGCAGATGTCAACGTCCAAGATGACGACGGCTCCACGGCCCTCATGTGTGCCTGCGAGCACGGCCACAAGGAGATCACTGCGCTGCTGCTGGCCGTGCCCAGCTGCGACATTTCCATCACCGACCGTGTGAGTCCCCACCCTGGAGCGCCCAGGGGGGTGGGTGGGAGCACAGTGCGGGGCATCAGCATAGCAACCAATGCTTTGCAGGACGGGAGCACGGCTCTGATGGTGGCCTTGGATGCGGGACACAGTGAAATTGCGTCCATGCTGTATTCCCGCATGAACATCAAGTGCTCGGTGAGTCTCAGCCCTAGCTGGGAAGGGGGTGGGGGCTCTGAGGGGGGATGGCTTACAGGGACCACGCCAAGGGCTGCAGAGTCAGCTGTTTGTTGAACCTTCCTGGTGCCCCCACGAGGAAACAAGACACAAGAGCTAAGACTGTGCAGTTATGGTTGGTTATCACAGAGTTCAAACCAGATCTGTCTGGTTCCAAATCGTGTTCATTACCATGTGGAGGACGTGGGCATTTACTCGAAGTGTGTCATTGTATTCAAGGCCTTGAGAAGTTTCACTGTAAAGAAGCCTAACTGTGTTTTAATGGGGAATTTCTCTGATTTGACCCTAGAAATCTGGGTTTTCTCAAAAAAAGTTATGCCCATTAGCAAAATGCTCTTCTGGAAGCCTAACAGGAGGATAAGATTGATGTTCGCTGTGTCCTGAGTGCTTGATGGAGGAGAAAGCCCTTCCAGTCTGATGGGGGAGGTAGGGGCAGTCCTCATAGGTCTCCAAAGCAGTGCCCTTGTCTGATGGAGGAGACAAGCCCTTCTAGTCTGATGGCATGTGTATGTGCTCAGTTGTGTCAAACTCTCTGCGACCCCATGGACTGGAGCCCACCAGGCTCCTCTGTCCGTGGGATTTCCCAGGCAAGAATACCAGAGTGTGTTACCATTTCCTCCTCCAGGGGATCTTCCCAACACAGTGATCAAACCCATGTCTCCTTCATTGGCAGGTGGATTCTTTACCACTGAGCCACCTGGGAAGTGCCTGCTAGTCTAATGGACTGTATACCAAATGCCTCCCTATTGGGATTTCCAGAACCCTCCACAAGAACCCTATTCAACTGCATAATGTACTGTTACTGTGACCATTTTTCAGGTGGGGAAGCTGAGACTTAGAAGGTTCCATTCTTGGTCCAAAGCCTCACAGATAGGAAGGGGCAGAGACCTTAGGGTCTGAATCCAGACTTTGGACTGGAACCTCTCTGCCTGCTCCTCCTCACCCCCACCTCCAGGAAGGGGCAGAGACCTTAGGGTCTGAATCCAGACTTTGGACTAGAACCTCTCTGCCTGCTCCTCCTCACCCCCACCTCCCACTTACCCTCGCCTGCCTGAGGCATGTCTGGCGCCAGGTTCGAGGGTGGCGAGGTAGGCGTTGACCACAGCAATTTCCCCAAATAGTCCAGGAGAGAGAAGTTTGCTGAGACATAAGCCATCTGGCTCCTGCTCGGCTTGCAGGTTCTTGCTGAGGCTCCGAGTCTTCCCAGCGTCACTGCTTAGGGTCTTAGATGCTCAGGGGATCCCCTTGGGATCAGCTCTGGGCCTCCATGTCCACACTGGGAGATGGGGGTGATGGGGCTGGGTAGTGTCCTGCTGTCTGACATGTGGTCCTGCTCCCAAGGGCTCCACAGGGATGGATCCCAGTCCTCCATCATTGTCCTCTGGGACCACTGCCGCCGCCTCCGCACTGCTTCTCTGGCTCGCCTCCTCACTGCCTCCTCCACTGTCCTCCCCAAAGCGGCCAGAGGTCACTGTGAGCACCTGAGTCGGGGTACAGCCGTCCTCTGCTCACAGCCCTCTGTGACTCCCACCCCGCTTGGAATGGGGTCATCCTCAAAGCCCACCTCCCCCCACTCTTACCTCCCCTTTCCTTGCTCTGCTCCAGCCACACTGGCCCGATTGCCACTCCTGCCTGAGGGCCTTTGCACTTGCTGTTTCCCCCGCCCGGAACACCCTGCCCCTTGGGTGCCCCTCCAACATCCTTCAGACATCACCCTGCCAGACCACTTGCTCTCCACTGTCACTGCCACCTTATCACTCAGGAAGAACCCTTCACTGCATTCATCTGTGAGCTTCTGTGAAGCTATCTTCCCAGCAGTGTCACCTCCTTGAGGCCAAGGGACCACAGCCTCTTGTTCACTCACCACAGGCGCAGGGCCAGCCAGCAAAGTTGCCACCTCAGACCCCCAAGGGAAGGCCACACTAAAGGACTTCTGCCTCTCCTTTCAGTTTGCCCCGATGTCAGATGACGAGAGTCCTGCGTCATCCTCTGCAGAGGAGTAGCCATGAGAAGAGCCCAAGGTGCCACTCCTGGGAACCAGGCAGCCCTGGAAAGAACTGTCCCTCGTCTCCTCCCTGGCCAGCGCCCATTCGATCCACCAAAGTCCCAGTATCAAAGGCAATTGGGGTTTTCCTCTGCTTCCCAGGGGGAGACCCCAACAGCGTGGAGACTTCAGCTGAAAGCGGGTTTTTTCCCAGTACCCCGGTTCAAAGCAGCCGCAGCACAGACTGGAGCTAAACTCACATGTAAATCGGCGCCAGTGGCTGGCTCTGAGGCGTGGGTTTGTGAGGAACGCTGAGAACAATCAACTGGCAATTACAGATGGAGGAGGGTAAGAGGGAAAAATATTGTATTTCTGAATCACAGTTGGAGGGGGAAAGGGGGGAAAAGATCACTTACTTCCTTGTTGCCAAATTTGAAAGTCACTGGAATCGTATATTTTCGCTTTAAGCCTAAATGTTGTTACGCACAGATGGCATCATCTAGAGTGGCCTGACACCCAGTCCCCCTACATTTAATTGTCTGGTATATAGTCAGGTTTTGTCCCCTGCCCCCTGCCCAGACGACTTTCTTGGTGGCATTTGCTTGTGGTCTCTTCCCAAAGCAGATTCTGTCTCTGTCACCCGGGTGGGAAGTTAAGTCATTTCTTCTGCCTTCTGTTTCTTCCCACTGCGAGCAACACTCCCACCCACCCCCGCCCCATTCAGGTGTGGGGCTCAGGAGCCAGCAGCTGAGCTGTGCAAGTCGTGCCTTTGTTGAGATTCCCCAGAGTCTCCTCCATGCAGGGGGGCCCTGGCAGATATTCATTTTCCTAGAAAATCCTTTAGACCTGGACATGTGGGAAATGAATCCGGTCCCCAGAGGGGTGCCTACATCCCTAGGCTTAGAACCCCAGTGACGAGGCCATCCTTCTCCCCAGACTGCAGAATGTCTCTCCTCTAAGGAAAGAAAACAGGGCATGAGATTGTTGGCAAGCATAGGCCCAGTTCCAAAAATCCCATGTGTGCTCGATTAAAAGCTGGCTGCCCCCGAGGGCTCCCAGTGCAAACTTAAAGAGACAGAGCTTTGCCGAAAACCAAACAAGGGCCAGCTGGTTGTTGTTTTTTTTGTTTTTTTTTAAACAACCTACAGGCTTTCCGGAGCCGCCTGGAACACAGCCTGCTGGAAACGGGCTCTCCCAACACACACAGTTTCCTGCATGGCCTATTTTGTCTCAGAATCGCAACATAGTTTTCTTTCCCATTCCTTCCTTTTGTGACCAAAAAAGAAAAAGAAAAAACAGGGAGGGGAGGAGGGAGACAGGTTCTAAGCCTGGAAAAGCGCCTTGTGACCTGGGAGTAAGATCCCTTCGTCTTTAGAGGTCCTGCCCTCTCTCTCGTCCAGTTCTCAGTGTAGCCACCAGGGTGGGCGCTGAAACCCCAGCAAGACGGGTCAAGCACTCGGCACTGCCCGCGTTCATTCAGCAAAGCCAAGTGCTGGCTTCTCTCCTAGAAAAAGAGGTTTCCTGGCTTGATGGAGTCTGCTCACTTTGATTATGATGGAAAGGATAGTACCTAAGACAAGAGAACTTAGATGGTCAAAGGAGAGAAACACTTGGATGGTCAAAGGAGAGAGACACCCCAGTTTGTGTGCGTATGTGTGTGTGTGAATGACAAGGAAAGGAAATCCAAGCTGACTGGGGATGACCACTGACAGGAGGCCACAGCTTTGGGCAGCCTTGAGAAGCGGTACAAGAGTTGTGTGTCTATGTGTCCGGCCCTGGAGCTGTGGGTGTGTTTATTTTAAGCTTCTAGAAGCAGCTCATGGACCACCACCACCCCCGCCCCCCCACCGTGAGTCCATATTTATCCCTGTGTGTTCCCTTCTCCCCTCGCCCTCACCCCTTGGGCTTGGCGTGGTAGGTTACAGGGGGTTCTGTGTCTGACCCCGCTCTCTTCTCACATGTATTCAAGACCTTTAACTTCACTTTCCGACCATGGTACGTCCATAAAGACAGTATTACACTTAAATGAAGTATTCCTTTTTGTAATCATTTTTTAGAAGGTAAAGGAATTTAATAAAGCTACCTTATGAGAAGGCCAAAGTGTCTGTGTCTGGTGTTTGTCTTACTGTACTCCTCTTTTTAAGTCAACTAATTTTTAAAATTTTGGCTGAGCTAGGTCTTCGGTGAGGCACACAGGCTTAGTTGCCTGTGTGATCTTAGCATGTGGGATCTTAGTTCCCCAACCAAGGGATCAAACCCACATCCTTTGCATTGGAAGGGGGATTCTTAACCACTGGACCACCAGGGAAGTCCTTGTATTTCTCGTGAAGCTTTAAAATAGATCTCTTTTTTAAAATGGACTTATTTGAACAATGTTCAACACTACAGAAAAGTGGCAAGACTATTAAAATAAATGCCCTTATGCTCTGCCCTACACTGACACTATCCAATACTGTAGTCACTAGCCAGCTGTGGCAATTTCCATTTAAATGCAGATCAGTTGTAATAAATTCATACTCAGTAGCTGCACATAGCTGGTGGCTACCAGACTGGGCTGCAGAGATACAGAACACAGTCACTGTGGTAGAAAGATCTAAACAAACCCACTGTGGGCACCTCAGAAAAAAAAAAGTTTCCTGATTTTTTTTCTCTTCATGACAAAATAATTTACAGTGACTGTAAAAGGCAAAATTTAAACAATAATGAAAACATCTGGCATAGGGGAGGGTGCCATGGTCCCATTTGGTAGAAATGTGCACCATTGTCAACACTTGGAGCATCTCCCGCCAAACATTTCCTAACAGGCTGAGTATTAAAATACCTTGTTTTCCTGTTTTATTTTTTTATTGAGGCAGCATATACTGTTTGTGTACGAGTCGTGTATAAAAGCTGGGGGCTTCCCTGGCAGTCCAGTGGTTAAGACTTCGTGCTCCCAATGCAGGAGACATGGGTTTGATCCATTGTTAGGGAACTAAGACCCTCCATGTTGTACATTGCAGCAAAAAAAGTGTACAGCTCCATGGCGGTTTGAAAAGTGAACATCCTCGCGTTACCAGCATGAGGACAAGAAGGGGAGTATCCTCAGCCCCTCCACTCTCCAGTCCTGGGAGCTCTCTCCCTCTCTTCCCCAAGGATACTTGATAATGGATGATTGGTCTCCTGATTCTCACTTCCTCTGTTTTCCCTTTGGACCAGGAGATAATGGGTGGTTTTCAGAGGTTATAGGAAGTCCTAGAAATTTTATGCAGTGTTGTGTATTTCTGAGTGGAAGGTTCACTGATCTTGTCAGTTTCGGAAGAGTCTGTGGTTTGTGAGCCAAGAAGAGGCCTTTTGGATATTGAAAAAAAAATAGATGGTGGGAAGCTGCTGTATAGCACAGAGAGCTCAGTTCAGTGTGATGACCCCAAGGAGTGGGGATGAGGGAGGGGATGTATGTATACACGTAGCTGATTCACTTTATTGTATAGCAGAAACCAACACAACATTGGAAAGTGATCATACTCCAATTAAAAAAAAAAGATAATTGCAAAGAAAAAAAATATTGTTCAGAAACTCCCTGGCAGTCCAGAGGTTAGGATTTGGTGCTTTCACTGCTGTGGTTCAGGCTCGATCCTTGCTTGGCGAACTAAGATCTCACAAGCTGCATGACATGGCCAAAAAACAAATAAAAATTGTTTCTCATAAGCAATCACCCAGGATCATTTTGTCATCTTTGCTACCTTGTTCAGCTCATGCTGAAGACCTCATTCCCCACTCCCCAAACCCAGTGTCTTTGTTTGGCTTTTTAAAAAATACAAGTCTGTTTATTTTTGCGGCAAACTATACATAACAAAACATTCACCATCTAAACTCTTTCTGTGAAGTTCAATGGCATTGAGTACATTCACTTTGTTGTGCAACCCTCCCCACCATCCATCTCCAGAACTCTTTTCATCTTCTCAAAGTGAAACTCTGTCCCCTTTAAACATTAACTTCGTCACCCTCACCCCCAGCCGCTGGCAACTCCCATTCTCCTGTCTCCATGAATTCAAGTACTCTAAGGACCTCGTATAAGTGGAATTGGGGAGTTTTTGTCTTTTTATGACTGGCTTATCCCACCTAGCGTAATATACTCAACATTCATCCATGCTGTAACGTGGCAGAATTTTCATACTTAAAGACTGAATAAAATTCCATTGTTCGCATACACCACATTTCATTTATCCATTTATCCACTGAGGGATACTTGGTTGCTTTCACATTTTAGCTATTATAAGTCATGCTGGGTGTACAAACAAAGTCCCAGCTTTCAATATGGGGGGTATATACCTAAAAGTACAATTGCTAGGTCATGTGGTGGTTCTATTTTTAGTATTTTAAGGAATAGCTATAATTTATCCCAGAGCAGTTGGCCCAGTTTACATTCCCACCAACCAGTTTCTCCATTTCTTCACCAACAATTGCTATTTTCTGATTTTTAAATTTTTTTAATTTTAATTAATTTTTATTGAAGTCTAGTTGCTTCCAGGTGGTGGTAAAGAATCTGCCTGCTAATGCAGGAGATGCAGGTTTGATCCCTGGGTCGGGAAGATCCCCTGGAGAAGGAAATGGCAACCCACTCCAGTATTCTTGCCTGGAAAATTCCATGCACAGAGGAGTCTGGCAGGCTACAGTCCACGAGGTTGCAAAGAGTCAGACACAACTTACTGACTGAGCATGCATGCACATATAATAATTGCTTTACACTGTTGTAAAGCTTTAGCTTCTGCTTTATGATTTATTTTTAATAGTAGCCATCATAATGGCTGTGAGTAGTTCTTGCTTTATTTTTTGGCAGTGAAGTGAGTGGCCTTTCTGACAGAAGCATTTATATCTTTCAGCCTCTGCTGGTGCAACCTGGAATGGCTTATCTCTTGAACAGCCTTTCCCAGCTGATAAGAGAGCTATCATTAGCTCATGGCTTAGAAAGGTTAAGAACTTGCCAAGGTCACAGGTGATCTGCAAAGCCAGAAACTGACTCCATGGTTTTATCGCCTTTTTATTCCACTCAGCATTGTGCCTGCCTTTCAGCGCAGAGGTCAGCCCCTAACACCAAACAAAGGTCACATAGCCCATGGTAACAAAGCGAACTCAGCATCAAATGCTCTGCCATCAGGAGGGTGAGCAATGCTATAAGCACTGACTCTGGGGTCCCAGCTCCACGCCCGGAAACCGACATTTCTGCAGGAAACTACTCAGGTGACATCACTTCTATATCTGCAAGCCACTTTATGAGACAAAGGATGGGGAACTTCTTTTTTTTAATTAATTCATTTGACTGCCCTGGATCCCAGCTGTGGCATGTGGGATCCAGTTCCTAGACCAGGGATTGAACCCGGGCCCCCTACATTGGGAGCTCAGAGTCTTAACCATTGGACCACCAGGGAAATCCCAGAACTTTTGTTCTTGAACCTCCTCATCGCCATACTCTTCCCCCAGGAGAGCTGACATCTGATACTGGCTTATCCTGACAGCCTGAATTTCTATCCACAGCTCAAATGTCTTTGCAGACTCATATAGCCAAGCAACTGCTTTCTCAATAGCTCCACGCAGTCATCCTCCAGGCCCTGGGACTTTCCCCAAACTTTTCACTTCATGCACTCCCTCACTTCCAAGTCTGCTCCTCTCCATACTGGTCACAAGTACCACCACCACCTAATAGGTATTTGGGCCAAACACCCAGGAGCTTTCTTTCTCTTCTTCATTCAGCACATCCAGGCTTGCTGGCAAGTCCTCTCAATTCCAGAAGATTTAGAACCAATCCCCTGCCTAGCTCTCCCCTACATAACACCTTCCAGTGCTTCCTGGTGCATCAGAATAGAGACTCAAGAAATCTCTTGCTCACTCCTCTCTGGCCATGACAACCTCCTCACCATTCCTTAAAGAAATTAAACTACTGGGACTTCCCTGGTGGTCCTGAGGTTAAGACTCCAAGCTTCCAAGGCAGGGGGCCTGGGTTCCATCCCTGGTCAGGGAACTAGATCCCATATGCCACATCTAAGAGTTTGCATGCTGCAACTAAAGATCCTAAGTGCCGCAACTAAGACCTGGTGCAGCCAAATAAATAAATATTAAGAAAGAAAGAAAGAAATTAAACTTCCACACCTCAGGAGCCTTTGAACTTGTTCTTTCCTCTACCTGTTGGCTTGTTTCCTTTTCATCACTCAGGTTCCTATTCATATGTCCCCTTCTCAGGGAATCCATCCTTGAGCCCCTAACCTAAAGCCATTTCCCTCCCCCGCTCCAACTTGAGTGATTTTGTCTTATGACCCTGTGTTATTGCCCTCATAGCAAGTCTTCCTGGCTGACTGAAATGATCTCATTCATTTTTTTGCTTATTGTGAGGTCTTGTCACTAGAGCAGTGACTTTCAATGATTTTTTAAAAAAGATTTTTGGCACTCCCTTAAATTATTTTTAATTCAGAGGTTTCCTTACCTTCAAAAAATTTTAATATAATTTATATCTTTTATTTATTCTCTTTTGGGTGCACTGGGTCTTCAACGCTGTAGACAAGCTTTCTCTCTAGTTGTGGTACACAGGCTTCTCATTGTGGTAGCTTCTCTGTTGCAAAGCGTGGGCTCTAGGGTGTTCGGGCTTCATTAGTTGCAGAGTGTGGGCTCAGTAGTTGTGGCACATGGGCTTAGTTGCCCAGGGCATGTGGAATCTTCCCGGACCAGGGATCGAACCTGTGTCCCCAGCACTGCAAGGCAGATTCTTAACCACTGGACCACCAGGGAGGTCCTCATGATTTTTTACATGTCCCACAGCAAGACACAAATTTCGTATGTGACCCAGGCTGCATCACAAATTACCTCCAAATCTACTGGCTTTAAACAACATGGATCTTGCTCACAAACCTGCAGTTTAAGCGGGCTTGCTGGGAACATCTCTCTCTTCTCCTCTTGGTGTCAGCTGGGAAGGCTCAAAGGCTGGGGGCTGGAATCATTTCAGTGCTCACTCCCTTACTTGTCTGGCGGTTGATGCTGGTTTTAGCTGGGCCCTTATCTGGGAGACTGTTCATGTGGCTTGGGCTTCCTCACAATATGGCAAATGGGCTCAGAGAGCCTATCCTGGAACTGAGAGAGAGGGAGAAAGCAAGCTAGCACCAGGCAAAAGATGCATCTTGGTTTCTGACCGAGGCTTGCAAGTCACACAGCATCCCTTCTGCCACATTCTGTTAGTTGCACAAAATCCTGCTGAAGTTCAAGAGAAGAATAGAAGTCTGACTCCTGACAGGGAGTGGCAAAGCTGGAACTATTTCTGTCGCTATTTTTTGGAAAATACTACCTGCCACACCCAGTAGACAAATGTTTGGAGTTTCCCCAAAACAATACCTAGCTTTTTGTACACAATGCAGTGATTTTTATCCCCATTGTATTTTGTAGAAAATGCTGGTCATGACCTGCTGGATTGATGTCTTCACCTCATTTGAGGGACACGTCACAAAAATGAACAGTTTTTCTTTCCTGTACTGTAACCCTGCACAGCACGCTGTCCAGTAAGAGCTGGATACCTCACCTACTAGCTTTCTACATATATTTTCCTTAGCACCTATATAGTAATTCCTTTTAGTTCACTCAGAATCGACTGATATGGGACCGTAAATGCTGTGTGCTCAGTCGTGTACAGCTCTTTTCAACCCCATGGCTCCTCTGTCCATGGGGTTTCCAGGCAAGAATACTGGAGTGAGTTGCCATTTCTTCTCCAGGGAATCTTCCCAACCCAGGGATCAAACGCATGTCTCTTTCGTCACAGGAAGACAATTCTTTACCGACTGAGCCACAAGGGAAGCAATAACACCTGTACAGCACTTACTGAATACCAGGCACTGACCTCATTTAACCCTCATGCCAACTCTTTTATTTATTGAGGATAGTTGATTTACAATGTGCTAATTTCTGCTGTACAGCAAAGTGACAGTTTTACACACACACATATATAATATCTTTTAAAATGTTTTTTCTATTAGGATTTATTCCATGAGATTGGATGTTATTCTTTGTGCTATACAGTAGGACCTTGTTGTTTATCCATTCTAAATGTGATAGTTTGCATCTGAGTCAGGAAGTGCTTAGTTTTCAGTCGTGTCCGACTCTTTGCGACCCTTTAGACTGTAGCCACGAGGTTCCTCTGTCCATGGGATTTCCCAGGCAAGAATACTGGAGTGGGTTGCCATTTCCTCCTCCACGGGATCTTCCCGACCCAGGGGTGGTACCCGGGTCTCCCGCCTTAGCAGGCGGATTCTTTATCACTGAGCCACCACGGAAGCCCAGTAAAACAGCCAGTAAGTGGCAAATCTGGGGTTGAAACCCAATAAATCTGGTTGCAGATTCCATTTTGCCATGCAGCCTCTTATAGACTTTAGTTATTTATGTTTATTTTAAGTATCCCATGCACACACCGCAGAACGTCGGTTCCACGTGAGGCAGTTATCAGCTTAGTCCCTAGAACCCCAACCTGGAAGCAGCAGGCACTGAATTTGGTTAAGAAGGAAAGTTTGAAGCTCGTGCAGCCGCTCTCCAGCCTGCAAAGGCGCATCAGGCAGGACTATCAGGCAGGTCTGCGGAGGCACGCCCTCCTTGCGCAGACTGACTGACAGAGGAGCTGGCGCAGGCGCACTTGTCCGACTCGAAGTAACCGCCCCCTTTCGCTGATGACTGACGTGGGATCAACCCAATGGAAACGGGCCTCTTCGAAGGGGGGCGGGGCTCAGGGGACAGTTAAATTTGCGCGGGATTGGTTCTAAAGTAGTCATGGCGGCCTTCCGCGACATGGAAGAGGTGAGCCAGGGGCTGCTGAGTCTGCTGGGCGCTAATCGCGCGGAGGCGCAGCAACGGCGGCTGCTGGGGCGCCACGAGCAGATGGTGGAGCGGCTGCTGGAGACGCAAGACGGCGCCGAGAAGTGGCTGCGAGGTGAGGACCTGGGCGGGCGGGGCGAGGGGCAGCCGGGGCCCGTGTCATGGGAGCGGTGGCCAAGCCAGTCACGAACCTCCTCCCTTCTGGGCGCCCTTCCCCTAACCTATTTCCCCGTGCAGATGAGCATTGTCCCCTTTGAGCCTCTGTTTCCCCATCCATGAAATGGGCTTCAGGATAGCAGCGGGGGTTTGTGTGTTAGTCACTCAGTAGTGTCCGACTCTTTGCGACCCCCATGGACTGTAGCTCGCCAGGCTCCTCTGTCCATGGGGATTGTCCAGGCAAGAATACTGGAGTGGGTTGCCATACCCTCCTCCAGGGAATCTTCCCAATCCAGGGATCGAACCCAGGCCTCCCGCATTGCAAGGGGATTCTTTACCATCTGAGCCACCCAGGGGGTTTAGTGGTGAATATATGAGTTTGCAGGCTCTGCCGCTCTGTGAGCAGGAGCTGGGGTACTCAGGGTTTGAATTGAAACTCAAGTGTCAAAACACCGGGTTTGAATCCCAGCATTCTCACTTCCCAGCTGTGAGATTTGAGGTGACTTACTTAACCTCCCAATGCCTCTTTTTCCTATAACTTAGTTGTAACAATAAATAATCCACATCTTCCTGTTGAGGTTGTTCAGATGTTTTACTGAGCACCTGCTGTGCTCAGGCATAGTGCCAGCCCTGGGGTGACAGCAGGGAATAGAGCAAACACAATCCCTGGGGTGCAGGGGCTGCTGATACTCTAGTGGGGCGAGGGAGAGGATAAACAAGAAAAATGAATTTGTCAGGAGGTGATGGACTAAGGATTTCAGCCCTTAACTCATGAGCCCTGTGGTCCCAGTCCGGTGGCTTCCCTCTCAAGCCTCAGTTTCCTCACCTGTGAAATGGGGCTGCTGAAGCACCCCTTTGATGACTCAAAGTGAAATTCACAGAAATGACGCTTGCATAGCATTGTGCCCTTGAAAGGGGTGGAGGTGAGGGCTGCCCATGTTGCAGCTTTTCTCAGCATCAGGGGTTTTTTGGTTTTTTAAAGGCTTCAGACTTTTTTTTTATTGTGGTAAAATTGACGTAATGTAAGGTTTACAATTTTAACTATTTTTAAGTGTCCGGTTCAACGGCATTAAGCACATTCACATTGTTATGTAACCATCACCACCATCATCCCCAGTATGCCATTGTATGGATACACTATATTTTGTTTATCCATTTATCACTGGACACTTGGGTTGCTCCCACCTCTTGGCTATTGTGAATAATGCTGCTATGAACAGCAGGGTACAAAATAATCTCTTTGAGTCCTTGCTTTCAATTCTGTTTTTGTATTTTCCCAGAAGTGGAAATGCTGGATCAGATGATAATTTGATATTTAATTTTTTTTGAGGAAATGTCATCTAGTTTTCCACTGGGGGTTCAGTGCCAGGGATTTGTAATGCCTTTTGACAATTACACTTTATGAGGGGGTGCCATTTGGGTTGAGACTTGAATGAGCTGGGAGCTAACCATAGGATGCCTGGAGGGGAGGAGTGATCCTGGCAGAGGGGACTCTCAGGGACAAGGTCATGAGGTGAGAATGAGCCTGGAGACCCAGGAGAAAGAGGTGGCTGAGGTCAGCAGTAGCCAGAGCCTGCTATCCCCCAGGAGGAGTTTGGATGTTGGTTCTAAGCATGTTGGAATCTGCCTTCCAGTGCAGGAGACTGGGGTTCAATCCTTGGGTCAAGAAGATCCCCTGGAGAGGGAAATGGCAACCTGCTCCAGTATTCTTGCCTGGGAAATCCCTTGGACAGAGGAGCCTAGTGAGCTACAGTCCATGGGGTCGTATAAGAGTCAGACATGACTTAGCAACTAAAACAACAACTGCTAAGCATGATGGATGTCCTGGGCCAGGTCTTCTGCTCTTTCCTCCTCCTCCTCCTTTTTCTCCTCTCCCATTCCATTAACTCTACTTCCATGGGGGGTTGGGGAGAAGATCATCGTAACCCTACCCGCCTGGGTTTCAGCAGAATGGATGGATTTGGGGCAAGGAGAGAAGAGTCAGCATTCTAGGGTGCTAGGGTTTGATCAAAGAATCCAGTTCAGGGACTTCCCTCGCGGCAGTCCAGTGGTTAAGACCCATGCTTCCACTGCAGGGGGCTCGGGTTCGATTCCTGGTCGGGGAACTAAGATCCCACATGCTGCCCAGCGTGGCCAAAAAATAGGATCCAGTTCAGATCCCGGCTTCGGAGCTAAGTTTGTGGACAAGTCACTTCTTTGAGCTTCTGTTCATAGCCTCTCGAATGCAAGGAGGGCTAAGCCTCCCTCAGAAGGTTGTGAGAGTACACAACCCTCTGAGTTAGGGCTCCCTGGTCACCCGTGGCACAGAGCACACACGTAGGCAGTGACGGCTTAGACTGAACATCCAGGAGACTTGGCTGTGGTTCGGATGGTGCCTGGAGAAGGGGCAGGAAGGCTGCGTAAGAGAGCCAGACCCTCAGCTCTCCGACAGGAAGTCAGCAGGCACTGTCTAACACAGGTCAAGAAATAGCAGCATAAGCAAATTATTTAGAAATATGAAGGCTGATGCCAGAGAAAACAGTGAGGAGTTTAAGTGGCTGCTTCAGAGGGTGGAGAGGCTTAGAGAGGAGTGTGTGTGTGTGTGTGTATGCACGTGCAAGTATGTGTTTAAATTTTCACAACCATAGACATGTAGCACTTTGATTAAAAATTAACTTGATCTAAGTTTGTAAACAAACACCGGCCCTCTGAGAAACATTGTCATCTGTGTCTTCTCAGGGTTGGCCGGTTTCTCTGACTCAATGAGAAGGAACACAACCTTCTTAGGGTGTTTTTGATCTTTTCAGATGTTCTGTTCCAAATATGTTTATTCTGAGTAGGTGTTGGCTGATATCTAGCGACTGTAAGACACAATTTGTGCCTTGAAGAAGGGAGACAAGAAATAAATAAGCCAGGGTGATGAGGCTGTCCTAGGAGCACGGTCATGCCCCAGGAGGGAGAGGACAGTGTCCATTCCGCCTGAGTCGGGCATTATCCAGGAGGTCCTCCAGCTGGGAACGGGTGTGCCCGATGGGAGCATCCCTGGAGGACAGGCAAGCAGGCGCCCAGGAAAACACATGAGAAAACATGGCATGTCTGCACGTATTAATGAAGCATCTTTGCAAGCCAGAACAGAGGGAAAACACGTGGTCGGGAGAAAAGCAAGGAGAAAGGAGGTTGGCAAGGAGTGCGGAGGTGCCCCTGGACCTTATCCTGGAGACACTGGGGGAGCCCTGGGAGATCTTTGAGCAGAGGAATGACTTAGCATTCAGCCTCTGACACATCCACCCTGAAGGCAGAGAGCAGTACAGACTGGCAACAGAAGAGACCAAAGCAAAGCAGGGGGGCTGACAGGGTGGTCCTGGAGGGATGAAGGGCCAGCACGAGGAAGGAGGGGCCCTGCCAGGATGGATGGCCAACTGCATCCAATGAGTGAGTCCTGGGCTTGTTGTCTGGGCAACGAGGTGGAGAGTGATGTCATACATTAAGACTAGGTAGACAAAGAGGGACTGGAGTTTCTTCGCCTGGATGGATTCAGGTGTGACTCGGTGAAATGGATACACCGAGTCAGATTCCAGGTGGGACTCTGGTGGGTGTTTGCAAATAGGACGGTGGGTCTGGGAGCCACAGATGGACATGGGCATAGATGGGGGCGTTGAGGCCACCCTCTGCTCCAGGGCTCTCCTGGGGAGCCCGAGTTGAGGGGCCCAGACTTTACCCTGCCCTGCAGAGATCCTCACCGCAGAGAAGGAGGTGGCCCAGAGCCTCCTGGATGCAAAGGAGCAGGCACACCAGGGTGGTGTTGAGCTGCGGCAGCTTGAAGCTGAGCTTCAGAGGGCCAGCGAGGAGGATGCCTGTCTGAAAGCCAACCTCCTATATCCTTTACTGCGTGTGCGGAATGGTCAGACCCCAGCCCCGCCTGGGAGGCAGCTGTTCATGCTAGAAAACACACCTAGAGCCAGTGGCTTGGGGCCGACAGGGTTGGTGTGAGGTGTGAGCATGTGGGCAGCCCTGCCTCCAAAACCAGGGGTCCTTAACTACCTGCTTTACTCAGCTCACAAGAGAACTGGAGGAGCTCAAGGAGATTGAGGCGGATCTCCAAAGACAAGAGAAGGAAGTCGACGAGGACACGACAGTCACCATCCCTTCAGCTGTGTAGGTCCATAGATGTGATGTGAGTGTGTATCCCTGTGAGTGTATGTGTGTCTGTAGCCCATGGATCTTTGCTAGAGTTGACACTGGAATGACTTCCTTTCTGTATTTTTTTTTTTTGTCTTCTCGCACAGGTACGTGGCTCAACTTTATCGCCGAATTAGTAAAATCGAGTGGGATTATGAGTGTGAGCCTGGGATGATCAAAGGCAGTATCCTTTGTGGGGAACGTGAAACCCTGGGCACTGCTGAGGAGAATTAGACGGTGCAGACACTATGGCAGAGCCCACACATTGAACAGCATGATCATATGACCCAATTCCACTTCTGGGAATTGGAATAGGACCCAATTTTGCTTTGGGTATACCCACAAAGGAATGAAAGCAGGGACTTGAACAGGTGTCTGTACATCCATGTTCACAGCAGCAGTGTTCACAAGAACCCAAAGGTGGAACCAATCCAAGCATCTATCAGCAGATGACCAGATAAACAAAATGTGGTCCATCCACATGGTGGAATATTATTCAGCCCTAAAAAGGGAAGGCATCCTGACACATTTTACACCATGTATGAACCCAGAATATAATATGCTGAGTGAAATAAATCAGACACAAAAAGTCAATACTATATATTTCCACCTACCTGAGATCTCTAGAGGAGTCAGTTTCATGAGGACAGAAAGTAAGATGAGGATTATCAGGGTGGGGTAGGGGGAGTCAGTGTTTAATGGAGACAGAGTTTCAGTTTTACAGGGCCCTTCCCTGGTAGCTCAACTGATAAAGAATCCACCTGCAATGCAGGAGACCCTGGTTCAATTCCTGGGTCGGGAAGATCCCCTGGAGAAAGGAATGACTACCTACTCCAATATTCTGGCCTGGAGAACTCCATGGACAGAGGAGCCTGGCAGGCTACAGTCCATGGGGTCACAAAGAGTCGGACACAACTGAGTGACTTTCACTTTGACTTCTCGGTTTTACAAGATGAAGAGTTCTGGAGATGAACGGTGATGGTTGCACAACAGCGTGAATATACTGAATGCCACTCAACAGGGCACTTGAAAATGTTTAAGGTGGTCAATATAATATTACATAGATTTTACCATAAGTTTTTTTTTAAATACACTATCAGAATTTACTTTTCTGTTTATGAAAATTTGTTTCAGTCTCTTTTAAAGCTTCATCTATTTTATTTTGGCTGTGTTGGGTCTTTGTTGCTACATGAGCTTTTCTTTAGTTGTGGTGAGCAGGGGCTACTCTAATTGCAGCGTGTGGGCTTCTCACTGTGGTGGCTTCTCTTATTGTGGAGCACGGGGTCTAGGGTGCACAGGCTTCAGTATTTGTGGTGCACAGGCTTAGTTGTTCCGCAGCATGTGGGATCTTCCCGGACCAGGGATCGAACCTATGTCTCCTGCATTGGCAGGCAGATTGTTTACCACTGAGCCACCAGGGAAGCCCCTCTAAGTATCTTAATAATAACAATTGAAAAGCAGTATCCTTTTGTCATGGGGTTGAGGGGGAGGGCAGTGCATACTGGCTTTCCTTACATCTGTGCTCTCAGTCCACCACGGCCCCAGCGTTGCCCAGCCCATCCACCTGGACAACACCCAGCTCTCTAAGAAGTTCATCAGCGACTATCTCTGGAATCTGGTGGACACAGAGTGGTAGCCCAGAGCCTCTGGGACTGCGTCACACAGCCCCACACAGTGGGAATCAGCCGTAGTGGGTGGTCAGTGCCTCGGTGGTGAGATCAGCTTAAAATTAAATGTTGACACATAAATGAGTTTTTGTCTTTTACTGATTTTCTTCCCCCCTGTTCCACCCTCCCGACTTTGGCCTCAGATACTGTACTAGGTAATCAAAGAGAGCCAACTTAACCTTGCCAGGGCTGCAACTTCACATCCATGACAGTGCATGCCAATGACACCATGGTAGCCAATGAGATTCCAGGTCTTCATCTGTGATTCAAGTGTGGCCCCTCTTTTATCCGTTCAGTCTCTTGAGTGCCGCTGTGCGCCCAAGGTGAAGGTGACAAGGATCTCTTCAGCCGACGGAGGAGTCAGAAGTGATCAGATGCCACCCTCAGGCTAGAGAGTGTCCAGAGTACTGTGGGACCTCGGCCGGGAAGGGAACCTGCCCCAGAGGATGAGGGTGGTGTTCATCCTGGGACTAGAAAGGAAGAGCCAGTCACAAAGAGGTTACGTAGGGGCCCATGCCTGGCTCCAGGGTGGACTGTGTATTGGAGACCACTGGTTGCCTCCCTAATATTCATTCACCACTTGATAATGAACTTCTTTTAACTGCCCAAGTCAAAACACAACTTTCTGCAGTCTCCTTTGCAGTTAAATTCAGGACAATGAAATGTAAAAAGAAGTGTTGGATGTGACTTCTCCTTAAAAGGCAAGGGAGTATCCCCTTTCCCTTCCCCTCTATTTTCTGGAATTTGGGTGTGATGGCTGGAGCCCTGGCAGCTGTATTGCCACATGGGTGACATTCTCTAGAGATGATAAGAGCCTTGTTCTCTGGTGATGGTGGAGCTGGATATCAATACTGGACTTCTTGGGTACAGGGGCTAACCTGCTGTGTGTGTCTTTCTGAGTTTAGTTTTTCTATCATGGATACCCATAATAAACCCTCACTGATTCAGCATGCAGCCAAAGCCTGGGCCAGCCAATCAATGCATTTACCTAACCCCCATCCTCAGTGACAAGTAGGAAGTTTATGGCCAGCCTGCCTGCCTGTCTGAGGGCAGCGAGTGAGAAGTAGGGTCCCTTTGCTATCAAGTGCCTCCTGGATACAGCTTTGCCTGAAGCCAGTAGATTAGGCAGTTACATGAACCTCTGGGTGTTGGGTTTTGTGCACTTCTGTACAACTTACAATAAGTACAATTTGTATTTTTTGATCAGAGAAGGACATTTCTAGGCAGAAGGAACAGTAAGTTCTAGCAGCACCTAAGTACATCAAATGGGCACTAAAAATAGTCCATTCCCGTACCCCTTGGAGGTCCTAGGGCAAGTAATCCTGCCTGTTGGGGTCCAGGAGATAGACCCCGAAAAGGGGTTATTAGTGTCACTGAAATGCAAGCACCCCCAGGCCATATGGCTCACAAGATTCCCAGAACTTCAGAGGCCCTGCTTTTATGCCAAGGGCCTGGCTTTATATATTCAAGAATATGTCCCCATAAGTCCTCCTGGGCTGTTTTCATTTTCAAGGTTGGCAGAGTTTTTTTATGATGTGAAAAAGAAGCAGAGCCCTGCATTGGTATCTTTCGCCTCCAAAGGGCAAAAGACGACCTAGACCAGGGTTTTCCTGCCTCAGCCTTCGCAGTGCTGGGGGCCAGGTCACTCTCTGCTGGGGGCTGTCCTGGATATCATAGGATAATCTGGCAGTAACCCTGGCCTCCACCCTCTAGATACCGGGAGCCAACCCCTGTCCTGAAAACCCTAGGGGTTGTGGGGGCGGACATACTCAGGGCTGCCACCCCCACCTCCACCCCCTGCCTTGTAGCCTGAGCCGGGAACCCATGAGTCTTCTGCCAAGGTCAGTTGAGAAGCTGCTGTCACCTTGATGGCCGTTCCTGCTGACACAGCCAGCCTCCACCTGCTCCCCTGCAGGAGTGAAGGTGCCAGGAGGGCTCCCTGCCCTGAGAGGACTGGGGCCCAACCGAGGGTCCCAGGGCTGGCAGAGAAGTGTATTTCCCTCTAGTTCAAATTAATGGGCACAGAGTCCCTGGGAGAGAAAGCTGGTGATGGGAGGAAGGTACAGTTACAGGCAAAGTTTTCTCTGGGCCCCAGCTCAGGGCCTGAGCCCCTTCCCCAGGGATCTGCTCCCCTGCCATAATCACACCCCCCTCCAAGCAGTGGCTTTGTTCAGGAAGGGGCCTAGGAGGCATTGCCTGCCTGCCCAGAGCTCAGTGACCAAGAAGAAGGACATTTGACATTTGAGGGAGGCTGTATGGACACAAGATTCAGATGGGCCATGTCCAATCTCCCCAGGCAGCCCCCCGAGACCAGCCCAAGGAGTGAGCAAGGGGGTGAGGCACGCAGCCCAGTGGGGCCCAATGGGTGGGTTCGGGGAGGTGCCTGAGCTCACAGGGGCCAGGGGAGGACCTGGCCCTCTGCATGCCTGGGCCCTGACTCACTGCCCGGCGCTGGCCAGACGCCCGGATGGCCTTGGCCCACGGCCTCCAGCCTGCACCCCCACCCCCTCCCCGCCTGCTCTCCCTCTGAGAGCCGGCCCATCAGCAGCCACCAGCCTTTTCCCAGATTATGGAGGCCGGCCAGGGGCACATTGAACACTAGGCCAGCCCTGGTGGGGGTGCAGGATCAGTTTCCCCCCTACCACCAGGAAGGGAGCACAGAACCCAAACCTTGGCACACCCAGAACTGAGACTTTGACCCCACACACCCACCCCGTTCCTCTTTTGGCATCCCCTCAGGCCAGCACCACCCCAAGCTGGTGAGGGGGATCCATTTTATAGGTAGGAAAACCGAGGCACAGCTTGGTCCAGTCAGTTGCCCAGAGTCACAATGACCCCCTCCTCCCAGGGAGGCTGAACCCAGCAGGGGGGCCCAGGGTCCACAGAGGAGCCTCTTGGCTCTTCAGATGAGAAACGGACTCCAAAGCACCTGCCTCTTGTCCAAGGTTACCCAGGTGGAAAGAGACCAAGAACTGGAACTCAGGCCTGTACTTGGTAGAGCCCTGCCAGGCAACAGAGCATTTAAAGTCCTTAGTAATCAGTGGTTACTGGTCAAATATTCACACACTTGGCCAACCTGGCTTTTTTTTTTTTTTGGCCTAGAGACAACACAGCTAACGTTTCAATGATTTTCTTTCAATCCGTTTTCTATGCTTTGATAAATTTTCATATAACTGACATCTCAGAAAGTAATGTTTGAAGACTGCTTTAAAACACTAAAGTTACATTGCTAGGCGCTAAGTCACTTCAGTCGTGTATGACTCTTTGCGACCCCATGGACTGTAGCCTACCGAGCTCCTCTGTCCATGGAATTCTCCAGGCAAGAACTCTAGAGTGGGTTGCCATTTCCTACTCCAGGGGATCTTCCTGACCCAGGGATCAAACCCATATCTCTTATGCAACCTGGCTTTTAATTGGTGTTTCTGGAGAAAATGGGCAAGGGTATATGGAATCGAGAGGCCGAACCTCTCACCTGGACCTCTGGCAAGCTTGGTGGGCTGAGGCTGGGGAGAGGCTGGGAAGACGGACCACAAGGGATCAACACAGACACGGCAGTGCTTGGACCACCCCCAGGAAGGCCGCAAGACCTCCTGGCAGCCTCCCCACCTGACTCAGCTGTGTGCACTGGACATCTGTGACCTGCCAGGTGCTCCCTCCAGGGAGCCACACTACGGTGGAGGCCATGAGCAGGTGCTGTGTGCCGGCTCCCAGTGTCCTTCAGTGATGGAACCAAGGCACAGTGAGCTGTTCACGAACGGTGTCACAGCTGATGAAGGCAGAGCCTATTGGAAGGCCCAGGGAGGAAGAGTAATCTGAGCCCAGACAGACCTGAGCCCCCAGGGGACAAAAGTATGGAGACAGTGACCCAGGCAGAGGGAACAGCAAGTACAAAGGTTCAGACACAGCAAAGAGGCCAGCAAGGAGAGAATGAGAGGCCATGGGGCTGGATCAAGCCAGGCCTGCACTCCACAGTGAGACACGAGGAGGATTTTCAGATTCCGGGGGTGGGGTGGGGGAGCTCAGAGTTGGGGCTTGGGAAAGGAGAGTCTGACACTGCCCTCTTGACATAGGTCATGGTGCAGAGGCCCAGCAGACTAGGGGAATGGTTTTGCTTTGAACCCCCAAGCTACCGGCCTTCCGTCCAATCATAGGGCACAGCTTGGGAGAGGAGGCCCGTGGTGTAAGCAGAGCAGCTGTGCCGGGGAGGGTGGAGCCCCTCCACGGAGGGCAGGAGTCAGAGCTGAAACCTGAGCTGCCTGGAGGGGAGGCTGGACAGGACCCAGGAGTCCTGGGGGCTGTTCCCCGCCTCTCAATTCCACTCCACTCTGTGGGGTGGGTGATGTGACCAGTATTTGATCAAATTCCAACTGTCAGCTGCTCTCATCTTCTCATCACTGAGGGAATTCACTGCCTGGGGAGGGGGAGCGCTGCCCCCCACCATGGAGGAGGGGCCGGCATGCAGACAGTTCTCCCCCCTCCCCGCCTCCCCCTCTTTCCTCCCACGGACCTGGGCTCAGCCCCGCAGGCTCCAGCCTGACTCACCACAGGCAGCTGTGGTTTCAGATGCCTGTGGGGGCTGGGGGGTGGGGGGGTGGAGGCAGCAGAGGATGTCAATTGGGGTGTCAGGCTTGGGGGAGCAACTTCCTCCCACTACCCGGCTGGTGTTGGTCAGAGCTGTTGAGCCCCTTGGAGAGGCGGGAGTTCAGAGTCACCTGCCCACACCCTCCTCATGGAGAGCAGCTCCTAAGCTCCAGTCTGCTCCCCACCCCTTTCGGGGAGCCCACAGACCAACTCCAAGCAGCCGGCCAGCTGCCCCTCATCTTACCTGGTTGACAACCACGCCCTTCCCCAGGGGACCCCCTGTGAGCCCAGAGAGGTTCACCATCAAGGTTCACCTTGCCTTTTAGGCTGCCACTATTGAAAGACAAAAAGGCAGGGCATCCAGGTCTCGCCAGGAGCTTGGGACCCAAGCCCAGTGACCCCAGCCTCCCCTTTCCCATCTGTAAAATGGGCTCTGGGCCTGGCCCCTCATTGGGCGGCCGCAGAGAGGCTGCAGACAGTTAATCCCCAATAAGTGTCTGCTCTTATTTTTCCTGACACTAATCCTGTGCGTCTGTGTCACACTCACTGGCACGATGGGGGCGCCCGAGGAAGGATTTCAGCTACTCCGTTAACAGAATACTGCCCAGGCCAGGGGTCAGAAACTTCCATTACCTCCAGTCTCTCCCAGGATCTCCCTCGGCCCGGGGACCCCCAAGTCCTGCCCACCTTCCCCTCTCAGCGCTCTCGGCCACTGCCCGGCCCCTCCCGCGCGCGCCCGGACTGTTCAGGCTCATTTGTCCGGTTTGCCACGCGGCTGAGCATGGAGTCAGTCAATCAACCAATTATCGAGCGCCCGCCTGCAGGCCCCGGACGCTTCCTGTGCGGTCCGCTCAGCTCTCGCCCCCAGAGGCATTTTGGAACCTTCCCAAGACAAAAGGTGGAAGGAAGGAAGGAAGTGCCACCCTGTGGACACAGAAAAGATGGCAGTCCCGGCGGCTCCCGGCGCTTCCCTCCGCCACCTCTACACCCGCCACCCGCGGAGCCCGGGAGGTGGGGATTAGCATCGCCCCGTTTGCAGGTGGGGAAACGGAGGCTCGGATGGGTCCAAAGTCACCCAACTCAAGCCAGTCTGCACCCTTTCCCTCCCACTGCCTCCACACTCCTGCCCTTCGGCCGGGTTCCGCAGAGAACCCCATTTCCCATGTCCTACTGGGTTCAGCACAAAGGGGCGCTGGCAGGAGGCGGGGCCTGGAGGAGGGGAGAGACTAGAATCGCCTCTCTCTCTGCCGCGGACAGGTCTCCTTCCAGCTCCCACAATTCCTGGGCTCCAGTAATGCCACCCCTTCTGCTGTTATTTCTGGATGCCTCATTGTCCCCGCATTTGGTCTTTTTTTTTTTTTTTGCCTGTGCTGTGCAGCACGCGGGATCTTAGTTCCCCGACCAGGGATTCAACTGTGCCCCGTGTAGTGAAAGCTCTGAGTTCCTAACCATTGGACCCTCAAGAGAAGTCCCATTTGGCTGAGCCAGATCTTTAGTTGAGGCCTGTGGAATCTAGTTCCCTGACCAGCTATGGTACCCAGGCTCCCTGTGTTGGGAGCACGGGGTCTTAGCCGCTGGACCACCAAGGCAGCCCTGAAGTTTACCATCTTAACCAAATTTAAGTGAGCAGTTCAGCGGCATTCAGCACATTCGCTTTGTTGTGCAACCTTGCTCACCATCCAGCTCTCTCCTCCTGCAAAACTGAAAGCCTGTACCCATTAAACACCAACTCCCCCTCCTCCTCCCCCAGCCCCAGGCACCCACTTTCTGTCCTACTTTCTGTTTCTAGGAATTTGACTGCACTGGGGACTTCAAGGACAGCAAAGAGATCAAACCAGTCAATCCTAAAGGAAATCAACCCTGAGTATTCATTGGAAGGACTTTTGCTTGATGCGAAGAGCTGACTCATTGGAAAAGACCCTGATGAGGGCAAGAGGAGAAGGAGGCAGGCAACAGAGGATGAGATGATTGGATGGCATCACTTATACAATGGACATGAGTTTGAGCAAACTCTGGGAGACAGTGAAGGACAAGGAAGCCTGGCGTGCTGCAGTCCATGGGGTCGCAAAGAGTCGGACATGACTGAGTGACTGAACAACAAGGGACTTCATATAAGTGGAGTTACACAGTAGTTATCTTTTTGGATCTGGCCGATTTCCTTTAGACAGTGTCCTGGAGATTCATCCATTTAGAGGATGTGTCAGAACTTTCTTCCTTCTTCAGGCTGGATAATATTCCACTGTGTATATATATATATATATATATATATATATATACATTTTATTTATGCATTTACCTACAGATGGACACTTGTGTTTGTTCCACTTTTCAGCTCTTGTGAATAATACTATGAACACGAGTGTGCAAATATCAAAGTCCCTGATTTCAATTCTTCTGTGTGTATATACACAGAAGTGGACTTGCTGGATCATGGTAGTTTATTTTGTTTTTTTTAATTTTGGCTGTGCCTTGTCCTAGTTGTGGCATGAAGGATCTTTAGTCAAGGTGTATAGGAATCTTAGTTCCCTGATCAGGGATCGAACTGCATCTCCTACCTTGGAACCACAGGCTCTTAACCACTTGGACCATCAGGGAAGTCTTGTGGTTTTTTTTTTTTTAATTACAGCCATACGAATAGCGTGTAGGTGGCATCTCATTATGGTTTGTCCCATTTAGTCTTTTATGCTTAGATCCTTGTATTTGTTTTCCTGTCCAATGACCTGCTGTATTCTTGTTTCCCATTTGAAACGCCAGGATTATCTGTGGCTTGACTGCCACGCCCTAAGATAGGGATCTGAAATGCCGTTGAGGTCAGACTCAGGCAAAGCTGGGATGCACAAGAGAATTGGGGTGCAGGGGACTGAGGAGAGTGCAGTCCACGTACCCCGATGTCTGTGGCTCTGGACAAATGTTATCACAGTGAAGCCAGATTTGTGATGTGAAACCTCTCAATTTATTTCTATCTTAGCAATGAATTTAATACAATTAAATTCAGGAAAAAAATTTTTTTTTTTTTTAAAGGAGAAGGATGGGGAGGAGGAATAGTTAGAGAATTGGGGATGGGCATGTACACACTGCTATATTTAAGATGAATAACCAACAAGGACCTACCATATAGCTCAGGGAACTTGGTTCAATGTTATGTGACAGCCTGGATGGGAGGGGAGTTTGGAGGAGAATGGATACATGTATGTGTATGGCTGAGTCCCTTTGCTGTCCACCTGAAACTATCACACCATTGTTAATCAGCTATACTCCAATATAAAATTAAAAAGTGAAAGTGTTAGTCACTCAGTTGTGTCCGACTCTTTGTGACCCCATGGACTGTAGCCCTTCAGGCTCCTGTCCATGGAATTCTCCAGGCAAGCACACTAGAGTGGGTAGCCATTCCCTTCTCCAAGGGATCTTCCTGACCCAGGGATAGGACCTGGGTCTCCTGCATTGGAGGCAGATTCTTAAAATAAAAAGTTTAAAATAAATAAATTAAGGAGAGTGCTTCCCTGACACCTCCACCCCCCCCATATAAAAGAGCCTCTTGCCAGTCAGTTCTGTCTCATTATCTTTTTAAATATTCTTCTAGAATAATCTTTTAAAATAATTTTTTTGTATCTGTTTCCTCTTCTAAAATGTCATCTCCTTGAGGGCATAGACACTTACTGCAGTGTCCCACACCCCTTGAACATGACCTGGCACACACCGGGTGCCCAGTGTTTGTTGAATGAATGAATAAGCAGGAAATTGAGCAAAACTTCAATTCAGCACCCAGCAGAGCTGCTCCCCAGCTGAGCACAATATCCCCTCAGAGGCTGCAGCCTGTGTTGACCTCAGAGGCTGCAGCCTGTGTTGACGCTGTAGGAAAAAGTTCCCTTTCCAAATCCTTCTCCCCAGGGGGAGTCTTGTCCCTCAATAGATGGAGGGAGCCAGAGAAAGGCAGAAGAAAGCACTTCCGGTTTAGTCAAATACTTTATTTAAGAAATGTAATCGATCACAGTAAGGCATTCAGGCTATAAAAACATTCTATACAGTGGTTTAAAAAGCGACACCCATCCTCAAAAAGCAACCCATATATACAACACAGAACCTGATTCTCTGGAAGAGGGCTGTGCAGGCACGCTTGAATAAGCTTTGTACAGAAAGACGAGGCATCTTTGCAGCAACCAGGATTTGCAAAAATAAATAGATCTTTCTTTTATATATATACACATAAGTGAGAAATGTTTCAACAAATATACAAAGTGCAAACATAACAAAAAGCCCCCACTGTCTGCACGACGGTGGTGAGGGTGTTATTTACATGCTTCAGAAAGAGAAAAGGCGTTCACAGTCTCTGGCAGGGGTGCCCACGTTCTATGGTTGTACGGCAGTCAATCCACTCGGACATTTCCATGGGAGGCTGCCCCCATCCAACCCCCACCCCCCCAGTGGTCATAAATATGATATGTGTGGCAATTTCAGAAAGCATTCTTGTTTAATGAATCCCATGAAATTCCCAAGCCCAGAGCACATCTTACAGGGCAGACCTGCCATGCATGTTTCAGATGGACACCGGCCAACCATGACCAGCTTGTCGGGGATATGAATGGCTCAGTGGCCTCTACCTAGAAGTGGAAACAGTAGGCAGATCATCTAGTCATAATCTTGGCTTTGAAGTCATGATCAAGCCACCGCACACACATCTCCCTATGTGCTGGGAGAGGGCTGGGTCTGGGAGAAGGGCCGGGTTGGTACCAATCATCAACCCGGACTCTTTGCAGCCAGAAGGGAACCAGAACAGACAGTAGTGCAAAATAATAATAGAATGTCAACTTTACACAGTGTACAACCCTGAACTGAAAAAGTGCAAGGGGCAGGGCTGGGGTCCAGACACCCACTCCTGGACAGAGGGATACAGATAGAGGTGGGAGCTGCTCATCTTCACGCACAAAGTAAGGGAGTCTCAGGCACTTTAATACATGTACGTTAAGGGCGACTGGTGGCTCGCATTTGTTTTCTCTGGGGATGATCAGGGTTTTGGTGAATGAATAGGCTTCAGTGGGTGCCACTCCTGGAAGGTCGGACCCAGGACCCCCTCCTGGCTTAAGTGGAGGAAAAACCCGGCTTGGAAAACCCTAGTTTGATCCTGACCAGGGGTGGCAGACCAACTCTGGCCATCACGCAGGCTCACCTGGCAGAGGTAAACACGTTCAGTCCTGAGTGTGGGGCCTGGGCTAGAGGGTGGATGGCGGCAGCAGCCACTTGGGACCCTGTGGGTAGCACCTGCTCTCGTGCCTTCAAAGCCACTAGCTTTCCGGCTCCGTGTCCCTCTGTCATTCCCTCCAGAGAGGAGCATGTCTAGAAGGAGAGCAGCTCAGAGATTCCCAGAGAAGACAGATCCCCCAGCTGTTCTGCCTTTCTCCTTCATGTGTAAAGAAAGGAAGAAAAAAAAAAGCAACCCAACTGCCTCCCATGGGTGCCATCTGAAGCCTGTTCTGCCTCCCAGAAAAATAAATATATGAAACAAAGCTCTGGCAGACAGGCAGATGGCGCCTGGGCTACAGTCACCAACAGTGCTTTTGGCGCAGAGGTCTCAGGCAGGGTTGGGGGCAGGTCAAGGGTCGGGGGAGAAAGTGTTCTTCCTGCCTTTGAGTGACCGGCGGCAGGTTCCGGGGAGGGACAGGACTCGAGGCAGCAGCTCACGCCACGTCATCCTCCAGGCTGACCATCTGTCTCTGTCAACAAAACAGTAAATGCCGGAAACCATCAGTCCAACATCCAGTAAACATGGCCACAAGCCACCCCCGCCTGAATCTCTCCTGGTCCCTCAGCTCAGGCCACCTGCGTCATCTACTGCTGGACCCTCTCGGGGCTCTGGAACTTGGCCCAGGCCTATTCCTCACACAACCACCGGGGGCGCCGGTGAGCACCCGAATCTGATCATGTGGCTCCATGGCCCATCTCACTCCCAGCCAATGGTCCTCCCATAGGTCCACAGCGTCCTGCTCCATCTGCCCCTTCCCTTCCCACTCTCCACTCCTCAAACACACAGGCAGGGTTCAGCCACAGGGCCTTTGCACAGGTGGTGCCTGCTGCACTCCATACACTCCCTACTCAAGAAAGCCTTCCGGCCACCTTATCTGAAGTTGCCTGCCCTCCCTCCCAGACCTCCCACAAAAAAACTCAGTCCCCCTTCCGGCTTTCACCCTTGGACTTATGTTCCCTTGGCTTATCCTGTGGCCCTGCCGCCCACCCCCCACTCCCCCCACTCCGTGAGACTGTCCGCTCTCGAGGAGGGCCTGGCCTTTAGGAAGCATGCGGAACACTCAGACAGACCCCCGGGTGCTGGCAAGGTCCCCAGCAGGGCGGCTCACCGAGGGGTAGGTGTAGCCATCCTGGCTGCGGCAGATGTGGACCTCGTCCTCCGTGGTCTTCTGGTACACAGGGTTGTCAAAGTTGATGCTGTTGATGCTCTTGAGCCGCCAGTTCTTCCAGAGGAGGAAGGTCCCGAAGGCCAAGAGGATGAGCAGTGCTGTGGGGAGAGGGGAAGGGTGTCGCCTTCAGACGCCAGGCCCTTTCACGGGGAAATGTTTTTGTTCCCAATTTATTATTTGTGTTTTTCCAATCTTCCTAATACTTGGGATTTCTCTGGTGGTCCAGCAGTTAAGACCCACTGCAAGGGGAGTGGGTTCCAACCCTAGTAAGGGAACTAAGATCTTCCCAAATGCCCTACAAAATGTAAAAAAAAGACAATACTTGCCCAGTGTAAAAAAAAAAAAAAAAATCCATCAGTGAGTATAACAAATCTCTAGCTTGAAGACCACTGTGACTGCCTCGCACGCCCCCCCCCAAATACCCAACTACTGTTGGGTATATAGTAGGCTCACATTATGAGGCACTGGGTCGGGGCTGCCCATCTCTTGAGACCAAAGATTTAAGACACATTCCCAGTGGCCAGGGAGGTCACTGGTGGAATTTTTCAACCTGCTTCTGCATTTGATGACAAGAAGGCTATTGTCAATTTTTCCATGTTTCTTGTGTATTAGTCACATGTCAGTTACTTCGTTTTCACAAGTGGGATTGTTCTCAACATTCGAGGCCACCACGGCACACTCTGCTTCTGTGTGAATGCATATAATGCAGGATCCCTCTTTGCATCATTGATGGTGGGTTTTGGGGTGCCATTTCCTATCCCATCGCTGCCTCCTCTCCTGGGATCCAAGCAACAGCCAGGGGCTCACGCAGCCTAGGTTTGTCAAAGATCCTGGCTGATGCCCAAAGGGTGGGAAGATGCCAGGTGAGCATCACCCTGGGGCAGCCCCAAGGGAGGTGAGAGCCTCCCCGGGCAAGTGTATCAAGCCACAGCTGGACAACTGGTGGGGACTTAGATCTCTGGTCTCTGTGAAGGGACACCTTGAAAGGATTTTTTTTTCAAAAGGAAAAGTGGGTATGATGCAAACCCAGTCATGATTGACAGGTGAGGGCAGGAAAGTAGAAATCTCCAAACTGCCCCCCGAAACAGAATAACTCATCAGGAGGTACCCTTGCTGGTGCCTTCCCATCCTTTGGGTGTTGGTGAAAGTGCCCATCGATCACACCGGGAACCCTGGCCCAGTCCCCCTCCCCCCCATGTGACATCTCAGATGTCCCACTCTGCTATCATCTCCAAGGGGGCGAGTGTTTGTTTCTCCCTGGGCTTTGTCCCCAGTGCTCAGAAGTGGCCTTGGTATACAGTAGTCACTCAACTATATTTGTTTAGTGAATGAAGCTAGGAAGGGGGGGTGCTCAGTGGTAAACAGGACACACAATGGGGCCATCCCATTACTGGAGGAAAGGGGGACCAGAACGGCTTGCCGGGAACCTAAGTCATTTTGCAGGAAGCGAGGAACCAGGGGAGGACCGGCCACAGGCTTACCGATGGGGAGGACGATGTATAGGGCACCCACGCTCCTGGGCCTCTCCGTGTCCGCTCGGCCAGCAACGTCACCCAGGGCTGCAGGAGAGTAGGGAGAAAGTGAGGCCCAGATCCACCGCGAAAGGGTGGGAAAACACAGCAGGTGTATGAGCAGATACTTCTCAGTGTCTTCAAACATCCAAAGGAAGTTGGAGTATCTCCCAGGCTTGAGCAGTGCCAGGCTGGCTTCTGTCCAGGCCTCGCTTGTGGGCAATTGGGATTATGGCCTGAATTTAAGAGGGTCCTTTAGGCTCGAGTTATGAAGCACTAGGGAAGGGGGATGCTGGTCTCTGAGTCCAAAACTTGTGGATACATTGCCAGTGGCTGGAGGGGTCACTGATGGAATTTTTCAACCTGCTTCTGCATTTGATGTTGTTGTTGTTGTTTAGTCGCTAAGTCGTGTCCCCCAGGCTCCTCTGCCCATGGGATTTCCCAGGCACAAATCCCGGAGTGGGTTACCATTTCCTTCTCCAGACGATCTTCCCGATCAGGGATTGAACTCACATCTCCTTCATCGGCAGGTGAGCCCCCTGGGAGGCTCCTGCGTTTGATGACAAGGAGCCTATTCTGGATGAGGGCAGGGGTCACCTTCTGTCCTCGTAATTCTCAGCAATTTCAGTGCTTGGGTTGGATCGCACTGAAGGCCCATAGTCCTGTGCCAGCTGGCCCCAGCTAATAAATATTTGGGGGAGGGACTTCCCTGGTGGGCCAGTGGGTAGGACTTCACCTTCCAATGCAGGGAGTGTGGGTTTGATCCTTGGTTGGGAAGCTAAGATTCCACATGCCTCACCACCAAGAAACCAAAACATGAAACAGAAACAATATTGTAAGAAATTCAATAAAGACTTCAAAAAAAAAAAAGGTCCACATCAAAAAAAACTAACAAACAAAAAAAGAGATATTGGAGGTGACATCGTTATATAATCACACGTGTGCACCTGGGCCAGACAACGTGAGGGCCCGTGTGAGTGAAAATATAAAGGCTTCCAAACAGGCCAATGCGCTAGGAAGACCACGCAAACCATGTTCGAGCCACACAATCAGCCAGTGAGCAGTAATGACCATCACCAGTTACATTCAAATACCTCCTGGGTTTTAATCCTTCTAGCTGTCATACATGCTGTGGACAGAGTTTGTACCCAGTTTTACATTTGCGCTTATTTAAGAAACCTCACCACAAAAATAATTTAGGGCAGTAGCAGCAGTGTCCTTGAGAAATTTTTCTTTTAAAAGAGCTCCTTTGCCAAATTCAAGAAGCCCCAGATGGGCCCGTCTGTGAAATGGTATTTCAAGCGGTGGCACTTCAATCGAAAACGGTTCTGGGCCTCTCTCTACCATACAGTTCCTGTTGTATCCCCTTTATGGTGGAACAAAGGATTCAGCTACTTTGAAGGGGAAAAAAAATGTCTGAAACTTGCTAATGTGCTTTTTTTGTTTTTCCTGGCCAGAAAAGCCTGTGCCGTTTCCGGACTGCTCAAAAACAGGGTCGGGCGCCCTCTGCTGGACAAAGCGGTGAACGGCGGGTCTCCAATCAATCGAGCTGGGGAGGTGGTCGAGTAAGACCTTGAGGGCAGGCTAAGAAGGGAACTGGGGATTCGCCTCAGTCACAAAATTTAAAGGGATCCCCTCAAATTCAGTAAACCAGTAACATTATAATGCATTTTTTTAAAAAAATCAAAATTAATGCCAATGGGAACTCCCTGGCTGATGGTCCAGTGGTTAGGATTCCACCCTCTCACTGCTGAGGGTCCGGGTTCAATCCCTGGTTGGGGAACTAAGATCTCACAAGCCACGTGGCATGGCCAAGAGAAAAAGAAAAAGAAAACAAAACAAAAATTAATGCCAATATCTCATGAAGAATAAAAGAGCAAAATTTTTAGGAAAACAGGATCTGATGATACACTTTGCAAAACCTGCCTCATTGGGACCAAGCAAACTTTATTTATCAGGACTGTCCCCATAGGCCACAGTTTGATTATATGATTTAAAAATAATAATGCATTAGAAATAAATTGATTTTTAAAGTGTAAAGGAAAAAGTAAAAAATGGAAAAAAAAATTGCATTAAAATATTAGCTGAGTCCTGGATTTTTTGGTGCCCCCTTTAGGCGCTACCCCATGGAGTTCCTGACCTGCCTCACACTAGTCCTGGCCTTGCTGGGCAGACACCTGAAACTTCAGGTTCTTCCCACGCTCATGTGATCCCCACTTTTCCAGGGAGGTGGGCAGGCACTGTTATTGGCTCCAGGTAGGGAAACTGAGTCTTCAGAGAGGCACAAGCCATGCCAGAAACAGTCAGCAAAAGAACCAAGACTAAATCCACTCTATCTCTTCACAGAGATACTGGTTATCAATGAACTGGGGTGGGGGGCGGGGGGTAGGTGGCCTCAGGCTTTACCTTGTTGGGACATTGTCACCGACTCGGCTGTGGTGAGCTCAGGGCTGGCTGTGTGCTTTGGGCCCACAGCCGTCGAGCTGACCATGGAGGGTCCTTGGGTGGTCACTGCAGATTCAGGCTCTGAAAGAATAAACATTTCCTGAATGTCCTGTGGCCCAAGCGCCAATGATAGTTGTGCTGCTGCTGAAAACAGGTAGGAAGCAAGTGCCATGAGTCACAAAGAAATAACTGAAGACAAATGCAGTGAAAATACAAACCCACTAGTGTCTATGTTATTATATTACACATTGTCTTTCAAAAGGGAGATTCGTAAGTGTTACAGACACATTGACCCCCAATAGGGACTTTCTCTGAGGATGCGGAGACTGAAAAAGGGGCTGCATTCTCTCTTAATGTCTGCATCTAAAATCAGGGCCTCCCCGCCAAAGAGGGCTGGGAAAGAGAGAACTGGACCTGAGTCCATCTCTCTGCTAGGCAGTGCCGATGTACCCAGCATTGGAGAAGGGCCTTACAACAGCCTCCAGGGGCCTTGTTCTCCCACTTGACAGACGAGCAAAGAAAGGCTGCAGAGCTGATCCCCACCTGTGAGGCAGCTTCTCATGTCCTTGGCCAGCAGCATGCCGTCGGGGCAGGCACAGGTGAACTTGGGTGAGTGGGGGTTGATCTGTGGGGCCGGCAGACACAGGTACTGGCAGCCACCATTGCGGAGGGCAGTCTTCTCACACCAGTTCACCCCTGTGGCGGGAAGAGGCAGGGAGGCAGGACGAGAATGAGGTCAGAAAAATTCCAGAACATTCCAGAGCACAGGCAGAGAACTGGCGGTAGTGGGGGAGGCCACCCCATCTTTACCTCTCGGCTGCGTGAGGTTGTGGAAAAGGACAATATCCTCCGGAGATAACAGGTTTTCCGCCATCAGGTTGATGTCCGAGCCTGTGAGGCGGTTGGCACTAAAAATGGCTTCGTTGATAATATCAGTCCAAAACACTTTATCCTACAGGGGCATAAACAAAATGACATATCACCATCGACCATAGGGGACACGACCACTGGTTCCACACCCCTCCAAATGGGTCCATGGGGGTGGGGGTGGCAGGGCGAGGGAGCAAAGAGAGGTCACAGGCGATGCTAGGGCTTTAGGACTTGGGCATTCTGCTCCCCGAAGGAGGAAGGGCCCCAACCTGAGGACCTAGCACAGGGGAAAATCATCGGATCCCCCAAGCTCCTGCCCCGACTTGCAAGCCTGAACTGCATGCAGGTATGTCGGGGGAAGAGAACTGAGTTTTGGGTTATAAACTCTCATAGAGCCCCCTGGCCATCTCTCTATTACAGAGTCTTTTTTCTTTAAAAATTTCTTAATTTAAAAAAAGGAGTGATTGCGTGCCCCCAGCCCCCACCTCAAAGATGGCCAAGGAGAAGGGGTGTGCCAGCTTCTTCTTGTCCTCTAGCACCGTCTTCCGGTTCCCTCCGTTGACATCGATGCTGGAGATGGAGTGCAGTTTGGAGTCGACCCAGTAGAGGCGGCCGCCAGAAAGATCTAGAACCCACAGTAGGGGCAAGGAGAGGTCACAGGCGATGCCCGGGCCTTGGGGCTTGGGCATCCCGCTCCTCGCAGGAGGGAACCAACCCCCCACCCAACCAGACCCAGCGCCAGGGAAAGCCATTCAGATCCACACCCCCCTCCCACCCGAACCGCATGCAGGTGTGGTGTGGGAAGAGGGGAGCTGAGTTTCCGGTTCTACACTCTCACAGAGCCCCCTGGCCATCTCTCTCCTCCAGACCCTGCCTGACCCCAAGGATTACTGTGCCCCCAATGTACCCAGAGTGATGCCATTGGGCCACTGGATGTCCTCGGTCACCAGCGAGTAAACGTCCACGCCGTTGAGGCCCCCCTTCTTGATCACGGCAGGGGTGCCCCAGTCGGTCCAATACATGAAGCTAGGGGGGCAGCGGGAAGGACAGACAGGAGGACATCAGGGAGGGAAGCTGTGACCACCCGGAAGAGCTGCTCTCTCTGCGGCATCAGCCAGGCCAGGACCACTCCCCCTTTCCCGTCCCTACTGGGGGAGGCCCTGGATGGGTTCTTTCTGGTCCCCGAACTTAACCTTGCTGATGCCTGGTGGCTCAGTTGGTAAAGAATCTGCCTGCACTGCAGGAGACTGCCTGCAATGCAGGAGACCTGGGTTCGATCCATGGGTGGGGAAGATCCCCTGGAGAAGGAAATGGCAACCCACTCCAGTACTCTTGCTTGGAGAATTCCATGGACAGTCAGGAGCCTGGCAGGCTACAGTCCAGGGGGTTGTAGAATTGGACTCAACTTAGCGACTAAACCCCGCCAACCTTGCCGGTTCCAGGGCCTGCAACCTGGTGAGACCTGGCAAGATTCGGGGACCTTTGAGAACAAAGGGAGGTTTTCATTCCAGTGTTGGGACTGGGGCCCTGGAATCTGCCCTCTGAACACTGCTTTCTGAGCCTGAGGGCTTTTATAAATTTGTTTTGGTAATTTTTTTGGCTTTTTAAATACACACACACGCATATATATATATATATATATATATATATATATATATATATACAAAGAGATTTTTTTAAATTGTGGTGTTAATAAAATACACATAAAATTTACTGTTTAAACATTTTCTAAAGTACTAATTTATTTATTTATTCTTATTATTTTTTTTAAGGCTGTGCGGCATGTGGGATCTAAGTGCCCTGAATAGGGATTGAACCCATGCCCCTTGCATTGGGAGCACAGAGTATCAACACTGGACCGCCAGGTTAAGTGTATGTTATCCTGCAGATGATTTGCAAGGACTCAAGTTCAAAGGCATTCAAACCTACTCATGGCTACTTTGTATGAGGCAGGGGAGAAAAAATTAAATTTTCATGTGCTGGAGAGCAGTTTAAATAAATCACGGCCCATCAGGCCAAAGGAAGGGAAACTCATAGACCAAATGGAAGAGCCAGGTGGTGCCGCCTGCTGTTTAGGGGCAGAGCAAGTGACACAAGTCTAAGTGGAGTGTGTGTCTGGGAGGGTCTCTCTCTCCTGGCATCTGGATAGACCAGATGACCCGCCACCATATGAGGGCATTTGTCTTGTTGGATGAAGGCCTACTGGGCCCACCTTCATCCCAGGGTCCCTCCAATCTGAGCCGTGGACACCGTGATAGGACAGCCAAGTGTGGCCTCGCCAACGTTTTCTCTCTGAGGCCCATTGCTCCCTCTCCTCCAATGACTGCTGCCCATCCTTGGGCTGTGAAATTCCCAGCCCCAGAGACCCTCCCAGACACACATGTAATGTGTTAGAGCTGCAGGTGTGCTCTGCAGGGCATGGTACTTGGGACGAGGCCATGCTTTCACAGGGGTTCCTGTGAACACTGGAGCTGCTCAGTCAGCCATGGTCCCACCTGCAGGGGGCGGGCCATGGGGTGGCGACCTTCACTTTGTTTGCAAAAATTGTCCTTTGGCTAATGCTGGCCTGAAGTGTGTATGTGTTTTTTTTTTTTAAGTGTTCAGTATTTCTTAAGGACATTGTCTTTCTTGTTTTCATGCTAACTGAGCTGTGTGTTCACTTGAGAGATGTCTTGGGGGTGTAGCGAATGGTCTACACCCCCCACCCTGTGCAAAGTTTAGATGATAAAGTTCCCACTATAACAGATTCCCCCTCCCACCGAGAGTGCAGGGGACGTGGGAAGACCCCACGTGCTTAGGAGTTAATTAAGTCCATGTGCCACAACTACTGAGCCTGAGTTCTAGAGCCCAGGAACCGCAACTACTGAAGCCCACACGCCCTGTGCTTCAAAACGAGAGAAACCACCACAATGAGAAGCCTGTGCACCACAACTAGAGAAAGTCTGCAGAAAACAATGAAGAGCTGAGGCACCCAAAAATAAATAAATACATAAAGAAAAACCTGTGCCCATCCCTCAGAAAAAAAACCCACAAATGAACAAAAAGCTAATCTGGTCTGGTCTGGTCATCTGGTCTACCTAAGCCCAAACTTCCCCCTATCCAGAGTTCTTATCCATTTATGAACCCCAGCCCTAGGAATACCCACCCGTGGACAGGATCCACCACAATAGCCCGTGGCTTGGAGCCTTCCTCCTGGAAGAGCGTCTTCCTCTTCACGCCTTTGGTGTCAGCCACGGAGACGGTGCCCAGGATGGAGTCAGTCCAGTAGATGTTGCTGTGGATCCAGTCCACTGCCAGCCCGTCGGGGGCCTGGAGATCTTCGCCAATGACAGTGTCATAGGAGGAGAAGCTGGGGGCTCCATCAATCTGGGCACTGAGGGGAGAGGAGAAGGAAGGTGAGAGTGTCAGCTCTGGGGGCCCGCCGTCCACTCAGGGACTGGGGCTGCATGCGGCTGGGAGAGCGGGCAGGCTCACCTGTAGATCTTCCTCTGGGACAGATCAGACCAGTAGATCCTGTTACTGGCCACCTCCGTGTCCAGGGCTACCACATTCTTAAGGTTGGGGATAAGACTGGTGTACTCACTTCGGTCCAGAGTCATCTTCCTCACTTCGTGGCGGTTGGTGAAGAAGAGGTAGGCGATGGTGCCTGGGGAGCCGGGAAGGGGAGTGTTCAGGGGAGTGGAAGGGACCCCGACCTCCAGAAACATGGGATCTCTGTATTTAGGTGCTTCTAAGAATCACTGCATGGTTGCAGTTCTAACCTAAACTTCAGGTAGAAGAAACTCAATGACGTCTATTTGTTTCATTGCATGCTAAATTGATTTAGTCCTCTTTTTGACCCCATGGACTGTAGACTGCCAGGCTCCTCTGTCCACAGGATTCTCCAGGCAAGAATACTGGAGTGCGTTGCCATTTACTTCTCCAAGTGAACTTCCCCACCCAGGGATCAAACCCACATCTCTTACATCTCCTGCATTGGCAGGCAGGTTCTTTACCACTAGTGCCACCTATTTTGTTTCATTATGAGGTATTATATTTTGGTCTCTTCTCAATGGATTTGCTTTTTTTCCCCTTCTCGCTCGCTTTTTTTTTTTTGGCCATGCCACATGCAGGATCCTAGTTACTGGACCAGGGATCAAACTCAAGCCCCCTGCATTGGAAGCACAGAGTCTCAACCATTGGATCACCAGGAAAGTCCTAGACTTGCTTTTTTTGGTATAAATTCCTTTTGCTGGGGCTGGTACAGGCTGTCTGGCTCATGGCTTCTCATCTCTTGTCCCCTGAAGCCCCTGCAAGACCAGAAGCTGCAAACCATCCCCGGTGGGATTGATCTGCATCTTCAGAGAAGTCAGATGAGCATGGGCAGTCGCCTAGCCTGACTGCTAACTGGTCTGTGTGTTCACTTGCCAGATGTCTCAGAAGCAAACGGTCTACCCCCGGGTGCAGAGTTTGGATGATGAAATTCCCACCACATGGGCTACCCCTCCTGCCACCTCCCTGCACTTACCCACGGCCTTGCAGGCCTTGGTGAGGGGCTCCAGCTGGAAGCCCTCTTCGCACTCGCATTTGTAGCTGCCCTCGAGGTTCATGCAGAGCTGGCTGCAGGTGTCAGGGTTCTGACATTCATCGATATCTGAGAGTTGGGACACAGAGAGAACTGGGGCATCTTCCCAGCAGGGCGCAGATGGAGCCATGGGCTCTGACCAAGAGCCACGCCTCCCTGTGGCAAATGGCAGACAACCCATCCCTTCTCGAGAAAACCTCCAGGACAGGAGGCTCTGACCAATAATTTTTTTTTTAATTTTTATTTATTGATTTGGCTGCAGCGGGTCTTAGTTGCAGCACGTGGAATCTTTAATTGCAGCATACGAACTCTTAATTGCAGCATGTGGGATCTAGTCCCTTGACCAGGGATCGAACCCAGGCCCCCTGCTTTGAGAGCGTGAAGTCTGAGCCACTGGAAGTCCCTGATCACAGAAATCTTGAAAATGGCCAAGCATCATCTCCAACAGTGATCCCAACCTCACCATTCACTTCAGGGCATAGTCAACTGGGAGAAGTTGCATCAGCTGAGATTTCTTTCTTAATTATTAATCCCCAAAGGGCAAAAGCAAGTGCTCCCCAAGGGCCAAGTTGGCGACAGCTGGCTCAACCACCTGGCCTCCTACCAGCCCTGTGAGGAGGAAATGGCACCTGCACCCACTTAACAGATGGGAAAACTGAGGTTCAGGCTTTGACCCCCCCTTCTTCTTCCAAGGAAAGGGCCAGGGGCTTGGGAATTACCTTCACATCTGTGCTTGTCCACTAGCTGGAAGCCTTCAGGACACAGGCACTCGTAGCCAATCTTGAGGTCGTTGCAGATGTGAGAGCAGCCGCCCTTGCTGTCCAGACACTCGTTGGTCCCTGTTCCAGATCCGGGAGGAGCATTGGTCACAGTCTGGCCTCCAGCCACCCCTCCCCCAACATCCTGCAGTATTTCTACCTCATTATAACCAACACGATGACTGCATGGCTGGTGAAGTTACCATGACTCCTAAGAGGTCTTAGAGCCACTGTCACATGTGACACCATGAATGAACCATGAGGATATTGTCGATGTTTAATCACTAAGTCTTGTCCCACTCTTTGCGACCCTATAGACTGTAGCCCACCAGGCCCTCTGTTCATGGGATTTCCCAGGCAAGAATACTGGGGTAGGTTGCCATTTCCTCTTCCAGGGAATCTTCCCAACCCAGGGATCGAACCTGAGTCTCCTGCAATGGCAAGTGAGCCACTTTACTGCTGAGCCACTAGGGAAGCCCTATGAGGGTGTTACAGTGAGTGAAATAAGCCAGGTACAGAAGGACAAATACTGCACTTCTCCACATGAGGCCCCTAATGGGGTCATATTTATAGAGACAGAAGGTAGGAGGGTGGATGCAGAGGTTGGGGGAGGGGGAGTTAGTGTTCAGTGGGGACAGAGACTCAGTTCTACAAGATGAAATAGTTCTGGAGATAGATGATGGTGATGGTTACACAACACTGTGAATGTACTTAAAACATGCATGAACTCTACACCTAAAAATGGTTAAAACCATAAATTTTGTGGGCTTTTTATCATAATTAAAAATTTTTTTGATTATAAAAAATAAAAGCCACTTACCTCTTAACTACAGTTGCATGTATTAACTAACTTAATCCTCCCTACAGGAAATGGCAGCCCACTCCAGTATTCTTGCCTGGAGAATCCCATGGACAGAGGAGCTCGTCCATGGGGTCACAAAGAGTCAAGACAGGATTGAGTGACTAACACACACAAAATCCTCCTTAAGACCTTAAACGCAAGAGAATTATAGCTGGGGAAATCGAGGCATGGCCAGGTTAAACAGTTTGTTTAAGATCACACGGCTCGACGCAAACCTAGGGTGCTGGGCTCCATAATCCATGCTCTTACTCTCTATACCAAGCGTGGACCAAAGCCAGCCCCCCACCTACTCTTTGACAGCTAAGAATGGTTTTTACATTTTAAAATAGTTGAAAAGAAAAGCAAAAGCAAAATATTTCAAAAGTTCTATGAAATTCGAGTGTCTGTATCCATAATAGAAGTTTCCTTGGGGCATGGCCCTAGGCATTCAAATGCATGTGTATGGCCTTGTGTGGGTGCTTTCCTGCTACAAAGGCCAAGCAGAAGAGCTGCAACAGAGACCCTATGGCCTGGAAAGTCCAGATCATGGGTCACAGTGCTGCTGAAAATACTTGCATCACCTGATGCCCAGCAGCCCTAGGACGTCTAGGAAGTTACTGCCCTATCTTACAGATGGGGAAATTGAGGCTTAGAAGCCAATCCACTTATCCCCAGGCTCCCTGCTAACATCTGTCCAGCCCCAGTCACAGCACTTGTGGGCTTGGGCAGGGCTGGCCCCTCACAGCACCACAGCACCCACGTCTCAACGTGGTGGATCCTACCCTCAATACTACCAGCTGCCCACACCCCAGGGCTCACCACAGTCCTTGAGGGGCTCGTCCGACCAGTCCCGGCAGTCCCTGACGGAGTTGCACACTTTGTCCAGGGAGATGCACTCACCACTCTGGCACTTGAACTTGTTGGGCCCCTCGCAAAGAGTCACTGTAAGAACCACAGAGGAAGGTCAGGTGCTTCCAGGCAACAGGAGGTGGGTTAGTGCTTGTTATTAATATGATTATTTATGCAAGAATAGATACAAATGTATTTGGTGGTAAAACAGAATAGTTACTGATCATACATGAAGCCTCCACTCAGCTTAAGAATTAGAATATCACCAATAGCAGGGGCTGGTAAACTCTGGCCTGATGCCTGTTTGTTTAAATAAAAGTTTTATTAGCACACAGCGCTGCCCATTAGTTTATATACTAATATGCTATAATATATACTATAATATATATTTTTATAATATATACTATATGCTATAATAGCAGAGTCAAGTAGATGTAATTGAGATTATGGCCTGCAGAGCTGAAAATTCTTACTCTCTGGCCCTGACTTAAACTATTCTAGTGGTCTATGCCATCCCATTCTACTACCCCCAGAGGTAATGATAATCTTGAATTTTGATTACCATTTCTATATCTTTTCATTAATAGTTCTATCAAACATATATGAATGAACAATCTACTGTGGAATTTTGCTTGTTTTTAAGTCTTACATAATAACTGTATCCAGTTAAATTCCTGCAATTTCCTTCTTGTTTGCAACCCCAAGTTTATGAAGTTCGCCTGGGCTGCAGACAGAGGCTGTAGCCTCATTTTTTATCAGCTGTATGATATTCCTCTCTGTGATGACACTGCTGTTTAAAACTATTTCCATGCAGCCCTGTTCACAGCAGCACTATTCACAACAACCAAGGGGTGGAAGCAACCCAAGTGTTCATCCACAGGTGACTGGATAAACAAAATGTGGTCCATCCATACAACAGAATATTATTTTGCCTTAAAAAGGAAGGAATTTCTGACACCTTCTATAACATGGATGCACATCAAGGAAACGGTGCTCACTGAAATAAGCCCATCACACAAAGACAAATTTGTGATTCCAGTTACATAAGGTCAAATACTAGAGGAATGGAATTCGTAGAGACAGTAGCATGGTGGGTACCAGGGGCTCGAGGAAGGAGAATAGGGAGTGAGTGTATAATGGGGACAGAGTTTCAATTTGAGAAGATGAAAGAGTTCTGGCAATGGATGGTGAGGATGGTGACTTAGCACCACTGGACTGTACTCTTAAGAATGGTTAAGACAGTAAATTTTGTTACATGTGTTTTTTTGTTGTGTTAGCCACTCAGTCCTATCTGACTCTTTCAGACCCCATGGTCTATAGCCCACCGAATTCTCCAGGCAAGAATACTGGAGTGGGTTGCCATTCTCTTTTCCAAGGGATCTTCCCGATCTAGGGATTGAACCCACATCTCCTGCATTACAGGCAGATTCTTCACCATCTGAGCCACCAGGGAAGCCCCTAGATGTATTTCATCACAATTTAAAAAAAAGTTTTTTTTACATTAATTCTACTGCCGGGACTTCCTTGGTGGTTCAGTGGTTAAGGCTCTGAGCTTCCAATGCAAGGTACGTGGGTTTGATCCCTGGTCAGGGAACTAAGATCCCACATGCTGTGCACCATGGCATATATATATATATATAAACTAATTCTACTGCTGATGAACATTCGGTTGCTTCCACTGCTTTGCTGTTAGGACAGTGCTACTCTGTTCATTCTAGAGCCTATCTCCCAGTGCACAGATACAAGTTTCCCAGGAGTGGAACTGCTATACTATAAATTCAGAAAAGTGGAATTGTACTGTACATGTAGCTCTGAGCTCAGGTTCATGAGCTATGTACACTCCAACCTCATTAAATCTCACAGTCCTGAAGTGGGTGTTTTCATTTTGCAGATTAGAGAAAGTGAGGCTCAGAGAGCTCAAGTAACTTGCTCAAGGACACACAGGAGGCTCCTCCCTTGTCTGGGAGGCACTGTGCTCCTCCCCCAACATCTCCCCCCAGCCCGGGATCCTGGAGGGGTGGAGCTCACCATTGATGCAGCCCAGCTCATCGCTCAGGTCCTTACAGTCAGGCTCCCTGTCGCACTGCCGGCTGCCATGGATGCAGGTCCCATCTGAGCACTGGAATTCATCAGGCCGGCACGTGGCCACAGCTGGGAAAGAAAGAGCCAAGTGTGGAGAATAAGAAAGGGAAGGCACCCTAACACAACCATTACGTTTTCTTAGACTTCTCTCCAGTCTGTCCTTGCATGCAGGAAATTCATGAAAAAGTTGGCAGATCGGGGAATTCCCTGGTGGTTCAGTGGCTAAGACTCTGTGCTCCCAATGCAGGGGGCTCAGGTTCGATCCCTGGTCAAGAAGCTAAATCCCTCATGCCACAGCTAAGACCTGGCACAGGTAAATAAATAAATATTAAAAAAAAAAAAAAAAAAGCTGGCAGACCTAGTAGGCCATTCTTGGCAGAAAAGCAATGATGTGGTCCCAATCTAGATAGAAGCCTGGCCAGGTAAGTTATGATGTTGTTGTTGCTTAGTCCCTAAGTTGTGTCTGACTCTTCGAGACCCCAGGTGCTGTAACCCACCAGGCTCCTCTGTCCATGGGATTTCCCAGGCAGGAACACTGGACTGGGTTGTCATTTCCTACTCCAGGGAATTAATATCTTCCTGACCTAGGGATCGAACCCAAGTTTGCTGCATTAGCAGGTGGATTCTTTACCACTGAGCCACCAGGGAAGCCCATTGCCCACCTCCCCGCCAAAAAAGTCATTACTATTGAGTATCATACAGCCCTTCCGATGACTCAGACTGTGAACATGAAAAATCTTTCTGAGCTGACACTACGTGAAAAGAATGATGTTACAATGCAATCTTGGCAGATGCATGCAGTGACTAGAATAGGATCACGCTAACCACAGACTAGACCTTGACCTCAAACAGGTTTTCACTTAACTCTAATTCGTTAAGCACTAAGCCTATGCTTTCTGAACTTTCCCGTGGGTTATATTTCACTGTAAAAATGCTGACAATGTGAAAATTCAATTTCAAAAGGTCAGTGGAAAAAAAAAGATGATAAATAAGTATGCAAATGTTTGGAACTCGTTTGTGTGTGTGTGTGTGCACGCTCTTATGTTGTAACCCAGGTCCACCGAGGCCAACACTGTTGCTCCATCTGCAGGGGAGGAGATCAAAGCACAGTAAGGCTAAGTCCCTGGCTAAGGGTCACACAGCTTGGACATCACCAGTCAGTCCTGGATCCTTTCTGGACCAAAATAATACAGCATGTTGCAGTTTGCTCCTCTTGGCAAGAGATAAATTAAATAGGGGTTTGAGGGGCTTCCCTGGTGGTATAGTAGATAAGAATCTGCCATCCAATACAGGGGACATGGGTTTCATTCCTGGTCTGGGAAGGTCTTCCACGGCGCACAGCAACTAAACCGGTGTGCTGCAAGTACTGAACCTGTGCGCCTAGAGCCTGTGCTCTGCAACCAGAGAAGCCCACAGACCACAACTCGAGAAGGCCCTCATGCAACAATGGAGACCCAACACAAGCAAAAATTAAATAAATGAATTAAAATAACAAAATTTAAAAATAAATAAACAGGCGTTCAAAAGGGAACTCCTTTGGAAGACAGCTTGTCCTCTATGTGATCAGAAAGAGCAAAAGGAACATAAAATGGGACCAACTTTTGGCATTTTTTTTAGGTGCTTATCATGTTTTATTGACACCATGTTGCCTTGAATATAATCTGAAGATATCTTTGGATATCATATTCTTTATGCAGGATATTAGCTCTTTCTTTTCTTGTATCTGAATCATTCCATCAGGATTTATTATAGTTGGAGATAAGACCTTTGGAAGAAATGTTCCTTTTTCTTTTTTTGACGGAGCTAAGGTGTATGGGATCTTAGTTCCCTGACCAGGGATCCAACTCTCCCCCCTGCATTGGAAAGAGCAGAGTCTTAACCACTGGACCACCAAGGAAGTCTAGGACTGACTTTCTTATTGTGTGATTCGGAATCATTTAACCACCTAAAGGCACTCCCCCGCCCCGTCCCCTGCCAGGGGAGCCCCCAGCCTGGGTGAGGGGATTTCGAAGGCGCCCCTACCGCAGTTCTCCTCGTCAGACTTGTCCTTGCAGTCAGGGTCATGGTCGCAATGCCAGCTGGAGTGGATGCACTCGCCACTGCCGCAGTGGAACTCGAGGGCTGAGCAGGGGTTGTCCTGCAGGGGGCCTGATGGGTGGGGGCTCCCGCAGTGGTTTGGCCACTCGTCTGAGCCATCGTCACAGTCGGGGTCGCTGTCGCAGGCCCAGAGCTCGGGGATGCACATGGAGCTGTTGCACCGGAAGTTGGCAGGGCCGCAGGTGGGCGTGGGGCAGGACGCCTCATCCGAGCCGTCTAAGCAGTCCAGGTCCAAGTCACAGACAAACTTTGGGGCAATGCACTTGCCGTCATTGCAGCGGAACTCATCCTGGGAGCACGTCTTGGGGGCTGCAGGGACGGACAGGAGAGGACAGCCTGGTCACCGGGGAAACCACTCCCCAATCCCGACACCAACCCATTGCACAGATGGGGACACTGAGCTGAGGAGAGGCCAGAGTGCAGTGAGTGGACTCCGGGCAGTGGTCAGGGGACCTGGCCGACAACCACCCAGTTCCTGGGCCCCCTCTGGGCCTCAGTTTCCTCATCTGTTCCTGTCTCAAAGCGTTACTGTGAGGACTGGATTGTAAAGGTACACGGAACCTATATTTAAGAGTTTGCACAGGGATCTATAGTCAATATCTTATAATAAATATAGTGGAAAAGAATAGGAAAAAGAATGTATGTGTGAATGTGTGTAACTGAATCACTTTGCTCTACACCTAAAACTAACCCAACACTGTAAATTAAATATACTTCAGTTTAAAAAAAATGGCTGAGTGGAGTAGGAAATGGCAACGCACTCCAGTATTGCCTGGAGAATCCTATGGACACAGGAGCCTGGCGGACTACAGTCCATGGGGTTGCAAAGAATCAGACACAACTGAGGGACCTGAGCACACTTGCAGGCAACTTATAATTAAGTGTTCCTTTACTATTAAAGGGCTTCCCTTGCGGCTTAGCTGATAAAGACCATGGACTGTATAGACCATGGGGTCGCAAAGAGTCGGCCATAACTAAGAGACTTTCACTTCACTTTACTATCAAAAGCCTCCTTCATTTTATTAGTGGTCCTTGAACAGCTCTGAACGTTTGGAAATTGGGTGTTGAAGGAAGGTAAAGTAGAATATTTTGATCCGACTGGAGAAACAGTTGTTTTTGAAATACCAGATAGTAAATGTGATCATCCTCCTTGACCTTCAGCTCAAATATCTCCCTGAAAATAATGCATCCAGGTTCAGAGGAAGCATAGAGACGGCACTTTAAATGTCACATCGTATTACTTATAAAATGAAAAGGAGGTAATTGTGGCTTTAAAAAACAAAACAAAACCAAAAAATGGCCAGGGACTTCCCTGACAGTCCAGTGGTTAGGGCTACAGGCTCTCACTGCCAAGGGCCCAGGTTCCATTCCTGGTGGAGGAACTAAGATCCCACAAGCCACTCAGAGTAGCCAAAAATAAAAATAAAAAATGTTGCCGTTATTATTATTATTTGCTTGTTTTTATTTACAATGACATTGGACTTTTTGAAAGTGAAAGTCGCTCAGTCGAATCCCACTCTTTGAATCCCATGGACTATGCAGTCCATGGAATTCTCCTGGCCAGAATACTGGAGTGGGTAACCTTTCCCTTCTTCAGAGGATCTTCCCAACCCAGGGATTGAACCCAGGTCTCCAGCATTTCAAAAAAAACAGTAATTATGTGAAATGATGAAGGTGTTAAATAACCCTGTTGTGGTAATCATTTCACAATATATATGTGTATAAAATCATCACACTGGACACTAAACTCACACCATGTTACATGTCAATTATATCTCAATAAAGCTGGAAGAAAAAATAAAACACTTGGAAAAGAGGCCCAATCCATTTTATTTTAAAATGTTCCCCAGTGAGAACCAAGGTTAGATAGGCAACACTATCTAAGCAAACACTCACTTTTGGGGTTGTTTTTTTAAAATAAGACTCTCTCAGGGGGTTTCATATTTTGTGAACTTGAAGATTTGCTGTGACCTCAATTGTGGTTTTTTTTTTTTTAAGAGCCTTACTTTGTTTTTAAAAAATCTACACAATTGGAAAAGAAATGATAAATAATGAATAAAATCAAAGAGGCAAGACAGAAACAGCCGCAGAGTGCCTTCCCCTCTGAAACTCTCTATGGTTTGGAACAAACTCTGACCTCAGCCAGGAACCCAGTCAGGTCACTTGGACATGGCTAGGATCCACAGGCCAACAGACAAGGGACCCCACTTACGACAGCCTTCCTCATCCGAGCTGTTCTCGCAGTCCACCTGGCCATCACATCTCCAGGACTCCGGAATGCAGCGGTTGACACGGCCCCCACAGCTGAAGTCCCCCATCTTGCAGGTGACAGACTCTAATCAGAGAAACAGAACTGAACCTTAACTCAGAGGGAAGACCGACCCACCTTCCCACTCCGAGCTCTGCAAGGGAAGAACCCAGAAGTTTCTGATAGGAGTTTAAGGCCCACTTTTCTGGACCAAAATGAAGGAAATTTAATGGAACTTATTAAAAATTAGTTGCTGAGGACTTCCCTGGGGGTCCAGTGGCTAAGACTCCGTGCTCCCAATGCAGGGGGCCTGGGTTCAATCCCTGGTCGGGGAACTAGATGCCACATGCCACAGCTAAAGATCCCACATGCCACAAGGAAGACTGAAGGTCTTGCATGCCACACTTAAGACCCAGCGCAGCAAAATAATTTTTTTTTTTTAAGTTAGATGCTAGTTGTTGCAAAGGTTTTGGAATGAGATAGAAGTGGTGGTTGCAAAGCATTGTGAATATATTAATGCTACTAAACTGGTCACTATTTTTTTTTTAATTTAAAATTTTGGGGTGGCTTTTTAAAAAAAATCAAAGCACAGTTGATTTACAATGTTGTGTTAATTTCAGGTGTACAGCAAAGTGACTCAGTTATACATGTGTGGGTGTATATATATATATATATATATATATATATGTATATGTATATATGTTTTCTTTTTCAGATTCTTTTCCATTATAGGTTATTACAAGACATTAAATATAGTTCCCTGTGCTATACAGTAGGTCCTTGTTGATTATCTATTTTATATATAGTAGTATGCATCTGTTAATCCCAAATTCCTATTTTATTCCTACCCTCAATGGCCTAATCAGTGGTTGGGACTCCAAGTTTCCACTGCAGCTGTTGTGGGTTCGATCCCTGGTTGGGAAACTAAGATCCCACAAGCCACCTAGAGTGGCCAAGAAAACAAAAAACAAACACACAAAAAGGCTAATTTGTGGGGCTTCCCTGGCAGTCCAATGGTTAAGACTTTGTCTTCTAATACAAGGGGTGAGGGTTCAATCCTGGTTGGGAAGCTAAGACCCCCATGCCTTGAAGCCAAAAACCTAAATCATTAAGAAGCAATATTATAACAAATTCAATAAAGACTTTAAAAATGGTCCACCCCCCAAAAAAAATCTTAAAAAAGGGCTAATCTGTGTAACACGAACCTCAATGAAAAAAAAAGAGCTTTTAAAGGAAAGTTCCAATAATATCGTCTCTGTGTGCATGCTAAGTGTTTCAGTCCTGTCCAGTTCTTTGCTACCCCATGGTCTATAGCTTGCCAAGCTCCTTTGTCCATGGAAGAATACTAGGCAAGAATATTGGAATGGGTTGCCATACCCTCCTCCAGGGGATCTTCCCGACCCAGGGATCAAATCTGAGTCTTTTACATCTCCTGCATTGTAAGTGGATTCTTTACCTCTGACCCACCTGGAAAGCCCGATATCTTCTCTGCCCATCTCCTAATGCATAGAAGAATACATTAGTATGCTTGTCAATTTCTACCAAGTCTGTCACCCACTATCATCAAATCACTTTGCCATCCAGCAGAAATTAACACATTGAAAATGTTTAAGTGTAACACAACTACACTTAGATTGAAAAAAAAAAAGGAGTTAAAAAGAAAAGGTTAGGACACATGTCACGTCCAAAGGCAGGGAGAAACTCACTGCACGTCTCCTGGGATTCATCAGAGCCATCTTGGCACTCGGCGATCCCATCACAAACCCACTTATAGGAGATGCATTTCCCATCTCGGCACTGAAACTCGTTTCTCCCACAGTTGTCTTCCGCTAAAGAGAAGGAAAGGAGAAGGAAGAATCAGGGCTGGGATCACAAAATGACCGCATTCTTTGTGTCTCTTTCCTGCCAAGTGAAGAATGAACCAGATATACAATCTTATTGCAGAAGTCAGGTCCCCAGGAAATAAATCATCCACAACAAATTAAATTGAGTGAACCAAAAGTATAGTGAAGGATGCAAAGAACACTTCCTAAAAAAGAGATTCATCCCCAGTGTGAGATTCTGACATCATGGTTGGTGAGTCCAAAGTGTGGATCCATTGGGCGATGGGAACAAAATATTAGAACCTGGGTGCACGTTAACAAAGAAAAGGACATGATTTAGCATGTTACAAACCTGTATTGGAGACAGTACCAAGGAAAATTGAGACTGCAAAAGCATTAAGCTGGAGGAAAACTTGAAAAGCTTTCTCCAGTAGATAGAAAGGAACTAAAGAGATAAAAATTGGGACTTCTCTCATGGGCCTGCGGAGAAGGCAATGGCAACCCACTCCAGTACTCTTGCCTGGAAAATCCCAGGGACGGGGGAGCCTGGTAGGCGGCTGTCCATGGGTTCGCACAAAGTCAGACACGACTGAGTAACTTCACTTTCACTTTTCACTTTCATGCATTGGAGAAGGAAATGGCAACCCACTCCAGTGTTCTTGCCTGGAGAATCCCAGGGACGGGGGAGCCTGGTAGGCGGCTGTCCATGGGGTGGCAGAGAGTCGGACACGACTGAAGCTACTTAGCAGCAGCAGCAGCAGCATGGGCCTATGGTTAAGAACCCACTTTCCAGTACAGGGTACACAGGTTTGATCCCTAGCTGGGGAACTAAGATCCCACCTGCCACAGGGCAACTAAGCTAGTGCACCCCAACTAGAGAAGCCCACGTGATGCAGCTGAGACCCAGCACAGCCCCCACAAAAAGAGTATATAAGTTATGAGAAATTATTAATGCAGAGGTCAGAGAGCAGAGGTCCAGCAGAGAAGATAATCATATAACTAAATTTCAGATCTAAAGAAATGGGTTGTTGCTATTCAGTCGCTGAGTTGTGTCCAACTCTTTTTGACCCTATGGACGGCAGCATGCCAGGCTTCCTTGTCCTTCACTATCTCCAGGAATGGGGGCTACTCTCTAGTTGTGGTGTTCTGGCTTCTCATTGTGGTAGCTTCTCTTGTGACAGTGCACAGGCTCGAGCCTGTGGTACACGGGCTTAGTTGCTCCAAGGCACGTGAGATCTTCCCAGACCAGGAATCGAAATCGTGTCTCCTGCATTGGCAGGCAGGTTCTTTACTCCTGAGCCACCAGAGAAGCCCCTCTAAAATATACGACTTTTACACCTTGTGGCTCATGATGGTAAAGAATCTGCCTGCAATGCGGGAGACCTGGGTACGATCCCTGCGCGGGGAGGATTCCCAGGAGGAGGGCATGGAAACCCACTCCAGTATTCTTGCCTGGAGAATCCCCATGGACAGAGGAGGCTGGCGGGCTACAGTCCATGGGGTTGCAAAGAGTTGGACGTGACTGAGTGGCCAAGCACACAAAGAGAGCAAAACAATACTGACTGCATTTAGTTTTAGGTATCATGCTTTGATTCTCAGTCATTGTTACGTGTGAGCTTTGATCAAAGCAGACTTTTATTCTGAAAGGTGCTCATTCTGACTCTTTGTGACCCCATGGACTATACAGTCCATGGAATTCTCCAGGCCAGAATACTGGAGTGGGTCAGTTAGTCAGTTCAGTCACTTAGTCCTGTCAGACTCTTAGGGGCCCTGTGGACTGCAGCACACCAGGCTTCCAATAAACTTTTATTGGTTGGTAATAAAATTTGTATTACTCCTTTAATCTTTAAATATAGACTTTGATCCCCTTCGTAATCTAAAGTAGCACAGTTAATAAAAATTATGATCCAGTTCATCTCAGGATAAGGAAATAAGACCAAGAAAAAAGAAGCTAGCAGAAATTTCCTCATGAGTCAGATATTCTGAAGGCAAATGATATGTAAAATGTAAGTTTGGGCTGATGGCTATGTTTATTATATTTTTCACTACTTTATAAGAAGATTAAGAACATTTTTTCTTTTATCACTTTATTTTGAATGTTGACCATAACAAAAAAAAATTGTTTAATAGTTTGCACAAAATGTATTCATTTGCTTATTTTGTGCAAAGGCAATTAATGAACTCTTCATGCACAAGGCAGAAACTATGTCTCCAGAATTAGTCCATTCCTGGGAGAAACTTCCAGACAAAAAGAACAGAAGATGGCAGATCCTTGAATGATTCTTCTCATGCAAGAAGTCTCTTCTTCCTTCATTCTGCATATGGAAGAAGAAGATTCAAGATCTTACATGCTTTGTGTCTTTTTATGTATTCAGATTTTTTCCCCTTGATATTCTCTTTAAATGGACTTTCCGGGTGGCTCAGATGGTAAAGAATATGCCTGCAATGCATGAGACACGGGAGACTTGGGTTTAATCCCTGAGTCGGGAAGATCCTCTGGAGGAGGAAATGGCAACCCACTCCAGTATTCTTGCTTGGAGAATCCCATGGACAGAGGAGCTGGGTGGGCTACAGTCCATGGGGTCGCAGAGTTGAACATGACTGAGCACCGCATGCATGCACATTCTCTTTAAACACCCATAAGTTTTTTAAAGATTTATGTATTTGCATATTGGCTGTGCTGAGTTTTCATTGCTATGTGAGGGCTTTCTCTAGCTGCAGTGAGCAGAGGCTACTCTCTAGTTGCAGTGTACAGGCTCTAGTGTGTAGGTTCAGTAGATGTGGTGCACAGGATTAGTTCGTCCTAGACCAGGGCTCCAACCGATGTCCCTTGCAGTGCAAGGTGGATTCTTAAACACTGGAGCACCAGGGAAGTTTGAGACCTTCAAGTTTTAACTGAGCACATTACTCAAGCGAGGATCTACAATTTCCCAGCTTCCTTTGCAGCCAGGTGTGGCCATGGGATCAAGTTTAAGTTAATGAGCTGTGAGCGGAAGTAAATGTGCAAACTTCACGACCTTAGAGGGTGGCACTGACAAGTTGATTCCTACTAGTGAGCATTTTGCCCCTCTTATCCTCAACGTACAAGATAAGAACAGACCTAATTAGATATAGTGGAAGGTCAAGCCATAAAAATAAGAATGATCAAAGGCACTCTTTGAAGTATGGCTCCCTGTGTCCAATTGCTAATCATCAGCCTTGCCCTTAATGCTCGGCAATAAAAAGAACAAAATAATGCAATTTGCAGCAACAGGGATAAACCTGGAGATTATCATACTAAGTGAAGTAAGCCAGGCAGAGAAAGATGAATATTACACAATATCATTTATATGTGGAATCTTTAAAAAAAAAAAAGATACAAATGAACTGATTTAAAACAGAAGTTAGAGCCACTAACATAGAGAATAGATTATGATTATTAAAGACGAAAGAAGTGAAGAACAGATAAATTAGGAGATTGAGATGGACACATACACGCTACTATATATAAAATAGATAACCAACAAGGATCTACTGTGTAGAACAGGGAACTATATACTCAATTATCTTGTAATAATCTGTAAGGGAAAAGAAACTGAAAAAGAATCTGAATTACTGAAACTAACACAACATTGTAAATCAAATATACTTTACTATATATATATATGTTACTTCATATATATAAAGAAAAAAAAAACCTTGCCCTCACTACATCATGATTTGAGATTTTTAACTATAGTAGGAAGCCATCACAAATAACAAGATATTTTAAAATGCTGTGTTTGATTTTTATCTCACCTTTTTAACATATCTGCTTTTCTGTATAATTATGGTTTTCAATGTACACCAGATGCTAGCATAGGTATATGACAAATAATTATATTAAGGAGAACATGCTGGATTTGGTAAAAAAATTTCACAACCTCAGATCCCAAAGCTCTGCAGTCCCTTCTGGTACAACACCCCCTCCTGACTCCCTCCTCTTTGCTTGGCTAACAGTTCAGCTTCGAAGCTAACCTTCCCTGAAACTGGGTTTAGCAGCCCGTGGGCTTCCTAGGTGGTGCTGGTGGTAAAGAATCCACCTGCCAATGCAGGAGATGATAAGAGTCACAGTTTGATCCCTGGGTCAGCAAGATCTCCTGGAGGAGGGCATGGCAACCCACTCCAGTATTCTTGCCTGGAGAATCCCATGGACAGAGGGGCCTGGCGGGCTACAGTCCATGGGGTTGCACAGAGTTGGACACAACTGAAGTGATTTAGAACACACGCACACAAGAGCTCTTAAAACACCCATTTCCCACTCCTAACATACAAAATCGAAAGCATTTGTTTACCAAGTCCCCCAGCCTAGATTTAAACTCCTGGAGAGTAAAGAATGTCTTTTTCATCCTTCCAGCGTGAAACCGTCAGAGCCCAAGGCCTCAGTCAAAACAAGATTCTTTCCGCTGGTATGCCCCAATCAGGGACAGGTCCATCATCTTACTGGGCAAAGATTTTGGAAAAGTGGAACTCTTCTAGTTCCATCTCTTTGGAGGGCAACAGGGCAGAATCTGTCAAATTTTAAAGTGCAAAGTCCCTGGGACCCAGAAGAATTATTAACACAGATGTATAACAATGTCAAGTTCAAAAAGGTCCAAAGCTTTTTTTTTCCCCCACTGACCGGTGTGGTTTGTGGGATCTTAATTCCTTGACCAGGAATCAAGCTTCTGCCCCTAACAGTGGAAGCTCGGCGTCCTAACCACTGGACAGTCAGGGAATTTCATCTAGTTTCTTTTGCTCGAGTACATACTATTCATCTGCCATTCTAGCTCAGGCACAACTAACCGATAATGATAGAAACTGGGCTTTCTTGGTGGCTGAGATGTAAAGAATCTGCCCGCAATGCAGGAGACTCGGGTTCAATCTCTGGGTCGGGAAAACCCCCTAGCAAAGGAAATGGCAACCCACCCCAGCATTCTTGCCTGGAGAATTCCATGGACAGAGGAGCCTGATGGGCTACAGTCCATGGGGTCGAAGAGTCGGCACAACTGAGTGACTAACACTTTCACTTTTCCCAATGACAGAAATCAGATTAGAGGTGCCTGTGGTCTGTGTCTGGCAGGTGAGTAAACTGAAAAGAGCCGGGAACTTCCTGGTGGGAGAGAAGTCCTCTAGGTCCTAATGAGAGGGGATTACACGGAAGTAGATGTTTATCACAACTCATTGAATTCTTATCTGGTGATTTTATAGTATGTCAATTGCACCTTAAATTCAAAAGAAACAAATTCTGGATCTTCAAAGCTCATTGTCCAGTGTTCCTGCCCAGAGGTTAGGAAAGAGATGAATGGAGGGGTGGAGGAGGCACGAGGAGGCTATATGTGATAAAGAGAGAAATACATACAAGGAATGTTTAGAAGCATCAACAGAACTTGGTAACTGAACTTACAAAGAGACCAGGCTGGAAGTAACCCCAGTGGAGAGCTCAGGAGATTCAAATGAGCTGAGCTCTAGAATCTGCCACTATCAGAACACAGACGGATAATGCATCGCCCAGCTACTGATCCAGACAAGACATCGCCCTCTGAGGTGCCTCTGCAATATACCCCACACCCACTGACTCACAGCTGAATCGTGATTATGCCTGAAAAAGGAAATGACTCACTTCTGGCTTCCCATATGGGGTGGGCAAAAAGCAATCGAAATTCCAGGACTCTCAGAAAAAAAAGTACAAAAAAAAAAGGAAGTTCAGGAAAAGGGCATTCTCTACAGAGGAGGTGGATATTCTGGAGGAGGAACTTCTGCTATCTGCTCTCCCAGCCAGGAGATGGCAGTTTCAATTATCGCTAATCCACTTTGCGCAAGGAACCATCTCACACGCAGAATGTGCTACTGGAAAGGCTAAAAATATTAAATCATCTTGAAAGAGCAAAAATGAAAGTGTTAGTCGCTCAGTTGTGTCCAACTCTTTTGCGACGCCATGAACTGTACCCCACCAGGCTCCCGTGTCCATGGGATTCTCCAGGCAAGAATACTGGGGGGGTTGCCATTTCCTTCTCCAGGGGATCTTCCTGACCCAACAATCAAACCCAGGTTTCCTGCATTGCAGCCAGATTCTTTACCGTCTGAGCCACCAGGGAAGCCCTACTGGAAAGGCTAGAAACATTAAACCATCTTAAAGCCCTTTAAATAGGGATAAAGAAGATCTTCTCTGGTGGTCCAGTGGATAAGACTCTGCACTCCCAATGCAGGGGCACTGGGTCCAATCTCTGGTTGGGGAACTAAGATCCCACATTCTGCCACTAAGCCCACGCGCCACAAACTAGAGAGCCCCCACCTTGCAACAAAGATCCAGCACAGCCAAAAATAAAAATTACAATAATAACAAAAGTAAGAGAAAGAAAGAACGATAACCCCCTTCCCTGGACACCAATGAGCCCTCCCCTGGGCAACAGTTAATCAAATATTTTCTTGTCATAGATGGCTGAAGACCCCACCAACAAGAAGACCCCACTACTGCATATTTCTGTCTGAACAGGTTATCCAACAGCTGGCCATCAGCTGTAATGTCTGAATGAAAAGTGAATGGATTTCACCATTACCGACAGCAGTCAGCTGGGAAATAAATGTCTTGTGGCCTTGCTTATATGGCCGAGGATAAGGGACAGTGAGCACCCAGGAGAGCACCTCAAGATGGGTGTCCTGGTAGTGGGCAACCCCAACTTGAGCAAGGAGTCAGAACTAGTCCTATTTCAAACACTACAACCCAAAGAAACCACAGATCTTTCTTATTTCCTCCCAGTTCCACAAGCAAGGTTTGGGTTTTGTATGTCAGTTTCAGTTGAATTTCAGCAAAAGCAAACCAGAGCAGCCACATCCCATAACTCCTCACACTGGGGATGCCTAAAATTGCATAAGCAACACACCCCCTTCCCCTAAAAAAAGAAAACAATCGAAACTCTAGCCCTTAGACCTCTCCTGTCACGGGTGAGGAATCAGGAACAAGGTTATCGAAACAGAAAAGGAGAATACACATTTCTGCTTTTTCTCCAGCACACATATGAGGTGGTAAATGCTTTCAAGGTTTTCCTTCCACGGATACTGATGATAGTGGTTGTTCAGGAAAACCAAAATAATACATGGAGGGAATTCCCCGGTGGTCCTGAGGTTAGGACTCAGTGTTTTCACTGCCAGGGCCTGGGTTCAACCCCTGGCCAGGGAACTAAGATCCTACAAGTTGAGAGGCATGGACAAAAAAAATAATAATACTTAAAAAATAAATACTTGGAATCATTTTCTTGAAAAAGAAATGGCTGGGGTCTTCCCTGGCGGTCCAGTGGTTGGGACCTCGCCTTCCAGTGCAAGGGATTCAGGTTCAATCCCTGGTTGGGAAGCTAAGATTCCACAGGCCTCAGAGCCAAAAAACCAAAACATAAAACAAGCAATATCGTAACAAATTCAATAAAGACTTTCAAAAAAAGATGTTCTACACCAAAAAAAACCTCTTAAAAAAAAAAAAGAGAAAAAAATGGTTGAAGCTAAGAGACTTAGCAGAAAATGAATGAAAAATCCTTTTACCAGTGCTCTTTTCCACAAGAGGGACCACCAAGGTATTTTCCCCAGAGGTGATCTCCGTGGTAGTTTGTTGTCTGCTCCTTTGAGGGAGGGGTAGCCTGTTTCTATCACTGTTCACTGCTGACTACTTGCATGGTGTCTTAGCAACCATGGTTACTTGCTAGACAGCAGAGCAGTGTGGATGCTGTTAACATACTGAATGTGGAATGTGAAAGGCGATCAAAGCACTGAGCAAAAAAGGCATCTAGAATTGGGTCTTATTAGGGGAGGAACCCTACAGATAAGAGCAGGAATGCCCTAGAAAGACAGAATGAGGCACATATTTCTCTTAAAGGTTTGCAGTCTCAGAAACATTCTCCCTATCTTTAGTGAGTATTGCCCTGAAAGATAAATATGCCTGACAATGATCAGTGAATCCCCCTGGGGCTTGTCGTTAAAGCAGTTGCTGTTCAGACACTAAGTTGTGTCCGACTCTTCCCGACCTCATGGACTGCAGCATGCCAGGCTCCTCTGTCCTCCGCTATCTCCCAGAATTTGCTCAGATTCATGTCCGTTGAGTCAGTGATGCTATCTAACCATCTTATCCTCTGTTACAGCAGACACAACTTAGTGGGAACACTATTTTCTGAGTTTGGGTGTGTCCCTGGGATATTTGATACCCCACACACAACTGTCAATTAATTGACTCTGATTTGGCTAAAGGAAAGCAAGCAGTTACGATTCCAATTACTACCATTCCCAAAGTAAACAGACAAGAAATTCCTGCCCCCTCGGGGCAAACTGGAGTAGCCAGGACTGCTACAAATGTCTATTACCAAGTTAACACCAGAGTAGATACTTAGTGGAATACACAGTAGAATACTGGAGTGGGTTGCCATGTCCTTCTCCAGAGATCTTCCAGACCCAGGGATCGAGCCCAGGTCTCCCACACTGCAGGCAGATATTTAGTAGCTGCCCACTCACTCTCAGGAGTCTGGGGAACACACCCAGACTCAGAGCCTCCTTGAGAACCAAAAGCATCAGATCCTTAAGCTGCCCAGTGAAAAAGGAAACTGAAGCAACATATCTTGCTCAATGAAACTTCACTGCCATTAATTTCCTCTTAGGGAAGGAGTGGATCTGTGTGTGAAATACAGGCTCATCAACTGTCTCTTGACCAAGCCACCATCCCTCTGCTTCACACAACCCAATGAACGAATTATTACAATAACCCTCTGCCATGTGGCTGAAATCTTCCTTCCTTTCCTCCCAGAGGAAACTGTGATGTGTGTGTCACAGGTACTGATTCCAAGAGTTCAAAGGTCTCCGCTCAAAGCACCCTTCCCCCCATTAAAAAAAAAAGCTTCCTGCATCCTGTTCATGGGACAATTCCAATACTTTTTTGGGCCCAGCTGGTTGTTAAGTAGGAAAAGGACCATTTCTTTATTATCCAGGGCGAGGTCAAATGCCTCTCTCAGCCCCCGGATAACTCAGGATATTGCACCAACTAGCCTCTTGCCCAAATCTAAAATTCAAACCCCCTAAAATGAAAGGTTGTCCTGTTGTCATGAGAGCAGCTCAACTGAACTCATTTTAGCGCCTCTGAACAAACAAGGCAACCCCAAAGTGGTCCATTCGGTCCCCGACTCTCGGTCCCTGCCCAGGCGCGGATGAAAGTCTCCGTTAAGTGCCCTTCACGTCCAATCCGGGAAGGACTGGAGTTTCTAGGCAACGTTTCAGACTGGGAAGGAACTGAGGCCTTGAAGGTGGCCTGGGGGTCACGTCTGCGAACTTGTCCCAGTCGGGCGGGGTCAGAGAAGCTCCCGAGGACAAAGTGGGTACGAAGGGATCACTGCAGATACAGGAGGAAACAGGCCTTGGCCGAGCGGGGCTCAAGCGCTCGGCGGTCACCTCATCTATGCTTGCAGAGCTTCTCCAGGGGCCCGGGACTTGTCGCATCCTTTGTGACGGAAGCCCAGGACGACCCGAGGAATATCCTCCGACATCCTCACGGAGATCTAGGAGAGGCGCGAGGCGTGCGCCAGCCCCGCCCCGCGCCGCTCGGGCCTCAGCAACCACCGCCTCCCATTGGCCAAGGGGTGTGGCTCGAGGCTCGCCTGTTCGAATGGCGTCCAATGGGAGCTCGGGGGGAGGTCCCACGGGGCTGAAGGCGGGGCTGGAGGAGGTGGCTAAGGGCGGAAGCTTGGTGCAGGTTAGGCGAGTCCCGCTCGGCTTCCAGAGACAGCAGCGCCCTTGGGAAGCACAAAGCCAACTTGACCGCTGCCGTAACCCCTGAGGGTGAAACGATGTGGGGGAGCGCCCGAAGGGGCCTCCAGGCTGAGCAGCCGGTTTTCGGGTCCGTCTCACCCCTGGAATAACGCTGGGAGGGAGTACCTCCTTCTAACGCGTACCCGGCTCTAAGAAAAGGGGAGTGGTCCCCCATTGGGGGGAGACTTGTGGGGAAAGCCGCGTAGCGTTTCCCTCCCAGACCCCTCAGACACCTACCCCCCGAACCCTTTCCTCAATCCAGCCATTGGGGAAGGAGTTTGTGCCATTTTCCCACATCTTCCATGGATTGAACGATTTTTCGTTTTCTCTCCCGCCCCCCCCACCACCAAATACCAAGTTCAGTTCAGTTCAGTCGCTCAGTCGTGTCCAACTCTTTGCGACCCCATGAATCGCAGCACACCAGGCCTCCCTGTCCATCACCAACTCCCGGAGTTTACCCAAACCCATGTCCATCGAGTCGGTGATGCCATCCAACCATCTCATCCTCTGTCGTCCCCTTGTCCTCCTGCCCCTAATCGTTCCCAGCATTAGGGTCTTTTCCAATGAGAAAAATACCAAGGGGCTCCCCGAATTCAGAAGCTCACCCCTACCCTGCGCGGGCTTCTGGAGCCAGCCTTACCTGCAGCCTCCCCCGCAGCGATGAGCAGGGCGATGGCCCAGCGCAGCCCCCAGCCCGCGAGCCTCATGATCCCAGCCTCCGCTTGTCACGCCCCGGCCCAGGCTGCTGTCCGGTCGCAGTGGCCGCTCTGGAAACCCGGGCTTCGCGCGGCCGGACGCGACTGCACGCGGGGCCCCAGTCATTTGCAGCATTTCTATGTGAGGTTTCCCGGAGAGGGAGGAGTTTGCAGTGGGGTGATTTTCAAATATCTTCACCTCACTGTGGGAGGAGGAGTTTGGAGAGGAGGAGTTTCAAACGGCCGATGTGACATGGGCTCCTTAACCCATGAAGCCCTGACTCAGATTCCAGTTCTTTCCAAAGGTGGTCCCAGACAGGCTGCAGGGTTTGTCGCAGGAAGAGCTGAGCCGCCCCCACGCCAACCCTCAAAATGAAATCCCGCGTCTACCTTAAATTTCTCTCAAATTTCCTCTAATTGACCAATGACATCTCCCCTCTGACTCAAAACCAAAAACTAGAGATACTGGAAACTTACCCCCTACCCCTTTTCTCTACTTGCCTTCTCCTTTCTAGGAATTGTTTATAGATTTTAACTGTTTCGTCATATATAGTTTTAGAGGGTTCTTCCAAATTGCCCCATAAAACAGTTATCAGTGATGCATTTAAATAAAATCATCACAAAAGTACAGGCAAAGACTGATTTTGTGTTGTGGGATCCAGCACTTGGATGAATTATGAGCCAAAACATCTCTGAAATCAACTGACCCCATACCTGGGGTCTGGACATAAATATTGATTTATCTTATTCAGAGAAAGGGTTGAACAAATAGAGCGGCCACTTCCTCTCCCCAAAGCCAAATCAAAACAAACTAGAGATTTCAGAGCTAAACCTGAATGCCTAAACCACCAAGAGCTGATGGTGAACAGCTTTTAAGAATCAGGGTATCTCTTTGGTGGAGATTCATGAACTTGCCAAGGCCCCTTGCCAAAAAACCCTCCTACAGAGGGTCTGGCAGTTTGGGAGGGTTCTCTCCCGAATGAGCATAGCTCTCTGAGGTTTTACAAACTGAGCTTGGCAGGCATACTAACCTCTCAGCAGGCTTTCAGAGAAACCCAGGAGAGAAGGCAGAAAAGAGGCAGAGAGGAGATAATTGAACTCTCAGAAAGAAAAACAGTGATTACTCCAGGAAAAGAAACTTATAGATAGTGTCTGGCAGGATAGAGCCCCAGCTTCTGAATCATACAGAATTTGGGTGAGTCACTTAGCTTTGCCAATTAAAAAAATGGGACATTGGAACTTCCCTGGTGGTCAAGTGGTTAGGACGCCATGTTTTCATTGCAGAGGGAGTGGGTTCCATACCTGGTCGGGGAAGTAAGATCCCATAAGCCTCAAGGCAGTGGATGAGAGGGCAGGGTAGAGGAAGGAGATAAAATAAAAACGGGGGAGAAAGTAATGCCTACTTCCCTTACTTGGCAGGTTCAGTGTCAGGGTCAAAATGAAATCATGAATAATCTTACCTGCAGAAATTGACAAGGATGGGCAATTTCTGGGAGTTGCAACATTTATGAATGTGTCACCCTCCATTCCATTCCTTATAACTTTTTAACATATGCTCCTTTTTTTCCCCCCTTAAAGTCAGGAGCACTAGGTTTGATTTCCCTTCTGAAAACTTATAAGACCTCACAGACTCAGTTTCTGTTGCAAGCCCAGCTTTCTCTGATCCATCTAGTGGTAGGTGGTGTTCTACCCAACAGCCCTGGAAAGGATTACCAGGAAGACACTGTCTTCCAGAGAGGACTTAGCTTACTTAACATGTGTTCAGAGCTAGTTGTACGGAGATATAGGGGCAGGCCTGGAAAAGGGCTACAAAAACCCTGAAAAGACCATTCCTGGGGGGCTCAAGCCTGGGAAAGAATTCTGGGATGGTTTTACCTAGATCTCCCTTTGATCTGTCTGCAGAAATCTCAAGGTCCTTTCTGTTCCTGCCGCATAAGCATATATTGCCCTCAGGATGGAGTCACACTGTTTAAATTTCTCTTCTTCTTGGAGCCTCCATATGCTCTTCTGTAACTTACTCGTAGGGTTCTTGTGAGGATTAAGTAAATATATATATATATATATATATAAATGATGATTATATAAAATGACTACTTATATAAATAATTATATATAGCACTGTTGTGTGTTTTATTTATTTTTACTTTTGGCTGCACTGGGTCTCTTGCTATGTCTGGGCTTTCTCCAGTTGCAGCGAGCAGTGGCTGCTCCTCGTTGCAGTGCTCGGACTTTTTTTTTTTTAATTAATTTCTCTTTTTATTGAAGGATAATTGCTGTACAGAATTTTGTTGTTTTCTGTCAAACCTCTGAATGAATCAGCCGTAGGTATACATATATCCCCTCCCTTTTGAAACTCGCTCCCATCTCCCTCCCCATCCTACCCTCTAGGTTGATACAGAACCACTGTTTGAGTTTTCACAAATTTGCATATCATCCTTGCGCAGGGGCCATGCTAATCTTCTCTGTATTATTCCAATTTTACTATATGTGCTGCCGAAGCAAGCACATGCTAGGACTTCTTATTCAGTGGCTTCTCTTGTTGCAGAGCACAGGCTCTAGGCAAGTCAGCTTCAGTAGTTGCGGTATGTGGGCTCAGTAGTTGCAGCTCCTGGGCACTATAGCGTGGGCTTCAGTAGTTGTGGCACATGGGCTTAGTTGCTCCATGGCATGTGGAATATTCTGAGACCAGGGATCAAGCCCGTGTCCCCAGCATTGGCAGGCAGATTCCCATCCACTGTGCCATGAGGGAAGTCCTAAAGGATTATATATATAATGATTTCATATATAAATGATTATATATGTGTGTCACATATATGTATCAGTTCCGTTCAGTTCAGTTCAGTCGCTCAGTCGTGTCCAACTCTTTGCGACTCCATGGACTGCAGCACGCCTCCCTGTCCATCACCAACTCCTGGAGTTTCCTCAAACTCATGTCTATTGAGTCGGTAATGCCATCCAACCATCTCATATATATATGTATGTATATACATACATATACATATATATGCAATTGGGGGCTTCCCAGGTGGCATTAGTGGTAATGAACCCGCTTGCCAATGCAGGAGACATAAGAGACATGGGTTCAATCCCAGGATCAGGAAGATCCCTTGAAGAAGGGCATGGCAACCCACTCCAGTTTTCTTGCCTGGACAGAGGAGCCTGGAAGGCTACAGTCCATGGGGTTAAAGAGTTGGACACATATTGGAGCCATGCTTGTTTGGCACATAATGACCATAGTGTATCGGTTCCTTGTTTTGGTTTTGCCTGTCTTTGCAATGACATCTTTTTTTCAACGCTCTTCTCTTTAGGGGAAACTTTCTTCCTCACAGGCACTTAAAAACAGACCTTCCATGGAATCCACTTCATCTAAAAGTTCCTAGGCTTGCAAAATCATCTAAACCCAGGGCACATGTTTTCTTGCTCTGATTCTCTTTGTCCAGGTTTCCACTTCTCTAAGTCAGCAGCAGGCTCAGACCAAAATAGGTCTCCACCCAAAGGAGTCTGGTCTTTTGGCTAAGGTGAGACTTCATAGCTGCCTTTGAAACAGATCTCAGCAGTCAGAGAAGGTGAGTAACCACAGGTGCCTTGGTGCCTCCCAATGGGTGTGTTTAGAGACCTGACTTGATGCTGTAGCCATCAGTTTATCTCCACAAGATGCCTATAAGCCACGTGAGGGCAAAGACAATATTGTATAGTATCTCTAGTGCCTAGCAGTAGTAAGGGCTAAATAGATAAGTGAAAATAAGTGATATTATTTTTGACGTGTCTGCCAACAGCATTATAGATGCCCTGCTTCTGAATTCCGCTATTGTTCTTGTTCAGTTGCTCAGTCGTGTCTGACTCTCTGTGACCCCATGGACTGCAGCATGCGAGGCTTCCCTGTCCTTCACCATCTCCCAGAGCTTGCTCAAACTCACGTCCATTGAGTCGGTGATGCCATCCAACCATTTTGTCCTCTCTCGTCCCCTTCTCCTCCTGCATTCAATTTTTCCCAGCATCAGGGTCTTTTCCAATGAGTCGGCTCTTAGAATCAGGTGACCAAAGTATTGGAGCTTTAGTTTCAGCATCAGTCCTTCCAATGAATATTCAGGGTTGATTTCCTTTAGGATTGACTGGTTTGATGGGATTTTGATGATTCATAACTCAAATTTGTCCTGGACCGCCACTCCTTTCTTTCAAGAAGAACCACAGACTTGAAAGCAAACCCGTATTGAGAACGTGGATAAAGCCCTGGATCCGTAGTTGAGGAGGTTCAAAATTGACCATGACACCACCTCATCGTCAAGGACTCCAGGAGAGAGAACAGGGCAGGATGTGTATATAAACATGTATAATCCAAACCCATAGACTGTGCAACACAGAGTGATCCCAAATGTCAGCTGTGGACTCTGGGTGATGAAGATACATCAATGCAGGTTTATCAGTGGTGCCAGATACATCATTCTGGTGGGGATGGGGAGAGTGGGGGAGGCTGGAAGGCCAGGCGGTTATGAGGAAGGGCTGTTGGAAAATCGTGATGATAGACTTGCCACAAAACTTCAATTTGTAAAAAATTTGTAGTGTCTGCAAAACACAATAAGGTGAAGCATAGTGGACGTCCCTGGTGGTCCAGTGGCTAAGACTCTGTGCTCCCAATGCAGGGGATCTGGGTTCCATCTCTCGTCAGGGAACTAGATCCCACATTCTGCAACTAAGACCTGGGGCAGTCAACTAATTAAATAAATATTTAAAAATAAGTGAAGCATAATAAAATGAGGCATGCCTGTATTACTTATTACTTGTGTGATTAAGAAAAGTGAAATAAACCAGTCACGAGAAGACAAATGCTGTATGATTCTGCCTTCAGGAGGTCTCTGTGAAAGTGAAAGTCATTCAGTTGTGTTTAACTCTTTGCGACCCCAAGGACTGACTATACAGTCCATGGAATTCTCCAGGCCAGAATACTGGAGTGGGTAGCCTTTCCCTTCTCCAAGGGATCTTCCCAACCCAGGGATAGAACCCAGGTTTCCTGCATTGCAGGCAGATTCTTTACCAGCTGAGCCACCAGGGAAGCCCTCAGGAGGTCTCTAGAAGGAGTCAAATTTCTATAGAGGAGAAAGTAAGATGCTTTCTAGGGGCTGAAGGAGGGGGACTGGGGAGTTATTTTTTAGTAGGGAGACAATTTAAGTCTGGGCAGATGGAAATATTTTGGAGATGCATGGTGGTGCTGGTTGAAAATGTGCACACATGTGATACCCATGAATAGTGCACTTAAAATGATAAAGATGGCAAATTTTATGTTAGGTGTCTTTTTTTTTTTTTTAATCTTTTGGCAGCACTGCAGAGCATGTGGAATCTTAATTCCCCAACCACAGATCGAACCCACATTCCCTGAACCCATGTTAACCATTGGACCACCAAGGAAGTCCCTGTTATCTGTCTTTTGCCATGTTTAAGCATTTAAAAAGAAAGAAAAGAAAAAAAATAGGAAGAAAGGACGGAAGGAGGGAAAAAAGGGAGGAAGGGGAAAAAAGAAAAGAAATAAAAAAGAGAGATAAAGAAAGAAGGAAAGAAAGTGGGGATGGAAGGAAGAGAAAGAAGAAAGAAAGAGGGAAGAAATTTGCTGAAAGCTGCTGCAAGCCACACGTGTAACTTCGGCTCCCTTAGCCTCTGACGTCAGCCATGGCCTCAGAGTCAATGTCAAGGGCAGCACAGTCTCTCAGATCTTTCAGGCCACTCTCTCCCCACTGCCAGGAATCTATGAGAATTCAGGAAGAAAAAACCCATCAGAAATCCCTACAGATGCCTGCTCTTCCAATTCAGCATCTTAGAATGCACAGCCACCCTTCTGCCCTGCCCTGAATCTGGGCTCTGTCCTCCTCAGTTGAATAGATGGCAACTCTTTGTCTTGGGTCAGGGGGAGAAGTTACCTGACTACAGGTGTGCTGGCCACAGCGAGCTGCCTGCAACTAGAGCACTCTCCTTTTGTGTCTTTCCTTTTTACTTAAAAATTTAATTAATTAATACTTATGCTAAAATCCGCATAATATAAAATGTACCATCTTAACCATCTGAAATGTGCAGTTTAGAGATTTCCCTGGAGCTCCAGTGGTTAAGACTCTGCACTTCCACTGCAGGAGATGTGGGTTTGATCCCTGATTGGAAAACTAAGATTCCACATGTGGGAAAATAAAAAAGGAAATGTGCATTTCAGTGACATTAAGTACATTCACATTGTCGTCCATCCATCACCACCATCCATCTCCAGGACCCTTTCATCTTGCAAAACTGAAACTCTGTCCCTACTAAATACTAACTCCCCATCCTCCCTCCCCCAGCCCCTGGCACCCATCATTCAGCTTCCTGCCTATGAAATTGACTCCTTTAGGGACTTAATATGGACTTTACAGATGGCTCAGTGGTAAAGAATCCGACTGCCAATGCAAGAGACGTAAGAGACGCAAGAGGTGCAGGTTTTATCCTTGGGTTGGGAAGATCCCTTGGAGAAGGAAATGGCAACCCACTCCAGTATTCTTGCCTGGAAAATTCCAAGGACAGAGGAGCCTGGTAGGTTTTACAGTCCATGGGGTTGCAAAGAGTCAGACGCGACTGAGCACACACACGCAGACACACACACAGGGACCTAATATAAGTGGAAGCATTCAGTATTTGTCTTTTTGTGACTGGTTTATTTCAGTGAGCATGGTAACCTCAGGGTTCATCCATACTGTAGCATGTATCTGAACTGCCTTCCTTTTAAGGCTGAATGATATTGCTTGGTATACGTACACCACATTTTGTTCATTCATCTACTGATGGACACTTGGGTTGCCTTCTATGGCTGTAGTGAATCATGTTATTATGAACATGGGTGTGCAAATCTCTTGAGTCCCTACTTTCAATTCTTTTGGGTGTATATATACCTAGAAGTCAGTTGCTGGATCATATAATGATTCTAATTTTTATTGTTTGAGGAACCTCCATGCTATTTTCCACAGCAGCTGCACCGTTTTACATTTCTTTTCTTTTATTTATAGAATCTCAATCCTGTTTCAGGCTATAATGTGCCCAGTTAAAATTATTTCCCAGAATCCCTTGCTGCTAGTGGTAGTCCCAAGACCAATGAAGCAGGTGGAAATTTCTGCCCTGGTGAAAATACAATTCTATTTTATTTTATCTTATTTTGATATTTTAATTCAGTTTTTAATTTTTAAATTCTATTCGGAAACTTTAGTTGTTCTGGTTGTGGGGCATGTGGGATCTTAATTCCCTGACCAGGGATGAACCCATGCCCCTTGCTTTGGAAACACATAGTCTCAAAGACTGGACCACCAGGGAAGTTTTAAAATTCAATACTTTTTAAAAATGTTTATTTATTTATTTTTGGCTGAGCTGGGACTTCATTGCTGCTCAGGCATTCGAGATCTCATTGTGGCACTTGGAATCTTTTAGTTTTGGTGTACTGGAACTAGTTCCCTGACCAGGGATAGAACTCCTGCCCTCAGCATTGGGAGCATGGCATCTTAGCCACAGCACCACCAGAGAAGCCTGTAAATTCGTTGTTCTTTTACAGTATGCAGCTAAAGTTGATGCTAACTGATATAAACAGATCCAAGTAAAAATACCACCTGCCCTCCAGGGCCTTTTTTTTTTTTTTTTAATATTAATTTATTTGTTCATTCATTATTTATTTATTTTATTTTTGGTTGCGCTGGGTCTTCGTTGCTGTGCACAAGCTCTCTCTAGGCTGGGTAAGCAGAGGCTACTTCATTGAGGTGCTCAGGCTTCTCACTGTCTCAGTTTCTCTTGTTGTGGCTCTGAGGCTCTATAACAATGGCTCAGTAGTTGTGGTGCATGGAGTTAGTTATCCCAAGGCATGTGGAATCTTTCTGGACCAGGGATTGAACCCATGTCCCCTTCTTAGCAGGTGGATTCTTTACCACTGAGCCACCAGGGAAGCCCAGAGACCTTCTGACTGAGTGTTTTACCCTTGCCTTGATTTTGTGAGTTGTGGGTGGAGAACCACCCATTCTGTGTACAAACTTCAGTTCCGCCACTTCCTGGTGACCTTGGGCAAGTTACTTTGCCCCTCTGTGCATTGATCTCCTCAGGCATCAAATGGATGTGAGGATGATTCTTGCTTATTGAGATTAGTACCTGCATCACAGGAGGAAATGGCATTAGCTGCTGTTGCACCTGACCAAGGTTCTTCACCATCTCCAATGAGTAGAAATTGAAAGTGTTAGTCATGGATTGTCATTCTCTTTTCCAAGGGATCTTTCCAACTCAAGAATTGAACCCAGGTTTCCTGCATTGCAGGCAGACTTTTTACCATCTGACCCATCAGGGAAGCCCAGAAATTGACTAGAGGCCAGAAAAGAAACTCAGACAAGGCTTCACTGGGGCCCCTGCTGCAACTGGGGGGAGTGAGAACAAGCAACAGGTTCCCTTGCTTGTTCTTTATATGGGGTGAGGCTAGGGGTGTGTCCAGGGTCAAAAGGGTGGCTTAGGTGTTTTGCCCATCCCTCTGGTGGTTTTGAGTACAGAGGGCATTCGCAGTACCCTGCTTTTGATCTCTACACCATTTTTTAAAGAGTATTTTATTTCTTTTTGGCTGTGCTGGATCTTTGTTGCTTCGTGCAGGCTTTCTCTAGTTGCAGTGAGCTGGGGGGCTACTGGAGAAGGCAATGGCACCCCACTCCAGTACTCTTGCCTGGAAAATCCCATGGATGGAGGAGCCTGGTAGGCTACAGTCCATGGGGTTGCTAAGAGTTGGACACGACTGAGCGACTTCACTTTCACTTTTCCCTTTCATGCACTGGAGAAGGAAATGGCACCCCACTCCAGTATTCTTGCCTGGAGAATCCTGGGGATGGCGGAGCCTGGTGAGCTGCAGTCTATGGGGTCGCACAGAGTCGGACACGACTGAAGCGACTTAGCAGCAGCAGCAGCAGCAGCAGGGGGGCTACTATCTAGTTGAGATGTGCAGAATTCTGCACAGTTATTTTTAGTCCCACGTAGTTTCTTTGTATTTTGTTGCTGGAGGAGAGGTGTGCCTAGGTGCAAGCCTTGCAGAACTGCAGCAAAGTGTCCCAAGTGCCAGCCTGTCTCACTATTATTGTTACTATTGTTATCACTGTTGTTGTGGCAATGCCAGCTCATTCCCTAGGTGACCAGGTGTCCCCTCCTGGCATTCGAGTCCTCTCAGTCCCATCTTGTGCGTGTGTGTGCATGCTAAGTCGCTTCAGTCGTGTCTGACTCTTTGTGAGCCCGTGGACTGTAGCCCACCAGGCTCCTCTGTCCATGGGATTTTCTAGGCCAGAATAATGGGCTGGGTTGCTGTGCCCTCCTCCAGGGATCTTGCCGACTCAGGGATTGAACCTGTGTCTCTTATGTCTCTTGCACTGGCAGGCAGGTTCTTTACCACTAGTGCCAAGTGGGAAGCCTATCCCTAAGTGAGTGCCACAGACTCTGCCTTTGCTTATTCTGTTCCCTCTACCAGAAATGCCTTTCCTTCTATTCTCCTCATCCAACCTTTTTGGGCATTTGGGGGATCTTGTCTGCCCATCAGCCATTCCCCCTACTTCTGGTAACAGGAGGGAGGGAGGGACCACCCTTCCCTAATTCTCAGTCCATGCATTTTGGGGCAAGGAATAGCCTGGCAACAGCAAAGGATTGGCCACGTGACCCGGACTTGATCAATTAGAATAATAAATCACCCCCAACTTCAGAGACTGACTCAAGAATGGACATGTGACTCAAACTAGGGTAAAAGGAACTTGCTTCCTGTTGGGGTAGCTGAGTTGGGGAGGATGGAGCAATGGGGAAGTCATCTGGTTGCCACCATTAGGGGAGGGTTTGCTGAGGGGAAGGCCCCAGAGAGGCAAGAACAAACAAGACATGGAGACTTGGCCTCATAGCTAGAGCTAAGCACCTAGATACAGCCATGCCTGAAGGCACCCTCTGGAATTTTCAGCTATAGGAACCAATGTATTCCCTCCTTTTAAAGTCTAAGTATAGTTGATTTACAATGTTGTGTTAATTTCTGCTGTACAGTAAAGTTATTCTGATGTATTGTTTCTATTCAGTCACTCAGTCATGTCAGACTCTTTGTGATCCCATGGACGGCAGCTCGTCAGACTTCCCTGTGCTTCACCATCTCCTGGAGTTTGCTCAAACTCATGTCCACTGACTCGGTGATGCCATCCAACCATCTCATCCTCTATCGTCCCTTTCTTCTCCTGCCTTCAGTCTTTTCCATCATCAGAGTCTTTTACAATGAGTAGGCTCTTCACATCAAATGGCCAAAGTATTGGAGCTTCAGCTTCAGCACAGTCCTTCCAGTGAATATTCAGGGTTGATTTCCTTTAGAATTGACTGGTTTGGATCTCCTTGCTGTCCAAAGGTCTCCAGAGTCTTCTCCAATACTACAATTTGAAAACGTCAGTTCTTCAGCACTCAGCCTTCTTTATGGTCCAACTCACATATCTGTACATGACTACTGGAAAAACCCTAGCTTTGGTTATATGAACCTTTGTTGGCAAAGTGATGTCTCTGCTTTTTAATACACTGTCTAGTCTTGTTATAGCTTTCCTTCCAAGGAGCAAGTGTCTTATAATTTCATGGCTGTAGTCACTGTCTGGTACCCTCCCTTCCTTTTGTCTGTTCAACATGTGAACTCCTTTTCTGCATTTGGAGATCTACCTCCCACCTCCAACTTTAGAAATTCCAAAGGCCAGATACTCACTTTCCCAGTATCCTTTGAACAAGAATGTGAGTATATGACCTGGACTCAGCCAATCATAGCCTCACACCCAGGAATTTGACTCCAGAGCAGGACTGTGGCTCCAATACCCATTGTCTTTGATTCTGAAACAACCCAAGCTGGTTTGAGGCATTTGCAAGCAGGAACTCTGCTTGATAAAACATCTATTAGACTAACAGTGAGTGAAATAATCCATATCTGGGGCTAGAACAAACACTGATGTCACCTCTGCAAATTCTCAACCTCAGGATCTCCAACTTAGACCATTCCTCTGGTCTAAATTCCATCTGTTTTCATCACTTAGATGATGGGGTTGTTTGTTACAGCAGCGTATAACCAGCCTGTCATGACTGATGCAATTAATCCCCCTCTTAGTTTGAAATAATTATAGATTTAAAATAAGTCACAAAAATAGTACATAGATGTCCCTTGGATATTCTCCCCAACCTTCCTCAGTGATGGGTAACATCTACATCACTACTTTATTAAATCAGGAAATTGATCTTAGGACAGTGCAATTATACATAGACTTAACTCTGATTTTATTAACCAATAAAAATGAGCAGCCTGTATCCTCTCTTTTTTTTCATATATAAGCCCTTTTTCATGTCCTTGTTATGATGTTTAACGACTTTTCAGTATCTTCCAGGTGAACCTTAGCAAGTGTCACCAGTGCCTCATTGTTTTGCCCTTTCATTTCCACCAAAAACACGGAAATGATACCTGTACATGTATTAATACCTTTGTATCTCTAATGATTTCCTTAAAAGAAATTCCTGAGGACAGGGTCTAAACATATTTACGTCATCTTGTCAAATTGCTTTTTAATTTAATTTTTTTTTTTTTTTGCCATGCTGTGTGACTTGTGGGATCTTAGTTCCCTGACCAGGGATTGAACCCACGACCCTGCTGTGGAAGCGTGGAGTCTTAACAAGTGGACTGCCAGGGAAGCTCCTCAAATTGTTTTTTAGAAAGCCACATCCAGGGACCTGTCAGAGTCTGAGCACAGGATGGAAAAGAATTTCCAGACACAGGGTGTTTCAGAAAAGAGAGAGTTTATGAAAAATAAAGAGCAGAGATAAGGGGGGCACTGTGAGCACAGCGGGCCAACCTCCTGAAAGACCAGGAAGAGGTGACATTTTTCATGGGTTAGGAGCCCATTTTGATAGTCTCAAGATAAAAAAATTCCTGCTGGAAGAGTGGCATTAGGTGATTGGTTAGGGTGGGTATTTTTACCTCACATGGGGTCAGTGAGCTCTCTGGGGTCAGGGGGCTCTTGGCAGTGGTCACAATGGGGCTCAGTCGGTTCCGGAGATGACCTTGGTTCTGGCTCCACATCAGTGGCCTTGGTACAATGTCTCACACCTGTGACCTTGGTATGGACTCCACAGCCCAGACAGGGATATGAAGGCCCGCCCTTTTACCACCTTGCCAACATTGCGTTATCACTTAACAAATCTTTAATAATTTGCAAAGCCTCTGATGCTGGGAAAGATTGAGGGCAGGAGGAGAAGGGGACAACAGAGGATGAGATGGTTGGATGGCATCACTGACTCGATGGACATGGGTTTGGGTGGACTCTGGCAGTTGGTGATGGACAGGGAGGCCTGGCGTGCTGCGGTTCATGGGATCGCAGAGTCGGACATGACTGAGCGACTGAACTGAAGCCAAACAAAAATGAAGATTTCATCACTGTTTTAATTTGCCTTTACTTGGTTTTAATTTGCCTTTACTTGGTTTTAATTTGCCTTTACTTGGTGGTTGAAAGAGTTACATTCTTTTTTTCATGTATGTGCATGCACACTCAGTTGCTTGGTCATGTCCGACTCTTTGAGACTCCAAGGACTGTAGCCCACTGTAGCCCAGGCACCTCTGTCCATGGGATTTCCCAGGCAAGAATAATGGGTTGCCATTTTCTCCTCCAGGGGATCTTCCCAACTCAGGGATCGAACCCACATCTCCTGCATCTCCTGCATTGTGACCCACATCTCCTGCATCTCCTGCATTGTAGGCGGATTCTTTTACTGCTGAGCCATCAGGGAAGCCCTTTTTTCCCCCACATTCACACACTCATATTTCTTTTTTTATCATTCTTCTGTGAGCCTTTTGAAGAAAAACAGCAAACAGAAAGCAAACAAGCTAGCATTTCTTTCTCATCCCCCTCCTGTTAGTTACTTATCAACAAGCTTTCATGGGTGTCTTGAGAATATGTTTTGGAAACAGACATTCCGAGGAGGATTCTTGCAGGAAGGGCCTACATACTTCCTCCCCCAGATTGTCAACAAAAGTGAGAAGAGGCAGGAAAGTGACATTTGAGATGAGGCTCAGGGGAAGGAGACTCGCCAGGTGAGACATGATGGGAAGAGTGACACACAGGTGCAAACACCTATAAGTGTGCAGTTGAAATTTCAGTGTGGCTGAGGTTTAGGAAGATTTGCCAGGCTCAAATGATCAGGGCCCTATGTCCTCTCAGGAGTTGGAGTTGAGAAGTCTCTGGCCATGTGGGAAAAAGTTCTGGTAGGAAGTGAGGGTGGGAAAGCAGGGAGGAGAGGACCACATGGGTGCAGACTAGAGATGGCAGTGGTGGTGGACTGGGTAGAGGCCAAGGATGGAGAAGAGGTGGGTGGATTGAATATATTTTGAAAGGAAAATGGGCTGACCTGGGTCAGGCAGGATGGAGGAGGCTGAGGGAAAGGGATAAGAGTGACTTAGATTTCCTGGGGCCATTGAAGCCACCTAAGAGATGGGGACACAGCAGCAGAATCAGATGGGAACGTAATGAGCTGGGCTTTGGGCACCTTGTCAGTATTAATGCTCCAGAAGATACAAATGGCCTCATTGAAGCAGAAATCTTTGCAACCATGACATAAACTAGAAACCAACTATTCTAGTGAATTAAGCATTGGTGAGGAATCAAGAAATGGTTCTTAAAAGGGACACGTGGGGACTTCCTTTGGTAGTGCAGTGGTTTAGACTCCACGCTTCCAATGCAGGGAGTGAGGGTCTGTTCCTTGGCCAAGGAACTAAGACCCTGCATGCTGAATCCTGTGACCAAACAAACAAACCTAAAAACTAAAAAAAAACCCTAAAAACTAAAATAAACAAACAGCCATAAAAGGACATGTGTCTAGAACCTCATGAGCTTGGAGAAGCTCCCAACTCCATCTTTTTGTCCCCTGCCTCCAGCTCTTTAGGATATAGTGTGTTTGGGGTATATCCTGACAAATATTTCTCTAATAAATGTCTATGTGGCAGTGACATGGTCCAGAGCAAATATATGCAATCCTGTGTGCATGCCCAGAAAAGGCATCTTGCTGGACATTTCATTGTGCAGCTTGCTTTTCTAACCTTAGCATTGTTCTGAAGATATTTCCATGTTAGCTTTCTGTTTTATTTTTGGCTGTGCTGGGTTTGTTCTTACGCGAGGGCTTCTCTAGTTGAAGTGAGTGGGGGCTATTCTCTAGCTGTGATGCAGTGGCTTCTCATTGCAGTGGCTTCTGTTGCTGCAGAGCATGGGGCTCTAGAATTCGGGCTCAGTAGTTGTAGTGCACGGGCTTAGTTGCCCCACAGCATGTGGAATCTTCCTGGACCGGGGATCGAACCTATGTCCCTGAATTGGCAGGCAGATTAACCACTTGACCACCAGGGAAATCCTTTCCATGTTAGCTTAATTAGACCCATGTCATGTGAAAAATGGTTTTAGGATGTTCCAGTTGCTATCATTGTGTAGAAAAACCATCATCCCACAGCTTAGTGGCTTAAAACAACATTCAGTTTATTCTCTCTCGTGGTTTCTTTGTGTCAGGAAAATGGGAAGGGCTCAGCTGGGTGGCTGCCCACAGCTGGGGGTTTGGCCAGCGGTCTCTTGCCCCTCATGTGGGCTTGGTGGTCTCTTGGCATGGGCTTATTTGTGCTTTCTCACAACATGGTGGCTTCTAGGCATTTGGGCTGTTCCATGACAGATGATGGCTTCAAGAGGGAGTATCCCAACAAGCTGTGGTGCTTTGTATGACCCCTTCTTAGCAGGCATAGTGTCACTTCTACTGCGCTCCGCTGCTTATCAGAGTCCCAAGCCAAAGTCAAGGGAAGAAGAATTAGATTCCGTGTACTTTTTTTTTTCCAATACACTGTGTTGTCTACTTCTCTTTAATTAATTTCTAGATCCAGTCACTCTCCTGCATCAGTTTTCTAAATTTAAGTATGCAGATAATACCACTTCAATGGCAGAAAGCGAAGAGGAACCAAAGAGCCTCTTGATAAAGGTGAAAGAGGAGCGTGAAAAATCTGGCTTAAAACTCAATATTCAAAAAAATGAAGATCATGGCATCCAGTCACATCATTTCATGGCAAATAGGTGGGGAAAATTGGAAACGTGACAGATTTTATTTTCTTGGGCTCCAAAATCACTGCAGATGGTGACTGCAGCCATGAAATTAAAAGACTCTTGCTTCTTGGAAGAAAATCTATGACAGACCTAGACAGCTTATTAAAAAGCAGAGATATCACTTTGCCAACAAAGGATCATAAAGTCAAAGCAATGGCTTTTCCAGTAGTCATGTATGGATGTGAGAGTTGGACCATAAAGAAGGCTGAGCGCTTAAGAATTGATGCTAATTGTGGTGCTAGAGGATTCTTGAAAATCAATTGGACTGCAAGAAGATCAAACAGTCAATTCTAAAGGAAATCAACCTTGAATATTCATTGGAAGATTGATGCTGAACCTGAAGCTCCAATACTTTGGCCATCTGTTGCAAAGAGTTGACTCTTTGGAAAAGACCCTGATGCTGGGAAAGATTGAGGGCAAGAGGAGAAGGGGGCAACAGCAGATGGGGTGGCTGGATGGCATCACTGACTCATGGACATGAGTTTGAGCAAACTCGGGGAGATAGTGAAGGACAGGAAGCCTGGCATGCTGCAGTCCACGGGGTCGCAAAGAGTCAGACATGACTTGGCAACTGAACAACAACAATGGTAGGTGATTTACAATGTTGTTGCAGTGTACAGCAAAGTGATTCAGTGATAAATATGTTTATTACTCTTTTTCAGATTTTCTTTTTTAAAAAAATTGATTTATGGTTGTGCTTAGTCTTCTTTGCTGCTCACGGTCTTTCTCTGGTTTCAGTGAGCAGTGGCTACTCTTCGTTGCAGTGGGTGGGCTTCACATTGTGGTGGCTTCTCTTGTTGCGGAGCTCGGGCTCCAGGCACACAGGCTTCAGTAACTGTGGCTCACAGGCTTAGTTACCTTACAGCATGTGGAATCCTCCCGGACTGGGGATCAAACCCGTGTCCACTGCACTGGCAGGTGGATTCTAATCCACTGTGCCACCAGGGAAACCCCTAGATTCCATGCCTTGATGAGGTAGTTACCAGGTTCCAGAAGTGCATGTGGGGAGGGAGATAATGTGAACATCTGTTGCATGTGATGCTCTGCATTTTTCCTGACTGCCTTTCCCCCAGTCCTACCTGTGCCAGGGCACCCCAGGGACTCCCATCATGCCCTGACCATCTGGCATTCCAGTCAAAAGAACTTGTTTGCCCAAGTCTTGCTGGGGCCTGCCTGCCTGCCTGCTCCACTGAGGACACAAAGACCTGTGTTCCATTACTCAATTCACCCTTTCCAGGGGCTATTTCATGCTGCCAGGCCCAGGGCCTTTCCTCCAGATTCGGAGGTCCTAGTCTCCAAGGGTTCATGCCTGGGCCCCACAGTTCAGTTCAGTTCAGTTCAGTCGCTCAGTCATGTCCGACTCTTTGTGACCCCATGAATTGCAGCACGCCAGGCCTCTCTGTCCATCACCAACTCCCGGAGTCCACCCAAACCCATGTCCATCAAGTCAGTGATGCCATCCAACCATCTCATTCTCTGTCATCCCCTTCTCCTCCCACCCCCAATCCTACCCAGCATTAGGGTCTTTTCCACTGAGTCAACCCTTCGCATGAGGTGGCCAAAGTATTGGAGTTTCAGCTTCAACATCAGACCTTCCAATGAACACCCAGGATTGATCTCTTTTAGGATGGATTGATTGGATCTCCTTGCAGTCCAAGGGACTCTCAAGAGTCTTTTCCAACACCACAGTTCAAAAGCATCAATTCTTTGGTGCTCAGCTTTCTTCACCGCCCAACTCTCACAACCATACATGACCACTGGAAAAACCATAGCCTTGACTAGATGGACTTTTGTTGGCAAAGTAATGTCTCTGCTTTTAAATATGCTATCTAGGTTGGCCATAACCTTCCTCCCAAGGAGCGTCTTTTAATTTCATGGCTGCAATCACCATCAGCAGTGATTCTGGAGCCCAAAAAAATAAAGTCTGACACTGTTTCCACTGTTTCCCCATCTATTTCCCATGAAGTGATGGGACCAGATGCCATGATCTTAGTTTTCTGAACATTGAGCTTCAAGCCAACTTTTTCACTCTCCTCTTTCACCTTCATCAAGAGGCTCTTTAGTTCTTCTTCACTTTCTGCCATAAGGGTGGTGTCATCCGCATATCTGAGGTTATTGATATTTCTCCCGGCAATCTTGATTCCAGCTTGTGTTTCTTCTAGCCCAGCGTTTCTCATGATGTACTCTGCATACAAGTTAAATAAGCAGGGTGACAATATACAGCCTTGACGTACTCTTTTTGCTATTTGGAACCAGTCTGTTGTTCCATGTCCAGTTCGAACTGTTGCTTCTTGACCTGCATACAGGTTTCTCAAGAGACAGGTCAGATGGTCTAGTATTCCCATCTCTTTCAGAATTTTCCACAGTTTATTGTGATCCACACAGTCAAAGGCTTTGGCATAGTCAATAAAGCAGAAATAGATGTTTTTCTGGAACTCTCTTGCTTTTTCAATGATCCAGCGGATATTGGCAATTTGATCTCTGGTTCCTCTGCCTTTTCTAAAACCAGCTTGAACATCTGGAAGTTCACGGTTCACGTATTGCTGAAGCCTGGCTTGGAGAATTTTGAGCATTACTTTACTAGCATGTGAGATGAGTGCAATTGTGCGGTAGTTGGAGCATTCTTTGGCATTGCCTTTCTTTTGGATTGGAACAAAAACGGACCTTTTCCAGTCCTGTGGCCACTGCTGAGTTTTCCAGATTTGCTGTCATATCGAGTGCAGCACTTTCACAGCATCATCTTTCAGGATTTGAAATAGCTCAACTGGAATTCCATCACCTCCACTAGCTTTGTTCGTAGTGATGCTTTCTAAGGCCCACTTGACTTCACATTCCAGGATGTCTGGCTCTAGGTGAGTGATCACACCATCATGATTATCTGGGTCGTGAAGATCTTTTTTGTACAGTTCTTCTGTGTATTCTTGCCACCTCTTCTTAATATCTTCTGCTTCTGTTAGGTCCATACCATTTCTGTCCTTTATCGAGCCTATCTTTGCATGAAATGTTCTTTGGTATCTCTAATTTTCTTGAAGAGATCTCTAGTCTTTCCCAATCTGTTGTTTTCCTCTATTTCTTTGCACTGATTGCTGAGGAAGGCTTTCTTATCTCTCCTTGCTATTCTTTGGAACTCTGCATTCAGATGGGAATATCTTTCCTTTTCTCCTTCGCTTTTCGCTTCTCTTCTCCTCCCAGCTATCTGTAAGGCCTCTTCAGACAGCCATTTTGCTTTTTTGCATTTCTTTTCCATGGGGATTTTCTTGATCCCTGTCTCCTGTACAATGTCACGAACCTCTGTCCATAGTTCATCAGGCGCTCTATCTATCAGGTCTAGTCCCTTAAATCTATTTGTCACTTCCACTGTATACTCATAAGGGATTTGATCTAGGTCATACCTGAATGGACTAGTGGTTTTCCCTACTTTCTTCAATTTAAGTCTGAATTTGGCAATAAGCAGTTCATGATCTGAGCCACAGTCTGCGCCTGGTCTTGTTTTTGCTGACTGTATAGAGCTTCTCCATCTTTGGCTGCAAAGAATATAATCAACCTGATTTCGGTGTTGACCATCTGGTGATGTCCACGTGTAGAGTCTTCTCTTGTGTTGTTGGAATAGGTTGTTTGCTATTACCAGTGCGTTCTCGTGGCAAAACTCTATTAGCCTTTGCCCTGCTTCATTCTGTACTCCAAGTCCAAACTTGCCTGTTATGCCAGGTGTTTCTTGACCTCCTACTTTTGCATTCCAGTCCCCTATAATGAAAAGGACATCTTTTTTGGGTGTTAGTTCTAGAAGGTCTTGTAGGTCTTCATAGAACTGTTCAACTTCAGCTTCTTCGGCGTTACTGGTTGGGGCATAGACTTGGGATTACCGTGATATTGAATGGTTTGCCTTGGAAACAAACAGAGATCATTCTATCATTTTTGAGATTGCATCCAAGAACTGCATTTTGGACTCTTTTGTTGACCATGATGGCTACTCCATTTCTTTAAGGGATTCCTGCCCACAGTAGTAGATATAATGGTTATCTGAGTTAAATTCACCCATTCCAGTCCATCTTAGTTCACTGATTCCTAGAATGTCGACGTTCACTCTTGCCATCTCCTGTTTGACCACTTCCAATTTGCCTTGATTCATGGACCTAACATTCCAGGTTCCTATGCAATATTGCTCTTTACAGCATCGGATTTTGCGTCTATCACCAGTCACATCCACAGTTGGGTATCGTTTTTGCTTTGGCTCCATCCCATCATTCTTTCTGGAGTTATTTCTCCACTGATCTCCATTAGCATATTGGGCACCTACTGACCTGGGGAGTTCATCTTTCAGTCTCCTATCTTTTTGCCTTTTCATACTGTTCATGGGGTTCTCAAGGCAAGAATACTGAAGTGGTTTGCCATGCCCTTCTCCAGTGGACCACATTCAGAAATTACAGAAAACTAGCTAATCTGATCACACGGACCACAGCCTTGTCTATCTCAGGGCCCCACAGACCTGGGCCCAAATCTGTGTGGCCTTAGGCAAGTGCCTCAACCTCTCTGAGCTTCACTCGTGTCCTCTGTGAAATGGGAAGGAAGGCCCCCACCCCTCAGGACTGTTGGGATAAATGGGGGAGGAAGGCACTGGCCAGCAGGACAGAGATAGAGGGGAAAGGACTGTCTGGATAGATGGGTGCTGCAAGCACAGGCCAGCGGGGGTTGGGTGAGGGCAGTTAGCAGCTGTCACCAGGAGAGACAGGAGTTCAGGTTGGTGGAGGTCCCTGGTTCATGGCCAGTGTCCACACGAGGGCCAGCCAGGCTGGTTCCAGGACCTCAGGTCAGGGTCAGTGTGGAAGAGCCAGGCCAGGGGGCTGACCTCTCGCCCTCACCACAGCCCACTTGTCCCTGGGTCACCATCACCCTTGGCTTTGCATGTGAGGACATTCAGCTCAACTAGTTCCTCTTGATTCCCTTCACTTTTTTCTCTGAAAAATTATTTCTCTTTTCATTGTCACCCTTGAAAATACAAAAATGCCCAAAGAAAAACAGAAACCTCCATGAGGTTTTTGGGTTATCTCTTAGTGGGCTGAGGTGCAGAGAGCTGCCCAGAGTCACACAGCCTGGACATGGCAGGGCCAGAATTCAAACCCATGACCACCCAACGTGGAAGGTGAACGGAACTTGACAACCACCGGGTCTAGGACTGGCCATGCAGCCTTGGGCAAGTCCTTCTCTTCTCTGTGCCTGTTGACTCATCTCAAGACTGGGGCTAACCAATGCAAAGTAGGCAGTGAGCAAGTAAGTGGTGTGCCCACAACTTTAGCAGGGCACATAGGCACCAGATAGGCTACATTTCTTAGCTTCCTGTGCAGCTAGAGGTGTGGCCATTTGACTACATTGCAGCACATAAGAAAGTGAAGTGTTGGTTTCCAGAGAGGATCTCTAAAGGATGGGTGGGCCTTTCTCCTTCCCCTTGTCTCCTCGTTGATGCCCGGGATGTGAAATGGATAGATGGAGCACCAGCAGCCATCTTGTGTCATGAGGTGATGCTGAAAGCAACAAGATAGAAGCTGTTCTCCAACACTGAGACACCAACTCCAGACTTTGACATGAGAGAGGCATGACATGAACTCATGGCCAACAAGTCAACATTATTCTGAATTTTTCTGCCATCCATTCCCCAACAAACTGTAATTAGATACATCGATGTTGTTGTTTAGTCACTAAGTCATGTCTGACTCTTTTGCAACCCCATGGACTGTAGCCCACCAGGTTCCTCTGTCCATGGGATTCTCCAAGCAAGAATACTGGAGTGGGTTGCCATTTCCTTCTGCAGGGGAACTTCCTGACCTAGGGATCAAACCCAAGTCTCCTGCATTGGTAGGTGGATTCTCAACCAGTGGGCCACCAGGGAAGCCCATGAGATACATATTTTCTCCTGTTCAAATTCCACATATACTTCTCCCATCCTCCCCCGTCCCCTACCAAGGGACTCTTTTTTACACTGGCCTCAGTCTGAATACTATGAAATCAAGAGTTTGTGAGTTGAATTTCTGTAAACATTAAAATAAACCTAAATCTATTAAAATGAAATCAAAGTCATTCACACACAAAAATGTATATATTTTTTCTTTTTCTGGCTGTGCCATATGGCATGTGGCTTCCCAGGTAAAGATGCAGGTTCTATCACTGGGTCGGGAAGATCCCCTGGAGGAAGAAATAGCAACCCACTCCAGTATTCTTGCCTGGAAACTTTCATGGACAGGGGAGCCTGAGTCCACAGGGTCGCAAAAAGTCAGACACAACTGAGCAACTAAGCACACACACACACGTGGCATGTGGGATCTTCGTTCCTCTACCAGGGATCAAACCCATGCTCCCTACATTGAAAGCTCTGAGTCTTAACCACTGAACAGCCATGGAAGCGCCCCCTGTAAAAGCAGACTTTCAAAATGACATGTGAGTATCTTGGCAAATGCATTCCAAAGAGGCAACCATTAAAGTAGAGAGTTGTCAAAAACAACCCACTTCAGGATTCTGCAGATTAATTAAAGGCATTAAACAAATTAAGAAAGATTTATTCAAGAATAATTACTAAATGGGAAGGTAAGAACAGTGGGAGATTATAGTTTTTTGGCTTCTCAGCTCCTACTGGCCAGGACAAGCTGTCAACATCATTGTGGAAGGGGGCTGACTTGGAGCCAAGTAACAACTCAGGCCACTGGGTGAGTTGGATACAGTAGAAATCTCAAGAGTGGAGTGTATGGGGAAGGCCAAGGTCTCCTTACTGAGGTTGGGACCCTGGTGGCAACAGATTGGTAACCTAGTCAGGATAGATGATCTCTCTCATGTCAAAGTCTGGAGTTGGTGCCTCAGTGTTGGAGAACAGTCTCTATCTTGTTCCTTTAGTATTTGCCGCCCCTATGCACAGCATTACCTCATGGCCCAATATGGCTGCTGGTGTACCACTATCCAGTCAGGAGGTCGAATGAAACAGCCGGCCCCACGTATCCTGAGGGTCTGAAAAGGCGCGTGTATGCACCAGGCTGCACGATAGCTGGAGAGACCCCATCAACCCACAAATGCAGGCAACCTGCCCCACAGGAGGCCATGTGCACATGCTGAGAAAATGTAAGAGGGATGGGCAAGAAGCAAAGGCAGGTCTGGCTTGCAAACTGGCCCGAGCACAGGCCCCAGGCTTGGGCCTCACTGACTCAGGGGTTTGAGCACAACCTCTAAGCCATCACTGGCAGCCCTGAAGCTAGAACGAACCAGAGGTGACTCCCAGAGGGAGTCAGCCTAAAAATAATGAAAAGCAGAAACTCAAAAATGGAGCAGAGACATCAACAGCTGCACATCGTGGGGGAGAGGGACCCTACAGAGTCGCCTCAGCACTTACTAAAACAAACAGAACAAAAACGCCACCATGACAACTCCCTGTGTGTGTGGAGAAAGAGGAATTCAGAGTTGCTAAAATCTGTTATTTTAAAAAATGTCCATTTCTTAAAATCATTTTTTATTTGGCTGTGTTGGATCTTGGCTGAGGCATGTGGATCTTTCGTTGTGGCACATGGATTCTCTAGCTAGGGTATGTGAGCTTAGTTGTTCTGTGGTATGTGGGATCTTAGTTCCCTGGCCAGGGATGGAACCCACATCCCCCTATATCACAAGGCAGATTCTTAACCACTGGACTGCCAGGGAAGTCCCCAAAGATGCCCATTTTTGAGAAAGTTTCCTGGTGGTCCAGTGGTTAGGACACTGCTCTTTTACTACCAGGGGTATAGGTTCAATCCCTGGTTGGGGAGCTGGGGTCCCACAGGCCACATGGCATGGCCAAAAAAAAAGCCTGTTTTTGCCAAAAAAAAAAAAAAAGGCAGCATGACATGCAAAGAAACAGCTAAGTGTGACCTACCCTGAGGAAAAAAAGTAAGTGAATAGAAATGTTCTCTGAGGGAGTCCAGATGTTGCACTTCACAGCAGTCAGTATAAACATATTCATGAAACTAAAGTGAACAATGTTTGAAGAATTAAAGGCAAATATGATGACAGTGACTCACGAATACAAGATCTTAAGGGACACACAAAAACTACAGAATAGGACCTAAAGTAAGTTCTGGACTTGGAAGCTCTCCCTTATCACCTGGGTCCCCACATGCCCTGTGCTTCGTGTGAAAGGACTTAGACTGCCGAGAGGCACCTGTCTGTTTCCCTGTCTTCCTGACCCCACCATGGCTGCAGAGGGGCAGGGACTGATCTGTCTGCTCTCTGCATGACATGGGGGGCTTAAACAAATGATGGGGAACAGCAGTGGTCAGAGACCCAGAGAGCGCCCAGGCTGCTAGGCAAGATGGTGTGACATCCAGGCAAGGTTTTCCTCTGCTTGGGCCTCAGTGTCTTCCCCTGTGAAATGGGCCCCCCGGGGTCTGGTGACAGGAGGACAGGACCGCAGACACAGTGAGGCCCCACCCAAGGCCCCAGGCCTTGCATTGCTTGGGCAGGTGGCTGCAGACACTCACCCCATGCCAGGAGCCAGGAATGAGTCCAGCAGAAGCCAAGACTTTTGTTGGAGGTTTAATTTATTACTGTTTGACATCCAGTGACACTGACATACCCTCGCCGGGCCTGTGGACCCCGGCCCCGGCGAGTCTGACCTGTCCAATAAAATACAGTACAAAGAGTGGACGGCTACACACATGCATCCACAGCTTTAAACTACAGTGATTCCAAACTGCGGCTGAAACAGTACTGCCAGGGAAAGAAAAGAAAAACAGGTGTCATGTGTTCCCCAATTCATAATTCTTTTTTTTTTTCTCCTTTTTTCTCGTTTTAAACAGTTAATGATGTTACAAACGCTACTGATGCCAGGACAGGGCCAGACACAGACAGTCCTACATGTTCTCTGCCGTATAAATATGGAAGATTTTTGTTTATACAGTTTTTATCCCAAGTCTGAAACTACATTTGCTGCTACCCGTTACTGCTAAGGGCTAACAGCGTCTTGGCTCTGGAACGAGGGGCTCGGGGTCGAGACTCTGGAATGTCGGGACTCAGTCTTCCTCACTGCCACTTCCTGAGCGGTCCTGGGAGGGGGACAGGAGGAGAGAGTGTGAGTCAGCCTGGCCCTTGGGAGCACCCAGACAGCATGAGGGATCTTAGTTCCCCGAGCAGGAATTGAACCTGTGCTCCTCTGCAGTGGGAGTGCAGAGTTTTAACCACTAGACCAGGGAAGTCCCCGACCTTTGCTTTAAATATACTTAATCACCAGTGCAGGCAGAACTGCCTTGTCCACAGTGAGGCTGGGGGTGGGGTGGAGTGACCTTTGCCCTCAGTCCCTGCTGCCAAGGCCAAACCCAAATGTCATTTTCTCCCAAGGATTGGCCCCTGCACCCTCACATTGACTCCTTCTTGGTTCCTGGGAAGCAGGTTGGGCCTTCTTGGCTCTGTCCCACTGCTGTCTGCCTGTCCCTGTGCCCCTGACCTGTGGGTTTTTTTTTGTTTGTTTGTTTTTGTGGCTGAGCCTCAAGGTCTGTGGTATTTTAGTTTCCTGACCAGGTAGTAACCCCGGGCCCTCAGCCGTGAAAGTGCTGAGTCTTAACCACTGGATCACCAGGGAATTCCCCTGACCTGAGGCTTAAAACCACCTTGGCTATTCCTGACCACGTACAATCTCTGCTCTTCTGTGTAAACATTTTAAACACCTTAGCAAGGGCCACAGAAGGTGCCGCTGGATCCAGACTGGGCAGAGAGGGAGCTGTACAGCCCAGACTCTCCTGGCCACAAACAAGTCCACCATTCCCCGTGTTCAGAATGTCATTAACGCCCCTGTAAGACCATGGATGTCAGTGGTCAGGATTATTTTGAGGCACCTGGTTTTGCTGTTACTGCAAATAGCTCTGTAAGAAAACTAACGATGATGAAATGGTGCTTGTCAAGCTTTCTGCTGGGAGCCAGGGCCCATGAAATGCATTTGACCTCCCTGCTTTGTGGAAGTGGGAGCAGGCTCAGAGGTGAAGCAAACGGCCCAGGTCCTGCAGCATGGAAGGGCCAGGCGTCCAGGTGGGAGCCAGAGGGCAAAACTTATTAAAACGCAGCAAGCGAGTCTATTCCTGCCCCCAGGCCCACGAGACTGTACAGGCTCAGTGCTCCTGAGGTTCTTGTGGCTCGTGCCTGGGGGACCATCACCGAGGTACCAATCACAGCCCCGTTCATGGAATCAGCTCCCCTGTTTTACACGACTGTGGTCTATGGGACTTTCGCTTTCTGTTTGCTTTATTCAACCCACTACCACTGACCGGAAATCCTCCGAGACAGGCCAGGACAGAGCCACAAGTAGAGTCCTGGGGTACACAGTGTGGTGAGGACACCACAGCACTGGAGGAACGGGGACAGTCTCTCTGAGGGCATCACCGATCTCCCCGCCTCCCACCCCCACATGGTCAGCCTGGGGGCTGTGCAGTGGGAACTGTGGGGGTCGGGTGGGGAGGAGGGATGCCCTGTCTGAACCCCAGATGCCGGCTCCAAGAGCACTGGTTCCAGGGCTGCGCAGACTTGGGTTTGAGTCCCACGCTCTGTAACACTGAGCCTCGTCTGTGGATTGGGGGTCGAAAAACACCCCACAGGTCTAGGACCTGGCAAGAAGAATGGATGCCCGGTGACCCGCCCGCCCCAGGGCGCCGGGACCTCACCTCCTCCTGCTCCTCCTCACTGTCGTCGTCGCTCACCACTGGCTTGGCCCTGGACCCGCGGCTCGGCCGCCGCCGGCCCCCCTTGAGCCGATCCTGGGCCTTCTCCTTCCGGCCGAGCTTGATCTTCACTTTGACTGACCGAGCTGGGGAGGATAGCAGAAGGAAAGGAGACATGAGCCCGGGGCCTCAGGGTGTCTTGGGGTGGATGTGACCTCCCGCCCCACCCCCAGGACTCACACTCTGATTCGGAGCCTTCCTCCTCGCCCTCCTCCTCCTCCTCGCTCTCCTCCCCTTCACTGTCGTCCTCCTTCTCGATTTTCTGCCGCACGCTGGTGAAGACCGACTGCAGGACGATGGAGTCTTCATAGATCTGGGTGGAGACACGCGGGGCTCAGGTCAGGGGCCCAATGGGGGGCTGCCTGCCCGCCCGCCTGGTCCCGGACGAGGGACAGCTCAGTGAAATGGTCCTGGACAGAAGGTCAGGCGTGTTCGCTCTGAAATAGCCACACGTTCCTCTTTTTTTAAGTATCTATTTATTTGGCTGTGCTCAGTCTTAGTTGTGGCACATGAACTCTCAGTTGTGGCACATGGGATTTAGTTCCCTGACCAAGGATCGAACCTGGGTTCCCTGCATTGGGAGCATAGTCTTAGCCACTGAACCACCAGGGAAGTCCCCCTCCCTCCCCTTGAAGACTCGCAGCGAGGGCCTGCAGTTTAGCATCAGAAACGCACAGCCTCACTGAAGCCAGCAGTCCCCCCTACTTGTATGATTCTAAAGTCTCTTTGCCAGGAGGCATTCATCCCAGCAATGAGGAAAACTGCCAGGCTGAGGCTGTGTGTCTGTGAATCTCATCACAGGACAGGACACAGCACAGAACTGGACGTCCTTTCAAAAGCGTCCCTGAATGACTTCGTAACAGATTCCAGGATGTTCACAGAGTGTGCCCAGGGCCCCGCAGACGGATGGGACTGAGTCTATTTCTTCTCCTTTGCTCATCTTTATCTTCTGCTATGTTTTCAGTAATGAATACATAATGCCTCTGTAATAAGCAATGTGTTCTGAGGTGTAGGGAACCTTTTTCTGAACTGGTCAATTCATGGGGGTGGGGGAGTGGGGGCCCAGGGCCGCTCACCAGGGAGCCCTCCAGGTTGAAGGTCTGCGCGTTCTGACACAGCAGCATCACGTCCTTCTCCAGGTCGTTGAGGCTGCGGTACTTGTGGTTGCGGATGCGCTCCTGTGGGCAGGAGAAGTGGCCTCATCTTGGGGCCCCCTGGCACCTGGGGTCCCAGCTGCCTAAGGCGAGGTCACAGTGGAACTCCTCGGCTCTGTGAGGACTTACGGGCCCAGCCGTGGGTGATGGGATCGCCTGCCACATCCTCAGGCCCCCAGTGGCCAATGACCAGGGCCCCTGTTGGGAGCTCCCAAGGCCCAAGACCAAGAACCCCTGCTCCCACGTCCCATGGCTCTAAGCACTCGACCCAACTCGGGGTTACCTTTATCTTCTTGAAGTCCACAGGCTTGCGGATGAGCTCATAGTACTCGGGCAGCTCCTTGCGGGACGGCAGCTGGATGAACACCTCGCTGAGCTGGCGTCCACTGCTGCTGTAAGGAGAGATGTGGCTGCGTCACTCGCAGGCCCTGCTTGCTGGGGAGCCCCTACCTCTGCCCGGCACCCTCCCCCCAACAACCACCCCCCCATCCCGGGCGCTGGAGGACAGAGACGGTGAGAAATTTTAAAGTCCACTCGGGAGTCATTTATTGTATGTGAGCTGACTCATGAGTTCTGGAACATTCCCGAGGGGCAGCCAAGCAGAGAGGTCTGCTGCTGCATCTGTATGGAGGCTCTGAACTCACCCACCTCCCCCCACCCCAGCCCTGGAGGAAACAGCATCACATGCCACATGCAGCAAGAGCCTTGGCACCTGTAAGAGGGAGAACTCGGTTTATTTACATATGACACAGAAATCAGTTTGCTCGTGTCGGGAGCGGTAAGTGCCAGCATTTTCAGAGATGGGTTTTCCAAGCATGTCGTGCCTCTCTCGGGGGGCGCTCATGAGCAGTGAACTTCAGAGAACCAGGCAAAAACCCAAGGAGAGACGCCCCCTGACAAGATGCTAATGGGCGACTAGAGCTGTTTCCTAGTTCTTTCCACTAAGAAGCGCTGGTTTTGTACCAGGGAGCAAAGGAAAGGTGAGCTGTGAGTGGCCATGAAATGAGGAACCCAAGCACTAGGCTCCAAGGCGACAACCTCCTGGGGGCCTGGACAATGAATGGGGTGAACCGAGCGACACCCACCCCCAGCGTCCCTTCAGCCTCCAGAATGGGGATCCTGTCCCCCAGAGAGATGGTAGCAGAGGCCCGGTGTGGCCAACCAGGGGGCTGGGGACCTGGTCACCCTCCTTTCCCATTCTCTCCACCCAGGGCCGCACGTGCTCTGGTTGTGGGTTCATTCAGGTCCCACTCGCTGCCCGGGCTCCCCCTGGCTGCTTCGCAACTCAGGCTCCTCCTCCAAGGCAGGTCTTAGATGGCGGATTCGGTCTCGGGGGTACCAGAAGGCTGAGCACCTCCAGCCTCCCATCAGCACTGCTACTTTCCTGGTCTTTTCAGGACAGTTCTCATGAACAGGGTGGCAGCTTGTCCATCTGTCTGCACGTCCTGAACACATCTCATCCTTGTTTTTGGTTTACCACCCAGGAAGACAGCAGTGATGACCTGACTGCTTCTCAGGTTTTGTCGCCAAATGCCCCATCTCACAGCGGCATTAGGGAGCAGCTGGGCCAGGACTGCCCACCCCAGTGGCTGCTGCCATTTGCCCTTGGTCCCCCTCTCACACTCAGGGAAACACGGTGGGGCTGGAATCCAGGTCTCGCATGTTACTGGCCTCGGACAACGACCATCCCTGGGCCTGACACACATGTTCTCAATGGACTCTGTTATTCCAACTGTAATGA